>NC_140589.1:1049548013-1050748013 GCF_964204655.1 Triturus cristatus
AATGCCTAGGGGATCATAGCCCATGTTACAAATTGAGAATGGGGGCGTCCCACAGAGACGGACCGGGTGTTAACATACACAAGCATATTCCACCCCCTGCAAACACATAGGTACAGCTATCACGCTCAGATACACCTCTCAATACACAACGCTTGCACAGCATTTATACTGGCAACCTCCACCTACACTCACACAGGACACACCGCACGTCTCTTACCCTCCGATCAGACAAGTGCACATTGAGGTCGATTCACAGAGGGCCTCTGCAGTCGTAGTGGAGGCCCACAGTCGTTGCAGGGGTGAGGCCTGCAGTCATGGCGGGACATCCGCAATGGGTAACTGCAGTACAGAGGTCCCACCATTAGTGCTGGTCCCCCGCCATGAGTGCGGGACCCTCCTTAATGACTGCAGACCTCCACCTCTAGTTCAGAGCCCCTTGGTGAATTGGGCCCATTGTGTCCTGCACTCACAAATGTACTGCTCTTCCTGGACAAATACAAGCACACGGCTGTCTGCATTAACAGAGGCACACTACTCACCCTACATTTTGTATACACCAGTCACCCTGGACTCATGAAATCAAACTGCCCATTCTACATATCTACAAAGGCATAACCCGTAGACCCACCCTCCTTCACTAATAGACCCTCTCCGTGCACTACCAGAGGTACACTCGTCACCATGACCCCAGGAAAGCACAGTGGTCACTCGTACAGGCTGAACTCTCACATACACTCATAAAGACTCATCCCACTTTCTCACACACACATCCCTTACCATGCATTCATTGACGTTCACTGTATTCTCACACAGACACTCCCTCACCCTGCACTTACCCAGGCACACTATTCATGGGACCCACAAGCCCACTGCTCCCATACAATCATAAGGCACACTGATACAGACACAGCTCTCACCATACACTCATACAGATGCATCCTTCTCTCTAAACTCACAGAGGTGCACACTGGCATCCAGGCAGAATCTGCACTCTGCACAAGTACGCTATTCACTTCACACTCACACAGGCAGAGTTCTCATTCTTGAACTCATTCTGCTCACATCCTCTTACTCCGGGACACTGCTTCATCACTAAATCTTAAGCAGACTCTTACCCTACTCTTAGGCACACTGCTTACCTTGCACCTAGACAAGCTCACTATTCACAATGTATTCACTTGTAACCTTGCACTCATACAGTTACAAAGTAAACTAACATTGAGCCACCTCTGATCCTGCACTCCATGCTAACCACTCACTCTGCAATGGCTCAGGCACATTGCTTTCCCTGGCCATCCATTAATACACAATTTTCACCATGTAACTATACATGCACACTAATCATGTTACACTCACATAAGCAAACTTTTCTCGCTGTACTCACATAGGCACGCTGCTCACTGTGCACTCATACAAGTGCAGCATTGACTCACACAGGCACAACTTGCACCCTTCCCTCAGGGTGTCATACAACTAGCCCATTAGTCACAGAGGGATACTCCTTCCCCACAATCAGAGGCACATCAATCACAATGGAGGAATACTTGATCACCACTCACAGTACACTCACACCTGTCATGTGTACTGATACAAGCACACTGTACGCTCACATAGGCACACTACTTAACCAGAACTCTAAGCGGACCACTCACCATGTACTCACACTGCATAACTTGCAATACAACGGGTACAGGATTCACCCCGCAGTTATAGAGATGCAGCCCTCAGGCATGCCTCGCACCCCACACACATTCTGACATAGCTCTCATCTAGCACTCAGAGATACAGCACTCACCTTGTAATCATGCAAGTTTACTGCTTACTGTCCACCCATACAGGCACAACTCTTAACCAGCACACATTTTGACACGCCCCTCACTCGCAGTTCACACAGGCACACTCCTCACTCTGCTTTCACACAGGTATCCCTCTCATCCTGCAACCACAGAGGAACAATGCTGACCCTGACCTCACACTGACCTACAGCTTAACATACAGTTGGAGGATTGCTTCTCACCCTTCACTTTCGGAGGAACGCTCTTCAATCTGCATTCGCAGAGGCACAATCAGCAACCTGCAATTGCGGAGGCATGCTCATGATCCTGCATTCACAGCCATATTCAGCACCCGTAGTCAGAGCCACACTCCAAAGCCTGCACTCACATAAGCACTCTTCTCACAAATTGCTCATAAAGGCATCTCCTGACGGGTACATACCTGTTCCCCGTACTCATACAGGCACACAGTATTCCTTTGTGCTGTGGAAACAGCACAGGAAGGGGTTTGCACCATGCAAATTCTGAGTGTAAATTCAAATGCAAGCTACACTCGACTGGAGGGTCCTTTGTCTTGAATTGAAGCTTAACTTCAACAAATCAGTGATGCATTAATATCAGTGAAGCCCATTTGGCACCATAAAGCCTGCAGAGTATAGTAGATTTGCAAACTATCAAGGTTTATTAGCAGATTAGCAAAGTTAGAAACAAATCATTCAAGTTAGTCATAAATCAATAATCACACTATAAAGTGTTGTTCAACATAATCCAAAACACATCAAACATAGCAAATACAAAGGCAGGTTATTTCAAGGTTTATAAGCAAATCGAGTAAGATTCAGTTTTCCCTGAAATGAAATTCTCCAATGCCAAGCTAAAGATTCAAATGAGGTCGGGAAAGTTAAGATGCAGGTGTCAGCAAGTAACACCTCTAAAGCAGAACAAATTGAAGGTACAATTGGATAAATGGGAAATAATTTGCTCAAGAGGTTAACTCTGTGAGCAGGGATAGAGCCGAGTAAGTCTCAGGAGCATGGAAAAGAGCATATGCTTTCATGCAAGTGGGAAACCATATCTGAATCTAACTTACTCTGCATAATTAAAAATACAGTTTTTTCTATGTAGGACAGCTCTCTATGGTTCCCAAGAGATGGGGACCTACCAAAACCCATCATTTTCACATAGGTTGACTTTGCTGTCCTTCACAGGACTAGCACAAAGGAAGTGTACAGCTGCAGGACCTTCAGGAGAGATCTCGTACAGGATGGTACATCATGGTCATTCCGTACCTAGCTCAGGCTCAAGGAACTCATTATTCAGGACAGGGAATCTCACATCGAAAAACAGTTCTCATATACACTAAACATTTGAAACAACATATTGCATTGAAGCTACTGTAGCCTGGCTCCAGTAACAAGCAAAAGAATTGAACCACAGACGCCAATAAACATTTTAAACGTGAGCATGAATTTTTAAACTGAGGCCTATATTAACTTTGGCTAACTTACAAGTGAACACACTTTAACTATTGCCAACTATAATGTTGGGATTACTAACAAAGGTCAACTTAACATGTAAATCACACTTTATATATGAAAAATTATATGTAGGTTAATATGCATTTTAAGCCAAAAATGATGACATGACGTCACCAATTCCCCACTCTAATGACTCACAAAGTAATCATACAAAACATTCATAAATTCCCCTCATGACTTTAATTCAAATGCCAGTTGTTAACTTCTTCTGTTTATGTCTAGACTTCTCTAGTCTTTTAGTCTCACCATAAAGATGATACTGCAACTCCTCAAGCTACTTCTCTTCCCTTTTTCGCTTTCTCCCATTTCCGTCTTTCACTTTCTCCCATTTCCCTTTTTCTCTTTCTTTACACTTTGACACGAACTTCCAGTCATTCCTCCAATACACCTCACACATAATAATGAGCAAAAAGCTAAGATAATTATTAATATGGGTGTCAAAATAAACTCCAATATCCCACTCCCAGTGCCATGAAGTCAGCGATCAGCTGCAATGACACCTTTCCCAATTGCCTCCCAGGGACCTGTTGCTTACAACAGTTTCAAATCCTTACAAACTCCAGTCTTGTTATTTGCAAACTTGTCAATTGCTGTTCTCTTGTCAGGCACGTACAAGCAGCACAGCTGGATGCATAACACACAACAGATTCCGTCCTGTTTTTTTTGAGTAACATACCTAAAGCAAGCCTATTCTGTAAAACCATGGGTCTAATAGCCACAGGTTCTAAATTAATAGCAGACATTGCTCCTGCTGTGTTGGATGCAAGCTAGCCAACCAATGTAGATAGCTTTCTAGTCATTCAAAATTACCCCTAGAGAAGAAATAATAATTCTAAAAACCTCACCTTATGTTTGCAAAGCACTACGCTTATGTCATCCATGAAACACCCTTTCCTTATCAGCCTTATTATCTATATGATACACCTTAGAAAACACTAATGCTAGAATACAGCTGCCTATCCAGTACACAGTACCTGAAAATAAGCATTCTTCCCACACACATAATAAACTCCGCCAATGACTGGATCCCTTTCACCAAACACTTGTTCTCTCAGGACTTCAAATCTCTGAGGGTATTTACAACCCGTAATCTGAGGATTTATAATATTTTTCTTTTTTCTCATAAAACGAAGTCTTTTTTTCTTTTGCCAATCCAAACTCAGTGTTGGGTGTATGCCAGTTTCCTTTAATTTTTCTTCATTCTTTTCGCACTCACCCTGAGATCCTCTTTGTTTAGTATTCAAGTCCTTGCCTTCTGTCGTCCATTTCTTCCATAAACTCTTTCCTAGATTTAGTCGTCTTACATGCCAAGCCGTCTTTCTGTGCACTAGAAGCATCAATCTTTGTCAGAGACCTTATGAAAAGCCATACTGAATCCATGTATCTAGCGATATAGTAAGGTTGCAAATGTTTGTACATTAGTACCTGTTCAAGGACATATCAAATTTTGAGAACTAATATTCAAAACGACCCTGATGATAAAGAAGACTAAGTCATATACTAAAGACAAGGAGTTTAAGAGGTAAGTAATGGTAGATCACTCCCTCAGTAGATGCAGGCAAGTAAGTGCAAATATAACAATCATGTGTGTGCATGACTCGAGTACTCGAGTATTCATGCGACTGGTTAAAGAAAACATTGTTGCTATAGTTCCCGTCTCTATTTAAAATCACCATATTAAATCTATACTGTTCATCTAGGTTAGTTTAATTAGGCTTAGCTATCGTGGAAGCATGCTCAACTGGAGAATTTAAGCCCACTAATAGGCAAATCATGAGAAAGACAATGGCAATTGCTGCTACAGTATCACTCTACATCATCATCATCAAATTTCTTTATTTCGGTGTACAAGGAACCATAAAAGGACATCTTCACAAGGAACAGATGACACCCAATAGAATAAAAAGAGCAATCAGGCAAAAGTAGAAAATGCTCAAACTTAATAAGCCTATGCTATGAGGACAAAAACGATTCAATTGCCCAAAGATGTCTAATAGAATACCCTCTCGGGCACAAATTTGATTAGCTCATATTGCCTAAAAATGCCCTATGGTCGAACTAAAAATATATGTATAAATATATATATATATATATATATATTTTTTTTTTTTTAAACATAAAAATAGTATAAAACAGATATTTTCAAATAGGATTTTAACATGATTAAAATACACTTTACTGGTCAGGGCCAACTCCACTTTCCAAACAGGGTGATGACAACATTGCTGACTGAGTTCGCCTCCTTATTGCCCAGAACTGGCCCAAGAATTTAGCTGTTGCATAGGCAAAGACCGGTCTAGCATCCGATTTTAAAATTCGTAGAGCTTCTTGGGAGCTTCGGGTGCCTAATTGCCTGCACACAGGTGTTAACCATTTTCTCCTAGGTTTAACATAGGCTGGACAGGCAAAAAGAACATGGCCTTTAGTTTCCTGTGGGCTTGGGCAGGAGGGACACCCCATAGGTATGGTTTTAATATTCAGCCAAGAGTTGGTGAAGGAATTAATAGGTAGAGTGCCGTATCTAAACTGTGTATATAGTTTTCTATCTGCTGGCACTTTAATGATGTCAAAATAACTCTCCAGGTGACAGATGTTTTTTGAATCAATAAAAACTTCTGTCAGTCTACAGTGGTGTCTATTCAAGACAGTATTCTCTTCCACCCATGGCCAAATACCTAACTTTCAATTGGCCCCTGGAAAATGATGGTGGTTGGCCCATAACCTGCCCCAGTAACCCAATGCTAGACAATAAGTCAGCCACCTGTTTTATCCAGCCGATTTTTCTTGAAGTATCAAGATTTATGATCTCATTCAAAGCTGCGGCATAAGATGCCAGTTCAGGTGTAGTAGTCAATCTATGCCAGAACAGCAAGGGACGGATCTTTGCAAGGTCGTTAATAGACTTGGTACTCATGTCAAGCTTGAGGGAAAGTAGAGGTGTGCCTTGAGGAAGGGATATTAAACTCCTGAGAAACTTATTTTCCACAGCTACAAGGTCGCCAACAGATGCGGTGCCCCACAGTTCAGCCCCATAAAGGGCACTTCTCACGGCCTTGCTGCTGTATAGTTTAAGGACAGGAGCCACTGGTTTGGTGTAAGATTGACAGTGCTCTCGCTTCAGTGCCCCCGTGAGCTGTGAGAGTTTCAACAGAACCCTTCCTAAATGGTTCTTCCAAGCCATGCCATCGGACAGCTTGATGTCCAAGTAATCAAATGACTTGACCCTCTCAAGCTGGGCGTTGTCCAGCGCTAAAGTGCCCTTGAAGGATTTGTGAGGGTTCAGCATCATTAACTTGGTTTTGATGGTGTTGATAACCAAGCCCCTCTCATCGCAGAAGGCCTTAAATTGGTTTAACAGTCTCTGAAGACCCATGGGAGTTTTAGAGATCAATAAAGTCTCATCAGCGAATAACAAGGTTGGAACCTTGCTATTCGCCAAGGTTGGGGCGTCGTCAGGGGTGGAGCACAGAAGGTCGGCTACCTGGTTGACATACAGTGAAAAGAGTGTGGGGGCTAAAACACATCCCTGTCGAACCCCCCGCCTGATCATGAAAGGCTCAGTAGTCTGTCCCTGGTCCCCCATCTAACACGGGCAAATTTCCCTCGTGCAACCGAGTTAAAATATCTACAGTTGCTAGTGGCATTCCCATGTCCCTGAATACCCACCAGAGCGAATACCTGGGGACGAGGTCGAAGGCTGTTTTTAGGTCAATAAAGGCAAGATATAAACTACCTTTGCCCAACACAACAACTTTCCAATATAGTGTTAGAAGCCGAAACACCTGACCGATTGTGCCATCCCTCCTCCAAAAGCCATCATTGCGTGTGTCGCTTAAGGACTGGATGTCCATAAGAGGGGCATACCGATTACTCAGGGAAGTATATATCAGATGGTATAGCAGCTGCGGAAGAACACTCCTCGCTCAATTCACTCAAGGGACCTAGGATATTACAATTT
This sequence comes from Triturus cristatus, assembly GCF_964204655.1. Taxonomy (NCBI): domain Eukaryota; kingdom Metazoa; phylum Chordata; class Amphibia; order Caudata; family Salamandridae; genus Triturus; species Triturus cristatus. The sequence continues at coordinate 1,049,555,285 of NC_140589.1, forward strand.
GTTGGTATTTCTGAGGGTAATTTGGGTAACGTAGTTCGCAGGGGTCAGGTGTTAACTGCCTTCTTGAATAAGGTGGGAATATTCTCATACCCAGTGCTACTAGAACCAGTCATCTTAGGTTGGGTCAGGGGCTTAGAAGTGTTGTCAGTGGTGCAGGTATCTAGAGGTGAGACAGATGGAGTGATCAACTCCTCACAATCAGTAATTAAGGTCTCAATGCGACTTAGCACTCTCTCTCCAGAAGCCCCCTTCCCAATGTCCGACCCAAAAGGCAGGGAGTGTTTTTTAAGTCTCTTCTTAGTAGCACTGCCCACTCCAGCCTCAATCACGTTTCTTTTCCACATGGTAGGTACCCTGGGAGACAAGCAATACAGCAGTTAAACCGTGCATCTAAAGGTACAGTATTAGATACTGCCCGTATGCCACACGAGTGTTGGCCGGGGAATAAAATGTCAAACAGTACCTTTGGGGCCACAGTTCAAGTCCTTTTGCTGCAAATGTTAGGAGGGTGGCCCAGTCCAGCCTCTTACGGGCGATGACGGGCAAGGATGGGCCCGCCCTTAGCCCAGGCCTGGCCCGGACGTGGCACGCGCCGCGGGTTTTGAGTGGCGCTTTTGAGCACGAAGTCGGTCCCTCCCACTCAGGTGTGGGGGCAGTGGAACACGCGTTGCACTCTGGGACTTGGAGTCCCACCAGAGTGTGTAGGCGCACTGTGGTGCGCGAGACGAGGAAGGTAAAAGTACCCCACCAGCAGGATTTCTCATCCCCAAATAGGCCCTGGCAGCCCGGCACAAAATCAGCGTCCCCTTGCCACGGGTGTTACGTGGTGCTTTTGAGCACAGAGTCGGTCCCTCCCACTCAGGTGTGGGGGCAGTGGAACACGCGTTGCACTCTGGGACTTCGAGTCCCACCAGAGTGTGTTGGTGCACTGCGGTGCATGAGGCGAGGAAGGGAAAAGTTCCCCACCAGCAGGATTTCTCATCCCCAAAGTGGCCCAGGCAGCCTGGCACAAAACCAATGTCCACTCTACATGTTTTTGGTGTATTAGACTCCACGCAAACTCTATTTGTCATCTTCTGCAAATCAGCAGGCTGTTGATTAGTTCAAAGATGAGTATATGAGTTTGAGTATCTTCAGAAATTATCCCTATCTTTACACCAGCTTCCTCTAATATGACCACCCTACTCTTTATCTAGAGCCTTGGCCATAAGAAGTTTTACATGTTTCAGGAATGGTTCAGTTCATTTGTAACACTTCAATTGGATTCATATAAAAATCAGTCAAGTCAAAATTACATTATTCAATTAATACATATTAATCATAAAAGTTCATAAGTAAATCACAGATTTATACAGTAAAACACCAAATAAAACCAGTTAAACATTTAAAAACATTTCATCTCAACAAGTGTGCAATTTCTTAGTTTTTAATGACAGAAATAACAAGCATGGGCATAGCCACTAGGTCTCGCTTTTGGGACCTTATAAGTAGTTAGTTATGCAGCACAATATCCTTGGTGCAACAACATCACCTGTTGCATGGCTAAACACTTATAAGGTCCCAGAGGCGAGACCTCTTGGCTATGCCACTGCTTGTTACTTATGTTTCACAATAACGATTATCAGAACGCCGAGGAGCGCTAAAAATCCAAATGCCCTTCGAGGCCTTATACATGAGACGTAGGCGCTAGGCAACTGCACATAGCAGAACATGTGCACATATGTCAATAGCAATGCATGCCAAACTTGTTGCATCATTACTCCGTAATGTGCATACGTCTGCATGCATTCATTAGCATTAATATGTTTACCAGGCTGGGTGTGCGTGCAATCATTTCAGGAATGTGCACATATATTAAAGTTGTATGTCGGCAGCAGGATTGTAGACAGCCGTGTGCAGAGTAATGCAGATTGAGTGAGATGTGTTGCCTTTTGTCTGGTTGGATATATGATGTCACCTTAATAGATGGCGCCCTAATAAACACAGGCCGGTGAGTGGTGAAGGCATGCAGCCAGAACAAAAATCCCTAACCCAGCCCTAACAACAGCAAAAAAAAAAAACTGATGCGGCAGTCACTGTGGTAACTTTCGTTCAATAATTAACTTCTTCTGAAAAAAAGGGCATGGTTTTACCTCGCTAGGCCAGTTGGTGGCACGCCCCAATATACTTGTTGGGTGGGGATGAAAGAATGGTACTGTACGTGTTTAAGCGACGCCCTTAATTACACAGGCCACGGCCCTTTTAGAGACCTAGTGCTGTAACCATGGCATGTGAAATGTATTAAAGATGTACTTAAACAACTAATGGCGTGAATGTTTACAGCGTGTGCACTTTATTTACTAATTGATGATTTTACATTTTAAACAACGCACATGGGCAAATCGCAAACATGAAGAAACGCCTGTTCTGCTGGACGTCAGCTGGCTGAAATTAATAACAACTGCATGTTAAATGTAAAGTAGTGGTCTATTGGCCCAGTTTAAAGCAAACTCGCTTCAGCCCAGAGTGAAAATAGAGGCCACTTGCGAGGAGACGGTTAAGAATCAGGACTAAATATGAAGTAATATTAACGTTTAGGTTCGAGTTAAAGATTTTAAACCAAACAAAATGCCAACAGTACTTAACGGTGTTGGAATTGCACTACGGAATGCAAAACAAAATCTGATTTTGTTGCCCACGGTGGAACAAAGAGCCGCAAACTCCGATTCTGCCATGTTATATTTACCATAAGGTGCGATCCTACTATGGCCAGCTGTCCGCTGCTTGTCTGTGAATTCAGTTTCATGCGTCTCCCCAAGCGGAGCTTTCAACGGATATCATTTCTTTATAATGTTAGGGCTTCCGGGTCGCGCATAACTCAATCCCGCAGGAGAACGTATTGTCAGAATCTTCTGGGATTGTGTACCGCTGATAATATGTAAGGCATCCTCAGATTGGAGCGCTGGGCCACTCAGCCAGTCGTAGGGTGCCGATGATTGGCTGTGTAGTTTGCACGTGGACAGATCCGCCTTTTTACAAATCGGCGGGTGCAGTGAGTCTGCCCTAGATTAAAGCGTTAGTTATACCATGTCTCTGGCTGGGTTATGATGCCGGCTGTTGTTTATAAGGGGGGTGCGAAGAGATGGGGGCTGCATGCAGTAGGGCTCCAGGTGATGCAAGCAGATGTAATGTTTACTTTCAAGGGAGGCTGCACACTGTTTGGAGCCCGCTGTTGGTGTTTATTGTTGGAATTCGTTTTACGCTCTCAATAGAGGTAGGTGAACTTAAGCGGCTCTGTTATTTTAGTGATGACGTCTCACACTACAAGCTCTATATACCAGATGGGACAGTTTAGTTCTACAAAGCAAGAATCCGTGGAGCACTCCTAAAACAAATAAATCAAAGCAAGCAAGACGCGCGGCCGGCTGCGAGACGCGCTCTGTGGTGGGGGAGGGGGAAGGACATTGAAGCGAGGCACACGCTCTTGGGCGAGCGAGAGGAAAGCCAGATGGAGCCGCTGCTTGTGCCTGTGCGCATAACCGCACACTGTATGCCAGCAAAAGCGTGTGGTAGCACTTTGAAAAGCCCACTTACTAAATGTCTCGCAGGGCAGCGCATGCGCTGGCTCAGGCCAGACCTAAAAAGGAGGTAACACAGAAGCAGGTTAGAGGGTCAGGCAACATTCGTAAAACAATACAGGGCGGACAACATTGTCTGAAGTTGTGCTTGCGCATGATTGGAAGTAAAAATCCATTCCGATGTTCACAATAAAATTTACAAAAAAAGAAAATGTGCAAGTCAGATTGGGACGAGGTACTATTGCATGGACAGCACGAGAGATCATGGGTAGAATAGGTGCCAGTGGGGAAACCAGACATGCAGGGAATGAGGCTTAGGCGAAACCTAATTAAAATGAATATATGGCGGGGTTTGTTACAAATGCCAGATAAGATTGTACCCCATCATCATGCATTGCACCCTCAAGGTACTCTCGGACTGTTACTTTATTGATCCGGGCAGTGAGTCTAGTTTCGGCCGTAAATTTTAGGAAGCAGGTATTTAGGGCTTTTTTTTTAATATGATCAAACATCTTTCTGGGGTTTCAAACAGAGTCCTCAAGTCCAGTGCCTATAGGGGTGTTTTCGACATACGTTATCTATGGTATCCTCTTAGCGTGTTCTAGTGCCATACAGTCTGCAATAAATTGTTGGGTGAGGTTCACTGTGTCTCTTCTCAATATGGAATGCCATAGGAGAATCAGTCAATCTTCACTATTATATCTCTATTCATGGAGGGTTTCCAAGCACTTTTTCGTTGAGCCTTAATCTCGTGTTCTTGAGTCAAAGCCATTCTCTGCAAAGTATGTCCCGTCGGGAGCAGGGTACCTCCGACTAGGCACTCATGTTGACTTTGATCTTCTATGCGCTGGCCTTTAGTCCTCACTGGTACTTTGCTCACTTGTCTCTGTTTCTTCGTTAACGGTATGTGGGCTGACCTCCTCTGGCACAACCGCTCTCAGTCTTTCATCCTTCTCTCACCACTTTTCTGATCACTGTGTCTCTCTGGCTACACTGCTTGGCGCTTCTTCAGGATCAAAGTTTGTAATTTGCAATTTGTTCAGCTTGGTTCTTGGTGACTACTCTTAGCTCATTCACCACAGACTCAGCGCTTGTCTCAGGTTGACTTTGAGACATTTGGGCACACTCTTTTCCCCCCTCTGCTCATTCGGGGTGCTCTGGAGTGTAACTCTGCAAATTAGTGGTTGTGGTCGCCACGTCTGTACCAGCTTGTCTCACTCTTTGTGTGTGAGAATATGGTACCCAGTTTTGAAGGTCACCGCACTTCACAACAGAGTTGGTCACCAGGATGACTTAATAAGGGCCACACCAGCGGGCCTCAAAACACGACTTTTTGATGTATTTCCTCATCAGGACCCAATCTCCAGTACTGAGGTCGTAGCACTGCACTTGGCATGGAAGGGGACTCACCCTTTGAGTGACAGAACACACCACATCAGCCAATCCCTTGCAGTAGTCAACAACTGTTTTATCTGTAATATTCACAAGCAAAGATGCAGGCACAGCAGGAAGTCTCATGGCTCCCTCCATAAAGATTTCATGCAGAGACAGTCCTGTCATCTGATCAGGAGCGCTTTGAAGGCTCATCAGCATCAAGGAAAGGGCATCAGGCCACTTAAAAAATGTGGATGCACACACTTTGACAAGTTGGGACTTCAGTGTTCCTTGGTCTGTTCAACGATGTTGGATACTTCAGGATGATAACTACAATGAAGTCTCTGATACGCTTGAAGGGCTACATGCAACATGCACATAAATGCATAGTTGAAATGACTCCCACAATCACACTCAAGAGAAACTAGAAGGCTGATCCGAGGGACCAACTCCCTCAACAACAACGGTTTGGCCACAGTGAGACAGTCATTCTCACTCGATGTAGCAGAGCCCATATCACCCAGGCATTTTGACAATAAACTCTAGTTGCATGCTATTGACAGGGCCACTTGATCTCCCTATATGGTTCATGGCGATCACAGTCCTCCTGCTCACATTTAACTGCTGACAGGTGACATTTCTGTGGCACAGGTTCTCAGCAATGACAGACATGAGGATTGAACCAGTTCGTCTTAAACAAGTGCACCATTTAATCTCTCCCTATGCGGGTTGGGCCATGACAATGTTTGGCCATAGGGGGACAATATGGCATCTGGCAAGACAGGTCTTCCATCAGCTGAAACTCAGATCTCATCCTGATTCTTCATACACCCTGCTTTGACCCATACCTCCTGTTCACTTTCAGGGACTTCCTCCTGAGGACGCATGGACTCTTCCCATGTATCAGCAACAGTCAACAAAAGCTCGCAGCAACATACATTTCAGAATCATGTGATTAGTCTCCACTGAATGTGCAAGAGTTCAGTATCTGGATGCTCCATCTGGATAGCGGTTGCCAGCAGTCTCAATCACATCTGCTTTTGTGTGCTGCACATTTCACAACAACGTTTTCAGTGGGCAACTGCAAAGCTTCAAGTAGGTTCTTACATAATTTCCGTTTCAGATGGGAGAGCCAGAAGAAGTCATTAAATCCTTCTAGGACCACAACTGTCTGAAAACATCGACCACGCTAAAACCATACTGACTATCAATGTACATGCTGACTCTCAGATTGTTAGGTACACAACAGGTTCTAGTAAGAGCACTCAGTTCAGTCACCTCTGCAGAGGTTATATTGTGCAAACAGGATGCTTCCACTACACACTCAGAGAGGCATATGGCATAAGCTGCTTTCAAAATCCCTCTTTCATCTCTTAAACAGCAGCCATTCAAACAACATATAATCGGGCTCTTCCAGAGTTACGGCTTGAATGTCAGGGCTTGGGTTTGTACACAATTCAGTAATATGCAAAGGGTAGTGGTCGACCCCATCCTCTTTCTCATCAGTCATAGGCAAAGACAGCAGTGTAGAAGGATTGAGACAGGAGCTAATGTTCTCCATAGCTAGGATCCCCTGCTCATAAACGGGCCAGTCTACTGCGTAATGTGTTCTGTTAGAGTGAGAATGAGCAAGATAATGGGGAACCATAACCATGAAGTCATAGCCTGTGATTATCCCTTCACACTACTGAATGCTGACACTAACTGCAGCCATCGCCTTTGAGAAATGCGGGTCTGTGTGAGCTCTAGGAGGGAGCACACATCTGTTTCATTACAGGACAAATTGAAGTTGCTTTTTAGTCTGGCATTCCTAGAGGTGGGACCTGGCATACACTTTCTCTCAGTTTGAGGAAGGCACTTATGCGGTAGCTGTCCCATGATAGAGGACCAGACACATCTTTGTGTGTAAGCATCTGTAAAAGCTTTGCTACTAGGGAAATATTGGGAATCGACTGGTGGGAGTACCCACCATTCCCAGAAACATTCTGCCTTCTCTTTGCCGTGCAGAAGGGATAATTTTTAGAATGCCAGATATTCTCTCTTGATACACGTTCTTACCTCCTTTATCAATATTGTGTTCTTGATACAAGACGTTTTCTGAAAGTTTCTCACTTTAGTTGGGGGCACTTCATGCCCATTTTTGGGTAAATGGTTCAACATGGCAATGTTGTCTTGCATACATTTTGACTGTAAATGTCAAAGGTCGTCGATGTACTAGACCAGGATTGAAGTTGCATAGCTACTGCAAGGTCTCAAAATTCATATTCAGTACCTGATTGAAGATTGAGGGGATTTCTGTATACCCCTGTGGAACTCGTTACCCTGCAAGAACTTTATTATCAAAGTGAAATGCAAAGAGGAAATGGTTGTATTCATGCAATGGAATAGAAAAGAATGTGTGGCACAGGTCAATGACCGTGTACCATTCAGCATCACAAGGGATTTGGCACCACAGTACAACATGAGACAGCAATATTCCTGAACTTTTGCAGGTCCTGCATAAGCCACCACTTTTTATTTGATTTCTGGCAGCCCATTGTATGTGAATTTCAGGAACTCCCTAGTATCTCTTTTAAGATGCCTTGCTCTAATATCATCACAATTACAGGAGTTATTCCAGCTAACGCCTTTGGTGAGAGTTTGTATTTAGGCATTCAGGAATACTCTGCATTCTGTTTGATTTTTATTCTCTCAGATTTAGCACCTATGATCTGGCCAATGTCTTTACCACTATAACCCCAGGCTTCTTTTTCATGGAGTGCTACAAGTCAGGGAGTAAGTCTTCTTTTGTCAAAACCAGGAAAAATCCAATGGCTGCTCTTTGTGTCCTCTATTTAAAGTCTGTATCCTCATTGTGTGGCTGAAGATTGATACAATCTGGTGTACATAGATCACACAATTTAATTTGCAGGAAGATCCATGCCCAGCAGTTTGACTGGGCTCGAGTCACATATTACATACTGATAATCCTCTTCAAGGGGACCTTTCTTTACAAGGACTGCAGCTGAACCCGGATCTGGTTGCCTGAAATGCTTACTATTTGAACTTGTGTTCCTGAAAGGGCTTGGTTTGGGACTACTACAGATTTTACACTAGAAGGGTTAGCCCCTGTATCGATAAGAAATGACACAGGAGGGCCATTCACCTCTCCACCCACTTATGGGCCACTCTAATCTACCTCAAAAACTGCACCAAGCATACAATCTACCTCCAATCTCAGGCACCCTCATTGTGATTGATCAGAACCTGAACCTCCGAAACTGTCGAAGACTGGGAACAGCTGTAGATTGTCAGAACTGGAGAGGGGATTTTTCTGAACTCTGGGGTTCTGGTTCACATTAAACCTCGGGCCATTCATACTGTGCTGCATTAACTGGGCTTTGGCAAGATACGGTTGTGGGTTCTTTGTATTTGCATGTTGTGTTGCCATCCTGTTCATTTTGGCATTTGGCCCTCAATTTGCATTCAATTCGGATTCAACCTACATTCAGGTTTCCACTAGCCTACCTTGTTATAATAATGACATTGCGTAATCTTTTTTAACTTTGCTATGTCCTTCCCCGAATTGGGGTCCACTGGCATTCCTCTTCCCCTACTTTGTGTATCATATCATTCCCATTATGCATCATATGACCACCACGTTGGTATCCAACTGCCCGCATTTCTGCATCACCACTAGGATCATAACCAAAGGTTGCCAAATCCTTTCTGTGTTAACTTCTTCTGAGCCAACATAAATTTCTCCCTGATCATATTCTGTCTCGCTTCCAAATCCTCACTACAGTAGTTTGAATTATGCAATATTTAATCCAAAGGCTGTGATTGCAAAAAAATCACAGTCTGGTAAATATGTGAGCTAAACTCAGGGTACAAGGCAAGAATATACTCAGACACAAAATAACCCAGCTTTCCTCATTCAGGTTTTTTGATACTACTATGCTAATGGGAAGCCTGCATTAAACATTCATAATAAGCATGCGCAGCTTCTTGAGACTCTGGTGGATTGCTATTTTTAACCGACCATTCTCTCTCTCAGGAACCTTACATTTCAAAAATGTAATCACTTGATTGTGCTTGTTTATAACAGTAGGAGAAGGGACATTTGTCTGAGCTACTCTCAGCAGTTCCTCAGTTGGATGCTGCACTGACACTTTGCACTCAGCATACAGGTCATTTAGAATGGCAGTATATAAGAATGTGTTTAAAGTTTCCCTAAGCACTTTTGAAATTTTCACTAACCGGTCAACCTGTGGGTACCAAAGGTCAGGATTCTCGCTCAGTTTTTAAAATTGGTATGTAAATGTAAAATGATCACTGTGACTCTAAAGTACAAGCACATATCCACCCCCATTCAGTTTTCTCAATGGGTAAGCCTTAGGCCCTTTCTCACTTTTGCTGTTTTCATATTCTGTCCCTCCAGTATTGTCTGTCATTTTCTTTTTACCATTCTTTCCAAGCCCACCGATCTCTAATCTTTTGACTATCACTCCACCTTTGGATGTTACCAACTAATTCCCCGAGATGTTATTTTAGTCTTGGTATACGCATGTTTTTAGGAAGTAACACACTCATGAACATCTTAAAATTCTTCTTCTGATTCTGGCTCTTGGACAAATGATCCCCAAACTCTGCTGCTATTCCCTCTAGAACCTCATGAGCCTCACATTTATGCCTAGCAGAGCACTTCTCTGCACAGAACCAAAGGTTTCTCCTTTTTGTACCCATTTATAAACTCCAGCTCCAGACTTCCTGTAATAATTCCTTCAAATTCTGTCTTTGGCCTTAAAACATTCATCACTCGTACTGGAGCATCCTCTCTCGGGGTCTCCGTCTCGGTGATTTTCTCAACCTCTACTCACAATGGGAGATGTTATCATTTGGTTTCTCGTTCCTTGGTCTAAAGTAGTATCAGTGCTTGGACAGTTGTAATTGTGGATGCAACTGGGGCTGGGGTAGTAACAGGAGTACTTGGAGCTCCTAACTGTGGAGCTAGTACAACAAAAGGCAAACCTCCTACAGGGAGACCTTGATCAGCAGGGGAACTCGAATCCTACTTGCTGATTTCTTCCATTGTAATGAACAACATTGTATGGAGACGGTCAGAAAGCTAATAGACCATCCATAAAGTCATCAATGGAGTCACTATCACTTGCTTGTATCATCTTTCTTTTCTTGAATTCCATCCCACTCTTGTATCTTCTTATGTATGCAGATGATTGTGTCCTTATGGCAAGGACAGACCTGGGACTCCAAAAACTCCTAGACAGTTTTGTAAACTTTGTCTGACCTGGGTCTAACAACAAATACATCCAAATAATACGCCATGGTCTGTGGTTGCTCCAGAGCAGATTGACACATTCTCAGGTTGGCGGGAACATACATAAGTGTGTAAACTCCTTTAACTATTTGGGGATCCCGTTCGACAATAAGAAACACTTGGGGGAACCAGAAAAGTTTGAAAGTAACCCAGTAGCCACTGCATCCTTGTTCAAATTGTTGTTATGTTGAGGTCTATGCCTCTTAAAGCAGCTGTTACTATTTATAAAGCAAGACCTTTGCAGATTGTCACCTATGACACTGGAGTGTGGAGATTCATCGATAACTGCCAATCGCAAATAAGTGAAAATAGATTTCTTCGTAAAATATTGTCACTTACCAATTCTGTTCCATCTACTTTAGCCTACGAAGAACTAGGGGCCTGATTATGAGTTAATGCAGTGGCGCTGGCTCAACGCCAGCTCCGCTGCACCAAACCCACACACGTACCGCCAGCCGTATTACGAGTTGCAAATTACAACTCGCAATATGATCGGCAGTCCTTTGGCCTTTCCCATGACGTTGCCTTGAAAACAGGCACTGCAATGAGAATGGCCAAAAAGTTCCAGCACGGCTTGGATGATGACGTCTATGCCGTGCTGGACCTGGGGAGAATACAGACAGGGGGCACGTGTTGTGCCCCCCTGAATGCATCCCCATGGCAGGGGGACATGGGGGCTCTCTAGGGCACCCTTTGTTCCAGGCCCACCAGCCTTTTCATGGCTGGCCTCCGCCATGAAAAGGCTGGCGGGCCAGGAACTCAAAATATGCTGAATGGGACTGTGGCAGTCCCTGCTCAGCATAATACATTAAGGAGCTCCTGCGCCACCGCCAGGGAACGGCTGTTCCCTGGTGCAGCCGGCAGTCCACTGCTGATATGACTTACAAAGCCATAATCGTCAAACCTTGTGGCCTGCCACTCCTGCGCCACCGCGAGTCTGGCTGTCGCATGACCGCCAGATTCGTAATCAGGCCTTAGGTCTTCAGTACCTGGGGGATATACTGAAGTTGGCACCCACCCTGCTATAGTTGTCAGTATTGGCCACGCAGGTTGTAGTCACTGTCTCAAACGGGACAGGATTTACAATATCAACTGGCTAACCCATATTAGAGAAGATCTACACCTAAATAACAGAAGGGATTTGTTTGACAATCCATTAGCAATCAATCATACCCATCAAATCAAGAGGTGGGAGGCTGAAATTAAGAAGAAGTTTTTTAGTATTGTATCCCTCCACAAATGGAGTTATGATTGCGAGCTTTTGAATTGCATGGGCAAGGAAGAAGATCAGTGTTGCGTATTATGATCTTCTTTCTTGCCCATGCAATTCAAAAGCATTGCAGTCACAACGCCATTTGCTCTTTTTTTGTGAATTTTATAGAGAAGAACAAACCCGCATTCTGACGCCATTACTGCGAATTTTAAATATTCGGAAAATTAAAGAGGCACTAGAGTATTTGTACTTGTTGCAGACTGATATTGTGTGTCATACTTTTTACAGATTTCTTGTCACTGTAGTCAAACTCAGGAGACTCGTTGGGAAATGAAAGTGCACAAAATGCATAATTCTGTGTTCACCTTCCCAGTTTAAGTCTGAAGCCCTTTCTTTGCCCACACTATATTGCCAAGGTACAAAAGCTGTGTATTATGTACTGTAACCGGGAGAGATTAAATGGACTGCTCTGCCTGTTTGAACACACAGACATCTTCTGTATCCTTTTCAAGATTTAATATTTTTGATGTGCTTTTATATTAAATGTTCTTATCTCTGTTTTTTATGCTCATATTTTGTGTATGAGTTTATGGTTTGATATTAACCAAATAAAGCTTTTTGAACTGAACTGTTCTTACTCCAGTCAGTGCAACAGTAGGGAAAGCTTTGGACATCGCAATGGTGAAATGTACTATTCACCCTCCAGTCTACACAACAGTAGGGAAAGTGATGGACGTTTGAGGGGTAAATTTACTATTCCCACTCCAAAACAGTAGGGAAAGCAATGGATTTGTGAGGGACAAAATTTACCATATCCACTCCAAACAGAACAACAGTACGGAAATATTGGAATTTTGAGGGGTAAAATTTACTATTTCCAATCTGAGCAACAGTAGGGAAAGCGTTGGACATTGGAGGGATGATATTTACTATACCCACTCCAGTGTGGGTAACAGTAAGGAAAAGCATTTGATTTTGGAGGAGTGAAAGTTAATATGTTCACCCAAACAGAGCAAAAGTAGGGAAAGCATTGGATTTCAGGGGGGGATTTACTATTCAAATTCCAAACAGCACAACAGTAGGGAAAGCGTTGAACTTTGGAGGGGTACAATGTACTATTCCCATGCCAGTCTGTGAAACAGGAGGGACAGTGTTGGACTTTGGAGAAATAAAATGTACTATTCTGCCACCCATCCCTGCAACAGTAGGGAAAGCATTGGAATTTGAACGGGTGAAATGTACTACTCCCTCTCCAAACAGCGCAACAGATGGGAAAGTGTTGAACTGCAAAGAGGTTCATTTTACTATTCCCACTGCAGTTTGTTAGAGTAGGGAAAATACTTCACTTCAAACACATTACATATATGAGTAACCCCATGAAGGAAGAAAAATTATGTAACTCTTAATAAAACAAAATATTAATTAACATAAATATATTTATCTGTATTAAAATAAAACAAAAACAATTAATCAGTTTACATAATTACTATTCAATGAATACATTAATTATCAGTTAATTGATAATTGTTATTCAAATATTAGTTAACTTCCCACTCTGTACCTCCACAAACCTAGCAGCCTGCATCTAAAATAAAACAAAAAATAAAATGATTCCATAATGTATATATTAAAAATTAATTAATTAAAATGTAATAATTAATGGTTCATTATTACTTAATTAACTTTGCACCATAGACCACTACACACCTAGCATCCTGCAAAGGAAATAAAATTAAAATAAATATGTATTCCCTAATGTACATATTTAATATTAAATTAAGTAATTAATTTACAAATAATCATTAAGTTAAATAATTATTACTTAACATCCCACAAATGCCTCTACAAATATAGCATCCCACAACTAAAATAGAAGTAAAATAACTCAGTATTCCATATTTTACATAATTTAAAATCAATGAAATAATTAACAATTTTTAATAAATTATTAATTATTCCTTCTTTAACTTCCAACCCTACAGCTCTATAAACCTAGTAGCCCGCAACTAAAATATAAGTAAAATAAATAAGTATTACATAAATTACATAATACATATCAATCATATAATTTTTTTTTTTTTTTAATGATTCTAATAAATTATTACCTAATTAACTTCCCACTGTATCCCCCTACAAACCCAACAACCCAATACAACACTATAAATTACTATTACAAATTAATAATAAATTCTGAATTACTTCAAATTACAAGCTATATTTTAAAAACAATTAATAACATTTATATCTAAACAATAGTATTACATGAAATTAATATATCAATTAAAACACAATAACATACTTAAAAAACTATTTTTTTAACCGCAATATTAGTAAACTGATAAAAGCATCAATATTGACAGATAGCAGGGGCATTCTGTTAGAGCCTTTATGCTCTATGTGTCAAGTACTGAACGCCGGAATTCAGATGTGTAAAGGGTGATTTGGGAGGGGGAACGGGACACTTGATGCTGTTTCTAGATACGCTTTGTTCTAAATTGGTTGATTACGGGTTGGGCGGAATGAGAGCACAGGGATTTGTTTGTTTGTTATTTTCATATTGGCCTTCATGGGCTGTATAATGTAAAAATCAATACAATCTGTTTATATAAATAAAACAATATTATTTGCAACAATATTACTTACCTCAAATAAACGATATTCTTGTCAATATTTGTGCATCACAATATTTGTGTGTCCCGATATTTAATTTCCAATATTTCTGTCTCCCGATATTTTTAAATTGATATATTATCCAACCACCCCTCTCCCTGTATACCCCTCCTATCTACCCAATGGAAGCTAGAGTCATGTGCAGACCCATGTATCAGGAAGGCTTCTGGCCCTTCTAAGGAATGCCTGTCTCCTCTTTCCTCACCATTATGTTAGTGCTCCACTCCCAGCAAGGAGACCCCAGCAATATACATATGCTGTCTGGAGAAAAGCAACCTCTTCTCCATCTTGTATTCTGGTCCTGATTATGCGCTTCAAAAATAGATCCCACAGGCCTGCAGCACTCCTGCATGCACACTACTGCTTCTAGCACAGTGGTTCCCAAACTTTTGACTCCTGAGGACCCCCAGTAAGTCACTACTGGAAGCCGGAGACCCCCAAGCAATTTGTCCTATTTAAATTTCAAACATTAAGACAGTAATTCGTGAAAAACACACAAACCAGTGCACACCAAACAAATACTTTAATAGCTAAAGATTATTTTTTTATATTGAAAAATATTGCAAAAATCTAAAGATTTTAATGGGAAGGTTGGTGCTGCACCTCGGTGACTAACTTTTCAATGTTTGCTTTTATTTCGCTGTATGAGGCTCCTGCTCCTGCCAGGGCCGTACTGTAAACCCAAAGCAGCCCTGGCAAATGTTGTCAGACCAGTCCCTTTACGGTGCATACCCAGTTCAGCGAGTGAGCCTGACCACTACAAAGTGAGCTTTGGGGGGCTCTCCCGCCCCCCAAGAAAATTAGGGAAAAATGGTGCATTCCACATACATTTAATATTATATAATGAATTGTATTAGCTTTTAAAGCATAGTAAATTGTGACCTTACTGTGTACCAGGATACAACAATCTTTGATGGGGCTCTTCAATGATTCCTTCACTATCACCCTCCAACAGTGCCTCTTATCTCTCCATAGCCCCTCTGTCACGTGTATTGCATTTGTTTAATAGCATCTCTCATACCAGTGTAGGGCTGAGACAATGAATCATACATGTGTAAATCAGTGTATAGAAAATGTCACATAAGGCAAAGGGGACTTCAAGGTGTAGAAGTCACATGTCATCTATGCTGGTAGGCATTTTTTAAGAGTGCTTGGTCTGGAGAAGCACAAACTCAGGATTCAGAACATGACACAGTGGTTAGCATTGACGTTAATAATAAGAATTTATTTCTGCCCAAATAAACCTTTATTAGCAGCATCAGGATAATGAAAGACTGAGAGAAAACATTTTGCAGTGCTTTCAAAACTGCTGCCTGCGGACCCCCTGGGAATGTGTCACGGACCCTTTGGGGTCCACGGACCCCAGTTTGGGAACCACTGTTCTAGCATACATGCACATGCACAACTTAGTGCATGGAGCACTGCTACTTCTAGCATACACGCACAAACAGTGGACATGATGTCACATGTAGGATTATGGGTTCATTCCGAGTAGCAGAACATTAGATGAATGGGAGAGCAGGCAAGTATTCAAATCTCACAGGCAAAAAGCCTGTCATTATGATTCACTAAAACGGTATGTTGCCACCACCACGCTACATATATGAAACCAGTGACCGCGACGGTAGTACTCTTATCACTATGAGGATGCCCTTGGTTCAGCACTAGGTCTGGAACTTTGCATTGTCATCAGAATGGGACTAGTTTACTACACAGACGCAGGGTTTGTGTGTTCCGTTACAAAAAAATCAATAAACCAGGATCAAAGGTGTGCAGTTCTAGCATGCAGGGCAGGGGATACGACTGTTCATTATGCAGGGACAATCCCATTCCAACCCACCTCTAAAACTTTGCATGTGTCTTCTGACAATGTTCAGGAGGGAAAGTAAAAACTGTCTATTTGATACTCTTTCCCTGTGCCCAACTACGTATTATCATATTAAGGTACTCCATGTTAGAAATCACCGTTTTGGTAATTTGTATTAGTGTGGTGAGTTGGTGGGGGGCTTTATTACTGCAGGAGCCAATAATGGGCGAAGCTACTCTTAAAACATTGTTACCTTTTCATTTGAATAAGACCTCAAAGTGTATAGTTCAAGATAGGTATTTCTTAACAACTTGATTATTTAATCATTGAACACTATATCTAAATAATAACCCTGTTTTACGCAAGCAGTGGCTTATCTCAGAATATATTTCGCTCCCTTAGGTTGCAAAGGATGTGTCCGTGAGACTTCACCATGAACTTGAAAATGTAGAAGAAAAGCGCACAAAGACAGAAGAGGAAAATGAGAATCTGAGGCAGCAGCTTATCGAGGTGGAAATAACTAAGCAAGCTTTGCAAAATGAACTGGAACGGGTGAAAGAGGTAAGAGGCATTTTCATGTATAAGACTTGTTTAACAATATTTTTACTTTTTTTTTTACTATATATCTTAGCATTTGAATCCATGTATGAATACACTTTTAACAACCAGGTGGAAATTTGAATAGTGAACTTGCTTAGAAAAGATGCTCTTTGACCAACAGGCTCATATTTAATGCTGTGTCTTTTCCTAGTTCCCGAAAGGTTTTAAAATGGCTAGTTTCGGAAAATACAAAATTGTACGTTTAATGAATTCTTGTGTTCTTTAAATGGCTAAAAAATAGGTAGCACAAAGTCTTTTTACAGCTTGAATTCCAGAGGGCACCCTTATGTAAGATCTGATATATTCTCTTAGCCAACAGAAGTGGTATCTGTTGGCTGAACTGTCCACTACTGATTATATTCTTCCAAGAATGTGAAAATGAACTGCTCTTCGACAACAGCAGGGGGGAAAAAAGTTGTATGTGATGGCCATGAAAAACGATCCTGAAAAAATCGTCTCCTTTGGTGATGAATCCAGTTCCCAAATCCTTCAGTCTGATGCATTCACTGGCTCTCTGTTATACCATTTTTACTGCATGTTTATATGTCGTAGCAGAACACAGATACCTTTCTCAGTTTAATTTGTTTTCTTTTTGAATATGGTGACATATCAAGGATGCCATGGACCCTAATGCAAGCAGGGGTAACAAATACCCTGGCTGCAACGTTAAACACACACATAAAAGAGACACAGTGGGTCTCACCAACTTTCAGAGACTCGGTGCTGCTACACTTGCTGCATAATTGATACCTACACCCCATTATAATGGGAACTAACTCAATTCCCTCGTTTTTCCACCCTCTTACTTTCCATTGTATTTCCAAATCATATATTTTCTACAGGACTTACCCCCGGACGCATTCATTCCTCCTCCATATCTCATGTTTGTCTTCCTACTGCTTCACTCAGATATAGTATTTTACTTCTGTATTAGTATGAGATGAACCTAAATTGTCCTACCATTTCTCTCCCATTTCCTTTTCTCCCTCTACTGCCAATAGTCATAGTGACACCTACATTGGTGTTCTCTCACATGGAAGTTGAGAGTCTTTGGAATGTCATGGGAGTCTCTCAATCATATGGTAAAAGGCACAATGTATGGAGGTATGTCAGGATTGTATGGGAGCACAGAGGAATACACGAAACGGGTACAGGAACCAGGTTTATTCATTGAGATGTGGCAGATGACTGTGTATCTTCCTTGTTTTTGCAGCTGAGTGAGTTCAACTGTTTTTGCAGATCTGCCATAGATGATAGTGTTGGTGTTCGGCTGGCAGATCCATAGGCTGGCACAATTGCAGACAGAAACCAAAGGGGGCATGTATGTTTGTTGTGACCACATTCCATACAGATGTGTCACAATGATAGGCAAAGACCTACTAATGTTGCTAGGCAATCTACACCTCTATCAATGGAAATCCTAAACACACCTGATGAACCCTTTATTGTGGTCCATTCTCCGGTGTGTCATATTAAGCACCCTCAATTGGATTGTCCAAGCAATGATGTCTGTGTCTGCTTGCACTTATGTTACTTCACACTTCTGCCATGTTAGAATCCCTATGTTTAGTAACACTCATTAATTTGACCTGTATTAGCACCTGGGCACCATTTCTGTCCTCTTTCTCATAATTGTTCCCTGATGTCTCTCTCAACGTTGTGTCACTCTCTCCCAGCGGTAAGTCACAAGTCTCCTATGAGTGCTATGTCTTGGTTTTGTGTCTGGCAGTCACTTCACCCTTCTTATCATTGTCTCCAATCTCTCCTGTGCCAATGCCATCAAATGCAAGCCATTCCCAACACTGGCATCCCTATCTACTTCCCTCTTGATACTCCATGCTACAGCTTCATTATGTCAGTAGTCGGCTTACATGGTATTGTGTCACCCTTTGTTGTAAGAAGGATTTTGCCACATTTTCTGCTTTGTTTTTGGGTGTCTACACCAGAATGAACAAACAGTGCAGTGCCCCCTGCATTTCGATATA
Organism: Triturus cristatus; assembly: GCF_964204655.1. Taxonomy (NCBI): domain Eukaryota; kingdom Metazoa; phylum Chordata; class Amphibia; order Caudata; family Salamandridae; genus Triturus; species Triturus cristatus. The sequence continues at coordinate 1,049,573,808 of NC_140589.1, forward strand.
GATGGACATGACCATCTCCTGAACTAGCTGCACATTGTTTATCTCCAGTAGTGACTTTTTAATGAACACACCCATACCTCACAGCTCAAACAAGTTTAGATTATGTCCCTCTCCATTACATCATTCTCACTAACTAAATGCATCAATACACCTCAGTGGAATGATCTTACAGAAACATCTGGCTTCACCTCTTTGAGAAACGTACAATGCTAAGATACATGGACAACAAGGAGGATACATATACATGACGGAGAATGCAGCTGTGTACATGGAAGTGAATTTCATGAGACAAGAGGGCAAATGACAGGAGTAGTTCTTCATTGTAACTTCCCTTAGTTTTGGAGTTATATTTAGTACCATACTGCTCTTGCGCTGTTGGCCAGTTTATAGTTAGCATGTACCTTGTACAGGTGCAAGACAGGTTAGGCTGTTTCTTATTAGAGGCTCCATGGTACTGTCTGTTGTGCTGGTTCAATAAATTGTTGCCTGTAAGTGATTGAGGATATCATGTTGTACATATGTGAATAAAGACGAGGAGGACAACGTGCATATACTGGTGCCATTACACAGTTTTCGGGATGCACACATGACATGAAGTGGCTCACTGCAATACCAATTAAATTGTGCATGCCACAGTACCTACTTTGTGGCAATTATTCAGCAGTCAGGCTTCATTAGATCACATGACACTGTGACAGTAATTTTGGTGTGATGCTATTTAATTTTATTAGTAGTCAGCGATTCAGTCGGCACAATGTGCTGCCTCTGTGTGTGCCCCCTCCTTCATTGTACCATGGACCTGAGCCCAAGGCATTGTCTTCAAATGTTTCTTTCCAGACCAGTAACACAGCCTTTAGTTGATAATAGTCACAGCACTATCCTGTGCGCAGACTCATGCATCTGGTATGCGCTCAGCTACATGTATAGCTGTGTGAGCACTGGATACATTGATAAATTGCAAACCTATTTTTTTCAGTGACTGGCTAGTCTGTATTGTTCAGTGTCCACTGCTCAGTGGTGTATCTAGTAACCCTGCAGATGGTACCTCCTTCACAGTACCCAAGTATGTTCCCAGATCAATGCTAACAGTTGATGCTGATCACAAGTACATGTCCTTTTCCCAATATCTCTGCCCTTCGTGCAAACTGAGTACAGCCATTGCTGAGACCATTGGCCACTGAACAACTTTTCCCCAATACTCTTGACTTCAGTGTCTTTTAAATAACCTGCTTCTGTGCTCATTAGCCATTGAAGAAGGGATGGTCTTTGGGTGCAACTTGTATGAACATGGCTTCTGATTGGCCACATGGCATGGTTGCTCCATGCTCTGTGCCCAGTAGCTTACCTTTTAGCACTGACTAAACAAAGTCTTATAGGCTAAGTAGACGTGGAGTTAAAAACAGAAAATCTACACTTCCCTACACATGCTTCCCTTGATGATAGTAGATTGTAGCTATTCAGGATACAATATTACTGCAGGTTGATAACAAATATCTGATATAGAGGTGGAAAACGATCAGTAGCATGCATACAGGTGTTTTAGGCACTTTCTCTGTAAGAACCTGTTCATACTGCAGTTGTTGATAAAGTGCTGTTAAGGCAAACCATTTTGTGATAGGAAGCGACAGCAACAACAGCAATAAAAGTTCCCTGATTCTGAAAGGTAGGTCAATAGTGTCTGTAACTTTGGACTGCATTGCTGTAACCTGAAGATTGAGGGAGGTCTGTCACTTTGGCCTTCATTGTTGTAACTTGGAGTTTGAGCGAATCGCCTGATCTTTTGGGGTGGGACATTACATACTTTTGTATTTCAGAGTCTCATTCTCCCCCCAGGCAGATAACGGTACATCAAGTAGCGTATCTAAGTTGCCATGGGCCTTAGTGCTAGCAAAGTAACTGGGCCCCCTCACTAGGTTGACATATCTGGCGGTTAGCTGCGCTGACACTCCTCCACCTCCTTCGACATAGTCTGCATCTGCCAAATAAAATTCACTACCATTCTCATACACGCACTTTTGAATTTCCACTCCTTCTGTTGCAATTCTGCAAGTCAAATCCATATCCCTATAAAGCATTACTAAAGCTAATAGGTTTGGCCTTGTAAAGTGTATGCACACTAAGTTATTATATGCAGCAACACCCACACTCAAACCACTGTCCTCAGATAAACAAACCCTTCATGCTGCACTCACAGGCATTTGCCTCACTCTGCACTTTCACAGGCATAGCTTTCAACCTGTAGACCACTTACCAAGCACTCACAAAAGATAATGTTAATCTGTATTCATGCAGGTACACCCCTCACAGTGCACACATAAAACATATTGACTATACTGCACTCACACAAGCACAATGTTCACTTACAGGTGCAGCACTCATTAGGAAGGAGCAGAGTTGTGACCGATGGTGGCATAGAAGGCACAGGTTGAGTATCTGGTCATAGGTCCACTAGTGCAATTCAAAGCTGTTGAGGTAAGCTACATTGCAAGGTCCACTGAGATTATATAACCTCCCATTAGCCACATTTGGACCAGCACTGTAGACTACATGAACCTGACCTTTGTGGACTTCTCCGGGCAAGAGTCTTGGCAGAATATTTTTTCCTCTTGCCTTCTAAAAAACGAGGTGGTTGTTTTCTTTGTAGTGCAAGCATATGCTAAAATAAAGGAATAAAAAAAAAAAATATGCCAAATAAGTATGGAGGGCAGGTGCTTCAATAAAAAAAATGTAAAAGTAAAGCATGCAACTGGCCTCTCATCACGAAACAGTAAAAAATGATAGCTGATGCAGAATACTGTTTCCACATGGTGGCATGGTTTTGAAGCTTACAACAGAGATGCCTGGTGTTCTGCATAAGAACGTTATTGTCCAGTGGCAACAGATGGGCAGCCGCTGTCACAATCATCACACAATTCACAATTGTCTGCAGTTGCAGGAGAAGTGCTAGTGGGTGACCTAAAGGAACTATCTCCTGAAGTTGCACTCCCCTGGATGCAGACTAACACAGACAATGCTGTTACTCAAGTCTATCTGATATCCTACAAACCAGTAGCTGTCTGCTTGGCAGAGACAAACATTGTCAACAAAGCCACTGGGTGAAGGGGGCTGATCCACTGCCCAATGGTATGTATGCTTTTCTGAAGAACTGAACCAATATGTGAATGACACTCTGTCTCATGAATAAATGAATAGCTTCCCTCGCATGCACAGAGCGTGGTCAACATCTGTAGCAGCAATCCAATCCTGCGTATAAGCACACACACACACTATATGCAGCATTTGGCAGCAGTGTGAGTTCTCCTCACATACAGAACAGATACAAGATAGTAAGAAGGAGTGAAAGCTAAGATCTCCTCAGGTACAAAACAGATATCATACTGGCAGGAGCAGTAAATTATAGAGGTTATAAGCCAAATGCCCTCTTGAGCCCTCAAACCCAAAATGAGCTGAGCTTTCCTATGCCTTATGCCTGCAACCAACACTGTAACCTCATGCACCAATAATGAAAGACAAAGCATTAAACTTTGATGTCAAACTGGAGCGAGAAAGGGATATTAATCTAGTGACTGAATAGCACAATGTGAAACCAGAAAACCTAGGATCAATTGCAGTCTGGACACTTCATCAAGCTGTGTGATACAAGGCAATTATTTCATCATGCTTCCTTAAAAAATAAGAATGTAGCCCGCTTATACGGTGCATATGACAAGTGCCTTGCCTCTTAGTTACCTAATGGTATTGTTATCTGGGTGGGGATACGACATTTGTAAGTTTATGTTTGAAAATTATTACTTTTAATGAATTCCTCTCAATGCAGCAATATATTTTACTTAGATGAAACACTTTTTAAACAAATATACGTTTTAGAATTTTGAAGACACTTTATCATATTTTTACATAATATTATTATTATTATTTTTTTTAAGTTTGCAAAAACCTTTATTGAAATATTGCACGATACAGCAGAATAGACATCACTTTGTAATATAAACTGTGGCAATATACAAACCCTCCTCCCCTTCATCGTACCCCAACATCGATGAATGAATCATCCCCCCCCCCATCCCTACATGTTTTGACAATACGGCTACAAGAGTCATAACAATCAAGTACTGGTCACTTCAGTGTCCTTTAACACAGTCCACCATCAATCCCCAATCTGTCTTGTATAAAGCCGCAGCAAAAAAAAACCTCCCCCCCGGCAGGTAAGTCCCCTATACTCCGCTTTGCAGGACCTCCTCTCATGTCAGGACCCAGATGTTAGCCGAGTCCAACCCCGAGTTCAGCCAGCACGTCCGGGCTGTATGGCGGACCCTTTCCCGGGCACCAATCTACACCCTTCAAGCACAAGCCTCAATCTCACTCTCACCTTCCACCCCCAATGTGACGTCAACATTCCCTTCCGCAGCCCTCTCCTCCTGTGCCAACAAATATGCAGTTAAGGGACCCATATGTCCCGCGGATGTGATCTCGTAGGAAGAAGGTCCGCATACCCATGTAGCTGCTCCTGCCATGTAACCATTGAAGTAACCTAGTCCTAAAATTTGGGGGCCCGCCGCCTACCCCACCTGCTCGCTACTTGTCTCCTGGCTAGTAACAGGCCCATGGCTAAGAATTTCTTATACTTAGTAGTAATAGTGTTAATCAGTCCTAAAAGAGCAACCATAGGGCACGGCTGCAGCTGAGCCCCTATCATACTTGAAAGACCCTTGAACGTCAACTCCCAAGACTCTGCCACCTCCCGGCAGCTTCATGCCAGATGTACAAAGTCTGCCCCTGCCATCCCGCAGCGTAAGCACCTATCAATATCTCGGAGCCCAAATCTGTGCAATTTAGTAGGGGTGTAGTATAACCGGTGCAAAAACTTGAAATGGATAAGGCGCAGCCTGCTGTTGCCAGTAATGGCCATCGTCTGCCTGCAACTAAATTCCCATTGTTCATCTGTCAGTGGAACAGCCAAGTCTGCATCCCATTCTCCCCGGGCACGGCTGGGAGCGGACTGCGCCGCCTCCTGCTGGTGTTTATATAGTAGCGATATTACGTGACGGGGGGGGGTGTGACGTCTGCAAAAGCGCGTGCAGAGGAGCAAATATGACCGGCTCGGCGGGGAAGTCGGGGGTCACCGCCTTTAGGGTTTGACGGAGTCTGACGTACAGAAACGTCTCCAGTACGGTCGGCACATGCTCCCCAAAAAACTGATCCCTTGTGGGGAACTGCCCTGCCAAATATAGGTCTCCCCAGGTATAATACCCCAGGCTGTCAAGCATCTTTTGACAAACCCCTTCCTCCGTCACTGAAAACGCAGGGTTCCGTGCCAAGACCACTTTGGGCGAATACATCACAGAGGATCCCGATCGGCGGGCCATCCGCTGCCAAGCGCGTATAGTACAGTCCACCGTAGATGGGTCCCGCGTCTGTTCCCTCCCCGCAACAAAGAGGTAGCCCGACGGGGGCGTAGGAGCCATATAGCCATCCTCGATCGCCAAGTGAGGCATAAGGGGCGGCGGGTGGAACCAGTAAGCGACAAAGTGCGCTTGTGCACAATAATAATAAGATTCAAAATCAGGAACCTCAAATCCCCCCTGGTGGTATGGTAGCATAAGCGTGGCCATGTTGAGACGCGCCTGCTTCCCCCCCCAGATAAGTCGCGTGAGCTGTGATTTTAATGTACGAAAAAAGAACCTCCCTGGGTGATATGGGATATTAACAAACAAATATAATAATTTCGGCAGCAATACCATCTTGATCAATGATATCCTCCCGGCCATAGACAGGGGTAGTCGCAGCCATTTGGTAATGTTGTCAGTAATCGTATCCAGAGCTGTCCCATAGTTTAACCGCATTAATGCCTCCCTATCTCTGGAGATATGAATACCCAAATATTTCAGGTCTTCCGATTCCCACCTTAGGGGATAATCCATAGGGAATGGAGTCGTTACATTAGTTAAGGGGAAAACTGCCGATTTCGACCAATTGATTTGTACACCCGATATGACTCTGAATTTGGTTATTTCCTGCAGTATAGGGTTGAGATTGTCTTGGGGTCGTTTTACATATAGTGTCATGTCGTCTGCATATAAAGGAATGAGCAGTTGCCTGGAGGGATATATCAGTGCTTTGTCATTATGGTGTTGTCGAAGCGTCGCCACTAAGGGTTCAATGGCAAGGGCAAATAAAATGGGGGATAATGGGCATCCCTGACGCGTGCCTCTAGAGATGTCGAAGGGTAAAGACTTAGCCCCATTTAAAAGGACAGACGCCACCGGTTTGCCGTAGAGCAATTTAATCCAGTTTAATAAAGTGTACGGCCTTCCCATATGTTCCAACACGCCCAGCAAGTATTCCCACTCCAGGGAGTCAAACGCCTTGGTGGCGTCAAGGAAGACCGCCACTGCCGAGCAAGCGGCATTAAGATCCTGCAACACTGCGGCTAGCGTCCGCAAGTTGTGCGATGTTGCGCGGCTTGGGATGAAACCCGCCTGATCAGGGAGAACCAGCCGCTGCATCAGCAGGCCCAGCCGAGTCGCCAACACCTTAGCTAGTATTTTAGTATCACAATTTAGCAGCGACAAGGGGAGGTAGGAATCACAAGATATTGGGGGTTTTACCGGCTTCAGCAGCGAAGTTATTACAGCCTCACGCATTGTCCTAGGTAGACTACCCTCCTCTAGTGCTGTTTAAAAGACGTCCTTCAGAATGGGAGCAAGTAGGTGAGCATAGGTTTTGTAAAATTCTATAGGCAACCCATCGGACCCGGGTGCCTTACCAGACTTCATCTGCATAATGGCCTCTGTAATTTTATCGAGTTCCAACTCCAAGTTCAGGAATTTTTGTTGATTTTCCCCCAGCCAGGCCAGGGCAGTATCCTCAAGGTATTTGTGCAGTTGGAGCGGGGCACCGCGCTGGGAAGTATATAGAGCCTTGTAATAGTCCCGGAAGGTGGTCAACTGGTCCGGGAGGTTCCGATGTACCTGCCCCTGACCATACTATATCTCTCTGATATAGTTGGAGGACCGGGGAGGATGTATCACCGTAGCCAGAGCTTTCCCCGGCCTATCCCCCTCCCCGTATCGCCGGGCCATGTGCGGCTTCCCTCTGAATTTAAGCTCCCTATCCGCCAAGACGCCAAATTCCGTCAGTTTGGTACGGATGGTGGCTCTGATCCCATCCCCTCCCGAGTCACCACTAGCTTCCTGTTCCAGCGCTTTCAGTTCAGCCTCCAATCTGGAGAGGTCCCTACGCAGCTCCTTAAGAATGCCCCCACCCTTGGACAAGCACCATCCTCTAACCGTTACTTTGAAAGCCTCCCATACAACGGTCACACTGGAGACCGACTTAATATTGCGCTCAAAAAAATCCTGTATATCCTGTTCTAATTCCGTTTTAAATACAGTGTCTTGCAGATATAAAGGGTTAAGTCGCCAGCTATTATACGGGGAATGTTGCAAAGGAACCTGTAGTGTCGCTACCACCGGTGAGTGATCGGAATACGTCCGTGCTAAGTGGGTCACATCCCGCAGCCAGTGCGCCATCCTGACCGATAGGAACAAATAATCTAGTATAGCCCATGAGGAGTGAACCGCCGAATAGTGGGTACCCTCCCGCTGCCCAGGATGCATGTGCCTCCAGGAGTCCAGCAGCCGACCACCCCCACAATATCATTCAACAGCTGGTGCATAAGTGTAAAATGCGCTGGATTGGTTCGGGATCTATCTAGCCTCGGCTGTAGCGTCGTGTTAAAATCCCCGCCCCAGATGATATATGTGATGCCTAGCTCCTGAATTTTATTCCATAACCTAATCAGTGTGTGAGGGTCATCAATATTGGGACCATAATAATTTGCAAATAGCACCTCGTGATAGTATAGCCTCCCCCAGAGCAGACAGAACCTGCCACCACCATCCACCTCCACGCCACCCGGAGAAAGGGGCATCCCTCGCCTAACTAGAATAGCCACTCCACGGGAATAGTTGGAGTAACACGCAAAGCATCGGTGTGCTGCCCTTCGCGAGGCAAACAGTGGCGGGCTACCGGGGCCAAGGTGAGTCTCCTGCAACATGGCTATTTCGATATGATGCCGATCTAAGTACCCAAGTACCTGCCTTTTCTTTCTGGGATTATTCAAGCCTCGTACATTCCATGTTGCAATCTTCAGTCTATTGAAATCACGTGTGGTGTCTGCCAAGACGCATTCTATAATGACCTGTGTCTATCGCCGTAGTCAAATGGATCTTACTGCATATGGAGAGGTGTGGCTCACTGGTTAGGGGCGGCAGACCCGTAAGCAGAGAATCGGCCAGGGACCAGGGTTCAATTCCCGACGCGGCAGGGTTGTGGACCAGGGTCAAAACGGACTCGATAATTCTCGCCTCGGTACCTACTCTAACCAGGAACACACTCGGCAACTCTGGGCATTAAGCTTGCCTCATCTCTACAACGGCCCCCCACAGATGCCGGGGATGCCTGGTTTCACCTTGGAGATACCCAGAAAGGGACCATCTCACAGGGATAGCCAGGACGGGTTCCCCAGCGGTCTACAGCGCCGGGACGCCCCGTTGCCGGGGCAGCTGTGCGCTTTACAAGTCTACAACATTTACATTTTACATTTACATATAAACAAATACCTGAGACCCAAACTTCCCCCCATCAACTCCCACACCGGCAACCCCAACATGCCGTGTACAGAAACCCACCCCACCCCAACATATGCCAATGTCCCACATTGACTGTCCCACAATTTCAAAAATTCGGGGGATGCCCACATGGGGAACGCTCAGGCCCACGACCTCCCTCCTCCCGCCTTACTTTCACCCACCTACTGCTCCACCTGGTAGTGGGCAGCTGTCATGGGCCGGCAGGGAGGTGCAGAGCAGGTCTTCATGCTGGAGAGCGAAAGAAACAAGGAAATAATAATACATCACCAATTACAGGTCCATCAGTCACATCGCAGCGCCCAGGAGAGTCTCAAGTAAAACTCGGACATCGAGGAGGGTCTAGTCCGGGTCCGACAGTGGGGAGTTTGACCCAGAGCGCCCCTGCGACCTCAGGCCCCCGGATGACGCCCGCCGGCTGCGTTTCAGGTACTCCTCCACCTGCTGCGGATTCTGGAAAAGATGTTGCGTGCCTTTGTGCGTTATCCTTAGTCTTGCCGGGTAGAACATTGCGTACGAAATATCCTGCGCCTGGAGCTTCTTTTTGACTGCAGTGAATTTACGCCTGGCGTCCTGAACTGCCGGGGTGAAATCGGGGTAGAACGCCAGTACTGTGTTCTCATAGTTGACTTGCTCTTTGTCCCGGGCCAGCCGGAGGACCGCATCCCAGTCCCGGTAATTCAAAAACCGGGCTATCACCGGTCGTGGCGAGGATCCCGGAGGCGGGCGAGCTCCCAATGATCTGTGTGCTCTTTCCACTGTTAGGTGTGCCGAAAAGGATTCTCTGCCAAATCATTCCACCACCAGCCGTTCGATGAAATCTTCCATGCGGCCAACATTCGTGGACTCTGCCAGGCCAAGAATGCGGACGTTATTCCTTCGGGAGCGGGCCTCCAAATCCTCGTTTTTGTCCGCAATAATCTTCAAAAGTTTGTCCATTTGCGCCATGTGCCCCCGGCTGGTCGCTGCCCCGTCCTCAAGGTTGGAGACCCTGGTCTCCGCTTGCTTTATCTGCTCCTCGTGCTGGTCAAGTTTATGCACCACAGTGTCTATGCGCTCGTTCATCGTATCAATCTTGGCGCCAATAGATGCAAGACTATGCTTCATGCCCAGCAGAAGGGTCTTCCAATCCTCCTCTGGCGCGCCCAAGGCGCCTGACCCAGTACTCTCCTGCGAAGCTGACCGCGACTTTTGGCACGCCTCAAAGGGCAGCTTGGACTGTTTTGTGTCCGTGCGTCCCATTTTACAACAGGGCAGGCGAGGCAGCACTACAGCTGAGATGTCCAAGGGGGGCACTTCAACCCCACAATCCTTTCACGATAAGGCCCTTAAAATGTCCGCCTCGGCGCAAAGCGATTATCTCCCGCACGTGGGCGCTGAGCAGCAACGGGCGGGCCTCAGAATGCCAAGAGCGCCAATGGATGTCCACCTTCACTCACAGTGACCGCTTCAGCGCCCTCCAGGATATAGCTGCGCAGCGGGGAATCGCCAGCGGCCTCAGGAAAGGCCATACTCACACGATTCCTCCCTGTCCGTCAGTCCTACCCGATCACTGCTCCGCTGTCCAGCTGAGGCACAGAGTATTGCAGCCCTACAAAATGGCCGGCCAGGCGCCGCGACAGCCCCTCCACGAGCGATGTCGCCGCTCCGCTCGGAAGTCCCCAGCCAGATAAAGTACTGTCTAGTAGCCGTAGGCCCCTTCGCACTCCCAGGAGTGGCAGATCAGGCCCCCCAGGTCAGCGGCCTCCTCTCCAGCCTCCAGGCGCCCAGAGATCGAAAATGGCTGCCTCCGACCCTGCCCCTGAGGAGTCTGCAGGATCGTCACTGTCCGGATGCCCCGTATAGCAGGTACACAATGCAGGCCCGGCAGGCCGCAGCGAGGAAGGGCCGCTCCTCTCCCCAGGCGAAGCACATTCCTTGCCCTCTCACCTCCAGCACAGTGTCAGTTGGCCTCCGCAGCAACAGGCCGCCCGGGCTGCCGCGCTCCGATGTACAGCGCCGCCCACGCCAGCGATCTCCGATCGGGATCTCCGACACACCTCGCGGCCGCAGTCAGGCGTCTCAGAGCAGCCAGCCGTGTTGTGCCTCCAAATCTCCGCCTGCAGTCGCGCGGCGGGCCCCGCCAGTGCCGGACGTCCGCTCTCCGATTCCTGTTCTCAGCGCGGAGGGCCTTCCAGTATTTCAGCGGGTTTCCACCGCTGGACGCTACAGCGATTCCGCTAACCGGTGAGACTACGAGTCATGAGTTTCTTCGTCTCAGGGTGGGGGTAAAGTGTATGGTCCCGTTCGGCCGGGCAGGAGCCTCACAGGCATGCGGCCATATTGGTCGTGCGCCACCTAGCGCCCCCCTACATAATATTAGTTGCATGATTTTTATGCCAAATGTTCCCATGGCTCAGTTTGTGCCTGGGCTCTTACAGCCAAATTAGGCTGTTGGAGCAAAGACAGACCCTTGGCTCAGCTCTCCCTGTTAACTTATTAACTTGAACACCTCTAATACAGTACTGTGTATAACAGTTACTCGAGTTCCCCCTAGGGAGCAACATCTGTTTTTTCAGAGATTCTGACCGGTTTCCATGGTTCTCAGAAGGGTAACAATTCCTACTTCTGGTTTTAATGAAGAATTGTGCATTAGTAAGCGAAGAAGTTATTTTAAAGTTTTAGCTTTCAGAACCCAGTTCAGCGTGCCATGGGACAAGCAGGAGTTACTGGGCAAAACATTGGGGGGTTGAGGCCTTTTACTCCTCATATCCTGGGGAGCAACCTACTATGGATCCTATGTAACTGGAACTGGGCTAAGTCCCCCTCCAGCACTTGACTCTCAGAAATAGTATGGTCCGAGCAGTCCAAGGCTCCCTCAGGGGAAGGATGAGGTGGCAAGATGGAGACAGGGGTGAACACAGACTCACAACTCCAAATATGCACATTAGCAGGATTAAAATATTGTCTTGCCAAATGCTCACTTTTACGATAAAAGAAGTATTTTACTTTTACTGCGGACAATACAGAAGAAAATATAACACTCAGAAACAACTACACAGTTCACCTGAAGTTGCGCCTGTAGTGTTTTGTGGGTAGTTCCCTATGTCCCACTCTCTCCACGCTCTAGTGATAGTGGTTATTCTTCATTCGCTATAGGCAACATCCAGTGCAAGCCCCACTAGTAGTCAGAATCTCAAGAGTCCACTCCATCTCAGTATAAAGTCAAAGATATTCCAGCGCCAAAGTAAGCAAGTTTCCTCGTGGCTGACTGACCTGAAATTAGGTCACCCAGACCTGCAGGATCAGACCGACTGGAGTTCCTGAGCACGTCCCCTCTGCAGGCACTGGAGCAGCAGTGGCTAGTTCAGGTGAGTTTTTTTCACTTGATCCAGACAGGCTACTGGGCAGTTGCCCAGTTCAGTAGATTCCACGGGGGATGTCTCCTCACCCAGCTGGGAGACTAGTAGGCCTTAGCCCCCAGTCCTGGTCTCGAACAGAAGTCTTGCAGAGCCTCTACTCCTTGCACAGTCCAACTAGCTGCTTGACAGTTGACAATTTTTGGGGTCTCAACCTCCCCTTCATATAGTCCATTTCTAAACACCAGATTTGTTTAGAGCCTGTGTCGTCTAAGTTTATGGTGGGGTCTGCTTTTTTTAGGTACCTACTCCTCTGCCATCTGTTGAAAGCAGTCTGTCACAGCAGGAGCGACTGCAAAGCTGATAGACCAACAATACAGGCCATGGAAGTGACTAGAGTTCACACCTGGGTGTCAGCTGCAGTGTTGTGTATCAGAATGTTAGCCAAGGGGCTCTGTCCTTCCCTTTATGATTCTCTTATCAGCCCTATGTCCTTCCTGAGATGTGCCCAGGCCCCTTCCCTGTGACCTCTCTTTGAATCAAAGAGCAGCCTTTGAAGCATACAGGGGAGCTGACTCTTACTTCTCCAGTGTGTCCCACCCAGCTTACAGGAATGCAGCAATATCCATATCTGTCTGCGGGGATTCCTCTATCTTTTCTCCCCATGCTTCACCATTCAGCCCTGGGTATGCTAAAATGGAATCCAGAGTACTTCATTTATTGTACCCCATACAAGTACATGTACACCCAGCATATGTATTCCATTTACACGCCCTGCCCAGCACTGGATCCTTCATGTACTGCACCACTCACCGGCATAAATGCACCCAGCACATGTATTACATTTAAATGTACTGCACAGCACTACAACTTTATGTATTGTACCACTCACAGGCACACATACACCCAGCACATGCATTTAACATGCACACACTGCACAGCGCTGCATCCTTTGTGTATTGTACTAATCACAGGCACACCCAGCACATGTGTTTAACATGCTCTCACGGCACAATACTGCTTTAGCCTTGTATTGTACCCTTTCTGGGCACATATACACACAGCAGAGGTACACCGCTCATGCGCTGCATAAACTCCACACATAACTGATGTCGGCCAACAAGTGTGTTAAGCACACAGCAGCAGAACATAAAATGAGTGAGCTGTAGTCCTCACTCCAGTGAAACTGGTTAACAAGCATTTGCAATGCAATAGGTCTCGCATGTACGCGAGTTTGGGCTATTGGCATTCAAAATGACAATGCCTTTTATTTATGTTTTGGTTTTTAAAACATAAATAAAAGGCTTTGTCATTTACAATGCCAATAGCTTAAATGCGAGACCTATTGCACTGCAAATGCTTGTTGTTTTTTAGGGCACGGGGAGGTTAAGTGATTTGCTCAAATTCACAGGATGTTGAGCCGATGCCAGATTCGAACCTGGTACCCCCAATTCCAAAGTGGCAGCTCTGGCTGTAGGGCGCCCCCACGACCTCTCTGTTATTGAGATGCCTGGAAGGTGTAGACATAGAGCCCTCTCCAAGAAAGGCTGATGAACTCTGCGTGATAGGTCTTGTGAAACTGTCCTAATGCACTTTTAAAAAACAAACAGTGCTTATTCTAACTGTTTCTAGGTATCCTATCCCCTGTATCAAATTCTATTTATTCGGATTTCTTCTCACGCAGTGCCTCAAGCGGTCACTGAGAGATGCAAAAAAGTAAACCAAATTATGCATGTGTACAGTCGAGTAAAAACTCTGGGTCCTGGAAGAGTTACCGCAAATTATCATTAAAATGTTTTATTATTCTACATGAAATAATAAAATCCATGCCGTTCCTCGATGAAATGTAGTATCTGTCGGTACGTGTCAGGTACAACCGCCGTTATACTTGCCCAGGCTGTTAAAACTGTTAATCGAAAACAAGTGTTAAATCATACTGTAGCGCTATCACTGATATTCTTCCAAGAGTCATTATTCAAAGGCCACATCTGCGTAGGAGGGATTTCTCTAGATAACAGAAGAATATTGAATGGGGCGATTCCTTGTGAGGAGAACAGACGGCTAGCTATCTTAATTTGAATAAAAATCCTAGCTGTTGAAACGCACATACTAACAAACATTGGCTGCGCGGCCGTGAAAGTGCTGCGTGGCCGAAAGTAATCGCGATCGCGCGCTGCGAGTGATGCGCTTAATGAGCATGACGAGGAAAGCCAGATGGCGCCTCTGCTCTTAAGCGCGCGCCCGCGCGCGTAACCGCAAGCTTGAGGCTAGCAAAAGCGCATGGGAGCATTTTCTGAAGCCCACTTACTAAAAGTCTCGCCAGAGCAGCGCATGCGCTAGCTCAGGCGAAACCTAAAAAGGACCTGTTCACTCCTACTGATCAATACCCGGTATTCTGCCACAACCACACTTGTGCTGCTTAACTCCTGGTAAAGTCAGCCGCCTTTTATCACTATGAGATTAGCGTTTTGGGAGCCTCTCCCAATCTAGCCAAACTGTAATCTGTGATTACGCACTTTCCATGATCCGTGTTTGCCTATGACAACAAAAAACAGAAATAAGGATCCAGACATGGGGCACTTAGGGCAAGGGTGTATGTCTATTATCACTCTGACAACCTTTCCGTACCAACATTAGCATTAAATGAAACAACCAATGCTCAAATAATTATTTTTCCAAGTTCCAGAGCTCTGTCCTAAGTAAGTCTATGTTCTTTTACTAGCCGCCATCATGTGCCCTCTACCCACCAAGCTGATCGCAGTGATTACTGACTGTGACTGCATTGTCTTCAGAGGCCATGCAGCAGCTTAGGCATAACTTCTTCTTTGACCTCTGCTTGCGGCATGTATGGCATATTCTGCATTTACAAAGGTGTGCAAATAGACCATTGCAGTGCCACTGCTGGTGATTCAGTAGATTCTGCTACTCGAAGTTTGACATGTGCAGCTTAGGGAATTAGATGGAGCTAACAGCAAGCTCTCAGTGCTGCAAGAGTTCCTGTGTGCTTAGTAGGCAGTGATGCTGAAACAATTTTCAGACAGGGTTTCTGCCATCAATGTTACATCACTGAACTCATAGCGATTCTGAAAAATCCGAGCATCACACAAAGAACAGGTGTCACAAATGAGCCACGCCCATTCAGCAGGTGAGTGGTAAGGTTATAGTATGTAGCTGTTGCATTTAGGAGCACAGTGTCACAAATATATTACTAAAGCAAGGTGTGGTAGTACTCCATTATTTACAGGCAGCACAGCACCTTTTCCATTGAACTGACCACTATATTTGCACAGCCAGACAGATTTACTGCTGAAACTTTATAGCACACTAAAGATGATTTGTGGAAATTGGGTTTCAGCGAATATTTGTAATTAGCGCATCACTAAGAAAAGTGTCTTGATTTGTTTTGATCCTATTAAAATCTTGGTTTCCATCACACTGCAGAATTAGGGAAAAAGCAATTTATTTGTACTTTCCTACCTGTTTTATTTTTTTGAAATATTTGAACAGTTAATTTATAGGCATTTAAATTGTGTTCTTTGTATAAGAAAACGACATTCTACAACCTTTCCTTTCATAATCCACAGGATTGACACGTAGTTCACTTTATAAAATTAGCCCTCTTTACAGTAACAACAGAAAGAAAAGTAAACACTAGTCTCCATGTTAAAAGAATATGCAGTAATTTATCAGAAGGCTAGACTGACATTTGACCTTTGTCTTTGAACACACACCAAATGTGACAAGATAAAACAACATTCATAGTCATTCACCTTCAGAACTCCAGCATGGTCATTTTAGAGGGGTGCTGCAGCACCCTGCACTTCTACTTCCAGGGCCTATGATAGAGGTGCCCTCTCAGAGCTCGGGGGGCTCTTGTAGTTGGGCCAGATCCCACCTCTGGGCACTGGTGCATTGCACCAGCTGCACCAGTGGTACCTACGTCTCTGAGAACATCTTGCCTGTGTGCCTACACCGTAATACAAATGTAAACACATAGGCAAAAATTCCTCAAAGGAGGTGCTAATTGTTGGGCATACAGCAGGTTGAGGAGCATTAGCGTGCCCCAGCAACATCTTTTGGTAGGGGGCATGAAGGTAGTAACCAACATTACAGAGACACCCCTATGCACAGTTGCAGTCCCTGACTGCATTCCCCTGTAAGGATTGCCTCTCCTACCGAAGGGAGGCCACCAGTTCAACTGCAAAGACCTTTACAGTGGGCACAAGCAGTGCTGTTGGTTTTTCAATGGCAGCGTCTTAGACCCTAGCCTCTGAGAATGACCATGTGGCCGCCATAATGGTAGATACAGTTGTCGACTGCTCCAGTCTATTGGAGCATCTAAGGGCAAACCTCAGCAGTCTTGGAGCTTCTCGTAAAGAAATGCAGAGTGGAGGTTTGTCTGCGTTGTCTCCAGCGTCCCTTTTTAGAGTTAGCTCATGTACTGACGTCAATACATTATTTAGCGAACAGGCACAAAGTTCTGTTATTCAGAAATTACTGAGGGTGTGCATCAGTAAGTATTTTGGTGCTCAAAGTTCAGTTTTCTGTTCCATTATTTTGCGCTACTTTCTGTGTCTCGCCTGCAAAAGCTCACGTTGTCCAATGGGGCCAATTGACTTTAATGCAAAGATTCATAATCTTGGGTATAAGAGAGAATATGGCAAATTGAAATAAATCTTCTCCTGACTTGCCAGCCTTCCAGATACAGACTGACAGTCAACAGAAGGTGAAATACATAACAAACAGTAAAAATACATAACAAATAGTAAAAATAACTCTTGTGAAATGACAAGTTAAGTGGGACGAGTCACACATCAGAATCATTTGCATTGTGAAGTTTAATCTCTTTGTCTTGATGGTGCCATTGCTGCCTTCCTGGCCAAACGCATTTAAAGGCCTGACCAGGTCAAGAATGCAGTTGCAAATTGCCTGCCAGCATGACCTGCAGATAAGTGGTAAATAAGCTAGTCTGGTTTCTTCTGAACCTCGAAAAGTTCACGATCGATTTTCTTCTACTTTTGTAACGTATGAATCTACCCCTCTTGGTAGTCAGCAACAGATAATACGTGTTAAGGTAATTACATTTTTTGGTAGAACATGCAGTTCTTAAAATGTATTGAGCCGAAGTTTTTATCTCAAAAGGATGTAGGCTCGCCCACCCCCGCCCCCCATCAACAGAAGCACCTAGCTATTAATTTTTAGACAGGCTAAATTAGGTCTGCCATTTTTAGGTTTATAAATGCATATTAAAGAAACGAAGACAGCGACCAAACAGAAAGTACCACAATATCATCAGACTTCCGTACCCCGTCAGGAAGGTTGAACAACAACCACAAAGTTCAAAATGCAGAAACATTTATTTTGATCGCTCTCAGGCTGGTCTAAGTCTAGTGAAAACATCTCAGATGCTTCTTTAACAGCCCAGGTGAAAAGGACAGCAGAGTGACAGAAGATCAACAAAAATTTAAACCAAGAACTTATCATAGGGATGTGTAAATGGCCCCACCCCAGACATCCTTCCTGCCCCAGTCCAACTTCAACCCATAGCGGAAATAAAGTCGTCCATGAAGGCTTTTGCCAAATCCACCTGAGCAAACATATATGTTCGAGGCATATGAGCTGCAGATTACACACTGTGCATAGATCGCCATCTGGTGTTGGGCCCAGATGTTTGCAGTTGTTTTTCCTCTTGGAAAGTCTTTGGAAGTCATGAGGTATGTGACTCCTCCTTTGGATCGTATTGCGCATGGGCTTCGGCTCCATCCTCAGATTGTTTTTTTTCCGCCATCGGGCTCGGATCTGTTCTTCGCGCTCCGGTTCCGAACCGTTTTCAGTTCTTCTAATCGGCGCGCAATCCTTCCTTTTCCGCGATATTGTTTCGATCGCGATCGCCACACTCGACGCGACTCTCATCGTTCGAAGTCTTTGATTCCGGTCGTCGACGAAGGCCTTCGGGCCTACCTGAGCTCCGGTCCTGGCTGATGGAAAGGACTCCATTTAAGAAGTGTCCTCGATGTGGGTCCAAGTTTCCCCACACCGATCTCCATGAGGTGTGCAACCTCTGCCTCTCGCCAGAACACGAGGCTCGAGACTGTCCGGCATGCTAATCCTTCCGGTCGAAGAAGACCATTTGGGACCGAAGGGCGAGGAGAACCATGGCACACTCGTCGACAGCAATCCTTGACGACATCTTCGGAGAAGGCGTCAATGTCCCAGAAGAGCAGCACACCCAAGAGGGCCTCGTCAGCACCTCCGAAGCAGACGACTCAGATGTTGAGGACATCACTCCGGCACAGAGGGGCGTGAGTACTAAAATCGACCCCCACCCTCGACGGCACCGAAAAAGGCTTCGGTCAGGCCTTCGCCCTCGGGCCTAGGCACGACCAAAGACACTGCTTCCCTTACCTCACTTTCAGGCCCGGTTAAGAAGCCCACCAAGCCTTCTGGAGGCTCGGGCCCGAGCAAGCCTGCCGTTGGTGCCGAGAAACACTCCACCGCACCGGCGCCGAAAAATAAAATGGCCTCCTCCTCCTCCGCGCTGAGCTCCACACCGAAGCACTCTGCGCCGAAAACTGGCACTAGCTCCTCGGTACCGACACCATCCCCGGAGCCGAGCAGAAAAACAAAGGCCCTCGAAACACACACCTCGAAGCCGAAAGTCATCTCTGAGCCGAAGAAACAACCGGACATTTCTAAGCCGCACAGTTCAAAACAACAAACCGATGCCGACTCCAAGACGAAAAAACCTACGGCTCCGACACCTTCGGCACCGACGGATCAGCCTCTCACAGAGGAACTATTTCGGCCCGATCCACTACAAAAAACACTTGTCAAAGACCCTTAAACTGGACATTTGATGCTCAGCATCAAAAAGAGACTGCTGGACAAGCCTGCCCCAGCTCCACCTCCAAAGAGAAGAGACTTTGCTACCTCCCCTTTGAGAATACCTTCACCCCCTCCTCCACCCCCTCCTCCACCTCCTCCTCCACCTCCTCCTTCTCCTCCGCCTCCCCCACCTCATCATTCCCCCACACCCTCTCCGGATGAGGATGATGACGATGTTTACGATGACACAGGGGATGGGCCCCATGACCAGCCCACAGGGGACCTCACTCCTACAGGCTCCCTAGACCCATGGGACGACTACAACATTCCAGATGTCCCTAATGTCCCGCAGGACGACCTTTGTCCCTAATGTCCCGCAGGACAACCTTTGTCCCTTCAAGACCGCCCCCCCCCCCCCCGAAGACACAATGGGGTTTGTAAATGTAAATTGATACTTGTATAGCGCACTACTCACCCGCAAGGGTCTCAAGGCGCTTGTACGAATACCGCTGTGGAACCCATCCTGGCTTTCCCTGTGAGGTGTCCACTCCTGGGCACCCCCAAGGTGGATGCCAGGCATCCTTAGCGTTGTGGGGGCCGTTGTGGAGATTAAGCAAGCTATTGCCCAGAGTTGCAGAGTGGGACTCCATGATTGGAATGGCACCGAGGCGAGAATTATGAGGTCCATAGAATTTTTGAGCCCAAGACCCGTCGAGGCGGGGAATTGAACCCTGGTCCTGGGCTAGACCTCTGCATCAGGGTCTGCCGCTCTAATCATTGAGCCACACTTAACCAACTACTCCATAGGGCTGCACACTACCACGAAGTTGATCTCCATACAGACCCCGTGGAGGAGGACTTCCTCCTAGATACCTTTGACACTACACACAAGACCACTTCCATCGTGCCCATGCTTAAAGGGGTTATTAAGCACGCGCCGGAGGTCTTTAAAGACCCAGTCAGGGCCAGAGTTATCAACCCTCGCATCGAGAAGAAGTATAAGGCAGCCCCTACAGACCCCACCTACATCAGAGGTCCCGAACCACTAGACTCCCTGGTAGTCTCCACTGCAAGGAAGCGTGTAAACTCCCAGGCATCAGGCGAAGCACCACCACCTGATAAGGAGTCCAAACTCCTAGACGCCTCTGGCAAGCACACTGCATCCCAGGCGGCCAACATATGGCGCATCGCAAACACACAAGCGCTTTTGGCAAGATATGACAGGGCACATTATGATGAACTAGAAGCCATAATGCAACTCCTCCCTGGCAAATAAAAGAATAGAGCCAACGAGCTAATCCAGGAGGGTAAAACCATTACCAACACCTCCATTCGCTGTGCCCTAGATGTAGTTGACACCGCCTCTAGGGCAATTAACACCAGCGTCCTCCTCCGTAGGCATGCCTGGCTACGTATTTCAGGTTTCAAACCCGAGGTGCAGGCTTCCATCCTGAACCACCCCTTTGACCAGGAACATCTGTTTGGCCCAAACGTTGCCTTGGAAAAAATGAAAAGGACACCGATACGGCAAAGTCTATGGGAGCCTTACAGTCGCTCACTCCCAGGCGCTCCTTTCGCCGCTCTTCCTTTCGAAGCACCTCCAGAGGCTACTCCTCAGACAGCGCCTCCACTTCCTATAAAGCCCCTACCCAATCCACCTTCATTACCAGAGAGGCGGCTACAGGGGTAACAACAATAAAGGCAGAGGCAAACCTCCCGCTCTGCCTCCACCCCTGCCCAATGACTTCCCTCCACTCCCCCCAGACCATTCCACTCCAGTCGGGGGCAGACTCCACAATTTCCTTCCTGTCTGGACTACTATCACTTCAGACAAATGGGTAACACAGATAATTCGGTCAGGCTACTGCCTCGAACTAACATCTACCCCCCAAACATTCCACGCAAACAACGCCCAATGTCACAGGAACATTTGTCACTTCTAAAGCAGGAGGTAATCTCCCTCCTACAAAAGAGTGCGATAGAGCTAGTTCCTGGCCACCAACAAAGTATGGGAGTTTACTCCCTATATTTTCTCATACCAAAAAGAGACGACACTCTACGGCCCATCCTGGACCTCAGACCCCTAAATCACTATATACACTCAGACCATTTCCACATGGTCACACTCCAGCAGGTACTTCCCCTGCTCTCCCAAAACGACTTCCTTGCCACCCTAGACCTCAAGGACGCCTATTTCCACATTCCCATTCACAAAGCTCACAGAAAGTTTCTCAGGTTTGTAGTGGACGGTCAACACTATCAATTCAAAGTTCTCCCATTCAGAGTCACCACAGCACCGCAAGTGTTTACCAAGTGCCTAGCAGTAGTGGCAGCACACCTGCGAAGACAACACATCCACGTCTTCCCATACCTAGACGACTGGCTAATAAAAGCCAGTTCATATAACCAGTGTGCACAACATACTCACGCCACTATCCAGCTACTTCACGAACTGGGCTTCACAGTACACGACACAAAGTCCCATCCGCAACTGTCCCACATAAAACAATACCTTGGTGCCACCATAGACACCTCAAAAGCGCTAGCCTACCCCAGTCCTGCCAGGATAGCAAGTATTCAGGCTCTATGCGCCAAATTTCAGCCAGAACACTCTCTTCCAGCTCGAGTGTTAATGCAACTAATAGGAATGATGGCCTCTTGCATATTCATAGTACCTCACGCAAGACTCCAAATGCGTCCTCTCCAAGAGTGCTTAGCGCGCCAATGGAAACAGGCCCAGGGTCAATTAACAGATCTGGTATTGGTAGACAGTCGTGCCCATCGCTCTCTGCAGTGGTGGACCACCAAAAAATCCTTTCCAAAGGGCGACCGTTCCTGGACCCGGTTCCTCAGATAGTACTGACAGCGGACGCATCGCTCTCCGGCTGGGGAGCTCGCCTACTACATCACACCATGCACGGCAGGTGGACACCTCAACAAAAGTTACTCCACATCAGCCATCTGGAGTTACTAGCCATATTCTTAGCCCTAAAATCCTTTCAAACACAGATACCAAGCAAGGCAGTCCTAGTCCGCACGGACAACATGACAGCCATGTACTATGTACAAAAACAAGGTAGCACACACTCTCTGCAGCTCTCTCAGCTAGCACAGAGTATATGGAGATGGGCCATACCCCAAAAAATCTTTCTCCTAGCCCAACATGCCCCAGGAGTCCAAAACACTATGGCCGATCTGCTGAGCAGACAAACGCAACAGATCCACGAGTGGGAACTCCATCCGCAAGTTCTTCACCCGTACTTTCAAATGTGGGGGCATCCACAGATAGACCTCTTCGCCACTTACGAAAACGCCAAATGCTCAAGCTTCGCCGCCAGGTATCCACACCCATTGTCCAAAGGCAATGCGATATGGATGAACTAGTCAGGCAAATTTGCGTACGCTTTTCCGCCTCTCCCACTCATTCCATTAGTGGTGCGCAAACTACAACAACACTCCCTCACTCTCATCCTAGTAGCTCCAACTTGGGCCAGACAACCGTGGTACACCACACTGCTGGAACTATCTGTAGTACCGCACCAAAAGTTACACCTCTCTCCACGCCTCTTAACCCAGAACCATGGAGAGATCAGACACCCGGACCAAGCTCAGCTCAACCTTGCGATCTGGCTCCACAAATCCTAGAATTCGGTTATCTAAATCTTCCCCCAGACTGTATGAACGTCATTAGAGAAGCTAGACGACCTACCACTAGAGCTTGCTACGCAGCCAAGTGGAAACGTTTTGTGGTCTATTGTCACAACAATAACTTCAATCCCCTAGATGTGTCCATTCAACACATCATAGGCTATTTACTACACCTACAAAGATGCAATCTAGCCTACATGTCTATTAGACTGTACCTTCTACAAAACAGGCAACATCTATCACTCTTTAGAGTACCTGCCATAAAAGCCTTCATGGAAGGCCTCAAAAGAATAATTCCCCCCAGAGTGCCACCCTCACCTGTGTGGAACCTAAACATCGTTCTCACGAGGCTAATGGGGCCTCCCTTTGAACCTCTACACAAATGTGAACTTCCAATTCCTAACATGGAAAACTGTTTTTCTTGTAGCCATCACTTCCCTCAGAAGGGTCAGTGAGATACAAGCACTCACCATTCAGGAACCTTTTCTGCAAATGCACCATAGCAAGGTTGTTCTCTGCACTAATCCAAAATTCCTCCCTAAAGTCATTTCTCCCTTTCACCTAAACCAATCTGTGGAACTACCTGTATTCTTCTCGCAGCCACAGACCGTTGCAGAAAGAGCTCTCCACACATTAGATGTCAAACGAGCCTTGCTCTACTACATCGAGAGAACACAACCCTTTCGTAAGACCAAACAACTGTTTGTGTCTTTCTCACCACCACACAAAGGCAACCCCATCTCCAAATCTGGAATAGCTAGGTGGATTGTCAAATGCATACAGATTTCCTACCACAAAGCAAAACGAACGCTATCTGTTCCCCCTAAAGCCCACTCTACACGTAAGATAGGGGCTTCCATGGCATTCTTAGGGAACATCCCCTTTGAAGATATCTGCAAAGCAGCTTACATGGTCTACACCGCACACTTTCACTAAACACTATTGTGTAGATGTGCAAACTAAGCAACAAGCTAGTGTGGGCCAGGCTGTACTCAAAACATTGTTTCAAACCACTGCAACAGATACTGGTGGTCGCCACTAGGAGCGAGTACTGCTATATAATCTATGCACAGTGTGTAATCTGCAGCTCATATGTCTCGAACGGCAAATGCTACTTACCAGTATGCATCTGTTCTTGGCATGTAGAGCTGCAGATCTACACACGCCTCCCCGGCTACCATTATCTGTTCCAGTTTATCTTATTTAGATACAGCACACATGGGCATCTTCACTGCTTATTACTATGCTCCATCATTTCCCTGCTGGCGAAAAACAATCTGAGGATGGAGCCGAAGCCCATGCGCAATACGATCCAAAGGAGGAGTCGCATACCTCGTGACTTCCAAAGACTTTCCAAGAGGAAAAACAACTGCAAACATCCGGGCCCAACACCAGATGGTGATCTATGCACAGTGTGTAGATCTGCAGCTCTACATGCCAAGAACAGATGCATACTGGTAAGTAGCATTTGCCTTCTTCCGCCTTAGTCTAAACGCAGTCTCAATGTGAAATGCATAGATCCTTAGCTAGCAGGGCCTTCTTCTCCTTCCCTATGTATTAGGGTTGGGGTCTGAAAGAAAACCTGTTGTTCTCTCCACAATTTATCTCACTTTTATGCACTGCGGTCCCCACAACGCACCCCCTTCATAACAAAATACAAAATTATATATTGAAGGCAAGAAATATAATAGATGTGCAGTTAATTTAAGAAAATGTAACTATACACTTACGAAAGTGAATACAATTGTTAGAATGGGGCACCTCTGGTTGGCACAGGTAGGTACTTGTGACAAGCAGTGGTCCCTTCTTCTATTCAGGGCGAGAGAATTACCCCTTCAGAACAACCCCTGCTCACCCTATAGGTAGTGTGGCGCGAGCAGTCAGGGCTAAACTTCAGGGCGCTAGTCAGTTAAGCATTTATGATCACACACAGTAAACCACCACGATCCCCCACAAACGGACACCAGGCGTAAGTTGTATCAAAAATACGGATGCTTTATATAAAAGATTCTTGGTTACGCAGGCATGTACAAGACCATCAATAACGGTTGCGAAATGGAAGCCACAAGATGATAATTAGGCACTGTTCTTTTCTTTGGTAACTTATTTGATCACGAGCGCTTCGCAGGGCTCGGTTGAGTCGGTCCAGTCACGATGATGCGCAGTGCACCCGGGATACAGTGATGCGGGGAAATCAGAACGTTGCGGACCCCGAGTCCGATAGAGAGTTCACTGTACCTGGGAACGTGCGATGTGCTTGGACGAGTCTTCAGGGGAGATGCAGGTTCTGCACCTCGCGGGTCTCCGGATCAAGAATTCAGCGGGCGGCTCTCGGTAGACAGGTACGGCCCCGGGCCTCCGACACGGACTGTGCGGGAGGTCACTGCGGTGGGCGGCACGGTCAGACTCAGGCTGGGAGGTGAAGCGGGGTGGCCGGATACGTTACGACGTACGGGCGGCCGTCCGAGGCTTGATTTCACTTCCCAAGTAGAAATCCGGCGAGAGGGCACCAGGCACGCTCCAGTGGCAGGCAGGTGACAGGGAAGCGGGGCGGCCAGCCTCGATGGGTCCAGAGCGACTCAGGTAGAGCGGGGCTCTCGGCGAGGGGAGGCGGCCAGGCTTCTGGGTGTCACGGCCCTAGGAGGGGTGGCAAGGTGCGCAGAGCACTCCAGCGGGAGAAAGCACACGGCTCGAGTTCTCAGACGAGCGGAGACACGGTGAACCCACTGGTCCTGGGGTTCAGTTCAGGGGGCAAGCTCTTCTTCCAAGCCCTTGGAGATAGTTGAAGAACAAAGTGCAAAAGTCTCTTTCAGTCTTTTTCCTCTCCTTCCTCAGCAAGGCACCTACTGCAGGCCAGTCCCTCAGGTCAGGGAAAGTTACTCCTCCTTCAGCTTCTTCCAGGTCCTTCTAGTCGGGCAGAGTTCCTTCGTGGTTCAATCTGGATCTGATTTCTTAGGAGCCAGGCTCCTACTTTTATACAGGGATTCTTTTGTTCTTTAGCACCAGGGGGCCTGGGCCTGGCTCAGTCCAGTTGTGGAGCACTCTGTTGTGGTGACTCGGCTTGTTCCTTTCAGCAGCAGGGCAGAGACAGCAGCCGCTCCACAGGGGGCGGCGCCGGCTTTGTGGTGGCAGAGCACAGGTCTATTCAAGAGTCAGGGTGTACTCCTCCCACCCATCCTGGTGTAATCTCTCTACCCACCACCTGGCAGCCAACCTGTCTCCTGGAATCCCCCAGCCCTGCTCCTGTACTGTTGCTAGGCAGAACACACACCCCCAGCAGAGGCGGACTGAGATGGTCAGGCACGCAAAGGCTAACTTTCTAAAAGTAGCATTTGCAAACCCAGGATATTAAAATAACCTTTACTAAAAGATGTATTTTATTATCCCGGGTTCAGGCATACTAAACATGACTTTCTACCATGCTCTCTGAGTCCACTGGGGTCACAGCGTGTAGCGATCCCAGCAGCCCATTCTGGCCTATGGAGAGCAGGTAGCCTTCAATAGTGAAAAACGAAAATGGCTGTAATTCACTATTAGGTCCTACCTTATGCCTACAATGCACCCTGCGCTTGGGCCTACCAGAGGGGTGACTAACATGTAGTTAAGGGAAGGTTTAGGGACTGGCAAGTGGGGACACTTGCTCAGTCAGAGCGACGGTACCAGACCGCGCGCAGGTTCTGCAGTGGCAGATCCTAGACACATTTTACCCCGCTGCTTCGGTGGGTGGCACAATCTGTGCTGCAAGCCCACTAGCAGCATTTGGATATATGAGCCCTTGGCACCCCTGGTGCACTCTACAAGGGACTGACAGTAAACCAAATATGCCAAACGTGGAAGTCAATTCACATAATACATTTTACCATAGGGAGCACTTGCACTGTGGCACTGGATGGCAGTGGCACAGTGCCCTGAGCAGCGAACACCAACACAAAAACACATTGAGGCACAGACAAAAATGGAAGGGTGACCCACGCCAATGGTGCCAGGTCTAACACGTGTCACCTCCAGCTGAAAAGTGGGGAGAACTACCCTACCCCAGGGAGTTCTTCATCACTAAGGCGGAAAAACCTGGACAGACCGTCAGCATTGGCGTAATCTGTGCCAGGGCGATGCTCCACCGTAAAGTCCATACCCTGTAGGGAGATGGACCACCTCAACAGTTTTGGGTTCTCACCCCTCATTTGCATCAACCATCTGAGGGGCCTGTGGTCGGTCTGAACCCGGAAGTGAGACCCAAACAAGTAGGGTCTTAGCTTCTTCAGCGCCCAGACCACAGCAAATGCTTCTCGTTCTATCGCACTCCACCTTTGTTCCCGGGGAAGTAGCCTCCTGCTAATAAAGGCTACGGGTTGGTCAAAGCCCTCCTCAGTGATCTGTGAGAGAACAGCCCCTACACCATGCTCTGATGCATCCGTCTGCACCAGGAACTCTTTGGAGAAGTCAGGAGCTAAGAGCACGGCGCCATGCACATGGCAGTTTTCAGGGTGTCGAAGGCTTTCTGACAGGTGTCAGTCCATATCACTTTCCTGGGCTGCTTCTTCGAAGTCAGCTCTGTCAAGGGGGCAACGATGCTGCCATACACCTTGACAAACCTCCTGTAGTACCCTGTGAGTCCTAAAAAGGCCCTCACCTCCGTCTGGGTCTTTGGGGGCTCCCAAGCCAGGATGGTTTCAACTTTGGGTTGGAGGGGCGCCACCTGGCCTCTCCCCACTTGGTGTCCCAAGTACACCACTGAACCCTGCCCGATCTGACACTTGCTTGCCTTGATCGTGAGGCCTGCCTTGCGCAGCGCCATCAACACTTCCCAGAGATGTTGCAGGTGTTCTTCCCATGTGCCGCTGAACACTGCGATGTCATCCAGGTAGGCGGCTCTGAACTCGGTCAGCCCAGCCAACACCTGGTTGACCAACCTCTGGAAGGTGGCAGGGGCATTCTTCATCCCAAAGGGCATCACCCGGAACTGGTAATGCCCATCTGGTGTAGAGAATGCGGACCTCTCTTTGGCCCCATCAGTTAAGGCGATCTGCCAGTACCCAGACTTTAAATCAAACGTGCTGAGGTACCGTGCAGCCCCTAACCGATCGATGAGCTCATCAGCTCTGGGGATGGGGTGCGCGTCAGTCTTCGTGACTGAGTTGAGTCCTCGGTAGTCCACACAGAACCGGAGTTCGGGCGTGGCACCCGGCGCTGCAGCCTTTGGGACCAAGACCACTGGGCTGGCCCAAGGACTGCTGGAGGACTCAACCACCCCTAGGGCAAGCATCTTCAAGACCTCCTCTTTGATGCAGGCTCTGACCCTGTCAGTTACCCGGTAGGCCTTGTGCTTCACAGGTAAGCTGTCTCCTGTATCTACATCATGGACGCACCAATTTGTGATACCAGGAACCAGGGAGAACAGGTCAGGGAACTGCCCCAGCAGCTGGCGACAGTCACCCTGTTGCTCAGGGGTCAGGGTGGGTGAGTGGTTAACTCCATCCACTGACCCGTCTCGCTCTGAGGCTACCAAGAGGTCAGGAAGAGGCTCGGACTCCTCTTCCGTCCCATCATCGGTGGCCAAGAGCATGCCCACTTCGGACCTCTCCAAGTGGGGCTTCAGTCGATTGACATGTAGGACCCTTAAGGGGTTCCTAGTAGACCGCAAGTTCACCAAGTAGGTGACAGAACTCTTGCGCTCCACAATCTCAAAGGGTCCTGTCCACTTGTCCTGGAGTGCACAAGGCTCCACAGGGG
The DNA here is from genome assembly GCF_964204655.1 of Triturus cristatus. Taxonomy (NCBI): domain Eukaryota; kingdom Metazoa; phylum Chordata; class Amphibia; order Caudata; family Salamandridae; genus Triturus; species Triturus cristatus. The sequence continues at coordinate 1,049,602,000 of NC_140589.1, forward strand.
CCAGGACCCACACTTTTTGGCCAGGTTGAAGCTCAATCAGAGTGGCGTTCTGGTCGTACCACCGCTTCATTTCCTCCTGGCTGGCTTCCAGGTTTGCCTCAGCAAGTTGCCTGAAACGCCTAGTCTGGTTCCGGAAAGCCAGCATGTAACTGTATACATTCTGGGGAGGTTTCCTGGGAGATTGCTCCCAGCCTTCCTTGACCAGACTAAGAGGTCCTCCTACTGGGTGGCCATACAAAAGCTCAAAGGGACTGAACCCTAGAGACTTTTGGGGCACCTCGCGGTACGCAAAGAGAAGGCATGGTAAGAGGACGTCCCACTTACGCCTCATGGGTTCCTCGAGACCCATAATCATGCCCTTCAGGGTTCGGTTGAAGCGCTCAACCAACCCGTTTCCTTGGGGATGGTAAGGTGTGGTGAACTTGTAGGTTACACCACACTCTTGCCAAAGGGACTTCATATATTTCGATATGAAGTTGGTCCCCCTGTCAGACACCACCTCTAGAGGGAATCCTACTCGTGAGAAAATTCCCATCAGTGCCCGTCCCACCACGGGGGCCGTCACTGTCCTCAGAGGGATGGCTTCAGGGTACCGGGTGGCATGGTCCACCAAGACCAGGATAAACCTGTTGCCCATGGCTGTCTTGGGGTCCAGCGGCCCCACAATGTCAATCCCCACCCGCTGGAATGGGGTACTGACCACAGGGAAAGGTTGGAGTGGAGCTCTCAGCTTCCTTCCACTCTTGCCACTTGCCTGGCAAGTCTGGCATGTCCTGCAGTGAGTGTCAGAACTCCTGCGCATTTGGGGCCAAGAAAAGTGGGTGACAAGCCTTTCAAAGGTCTTGTCCTGCCCCAAATGTCCTGCTAACGGCACGTCGTGAGCCAGCCCCAGTAGGAAGGCTCTGAACTTCTGGGGTACCACCAGCGCACGGGCTGACCCAGTTTCAGCAACCTTAGGCTCTGAGTATAGGAGGTCGTTCTCCCAGTAGATCAAGTGAGTTCCGGACTGATCACCATTGGCCTGGGCTGCAGCCTGCTGCCGCATACCCTCTAGAGAGGGGCACTCTTTCTGCTCCCTGCAGAATTCCTCCCTGGTGGGGCCTCCTTCTTGCTGCCAATGGGTCAGCTCAGGCAGGTCCCCCAGTTCAGCTATCTGTTCCCCGGTAGGCTCCAGGGCATCCCCCTCAAGGTCTGCTTCCTCCTGGGCCGTGGGAACTTCAGGAGCCGGATTCCCGTGCCTCCCTTGCCCTCTCTCTAAGGCCGGTTCCTGGGCCTCTCCCTCAGGCTCCAGGGTTCCTTCAACACCCCTACCGGCTGCCATCGACCGGGTGGTCACGCACGCCCAATCAGGCAAGCCCACCATCCGCAGGTGAGTTGTCTTCTCCACCTTTTCCCAAGGGGAGCTCTCCAAATCGTTACCTAGGAGACAATCAACAGGCATGGCCTCTCTCACAGCCACTTGCAGAGTACCAGAGACCCCCCCCCACTCAAAGGGAACCTGAGCCATTGGACACTGACTCTCTGTGTTGTCGGCGTTGACAACACGGCAGAATGCGTGTGGGACAACCTGCTCTTGAGACACCAGGTGTTGCTTGACAGCAGTCACACTGGCTCCTGTATCTCTAAGAGCCCCCACCCTCTTGCCATTTATGGTCACCCACTGCCCATACTTTTGAGTATTGGGGGGCAGCTGGGCCTCAGCGACCATCTCACTGTCTCCTAAGGAGACTAGGGTCATCTGTACGGGATCCCCCGCCCCTTGGACATCTATCTCCCTCCCCAAGGCTACACTATTCACCTGCTTGTGGGGTGGAGCACCAGAGGGTGCTGGTTTACCATACAGGGGGCACTTGGGATCCACGGAAATGTGCCCCAGGTTGTTACACTTGTAACACCTGAGGGGCCCTCTTTGAACAGGGTTACCTGTCGGGGCCCCGGTCTGCTTCGGGGGTGGGGGTGGCTGAGAACCTTTCCCTTGGTTCCCTGGGGAATTACTTTGGGGCCCTCTGTAGAACTCCCTCTGTTTACCCTTGTCCCCCCCAGTCTTCTGCTGGGGACCCGGAACACCTTTGGCGGGGCCTCCCATGGGGCCCTTGTGGACCCTGGTGCTGATCCAGCGGTCCGCCTCCTCAGCAAGCTTCCTCGGGTTGGACAGCTTGCTATCGATCAGGTGCTGGCGTAGCTCAGGAAAACAATTATCCGACAAGTGCTCCCATGCAATTAAATCAAACAGCCCTTGGTAATCATTCACTTTGCTACCCTTCACCCAACCATCCAGCGCTCTGCAAAAAAAGGTCACATATTCTACATAAGTGGTACCAGGTTTCTTGGTGCAATCCCTAAATCTCTGTCTGTACAATTCAGGAGTTAACCCATACTTTGTCATAAGAGCCTCCTTTATGTGTGGATAGGATGTGTGGACATCAGAGGGGAGGTCTAGCAGTGTGTCCCGCCCCTCACTCAGGAACGTTCCCCACAACCCCGCTCCCCAATCCTTCTCAGGGACCCGGTGGGAGGACATGGCTACTTCATAGGCCCTGAACCACTGCCCAATATCATCCTGCTTATAATATTCTTTGACTACATCTTTAGGAATGTGCACCCTGGACTCTGTTGAATTGCTGCCACCAGAGGGTGAGTTGTCTAAACTCCTGGCCTTGAGATCCAACTCCCTCATTTTTACCTCATGCTCCATGGCCAGTTTCTGCCTTTCCATCTCCATTTGCAGTTTTGCCATCTCCACCTCATGTGCTCGTGCAGCACTCCTGTCGGCCATCTCCTCGGGCGACAGGCCTCTGCTAGGCTCAAAAACACCTTCTGGGGGTATCACCTCCCGTGCATTCTCGGGGAACTTTGATTCGTGCCAGGCTCTCAGCGCTTTTACGTACTGATCCTTGGTGCTTAGTCCACTTTGCTTGATTCTGTACTTGGAGAGATATCCCTTCAGGACATCATTTGTGCACTTCCTCAGTGCCTCGGGCTCCCAATCGATGTCATCCACTCCAGAGAATACAGAGGACGCTCCGCCTCCACCGACTGAGCTAGGCATGGTTCCTTAAGGTGGAGATTCTTCTTTAGCAACAACTGTCAATCAATCTGTGGCTGCGTTATAGGTCTGCTCTACGTGGTGATCAATAATTCACTGTATGTAAATCATAAATGCAAATTCGAAATCCCACCGCTGCCACCATGTTAGAATGGGGCACCTCTGGTTGGCACAGGTAGGTACTTGTGACAAGCAGTGGTCCCTTCTTCTATTCAGGGCGAGAGAATTACCCCTTCAGAACAACCCCTGCTCACCCTATAGGTAGTGTGGCGCGAGCAGTCAGGGCTAAACTTCAGGGTGCTAGTCAGTTAAGCATTTATGATCACACACAGTAAACCACCACGATCCCCCACAAACGGACACCAGGCGTAAGTTGTATCAAAAATACGGATGCTTTATATAAAAGATTCTTGGTTACGCAGGCATGTACAAGACCATCAATAACGGTTGCGAAATGGAAGCCACAAGATGATAATTAGGCACTGTTCTTTTCTTTGGTAACTTATTTGATCACGAGCGCTTCGCAGGGCTCGGTTGAGTCGGTCCAGTCACGATGATGCGCAGTGCACCCGGGATACAGTGATGCGGGGAAATCAGAACGTTGCGGACCCCGAGTCCGATAGAGAGTTCACTGTACCTGGGAATGTGCGATGTGCTTGGACGAGTCTTCAGGGGAGATGCAGGTTCTGCACCTCGTGGGTCTCCGGATCAAGAATTCAGCGGGCGGCTCTCGGTAGACAGGTACGGCCCCGGGCCTCCGACACGGACTGTGCGGGAGGTCACTGCGGTGGGCGGCACGGTCAGACTCAGGCTGGGAGGTGAAGCGGGGTGGCCGGATACGTTACGACGTACGGGCGGCCGTCCGAGGCTTGATTTCACTTCCCAAGTAGAAATCCGGCGGGAGGGCGAGAGGGCACCAGGCACGCTCCAGTGGCAGGCAGGTGACAGGGAAGCGGGGCGGCCAGCCTCGATGGGTCCAGATCGACCTAGGTAGAGCGGGGCTCTCGGCGAGGGGAGGCGGCCAGGCTTCTGGGTGTCACGGCCCTAGGAGGGGTGGCAAGGTGCGCAGAGCACTCCAGTGGGAGAAAGCACACGGCTCGAGTTCTCAGACGAGCGGAGACACGGTGAACCCACTGGTCCTGGGGTTCAGTTCAGGGGGCAAGCTCTTCTTCCAAGCCCTTGGAGATAGTTGAAGAACAAAGTGCAAAAGTCTCTTTCAGTCTTTTTCCTCTCCTTCCTCAGCAAGGCACCTACTGCAGGCCAGTCCCTCAGGTCAGGGAAAGTTACTCCTCCTTCAGCTTCTTCCAGGTCCTTCTAGTCGGGCAGAGTTCCTTCGTGGTTCAATCTGGATCTGATTTCTTAGGAGCCAGGCTCCTACTTTTATACAGGGATTCTTTTGTTCTTTAGCACCAGGGGGCCTGGCTCAGTCCAGTTGTGGAGCACTCTGTTGTGGTGACTCGGCTTGTTCCTTTCAGCAGCAGGGCAGAGACATCAGCCGCTCCACAGGGGGCGGCGCCGGCTTTGTGGTGGCAGAGCACAGGTCTATTCAAGAGTCAGGGTGTACTCCTCCCACCCATCCTGGTGTAATCTCTCTACCCACCACCTGGCAGCCAACCTGTCTCCTGGAATTCCCCAGCCCTGCTCCTGTACTGTTGCTAGGCAGAACACACACCCCCAGCAGAGGCGGACTGAGATGGTCAGGCACGCAAAGGCTAACTTTCTAAAAGTAGCATTTGCAAACCCAGGATATTAAAATAACCTTTACTAAAAGATGTATTTTATTATCCCGAGTTCAGACATACTAAACATGACTTTCTACCATGCTCTCTGAGTCCACTGGGGTCACAGCGTGTAGCGATCCCAGCAGCCCATTCTGGCCTATGGAGAGCATGCGCTTGGGCCTACCAGAGGGGTGACTAACATGTAGTTAAGGGAAGGTTTAGGGACTGGCAAGTGGGGACACTTGCTCAGTCAGCGCAACGGTACCAGACCGCGCGCAGGTTCTGCAGTGGCAGATCCTAGACACATTTTACCCCGCTGCTTCGGTGGGTGGCACAATCTGTGCTGCAAGCCCACTAGCAGCATTTGGATATACGAGCCCTTGGCACCCCTGGTGCACTCTACAAGGGACTGACAGTAAACCAAATATGCCAAACGTGGAAGTCAATTCACATAATACATTTTACCATAGGGAGCACTTGCACTGTGGCACTGGATGGCAGTGGCACAGTGCCCTGAGCAGCGAACACCAACACAAAAACACATTGAGGCACAGACAAAAATGGAAGGGTGACCCACGCCAATGGTGCCAGGTCTAACAACAATTGCTTGAATATTTATGATGGCAGGATACTATTAAACTCAGACCTCACTATGTGTATTATGTTATCGGGATACTAGTTTTATGTGGTAAAATCTTAAGATTGTTAATATTTTTTAATTATAATTCCCTTTCAGTGTTGTTTCTTTATACTTTTCTTTTTGCCTTGTCTCTAAAAACTATTTATCACTCTAATTTTCTAACTATTCTAATGCTTTGTGGATTTGTAAACTTGTCAAATGTTCAATTCTAATTTCTACGATGCTCTTTCTTGTATGTATTACTTGAATGAAAAGCGCTGATGGAGTGACTGAATAGCCCTCTATGTCGTAAAACATGTTTTCTTTCTTTAAAAAAATTAAGATAGTGTCTACTCCATTATTTTACATAATCCTAATAAAAATAGTTTTTAAGGCTCTTGATACAGTTTCACATTTTAGGCCTCAACCCTATCTATTTGTATTTAAAGTATGTAGTGCCAGGAAGGGGCACTGCACTGCTGAGCCATTGTTGCTGGTGCTCTTTGGGAGCCTTTCATCCTTTAACTTTTTTTTGCTCCCTACAAAGTAATAACATGTGAAGCTACCTAACTCAGTAACAATTTTATAGATCTCAGAAATATAGCAGGTTGAGTGGTCCTACTGGGATGACAGTTTGCTACCTTCAGGTTATGTAAATAATTCTAGAACTGGTGCCTGGGCCCACTGAGCTATCCTAACATCTGCATCATCACCAAATTTGGTGTTATAGTTTTCTCCTCATGTGCCGCACAGTGGGCAAAGCTCACGTCTATGTGGAGGTTGCTTCATGTCTCTTTCCACAAATGATCACCTGAACAAGTCCAGCATTGAAAACGGCCCCAAAGCTGGCAACACGAACAGCATGGCCACCTTATGGCATACATTCACATTCACCGCATCATCTATGTGTTTAACAACAGAGTCTTATGTGATCTGCGACCAGAGATTTAGCATTGTATGATGGCGCATTGCATTCCTTTCAAATTCTTTAACAGTTGAGATATTGGGTCATTATTAAAGCGGATACAGGCACCTTGGCAGAGAGAAATGTTTAAAGTTCACGCGGACCACCTAAATTTGCCTTTCCAAATCCATATAGGTAGAGGGTGAAATGACCGTTTTGAATTGTGCGCTATTTGATATAACTGATTTCTGCATGTGCAAATTTCTGTTTTGCTGTCTAGATTCGCTTTTTTTAAAACTTTTTTTTATTGATTGAGCAGATACAACCATTTGCCTCAGGTCATATCAAATTACATATAGAAAAACCAAAAGATTGTATTGTACAATATACATAGCAGCAATAACTATCCATAAAGTGACAAAGTACAATGAAGTGCAATAGTGGATATTGAAATAAAATCTGTCATTTAAGAAAAAAATATTGATCATTGTTACAATCGGGTTCAATATCAGTTTGACCTTTCTACACCTCATAGACAGTAACTGCAATTCTTGGGATAACATCGAGATTAAGCAATCCAAGAAATCTGGGGAGTGCCTCACTCATGGTACATTCTTAGAACAATTCCTGGCTTAGCTATTTCTTAGATCTAAAGCATAGCAGTGTCTAACCCATATCACCTTTATAAAAGCTGGCAAGAAATATCATGTAAAAATCAGCCGCATTGAAACAGGTTAAGTGTAGAGTGCTAAGCTATTCAAAGTGCATACAGTACAAAAGTGCAAATGATCACATCGAGATTAAACTGTCCGAGAAATAGAGGGAGGAGCTCATTCATGATACATTCTCTTGTCAATTCCTGGCACAGCTATTTCTTATATCTAGAGCATTGCAATGGTTAGCCCATATCGCCTCAATAAAAACGTTTCATTTAAAAAACAGCAGCATTGAAACAGGTAAAGTGCAAACGTGCTAAGCTAGTCAATGAGCATTCATTGCAAAAGTGAAAATAATCACATACTTAAATAAAAAAAGACCCAACATTAATTATCTACGAAATACATAAAAAAAGTTAGAATGTATGCGCACCTTTAACATTTTGGCAGTATCCTGCTTCATAAACAGGGTAGGGTGCTCGTCTAGGCCATATTATTCTCGAGGGCTGCAAACGGTGCCCAAACAGCTGCAAATCCACTGATGTTACCAACCCGTCTAGATATACCCCCTCAAGGGCCTTGGTCCTCCTCATTTGGCAAGCCAGATTTTAACAGTGGGGATTATAGATAACTTCCAATACTGAAGTATCAAAGAACCAGCCACCGTTAAGGCTGCCAATAAAAAATATTGTACATATTTGCTCAATTTCCGGGTACCGGAGGTTGCCCCAAATAAGATTAGCATAGCTTAAGGCGTAATCGTAGTTTGCAAAAATTCGCTTAAAACTAGAAACTATCCATTCCAGAATTGAGACAATCTAGGGCAAAGGACAAATATATGCAGCCAATCCCCCTTTTCATTTTACAAGTTTCAAAAGCATTGGTTAGAGATGGTCAGAAACATTTTGTGCACCGCATACAGGCTATAGTATGTCATTCATCTCGAAAGAAAGGCCATTTGTTTAAAATTGGCCGACCTGAGGGATTTATAACCCAACACAGAAATATGTTCTCATTTTCCAATAGATACCCTGCATCTGGTGCTATTATCAAACTTGTTTAAATAATTAGACATTAAAGTCGTACCAGAGTATTATCTCCAGGCACTAAACCAGTTACCAACCCCTGTTAGCTCAGTTTTTTGCTAATAGCTGAATGAGAGCCCAGGTTACCTCACTCATCTGCTGATAATTGGCTTTCAAGATTCCAGCAGTCTGCAATAAACTGTGCCAGTAGCATTGGCAAACTATCCCAAAGTGACGCACCAGTTCCTCCCAAGTTATCAATCTGTTTTCAACATTAAAAATTCCCCATTACTCAAAACCCCTAAGATCTCCAAAATTTGAGCACTGACTTAGAGAGATGTAAATCTAGTACTCTGCAGTCCGTCAACCAAACAAATTTATGGCAGTCAGCATCTGTCTTGCCATAAAACCGGTCGTGGCCCCTTTGCGACCGGCAAAAAGCTATTTGCGTTGCATCAACCCAAAATGCATTTGCAAAATAGGTAATCACAATTTCCTAAATGCAATGCAAGAAGCATTTTCAAAATGCAACTTTCCATTAAGGAATTGCAAATTAACATAAATTTCAAGTTGATGTTAATTTGCAAATTCTTAGAAAAATTCAATTTTGTGCGTTTTTCTAAGTGCCATGTGGTGCCACATGTGCACACATACCGTTTTTGGGGGTGCGTCAGGGGGGCCTTATGGCCCCCTTGCACTCTTCAAATTGCATTTGCAATTTGCGATTACCTATTTGGTAATCGCAGATTGTGAATGCTTTCCTATTCATTCTTATGGGCCTATGGGCCCATAGGAATGAAAAGGAAGCTTCTTTCCTAGGAAAGCACTCCTAATAGCGAATCTCAATTTGCGATTCGCTATTAGGGAATGTGTAGGAATCGCTAATATTTTAGCGAAACCTACATGCATTAGGAATTGCGATTCCTTAAAAATCGCTATTAAGGAATCGCAATTCCTTTGCTTGATACATGTGCCCCTTTGTACCTTGTCTTTTTTGGTAACTTGGCCATCATTAAAAATGCCATTAGATCGATTTCCGATACTTGCACTGTTCTGCTTAATAAAAACAAATTCTCAAACCCGCCAGAGACATTGCCTCTGCAGACTGTGATATCCAGCAGCGTTGCCTGATATCGGGTAAAGCGAGCCTGCCCTGGTTCTTATCTAGCTGCAGAATTGAATATTAAACCCACAAAGCTTTGCCATTCCACACAAATCAGATAATAACTGAATGTAATTTCTGAAAAAATGCCTCATTTAGTTTAACAGGGAGATTAAAAAAGAGAAAATGAAGTACAGGTAAGATGGACATCTTAATTTGCAAAACTCTGCCACTCTGTGTCAGCCGGAGAAGAGCTCATCTTGCTGATCAGGATTCCCTTACCAAGCATAATTTTATAGTTCATCTAAAATAGTTCTGAATACTTATTTGTTACAAATACTCCTAGATAGCGAATTGGACGCTGGACATTATACTGAAGCTGAAGGTCTAGAGGCAGTACTGTAGGTGGGGCATTCAACAAGAGGGAATTTGTTTTGCCTTGGTTGATCTTGTAACCAGGTACATTTTTATACCCTTGAATTATATTTATAGCCCCTTCAATATTGGCCTTTAAATATAAAATCTTATAATCTGCAAACAATTTGATCTTAAGCATCCCTTCTAACGTAAGCGTTGCGAATTCTGGCCGTCAGTGGTTCAATAAAGAGAGTGAAAAGTATAGGTGACATTGTGCATCCTTGGCGGGTGCCTCCATTGATTTTAACCGAGCCACCTATTTTGGCATTTATGATTCATTCCTCTGCATCTTGATGTAGATTCCGGAGAATTTTAATAATAGGATCTGGAAACCCAGACTTGCTCAATATGAAAAACAAGTCATCCCAATTAACCAGATCAAATGCCTTATTGGCATCTAGCATTACAATTACTGCTCCCTCTTGATGGCTAGAAATATATTCTATAGTTTGGATCAGAACACACATATTCACAGCCATAAGCCTGTTAGGCAAGAAATCATTCTGATCTCTATGAGCAAAGGTTTGGCCTGAAATAATAACTTGTGATGCCCATACCTTGGCGAACAGCTTGTTGTCTGCATTAAGGAGACTTATTGGACAATATGAATTCACATTTTAGGGGGGTTTAACTTTTTTCAGAATTCTAACTATCACATCTCCTTAAGGTAGATGGTGCATCCCCACCTTCCCTAATAAAATTAAATAAATCCATTAGGAATGGAAGCAAAGTTTTTGCAAAAACCTTGTACACCTTTGTTGGTATTCCATCACTACCACTTGCTTTGGCATTGGGTATTTTCTAAAGGGCAGCTGCCACCTCCTGTACTGAAATATGCTCCAGTAAGCTATCTTTTTGGTCCTCAGATAGTTGAGGGAGTCTAATTAAACTAAAGAATTGCTCAAGACTCGGTATAGGGACTGAATGAGCCCTCTCATGTAAATTCTTATAATGTTGCAGCAACACTTCTACATTTTTATTATCTGTCTGAACTACATAAGTAGTGGGATTTTTCAATTTTAACAATGTGCTGTGTGCCCTGCTTGAGCCGCGTGGACGAGGCAAGAAGTCTTCCTATTAAATGACTGTCCTCATACTGTTTTTGCTGATAAGTCCTAGAGTTATTATATTCCTCTAACATAAAACAGTCCTTGATATTACTCTGAGCTGATATGATCTGCTCTTTTATCTCGGCATTTTCACCTGCCCTTGACTTTATGTGCACACATCTTCTAATATTGGATCATAATAATTCACAAGATTCAGGGCAAGATCTTGGACTAGCACCTTTATTCTTCCCATGCGTATCCCTTATCATGTCACGCACCACCCCGTCTATGGACCTATCTCAATATTTTACCAACCCACGCATAGCTAGTCCATCCGATGCAAAATATGCGTGTGAATATTTCTTGGGTATGAAAAGCTTAGGGCTATTATCTTTGAGTTGTATCTCCTGTAAAAAAATATTTCTGGATTAAACAAAGACAGCCAGTTCAAAATGGCCCCATATTTCTGCTTATTTAGAACACCATTGGTATTGCAAGAGATTATTCTAACATTACAGACCATTAAACAGTCATGCTGTTTCCTGTATTAACTCCCCCATTTCACCTAACAATCTGAAAATCCCAAAAAATCTCACAGCCTCTACCAGAAACCCTGATCAATACAAATCTCTGAGCTGGCATTCACCTCCAGCCTTCGATATACCTAGGTCTATGCTCTTCCTGATGTATCTGCTCTTTTTCTTATAAATTGCACCCCCGTGACCCGTCATCCCCCCTCACAAAAACTCAAACCCATAGTGCATTCTATATGCAGCATAACCCACCAGTGTTGAAAGGGAGAATTGCCCACCATGCTCCCTCTCACCCCTTGCCTCTTGTTTGGTGCCATGTTGCTACACCTGGCTGCACACCTGAAACGCCCACCCCCGCATAAAAATGAAAAAAAATAATAAGAGAACCACAGTAGTGACAGAAAACAAACAGAGCCATATCAACCTTGTACCTCCTCTAAGGTGGTGCACAAATAAAAGTGACCTTTAAACAGGACTTTCAGTTTTGACTGTTGATCTATTGCGCTTCGGACCCCAGCAGCTTTAAATTGTCCCAGCAGCCTTGCAAAGTCCCTCCGCCTGCAAGCAGCTACAGTGGACCTGTCTGAAAAGACTCCAGTCTGCACCTTGTCATCCATCATAAATATTCTTTTATGAATAGCCATTGAGAGAATACACTCCTTTATATGATAGTCTGCAAAATTCACGATGATGGTACGAGGAAACTTTGAGTGTGCAGGAAGCTGAATGTGGACCCGATGGACCCTCATGATGGAGAGATCTGACGGGGCTTCTTCAAAAATACATGATTGAATCAGGGATTCCATTAACTGGAGAGCATTCTTGTGACTCCCTGTATTTTCTGCTCCTTTCGACACCACCACGAAGCACAGCTGGATCTTCTAACATCATTTTCCATCTCATTGATCTCATCGTGTGAGTCCAGTAGCTTTTTACAAAATATTGCTAATGTTCCTATCCCAGGTGAGGTAGTGATTCTCAAGATCTGACACTCTTTGTTGACGACCTGCAATCGCTCTGGTATTTGCAGCACAATTTCCTCTAATTTATTTAACTTTGATGAAGCACTGCATCTTCTTTGGCTTAGATTGCCTTGAGATCACAAATTTCTACTAAAATAGTCTCTAATAGAGGCTGAAGCAAGATTGGTTAATTCAGGTTAGTGGAGCATATAGGCCCAGTAGTTGAAACAGTGCCAACACTTGACAGTAAAAAGTGTTGCTCTCCCACTTCTTTTCTCTGATCACAAAACTGCTCCCCCTTAGTTCCCTGTGAGGTAGTTGGCTGCAGCACAGATGACTGTTCCTAGACCTGACTCACTACATTCGAGGAACCACTTAATAGGGCCACAGTAGGAGACTGATCAAGGATATCCCTAGATTCTTCCTTACATGTTGACACAACTGCAGGCCCTGGGAGAGACTGTTGCAACTCAGGGCTTCACCGCTGCCCTTTTGATGCCTTGCAAATTAGCCCTTTAGCCATAATTTTTGTATTCTCCAAACTAGGGCCGGCCTGCAATAGAGTTACATAGTTCTCTCCTGAACTGCATTCTCCTTCTCCCTCTTCCATACAGCTGTTGCAGGACACTACACTCCTGGGGCTAATGATCCCTGGCTGAGGCAGCACGTCCCCCTTTTGCCATAAATTGGGGGAAGCACTTAGTGGCATTTCACTGTTTTGCCTTGTTGGGTTGGAAGCTCTAAAGCATCCATTCCTGGCATTTTTCTTCATAATTGTACTACGCACGCTGCCTCTATACACCAGATTTTTCTCTTTGCGGACTGCAGTAAGACATGTCTACGCAGCTCGTCTCTTGACTTTCTGCAGGAGAGGCGACGAGCCAGTGGCTGTAGTTATCGCTCCACAATAATGAAACCGCCTCATGTTAGTCCTGCAATGCTAAAGTCCCTGTGCGAAGCCCCGCTCGCATATGAGACCGTATTTAGCACAGCAGATAATTTTTTTCCCCAGTACTACGCTGTTTAATTAAATAACACGTATCGCTAGTGTGGCGCAATGGGCATAGCTCTCGGTTCGATCCCTGGCGACAGCTCAGCCTCATGTGACTCTAGGCAATAGCTCACTTAATCTTCCCAATGGCCCCCAGCGCCTGGGAACCCTTAGGGGTGATAAGTTGAGCTTTACAAATATGGGATTTAAATTTAAATTTTTAGGTGGGGGACTCTGTCATTGGGAGCCATAGACCTTGTTGCATTAGGAGAGCCCCCTGCCCCTACTCCTTCCAGCAGAGTGCCTCACTTACTGCGACTAGAAACCTGGCGGCTCCCCCACATCGCTCCAATATGCAGCAGTCTTCAGCTGTGCCTTGCTGTAAGGTCTGGAGCATTTTGCAAAAAGCGCTAGAGGTTGACAATAGGAGCCACTAGACTACCGGCCTATTCACCGAATGTTAGCCGATCAGATCATGTGTACTGGGCTGCGTACTCCAGCAGCCTTACAGCATCCCCGCGTCCTCAGCTTCAGTGTTCTCTGCATTCTGCACCTGGAAGCGTATACGCAAACAACATTGTAGCGTGGGGAGGTCCTGAAATCTGCCTTCCGAAGACTGAAAAGGAAGCCGATTCACTAGTGGACAGTCTCTTCAGTTCAGGGTCCATGTACGTTTACAGTAATATATCCATGAAAAATGGCACCATTACCAAAAGCTTGCGTTCGAGGCTCTCATACTGATATTGACATTATGCAACCACATCTGAACAGCTTTGAAGTATTTTTTTTATGGAACTGTCGATCGTGGTGTTATTCAGAGTGTCCCATAGTAAGAGCGGAGGTTCCATCTCCACATCAGAAGAAGGTCCTGGAACGATTGCCGCATCTTATCCAAAGACATGAAGGGGAATGTCAGCATTGGACCTTCCATCTATTCAAGCCAAGCTACTCATTGCAGATGCTAATGTTACACGGGGAATGCCTTTTGTACTCTACATGAAAAGGAAAGGCTCTGTTGCGGGAATTCTGCTCATGCACAGAACTATGCGCAGGAAACCAGGACCTCAGTGAATTGTGGTGTACCAAAAAACTCACCTCCGTACCTAGAACCCCTATCCGACTAGCATCAGTGTCTCATTCGTTCTCCGTACTATATCGAAGCTTCCAATGATTAGACAACCCAGAACAAGCGACTTAGAATACTCTCAGGAATGGTAGGAATCAAGAACACCTTTTCATTGTTATTCTCATATCAGTCCACAACGTAAGTAATCAGAGACACGGAAAAGTTTAAAATGTCTATTTTTAACTACGTGCTCTAAGATGCAGTACTTTGGCTAACATAAGCAAACAAATGATCAGAAATAAAACCATCAGCATTGTTACAATTCCATAAAAAACAAAGGGATAAATCATATTATAATGATAGTGGAAACAGGTCCTATAATACCTTGTGTACCACCCTCCCCTGGCTAGTAAGCTAGTTTTATAGTAATAATAGAAGGTCTCTAGGTTTGAATGGGGAACCCCATACCTCCATTATCAGCTTAGGTGAATCACATCACAGGATCAGCACTGCTCTGTGTCTGGAAAGGTTTTCTCCAAGAGTGCCAGCATCATGCATGCAATGCAATATTAAAGGCACCCGAGTTTCAGATATATGCAGCTGTGTGCTTGTTGTGTCTAGAGCGTGGGCCGATCAACCTGAATTCAACAGCATACATTGTTATTTGACCGTGACGGTTTCTGCACACAGTGTTCAGACTAAGGTCGCGGTGCACGTCTAGGGATGTGAAAAACAGACCGTTCTCATGTGTATAAAAAAGCAAGCAAGCAGTTTTACTCCGAATACCAGCTACCTGTAGTGTCGTGTGCAAAAGCAGCAAAGTGGCAAGATGGCGTTAACATCTAAAACGCTTATGCTAACATAGCAATGTGTGCAGGCAAAACCCTGTCTTCACTACAGCTCTAAGGGAATATGTCCCTCTAATCCACTAAATTTCAGCTGCCGCTCCCCCCCTCCTCTTGGTGTTCATGATGGTGTATCCATGAACTTTCTAGGCGTCCGTAGAGTTTCCATTAATAGCTGACCCTCACTCAACAAGCCAAGATAATGGTATTCCTTGACTAGTGCCTTTTTTATGAACGTGAGCATAATTATATTTTCTGGTGACATCTTAACAATTCTGAGGGGGTGGCTGCGCACCTCGAGGGCGGTGGCACGGCAGCTCACTCAGAACAATGGTAATACAATTTCATACTGATTGCTACCACTCTAAATGCACTGAATACAGCACCCAATACAACAGAGCATGAACGCTGAACAGAGAAACGTCAGGGAGTTTCCAAAGGCAACAGCTTTGTGTGTTTTCAATCACAATGGAAATACAAGAAAATATACCTACAACACCAATGATGAAGCCAAAAGCCGAAGTTCATTTCTGGCCTTCCATCTTTATCGAGATTACAAAATGCACCTTCTCACTTCCTTGTGATGGGGGAGAGGAGGTTCTTCACAAAACCAGGCCCAATATCCAATCCATCTGTAGCATCTCAAAGAAAAGTTAACAAGCTCACTGCAAAGCATGCACATTGGACAAGAACTTCAGAGAAGATCATGCACATTTACTGCTGCAGTGCACCTTTACATTGCCGATAGCTAAAGGAGTGCAGTGCCAGCCCTGAGAAGGAAGGACAACCAAAGGCAGAAATAGATGCAATATGTGTCCTGGTTTTCGATATGGATTGTATAATGATCCTTACTTAAATTGGCACAGCTCATACAAATGGCTCTAAAATCTACAAGATTAGTAAATGATGCCAAGGCAACTTGTAGATGGTGCGGAAGGAGTACACAAGCCTGTCTCCAATCTAAAATATGATAGTGACTCATGCAGAAATTGACACAGAGGACTAAGTTTCTTTTCAAATAGACATGGTTTTCAATACTCCGCTCTAATTGAAAAGAGTGTGAAAAAAAGATCCTGCTGTCTGTGTCTTTACACCTATAATGCCTTTATCATAAGGAATATCTTGATCCAGTTTACACTCCCGGCGCGAGCTATGAAAAAGATAGCCAGCTACATGTGGTCAACCATTTGATATTTTTAGCCAGGAACACCATCAAAAGATCCTTTAAAAATATCAAGAAACGTCCACACGGAAGAGAAATCTCGGAAGCCAACAATCTCTTCCTGTCAGGGAGCACAGTAACCGAAAAAAGGCCATCTGACCCCATGGATGTGCAGGAGGAGGCAAAGCCGCACCTTCCCTGACCAGGGAAGCAAAGATCCAGAAGACCCAGGGAAGCAGTGCCTCTGAAACTAGGGGTGCTGGAGGTGCTGCAGCACCCCATAAAACATGAAAGAGTTTAGCTACAGAATGAATAATAAGGTTCCCTTTAAATGTTTAAATTCTGGCAGTATTTATTGTGTTTTCAAAGTCAGACTGTCATATATCCCCTATACTTTATTAAGGTGATGTTATTGATTACCACCCCACTTTAAAAATAGTTCCAACGCCAGCGATTGGCTGCACCTACCTGATTGTGATTGAAAAGAGCAACCAGAACGACCCAGGCGTTCTGTTCCCTCACAGAGTGATGCTGAGGCCAGGCCATGGTGTCAGCAATGGGAATCTGGATATCTGGGAGCAGGTGGGACAACAGTGTGGGTGCAAAAACTCCTTAACTAAGCACTTTGTGTTGATTCATGGGAAACTGCATCAATAACCCTAACCAAATCTCTCCTTACCTAATCACAAGTTGTATCACGACTCCAAGAGTTGTTATTGTGAAACCCTCACATTTATGTTGCATTTCATATCATGAGAGTGACTGTTTAAAGTAGCAAACTTGGCTAAAACAACTGTTTTAAGGCAAAGTGTAACACTAGATGTTTGTAAAGTTTTCACTCAAATCCAGGTCGCAATGCTCGCAAAAATACACAAATGAAGCAAAAGAAGACAATAACTTTTTATAATAAACAACACTGTCCTAACCACTTTCCTAAGGGGGGCCCTTGGAAGATAGAGGGTGGGTGGGGGGCTGGGCAGTTGCTAATTTTGCCCATGCCTTAACATGTCACTGTTATTAACAACCACCGGCCCGATTCCCAAAGTTGCTAACTTGGACTTTTGGTCTAAGTTTAGACCAAACGTCTAAGTTCACCTTTGTGAATCAGGCCCCATGTGTTTTACCATAAAATGGGGCCAGAATGTAGAATCTAATCTATTATTTTGGTGTTTAAAAGACAATTTCGAAAGCATTAATCTTCGCCCATTTAGTGTCTTTGTTTCATGCATACTGTAGCAAAACATCCATTGTTTCTAAACTAGCTTGAAGGACCGCCAACACCACTAGCTTGCTTTGAAAAGCCTTTGAAATCCTATTTGTCTTTAATAGCAACGGTCTTTCATTATGTTTCTGTCGTGCTATGATTAAGATTTGACTAGCCTATCAAAGTGCTTGGCTTACTTTAGAAATAGAAATTCCAAAAGTTTCTCTTATAGTCCCATTGAGATCAAAGCAGGCGCTGCTGCTCCGTTATGACGGAGGAGCATCGCCCTACTAAAAAATAAAATGATAATAAAAGCATTTTATTATCATTATATTTTTCATTACTGCCAGTGGAGGTTAGGGCAGGAGCGCTGCTCTCATGCTGGTATTACCCCCTGGGAGTCTATGCAGCGCGATCAGTATCTTGAGGTGGCGCGTGCAGGGACAGGTAAGTGTTTCCCGCATTTCCCCTCCACCCTGAAATTGGAGCAGCCACTACTGGGTCAAAGATTTCTGTTAATAGCTATCTGGCTGTAGTGACTACTTGCAGTCTGTAAACATAGAACTGGAAAAATAAGTGGGCCAGCAGCTCCCACTTTGTCACAAAATTGGCAGACAGTGGCTGTTGAATTTCCGTCAGCTTTTGCAGAACTGGTTTGGGTCATTTCCCCTTTCACATATCCTTCTAGATCTTTCTTCCAGACTCAGCCTTGTCTTTCTTGATGTTCTGTACAGAAGGGCTTTCTACATTTAGGAGCACCCACAATAGAGGCACAAAGAGATGTGAGCAGTTTGTACCTTGACTACCAACAGCCACATCTGACAATGATCAGGAAGAGAGACAAAGGGCTGCTCCTCTTTTAAATATCCCTTCACACTCTTATGCAGATGCAACAGTTCCCCTCTAAACTCCTACCACCCCTACCATCCACCAAACAGCAGATTCTGAAGACTAAAAAGCAGCTCTCTGTATCAGAAAGGGCCTGATAGAACTTCCTTTTCAGCGTTTGGGTTCCCTCCCTCCATTCTAAGGAATATCAGCAATACCCTTCAAATGCCAGATAAACCAACTTCACCTCCATGATGTGAACATGAACCGTTCTGTGTCTTCCACAATGGAATGCACAAGGCCATATCACTTTGGTGCACTCAGGCACTCATGTACTGAATGCCAACTCCACTAGCATAGATACATAAGTCCATGTTCAGGCGGTTATAAGTTAAATGATAAAATAGTACATACCACACAACAAGACGGTTGAAAATTAGGAACTATATGGTATTAATAACCTAATGTATAAGATAAATGCAATTATAGGAAGTATAATACAAATACTTACGAATTCATGAATGACAATGTCAAGCGATGCCTTTCTTACGTATGTATTCCATAAATTTCAAAATCAATAAAGTTTGTTGGGGAAAAAAACATAAGTCCATGCGCAGTGGATCTCAGCGACAAGTTTTCAGGTTCACCATTAGTAGCGGAACTAGGGGTGAATGAGTCAGGTGGCTGTCATTTGCATGCGGCTGTCATTTGCATGCGCTGCAGAGCTAGGGGTGAATGGGTCAGGTGGCTCTCACTTGCATGTGCAGGTAGAAAGTCCTGGTTAGACTATAATTACCTCAAAATATGAAATGCTGCCACCACTGCACTACATGCATGGAATCTGTGACAAGAACAGTAGCCCTACTTCCATTCCCTATCACTATGAGGGCTCTCTTGGTTTACCCCTCAAGATCCAGTACAAGTCCAGAACCCATCATAAGGGGGGGCCAAGCTCTTCACACCAGGACAAGTCCAGAACCCATCATAAGTCAAGGATCGGCCTAGTTTTTCACACATACAATGGAATAGTGTGAGGCTGTGGCCAAAATCCCCCAAAAAACAAGCTAACAGGGGACATGACTGTACACTGCAGGGAACATTCCCATCCCAACATGTAATATTAGTGAGAATAAAAATTGCAATTACCAACTTCTTATTTTCTTACTGTGAAATAAATTGCATAGTTTTGAGGAATATGCTAACAAGTAGAAGGAGGACAAAGAGCAAAATATGTTCACAAAGAATTGTATATCCACAGTGTATTTTTAAAGAGACTGCTATGAATTAAACCAGAGTGTGGTCTGAGCTTACAGTAGTTTTTTTAAAGTTATACAGATGAATGTAAGAAAGCTTGATATGGCATAGCAAAGTAAGCATACATATGAATTGATGAAAAATAAGTGCCATCCCGCCACACGCCAAGTTCTATAGCCAATATTTATGAGAGATATAAAGCATACATTGATTTATTCCTGGACTAATATTTTAACAAAATTAGCATATATCTTGATTTGGTAAACAATTTGACTGTTATATAAAGATGTGTCAGGCTCGTAAACCTGTGCAAAATCTTTATTTCACCAGACTTTTCTCCAAGAAAATGTTTGTTTTATAGAATGTAACTGAGAGTCCCTGCTTCATTATTATGTGACAGCACATGTGGTTTGGTAGTGCTTTGGATAGTTTATTTGCATGCCACTGAGCTCCTACCCCATGTCAAGGGCTGGTCTTCCTGCAGAGACAGAAGAATGCTTCTTGAGGCGAGTTAATGGACTGAAACTTCCTAAACTCACTTCTGAATCCTGGATAGGAAGTGAACAAAAGCAAACTAGAAACATATCCAAGAAGTGCGGGAGTAAGAGAAGAATGTGATTCACAAGATACGTCCTTCCATCAAAATATACTAGAACCTAAAGAGTATAGTGAACCAATTATATTATCGTTATGTAGCAGACCTATATGTTTGTGTAATGTTTTATCTAGGACATAAAATCCTTACCCACCAATGGTGGCATGCTTCATCATAGAAATCCCTCCTGTGCACAAGACAAAACATTGCACAAGAGTTAGATCAACCATGTAGAAAGCACAAGTCAGGAAGTAAAAGGAATTTTTCGCAGGTCTTGTGAAACTTTAATATTATATAATGGTATGCCCAATAACTTTCATATAAGAGCCACTGAAAGGCTAAATACAAAAAGTGATGTTAGAAATAGCTGTCATTCCCACATCTGGTGGTCAACATGTTTCAGCCATGAATGAAGTCCGACATGGGTGAATAGCATTTTCGAAAGGCCCGGGTTCCCTATCGCTGTCCCTATCGTAATGAAATTAATTTTGAATACGGCAAAGGCAGAGAAAGAAGTGATATATAGTCCACATTTATGGGTTTATTTGCAGTATCATTATAGGTAGTGTTATGATGCATTTGTAAAATAGATGGAAATAAAGAACACACAAAGGTTATCACATTTCCGTCTGTATTTCTATCAAACCTCATAAATGTAGGTCATTTGGCCCATAGAGGTGGGTTTGGGAGTACCTCCTGTAATCACACACTGCTATCAAAATAGTAGTAAAAGTAAAATGGCAGGCCATTAGTGATCCAAGAACTTCATTACACAACGAGAGATTAAGGATGAGATAGAAAACAAGGTATTTCCTTTTTGTCAAATGAGGTATTGTGTAGTGTACCTAGCGTGTCGATGCCACTCGGGATGTTAGGAGCTAGGCTCTGATTTTGGCAATTGAATACGATGGGAAAGACATTTAGACCTGCTTCCATATCATGTAGGTTGCTGCGTCCATGTCTTTTTGACTGGCTTGTTAAAAGACACACATTTTGATTGAAATGCTTATCATTTCTAATGTCCAAAACCGAGATTCTGAGTAGAGGCAAAAAAAAAAAGTTCAGTGATTATGCCCCAAAACTAAATTTATGGGGTCAAAAACCATCTAAGACCTGGGAAGATGCTTTTTTCCACAATAGTTTGATTTGAGATCTGTAATTGTAGAATAATGCAAGCTGAGACATGTGCCTGGTTGCAGCGGTTCAGTAAAACCCCATATATACTACATGGAAAGCCCTCTTATTGCCGGATACCTTTTGCACCTTTGTTCAGTCAAGATTTCTATCTTCAGCTTTAGTCTCATTTTTGGAGCTCAGCATCCTCAAGCGGGAAAAGTCTGCAGGCTATATCCAACATTAATTCCACAAAACCAGATACCTTATTGTCGAAAGCCTGGTGAAATGGATTTGCTGCTTTGGAGCAGCTCCAAGAAGGACCAACTTGATTTTCTTGTCCTGCGAGGTCGAGCCTTCGGGAATTTAACTTGGGTGGTTGGTCTCAGTCTTCTGCAGGTCTGGAAATCCATAATGTATTTAAGTTCATATTTTTCAGAGATTTCAGAATAAAATCTTCTGGACACCACTAAGGCTACCAGATCCTCTGGGACAGCACTTAGGGATCAGGACTCACTCCAGCAGATGCCACCAGTAGGGTGCAGTCCTAGTCCAGCTGCAACTGGTCACTGTTCACTACAGGAAAAAGGCTTCTTTCTGCTGGTTGTACCCCTGCATTCACACACACAGGAGGTAAGCCAAGTGCCCCTTGGAGTCCACTTTCTGTCCCGAGTACCAGTGGGAGCAGGTTCTGCCCTTCGGGTCTCCGCACAAGTCTCAAACCACAAGTGCAATCCTTTGTCTGTTCTTCCACAGGCCCAGCAAGTGATCTAAGGAGAGTGCTTTGGGGTACCATATTTTTAGTTGACAGTAGCTAATGGGTGGGGGTGAGACTGCTTTCCTCCTGAACCAATGGGGTAAAGGTTCTCTGGGGTAAACCTGCCCACTTTTGCAGCAGTCCTTTTTGCCCTACTGAAAACATCCCACAGTGGCCCTTACTCTGGCAATCCAAAATGTGGAAAACTTTTCTCCCTTGTGCATAGCCTTTGTGCCCGGCCTGTGGTGTGCCTAAGGAAATGAGTAGGCCTATCCTTTGTGAGCAATCAAAACTGGTTCTGGGGGTATCTTTCCTTGTTGGGACAAAAAGTCCCTCACATGGTGATGGATGTGCACCCCTGCCCTGAGTGCCCCAACTATAATGATGTCTGGATCCCTGATGCTGATTTTTGCGGTTATTGGTGAATACGGATCATGCATGTGTGCCATGATATAGGCCTGTCTCATGGATTGCTGCTGTTTGGACCAGGAGGGGCACCCAAAGCTCTACCCTCCTAGTGGTGAAACACTACTTCCTTTGCCAGGAGTTGAGCAACACAAGTGTGGTTTGCAGCATACAGTGTAGTGACCAGTAGGAGGGAACAGGCCTCTTTACCTGTGTCACCTCAACCAGTGGCTGTCCGGCTTCGAGAGACTTCTGAAACTTAGCCCACTGGAGGATTTTGAGTTTCATTTCAGAAATTCTCTGTCACAAAGGTGACAGATACCCCATCTTCCTTATTGCAAGTGCATCATATCCTAATCCTCATGTAATAAAGCAGACAGAATATCCAATACATTTAGCACCCGTCCGTCAAACACTACATTGTTCAGTAAGTCCAAAGTTTTAATATTTCACCAAGATGAACCTGCTTGGTGTATCCAACCTATGCTACATCATGGTCAGTTTAAAATTGCACGTGGGTAAAGGCCAACCGCAAACAGTGACTCCTGGTTGGCGCTTTATTTTTTCTTGGATCTTATCCCCTTAAAGCTATAAAAATATATTTCTCTGGCTCCCTTAGTTAGATTTTTGTAATTTTGAATCCTTTTGTTTATTACATTCTTCTCTGTTTATAAATCGGAGAGTGATGTTTATTCTGTTGTGTTTTGACTTTTTAACTGTTTTGGTACTTCTAAATGCATTACGCATTTTCTCTAAGTTAAGTCTGTTTGCTCTGTGCCATACCTACTAGGGGTTGATCTCAGGTTGAAATTACTGAAACCTTTGCCTGGACCTCTTGTGGTCTACTACCATCCACCTCAATCAACAAACCACTTGCATTCCATGTCACAAACTTTGTAGTCCTTCCCAGGATAATGACCAGTCATCCATGTTGAACAGTATTGCGATGCTCATTGATAAATATTCAGATCTTTCTGGTCCTCATTTCAAATCTCTGACGTTACAAGGGCAGGTTATTAAGTAGACCACATTCTCAGAATTCAATTTGGTATGATTAGTAAGGTTCTATGGATTATGAAGTACCAATTCAATAGTGTAACATTTTGTTTAGGCGGACAGACGCTACATTTTCCTCAAGGAAATTGCCTGATGACCAGTGAAACTCCCCACTAACTCAAGAACATAGGTTCACATCCTTTTTATTTTAGGATATGTATGTACTACAATGCTATTAAAGTTTCATCATCTTTTAAAGGATGTTTTTAATGTCAAATTTCCTGTGTTAGGAACTTGCCAATTCATATTGATAATCTTCTTAACCTGATTAGATATTGGTAACACATGCAAGGCAATCACGTATATAGCATGAGTATGTCGTAAGAAGGGCTTCATGATTATAGTCAAGGGCACATTTTCTAGCTCTGTGGGAGTTATTTATTTGTTAAGGGATCATTTTATAGCCTTCTGGGTAATCTTTTTTATATTATAATTCTTAGATAGTTAATCAGATGGTTTCTCAAAATCTGCTCTTGTGCGGTTACGCTGCACTCATCAGAATTGTTGAAAAAGCAGGTTTTCGCTGAGAGCTTGTGGGTGAAAACTATCAAAGAGTAAAATGTTGTTCCTATATGCGAGGTGTGCTATACATCAGTAGTCAAATGGACATTTTTTAGTATGATCAAAGGGTCCCAAAAATGACAGAATAATGTTGCTGATAACGTGTGAATCTGAGCAACTGCTCAATGTTATGAATCTATTCCAGAAACGAATTAGCCTGCTTCTTATTTATGTTCAAGATAATAAAAAATACCATCATTGTAGATGTTTCCTAAAAAGATTATCAGTAAGGATTAACTCTGTTTCAAATGTATATACAAATAAACTAGCTAGACTCAGGGTAATAATACTGCCCATCAATATGCAGTGAATTTGTTCATAGATAGTTCCCTTAAATTAAAAAATAATTGTTTTCAGTGCTAGACAAGCACGGTCTATCACAAAGATTACCAGACACATATATTCCAAATGTGAATTTTTCAAAAGATCTTCAATTACCCATAAGGTCTCTTCTTGGGTTATTCTAGTACACATTGTCTCTGTGTCAAGACTCCTCAAAACTTGCCTCTCTAGATTAAAAGGAAGATCTTCAAGCAAGTTCAACATATCTTTTGTGTCCTTTACATGGGAAAGCATTTTAGATACTAGGGGTCAAGAGAACCAATCACAGAGCCTTGATAAGTGTTCCAACACAGAACCTATCCAGTAAACTATGGGAGGTCTGAGCGTAGGGAGGTATTGGAGTGAGATTAGAGTTTTGTATATTTGGTTGCATATAGAGGTACAAGTGCTTTCGATTGTTTGCCACTAAAACATCTGGCCTGGTTGAGTGATCCAGTCCTCTGCTGTCACCTCTTCCACTGATGTTTTGATAATACTTAATAATTCATTAGATTGATCATTATACAGATTCAGGTAGTTAGTTGTATTCCCCAAGTAATCATATATATCCCTGTCTATATGCAGAAACAGATGGCACTATAGCACTGCCTTTGTCTACAGGCATGAATATCAATTTAGTGTTATTTCTTAATTCAGAAAGTGCCCTTTCTTGCCTCTACTAAGGTTTTTGGAAGGTTCTTTCCTGTAGATAGTGGTACCTTCCACCTCCTCAATGGTGGCTAGCTTGAATGGCAAAACCTTGGGTGATATAGCATGCAGAGGTGGTTGGGAAAACGATTTATTAAGTAGGACAGCATGGGCCAAATTGGTAATCGCAAATAGCAAATGCAAATCCAAGGGTGCCTGGGGGCCTAAGGCCCCCCTGAAGCACCCCGCAAAATAAGGTAAGTGTACACATGTAAAGCACACACATGCCCTAAGGGCATGTTTGCGCTACATGGCACTTTGAAAAATGCATTTTTGTGCATTTTTCAAAGCATAAACATATTGCCATCAACGTGAGGCTGATGGTAATTAGCGTTTCATAAATGCACAGTTCGCATTTAGGAAAGGCTGCATGCATCGGCATTAGGCAAGGCATTCGCAATTTTGGTAATCGCAGATAATTGTGATTACTTAAATTGCGAATGCCACCACCTACATGCATAGGAAAAGGCCTTTTTCCATTCTAATCTGCCGGTTTGCGAATGGGAAAAGGCTTGATGCATGTGCCCCTAGATTCCATTGTAAGCATTCAAACAGGTCTAGAGAATCAGCTTAATCTAAAAAGCAGATTCAAGACAGCGAAGCCTCCAAGGAACTAGAAATAGTGAGCGAGCAACATAGCACCAAGCAAAGTTGAGGCCAACCAACTAGTTTCCACCAGCCTCCTTTTACATTTTTGAAATAACTGAATACCTTGAAGAGGAACAATCAAGAACAGGAAGTGAATATCCACTATGATGGGTTGGGAAAATAGAATGGAAGTAACACTCATTAGAATGCTAATCCCAAAATAATACATGAAATGGAATAACCTAGGGTGAATAGACTGGATCTGTATCTACAAGGAATGAAAAAGCAAAATTCCTGATTATGGAATGGAATACTCTGGAATTCTTCAGAAATACCTAATACATCAAGAAACTAGATACTAATTTGTAGAATGATACACAATACTGGACCTGATAGAAATATTCAAGCGTGTTTCAGTGAGCCATTGGCTCTGGGAGAGTTGGCAGAAAATGATTGGCTAGTTAAAAAATGAGTATCTCACAAACGTAAGGGAAAAAATGCTGAGTAAGTGGAAAGCAGCAGCGTCAGAAGATACTGAAGTTACTCGCTTGGTTATGAGAGAGGCCACCATTAGACAGTGGCGGCTACCATGTATGGAGGGCAGGTGACAAAAACTAAATTAAAAAGAAAAGAAAACAGACTTGCCTTCCTCCACGACACGACGTCCTCTTTCGGTTTTGTGGTAGGCTCCAACGCTGCACCCAACAGCAAACTCCCCTAGCCACTCCTGGTGCTGCTCTCATCAGCATGAGAGCAGCACCAGGATTGGAGGGAGCAGCCTTACTCAGCGCTCCTAAGAGCACTGGAGGCCTCCACTTTCTCTCACCCAGCTGTCTAAGACAGCTGGGTTAGAGGAGTTTAAAATGTGCATGTCTGGCTGGCCGACACAAGACGGCTGGCCAAACAGATATGCACATTTTAAGTGCACACCTCCCTGCTGCTGCAACTCAGTACAGCAGCACTGGTCCCATCCCATCCTATCACTCGGGTAAGGGTGGGTCAGTTGCTGAAAAAGAAAAACGGTAATAAATAAACTTTATTACCATTTTATTTTTCAGCTCTGGTCTGGGGATTTTCTTAGTGGGATGATGCTCCTCTGCTCAAACGGAGAACCGCCCCTGGCATTTGAGGATGCGACTGACTACAGTGAGAGTGAAATGAGACAGATTGTGCATAGATGAACCACTGAAGGGAGTAGAGAGAGCAGGAAATAGCTGTTTTTAAGGATGCAGAAGCATTCTGCAATGGGGGATGAGGAACTGCAAAGAAGGTGAAGACAAGTTGCAATTTCAGGTGGGGAAAAAACCTACCCTGGATTGCAATAAATCTGACAACCCCCATGCCACAGTCACATGTGGTATTACTCAAATTATGCCGGCTGCTCTTGTGAGTCTAAACTTGGCATTGCAGCTTTGAGAAAGCATTAGCAGAAGGCCAGGAGTGTCAAACCAAGTATATGGGTCTCCTAATGAGAAGGGATCAAGGGCCATCTGTACTAAATGAGATACTTTTCAGATGTACTAATATCATTTTAGTAGTTGGAAACGTGTGTCCTAAAATGGGATTGTAAATGGATACTGATGTCGTATATAAAAGGGGCGTATTGTAGATGTCCCTTCCAAATGCCAAGTCAACATGCTATGTATCAATGTTATCAGACTGAAATCCAGTTGCAAAACATTGAAAAGTTAATGAGACCTCAAAGGCGGTTATAACCTTAGTGCAAAAATAAAGGCATTTCAAGGGGACCCCTTACCCTTTGAGAATTAAAAAGAAAAGTTATGTTTGAGAATATGTAGTGGTCCATTGGACCACTTTCACTTCTCAGACACAAAAAAGCTTTCTTGTCAGGAAAGCAAGCTGCATTTAGAAAAAAAGTTTGCTTTATTTAAAATAGATCCCAGAAATGGTGTTCTGTTGAGCCCAGCAACCTCCATCCTTATGATGGAACTTAATCGTAGTAAGTAAAAATGTACAACCTACCTCATTTTTTTTTACAAGGTAGTTCAGATTGACCCATTGCAATTTGTAGTTTTCCCAACTAGAATCGCACAGAAGATATCTGGAAAGGCACAACCCAGTCTTCCTTGAAAAATGAAACAAATAATATGCTGTTGAATTCTGACTATCCTCCTTAGCGCTTGAATGTTTATCTGCCCAAAACATCAGTTGTCGAGCATCAGATACACACCTCAAGGTTCCATGAGGATTTTGATTTTGCCAGTTATTGGGATTTAAGACAGTTACAAACTTTTAGTCATTTATAAACCATAGTTCCATAATAACAGGTGTCTTTTTGTCAACATACTGCATAAATCACTGGAATACATACATTTAAAACACAACATAGAACCATAGCAACTTTATTTTAGAACTAGAGCTGCTTCAGTTGTATTTCAAATGTGAAATTAGAATTGTCCATCATGTTGCTTATGCATAAAAAGATCAACATATAGGCACTATGTTAACCATAACTAGGATATCAGCAAAGCCGAGTAGTATGCACGCAGACATTCATGGATAAGAATTTCTTTTGGTAGAGGATAACATGGCCACATGCCACTTAAGGCTAGAACAGATTGTATTCACTTTCAGGCAGTGACTGGTTTCCTCATAGGCCAAACTTCCTGAAATTAGGATGAGCTATAGTCTAATAACCAGGTCGTTAACTGTGGAGTGACTTAGCTGAATTAGGCCCTGATTTAGAGTTTGGTGGACAGGGTTTTCAATCACAAATGTGACGGAGTGCTCTATCTGTCAAACCTTCGGTCTGCCTGCCCACATCACATCCCTTGTCCCATTTACAGTGGATAGTGTAATGTCTGTTTTTCCTCTCCGTCACCAGGACACAAAAAAAATGACCTCCCCACCACTGGGAAAAAAACTCCCAGAATGTGGAGTTGATTCTTTTTTTGTGTTTATGGAAACAAACTTCTGCTTTGGGAGTATGTTTCTGGAAAGCAGATAAGTTTGCTTAATGGTCGTGAAAACTAATTGCGGCCACTCACCAAACGTTTTCTTCATTGAAACCAATGCCCATACATATTAAATATTGTAAACATGCTGGTAGCAGTTAATTCCACTACTTCGTAATATTCTTCCTCTTTTGCATTGTGCATTAAAATGCTAAAAGAAGCTATAAGTGTTTGGTTACCTTGAAAGAATCAAGTCATGACTGTTGTAAAGAAACTGTTAAGTCTACAGAAATTGGCCCATACTCCTGCGCTAAATTTATTTTGCGATTGATGGATTACCTCTAGATTTGGTTTACTGCTTTTCTACCAATTGAGCTTGTGCCTTATTACAGAAAGTTAGCAAGAAGCAATTTATTACAGCCATGAGACTCTAAGGGCCTGATTACAAGTTTGGCGGACGGGTTACTCCATCACAAATGTGACGGATATCGCAATGGAATATAATGGAACTATTAATACGTCAGACAGGATATCCGTCATGTTTGTGATGGAGTAGCTCGTCCACCAAACTCATAATCAGGCCATAAGTGGTTTATTCTTGTCGATTATCTTTAGCCAGTCGTCAAAGGTATTTGTTTTTAGGTATGAGGCTAATCTGGGTAGAGGGAGACTAGATCCTAATTTGACTTCCAGATTTACATATGACTGGTATCTCGATGAGGTCTGCATTAATATTATTGAACTAACCTTGTATTTTTAGTTAAATAACAATCTCTTTTTTCTGCTCTTCCTTTTACATGGTCCTTCTCACTGCTGTTGGGCACATCCTGTAACCAAAAAGTACAAAATGTATACATTGTGTTATTCTTTACCCACCAGGTAAACTCAGTATTTGGGGCTGTGTTTAGTTTGAGCCTATGGTTACATCTGGGCCCCCCGGTCCTCATATTTTGAGACCAATACTTATTTTTTCTCATCTCATTTCACCCAGAATACAAGAGAGATAAACACAAAAGGGGGGAAAAAAGAGGAAGAGAAAGTCAGAAAGACAGTGAGAAAGAAAGAAAGAAGGAAAGAAAGAAAGAAAGAAAGAAAGAAAGAAAGAAAGAAAGAAAGAAAGAAAGAAAAAAAGAAGGATAAAAATCAACCTGCAAGGATGAGATAAATGGGTAAGGAGTGTCTATTGGTGAATTTAAGAGGTATGAGGTTGAACCAATACTATGCCGCCTTGGTATTCAGTGCCCCTGATATCTGTAGTGGCAGCAGCGGACTTCTGAGCAACACTTTGGGTCCCAGCACTTATCGTTTTGCAAATTAAGCACTGGGTTAGGGAAACAACTCTGCCTTAAAATGCTCCTGAATGCTCTCTTCCTGCTTCTGACTCCAGGCACAGACTCTGCCATTATCAGACATCCTCTGTACAAGGTTACACCTGTCTTAGACCCAGAGACTTCCAAATCAGGCACCCAGTATGTAGCACTTTCAACTTCACATCACATTTGCTTCAAACTCATTTTACTGCCCTCCCAGTGGTAAAAAAAAGTATGCATCTTGTACTAAGCTTTCTAGAACAGAAACCCAACCACCTTCAGAGGGTGTGCCATTTTTTTAATGCTCCTACTAAGAGCCGAAGGCCCAGATATACCTTAGTTGTCTATCACTCAAGATTAAAGTGAGTAACAAAACAGCAAAAGGACTCAGTATTCAAAGCAGATTCTTTATGAACAAACCTGACCGGCTTCTGGTGGCGCTCAGAGACAGACTTTCTGTCTATTCAGGAACAACTTGAAACATCACCTGTTTAAGAGATTGCTTACCTCTTTAAACACCAATATGTGGCCACTAATGTATCCCCATAGGGACCGGCCCCCACAAGATAATTCTCCTAATTTACCAGGGGGCACAGTATGAATTTCAACCACTTCCACAAACACATTTGCTTCCTCTGGAGCACACTGGGGGTACCTCCACCTCCTAATAGAACATTCTCAGGTAGCAGGAGGTGCATGGTATCTCTGACGAAATCTCTGAGCCCACCTATTGATATCTGGCGCCTTCTGGCCAAAGAAATTCCAAGTTCTGTAAAGTGGCCATGGTTTGATAAGTGTTTTGGGCATCTCTTAATTTTCTTAAGGCAATTCTTCATGAATCAGTGCCAGTACATATAAGCATAATCATAGAATTAGTAGCATCTTGGTTAAACCTCTTTTTAAACAGTGTACAGCTTCTGTACATGAGATCCTTTCTTTCCAGCTCTCTCTTTGAGTCACTGAGGCCCCAGATGATGCATTAAGTGTAATCCTTGTTGACCGCTTGAAGAACAACATGATGAGAAGAAGCAGGAGCTAACATCATTTTTAGACCCTGCCTACCACACCAAAAACATACAATGGGCTCAGAGCCTGCCCATTGCATACCATTGGTTGGCCTTATTGCAACTACTTTTTGCTGGCTTGTTATTCAATGGCTTACAGTGGTACTGGAACGACCTTCAGAGTAGGGGTACTGCCATCAATGTTACATCACTAAAGTCGAAGAAATTGTGAGAAATTCAAGCATCACATATAGGACAAATATAGGGTGGAAAAGGGTGGTATGGAGCTGGTGTCGCATTTTGTAGCACACTGTCACAAATGTATCACTAAAGCATGGTGTGATAGCGCACTGTCATTTATAGACAGCACTTTTTCATTGAAGTGGTCACAAAATTTGCACTGACATGTATTTTTACTGATATAGCTATGTATCCCACAAACTATAAGGTGTGGAAATCGGTATTTCACCAGATATAGCATCTTGTTTTGATCCTATTAAAATCTGTGCTTCCATTACTCTTTCAAATTGCAAAATAAATTGTGCTCCTTTTGTACTTTCCTTACTACCATGCCTCGAAATATTTGTACAGTTCATTTAAATTTGACATCCTACAGCCCTTCATGTCACACTTCCTGTACCACAGAAAGATTGTTGAATAGTTCACTTTATAAAATGCTCTGACCTTGTAGTCAGCGGTAAAAAAACGTAAACACAAATCTGCAAGTTAAAAGAATAAGCCTGACATTTGACCTCTGCCTTTAAATGCATAGCAAATTTGAGAAGATAATAGCATTTAAAGGCATCTTCATTTCTCATTGGTTGCATGATTGTGCCGGGTGTACTTGTGCCTCTGAATGGTACAATACATGGAGGATGCTAGGTTCCATTTTGGGGGACCAAAGGCTAACTGGAGGAGCATGTGGAGGTAGAGGAATACCCCCCAGACAGATTTGTAGATTTCTGCATTCCTGTGAGCTAGGTGGGACACATACTGGCGGAAGTAGAGCCAGGCGCTTTAGTACACTTCAAAGGGTGCTCTTTGATTCAAGGAGTTGTCACTGGAAAGAGGATAGGCCTGGGCACATTTCAGGAGGGACATGGAGCTGACAAGAGAACTATAAAGAATAGGTTTAGAGCCCTGGGGGAACCTTCTGATGCACAAATCACTGCGGCTGACATCCAGCTGCGAACCTCTAGGCTCTGCAATAACCTGTGTTGTGTGGCTATCAGATTTGGAGTTGCTTCTGGTGTGACAGATGGCTTTCTGGAGAAAGGGCAGAACAGAGGAGTGGGCACTTCAAAAGGAGGCAGACCTCCAAAACAAACTCCACAGACTCAGACACTAAATCCTATTTTGTGTCTGGAAATGGACTATAAGAAGGGGAGCTCAAGCCCCCAAAAATTGTTAACTCTCAAGCAGCCAGGCCTCTATGAGGGAGGCCCTCATAGTCATGTTGCCCAAGCCAGAGAAATACGAAGTGGAGGTTACCTCCTATTGTCCTCTCTACATGTTGAATGCGGATGTACAGATATTGAGCAAGGTACTTGCGACCCGACTTCTGCCATATATGTCTTGCTCATACATGAGGACCAATGTTGCTTTATTCCAGGGAGGAATACCCTCTGCAACTTACGGCGACTCTCGCCGATATGGCATGCCTTGTTCCTGAGAAGGGAGTACTTGCAGGGGACCGGATAGGCATTGGAGATAACTTCCTGAAATGGTTTTAACTGTTATTCATGAAACCAAGGGTGAGAGTGAGGGTCGGAAGCTTGGTGTCTCAACAATTCTCTCTGCATTGTAGGACTAGGCAGTGCTGTCCCCTATCCTCTCTATTGTTTTCGATTGCAATGGAGCCACTGGCATGTAGGCCAAAGGACATCATGCAGGGCTGATACATACCATTTGGGGGAACACTCTCATGATCTCCCTGTATGCCGAAGATGCTTTGCTTTACCTACGGCAGCCTGAATATTCGGCCCCCATTTTGTTGGCTCTCCTCACTGAGTTTGGGGAGAAATCTGGGCATTCCATTAATCGCACTAAATCCAAACTGTTCCCAATGGGAGGGTAGGCTGATATGCCTGTGGAGACCCTTCCCCAGATGGCTCTGACGTGGATGATGGGAACTGTTAGATACCTGGGGATTAGACTGATGCATGGTGAGACTGAGTTTGGGGCAGTCAATATGGATTGAGTGGTGGACCGGTTGAAACCTTCCATAATGTTTTAGAACATTTTGCAACTGTCCCTGATTTGGAAACTAGCTATAGTACAAATGGTTATTTTACCTCATTGTCTATATGTCTTCCAGGGAACCTTATATGAGATCCCTAGGATAGTGTTCTAGGAGCTTAACAAACTAATTACTGAACTACTGCAGGCCTCATGGAGGAATAGAGTGAGCCTATACACACTCCGGCACACTTGGGGTAGGGGTGGCCTCAAGATACCGCCCTTCAAATTATACTGTCTCACAGTCCAACTTCAACGCACAGTGCTTTGGATGGCAGATGGTGAAGCCTGGGAAACCAGATTGCTAAGAAGCACCTGTGGAGCTAAATCCCTCCCAGGTTTTCTGATGATATGGGCTAGTGTTTCGTCCACTGTGCCAGGTATAGTGGGTCTAGTATTGACTGGGAGCGGGCGATCAAGATGGTTTTAAGTAGGGGCCCTTTCGCATTTGATATGCCAGTGTGGGTACTTTGTCCCTTTTCGATGATTGCATGGTTAATGTCCACCAGCAAATGGCGCAAGGTGGGCTGTGAAACTCCGCAGGATCTGTACCCAGGTGATTGATTCATTACGCTTGCCGGTTCTGTGTCTTCTTTTAACCTAGGTGCGGGGCACCTCCTTCAGTACTCCAAAATAGCAGCCACAGCCTGTGGCATTTGGCCATCTTTCCCTGAGGCTCTATCTGAGTCTCGTACCCTTGTAGCATTGCTGAAACTGGGAGGGGGCGGCAGACTGATCTCACACCTTTATAGAGCCCTGAGGGAGGACCTGCTATACACTGATCTCCCAGTGCACGCCAGATGACATGACATCTTGCTGGTGCCTCTAAAGGCTAAGGACTGGGTAGCCATACATGAGGGGTTCCGGACCTCGGCATCTAATGTTCGCTTTAAATGGACACAATTCTATTTAGTCCACTAGGTCTACCTTACCCCATTCACATTGTACGCTATTTACCCAGACTGGCCTGGGACATGCCCCAGATGCTATCATGGTTAAGGCAGATTTAATTTCATTCACATGATCTGGGAATGTCCTGGCATATTGGGACAAGGTGCTTGTACCTCTGAAGGAGGCCACGGAATGGGATTCTCACTGGGACATAGGACCGTGCCTGTTGGGACAGGTTCCTATGAAAAAGAAGTTAAGCGGACGGTTCCTTATTCTGGGGCTCACACTAGCGAAGCATAGGATGGCCATTCACTGGCTGTCCCCCATTACCCCCAAGCATATTGACTGGAAAAGGGATGAGACTGAATGGGCGACTGCTGACGAGTGCCATATATGCATATTTTGGATGGATGACAAGTTGTAGGTTGATTTGCAGGCCTGGGCAGCAACGCTTTCTGACTTGTTCGACCCTCCTTTTACGTGTCCACCGTGATCTAGATGGTGTGAGTGAGGTTAAGCCCAACTGAGATAGAGGGCTGCTGGGATGGGGTATGACTCCCGATCGCCGAGGTATGCAGGAGAGTACTGTTTTTCTATATCACCAAGGTTATTGCTGTCAGGTCTTATTGCTATGGGGGAAGGTTTTTTTGGGGGGACCATTGCACTTATAACGGTGTCTGCTTGGCTACTTCGTGATCCATTTCCTCTTTCATCTTGTTGATCTTCCATACTGTATCTGGATGGTGACTAAATGCCAATAACAACCTATACTTAAAAAAAACTTTCAAGCAGCCAGTCGGACTGTGTGAGGAGGAGAAGATCTGTAAGACTTCTGCCTGTGATCAAGACTGGGGTCCTGCCAGTCTCCCAGCTGGGTGAGGGGACATCACCCAGGGGAATCCAAGACCACCTTCCCCTAGAGCATGGAGCAGCAGCTCTTACCTGCTTGCCAAGACCAGTGTGCCCTGCGACGTAGAGAAGAGTGCGTGGAAGGAGCACGGTCCGGTGGGCGATCCTAGCAAATGGATCCTCCAAGGGAGTTGGGGGGGGGGACGGCTGGTACACTAAAAGGGCTGTCGCCTGTGTGCTGATCCCAGTCGGCAACCCCATATACCAGAGGGGATGCCATGAAGTTAGCTATGAAGGCACAACTTGGGCAAATTGACTTTGGCGAACCTGTATGCCGGAGGGGGCCGCTGTAAAGATTACTGTTGTGCCAATCAGGTGGTATCCCATGTGCATGGTGAATTTGGTGGCCTCATATGCCAGAGGGGGCCACATGAATATTACTGGCACTCCAATCGGGCTGTAGCCCGTGCTCGGAGTGAAATCTACAACCCTGTTTGCAGGAGTAGGCTGCCGTGAAGATTGCTGCTGTGCCATTGGGCCATAGCCCGTGTGCAGTGTAAAGTCAGCAACACCATATGCTAGATGGCGCCGTCGTGAAGAGGAATTTACTGCAGTGCTGATTGGGCCATCGCCCATGTTTAGAGTATGGTCAGTGACCCTGTATGCCAGAGGGAGCCACAGTGAAGAACAAGGAACGTTACCTGGTTCAGTCGTCGTCAAGAGAAAGAACACCATGGTGACCTGAGTGTGCCTGAGCTCCAACTGAGGATTAGAACCTAAGGGACCTTCTCCCACCTATGAGGAGGATCAGAGGAACTTACCGTCTCGCCATAGGAAGTGCAAGGACACCCAGCCACTGCCCCTGTAGACCCATGGGTGCTACTCACCGTCAGCAGCCTCTGCAGCCCTCTGCAATGTTCAAGGGAGGAATGGTCCCAGGGACACCATCCTGCAACCCCTGCAGGAGCGGGTAAGACTAAAGGCAGGGCCCAAAGGTCCTCGGGGAACTTGTTCTGCCATATAGTGCACTTTGACTTTTGGAAAAGTCGGAGTAAGACTCCTGAGACTTGCACTACTGGTTGGGCTTAACTTGAATGTCACCTATAGTGAATGGAGAATAACCACTACCAGTAGTAAGAGGGATATGGTTCTCAGGGAACTGCCTGTCAAACACTTGTTCCTTGACCTCAGGAAACTGTGTGTATTGTTTGTGAATGACAGATTTTAATTTGTGGTCATGCATAAATGCTCCTTTTTCATGAAGGCAAGTATTTGACTGGACAATCATTTATTGCTGCTACTAAACATATTTTGACTTGTGAGCCTGTGTTCACCCCCTGCATCTACCTCCTCCCCGGGAAGCCTTGGGTTCGCTCGACCTACACTACTACTGAGAGTCCAGTGCTGGAAGGGTACTTGGCGCACTCTCTCTGGACCCATAGTGAGTCGGGCTCCGGGACATCAGGAGTAAAAGGCCTCAACACCCACAATTGGGCTCAGTAGATCCTGCTTGCCCCATGGTTTTCTGAAAAGAGGTTCTAACAGGCATCCTTTTGATTGGCTGATTTGTATCTTTTAACTGCTCACTTTTAGGAAACTAAACTATTATTTTTCAGTAAGAACTTTGAGTGCATGTGTTGTCATTCCCATGTGCGGTTCTCTCCCCGTCAGATACCCACCCAATGCACTCTATTGGTCCCTCACCTCATGTGCTACTCTTTCGCGTGCCTCTCCACCAAACTCACCCTGCACTCCGTGTTGCTGTCTCCCTCATGTGCTGCTTTATAATTCCTATATTCCTTCTCTACCATGCAGGTTTATTTTTATTTCAGTTTATTCTTCCACCCACTCCCCATACCTTCACCTTACCTATTCTTCCTTTTGCTCTCACACCCACTGCGCTCCTTTCAAAATTTAGGGTAATAAATGTTTGCATTTTTTGGAGGGCCTGGAAGCTCCATTTAACTGCTGGGCCCTTCTGCATGCCGAAATGTGCTTTAGCCATTTTGGAATGATAAATTAAAAAAAATAAAAAATAAAATTAGCACCTGTGTCTTTAGGTAGGCATTCTCTTGCGTGGTGATGCAGGTGCGCACATAAGTCATCATGCACATGCGTGCTTACTGAATGGCGGGGGCTCCAGTAGCATCATGACTGGCACACAAGTAATCATGCACATGTGTGCTTACTGAATGGCAGGGGCCCCAGTAGCATCATGATGTGCATGCGCTGTGTGTGTGTCACTTTATGATTCATTTTTCCTTTTCCTTTATTTTGCAGAAGCTGCACAGCATCACCGAAAAGGACGTTTTACCAATGCTCTTTAGCATTGTCAAAAAGCATTGGAAAAGCCAGTAGATCTCAAAGCCGAGTTGGATGGCTGTTGGGTGGGTGTAGCCTAGTCCCTAGGGAGGGATTGTCTCATGACGTTTCCAGCAGGACAGTACATTCCTCCCAAACTCCAATAGAAAGGACGAGTCCAACCATTAAAAGCAAAAACACAACAACCTGGAATCACTGTAGTCCATTACTCTCTAGAGTCCATCAACAGGAAAGCAGGGAATATATGGGCTGATGATACTGGCTGCCACGGGATATCTGCGCCTTAAATTAATAGTGTAACCTGAGGGGATCAGGACAAGAACACTGGTTCATACAAGCCCGGGCCCTTCTGGAATTATAGCAGATGGAATCATGCCCCTAGTTAGGAGTTGGTCCACTTTGCTGATGCTCAGGGTGATTTGTGTTTGGTGTCAACAATTCAGAAAACAGGGTACTTGGTGGAGTCCATTGCAAAGCTTGCCTTGGTGGTGTTGCTTGATTCGCTGAAGACCGCTGGGACATGTTTCTGCCTGTTGAAGTCTCCAGTCAAAGGTCCCACTATTTCCTGCCATCTGTTGGTGGAGAAGTGTGAGGTCCATCTCTCACACTTGTTAATACCCTTTGGATACTTTGTCACTGGACTATGTGTGGTCGGAGCTGGTGCTGCATCTGTGCCGCATCTGGGCTATTGCAAGACTGCTGAGGAGCAACTGTGTCGTCACTCATGCAACTGCTGGGGAAGATGGGCCATGGCTGAGGCATGCTGTTGCCACTGGAATCATGATGCAGGTGGGGTGATCAGTCGCTGGTTGACTTGTTCTTCAGAGTGTCACTGGTGCTTCTTGAATGTTGGTATAATGATGGTTTTGGACTCCACTCTAGTTGTTTGGTGCTCCTGGGGTGGTAGTGATGCTGCACTAGACAGGGGCTGGCATGATGGGGTTGCCAGTCGCTTGATGAACTTGTATGATAGATGACGACGACTTGCCTTCATGTTTGCAAGCCTTCTTTCTTGGGTCATCAAAAACAACTTGGAGTGATGGTCCGCATGTGTTTACATCCTTCCTTTGTAGAGGTATCTACATCCTTCAACCTGGGTGCCTGGGGTTTGTGAGCCGTCGGTTACTGTGTCTGGATGGTTGTACTGGGAAGTATGGGACAGAGACTCAATTTGCGTGTGCGTGTGGCTCACTCTCTGTTCTTCCGCTATGCTGTTGCCAGGTTTTCATTGTTTCACCACTGTGGCTTATCATGTGGATAGATGTGCTTTGTCAGCAGCTCAAGTCTTTTCAAGCATTCCTTTTAGGCTTGGTTACTCTTGATCTTCCCTCCTTCTGGTGTTGGTCGGGTGTCAGGTTTCCCAGTGTGAACCAGCAGCCTTTGTTCTCTTGTTGCAGCAGTACACATTTTAGTCAGGAATTGCCAACATTGACTCTTGGTAGTCATTAACTGTCACTATAGGTCAGCCACTAGCTTCACGTGTGGGGTCTCCTTGAGTGCTGTGTGGTGCCTGGCCACCCGTGCCTTTTACTTCTTACGGGACTTATTCAGGGCTATCACTCCAAGCCATGGTTCTGCCCACTCTTCTCTGTGTGGAGCAGGACCTGTGCCTTGAGGCTCTGCTGGCTTGAGTCATTGTTGATTAGGGCCCTAGTGTTGGGGGCGCAGTTGCGGCTTTGCATGCTTCTATCCACCTCCTAGTCCGACATTGCTTTCCTTGGGCATCCCACCTCCTAGGGTCACCTAGCAGATAGGGATGGTCACAATGGTGACTCAGGGGTATGAAAATTCAGTCTCTTTAGTGGGTTGCACTGGGTTGGTTGCAACTCGTGTTCCAGGTGACTTCTTGTGAAGTCTCTGCTCCTTAACCCGGAGGCAGGATCACCGTGCTCTCCTCCCTTTCACTGTTCTCCTTCAATCCCCTTCTTACTTCAAGGGCAACAGCCTTCAAGCAGGTTTGTGGCAGGGCTGGCGGTGACGGTCTAGTACCTTTGGCGTCCCGCTGGGACGTCATCCATGTTGTGCAACCAAATACTGTCTTTGAGGTCTGCGTGAGCACTCTGAGCGCAGCATTGTACAGGGCCTCTTCTTCTTGGTCGTCAGACCATACCTGTACGTTTTTGTGACCGGCAGCTGTGTTCTGTTCTTGGCTGAGTGGTGCTGTAGGCTTTGCTCCTCTGGTTCACCTGTATGGCCTGGCTGACTATCACCAACTTGTTACTGTCTC
This sequence comes from Triturus cristatus, assembly GCF_964204655.1. Taxonomy (NCBI): domain Eukaryota; kingdom Metazoa; phylum Chordata; class Amphibia; order Caudata; family Salamandridae; genus Triturus; species Triturus cristatus. The sequence goes on from NC_140589.1 coordinate 1,049,641,244, forward strand.
CCTTTTGCAATGTCTGTTGTGCTTGCCTCTGTAAGGTTTGTCCGCTTGCAGTGTGCAGTGCCTGATTGTGCTCCAGGGGCCAACAGGTTAGCATTTGGATGCCTCCTCTGCCCTTTGCTTTTGTTCTTCTTGATCTCTCCCTCAGAGACCTTTCTCCTCTTAGGGCCTCTGTCCGTGCTGATGAACTGGTGTAGTACCACTACCAATGTGACAGTGATGCAGCCAGCAGGGACTTCCCCATGAACGGCCAGCATGGCGATAAAAGGTTGTGCTGGAGGCAGTGTGACCTGTGATGGTGTAGGGCCTCTTTGAGTATTGTGATCAAGTAGTTTCTGGGCTGGATGAGTGTCTGCTGCAGCTGAGCAGCTCTGGGCACTTGCGTCCCCTATATCCTGGACTTGTCACTGTACTGCTGCTCTTCTGCACATCTTTCAGTGTCATCTAGACAGTGCTGCCAGGGTGGTTGTTTGGATACGGCTTAGCAGGGCCGCATTTCACTGGAGGCTCATGCTTTCTTGCAACTGCCGTCACTACTGGGAGTGGATGATCCACCACTCTCCTTTAATTTGGTTTCCGCTGGTGCTGTCCACTTGTTGTGGGAGTACGCCGCTTTTCCTCTTGGTGGTGGCGGCAGGCAATCACAAAGAGGAGTGCAGCACTTCTCGTGCTCTCGACAGTTTGCTGCCTCAGCGCTGGTAAACTGTGGCCTCTTCATCCAGGGGGGAGGTGCTCATCTTGTAGACTCCGCGCTGCCTGTTCTCCTCAGTGCATTCGACTTGGAGACCTCTTGCAGAGTACGGCAGGCAGGCACACACCTCTCCTTCCCAATGCTGATAGAACCAAGACACAAGGTATCTTTGGGTGCATTTCACGGGCTGCAGTACCTTGCCGCTTCCTTTTGTGTTCAGGCAGCGGATTGCTGGTGCAGCAGGGCTGCTGCAGGAGACAAAGGGTCTCTTCTTTTTGGCAGAAGCATCAAGCTACTCAAGGTGTGGGGCCGTTTTGTGCCCTGGTGTAGCAGCACTGGCCCCACAGCAAGCTCATACCACTACCCTTGCACAGCCTCTCTTTCTCCTGCAATTGGGTGTCGACTCGTGGGCCACTGCAGAAAAAGATCAGTCTTCACTCTTCCCCACGGCGGTGGCTTGTAGCCACTGGGGGTGCTCAGTGCTTACTGTGCCAGTGTCAATTTCTCCTCCAAGACCTCAGTCACCACCACATTGAGGGATGCAAGGCTGTTCCCACTACTGCATGGACTCAAGTGGGTTGTGTAGGTGGTGCAGATCTGGGGGTTCTTATTTATTATTGTTAGCCACTCTGCCATTGGGAATGAGTCCGTGGCCTTCTGCTGAGCATCAACCCTGCACCTTCACTGTCTTTTCGGGCATGGTGCACTGGCGCAGCGGGGACTCTCTTACTCCCTGTAGTATCCAGTGCCCTGCTTCTCCACAGGCTGCCTCACTTGTCTGTTCCTCTCCCTGATGTCCTCTCTGGAGGGCGCATCTCTCACTTTCACCTCCCTGTCACCACTGGATACGCACAACGAGGATAAAGAGGCAGTTTCCAGGCACAGTGGGACCGTCCATCCTCATAGCCTGTGTCAGGGGCCCTAGGCCCACATGGTGAATTATGAATGACACAGACACCATTAGTTTGTGGGTATAACTGGCCTGAGCACATGCGCCCGGCTCCTGTTATTAGCAGGGTCACCTGATTTCTGACGCCTGTGTTGGATGGGTGTGGAGTGGGTGTTTTGCTACCAGTCAGACAGCGCCAGGACACACTCTGAGTAACAGTGCGCTTTATAAATACACCTACCTAGACATAGACATAAGCACAGCCCCTATGGAGGGTCTTCCTCATGAAATGTCCGGCAGGACACTATAGCGCCCCATCATGGTCTTTTTCTGCCTCCTACCTTTTAAGCTTTCCATTCAATCATTCTGCTCCCCATTTTACTTTGTCTGAGCCCCTTTCATGGTGTTCCCTTTCTCCTCCTTTTGTTTCCTCTCTTGTCTTCTGCTCTCTTGGCCCCCTTTTTGGCGACATCGTCCCTCTTTTCTGCACTTGATGTGTCTCCATCATTTATGACATGACAGCTGACTTATTCGCATGACCTATTGTTATCAATTCGTTAAACAAAACCACAGACTGGACTCTGACTCGTCCCAGAGGAGTATCTATCTCTCCCAACACACTGTTGGCTGTTTGGTACATCTTTACACCTTACATAAAGTGCTTTTTTGCAATTCATGAGACAGTTTTATTCCTCAAGAGTACACTTAATTTTCACATATTACATATAAACACGTATAGGTAGAGCTTAAGCTCTCTGCAGACTGCAGTCATATTTTTATCATTTTTTTTAAATATACATAGATTGGGATTTGGCTCCATCCAGGAGCATTCAATTCTCACAGCATGCTATTGGCTGTTTCGTGTATAATTTTACCTCCTATGTAGCACTTGCATTGCAATGCAGGGGGCCTATTTTCTAGCTCAAAAATACATCGAGTCATCATGCACATATTTTTATCTTATAGATGCATTGTATAAGAAAACAATCATTGGCTGTTTTTTTTTGTTCTGTTTTGTTTATTGCAGTACACATTTTTACAGTACTTTAGACCAGAATGAAAATGCAAGCTAGACCTACTGACGTTGGCAATGTTTGTTCTATTTTCCACTGCAGGAGTCTGTTTTAATGGTTAATTCAGGACTCAAAACGCAAGGCAGACCACTTTGCTAATACTTGTTTAAGTATTGCCACGATTCTAAAACGTGATCCCCTATGGCATCTTTCCTAACCAAGGGAATGGACGTGTGAGTGCTTTTCTACACTATCAACTAGCCAGAAATTGATGATCACATATTTGTGTGTGGGGAGCAAGTGGCAGGCTGTCACTTAAGTGATTCCAATGCAAACCCCTCTGCTGTTGCAATTGCCTTTTATTGGTTTCTATGATATTTTGAAGTTATTTCTTACAAGAGGATAATGCTGTGTCATACAACTTGTGATGTCATGATGGTTTCAGGATGTCACTTCAACTACCACTCCAGAATTTGTAACTAACACAAATGAATGAAAGTAATATTAGTCTGTTGGGAACCAAGATATCTGGCTATCTCAAAAGGTCATATGTTTAAATTAAATGTAAAGTCTACCAACTCTATTCAGCATAATGACATTTTATGTATTTGCTTTGTAGCTTTCTCTGAAAAGAAGAGGAAGTAAAGACTCTCAAAAGTCGGAAAAAAAGTCACAGCAGACACCACCAGAGGTATGTCCAGAATCAAAGTCTTCATAAGCTATTATTTTAAGTCCCTTGTCATGTTTTAATACAGTACTTTTCAAACTATCTGGAGCAAATTCAGGTTCATGCTGTACTCCAACTGATCTTTTGTTCTGGACCGAGGCTGTCACAACAATCAATACATTACAATAACGTGGCCCCACAAAGATTGACAGAGGGTATTGGATTTGCGAACTATACGGCTTGATTAAAAGATTAGCAAAGATAGAAGTTCAGATCATCAAATTAGTTGAAATTCAATTGCCAATGCATTAATCAATATATTTGAAGCCAATTCAAAATCATAAATGCAAAGGCTAACTTTTATAACGTTGTCTCAAATTAAATAAAAATATTCAGTTTCCCATGAAGGGAAAACTGTAGTCGGCTTATCCAGGAAAAAGTTGGAAAGTTGGTTAAAAGTCATGCAGAAGGTGTCATTGTGGAAAGCCTATGAGTCAAGTTAAACTCCTTCCGGCAATGGAAAAATTCTTCCAAATGTCTAGTGTGTGAGAAAGAGAAAGTCTGAATGGAAATCTGCTCTATATGCTGCAAAAGCCCTCTCCTATACAGTAAGCTGGAAAGGCATCTCCTCCAAAGGAAGCTAGCAGGGAACCTGGTTTAAAGGAAGCTAGAAGAGAATTTGAATCTAAAATGCTGCCAACAAATTCATAAAACGACAGAATTCTAAAATTATCAGTAAGACACAATATCTCAGACAGCCAACCAATGAAGAGAAGGTAGCAAAGATACAGGTTCAGTCTCATTAAAATATAGAAGACTTTCTCTCAAGCACTACTTTTACCTTGAAGATAGAAGATAAGACATACAAGCCACTATCCCACCACAACCTCAAAGAAAAAATATTATTTTCTGCATGTGAAACGAAAAAAGTAAGCATTACACTTTTTCAATGTTGCTTCAGCTTTTCGACAAAAATAAAAGTTCATGTTTTACAAGCAAAGTAGCAACTAATATAAGGCACTTTTCTTAAAACTTCAGGTCTACATTGACTAGTATCAGCTTAAATGTGAAAATTGTGCAGAAAATATGTGTGTACATTTTGATTTATATGTGCTCAAAACATTTTATAAGAAAACATTTCTTTCATATATATTTTTCTTCACCTCTAGAAGTTTGAAATTAGTTTCTTTTTCAAGCAAATGTGTAATATTGTGCGAAGTTATCTCAGAAATGTAAAACAATAATAGTCTGATCTAGAGAAGTGTAGTAACATATAATCCTCAGAAAAGCAAAGGTTGGAAGATTCTGCCAGTGAAAGTTTCCGCACCCTGTTACAGAATAAAAGTGGCAGAGTAGGGTTGTAAGTGATCTGGCCATTTTGTGAAGGAAATGGTAAATTCTATGTTACCCTATTCCCCTTTGATGGAGCTCCCACTCACAGAACTACCTTTGTCAAAGGAGTCAGCACTGACAGATTTTGACCAGTCCAGAATCCTCCAATGTAGTGCCTGGTCTATCAGTTAGAGTTTGGCAGATCAGGAGCACTTCCATATATTGGGGTGTTCCAGCCCCGCCAAACATGTGGTTTCTCTGCTTCGCATTCAAGTGGGAAAACCGCAGGGTTTTGAATGGTTGGGCCCTAGGTGGCTCTACCGTTAGAAACTCTTACTCTGGAAACCCATCTGCCACAGGGCGACCTGGTCCCTGTGATGGACTTTCTGTCCTCATTATGTTAAAGAAGGCAACCACTGACCTCCGCACAGAAAAACTTCCTGTGTATGAGGATCATTGATGCATTTTTGTTCCACAGAGTAGCTCTCACTGTGGCAGATGATTTATGGAAAATTAATGCAGAGTGGGCTGCAAAAACATGCCATTATTCTTGTTATTCTTTTGAATCTCAAGTAATCTGCCCCAGCAGTCAGTGCACTTAAGACTCAAAGATCCCCACTAGGCAGGCTAGTATCTCTAAGTAACACAGGCTTGGTGAGATGCCTGTTATAATTTTAATAAGGCCCTTAGTGCTTTCGGAATGCATTGGTTCATTTGAAATTACCATTACCTATATAGAGGAAATACATTACCACTATTTTTCATATATGACCAACCTTTCCTAAATCAGACCCTACTTTACTACCCATTTCCTATTGTATTTTCCTAATCTTGCCTTTCTTCTTTACTTCTGAGGAGGACAGTGACGATTTGAAATGTCAACTTCAGTTTGTCAAAGAAGAAGCAACCCTCATGAGAAAGAAAATGGCCAAGATAGACAAAGAGAAAGACCGAATCGAACATGAGCTACAGAAATACAGGTCATTCTATGGAGACCTGGATAGCCCTCTGCCAAAAGGTGAGGCTGGGGGACCTCCAACCACCAGAGAAGCAGAACTCAAACTCCGCCTGAGGCTGGTGGAAGAAGAAGCTAACATACTGGGCAGGAAAATAGTAGAACTGGAGGTGGAAAACAGGGGCCTGAAAGCAGAGCTTGATGACTTGAGGGGAGATGATTACTCAGGGAACACCAACCCTCTCTTAGGGGAGCAAAATGAGTCTCTCTCAGAAATGCGTCAGCACCTGCAGCTGGTTGAAGATGAGGCAGAACTGCTTAGACGGAATCTTTCTGACATGGAGGAGCAGAATAAACGCATCACTGCTGAAATGAACAAGTACAAGTACAAATCTGCAAGCCATGAGAGCTCTAGGCATACTGACAGTGCCAAAACTGAGGCCTTGCAAGAAGAACTAAAAGCTGCCCGAATGCAGATCAATGAGCTGAGTGGCAAGGTCATGCAGCTACAGTATGAGAACAGAGTGCTCATGTCCAATATGCAGCGCTATGACCTGGCCTCCCACCTGGGTATTCGTGGCAGCCCCCGGGACAGTGATGCTGATAGTGACACAGGGAAGAAGGAAAGTGATGATGATTCACGCCCACCACACAGAAAACGTGAAGGTCCAATTGGTGGTGAAAGTGACTCAGAGGAGGTCCGTAACATCCGTTGCTTGACTCCAACCCGATCTTTTTATCCTCCAGCATCAGGGTGGCAAAAGAATTATGCTGATAGGCAGCAAATGAAGGACATCCGCTCTGAGGCGGAGCGTCTGGGAAAGACAATAGATCGTCTGATTTCAGACACCAGCACAATCATCACGGAGGCAAGAATTTATGTGGCAAATGGAGATCTCTTTGGACTGATGGACGAAGAAGATGAGGGCAGCAGAATAAGAGAACATGAGCTGCTTTATCGTATTAATGCCCAGATGAAGGCATTCAGGAAAGAACTGCAGACCTTCATTGACAGATTAGAAATTCCAAAGTCAGCGGATGACCAAAGTGCAGATGATCCATTATCCGTCAGCCAGGTGAGTTAGAAAAGCAGTGATTTGTGTGTCGGGATGAATGTATTTTGCAGCAACCTGGGGTCTGAATGCAATGTTTATATTTTACATTTTTCCTCTTGACACATGTGTTTATCCATCTAGTAATGAAGTCCCAGTATAATTAAATGCTGGATAAATATATTTTCACACATCTCTAAACATAGTAAGAATGAGTGCTAATCTCTCATAATTTGTGTATGTAGGCAAACAAACATCTATGTTTTGGCTGAACTGCTTTCAAGTGCTTGGCTAACCACATACGGTACAAACTTGGCTTTGCTCTGTTTAACAAATGTCATAGAAATGCATGAGCAAACCTCGTGAACTTTGAATTTACCTGTCAGGTAAAAATAGAGAATGCCAAATAGTTGTTTTTAGATATGAACAAAAAGGAACAAAGTCCATAAAGTGTTCAATATGGTCTTCAGTTGTATATTTATATTTCATACAATAAATGTGTGAACACTGATTTGTACAGTCAAAGGGTTCTTTTACAAGTAGATTTTCTTTTTATCTTGTCAAAGTCTTTCAGGAGTCACCACACACAAATCAGTCCCCCATTTTTCTTTTCCCCAGAGGTCGCTGCTCCGGATGTCTATCAGGGCTTGTTTGGGTTACAGCAGTCAGAAAAAGTGAAGTTCAAAAAAGGGTACGGATGGCAAAATATACTACACGTTACATGAACTTGAAAGTGTAAACAATGGAAGACAGTTACAAACTCCAAAAAGGCAAACCTATAGAACACATTTGATCTGAACCATAATTTGACCGGAATCTTGAATTTCATGACTTTAAAAATATTCAACAGGAGGCTTCTCTTTGAAATCTGTGGGAGAAATGGACATGCATGAAAAAGTGAGTTTTTCATGATTAAAAAATGAGGACATATTTTCATGTTAATGGCATGAATATTCTGTGACTGAATGGAAATATTTATAATAAGCTTTTGATTGCAAGTGTATTGGTGAAAAGGAGAACCGAGACAATAAGGAACTAACGTGAACCTTGTGAGCAATGTCAAACTATTTGAATCCAGAAATATATCAACTATATTTAAGAGGCATGTCAAGAAAACATTATGATGTTAGTAATTCATGCTACCAAAATCACCCAGTAGGGCAAGCTCATCTAGTCAAAGGGAGAGTAACTTTGATGCCATAAGGCTTAAACTGGATACCTGAAAAACTAGGATGTTCTATTGACTACCAAGTCGGGTGGGAACAAGCGGCAACAAATGTCAGTATTGGATACCAATCTTGTAAAGTGACACTACTCAGTGCAAGGTACCTAAAATAATGTTCTGCTATGGGGAAATTCTTTACATTACACATTACAGAGCGAGTTTTGTTACTTAATACCTCATACTTGCTAAACCAACACTAAACTACAGATTTTATGTTGTAGGGACTAGTGGCTATGAATCACAAGAGAGAGAAGTCAAAAGCATGTCAAATCAAGATATTTTATCTAACAATATTTGGAACAAGCAAAAATGTGCATTGAAAATTTCAAATAGATATGGGTATTTTCCCAAACCTGCTCAGTGAGCAAACATAATGTATCTATTCCATAAAGAAAGAAACACATTACAGCCAGGTATCCAAATTGGTTTCATTCATAGTTTAATGACACATGTTAACTAATATATCAAAATATATTCATCGAAGTGGCAAGGGGGAATAAACAAATATGTTATAGCATTAAAGGTGAATGCAGGACAAAACCTCCATACATACTAAATAGAATACCAAGAGGTAGGTGACAGTTAAATCTTTAATCAGAAAATAACTCAAATTACAAAGATGGGATTAAAAACAATCAATGCTCTCAAGTTGTTTTACTGTGGGCAGTGGGTTAGACTAATGTTGAGGAACTGACATAAAGTCAGAACCCAGGAAAGTAAGGCAACTTAAAGTAAGGCAAAATAAATGAATCACACCAAATACAGTCCGTAGAAAACTATATGAGATATGATCTAAACGCATACCAGAAGGTTTTGAAAAATTAAGGAATGGTGAAGTGTCACAGGACTGAACCAGTTGAGAGATGTGGTACTGTGCATACATCCAAAAGTATTAATATCCATGTATTTCCATCTAGTATGTCTAACCTCAAATGTAGACCAAGTTCTTAAAAACTAATATAAAGTCAGAAAATTCAACTGGTAAAGTTTAGCTGGACCTTGGATATCGTGGTAGAGACTAAGAGAGATATTTAGAGTTTGGCAGATGCCCAGTATTCATCAAAAATTGATGGATGTCAAGAGTGTATACACAGGTATTTTTGACATGTGTCCCACATCTGCCAAATTCTAAATAACCCCTAAGAACTAATCCCTGCTGTCTGTCTAGGAGCATTAGTGAATGGAGCTTAGTCTGCTGTAAGATAGTAGGAGCACACTGGAGCTAGTGTAATTGTTTATGTGAAAATACATAGCTCTCTTGTAAAATGTGTTAATAGGATACAACTAAGAAAATGCTAGCGCCACAGATGACTAATGATAAACCACAAGAAGGCCCAGAAGGGACTAGACATAGGTTAGTGTCTGTAGTATGCAATTTAGTTCAAAGTAGATAAAGGGCAATCAAAATGAAAGTAAATAAAAATGAGCATTGAATAACTTCATTTTAGTAACAAAGGGAAGGTTGTGGCCATATCTGAAAGAAACACGTTAGTTAGATTCCTCACCTTAGAATATCCCCAGGCGTCAGGCTGGATCCGGAAAGATTTTTCATCATCAATACCCTTGCGCGTCGCTAGGCGTCGTCTGCGGCTCCGCGTCCGTCGGCGTCGTGCGCTGGAATGACGTCGTCGGAGTACTTAGACGCCGCCCTCGCGCGCTGATGTCAGTTCTTCTTTTTTCCGTGCCAGACAGCGCCGATCTGGGAAGAGCATACCCTTTTAGTCATTTTTTGACTAAACTTTTTGACTCTTTTGGTCTCTTTTGTCGACTCAACTCTGGTGCCGGTAGGATGCCTGGTTTTAAACCCTGTGACTCCTGTCACTGACTGATGTTGGTTACGGACCACCACCGCTGGTGCCTCTACTGCCTGGGGGCTGACCACGATTCCGAGTCGTGCCTCAACTGCCGGGCCCTGACTTCGAAGGCTAGACGGGAGCGGTCCCACAAGCTACTGGAGTTCCGGCAGTCGGCTCCGCGCCGTTCACGGTCCCGGTCGAGGGACCGGTCGCGGAGCCGCAGTCATCACCGCCACTCGTCCGGTTCCAAGTCTTCGGGTAAGTCGAAGCATAGTAAGAAGTCCAAGAGGCGACATCGCTCTTCGGGCTCCCCTCGCCGGTCGCGCGACTCGGCTGAGGGTTAGGGTGGTACCACCCACACGGCTCCGTCGGAGCCGCAGGAGTCGCATCCGTCCCCATACCCACCGGTCCCTGGGACCGACGCGACTCCGGCGGAGATCAGTGCCTTCCTCTCGGCCATGAGTGGCGTGGCTCTGCCGGCGCACCTTCGGGCCCCACGGGCTCGACTGGGAGGCCTAGCGAGCCGGCGGCGTCGACTCCGGTCCCGACGCCACAGGTCCCCTTGGGATCCAGGCCTGGATCCCAGACGACGCCGGTCGACCTCACGACCCCTCCACTGGCGTCACCTCCGGTACCACCTCCGGCGCCGCCTTTGGACGACGCCGTTACCCGGTTCAGTCCCGGTCCGGGCCCGGTGTCGGAGCGGCACCGCCAGGCGCCGCGTCCGACGCCGATGGGTGGCAATTTCATCTTCCGCCCGGCTCCGATCATTCCACCTGTCTACCAGGAATCGGATGACGGTGACGACTGGGAGGGGTCTGAGGACTCTCTGGCCCGGCAGGGCCAGTTATCACAGGACTGGGCAGATGAGCTGGGGGATGCCAGTGGTCTTGATACCTCCCCTGACGCTGGCTTCATCTCTCCGCCGACCGTGGCTTCGGAGCAAGGTGCTGCATTTTCAGTGGTACTGCGCAAGGCGGCCAAAGCTCTTGGGCTAGAGCTGCCTGCTGTGGCCGTGAGGACGAATCTCCTCACAGAGATGCTTCAACCGTCAGCAAGCTCCTCGGAGTCTCTGCTGCAGTTCAATGAGGCACTCAGTGACGTTCTGAAGGGCACCTGGTCCAGGCCCTCCACAGTTCCTCCTGTGGACCGGAACGTGGCCCGGCGCCACCGCCCTCACCGGGCGACCCCAGTTTTCTGTCCCAACACCCCACGCCCGAGAGCCTTCCCAGACCTCCTTCCCGTCCGCTCCCCCGGATTGGGAATCCAAGAGACTTGAACAGTTTGGTAAGAAGCTGTTCTCCTCCCTTAGTTTGGGACTGCGGTCTATTAACACCGCTTGTCTCTTGGACCGTTACTCCCACTCCCTGTGGGATACGGTGGAGGACGTGCTGCCCCAGTGTCTGGAGGAGGCCCGGACACGGCTCGCCCAGGCTCTTGCCGACGGGCGGGATGCAGCGCGGCACGCTATCAGATGTAGACTGGACACTACGGACTCGCTGGGTAGGGCGATGTCGACCACAGTGGCGCTCCGCCGCCAGACCTGGCTGCGGTCCACCAGTTTCTATGGGGATGTCCAGAGCAGCCTCATGGACATGCCCTTCGATGGCAGTCGCCTCATTGGCGACAAGGCGGATAGTACGCTGGAGCGCTTTAAGGACTCCCGGGCTACGGCCAAGTCCTTGGGCCTCTCGGCCCGCGCCTGCAAACTTCCGCTTTTCACCCCTTTCGTGGACAAGGAAGGGGCTCCCCCTCACGTCCACCTAGCCACAGGCCACAGAACCAACCTCCACGCAGTCGCGGACGTGGATTCCGCCGAGGCGGTACTGGGGGACAACGTGCCGGTCAGTCCACATCTACCCCGGCAGCATCCGCCTCAAAGCCCTCCTAGTCAATGCTTTCAGGCCCATTCCACGCCAGTGGGAGGCAGAGTTCGCCATCACCTGCTCCACTGGCGTTCTATCACGTCGGACAGGTGGGTGCTGCAAATCGTCCGAAGGGGCTACTCCCTCCCCTTCGAGGTGACCCCTCCAGCCATGCCACCACAGTACCACCGCACGTCGGGGGCTCACTTGGATCTTCTCAGGAGGAAGTTATGGCCCTCTTGGCCAAGGGGGCCATTGAGCGCGTTCCTGGTCCAGAAGTAGGTCGTGGTTGTTATTCCCACTACTTTCTGGTTCCCAAGAAGGGCAAAGGGGGCCTACACCCTATCTTGGACCTCAGGAGCGTCAGCGCCTTCCTCCGGAAGGAGAGGTTCAAGATGCTCACCTTCGCTCAGGTTCTGGCTGCCCTAGACCCTGGAGACTGGATGGAAGCATTGGACTTGCAGGACGCTTACTTCCACATCCCCGTCCTGCCGGCCCACCGGCGTTACCTGCGATTCACGGTGGGTCAGGAGCATTTTCAGTTTACCGTGCTCTCCTTCGGCCTTACCAGTGCCCCTCGGGTGTTCACGAAAGTGATGGCGGTGGTTGCAGCTCATCTGCACAGATTGGGGGTTCCAGTCTTCCCCTATCTCGACGACTGGTTGTTGAAGGCGGGCTCGCCCCAGGCAGTCGTCTCCCACCTCCAGACTACGGCCGACCTCCTGCATTCGCTGGGGTTCTCCATCAATGTGCCGAAGTCGCATCTGAGTCCCTCCCAGAAGCTCCTCTTCATCGGAGCGGTTCTGGACTCGGCGCAGTTCTGGGCTTACCCTCCGGAACAGCGGGTCCGGGATATTCAGGCTCTGATTCCCATCTTTCAGCCTATATCCCGGGTTTCGGTCAGGTTGGTGCTGCGGTTTCTGGGTCTGATGGCCTCTTGCATCCTGTTAGTGCATCACTCCAGGTGGCTGATGTGGGCTCTGCAGTGGGACCTGAAGTTTCAATGGGCCCAGCATCGGGGCAACCTGTCCGACCATGTCTTGATCTCGAAGGGCACTGCAAGACAGTTGCAGTGGTGGCTCACGGACCGCGATTGGGTCAGTGGCAGATCCCTCTCCCTACCCCAACTGGAGCACGTAGTAGTGACGGATGCGTCCCTACTGGGATGGGGAGGCCACATGGGAGAAGCGGAGATCAGAGGACTCTGGTCTCCGGCGGAGTCTCTGCTCCATATCAACCTTTTGGAGCTGAGAGCGATCGGACTTGCACTGAAGGCATTCCTTCCTTCTGTCCAGGGTTAGTGTAGTGCAGGTGTTCACAGACAACACCACCGCCATGTGGTATTGCAACAAACAGGGCGGGTGGGGTCGTGGACCCTTTGTCAGGAGGCTCTGCGCCTCTGGACCTGGCTGGAACATCATGGCATCACCCTGGTGGTTCAACATTTGGCGGGCTCTCTGAGCACCAGAGCAGACAAACTCAGCCGCCGGTGGATGATGGATCACGACTGGCGTCTACACTCGGACGTGGCGCAAGGCCTCTTTTGGCAGTGGGGAGAGCCTTCGTTAGATCTATTCGCCACCGAAGAGAACGCGCAATGTCAGCAGTTCTGCGCGTTGGAGTTTCCAAGGCGGCACTCGCTCGGAGACTCTTTTCATCGCGAGTGGAGTTGCGGTCTGTTGTACGCCTTTCCACCTATACCACTTCTGCCCAGAGTGCTGAAGAAGATCAGGCGTGACCGGGCCCAAGTCATCTTGGTAGCTCCAGATTGGGCACGAAGGTACTGGTATCCCGAGCTACTCACTCTGTCGATCGATCCCCCGATACGACTGCCTCTTTGGGAGGACCTTCTGTCGCAGCAGTAGGGGACGGTCCTCCACCCGAACCTGTCCAGCCTTCACCTCCATCGTGGCGATTGAGCGGCGATAGTTGATGCCATTTGACTTGCCTTCTGAAGTCTGTGATGTGATTCTGGCAGCCAGGCGTCCCTCCACAAAATCGGTATACGCCTGCAGGTGGAACAAATTTGTGGCATGGTGCACAGCAAAGGCTGTGGATCCCCTTTCCGCCCCTCTTTCTGAGGTTCTCCTCTTTCTTCTTTCCATGGCCCAGCAGGGCTCTGCTCTGGGCACTCTTAAAGGTTATCTTTAAGCTATCTCTGCTTTCTTATGGCTTCCTGATCAGCCTTCTCTTTTCAAATCCCCTGTTGTTTCTCGATTCTTCAAGGGCATTACTCACATGTTTCCTCCTGTCCCTTTCGTAATGCCTCAGTGGGATTTGAACCTGGTATTAACGTATCTGATGTGCGCTCCCTTTGAGCCACTTCATAATTGTCCCCTTTGTCTGTTGACGCTCAAGACTGCTTTCCTGGTTGCCATCACCTCTGCTAGGAGGGTGAGTGAGCTCCAGGCTCTCTCTTCTAAACCTCCTTTTCTTTCTGTCCATCCGTACAAGGTTGTTCTCAGGACTCGTCCTTCCTTTCTCCCTAAGGTGGTAATTGCCTTTCACATCGGGCAGTCTGTTACGTTGCCAACCTTCTTTCCGCCTCCGCATCCTTCGAAAGAGAAAGAGAGGCTCCACCGTCTGGACCCAAAACGTCCGCTGTCCTTTTATTTGGACCGCACCAAGCAGTTCCGGGTGGACGACCAACTCTTTGTTGGCTACGTGGGCGCTAAGAAGGGATGGGCGGTGCACAAGTGAACCATCTCTCAGTGGGTCGTTTTGTGTATCAAAGCTTGTTACTCCTTGGCTAAAAAGGAACCTCCTGTAGGGCTGAGGGCCCCTCCACTCGGGCCACAGCGGCGACAACTGCCCTGGGCCGGGGAGTCCCCTTGCAGGACATCTGTCAGGCAGCAACGTGGGCCTCGCTGCACACGTTTGCTAAACATTATTGCCTGCACAGCCAAGTCCGGAGAGACGGCTTCTTTGGCTGTTCTGTTCTCTCAAAGGGAGCGCACATCAGATACGTTAATACCAGGTTCAAATCCCACTGAGTCATTACGAAAGGGACAGGAGGAAACATGTGAGTAATGCCCTTGAAGAATCGAGAAACCACAGGGGATTTGAAAAGAGAAGGCTGATCAGGAAGCCATAAGAAAGCAGAGATAGCTTAAAGATAACCTTTAAGAGTGCCCAGAGCAGAGCCTTGCTGAGCCATGGAAAGAAGAAAGAGGAGAACCTCAGAAAGAGGGGCGGAAAGGGGATCCACAGCCTTTGCTGTGCACCATGCCACAAATTTGTTCCACCTGCAGGCGTATACCGATTTTGTGGAGGGACGCCTGGCTGCCAGAATCACATCACAGACTTCAGGAGGCAAGTCAAATGGCATCAACTATCGCCGCTCAATCTCCACGCATGGAGGTGAAGGCTGGACAGGTTCGGGTGGAGGACCGTTCCCTACTGCTGCGACAGAAGGTCCTCCCGAAGAGGCAGTCGTATCGGGGGATCGATCGACAGAGTGAGTAGCTCGGGATACCAGTACCTTCGTGCCCAATCTGGAGCTACCAAGATGACTTGGGCCTGGTCGCGCCTGATCTTCTTCAGCACTCTGGGCAGAAGTGGTATAGGTGGAAAGGCGTACAACAGACCGCAACTCCACTCGCGATGAAAAGAGTCTCCGAGCGAGTGCCGCCTTGGAAACTCCAACGCGCAGAACTGCTGACATTGCGCGTTCTCTTCGGTGGCGAAAAGATCTAACGAAGGCTCTCCCCACTGCCAAAAGAGGCCTTGCGCCTTTGGGAGCTTATCGCTTTTTACGAATGCCTTTTGGGCTGGCGTCGGCGGCGGCCTGTTTTCAAAGGGTCATGAAGATGGTTCTTGGAAAAATACCCAATGTGATGTTTTTCCAAGATGATATTTTGATCTATGGGGAAAACGAAGAGGAACATCGTTTGACTCTCTATACTGTGTTGGAGAAACTGAGGGATGCAGGACTCACAGTTAAAAAACAAAAATGTTGTGTGGGATTGAATTCTGTGACATACTTAGGGCATGTAATCTCGGGGGAGGGTATACAACCCAAGTTGGAGTTAGCCGAAGCTGTGGTGAAAGCTCCTGTCCCTCAGGATAAAGATCAGGTGAGATCATTTTTAGGGCTCGCCGAGTTTTACTCTAAGTTTGTTCCAGGGTTTGCTAGTGTAGCTGAACCGATTAGGACTCTACTCAAAAAAGGGACACAGTTTACATGGTCTGGGGAGTGCCAGGAGGCCTTTGCGTGCATAAAAGCTGAGATTGGTAGGATGCCCACTTTAGGTCATTTTGATGTGAATTGCAAGACTGTCTTGACGACGGATGCCAGTCTGAAAGGTTTGGGAGCGGTGCTCTCCCAAGTAGTGGATGGTGAAGACAGAGCAATAGCGTTTGCTTCTAGGGCCCTCAAAGATGCGGAGGTTAATTACTCTTGCATTGAAAGAGAAGCGTTGTGTGTCTTCTGGGCAATTCAACACTTTAAGTTTTATCTCTGGGGAATTCCCTGTCTGGTCCGGACGGATCATCGGCCTTTGGTTCAAGTCTTCTTGTGCCGTCCTAATGAGAATGTTACACCTAGACTCAAGCGTTGGAGTGAAGGACTCCAGGAATTCAATTTTGTGGTCCGTTACATTCCGGGTTTGTGTAACAAATCTGCGGATTGTCTTTCACGTCTACCGGTTGGACAGGTTTCAGACTGTGGTGTGGAGGAAGGTGTGCTGTGGGTGGCAGAATCTGCCTTTTCGTCTAAGAAGTGGGCGGAGGGTGTAAATAATGACAGAGATTTTGTTCTCCTTAAAGAGTGGATAAGTCATGGTTGGCCTGATTACAAGACTTTGGATTTGGAAATTAGACCTTTTTGGGGTGTGAGAGAGGAGTTGTCTTTTTGTTACGACAACCTTATGAGAGGTGACAGAGTGATTCCTCCGAATGCTTTTAGGGATAGAATAATTAACCTTGCTCATGAAGGTCACTTGGGCAGGAGTTTAACCAAAGCTCGGGTGAGGGAGAAGTATTGGTGGCCTAGTATGGATCACATGATCGAGGCTGTGGTTAAGGACTGTTTGTCTTGTACTGCTAATGATAAGTCGCATACCCCTAGCAAAGCTCCTTTGTCTCCTGTTGAGGTTCCTGAGAGGGTTTGGACGAAGTTGGGCTTACATATAGTGGGCCCATTTGAGCTGTTACCTTCTTTTGAAAGATTTGTTATTTTACTGGTGGATTATATTTCAAAGTGGGTAGTCACCAAATGTGTGTCTGTGGCTAGCACTAAAACGGTGTTAAACTTCCTTAAGGATGTTTTTGCGTCAGAAGGAGTTCCAAGTTTTTTGGTTACAGACAATGGGGTACAATTTGTTTCCCATGAAATGTGCAATTTTCTGAAAGATTTTAACATTGTTCACCAGAAGACAGCTTTGTACTCTCCCCAGGCTAATGGGTTGGCTGAAAGGATGAACAGGGTGGTTAAGAGTTGTGCTCAGCGGGCTCTGGAGTTGAGGTTACCCGTTGATACTGTTGAGGGACACCTGGTGGGCTCACCGCACTACACCTAATGTTATCACACTTAAGTCTCCTTTTGAAGATTTGAGGGGGAGGAAAGCTTCTTCCAACTTGAATCCTAGTTGGCTACCTGCTAGCATTGGCAATGGTATGTCTGCAGACATGAGACGCACCAGGGTTACTGATTATCAGAGGAGATATAAATCAAGTTATGATTCTAGGATGAATGTAAAATACAAGAAGTGGTGTGTTGGTGATCAAGTGCTGGTGAAGAATCCTAGACACACTTTTAAAGGTAGATCTGGTTTTCTAGGTCCTTTTACCATTGTGGCCATCAAGAAGAATGTGGTCAGAGTTGACACAGATTGCTGGTGGAGCATGTCTAGGTTTGGTCAGGTATTCTGGTGGGTTCCATGATGCGGAAGTTTCCAGACCTGTGTTGACGGGGGTAAGATGTTCTGATGACAGTAGTGTTTCTGGTGGTAGGGAATTCAGAATTCCTTCTGCTAGGTGCAGAAAAGTGCCCGTCAAATTGAGGGATTATGTGTTGCATTAGGGTTATTTTCATCCTTGTGTAGCTGCCCTAGTGTAGTTTTTATGCTGTCATGTGCTCACTTTTACTTTTCCTGTTTAAATTATGTTGTCACATAGTGTTATCTTCTGCAATTGTTTTATTGTTGTTTTCTTATTTTGAATGTTATTACTAATGTATTGGTGGTTGTTTATTGGGAGGGGGATGTGTTGTGATCTGTGTTTAGAACATTAGAATGCTCTTCATGTAATGGAATGGAGTGATGTATTTGATGATGATCACTCATTCCAGTAGGAGAAGGAGCAACGGAGTAACGTTGGTGCTGTGCTGTGTAACCGGCTGTTATGTCAAATAAACCTTTGACACCAAGCTTCCTGTGAGAACAGGCTCTTCATTACAACTTTCTGGTGTGATCTTGGTTCGGAGACCCACCACCGGGGTTGGTATTGCTAGGGTATCTATTCTAAGGTGAGGAATCTAACTAACGTGTTTCTTTCAGATGAACAAGTTACTTACCTTCGGTAACGATATATCTGTAAGAAACATTAGTTAGTTAGATTCCTCACCGACCCACCCATCCTCCCCGTTCTACGAACCGATATCTAGGGTTGAGGTTATCCCTTTCAGGGCCCTAGAATTTTTGGGCACCAGTGTCGGTCTCTTGCATGGCTCTGCGTTCCTGGCACGGAAAGCTATGTACAAGAACTGACGTCAGCGCGCAAGGGCGGCGTCTAAGTACTCCGATGTCATTCCGGCGCACGACGCCGATGACGGACGCGGAGCCACAGACGACGCCTAGCGACGCGCAAGGGTATTGCTGAGGAAAAATCTTTCCGGATCCAGCCTGACGCCTGGGGTTATTCTAAGGTGAGGAATCTAACTAACTAATGTTTCTTACAGATATATAGTTACCGAAGGTAAATAACTTGTTCATTAGTTGGCAACACTCTAGAAATGAGTCACCATGGCAGCTTAGTTGGAAAGAAAATGTAGGGTCAACTAGTATTGCAAAAGGTTTTGCTAGACAAGGGTAATTAGAAGAGCACTGGTAGAACCCTTTTTGAGTATGGTGCCATTAAAAGTATTGAGAGAAGTGTAATAATCCGGTAGCAAGATATTTATATAAGGTAATGCATACTTCTAAAGGAATTAATGCTTTTAACTATAACAAATAGTCTTGGGCCAAGGTCAGCGGACTCGATAATTCTCGCCTCGGTGCCTACTCTAACCATGGATCCCACTCAGCAAATCTGGGCAATAGCTTGCTTAATCTCCACTTACGGCCCAATCAGCGCCGGGGATGCTTGTCTTCACCTTGGAGATGCCCAGTAGGGACCATCTCACAGGGAAAGCCAGGATGGTTTCCCCAGCGGTATACAGCGCCGGGACGCCCCGTTGCTGGGGCAGCTGTGCGCTTTACAAGTATACAACATTTACATTTACATTTACAAATAGATTGATATTGAAGTTGAGTACTGAAAGAGGCTTTCCTATAAGGTGGATTGAGGCACTAGATTTTGTGGCTTCTAATAAATCTTTCTTAATGAATAGATTAGCATTGGGGTGGTGCTTGAACTGCAGCTGCTGTGCAGCATTGGTTCAAGGAAGTGCTAGTAGTCTATAGGATCACTTCATAGCCTGCAGTGGTAGCATGAAAAGGCTTCTCCAGTGTTTTTAGCAATATACTGCAGCAGGCCATAAGACTATTACAACATTCTCCCAATCCCTGTTGAATATCCTAATAATAAAAAGCCTACAAGGAAACCTAGAGGTTTTTAAAACCGCTAGGCTCATTTGCTGCTTCTCCCTTCATTCTTTGACTGCTCTTGCTGTCCCACATCAGTGTTCAGCCTTGCAGTAACTGACAAAATATGACTGCAGGGGCTGTCAAAGAAGGGAGAAAGACACCCCTCATCCCTAGCTTTGCTAAATTGATTATCTTTATATGGCAAAGAAGAGGGAGGCACAGGACCTGTGGGGAATTCTCCTTCCCTCCTTCTGTGTGCCTGGCAATCACTACATCTCCATATAATGACTGCGTGAGTCATGGGAGGTGGGTGGTGGATTACTGCACTCTTTTTTTTTCTCAGCCACAGATTTTGTCTGTCTCTCAGAGAGACACAACTTACGCAACTTCACATATCCCAAGGAGTGGCTGAGAAGGAGAGATAGAGCCAACATAATGTAGATGGAGTTAGCCTATACCATTTTTTAAAGCCTGCCGCCACTCTTTATTTGAATTCCCAACATTCTTGTGTTCTAATGTAGTGTTATATCTAGCTGCTGGGGGCAGTCATTAAAGAAGGAGCTATAGACCTGAGCCAAAGAGGAGGGCTTTTACATGGAAGAGAAACTTAATGGCTGGTATGGCTCAAGGAATAAGAAGGGGAAAAGAAAAACAATCATTGGAATACTGGCATGGACTTTCTGTAACAGCAATTATTGGCCTTCTGCCACACATTATCTTCTATGTGTCGGTGATTTGCACCAATAAATTGTAAAGGGCTGACACGCAGGATCAGACCAAAGGCAATGGCCTAAGGCAAATAAAAAAAACCTATGCAGGACAATAATAAGAGTCAAAACCCTGAAAATGTATTCAAAATTAAGGATCATTAAAGAAAGCAAAAAGGTAGTTAGTCAGAATAAATCATCATCAGTACAGATCATAAACAAAGAAATGTTTCTAAGTATAAAGTCAAATTAGTTCATAGAAGTTGAAAACTGCACTCTCAGTGTGGTGCTTAATTAATAATGCTACATGACATAAAACAATCAACATTGCAAAAATTGTTTTACGTAAAACAGGCTAGTTTAAAGACTGTCTAAATATCTAATCAGGAGTGAGTCTCTTTACCCTAGATACAAGGGGAAATTACATTGCACTGCTGTGAGAAGTTGGCCTGGCATATGCTGTCTCCTAGTTATAGGGGACACCTTGCACCAATCCAATACGACTCTTATTGATGATAGGTTTAAGACAACCTTTAAAGAAAGCTATCCTAGTGGTAGCTGTGGAGAGCAGCCTTCAGGCTAAGTCTTGAAGGAGTGTTAAGCTTATTGTTTTACCATAGATAACCTCTTGAATGACCAAATGAAAGAGTAGACCACAAAGGTGTATATATATAAAATATATATATTTATTCTAGACAGAATCCCACAAGTCTCTTTATGAGGCTGAGGCAAAGTTACAATTCAAACAAGCATTGATAGATACAATAAATAGAACTGAAATCATAGGGCCCCAGGGGGGGACCAAAACGTATATTAAAAAAGTGGTATAAGAACCACAACAATTCTACAGACAATGCCTAGGGCATTTAGGATCGCTGGCCCCTTAAGAATCCACCCCAGGTTATGGGGAACGGGACCCACGGGAGGCGCGTGCAGTGGAAATAGCTGCTATCGGGATCTCCATTAAAACCTATGGAGAATGTCGCGGTTTGATTTAAACAGATTAAAGACACTTCTAGCAGGAGTTCAAAGTTAAACACTTAGAGTTAAGCTTTTGAGGAGCCCACTACCACTGGAGTACCGAGGTACCACCGTTACCTGCCCCAGGGAAGCCGGGTGCATAGGTCGTTTTCGATCTCGGGTCGCAGGCGGATTTTCAATGGGAAAATGTACAAAACTGCTGCTAGCCAAAAGCGTTGATGATGCCGTGAAGATTGAAGTTGTAGGTCTTGTAGAGAAGAACCTGAAAGCAGAGGGGACAGAGTCTGGGTCACGGCACAGTAACCAGGGAGCTCAAAGGAAAGAGCCCTTCAATGTCGGTTGCTTCAAGTGGAAAGAGGTGTAGCTTGGATCTGCAGCCACGGGCTCCGGGAGGCTTCAAGGAAGGCCAGCTTCTGGAGGGCGACTGTCCCACGTCGGATGAGGGTCGCTGCGGTGTTAGTGTCCGGATTGGATCCACTAAGCCTTGGCAACCGCAACCCACGCAAGATGAACAAATCAGCTACTGGTGCAGACCCACGAGGTCTGTGAGAGGTCTCCTTGGGAAAGACTGTAGAGCAAGCCTGGAGCAACCAGGGGAACTCTTGGAAGTCGAGATTGTCGTCTGCTAGGGCCCACAAGACGAGAGACAAGGGACCGCGGAAGGCAGCAAAATGGAGTGCGTAAAAGGGAGCCCAGGGGCCACTGGAGGGGGCTAGGGTGCTGATCTTCGGCACAATTGCTGCTTGGTGGTTGGCTCAAAAATGGGCCAAAGCACAACTTCCCCACTGGTCAGGGTTGTGTGCTATGCAAGAGGTGGCCGGTGTCCTGGGGTATTGGGAATCTCGGCACCCACGCGGTCCACGGTGCTCAGACTTGCTGTGCACACTCACTGGCCTCTGGAATGCTTAGGAAACCCACCTCAAGGTTGCTGGGAGTCGACAAAGTCCGTAGGAGCAGCGAAGTTCCAACCGGGTCACTTGCAGTGTTTCAGGTGCCTGCCAAGCAGCGGGGTAACTCCTTTACCCCAAGGGAGATTTCTTCAGTGAGCTGGGCAGCAGCTCATCGAAGGTCAAGTCTGTCAAGTCCAAGATTAATCTGAGGCTCTGGGGCCACGTTATTCACCTTTATCCCCCAGATTAGGAGAGTGTCCATAGTGTCCACCAATGAGAGGTGAGGCGGGAAAGGGTGGCTACACCATCTCCCCTTAGTGTGTTTCCCACCTGGGCGAGGGGCAGGATGCCCCTGAACCGGTTCCAGGCGGTGTATGCAGAATGTAGGCGCTGTAGCAGCCTACATGCAACTCTGAAAGGCAACATATGGTGCACCCACCCAGTTCCAATCCACATATCCTGTCAGGGGAGGTGCTAGCACCTCCCTGCCACAGGAGCCCTATTGTCCAGCTGGTGAGGCGGGGATTTTCCCCAGCATCAGCCAGCCAGAGTCGTGTGGGTGGCGGGTAGTAGCCATTTTGTACTACGTGTACACTTTTAAATTGGTGTCTAAATTCTGCTGCTTTTCCCATATCGCCCCTCTAACAGGGGGGAATCGTGCCCTCATGCCCATGACTGGACTGGGGGTAGGATTCCTACATGTTTGACACCAAACACGATATGGTTCTGTGTAGCCATTCTCAAGTTATCAAGCTATCGCGATAGACTTATAATGCGGTTAAGAGTATATGGTATGGCTACACTACAAACAACCCAGCAATGATTTTACGAAGGTTGCAGAGAGGCCCTACTCAGGTAGGGGTCCCCCATCACACATACCTCAGCACCCTGCCTTGTAGGATTAGCAAGGCCTGCTATAGGGGTGACCTATGAGAGTATATGTGTTGTAATGGGGTGGGATACAGGGTACCTATATCCCTGTAAGGGGTGCTAGCACCACCTTACCCAGACTACAGTAGTGGCCTGGTGGTGTCAGTTTGTATGGCTGTCCCAGGGTGGCACAATAAGTGCTGCAGCCCTGGTAGGCGTACTGAGGGACCCATGCCCTGGGTACCTAGGGTACCATCTACAAGGGACTGACAGGGCATCCTCAGTATCCAATTGGTTTGTACCTAGGGTACTCACATCATTTAAGAGAGGAAGCAGATAGGCTGGGGTCCTGGATAGCAGGGCCACAGCCTGGCTAGAGTCATAAAACAGTCGAAACACCAGCAAACGGTTGGGGGCAACTATGCAGTCGATGCCACTCTCCTACATAACCCCCCCCCCGAAACGCAGGGACATTAAACTAACCTCGACCAGTTGAGTCTTCATGTTCTAAGTGGAAATATCTGGAGAGGCAATCTGCATTGGCATGGTTGCTCCCAGGTCTATGTTCCACTGTATAGTCCATCCCCTGTAGGGAAATGGACCACCTGAGTAGTTTGGGGTTTTCACCCTTCATCTGTTTTAGCCATAGGAGGGGCTTATGGTCTGTTTGAACAAGGAAGTGAGTGCCAAACAAGTATGGCCTCCGCTTCTTCAAGGCCCAGACCACAGCAAAGGCCTCCCTCTCTATAGCTGACCAACGTTTCTCTCTGGGGGTCAACCTTCTGCTAATAAAAGCTACTGGTTGATCCTGGCCCTCCTCATTCAGTTGTGATAACACAGCACCTACCCCCACCTCTGAAGCATCAGTTTGAACTATGAATTCTTTGGAGTAGTTGGGGCTTTGGAGCACTGGATCAGAGCACTGTGAGAAGTTGGCCTGGCATATGCTGTTCCTAGTTATAGGGACACCTTGCACCAGTCCCATTCGACTCCTATTGATGATAGGTTTAAGACAACCTTTAAAGAAAGCTATCCTAGTGGTAGCTGTGGAGAGCAGCCTTCAGGCTAAGTCTTGAAGGAGTGTTAAGCTTATTGTTTTACCATAATAACCTCTTGAATAACCAAATGAAAGAGTAGCCCACACAGGTATATATATAAAATATATGTATTTATTCTAGACAGAATCCCACAGTCACTTTATGTGGCTAGTGGCAAAGTTACAATTCAAACAAGCATTTCTAAACACAATAAATAGCACAGAAATCAATGGGCCCCAGGGGGGGACCAAACCATATACTAAAATAGTGGTATAAGAACCACGACAATTCTACAGGCAATGCCTAGGGCATTCAGGATCGCTTGCCCCTTCAGAATCCACCCACAGTTAAGAGGAAGGGGACCCACGGGAGACGCGTGCAGTGCAAAGAGCTGCTATCGGGATCGCAATGTTAGCCTATGGAGAATGTCGCGGTTGAATATTTAAAGTTTAAGGACACTTCTAGCAACAGTACAAAGTTAAGGCTTGAGACTTAAGGCTTTGGAGAGCCCACCACCACTGGAGTACCGAAGTACCACTGTTACCTGCCCCAGGGAAGCCGGGTGCATAGGTCGATTCTGGTGTCGGGTCGCGGGCTGATTTTCTATGGAAAAGTAGTCCAAACTGCTGCTAGCTGAAAGCGTCGTTGAAGTCGTGAAGATTAAAGTTGAAGAGAAGATAAAGATGAACCTGAAAGCAGAGGGGACAGAGTCTGGGTCACAGCAAAGTGACCAGGGAGCTCACAGCAAGGAGCTCGTGGAAGTCGGGTGCTTCAGGTGTAGAAGGTACAGCTGGGCTCTGCAGTCACGGGCTCCGGGAGGCTTCAAGGAAGGCCAGCTTCTGGAGGGCGACTGTCCCACGTCGGCTGAGGGTCGCTGCGGTGTTAGTGTCCCGATTGGATCCACTAAGCATTGGCAACCGCAGCCCACGCGAGATGAACAAAGCAGCTGCTGGTGCAGACCCACGAGGTCTGAGGGTGCTCTCCTTTGCAGGGAGCGCAGAGCAGGCCTGGAGCAACCAGGGGAACTCTTGGAAGGATAGGTTTTCGTCCGTCAGGGCCCACAAGTCGAGAGACAAGGGACCGCGGAGGGCAGCAAAATGGAGTGCGTAAAAGGGCTCCCACGGGCCACCGGAGCGGGCTAGGGAGCTGAGCTTTGGCACGGATGCTGCTGGAAGGTTGGCTCAGAAATGGGCCAAAGCACCACTTCCCCACTGGTCGGGGTCGGGTGCTATGCAAGAGGTGGCTGGGGTCTCGGGGTATGCAGGGATCTCGGCACCCACGTGGTCCACGGTGCTCAGGCTTGCTGGGCACGCTCACAGGACTCTGGGATGCACTGGAGACCCACCTCAAGGTTGATGGAAGGCGTCGAAGTTCGTGAGAGCAGCGAAGTTCCAACCGGGTATCTTGCAGTCTTTTAGGTGCCTGCCAAGCAGGGGGATAACTCCTTTATCCCAAGGGAGATTTCTTCAGTCAGCTGGGCAGCAGCTCGTCGAAGGTCAGTTCTGTGAAGTTCTGGACGAATCTAAGGCTCTAGGGCAAAGTTATTCCCATATATCCCCAAGATTAGGGGATGGTCCAAAATAGAGCCTACCAATCAGAGTAGAGGCGGGAAAGGGTGGCTACACCCACTCCCCTTTGTGTGTTTCCCGCCTGGGCGAGGGGCAGGATGCCCCTGAACCGGTTCCAGGCGGTGTATGCAGAATTGGGGCTCTGCAGCTGCCTACGTGCAACTCTGAAAGGACATTTGGTTCACCCACCCTGTTCCAATCCACATTATCCTGTCTGGGGAGGTGCTGGCACCTCCCTGCCACAGGAGCCCTATTGTCCAGCTGGCGAGGCTGGGGTTTTCCCCAGCAACAGCCAGCCAGAGTCGTGTAGGTGGCGGACAGTAGCCATTTTGTGGTACATGTGCACTTTTAAATTGGTGTCTAAATTCTACCGCTTTTCCCATATCACCCTCCTAGCAAGGGGGAATCATGCCCCCATGCCCATGGCTGGACTGGGGGTATGATTCCTTCATGTTTGACACCAAACACGATATGGTTCTGTGTAGCCATTCTCAAGTTATCGCGATGACGCGATTCACTTATAATGCGGTTTAGAGTATATGGTATGGCTACACTACAAACAACCCAGTAACGGTTTTACGAAGGTTGCAGAGAGGTCCTACTCACGTAGGGGTCCCCCCTCACACATACCTCAGCACCCAGCCCTGTAGGATTACCAGGGCCTGCCATAGGGGTGACCTATGAGAGTATATGTGTTGTAATGGTATGGGACATAGGGTACCTACATCCCTGTAAGGGGTGCTAGCACCACCTTACCCAGACTACAGTAGTGGCCTGGTGGTGTCAGTTTGGGTGGCTGTCCCAGGGTGGCACAATAAGTGCTGCAGCCCTAGTTGTAAGGATCTTACCCAGTCGAATTTCTGCAGGGACGTCAAGGAATCCCAACTTCAGGCGTAGGAAGGTCCCAACCTTCCACCCCACCCTACTGCGTCTATCAAACTCTAGAGCGCAGAGGAGGTGGCGGAAAGAGGGGAAACAAAACAAGGATAGAGGGGAAAAACACAGGAGCTGCAATCTTCTTGCTTCCTTTTCTGTGGAACTGTGTCTGTGTTCTTGGAGCAAGGTTCTGAAAAAGGTAAGAAGAACTATATATAAGGCCCTAAATAAGGGCCTACAATACCCCTAGTTTAACCCTTCTTTAATGTATAGCTCTGCTATCTAGTTACCTATAACTAACAGCTTGCTTATTCTAGATAGTTGCACAGAAGGACTGAAGAGGTCAGGAAAGGGTACAGGCTAGACGTAGTTTCCCTTCAGGACTGTAGGAGGATGTCCCTAGGATAGATAAAGGCAACCATATAGTAATACACCCACATGAACATCTGAAAACACTACTTCCCTTCCCCCTTCCGACCACTTATCTTACAAGGGTATCCAGATGTCTTCACAGAACAAGGAGTCCGATCAAATGCTGTAGAGGCTTCTACAGCTAGAATCTGGAAGATGCAGCAGGGAAGGAACTCAGGAAGACAGGTCAGGACCAATGCGGCGTAAGGTGAACAAGAGCCTCCTTAGGGGGTAACTGGCAGGTCCACGGGAGCAGTTTGGGAGGAAGGGGACAGGGCAGAGACACCCGGCCGGCCCGCGGGACAAAATCCGGCAAGGTGGGCGGAGCGCTCTGACCCTAAAACACCAAAGTCCCGAAACTAGGGGCAGCTCGCGTCCAGTTACAGCCAACACAGAGGCTCGGCACCAATATAACGAACGCACAAAAAAGGAGGGGAAACAGAGCTCTGAAATATGAGAGACGGCTCTCATACAAACGACCGAAAAAAGAAGGGGATTGCAAACACTCGAAGCGATGCAGGTAGTGTAGAATGTCCCGGTCCTCCGAGACGAACGCCAAGCGAAAAACCAGGAAACAGGATACAGGAAGTTCAGGGAACCGCCTGCGGGGCAACACTAGAACGCGAAGCCCCGAGGTTCCTGAACGGCAGGCTTTTCTACTGTTTCGTTGCTATCGCGCATGCGCGATAGCTAGACGCTATGGGGAAGTCACTCGCAACTCGGTGACGCTGGAATCGGCAATCCTGACACTAGTAGGCCTACTGGGGGACCCATGCCCTGGGTACCTAGGGTACCATCTACAAGGGACTGGTAGGGCATGCCCAGCATCCAATTGGTTGGTACCTAGGGTACTCACATAGTTTACCAGAGGAAGCAGATAGGCTGGGGTCCTGGATAGCAGGGCCACAGCCTGGCTAAAGTCATAAAAACAGTCAAAACATCAGCAAAAAGTTGGGGGCAACTATGCAGTCGATGCCACTCTCCTACACAACCCCCCCCCCCCAACGCAGGGACATTAAACTAACCTTGACCAGTTGAGTCTTCATGTTCTAAGTGGAAATATCTGGAGAGGCCATCTGCATTGGCATGGTTGCTCCCAGGTCTATGTTCCACTGTATAGTCCATCCCCTGTAGGGAAATGGACCACCTGAGTAGTTTGGGGTTTTCACCCTTCATCTGTTTTAGCCATAGGAGGGGCTTATGGTCTGTCTGAACAATGAAGTGAGTGCCAAACAAGTATGGCCTCAGCTTCTTCAGGGCCCAGACCACAGCAAAGGCCTCCCTCTCTATGGCTGACCAACGTTTCTCTCTGGGGGTCAACCTTCTGCTAATAAAAGCTACTGGTTGATCCTGGCCCTCCTCATTCAGTTGTGATAACACAGCACCTACCCCCACCTCTGAAGCATCAGTTTGAACTATGAATTCTTTGGAGTAGTTGGGGCTTTGGAGCACTGGAGCAGAGCACATTGCCTGTTTAAGGTCATCAAAAGCTTTCTGACAGCTGACAGTCCACTGAACCTTTTTGGGCATCCTCTTGGAGGTGAGATCATTCAAGGGGGTCACTATGGATCCATATCCCTTTACAAATCTCCTATAATAACCAGTCAGGCCCAAGAAAGGTCGAACCTGAGTCTGGGTGGTTGGAGCAACCCAGTCCATGATGGTCTGGATTTTGCTCTGTAAAGGTTGAATCTGGCCTCCACCTACAAGGTGTCCCAGGTATACAACCTGACTCTGCCCTATCTGGCACTTAGTAGCCTTGATAGTGAGCCCAGCCTTTTGCAGGGCTTCTAAAACTTTCCTCAGGTGGATCAGGTGATCTTCCCAGGTGGAGCTAAAGACAGCAATATCATCCAGATATGCTGCACTAAAGTCTTCCAGGCCTGAGAGGACTTGGTTCACCAACCTTTGAAAAGTGGCAGGTGCATTTTTCAAACCAAAGGGCATCACAATAAATTGATAATGCCCACTAGGGGTAGAAAATGCAGTTTTGGCTTTTGCAGACTCAGCTAACCTTATCTGCCAGTAGCCAGCTGTCAGATCAAATGTGCTCAGATATTTGGCTGAGGCCAACCTATCTATGAGCTCATCTGCTCTGGGAATTGGATGAGCATCAGTCTTAGTGACTGCATTGAGACCCCTGTAGTCTACACAGAACCTCATCTCTCTCTTACCACCCTGGGTGTGAGGTTTTGGTACTAGGACTACTGGGCTAGCCCAAGGGCTATCTGAGGGCTCAATTACTCCCAACTCCAACATCTTTTGGACTTCAGTCCTTATGCAGTCCCTGACATGGTCAGGTTGCCTGTAGATCTTATTCTTGACAGGCAGACTGTCCCCAGTGTCCACTTCGTGAGTGCACCAGGTGGTCTGACTAGGAGTCAGAGAAAACATATGTCTGTAAGCTTGTAGAACCTGTCTACAGTCTGCTTGCTGCTGGTCAGTGAGGCTGCCTGCCAAGGCTACTCCATCAACTGACCCATCGTCAGGGTTCTGAGAGAGCAGGTCTGGGAGAGGGTCACTCTCTTCCTCCTGTCCCTCATCTGTTGCCATGAGCAAGCCTATGTCAGCCCTGTCCACATATGCTTTCAATCTATTCACATGAAGTACCCTGTTGGGACTTCTGGGAGTGCCAAGGTCTACCAGGTAGGTAACCTCTCCCTTTTTCTCCAAAATGGTATGGGGTCCACTCCACTTATCTTGGAGAGCTGCTGGGGCCACTGGCTCCAACACCCATACCTTCTGTCCTGGCTGGTACACCACCAGGACAGCCTTTTGGTCATGCCAGGCTTTCTGTAATTCCTGACTTGCCTCCAGGTTTTTAGTTGCCTTCTTCATATACTCAGCCATCCGGGAGCGGAGACCAAGTACGTAGTCCACTATGTCCTGTTTAGGCGGTTTGAGAGGTTGCTCCCATCCCTCCTTCACTAGACAAAGTGGCCCTCTAACAGGATGGCCAAACAAAAGTTCAAAAGGGCTGTAGCCAACCCCCTTCTGTGGCACCTCTCTGTATGCAAAGAGAAGGCAGGGCAGAAGAACATCCCATTTTCGCCTAAGCTTTTCTGGTAGTCCTTTAATCATACCCTTTAAGGTCTTGTTGAACCTTTCAACAAGACCATTGCATTGAGGATGGTAAGGGGTGGTGAACTTGTAGTTGACACCACACTCCTTCCACATTGCCTTCAGGTAACTACTCATAAAGTTTGTACCTCTGTCAGACAATACCTCCTTAGGAAACCCCACCCTGGA
This sequence comes from Triturus cristatus, assembly GCF_964204655.1. NCBI lineage: Eukaryota > Metazoa > Chordata > Amphibia > Caudata > Salamandridae > Triturus > Triturus cristatus. Next base: position 1,049,671,060 of record NC_140589.1, read on the forward strand.
GAAGACTCCAAGGAGGGCCCTTGCCACCACAGGAGCTGTGATGGGCCTAAGGGGAATAGCTTCTGGGTATCTAGTGGCATGATCCACTACCACTAAAATGAACCTGTGCCCAGATGCTGTTGGTGGGTCCAAGGGACCAACAATGTCAATCCCCACCCACTCAAAGAGCGCCCCCACCACAGGCAATGGTATCAGGGGGGCCTTTGTGGATTTACCTGCCTTGCCACTTGCCTGGCAGGTAATGCAAGAGCTGCAAAAGCTCTTACAGTCTTCACTCATGTGGGGCCAATGAAAGTGTGGGACAATTCTGTCCCAAGTCTTATTTTGGCCCAGGTGTCCTGCTAAGGGGATATCATGGGCCAGTGTGAGCAGGAAGCTCCTAAACTTCTGAGGTATGACCAACCTCCTGGCTGCACCAGGCTTGGGGTCTCGACCCTCAGAGTAAAGGAGCCCTTCATCCCAATAAATCTTATGGGTCCCACTGGCATCCCCTGCAGCCTCAGCAGCAGCTTGCTGTCTGAGGGGTTCAAGAGTGGGGCAGCTCTGCTGCTCCAGGCTCAAGTCTGCCCTAGAAGGTCCCCCTGCCCCCAAGAACTCAACCTGATCAGGTTCCAGTTCCTCTGGGGCAGTTCCTTCTTCAGGAGCTAGATCCTCTTCTGCTAAAAGAGTCTCTACAGACTGATCCTGGGGGGAAGGCTCGGCCTTACCCCTGCTACTCCTCCTCTTGGAAGGCCCTTGGTCCATTTTTCCAGGATCCAAGGCCTGTTCAGTTCCTGTCAGCTTTGCTTTTGACCTTGTCAGGGCAAATACTTATGCTGGTATACCCAACATTGCTGCATGGGTACTTAGCTCCACCTCAGCCCATACTGAGGTCTCCAAATCATTCCCTAGTAAACCTTCAACAGGTAGGTCTGCACTCACCACAACTTTCTTGAGGCCAGTTACCCCTCCCCAGGAGAAGTTCACAACAGCTAGAGCATGGTCTGTACTAACGTTGCTAGCATTGGTCACTTGGTATGTCTCTCCAAGTATGATCTGGCTAGGGTCTACAAGGTCCTTAGTCACCATAGTGACACTAGCCCCTGTATCCCTGTAAGCTAGTGACTCCCTTCCATTTATGGTTGGCTGTTGTCTGTATTTGCCCAGACCACTGGGGCTCACAAACAGGGACAAGTCCCCATCACAAACTAGAACAGCCTGAGTAGGAGTTCTGACTAGGCCAGAGTCCTCTCCAGATCCCAGGGTCAACCCTACTATGCCCTTGTTCTGTGCACCAACACCTATAACTGTACTAGGGGGAACAGGAGCCTTAGGGGCAGGTGTGGTGCTTTTGGAGTCTTTGGCCTTATTACAGTCTGAAGTCCAATGGGTAGTCTGTTTACAGTATTTACACCATGGCTTCCTTGGTTGTTTGGGTTTGCTATTCTTGGTATTCTCAGATGCTGCTTTTTGGGGGCCTGTTGAAGACTGCTGGTCTTTTCCCTTTTCCCCACCCTTGTCAGAGTTTTTGGCATCTTCCTTTTTAGTTGCACCTCCCAAGGGCTGGACCTTTTGCTTAATCCTGGTTCTGACCCATTTGTCTGCCTTCTTTCCCAATTCTTGGGGAGAGGTCAGATCAGAGTCAACCAGGTGCTGATGTAAGAGCTGATTCTGACAATTATTAAGGATCTGCTCCCTCATTATGAGATTGTATAATCCTGTATAATCATTTACTTTGCTGTCAGTTAACCAACCTTCCAGTGCCTTGGTTGCACAATCCACAAAGTCTACCCAATCCTGATTTTGTGCTTTCTGGGTGTCTCTGAACTTAAGTCTGTACTGATCCGTGGTTAAGCCAAACCCATCTATTAAAGCAGCTTTCAAGATATAATAGTCATCAGCATCCTCTTCTCTTACAGAGAGGAGCTTGTCTCTTCCTTTATCTGAAAATGAGAGCCACAGGATTGCTGCCCACTGCTCTACTGGGACCCTCTGTACTCTACAGGCCCTTTCAAGAGCAGATATCCATTTGTGGATATCATCCCCATTCTGATAGGGGGGCACAATCTTGTGGAGGTTCCTATTGTCAGGGACTTTCTCTCTAACTCTAGGGGTTTCCTTACTGCCACCAGGGGTCTCTAGACCCCACTTTATTGAAGCTTTCTGAAGCTCCAGGGCTTCCCTGTCCAATGCTAACTGTTCTCTTTTAAGCTGAAGCTTAGCCTGCTCAAATTTGATCAGTCTGCATTTCCTCTCATGGGAGGATTCTCTTCTCTGAGAAGAGGCAGAGGACCCTTTGGATCTCCCAGAATGGTTGGATCCCACTGAGGGGGATCTGTTCCTTCTTGGATCCACCACTCTCCTTTTAAGGGTGGAGGGAGTGCCTCTTGAGCCATCACCTCCATGTTGTGAGTGGTTTGTTTCTTCCAGGTCAGGATCTTCATCCTCTTCCTGATCCTCATCAGAGTCCACTCTGAGAGTGTCCTCTTCTGAAGGATGCCCACCCACTCTGTCTACCCCACTGGACCCTATGGACTCCATAAAGTCTGCTATGAGCAGGATTTCCCTGAGACGTTGGGTGTTGGCACCTTTGTTTGTCTTCAGTTTTCTAAGGGTGCACATCTCCCTGAGCTCAGCAAAGGAGAGATGATCATACTTATCTACTGGGACCCTTTGGGGTCCTTCCAGAGCCTTAGTGGCACCTGCTCCTGAAGACATGTCTAGTGTAGTGATAGTGGTGTATCTACCTACACTAAGTGTGGCCTACTGAACCCTCTCTTGAGTTGTAGTCAAGGTGTGCTAAACCCTCTACACACAACTCTAAGTTCAGTAGAACTTATTGTATTCTAGCTTGAATTTTATATGTACCTTTGGTACCTAGTGGCTTTCACTTTAGAAATTCAATTTGTTATCTGGTAAAACAATGGCAAGCTTGAATCCCACCGCTGCCACCAATGTGAGAAGTTGGCCTGGCATATGCTGTTCCTAGTTATAGGGACACCTTGCACCAGTCCAATTCGACTCCTATTGATGATAGGTTTAAGACAACCTTTAAAGAAAGCTATCCTAGTGGTAGCTGTGGAGAGCAGCCTTCAGGCTAAGTCTTGAAGGAGTGTTAAGCTTATTGTTTTACCATAATAACCTCTTGAATAACCAAATGAAAGAGTAGCCCACACAGGTATATATATAAAATATATGTATTTATTCTAGACAGAATCCCACAGTCACTTTATGTGGCTAGTGGCAAAGTTACAATTCAAACAAGCATTTCTAAACACAATAAATAGCACAGAAATCAATGGGCCCCAGGGGGGGACCAAACCATATACTAAAATAGTGGTATAAGATCCACGACAATTCTACAGGCAATGCCTAGGGCATTCAGGATCGCTTGCCCCTTCAGAATCCACCCACAGTTAAGAGGAAGGGGACCCACGGGAGACGCGTGCAGTGCAAAGAGCTGCTATCGGGATCGCAATGTTAGCCTATGGAGAATGTCGCGGTTGAATATTTAAAGTTTAAGGACACTTCTAGCAACAGTACAAAGTTAAGGCTTGAGACTTAAGGCTTTGGAGAGCCCACCACCACTGGAGTACCGAAGTACCACTGTTACCTGCCCCAGGGAAGCCGGATGCATAGGTCGATTCTGGTGTCGGGTCGCGGGCTGATTTTCTATGGAAAAGTAGTCCAAACTACTGCTAGCTGAAAGCGTCGTTGAAGTCGTGAAGATTAAAGTTGAAGAGAAGATAAAGATGAACCTGAAAGCAGAGGGGACAGAGTCTGGGTCACAGCAAAGTGACCAGGGAGCTCACAGCAAGGAGCTCGTGGAAGTCGGGTGCTTCAGGTGTAGAAGGTACAGCTGGGCTCTGCAGTCACGGGCTCCGGGAGGCTTCAAGGAAGGCCAGCTTCTGGAGGGCGACTGTCCCACGTCGGCTGAGGGTCGCTGCGGTGTTAGTGTCCCGATTGGATCCACTAAGCATTGGCAACCGCAGCCCACGCAAGATGAACAAAGCAGCTGCTAGTGCAGACCCACGAGGTCTGAGGGGGCTCTCCTTTGCAGGGAGCGCAGAGCAGGCCTGGAGCAACCAGGGGAACTCTTGGAAGGATAGGTTTTCCTCCGTCAGGGCCCACAAGTCGAGAGACAAGGGACCGCGGAGGGCAGCAAAATGGAGTGCGTAAAAGGGCTCCCACGGGCCACCGGAGCGGGCTAGGGAGCTGAGCTTTGGCACGGATGCTGCTGGAAGGTTGGCTCAGAAATGGGCCAAAGCACCACTTCCCCACTGGTCGGGGTCGGGTGCTATGCAAGAGGTGGCCGGGGTCTCGGGGTATGCAGGGATCTCGGCACCCACGTGGTCCACGGTGCTCAGGCTTGCTGGGCACGCTCACAGGACTCTGGGATGCACTGGAGACCCACCTCAAGGTTGATGGAAGGCGTCAAAGTTCGTGAGAGCAGCGAAGTTCCAACCGGGTATCTTGCAGTCTTTTAGGTGCCTGCCAAGCAGGGGGATAACTCCTCTATCCCAAGGGAGATTTCTTCAGTCAGCTGGGCAGCAGCTCGTCGAAGGTCAGTTCTGTGAAGTTCTGGACGAATCTAAGGCTCTAGGGCAAAGTTATTCCCATATATCCCCAAGATTAGGGGATGGTCCAAAATAGAGCCTACCAATCAGAGTAGAGGCGGGAAAGGGTGGCTACACCCACTCCCCTTTGTGTGTTTCCCGCTTGGGCGAGGGGCAGGATGCCCCTGAACCGGTTCCAGGCGGTGTATGCAGAATTGGGGCTCTGCAGCTGCCTACGTGCAACTCTGAAAGGACATTTGGTGCACCCACCCTGTTCCAATCCACATTATCCTGTCTGGGGAGGTGCTGGCACCTCCCTGCCACAGGAGCCCTATTGTCCAGCTGGCGAGGCTGGGGTTTTCCCCAGCAACAGCCAGCCAGAGTCGTGTAGGTGGCGGACAGTAGCCATTTTGTGGTACATGTGCACTTTTAAATTGGTGTCTAAATTCTACCGCTTTTCCCATATCACCCTCCTAGCAAGGGGGAATCGTGCCCCCATGCCCATGGCTGGACTGGGGGTATGATTCCTTCATGTTTGACACCAAACACGATATGGTTCTGTGTAGCCATTCTCAAGTTATCGCGATGACGCGATTCACTTATAATGCGGTTTAGAGTATATGGTATGGCTACACTACAAACAACCCAGTAACGGTTTTACGAAGGTTGCAGAGAGGTCCTACTCACGTAGGGGTCCCCCCTCACACATACCTCAGCACCCAGCCCTGTAGGATTACCAGGGCCTGCCATAGGGGTGACCTATGAGAGTATATGTGTTGTAATGGTATGGGACATAGGGTACCTACATCCCTGTAAGGGGTGCTAGCACCACCTTACCCAGACTACAGTAGTGGCCTGGTGGTGTCAGTTTGGGTGGCTGTCCCAGGGTGGCACAATAAGTGCTGCAGCCCTGGTAGGCCTACTGGGGGACCCATGCCCTGGGTACCTAGGGTACCATCTACAAGGGACTGGTAGGGCATGCCCAGCATCCAATTGGTTGGTACCTAGGGTACTCACATAGTTTACCAGAGGAAGCAGATAGGCTGGGGTCCTGGATAGCAGGGCCACAGCCTGGCTAAAGTCATAAAAACATCAGCAAAAAGTTGGGGGCAACTATGCAGTCGATGCCACTCTCCTACAAGCACATTGCCTGTTTTAGGTCATCAAAAGCTTTCTGACAGCTGACAGTCCACTGAACCTTTTTGGGCATCCTCTTAGAGGTGAGGTCATTCAAGGGGGTCACAATGGATCCATATCCCTTTACAAACCTCCTATAATAACCAGTCAGGCCCAAGAAAGCTCGGACCTGAGTCTGGGTCGTTGGAGCAACCCAGTCCATGATGGTCTGGATTTTGCTCTGAAGTGGTTGAACCCGGCCTCCACCTACAAGGTGACCCAGGTACACAACCTGACTCTACCCTATCTGGCACTTAGTAGCCTTGATAGTGAGCCCAGCCTTTTGCAGGGCTTCCAAAACTTTCCTCAGGTGGATCAGGTGATCTTCCCAGGTGGAGCTGAAGACAGCAATATCATCTAGATATGCTGCACTAAAGTCTTCCAGGCCTGAGAGGACTTGGTTCACCAACCTTTGAAAAGTGGCAGGTGCATTTTTCAAACCAAAGGACATCACAATAAATTGATAATGCCCACCAGGGGTAGAAAATGCAGTTTTGGCTTTTGCAGACTCAGCTAACCTTATCTGCCAGTAGCCAGCTGTCAGATCAAATATGCTCAGATACTTGGCTGAGGCCAATCTATCTATGAGCTCATCTGCTCTGGGAATTGGGTGAGCATCAGTCTTAGTGACTGCATTGAGTCCCCTGTAGTCAACACAGAACCTCATCTCTCTCTTACCATCCTGTGTGTGAGGTTTTGGTACAAGGACTACTGGGCTAGCCCAAGGGCTCTCTGAGGGCTCAATCACTCCTAATTCCAACATATTTTGGACTTCTGTCCATATGCAGTCCCTGACATGGTCAGGATGCCTGTAGATTCGCAGACTGTCCCCAGTGTCCACTTCATGAGTGCACCAGGTGGTCTGACTTGGAGTCAGTGAAAACATTTGTCTGAATGACTGGAGAACTTGTCTGCAGTCAGACTGTTGCTGGGCAGTGAGGCTGCCTGCCAAGGCTACTCCATCAACTGACCCATCGTCAGGGTTGTGAGAGAGCAGGTCTGGGAGAGGGTCACTCTCTTCCTCCTGTCCCTCATCTGTTGCCATGAGCAAGCCCATGTCAGCCCTGTCCACATATGCATTCAATCTATTGACATGAAGTACCCTGTGGGGACTTCTGGGAGTGCCAAGGTCCACCAAATAGGTGACCTCTTCCTTTTTCTCCAAAATGGTATGGGGTCCACTCCACTTATCTTGGAGAGCTGCTGGGGCCACTGGATCCAACACCCACCCCTTCTGTCCTGGCTGGTACACCACCAGTACAGCCTTTTGGTCATGCCAGGCTTTCTGTAATTCCTGACTTGCCCCCAGGTTTTTAGTTGCCTTCTTCATATACTCAGCCATCCGGGAGCGGAGACGAAGTACTTAGTCCACAATATCCTGTTTAGGAGGTTTGAGAGGTAACTCCCATCCCTCCTTCACTAGACAGAGTGGCCCTCGAACAGGATGGCCAAACAAAAGTTCAAAAGGGCTGTAGCCCAACACCCTTCTGTGGCACCTCTCTGTATGCAAAGAGAAGGCAGGGCAGAAGAACATCCCATTTTCGCCTAAGCTTTTCTGGGAGCCCTTTGATCATACCCTTTAAGGTCTTGTTGAATCTCTCAACAAGGCCATTGCATTGAGGATGGTAAGGGGTGGTGAACTTATAGTTAACCCCACACTCCTTCCACATTGCCTTGAGGTAGCTACTCATAAAGTTTGTACCTCTGTCAGACAATATCTCCTTAGGAAAACCCACCCTGGAAAAGACTCCCAGGAGGGCCCTTGCCACCACAGGTGCTGTGATGGTCCTAAGTGGAATAGCTTCTGGGTATCTAGTGGCATGATCCACTACCACTAGAATGAACCTGTGCCCAGATGCTGTTGGTGGGTCTAGGGGACCAACAATGTCAATCCCCACCCGTTCAAAGGGCACCCCCACCACAGGCAATGGTATCAGGGGGGCCTTTGTGGATTTACCTGCCTTGCCACTGGCTTGACAGGTAGTGCAAGAGCTGCAAAAGCTCTTACAGTCCTCACTCATTTGGGGCCAATGAAAGTGAGGGACAATTCTGTCCCAAGTCTTGTTTTGGCCCAGGTGTCCTGCTAAGGGAATATCATGGGCAAGTGTGAGCAGTAAGCCCCTAAACTTTTGAGGTATGACCAACCTCCTGTCTGCACCAGGCTTGGGGTCTCGACCCTCAGAGTAAAGGAGCCCATCCTCCCAATATATCTTATGGGTCCCACTGGCATTCCCTGCAGCCTCAGCAGCAGCTTGCTGTCTGAGGGGTTCAAGAGTGGGGCAGCTCTGCTGCTCCAGGCTCAAGTCTGCCCTAGAAGGTCCCCCTGCCCCCAAGAACTCAACCTGATCAGGTTTCAGTTCATCTGGGGCAGTTCCTTCTTCAGGAGCTAGATCCTCTTCTGCTAAAAGAGTCTCTACAGACTGATCCTGGGGGGAAGGCTCTGCCTTACCCCTGCTACTCCTTCTCTTGGAAGGTCCTTGGTCCATTTTTCCTGGATCCAAGGCCTGTTCAGTTCCTGTCAGCTTTGCTTTTGACCTTGTCAGGGCAAACACTTCTGATGGTATACCCAACATTGGTGCATGGGTACTTAGCTCCACCTCAGCCCATGCTGAGGTCTCCAAATCATTCCCTTTCTTGAGGCCAGTTATCCCTCCCCAGGAGAAGTTCACAACTGCTAGAGCATGGTTAGTACTAACGTTGCTTGCATTGGTCACTTGGTAAGTTTCCCCAAGTATGATCTGGTTATGGTCCACAAGGTCCTTAGTCACCATTGTGACACTGGCTCCTGTGTCCCTGTAAGCTAATGACTCCCTTCCATTTATTTTAGGCTGTTGTTTGTATTTGCCCAGACCACTGGGGCATACAAACAGGGACAGGTCCCCATCACAAACTAGTGCAGCCTGAGTAGGAGTTCTGACTAGGCCAGAGTCCTCTCCAGATCCCAGGATCAACCCTACTATGCCCTTGTTCTGTGTACCACCACCTATAGCTGGACTAGGGGGAACAGGTGCCTTAGGGGCAGGTGTGGTACGGGTGGAGTCTTTGGCCTTTTTACAATCTGAAGTCCAGTGAGTTTTCTGTTTACAGAATTTACACCATGGCTTCCTTGGCTGCTTAGCCTTGTTGGACTGGGTATTCTCAGATGCTGCTTTTTGGGGGCCTGTTGAAGACTGCTGGTCTTTTTCCTTTTCCCCACCCTTCTCAGAGTTTTTGGCATCTTCCTTTTTAGTTGCACCCCCCAAGGGCTGGACCTTCTGCTTAATCCTTGTTCTGACCCATTTGTCTGCCTTCTTTCCCAATTCTTGGGGAGAGGTCAGATCTGAGTCTACCAGGTGCTGATGTAAGAGCTGATTCTGACAATTATTAAGGATCTGCTCCCTCATGATGAGATTATACAATCCTTGGTAATCATTTACTTTACTGCCAGTTAACCAACCTTCCAGTGCCTTGGTAGCACAATCAACAAAGTCTACCCAATCTTGATCCTGTGCTTTCTGGGTGTCTCTGAACTTAAGTCTGTACTGATCAGTGGTTAAGCCAAACCCATCTATTAAAGCATCTCTCAAGATATAGTAATCACCTGCATCCTCTTCTCTTACAGAGAGGAGCTTGTCTCTTCCTTTGTCTGCAAAGGAGAGCAACAGGGTTGCTGCCCACTGCTCTACTGGGACCCTTTGTACTTTACAGGCCCTCTCAAGAGCAGAGATCCATTTGTGGATGTCATCCCCTGCATGATTGGGGGGCACAATCTTGTGGAGGTTCCTATTGTCAGGGACTTTCTATCTAACACTAGGGGTTTCATTACTGCCACCAGGGGTCTCTAGACCCCACTTTCTTGAAGCTTTCTGAAGCTCCAGGGACTCCCTGTCTAATGCTACCTGTTCTCTCCTGAGCTGAAGCTTTGCCTGCTCAAACTTGAGCAGTCTGCATTTCCTCTCTTGGGAGGATTCTCTCCTCTGAGGAGAGGCAGGGGTCCTTTTGGATCTCCTAGAATGGTTGGACCCCTCTGATGGGGATCTGTTCCTTCTATTTGGATCCACCACCCTCCCTTTAGGGATGGAGAGAGTGCCTCTTGGGCCATCACCTCCATGTTGTAAGTGGTCTGATTCTTCCAGGTCAGGATAATTTTCCTCTTCCTGGTCCTCATCAGAGTCCACTCTGGGAGTGTCCTCTTCTGAGGGATGCCCACCCGACCTGCCTACCCCATCAGACACTAGAGTCTGCTTAAAGTCTGCTGTTTGCAGGATTTCCCTGAGGCGTTGGGTGTTGGCACCTTTGGTTGTCTTTAGTTTCCTAGTGGTGCACATCTCCCTAAGCTCAGCAAAGGAGAGATCATCATATTTGTTGACTGGGATCTTTGGAGATCCTTCCAAAGCCTTATCGGCACCTCCATTTAAAGACATTTTCTAGTGTAGTGGTACTGGTGTATCTACCTACACTAGGTGTGGCCTACTGAACCCTTTCTTGAGTTGTAGTCAAGGTGTGCTAAACCCTCTACACACAACTCCTAAGTTCAGTAGAACTTATTATATTCTAAGCTTGAATTTATATGTACCTTTGGTACCAAGTGGCTTTCACTTTAGAAATTCAATTTGTTATCTGGTAAAACAATGGCAAGCTTGAATCCAACCGCTGCACACCAATGTGAGCAGTTGGCCTGGCATATGCTGTCTCCTATTTATAGGGGAACCCTTGCACCAGTCCAATTCGACTCTTATTGATGATATGTTTAAGACAGCCTTTAAAGAAAGCTATCCTAGTGGTAGCTGTGGAGAGCAACCTTCAGGCTAAGTCTTGAAGGAGTGTTAAGCTTATTGTTTTACCATAGATAACCTCTTGAATGATCAAATGAAAGAGTAGTCCACACAGGTATATATATAAAATATATGTATTTATTCTAGACAGAATCCCACAAGTCTCTTTATGAGGCTGAGGCAAAGTTACAATTCAAACAAGCATTGATAGATACAATAAATAGCACTGGAAACATAGGGCCCTGGGGGGGACCAAACCATATATTAAAAAAGTGGTATAAGAGCCACGACAATTCTACAGACAATGCCTAGGGCATTTAGGATCGCTGGCCCCTTAAGAATCCACCCCAGGTTATGGGGAAGGGGACCCACGAGAGGCGCGTGCAGTGGAAATAGCTGCTATCGGGATCTCCATTAAAGCCTATGGAGAATGTCGCGGTTTGATTTAAACGGATTAAAGACACTTCTAGCAGGAGTTCAAAGTTAAAAACTTAGAGTTAAGCTTTTGAGGAGCCCACTACCACGGGAGTACCTGCCCCACGGAAGCCGGGTGCATAGGTCGTTTTTGATGTCGGGTCGCGGGCGGATTTTCAATGGGAAAATGCACAAAACTGCTGCTAGCCAAAAGCGTCGATAATGCCGTGAAGATTAAAGTTGTAGATCTTGTAGAGAAGAACCTGAAAGCAGAGGGGACAGATTCTGGGTCACGGCACAGTGACCAGGGAGCTCAAAGGAAAGAGCCCTTCAATGTCGGGTGCTTCAAGTGGAAAGAGGTGTAGCTTGGATCTGCAGCCACGGGCTCCAGGAGGCTTCAAGGAAGGCCAGCTTCTGGAGGGCGACTGTCCCACGTCGGATGAGGGTCGCTGCGGTGTTAGTGTCCGGATTGGATCCACTAAGCCTTGGCAACCGCAACCCACACAAGATGAACAAATCAGCTACTGGTGCAGACCCACGAGGTCTGTGAGAGGTCTCCTTGGGAGAGACTGTAGAGCAGGCCTGGAGCAACCAGGGAAACTCTTGGAAGTCGATATTGTCCTCCGCTAGGGCCCACAAATCGAGAGACAAGGGACCGCGCAAGGCAGCAAAATGGAGTGCGTATAAGGGAGCCCACGGGCCACCGGAGGGGGCTAGGGTGCTGATCTTTGGCACACTTGCTGCTTGATGGTTGGCTCAAAAATGGGCCGAAGCACAACTTCCCCACTGGTCAGGGTCGTGTGCTATGCAAGAGGTGGCCGGTGTCCTGGGGTATTGGGAATCTCGGCACCCACGCGGTCCACGGTGCTCAGACTTGCTGTGCACACTCACTGGCCTCTGGGATGCTTAGGAAACCCACCTCAAGGTTGCTGGGAGTCGACGAAGTCCGTAGGAGCAGCAAAGTTCCAACCGGGTCACTTGCAGTGTTTCAGGTGCATGCCAAGCAGGGGGTAACTCCTTTACCCCAAGGGAGATTTCTTCAGTCAGCTGGGCAGCAGCTCGTCGAAGGTCAAGTCTGTGAAGTCCAAGATTAATCTGAGGCTCTGGGGCCACGTTATTCACCTTTATCCCCAAGATTAGTGGAGTGTCCAGAGTAGTGTCCACCAATGAGAGGTGAGGCAGGAAAGGGGGGCTACACCCTCTCCCCTTTGTGTGTTCCCCTCCTGGGCAAGGGGCAGGATGCCCCTGAACCGGTTCCAGGCGGTGTATGCAGAATGTAGGCACTGTAGCAGCCTACGTGCAACTCTGAAAGGCAACATATGGTGCACCCACCCAGTTCCAATCCACATATCCTGTCTGGGGAGGTGCCCACAGGAGCCCTATTGTCCAGCTGGCGAGGCTGGGATTTTCCCCAGCAACAGCCAGCCAGAGTCGTGTGGGTGGCAGGTAGTAGCCATTTTGTACTACGTGTGCACTTTTAAATTGGTGTCTAAATTCAGCCGCTTTTCCCATATCGCCCCTCTAGCAGGGGGGAATCGTGCCTTCATGCCCATGACTGGACTGGGGGTAGGATTCCTACATGTTTGACACCAAACACGATATGGTTCTGTGTAGCCATTCTCAAGTTATCACGCTATCGCGATAGACTTATAATGCGGTTAAGAGTATATGATATGGCTACACTACCAACAACCCAGCAATGATTTTACGAAGGTTGCAGAGAGGCCCTACTCAGGTAGGGGTCCCCCCTCACACATACCTCAGCACCCTGCCTTGTAGGATTAGCAAGGCCTGCTATAGGGGTGACCTATGAGAGTATGTGTGTTGTAATGGGGTGGGATATAGGGTACCTATATCCCTGTAAGGGGTGCTAGCACCACCTTATCCAGACTACAGTAGTGGTCTGATGGTGTCAGTTTGTATGGCTGTCCCAGGGTGGCACAATAAGTGCTGCAGCCCTGGTAGGCGTACTGAGGGACCCATGCCCTGGGTACCTAGGGTACCATCTACAAGGGACTGTCAGGGAATCCTTAGTATCCAATTGGTTTGTACCTAGGGTACTCACATCGTTTAAGAGAGGAAGCAGATAGGCTGGGGTCCTGGATAGCAGCGCCACAGCCTGGCTAGAGTCATAAAACAGTCAAAACATCAGCAAAAAGTTGGGGGCAACTATGCAGTCGATGCCACTCTCCTACAACTGCTAAACAATTAACCATTTAAAATAAATAAGAATACTGGTGTGCCTGCAGGCAGCAGAACATGTCTGGCATGACTTCCTTTGAAGTTGCAAGATTAGATACAGCTCAAGAAGCTTCACCATAAAATAATACCCTTCTTAACTATTTTATGGAGCAGGAAAAACACATAAGAGAGCAAAATGTGCACATAGGAAGGTTTCCATGCAACTTAAAAAAACACTTTGACTTCAGCTGTCCATGTAAATAGAGAAAATGCTAGAAAATGTGTTTTGTGGTTTACAAATGCTAGCTTAAACATACACAAATAACACACACAAAATATTTTTTTATTGATATAATAAGCTTCTCAAATGGCCCCCTCTGGCAATTTTCGAATCAACACAAGCCACAGTGCACTACTCTTCAATAAATCATTCATCACTTTTGCTTCCTTCAACTTCGTTGCACCAAGGCTTTCATTTAATCATTTACCCTGGATTTGATGTCATCAATTTTAATGTCTTCTCTCTTTCTTTTTCTGGTTGACATCTTCTTTCCACAATCACTTTTCCATTTGTCCCTCAAACAACCTCTAAAAGTTTTAGTAGAAGATCTAGACCAATTAGGCTAAGAATAATTGTAATAGTAGGAGTTATCATTTTAATAAGCTAACAACCAAATCACCAAGCCATTCACCAAAACTTGCAGTTCCTTTTTCAATTGTACTAAACTATAAACCAATCCGGTCCCATGCACCAGACTCTACCAAAGTTTTAGCTTCATGTGTAACATTAATTATGTAATTAATATATTAATTAAATAGCATACTATAATCTGGCACCAAACATGCAAAATTTCACCAAACCAAAATTCTATTTTGAAATATGAAATGCAAAGAGATATGGACTATTTTCATGAACTGGAATTGAGAAAAATGTTTGACACAAATCTATCACTGTAAACCACTGGGCTTTCGCTGGAATCTGAAACAGTGTTACCACAGGATTCGGTAGCACGGAACAACAAAGAATCACTACGGGCCAGATGTACGACCATTGATATTTGCGACTCACAAATTGCATTAATTTGCGCATCACAATTTGTGAGTCGCGAACATCAATGTACAACAGTGTCGGAGACACTGTTTGGGATTCCCAATGGGGTCGCAAATTTCATGCCTCATGCATATTAATGAGGCTGTCGCAATTTGCGACCCCATTGTTAATGGCTGGCACTCCCAGGAATGGTGGCCTGCTGGGGCAGCAGACCACCATGTCTGGGACTGCTTTGTCAATAAAGCAGTGTTTTTAGGTCTCGCCTAGCGTGGCAGCGTATGTGCTGCTCGCTTAGCGAGATTTATTGTTAAGAAGGACTTTCAGAAGAGGGCCCCTCATTTCCATTGGCTGGCGTCACCGTTTGTGCTAAACCGTGGCCTGCCATTGGAAATTAGGGTTTTGGATTCACGCCCTTTCGCCTCCGATCCGGACTCGGTGGCCTGCTTTGCTGCTGTCGCAAAGCACTTTCTTATCTTTATGGGACCATGTGTAATTAGAAACACATTGCCCCAATAAAGGCAAGAGATCCCTATGCTCCGGCTGCAGCGAGGTCCTCTTTCACTTTCGGGACTGCACTTGTACTGAAATTGTAAACCCCCATGCGGATTGAGGCAGTGGATAGATTAATCCATTTAGCAATCTTAACAGTCAGTCAGTCAGTCAAAAAGTCTTTATTCGATTTGCATCATAAAAGACATACTACACATATTAGACAATTCGACTACAAAACAATTCATGTACAATACAAAAATAGACTTTAAAATGGTAGATAAAATAGTAGATTAAAAATGATCACATCATGTTAAAAAATACAATAAAGTGCAAAAAGAGACGTGCCGTTTATGCCATGGACCAAAGTAGATACTATTGTGTGGCAGCAGAGAACACAGATTACGGCTTCAATTTCCTGGCCCTAAGGATCCATGCCCAACTAATAAATTTAGCAACACCAATTACTATAGGAGTGGAAGTATCGGTTTTCAAAATTCTACTAGCGACCTGTGCAGATCGAGTGCTCATTAGTCTGCATGCAGGTCGAAGCCAGATACGTCTAGGAAGTTGATAAGTTGGGCAACAAAAAAGGAAGTGGTCCATGGTTTCAATCTTGTCAACACAGAATGGGCATTTATCACTACCAAGAGGACTCCAACTTTTGGTGAGTCCTCGCAGTGGTAGAGCGCCCACTCTGAACTGGTGATACAACTTACGATCTAGGAACTTCAAGATGGTATCCCAGTAACTTTCATAGACAGAGTCATCCTTAAAAACTAGGAAAGAAGCAGTCATTGTGGAACCTGTAAGGGAAGCACATCTCCTATTCTTAATGTAATTCCAGTACGCATCCTTAAGCACCTTTTTTGCCGGGAAGACTTCTGTATCAGGGTTAACCCATAGATCACGCATCCCGAGATCATATAACAGGGTTTTGATGCTAGACAACCAGGGAATCCTATGCGACCCCTCCAACCCTTTGATCTCCAGAAGGGCTTTTGCATAGTTAGATAGTTCGGGGGTCGTCCACAAGCGGCGCCAGAACGCCAGGGGTCTATACCCTGCGCAGTCCTCTATAGGCTGAATTCCCAGGTCAAACAAAAGAGGGATGCGTGGAGTGGATTGGGGAAGCCCAATAGCTGACCGGAGGAATTTATTCTGGGCAGTTATCAATTTGGACAAATTATTAAAGCCCCAGATCTCAGCTCCATATAAAATTGCAGGTAAAATCTTGGAGCCGTAGATCTTCATGAGTGGGGCTATTGGTTTTGTTAAAGAGTGTTTGTGCTCTTTCAACAAAGCTCCTCCCAACTGGGCATGCTTGAGCGCGAGAAGATCCAGCTGGTGAGACCAGCTGCACGTCTCGCTAAAAGTGACTCCAAGATAAGTAAATACTGCCGTTTGGGATAAGTTGACACCACCCAAACACACCTCCGCCTTAACCCGCCGAGGGCCACGAAAAACCAGAAACTTGGTCTTCCCAACGTTTATTTCCAACTCATGCTCGCGGCAAAAGATCTCGAAGCGAGACAGGGCCAACTGCAGTCCCTGTCTCGTCCTCGAGATCAAAAGGGTGTCATCCGCGAACATGAGCAGGGGAATCTTCATTCCTGCCAATGTAGGTGCATCTGTAGGGCTATTTAAGAAGTAGTTTACAACCCCATTGATAAATAAAGAAAACAGGGTGGGTGCGAGTACACACCCTTGTCGTACACCTTTGGATACTTTAAATCTATCGGTCAGTTCCCCGGGTTTACCCCATCGGACACGGGTGTACGTATTTTCATGTATGGTGACCAAAAAAGAAACCAGATCTTTTGGCATGCCCATGTCCAAGAGAACTTTCCATAGCTTGTCCCTCGGCACAAGGTCAAACGCAGACCTTAAGTCTACAAAGGCTGCATACAATTTGCCTCCCCCCAGAAAGACAACCTTCCAATACAGAAGTACTACCCTGAATACTTGGTCCAGGGTCCCAGTGTGGGACCGAAACCCTGCCTGAAGTGGAGACAGCACGTCAAAGTCAGACATCCAAATTTGGATACGACCGAGTACAAGGCGGGCAATAATTTTTTGTACTGCGTCTATTAGACTAATGGGTCTGTAGTTACCCGGGGCAGAGCGATCGCCTTTCTTGTATATCGGCAGTATCTCAGCCACGAGTCAGGGACTACAGCACCACCCGCAAGGGCGTTAGCCAGGAGGGTCAAGTAAGGAATCCATACATCTTGTTCCTGAATAAATAGGTCAGGAGGGATACAGTCAGGTCCTGGGGCTTTACCACTCTTGATCGAGCGTAGGACTAACTTGGTTTCATCAGGGGTAACGTTTAATGTATTTTCAACAACTAGAGGACAAGAAAACTGCCTGTCCGTTAAAGCACCAACCTTAAATTGTTCCTCAAAATACGCTACCCATTGTTGTGGTTCTACTTGATTAGAGGGGCGAATATCCGAGGGGGAGTTACCCCATTTAAGGAGATGCCAGAATTGGACCATGTTGCGATCATGACAAGCCTGATATAAATCCCTCCAACGCTCCTCATCCCAATTTTGCTTGGCCTTGTGTTGGGCGTTTTTGTAAACAAGTCTACACTTTTGGATGATAGAAATAGAGCCTGATTTAATGGCCTCTTTCAGGGCACTTTGAGCCATTCTGCAATCCTTGTTGAACCATGTACGTGGTCTAAACTCTTTACCCCTACCGGTGGCGGGTTGGCTTTTCACAAAAAAAGTTTTGAGCTCCGCGAAGAGTTTGTTGTGGGAATCCCGGATGTTATCCTTAATCAAGTTTTGGGATTCCATTTTATTAAGTGTGACCAGGGTACTGTTGATTAATTCCCTGATGGCCACACGTGAAGATTCACAGGTGGCAATCTTCGGCCATCTCACCCTTTTAAGATCGTTGGTAACAATGACATCTATAGGGGAACTGCCATCTGGGTAGGTAGGGGAGGCTGCAAAAGTATTAACCTTGATACACAGTGCAAGGGGATTGTGATCACTCTCGACTCTACTTACTACCACCATGTCGTCTATGAGTGGCCACAAATCCAAGCTGGCTAATATATAATCAATTCGGCTCCCTGACCTACCATTGTCAAATGTAAACCTCCCCATCCTGTCAGATTTAGTTCGCCCATTTACTGCTCTCATGCCCTGATTTAAACATAAACCCTTCATAAAAAGAGCAGCTTGAGACCATTTGTTAACTGGTTCCAGCTCCAACATGGGAACACCCCAGGATGAATCTTCTTCCTCGGTGAAGTCCCCACAATCGGCCCCCAATGGCTCAAAACAAACATTGAAATCTCCAGCCACAATCTTGTACGTGAACATAGAAGCGCTCTCGAGAAAATTCTCCAGTAGTAGACAAGTGGGAGAGCACTTGCCTCCCGGGAGACCTCTTACATAGATGTTAATTATAAGAAAATCGGGGCCGCTACAAGATTTGACCCTGATTATCAAAATATCAGGACTATCAATTGGAACCTCTGACACAATAACACCTTCACATTGACGGATCCAGGTGGTTAAGCCCCCCATGGGTCTGCCTCTATGGCTCTTAACAGCAGGTTTGTGGAAATTCAAAAACCCTGTACGAAAGTGAGGATGCAGTGCCCAAGTCTCCTGAAATGTCCATATTTCGAACTCGTCAATAAAATCAGCCCAATCAGGGATCTCGAGCCTTGACCCCAGCCCTGCAATATTCCAGGAGCCCAATTGTAATGTAGACTTCTCGACCCTGGTTTCAGCTGCTTGACCCGAGACATGATGAGAATCGAACGTTTCAACAGATGGTATCAAGATGTGACCAGGTGAGATAATCAAACAGGAACGATCTTTAGGGGGGGGTGTCTTGATCATAAAATCGTGGCTCAGATGACAATAAGGACCCACCAACCCTAGAGCAAGCACTGGGGTACGTAGGGAGCCATCCATGTGTCAATCATTATCCTCCAGTGTAGAAAGAATATCAAAGCGGTTGAAAGTCGCAAGGGGCATGTCAGACCTGACGGGAAATGTTGGAAAATTACAATTTTCCCGTAGGGGTTGTAAAAAGCCTGGCCTATAAAAGAAGCCCAAAGGGAGGATCTTAATTGTGTTAGGGGCATGGGGGAGGTGGTGGGCAGCTTCCAGTATGTACTTGACTAGAGCAGGTGACCTGAAGCTTAACACAACACAATCCCCAGGAAAAGACTTGTGGGACTGACCGATCCAATTAATACGTCTAACCATATTGAAGTCATCAAATAGGGCCTTGCTGTTACCAATTTTGGAACTCAAGTAATGAAGGGATTTATTCTTAAGGTTGGACCAATGTTCGTAAGATCCTTCCAGGAGTGGTGGAACATTTGCCAGGATGATCGTGTAAGGGGTGGCTTGGGGCGGAAGGTGTAGACTAGTGGGGGGTGGAGAGAGCCCCGCTCCCACCCCTTCAGTACCAACCCTGTTGACTTGAGAGGGGCGTCTTTGCAGGTCATGACGAGTATAAATACTCCTGTCGGTAACAGCAGCATGACCTGGGGCGGTAACGTTCTCTTCCCCTATAGATGGTAGCAAAGGCATTACCCCCACTGGTCTTGGTGGTCTTGAGCTACCAGCCTCGTTGGGCACCTCCACTGACAACACCCCGTTTGATGGCAAGGGGGGCCCTGGGACTAAGCTCTTGTTACCAGAAAATCTAGCTTCCAATTGGTCCAACCTATTGGCTACAAGATCCAATTTTTGGTGTATAGGTACAAGGAGACAGGATAGATGATCTTTAAGGCCGGCAAGAAGTAAATCCAAAAGAGGTTGTAACTGGGCCTGGCTAGTAGGAATAATGTTTAGGTCCAAAACACTCCCTTCTACAGGGGGCCCGCTAGGCTTAAGAGAGAGCGACTCGACAATAAGTTTACTCTTTCCCTGACCTCTCGGTTGTTTATTAATAACGACTTTTGTATTGCCTTTAGCTTTATTGGCCATCCTCCCTCTTGTTGTAACCCTGGAAGGACTCTGAATGGAAGCATAACCCTGAACTGGGCCCAAAGATTCCTGCACGGGGGGAGTAAGTGCGGGAGGAGAGGTGATACCATCAATAGGGCTAGTATGATCATAGGCAGGCGAGCCAGTCTGTATCTGGGCACATGGAAGGGAAGAATTGGTGGGATCTAGGGAGAGTCTACGTTCCACCGCTTGAATCTCGAGGTTCAAAGCTGACTCTGCTCTTATTAGATAATCGTCGAGTGTTCCCCCCTGTTTATCACCAGCCCTCCTTTTAGACATGCTACTGGGGCAAGTACGGCCACACTTATTAGCGAGCAACCCGCCTTCCATTAGTATAGCACTGAAGCTTGATATGGTGCACAGCAAAACAATAGTAGCGTATCCCACTGGCAACTCACAGTTCTTGGCGCCAACTCCTTACAGCAGCGACGAGGAGAGCTGTGGCAGAGCGAAGTCCCACCACAAATGTTAGGGAATAGGCCCAGCCCAGCCTTTTCCGGGCTTTGACGGGCAAGGACGGGCCCGCCCTTGGCCCGTTCTTCGCCCGGGCACAGCCCGCGCACGTCCCGTGCAGCGGCTCTTCGTCCCAGCCTTTAACCCTCCCCGGCGCAGCCTGATGACGCTGTAGGCAGGCGCCCGGGAGAGGGAATGCTGGGGATGGTAGTTTACGCGAGAACCGCCGTTCCCCTCACGGCACTGCAGCAGGTTGCCCAGAAGCTCCGGGTAGGAGAGCCGTTCCCCTCACGGCTAGCGAGGTATGTAGAAACTCCAAAGAGCGCCCAGGAAGCCAAGGAAAGCGCGTCCCGCGCAGCGGCTCTTCGTCCCAGCCTTTAACCCTCCCCGGCGCAGCCTGATGACGCTGTAGGCAGGCGCCCGGGAGAGGGAATGCTGGGGATGGTAGTTTACGCGAGAACCGCCGTTCCCCTCACGGCACTGCAGCAGGTTGCCCAGAAGCTCCGGGTAGGAGAGCCGTTCCCCTCACGGCTAGCGAGGTATGTAGAAACTCCAAAGAGCGCCCAGGAAGCCAAGGAAAGCGCGCAATCTTAACAGTTGAAGGATGTTATTGCTCAAGAGAACGCTGTGCGGAAAAGTGCAACTGTCGAAGGATGTAGCCAGGTCGCCATTAGGATCAGACCGGGTGGTTTGCAGGTTACTCACCGGCCTCTGCTGTGAGCGCTCACCCTCTGAGCTATCAGCATATCTGGGGGCTCCCTGTGTGAGGCCTAGACACAGCTCAGGGCCTGGTAGATTTCTCTTAGTGCCGGGCACCTTTCTGTGCGTTGGGTGATTGCTCGTCTGTGTGATCATTTGCTGCCTTGTAATCCAGGTAGAATCTGTCAGAATTACTGCTACTGTGTAAGGTGGTATAGTTTACACAAAGCAGCCTCGTGTGTGGGTGGTGATAATAAACATCTGTCTGTGTTGGGTAGGTGAGTCTGCCCCCCACCCCCATGTCTGCCCAGGCCGCACCCATGCCCTCATCGGTGGCACTCCCTCTCCAGCGAGCCTCGCAGCCTCTCGGCTCCATTAATCCTCTGGTAAGGCTCTCCGCTTTATTTGTTTGCTTCGCAGGTCTACTAACCTGCCCGTGTACAGCTAGAATCAGCTGTGTGTTCCTGTTTCTGATCTATGTATGTTTTATTTATGTAGCGCTTACTACCCCTGACGAGGTGTCGAAGCGTTTTTTTTCTGATGTATGTCTGATCCGTGTTTCTCATGTCTGCTGTCTTGTGCCTTTCATCACTGTGAGTCGCGCGTCTCTTTATCTGTGTGTCTATGTCTGACTTCTGTTTATATCTGCAGTCTGTCTCACCTACGATCCTATTTAGGTCCCAGCGGTCATACGGTCTCTGTAGTCTTCAGTCTATCTGATAATTGTGTTTCTGTCCAGTCTCTTTCTGGACCTGCAGTCTGCAACCTTTGATTTGTGTGCCTACAATCGCCTGTCTTTGATCTTTGTCGCTGTCCTCTGTCTGTCTCTAGAGTATGTCCCTGATCTTTGTCTCTACCTCCTGTTTCCACATTCCGCATTTGTGCCTTTATCTCTACAGTCACTTAACACGGTCTGTCTCCGCAGTCTCTGGTCCCATTATCACCGCAGTCTCCGTCTCTGATCAGTAGCTGCAGTCTCTGATCTTTGCCTCTTCCGTCGTCTGTCTCAGATATGCGTCTACGCAGCGTCTGATCCATGTCTCAGTAGTCCCCTCTGCCTTCGATCAGTGCCTCTGCAGTGGCCTGCAGCTTATCAAGCCTCAGTGTACACTCCCTGCACGTCTCTTATCACAGTGTCTACTGTCTCTAGCCCATGTCTTTGCAGTCACCTGTCTTAACAAAGTCTGTGCACCCTTGATCAGTGTCTCTACCGTCAGCTGCCTGGTCCGTGTCAGTGGCGTTGTTCTCGCTGGTCCGTGTCACTATTCCTTGCCACTGTCCCATCGGTCTCTGGTCTATGCTATCTGTGGTCCATGTCACTGTCCCAGCGGTCTCTGGTCCGTGTCACTGTCCCAGCGGTCTCTGGTCCACGTCTCTGCTGTAACACCCCTTCTGCCTTCTTTTGTCTCGGTGCCTCAGTTTTCGGTTCGTCTCCGTGTCACAGCGGTCTCTATTCTGTGCCTCTGTCCCAGCGGTCTCTGGTCCGTGCCACTGTCCCAGCGGTCTCTGGTCCACGTCTCTGCTGTAACACCCCTTCTGCCTTCTTTTGTCTCGGTGCCTCAGTTTTCGGTTCGTCTCCGTGTCACAGCGGTCTCTATTCTGTGCCACTGTCCCAGCGGTCTCTGGTCCGTGCCACTACCCCAGTGGTCTCTGGTCCATGCCACTGTCCCAGCGGCCTCTGGTCCATGCCACTGTCCCAGCCATCTCTGGTCCGTGTTACTGTCCCAGCGGTCTCTGTTCCGTGTCACTGTCCCAGTGGTATCTGGTCCGTGCTGTCTCTGTGGTCCGTTCCACTGCCTCAGTGGTCTCTGGTCCGTGCCACTGTCCCAGCCGTCTCAGGTCCGTGTCACTGTCACAGCTGTCTCTTGTCTGTGTCACTGTCCCAGCGGTCTCTTGTCCATGTCACTGTCCCAGCGGTCTCTGCTCCACGTCTTTGCTGTCACACCCCTTCTGCCTTCTTTTGTCTCAGTGCCTCAGTTTTCAGTCGTCTCTGCTGTCTCGGATCCTTTTCTGTGCAGTTGTCTTTCTTTTATCGAAGCCTCTATTTTTACTGTTTCTCATCCGTGTCTCACCGCCACTGGGGTCTCAGATCCACGTCTCGCCTGTCTCTAAAGTATTTCTCCATCTGCTGCCTCATTCTCTTATCCACGTCTGTGTAGCCTCCCCTGTTCCTGATCCGTGCTTCTGGTCCCGCAGTCTCGTGGCTCTGTTCCTCCATGCGCACCTGTCTGTCTCGGGGTCCGTGTCTCTGTGCCTGGCTTCTCCGATTCTTGTCTTCGCCTGTCTCTGTCCCATCTCTCTGCAGTCTCTTATCACTAGCTCGGTATCTCATGCGTGATCTGTGTGCATAGAAAGGGATATCTGCACTCGTTCAGCTGGAATGGGAGAGTACCTGTGCTTCTCAGCATGAGGGGGGGGAACAATACTTTTAATGCGAGAGTACTGTCCGTTCTGAGCATACTGGTACCCCAGGGTGAGGAGTGACAGCGCTGCTCTATTTCCTGGTTGTGCACTTTTCTCTACTAAATGTCCCAGCAGCCGCCTGCATCTTAACATGGCGTCTGTCTCTAGCTTCTGATGAGACACTGCAATCTCTTGTCTCAGACCTTTGCGTTTGCAGTCTCTGATTCCATGTCGCTTTAGTCACATATCGGTAATCTGTGCACGCTGGTCTTTCTTCAACGGTCTCTGGGGAGTTCCCGCAGTTTTTAGTGCCTTGGTCGGGTGCTCTGTGACAGAAGAGCTCGGCCCAAACATACTCTGTAAACCCGAAGGGGGCGGAGCCAGGATTCATTTATAGGTGACAACAGGTTCAAGTCCAAGGCTTGCCTTGCCAGTAATAAGATTGGGTCCAGGAGTGGGCCAGTCTGTGGGTAGGTGATTGGCTAGGGTTCCCCTGGTTGCTGCTGCTGGGGCTGCCATGCTGTGGTCGGTTGTGAGTCCTGGAAGGTTTGATCCTAGCGGTCCCTACATACGCGGTTCTTTTCTTCAAACCCTGACTGCAGGGCGGGCTGAGTGGATCCCTTAAGGCAGGGACATCTTAAGGATTTAGGGGGGCCCTCAGCCAAACGTATTTTGGGGGCCCCTGTTCGGAACAGCTTTGAATTTATGACCCAGTTTCAGCTCTTTCATGCCCTCTTTGGCCAGGTCACTGATAGTGCACTGGTACACTCATCCAAATTCTAAATGTGTTTACATCTGTTATTTGTAACACAGCAGCAGCTCACTAATGTTACTGCAAACAATCTGTGTGACATATGAATATGTGAAGTCCTTTTTTGATCTTAAATAAACTTTTTTATGGATGTTGCATGAAAAATAAATACCTAAATTAAAAATAAATTAAAGGAAAACAGTATTTGAAACAATCTGTTTAAGAATGATTCAAGGTCATCAGGGCAAGACTCTGCAGAACAAATCTGACTATCAGGTGCCCCCCTGAATGGCTGGAGCCCATGCCTTAAAATGTCTCTGCCTTAATGCTGTGTGTTGTAGGGTTTTTTCCCAGTTAGCAGGATTCAAGGCCTTCTTGAGGTCGTTAAGGATGTCACCCAAAATTACAGGGAGTGACTCCAGTTTATCTAAGATTATGGAACAGGTGCAAAGGGCTTCCGGCGACCATGACTTCGCCGCCACTTTTTGAGCTTAGTTATGAGACTATTGAGACTGGATATCTTTGTATCAATCCTAGAAGTAAAGACTGCCAATGTGTTCAATATCTTGATTTGAGTGTCCATTTTCATGAACTGATAGTTTACGGTTTCCACTGTTAGTTGCAATGTTCTTCGCAAGGTTGCCCATCCATCTGTAGAGTGGTTTAGCTTATTAGTTGGGCTAATATGTGCGGGACCTTCTGGGGGGCGAGGGCTGAGTACTTCTCTTTGTCACTGCAATACCTGGCTATGATGGCTTCCCATTCACCTTTAGGGAGCGAGGACAGGTTTTGTGAGGGTTTTACTTCCAAAATATGCAGTCTGATTGTTCTATCTGAGAGAGCACTATTTACATGCCCTGGTGGGTTGCATTTCTTGAGGTCAGCCTGATTGCCTGCTTCTTCTGTTCTATTATTTAGCTGGAGGCCTGTTTCATTACAGGAGTTTGACCTCCGAGCCATGGGTGAGAGATGTAGGAGGGTGGAGGACATTAGCTCAGTCGCTGCACTTTTCTTGGCCTCCATTGCTTCGATTAAAAGGGAGAAGTTGCCACTGCCCTTGCTATCACATGTGTTTGCTGGGCTGTCAGTAATGTTCGCACCTGGGTCTAAGCCCGAGTGTCCTTGTGCAATAAAGGTGAAAACAGGTTGTTACCCCGCTCTGTTTACAGAATTTTGCAGGGCTTGAAGACGTTCTTTCCTGGTTCGGAAGGGCTAGGTTGAAAGCTGCTGCGCACTTCTTATAGTTGACTTTTGTATTGGCAAGCATGTTGAGGTTGTTGTTAGCTATGAAGCTGAATGTAGGTTGTAGGATCGGCCTGTCAGGAATGACTTGCGAGAGACAGTATGAAGCAACTTGATAAATGATGTATATGTAGTCATCCGGCACACGTAAGGAAATTAGGTATCCCAGTTGTACAGCAATAATGTAGTCTTCAAGAGTATTCTCTTCAAACTTGATCTTAACAAGTTGTTTATTGTAATCTTCACAATAGCCTTAAGAATAGCTGTAGCCAACATGTGTTTCATCGTAATCACGACTTCATCATGGCTCCATATCATGTATATTCCAGGTAGACACTGTTTATTGGAGTGATAAAAACCATCACTCCATCCAGTTTTTGTGAGGTGAACAGCCTGTAGTCTTGTTGAGTGTGTTCTTCTTACAAAAACAACACGAAGGGAAAGGCATCTGGCCTTTCAGTGTCATTGATGCACACACTTTGGCTAGCTTTGCTTTCAGTGTACCATTGTCGTACTCTACGATTCCTGATGCTTCTGGATAAAATCCACAATGAATTTTGTTTTCCATCTTCAGTGTCATGCAAGGGACTTCCGACCTCATTCCTAAAATGAGGCAGCCTATCTGATTTTAAATAAATTGTCAAATCATATCTAGGGATTAAATCCCACAATAACAGCATGTCTACTGAGAGAGCATCACACTTCGTGAGGCCTCGACCCACCTGCGAAACAGACTAACAACCACCAAAATATACCTCATAACATTGCATAGAGGCATTTCAACAAAATCTGTTTGTAATCATGTAAAGGGACCTTCTGATTCCCCTATCAAACTCAGGAACACATCTTTTTGCTGATATTAATTTAATGGCAAGTAACACGTCTCTGACATAATTGTTCTGAAACTTTTCTACAATGTGGATAAAAGCACTTTCTCTTGAATATTGACAACATACCATCACATGTGTTGGGTCATGAACATATCTTGCCATCTACAACCAAATAGAATCACATAATACAATCCTCCCATCACTTGACTACCAGACCTCCTCTTTGTCTTTTGAATATCCTACTTTTTCCCATGTTTTCTTTCATCCTCTAGCACCTCATTCTCCAATTCTCTCAGCTCCTCATGTGATTGAGCATCCATGGGCAAGAAACTATAGACATTTTCCATTTCACATTCTGATGTTTCCTTAGTTCCCAATGTACCCTTTGCAAGACAGCAGTTCTTTGCAACCTTCTTTGTAAAGTTATTCCCTACTATCAACTCCACTCTTGGATGCTGCACATTTTACAACAGAAATGTTCTTTAGGATTTGTAGAGGTCCTCATTAATCCAGAATTCACAGACCATTTATTATGGGGTGCCAGAGAATGTTATGAAACCCCTTTGTGACCACAATTGTCCAAAATTATCAGCCACACCAAAACCATACTGACTATCCTTATAGATTGTAACGCTCAATCAATTAGAAATGCAGCACGCTCTTACAATTGGAATTCATTCTTCCACTTGTGAGGAAGTTACATTATAAAAGGTTATGTATTAAGTAGGAATATTCATTCTTTTACAACCTGCATATGCTGCTCGAAGAGTTCTATAATGGTCTCTCAGACAAAAACTATCCACAAATAAAATCATATTATCCAATTCAAGTGGAATATCTTGAATATGTGGTCTTAGTTTAGTGCACAAGTATGTCATATCAATACAATTGTGGTCACTTCATAAATGTCATCATCAGCCTCCATCTTGACAATGGCAATAGCATTGCAGTATCAGGGTATTGCAGCATTTATTTGAAATATTCTCTTCTGTTAGAATAACCTGCTAATATTTAGACAAACAACTATTTGTAAGATGCTGAGTATGTGCACATGTCAACAGTGTTGCAAATGAATGTGGAACTAGCAAAATTTGTATGAGTTCCATCGCTATTTTCCCACTTTGTGCGATTGCTACATAAGTAACTGCAACAATCTTTATGCATGGCAGTCATTGTATCCTTGTGGGGTCCTACACCGAACCAGAATTCTATTGTGAAATCTGAATGCGAAGATAGTTCCTATTCTCATGAAGAGGTATTTAGAAAAATGCTTGACACAAATATATCAATGTAAAGCACTGGGCTTCTGCAGGAATCTGAAACAATATTACCGCAGAATTCGGTAGCATGGGGCCACAAGAAATCACTACATGATTAATTTTGCAATGGTCCTACACTATCCTCCATACTCGGCTAGACTTCCTCATTCCTACAAACGGAGAGTTACATGGGCTATTAGTACTTCTTTTATAATTCCATGCTCAATCATTTGTTCAATTATAGGTACAGTCCCCTCTTCTGCGTCAAGAGTAAGCTCATATTAAGGAATTCCTGGATAAACCCCATTCATTATCACAGTGATTTGCACTGGCTCTACACTTTCGTTAAAACCAGTTTCTTTACTTAAAAAATCCCAAACCTCCTTGTTCACTGTATGTCATCAATCTGAAAATAAGTCTTGTTCTGTAAGAACTGGGAGCATATTAACTCTTGACTCTTGTGATGCTGTCTTAAATTCTGAGTCCTCATCCTTTGTTTGAATACCAGCACCATCGGGTGTACAGCAAATTACGCAATTGAGTTTACAATGTAAGTCTCGTCCTCCAACAGATTATCTGGCTTTGTCTCACTAATTATAAATTTGTGTTCATTCACGATTGAACCAATTTTTACTGGCCATTAGCTGTCAAACTATTAGTCACTTGCTCATTTGAAATGCCTACAACTTGGACTTATTTTCCCAACAGGGATAAAATAGGAACCTGCAATGGTTTAACCGTGAAGCGGGTAGTACCTGTATCAATCAACAATTATAATGGATGGCCATTCTCTTCTATTTAAACAAAAGAGCATTCTGTTTACCTCTAGGTCTGCACCAAGCATGCATTCCTCCTCCCTCTCAGGCACCGTCATTATGCGAAACTCCGTCCTATAGAAACTGAGTGTTCCTGAAAATTGTGAAAACTCATCCTTAATCTCTGAAGGTTTCTGCTAAAATCTAAAACTCTGATAGAAACCTTACACATTATTTTGCATACACTGTTGCATGACTGGAGCTGAAGGCATATACCCATTGAACTGCCTTTGACTATGCATGTTTTGCAACCAGGTCGATAGGGCTGAGGAAATGGCATGTACCATCCTATTGTGTGACATCTAATTTATTGTTTGCTGCATTTGGGAAATCATTTGTGTCTCATTCTTAAAATTATTTGGATTAAACCTGCAAACCAGTTTGTAGTGATCCCTTTTCCCACAAATATGGCATGTACCATAGCTCATCTGTGCATTGTTTATATTTTGGTTAGGAATGTTGTTAGTGAAGCCTCAGCCTCTGCCACAAGGACCACTATTTCCACTTTGCACTAATTGGGCACCCTTACCTTTCGCATTAACACTTTGCACACCAGCACCAAAAGCAAAGCCAGGTACCTGAAAACCATCTTGACCACCCTCCTGGAAAAATGTAATTTGAGCCACCATCAGTTTCTCTTTCATCATTTTCCTCTTGCATCGCAACAATTACAACAATACTTTGTGTTTGCCAGAATCTCATCTAACGATTTGGCCTGTCAACACATCACACTTTGTTGATTATTATTATTATTATGTGTGTTCTTATATAGCGCTCAACTTACCCTTGGGCATCTTGGCGCTTGCATTGGGAACCCGTCCTGGTTTTTCCCTGTGAGATAACCCGTACTGGGCATCCCCAAGGTGAAAGCCAGGCATCCCGCCGCGGGGGGGCCGTTGTGGAGATTAAGCAAGCTTGTTGCCCAGAGCTGCATAGTGTGAACTCGTGCTTAGAGTGGGCACCGAAGCGAGAATTATCGAGTCTGTGGACAATTGGGCTCCGGACCCTGCCGCGTCGGGAATTGAACCCTGGTCCCGGGTCTGACCTCTGCTTCAGGGTATGCCTCACCTAACCAGTAAGCTACACTTCTCCACAATTACGATTATGTAAACTAATTCCCAGATGCAATCCCAACACAAAAGTTGAAAAGAATCTAGAAACACCTTCTTTCATAAAGTCTTCAGCTCCACTTCACTGTCTGTAAATCTGCATCATTCTTCAAATGCTCATTAACCTGCTTATATTTTTCCATAACAACTGGAGAAGGCTTATTTTGCGAAGTTTCTCTTTGGGGTTCTTCTACGTGCCACTCTACTGTGGTCTTATATTCAGTTCATAAATCTTGAGACACAGCAATCAAAAATAAAACATCTAACACTTTACAAAGCACTTTGGAAATAGTCTCAATCATGTCCACCTCTGTAGACCACTTCTTGGGCTTAGGGAAATTGTTTGTAAATGTATAGAGGTCACTTCTTGACCAGGATACGTTCATTTACTCTCCTCCTTGCACTTCTCTAAACAGAAACTCTTTTTCCATCACTATTTCACACTCACATTGTTCTCTTTACTCCTTCGTGATAACCCAATTTTATCAGGTGGTTCTGTCCATTCTTCTCGAAACTGTCACGTCTTCCCAAATGTTAATAGTCTCTAATAATTATATGAGATTATCTAGCAATTATTTTGAATCATGATCAATTCATTCGTTTACAGACATCTCTATTTTATATGACTTACAATTTTCTTTTGCCTCAAATCCACTTTAAGATCTCTAGTCAATTCCTGGAGTTTCTCATATGCTTGATGAGCACTTTTTCCTGCTTCTGCACTCAAGTCAAGTCAAATATGCCAATTTATCTTTAACATACTTTAAACTGTTTCCTTTATTAATTCCCAATTCTTCCATTAATTCCAAATCTTCTCTGAGTCTGCAAGTGTTAATCCCCCCGCTTTCGTACCACTATGTGAAGAACTAGTCACTGCCTCTTCTCCCCTAACACTCTGCTCTCCTGCTCCTAAATTTTCTGGGTGTCCTTGCTTTTGAGCCTTATTATAGGGAGGTAGTCTCACTTCAGTCAACAATCTGTCCATAAACTCATCTTCCCTCTGAGTCACTCTCATTTTTTCCATCTCTTTCTTGTTCCTAATTTTGTCATCTTTTGTATTCTATTTGTCTGTTTCATCAGTAATCTCAGGAACCTTTAGTTTCTAACACTCCCTGTATCCATGCCTTCTTCCGTAAACACAATCTCATGACCATTCAGTGCTTAAAAGCCTTACTAATTTGTGCTTTAACATTTTTTTATGTGTTCTCTGATTCGTTACATAGCCCCACTCATTCAAGGCTTTAAACTGTGCTGGTCTAGGCTGTGGCTTCATCTCAAACATGGCAAGCCTCAAATTCTCAATCTTTTCCCCCCAAAATGTACCACACAAAAGAAATTGTAACTGTTTATTGTCATCAGTAATTCTATCCTATTATTTACACCCTAAACATGTATGGAGACCATGTTCTATAAGCATCTCTTGCATGGGGTTATCAACGGGGGCAGAGAATATCCTCCATTAGTAAGAATTGAAGACTTATTCAAAAGTGCACACATTGTAGTCTCGATCTAGCTCACATACATGCAGTACTGATACAACCAATCACAATACAATTTCAAATTAAGACTTGCAGCGCAATAAGTAAACCAAAAAAAATACCTTGTCTGCCTGCTTGAATACGGGGTGGAAAAAATCGAATCACCACAGAGAGGGGAAAATACCCTAAGTGCTTTCAATCACACTACGATATATTCTCGAACATCTGTTAACCACCTTTAGAGTCAGCGTATCTATTCCCATGCACAAAGCAATAAACTGAACTACCCATATTAGTTCACACACAGCGAGACTATGAAGAGCTTCATAGAACTGTAACCTATGGGACTTTAACCTGTAACCTGATGCCACACGCCTTTTTAGCAGACAGCCTTAATATTTTATCTCAAGATCTTAGATTTCCATCAATCCATACAGACGCTCCAGGATTTTTCATTTTCGTGATTTGAAAAAAATCTTACAAAATTGGGACTTTTGGACAAATCCAGCCATTTTTACATAACTCCCATCACAATCTTTATAAAGTCCTTTGACTGACCCTGCACTGCAGCTCCAGGTCAGTTAAAAGCAGATGGGCAGGAGAGAGGTATTCTCATTCACTCTCCTGCTGGGCGTGGCATGTAAAAGCTTCCTGGAGGCAAGCCAGCCTTCAAGAAACTCAAAATAAACTGCCACTTACTGGCATTCGCGCTCCCACCCATTTGCATTTTGAATCTTTGTCACCCTTCCACTGGCCCCGTTTTTAGGTCGAGGACTACCGGTCTGCCGAAAGGCAGAACCGGAAGTCGGAGATTTAATGACTTGGAGAAGAGGGGCTTGAACCCGCCCCTCTTCTCCCCTGTTCTCCATTGGCTGGCCTCTTAAATGCTGGCCAGCCATTGGAGAAGAGGTCAGTCATTCAGATTAGGCCCCGTCCTTTTCGGATCGGGGGGCGTGTTTTTTGCGAGAAGTCTCAGGGAGGAGACAACAGCAAAACACGCCCCCGAATCCGAAAAGGACGCTGCGTTTCTCCGAGGCATTTCTGCTCTGCCTCGGAGAAAGGCGGTGGTGTCTTCCGGTGCCCTCGGCTTGTTTGTAATCTCGTAGAAAGAAGGAAGAGATTTCTCGTTGAAAATGTAATCTTCCCCGACCTTCGTTTTCCCTTCTCTAAAGTTAAATAATAATAACGGCAGTTCTTGTTATTTTAACCACTGTCAACCAGACATGCGTACTTGTGAGCGTTGCCTTTGCTCGCTTCAACCAATCGAGTGCTAACCAATCGGGTGCCGCTGTACTGTTCATTTATACAAACAGTATAAAAGCAGCGTCGGGAATGGTTTATGTGAATGGCTATGTCTCACTCGAGTTGTGGAGCCTACCTAGTGTGGTGCAGGAAGCGCGGGCACGGTGTATTGAAATGGAACGCAGGCGGCAAGGTAAGTTATAGAAAACGTTGTGCTTAGCCAACTCACCTGAATCACACACACAGTAATTAGCTCCTCATCCGGGCGCCAAGCTGTTTGTAGGAGGCGGGTGGGACCGGGGTTAATTGTTTAGCAGCATGGGGAGAGAGGGCAAGAAAGCAGGCTGATGGTGTGGTACCATTATTACAGATGGGAGTGTTAACAAACCGTGCCTTCTATGTGTTAGAAAAATGAGCAAAATTATGTTAATGTAAATCAGTGGAGCCAGGCGGCAGGGACACTGCTGTGTGCATTGCCTTAATGCAGACAAAAAGCTCTTTACGCACCTTTTGATGATTGGCGCCCTGGGCCCAGCTCGCCCTTCGTGTAAGTGTCGGGGAAAAAAGTCTCTGGAGAGACTCGTGTTCGGCGGTGGGCTGCGGAAAGGGGTTCGTGCAGGGTCCCTTTCAAGCAGGGCTTTTGTGGGCCGGGTCTAAAAGTCAGGTGCTGAGACTGGTCACTGCCGGCTCTCCATTTTTGTCCTCACCCACGGGAAAAGAAAACCTCAACTCTGCAACAGTATCACTGGACTTCAAAGAGACTCGTTTTAGTTCTTTCAGTCTCACCATTTTAGAACCGAAGCGTTTTCAATATGCTGTACTACCAAGGCATGATTGTTGCTTTTTTGTGTTACGCATCTAACCACCATTGACAAAGCTAATAGTACTGGCTTGTTGTAAGTGTATTGTTAGTTGCTGGATTATACATCTGGAAGCAATTTCATAAGTAGCAAAATACCAGTCGGGCGGCACATAATGCTAAGCATAGGTTTTCAGCGTGTGCTTTTACGCCACGCCCATAATCGCATCGGCCACGCCCCTTTTACCCCCCCTCACACCAGTGTTTTCATCCCACTCAAAGCACAGCCTTCAGCTAATTCTAAGGGCAGTATCTAGGAAGGTACACCTGAAACAGGCTTGGGGCATCAGCCTTAAAAACCTAGCCGCATCCTGGAAAATCACCCTGACGGCAATAGTATACTAAAGTCAGATTATGAGCTATACAAATGTCATATAAAACAATTTCCTGCCCTTCGTCTCGAACCCTTAGCCTTAGGCCTCTCGAGATCTCACACAGAGTCGGACTGTTGCATAGGGCAATGAGGCAGTGTCTGTTGGGCTGTTGTGACACCCTGCATTTCATCAGTTGGTGGGCCTGACTTATTGGGCTGGTTTTCGTTGTTGATTTCCCTGATATTTAACACAAACGTTCCCTGCAGCAAGCAACAAGCATTTACAATGCAATGGTCTCGGCATTGGTAAAGTTAGAGCTATTGGCATTGCTCATGACATTATTTTTGTTTATGTTTTTGTTTTTAAAACATTTAAAGAAACGGCATTGTCATGAGCAATGCCAATAGCTCTAACTTTAACAATGCCGAGACCGTTGCATTGTAAATGCTTGTTCCAGTCTGCCGCCTCCCCTGCAGTTAACTATTGCCTACCGTCCTTGTCACCTATTCTAGCCCCCTGCCTCCTCCTCCCCTGCACTAGCCTCAGGCTCCAAGCAGCCTGAAATACATGCTGCTGTAAGAAGCTGTTAGGTAGCCCCCCTCCTCCAACCTTACATAAAAATGGGAGATGGGTGGAGGGAGCCACATTAACAGCTCCCTTCACCAGAATTAATTTCACGACGGTAAGAGATGTGTCAGGATGGTGCCAAAGAGAGCTCAAATTTTAGACTGAAATTAGCACTTTCTCTTGCATTAGACAGCCCTCTTACCAGCTCGGTCTTGCTACACAGTGCTGATTTGTTGGTTGGGCCTCACTATTTTTATCACAGGCAAAAATACCCCAAATTTAGCTTTTGTAACCCCTATTCTATTGCTTTGTGACCACAAAATTTAGCAAACCATTCCACGATGTCCTGGGGTCTGTCCTTAACCCTAGACCTAAATCCAAAAACTTTGCACATCAGTCACATAAAATCACAATATCTTTTCAACAAGAGTATGATTTTAAACAGTGTCAGTAATTTGTGTAAAATATTACACTGCAATGTGGATTTCAGTGCATGAGCAACACGGAACCCCATACACCGTTTTTTTAAAATTCTGTTTATTGATTATCAACAGATAGCACGAGCATCGATACAAGCAATAATTGGCTCATCAGCTATAAATATGTTTCTCCAGCATGGAAGGTCTGAGACCAGATTTCAGCATATACTAGAACATCACATTGCATTTTCAATACATGAGAGACTATTAGGTTACCCCTTTGCCATCATAGCCTCAGGCACAACATAGAGACCCCTGCGATATGGGGCCCCCCGCCCCCCCCCCCCCACCGACACTCAGTAACTCAGCCCATGGCCCAACACATCATTCTGAATCACCAGCATGAGGCCCGTACCAAAGACCCCATCTTCACTCTGGAGGATCGCCTATCCATGTATGTTGCAAATGGATGCTTATAAGGGACAGTCGCAGCGCTCCCATCTCTGTCACGAAGTTAACTGCACGCCCCCCCCTCATCAGGGGGTTCCATCCCCCGCTGGCGAGACAGTAAGTAGCATGTCAGAGGGGCCCCATATGTCTCTAGGTCTGGAGGCGCTTGGCAATAATTCAGCATATGTGGTAGGTTTGTCTTGGCAAGCCACCAAGTCGTCCACCCAGTCCTTAAATTTAGGCGCACGCCCTCTGCCCCAGCGGCACGCCACCCGCCTCTTAGCCAGAATTAAAGTAAGAGCGACGTATTTGCGATGTGTCGCCTGTATTGGTTTGACATATCCAAGCAACGCCAACAACGGCGTGGGCTCAATGTGCGTATTCGTCATAATGGCCAGGGCGTCAAATATCTGTTCCCAAAATTCGCGCATGCTCGGGCAGTCCCAGGCTAGATGAAGAAAGTCTGCTCCTGGGGCCTGGCACCTCCTGCAACAATCCGATTCCTGCAAATGGTATTTGTGCATCCTGACCGGAGTGTAGTACAATCTATGAAGATATTTGTATTGAAGTATACGAAGCCTGCTACTAGCCGAAACGCTCTCAGTTTGCAGACAACAGTACTCCCACTGTTCATCAGTTAGTGCAAAACCCAGCTCCGCGCTCCAACGCGAGCGAGAGAGCGCGGTCGGCAATTTCCTCTGCACATGCACTGTCCTATATATTGTGGAGAGAAGCAGTTTATTCATTGTATTTTTTAGTATTGTTTGGAGCGGGGCCAGCGCCTGTGGTTCCGCCGGGAAGTCCGGGATTATCGCCCGAATGCCTGATCGTAGTCGGATATAGAGGAAAGCATCCAACGAGGTTTGTTGCATGTCCCGAAAGACATGCTCAGCAGTGCGAAAACGCCCATCACAAAAGAGGTCCCCCCAAGTGTCGATACGAGTGCGCTCCCTGAAATGATGGAACACTGTTTCCTGCAACAGGGGCACACTCGGATGATAACGGAGAGGCATCAATGGGTAGTAAAGCAAGGCGGCATTCAACATACGGCCAATACGCTGCCAAGCCCCCACCGTGCCTGTGAGTGTAGTCTGCGCCCGCTCTCTGGACGTAGCTGGGTCAAATAGCACTCCCTCCAACGGGGTGGGGTGCTCGAGCCAGTGCTCAGCTGCAACTTGCGGCATATACCTTGGTTGCTTTAACCAGAACCACGCATGATGAGCCTGTGCGCTAAAATAGTAGAGCTCAAAATCCGGCAATCCAAACCCACCTTGAGCATACGGCCTAATGAGCACCTGCCATTGTAATCTGGGCTGCTTCCCTCCCCACATGAGTCGCACCAACTCCGATCTGAGTGTCTTGAAAAAGAAAGCCCCAGGATGATATGGAATATTTAAAAACAGATAAAGCAGCTGGGGGAGCACTACCATTTTGATTAAAGAAGCCCTTCCTGCCATAGATAGAGGAAGTGTTATCCAGCGATTAACATTTTCGGAGAGGCGTGTCATAGCGGTGCCATAGTTCAAGCGTAGGAGTTCCTCCTTGTCTTTTGTAATTCTGATGCCCAGATATTTCAGCTCGTCATCACACCACTCCAATGGGTAATCCAGCGGGTAGCGTGTCACTGCCGCCGTCAATGGGAAGAAGCAGGATTTACCCCAGTTAATCTGAATTCCCGACAGAGCCCCAAATACGATAAATTCACGCAGCCCATTCGCAATAGAACTCCAAAAATATAATCCCATTCAAGGGAATCAAACGCCTTAGTGGCGTCCAAAAATACAGCTGCCAAGGGCAAGTCCGGCGCTACATTATTCATAACAGCGAAAAGCGTGCGTAAATTATGGGAGGTTGCCCTGCCGGGCACAAAGCCCGATTGATCTGGGAGAATCAGGTTTTCCATAAGCAAGCTCAAGGGCGTGGCGATGAGTTTGGCCAAAATTTTAGCATCGCAATTAAGAAGCGATAGCGGTTTATAGGAGTCACAATGCCGGGGTGATTTCCCGGGCTTCAAAAGAGAGATAATAGTAGCTTCTCTCATAGATGCAGGGAGGCGGCCAACTTCCAAGGAATCTTCATACACCTCCCGCAAAATGGGGGCCATTAGGTCTATATAGGTTTTGTAAAATTCTATCGGGATGCCATCGGATCCCGCTGCCTTCCCAGACTGCAGACTCATGATAGCCTCCCGGACATCATCCAACTCAAATGGTGCACATAAAAATTTCCGCTGCCGATCACTTAACCAGGCCAGCGTTACGTCTCCTAAAAACTCTTCCAAATCCAGTCTGTCCCTCCCCTGAGTGGCGTACAGCTGGGTATAGTGGTGCGTAAAGCCCTCGAGAATACGGTCAGTATCATGATACACCCCTCCGTCTGAATCCTCCAGCTCAAGAACATAACCAGAGTAACGAGGCTTCCTGATTGTCGCTGCCAAGGCCTTACCAGGACGATCTCCCTCACCATAACAACACGCCACCCAATATTTACCCCTGAACATGGGTCTCCCTCTGCGCCATATCCATATATTCCGTAAGCGTCTCCCGAAACTTGAGTTGGGTATCGCTGCTCGGGGTCAAGGCAAGTTGTGCCTCCAGGGACTTGAGCTCCCTCTCCAGTCTATTCAGGGTATTAGTGATATCTTTGAGCACTCCCGATCCTTTTGCAATACAAAACCCCCGCAGCGTGGCCTTCAATGCCTCCCAAATTATCTCCACACTATTCGCCGAATCCTTGTTACGTACAAAGAAGTCCTTAATCTCTTCTCTACTCTATCTGAAAGACTGTGTCTAACAAAATGGGAGCGTACATTCGCCAAGCCCCCCGGGGCATGTAGAATTCGGAGGACGCCAACGCGATCCTAACGGGGGCGTGATCCGAATAGGTGCGAGCCAAGTGTTGTACTTGAACTATCGCTGGTCCCATCCCCCGAGACATCAACCAGCAATCTAGCCTCGCCCAGGAAGCTGCCTGCGCTGTGTAGTGCGTCCCTTCGCGAGCATGTGGGTGGGTATATCTCCAAGCATCTATTAGATGATAGGTGGTTATGATATCCTGGAGAGCTGCGCGCGCCCTGGTATAGTGGTGAGGCGCAGGATGGGACCTATCTAATCCTGGATCATACGCCACATTAAAGTCTCCGCCCCAGATGATGTGACTGGAGCCAATATCAAAGATCCTAGCCCACAACGATGTGAAAAACTCAGGTGCATCAGAGTTTGGACCGTAGCAACAAACTAATGTGACCGAAACCGAGCCCAATCTCCCCCACGCCAGACAATATCTACCCTGTGAGTCGCATGCGGTGCCGGCCAACTGAAACGGTACTTGTTTCTTAATAAGAATTACCGTTCCCTGTGCATGCGATGAATATGAGGAGAAAATTCTATACTCCGCCCATTTCTGCGCAAAGTTATTTGGCTTCTGGGGAGTGAGATGAGTCTCCTGTAACATGGCTATGTGTACCTTGTGCCTATCCAGATATGCTAGGATGTGCCTCTTCTTTCGTGGGTCTCCCATGCCTCTAATATTCCATGTGATGATGTTCAACTCACCAGAGAAGGTATCGGACAAATGCCAAGGCCTGTATCGTCATCTGGCAAGCTACTCTCCACAAGGCCCTCCATGTCATGGACACTAGTGTAGGAAACTACCTGCATACGTTTAGTGTGCTCGTACTGAAACCCAACCGAGAACATTGTCGGAGCCTCAACAACAATACCCTGAGAAATGAGTAACATACAAATTCCAAAACAAATTCGCCCTCCGCCCACCCCCTCCCACTGAAGCAACCCCAACCTGCCAGAAATAGTCGCCCACCCACCCTCCCTTACTTGCAACTTAAACAAATGCAACAATATCATCCCTACCATGAACCTAAGAAAAGCATTCCCCGGGGTATGCCCAAAGAGGGACATTACTAGGTGGCGGCACAGATACCTCACACCCGTGGAGCCCACTGCTGACAGTCAATCAGGGCCCACACAGGCAGAGGTTGCCCGATGTATATAGGGTAGTGCTCAAGAAAACAAGTTCCCCCCTACCGTACAAAAGAAGCAGCCAACGAGCTAGACTATGTGTCCAACTGCTATAATAGTTGTGTAGCACAGGATAAGGTCATCACAGTTCCACAATAGAGTCACTGTTCTCGCGAGTCCTCCTCATCTCTTAACGGCGACGAATGCTGTGACAATTCTCCGCCTCCATCCGCGTGATGCGTGCGCTTGAGTCGCTTGAGGTAGTCCTCCACCTGTTGCGGCTTGGTAAAAAAATGCTGTTTCCCCTGATGAGTTATTCTGAGCCGCGCCGGATACAATTGCGCATAGTCTATTTGTGCCTTCCTCAGCTTGCTCTTTACATCTACGAATTTGCGCCGTTCCTCTTGAACGATTGGCGTGAAGTCTGGGTAGATGGAAAATGCATTCCCATCATACGTCAAATTCCGTTTACTTCTTGCAATTTTTAAGGCCGCATCCTGGTCTCTGTAGTTTAGCAAACGTGCTATAATTGGCCGAGGACTTCTGCCGGGCGGCGGGCGCAGCCCCAGCGAGCGGTGAGCCCGCTCCACAATGAACTGATTGGAAAAAGACTCAGCTCCAATGGCGGTCAACAGCAGCCTCTCAACATACTCTTCCATTTTACCTATGTTGGTGGACTCGGGAATACCTATGACACGTATGTTGTTGCGACGACTGCGCGCTTCCTAATCCTCGTTTTTCACGGCGATGATCTTCAGAAGCTTGTCCATTTGGGCTAACTGGGTCGTGTGGCTGGTCGGCGCGTCCTCCACATTCGATAGGCGTTGTTCCGCTTCCTTTATCCGATCGTCATGCCCCTCCAGCTTATGGGCTATAGGCTAAGCATCCATTCGCGTGGACATCCTGTCCACTTTGTCCACTATAGTGGCAAATCCTTGCCTGACTTCTTGCAGTATACTCTGGACGTCGGCATCATGGGACAGCGCACCTCCCTGCTCCACAAGCCTTGTGTCCGAGTGACGATCATCCTGGGAAGCCTTGGGGACCTTCTTCACGGTGTCCAAAGTCAATTTCGGCTGTCGAGTATCCGACTTGCCCATGACGGCGACAATGCAGAGGGCAGAATATGCGTACGCTCCTTACCGCTCTAAGGCGGCCCAATAGCTCTTTCTACGAGGACGCACACGAGCTCCAATCAGCGCCAGTCAGGACAATCCTGCACCGCAGCACCTCCGCAGTGACAAGTGCGAGAACGCAGTGCTCCGCAAATATCTCCGCTACTGCTCAGTGCCCTTCCTGCCAGTCCCTCAAGATCCCACACCTCAAGTCTCGCCAGCTCGCGTTTGCCGGTGGCGGTCCAGGGGCCGACAAAGCAATCAGTTCTTTAGTTGGGGGAGGGCACGTATGACTCTACAGTCACTCCTGGCCCCCGCGCCCGTGATGTGCCCCTGGCGTTCTGAGCCTCTCCTTTAGTGGCCCCCAGTTCCGATCAATAAAGCACGCAATCACAAGTTTGAAATGAACATGCCAGATCACTTATCGTATGCGTGGGGCCTCCTGTGCAGCCTTCCAAGTGTTCCAAGCGATGGCACACGTCCTTCGTTGCTCCAGCCTTCCCCTGGCACCAGGTCAGCAGCGTCCCACAGATCTCCTCCGCCCGTCGTGTATACCAGAGGCGCCGCTCAGTCCCAGGCAGTCCCAGGTGCTCTCCAGCAGTAGATCGCTCCCTCACGGGGTCGCGCGACAGCGCCCGCAGCACCCAGCAAGTCACAGAGTCCCCGCGGGCAACTACATCCACAGTATCCCGTTGTGCTCCGCCTTCACCCAGCGTCCTCTCGTCGGATATTCGTGGGGCCAGTTCTCGCCCGATTGTGTAGCAAACGCGCCACAATTCACCCCAAAGCAGCAGACAGCATAGAGGTATCAGATCCCACCTCTTCCAGGCAGGGGGGAGATCAGATGAGCAGGATAAATGTAGGAGAATTTCGTCGGGCCGCAGGAGCCTCACATTTGTGCGGCCATCTTGCGTGTGCGTCCCCTAGCGCCCCCCGGAACCCCATACACCTTTGACGTAACAATTCTGCAGTTTGCACACATTAAAACCATTAACTCACTCCAAATCACGTCACAAGAAAAACAAAATGGTTGTTACAATCAACATAAGACAACTCACCATGCAAGATAACTCACTTCAGTAAAGCCCTATTTATATTCACATACTGCAACTCCCAACAACTTCAAAAGGTCAGGTACGCCAGCCTATTCAATGCAATTCTAGGATTCTTTAACACCTGGCAAATTTAGAGTGCAAACTTAATTCAAATTTGCACCAAATTTGAACTGTTTTGCACCAGTTTGCCCATTGGCTCCATTCTCAACCCAAAATTCTGTCCGTACTTTGCAGCAATAAATTTTAAAGGGCAGATATCCAGGATCTGGACTGTGCGAGTCCCTAAGAATGGCCCAAGGTAAATAAAGAAAACATATG
The DNA here is from genome assembly GCF_964204655.1 of Triturus cristatus. Classification (NCBI taxonomy): domain Eukaryota; kingdom Metazoa; phylum Chordata; class Amphibia; order Caudata; family Salamandridae; genus Triturus; species Triturus cristatus. Next base: position 1,049,712,006 of record NC_140589.1, read on the forward strand.
CAAGACACTATTCAGAATCAAAACTATGAAAGTTTATTAAAAAATTAAGAATTATTACAGAAATCAAAAAGGTAATTGCATTAATTCAGCATCAATATAGATCATGAATCAAGAGAAAAGTTGATGTAAAAAGTCCAGCGACAAACTGTCATAGAGTCTGCCTTTATTAACCCCTTCCCCGCTCATGACGGAACCACTCCGTCATGAGCCACGGTTGCGCTGTGCTCATGACGGAGTGGTTCCGTCATGCTGCGGCCGTTGGCGGCCGCGCCGCCCACGCGGCGCTAATTCCCCGCCTGTGCGGGCGATTAGCGCAGTGGGCGGAGACGTGACAGAACCACTCTGTCATGAGCACAGCTCAACCGTGGCTCTTGACGGAGTGGTTCCGTCACGAGCACAGCGCCACCGCACCTGCCCCCCAAACCCCCCCAGCGCCGCGGCGGAATTCCTGCCGCGGCGAAGGGGTTAAAGCGAACAAAAGGTCTGGCACACTTGGTTTAAAAGGTACATTTTATAGGTTCAAATGAGTAGAAAAACGCACTCTCATCATTGTGTGAAAGTGTGCTATAGGGCTAAACTAATAATGTTCCATGCCGTAAGCAAATCAACATTGCAAAAATTGTATTACGTAACAGACTACTCAAGAGACCACCTAAATATTTAATAATTAATGATTCCATTTACCTTACATACACGGGGGAATGGCATTGGACTAATGAACAATAAACCATTTAAGATGAATAGGAGTACAGTTGCGGCTGCAGCCAGCAAGAGCCTTGATTATTGCAACATTACAGACCATCTCCAGCATGACTTCCTTCAAAGGTAAAAGGTTAGTTACAGCTCAGAAGTTTCACCATGAATGAAAGAAAACCCATTTTAACTATTTTATGGAAAAGGGGAAATCACTGAAAAGAGAAAAATGTGCGGGTAGGAAACTTTTCATGCAACTTAAAAAAACATGTTGACTTCAGTTGTAAAGCAGACAAAGAAAAGGCCTAGTAAATGTATTATGCGGCTTAGTTATGCTAACTTAAACTAACACAAATAAGCCTTATTTATAAAAAAAAAACGTTCTCATGCACATCTCTCAACATTCAAGTGTTCCAATATCCCAAAATCCCTCCGATTTTCGAGCTAAAGCACTTGTCAACTAATAAGGCATTAGTTTCTGATGCCCATTAAATTGTGCAGTAAATGCTGTTAACAATTATACCTAGATTTATGAGATTGGCAGTTAGCATCGCAACCCTACATTTTTTCACAGATATATTTTGGCAGCTCAAAATTTGACAGGAGACAAATTCTAGTTAAATAAAATGTGTGATAAGGTAAAATAATTTCACGTCACCTGATAAGTTCTGAACACCTTCAAGTCGGATTTCGTCGGGTTCGACGATTCTCATTCAGCAGCAGGCCACTGTCAATAAGGTCCTTCGTTTTGTAAAATGAGTGTTATGCTTCACCAAGAAAAGATTCCTGCTTATGTAATTGGCTCTAGAAAATATGAATATTGGAGATTTCCTTTCACTTTTTATTTCACGTTCCTAATAGACTACACAGGCCCAGCTTTTCACATAGTCTCAGCATCCCCCCCCCACACACCCCCCTCTGCATCACTCCACTGCCTGTCAAGAACGGGGGCTCAGATTCATACAGTGGTGAAAGCAGCATTTCAAGAGGATGGAGTCTGGCTTCCTATCGTTGCCCATGCTACCGGCACCACAATACTTGTCAGTCTGCAATACGCTATAGTAGAGTCAATATCCTTTATTGTACAGAGAGTGCCTAGGTATCCAGGAGACATTAGTAGCTGTATTTGGATTCTCAGACCCCTAGTTAACATTGTCTTCAGGGTTGTCTGATGCTTTACGGGCTTAGGACAACACATTGCGTGGAGTAGAGTTGCAACTCTGATCTGAATATGACATGCAAAAAAGAATGAACTCGTTTTTTAGGTCTCGTCTGAGACAGCGCTTTAGCGCTGCACTGGCGAGACTTATAGTAAGCGAGTTTTGGAAGTGCAAACAGTGCTTTTCAGGCCTCCAAATACAGTGCATGTGCCCCGGGCGCGCGCACCATTTGGCAGCCTGAAAAGCACTGCCTGATCACTTCGTGGCCCCTTTGATGTCCGTCAGTGAGCCGCACGGCCACTGAGGACTTCAAAGTGCACACCATTTGCACTGTGCCCGCCCCCACTCCCCCCTCCCACTCCCTCCTCGTCAACTTCAGTGCGCGCTTGTTATCCAGTTGCACCTTATTTCTCCGTTATTTCACGACGATTCCAAATCCAGCATGCTTTCTAAATAAGTTTGCTTAGTGTGTCTGTTTCTAATGCCAACTGACCAGCGCACTAGAAACGTAAGACAAACTGCGCCTCGTGAATTTAGACATGCACTTTTCCATGCAAATGTATTCAATTGCTTATTCATAAAGTACTTTATCCCCGAGAGATAGTTAATCCGAGTTCTTAAACTGAGCTCACGTTTTAAAAAGAATCATGAAAGCGGAGAAAATACACCAGCACCCATTTGTGCTGCTTTTTCATGGTTCTAGCCACCTTGGTTGTAAGAACCCTTTCACTCCTCAGTACTCTGTCCGTTTTTAAATAGTAAGCATTGTTTTCAAATTAAAGGTGCGCACGTTTTATTTTGACCACGCCTTTCAATACTCCGAAAGATTTAATTACAGACGTTTCTCCAGTGGCCATGTCGTGACACATTTTACTTGGATCGTGGTCGTTTGATGCGTAGTTCTCGCGAGAATAGGCTGAGTAGCATTGCATATTACCCTTATTTGTGAAGGCGTTGCAGGGCAAAGAGGTACCGGAACTGAAAACCACAGACGGAAAAAAAAGTGCATGCTGAATAGTAAGCATTGTTTTCAAATTAAAGGTGCGCACGTTTTATTTTGACCACGCCCTTTCAATACTCCGAAAGATTTAATTACAGACGTTTCTCCAGTGCCCATGTCGTGACACATTTTACTTGGATCGTGGTCGTTTGATGCGTAGTTCTCGCGAGAATAGGCTGAGTAGCATTGCATATTACCCTTATTTGTGAAGGTGTTGCAGGGCAAAGAGGTACCGGAACTGAAAACCACAGACGGAAAAAAAAGTGCATGCTGATGTTCTTTTTTTCACAAACCACAGCGATTTTAAAGTACAAAACAACCATTTGAGTCTTGGCGTCACTTTCACATATGGTGATCTGGGGCAGTTTACAGTGCTTACCTTTGTCATTTCAGAATTCTTTATTGCACAAGATAACATCTTTGAGATTGAAGCGCCAAGCAGCCTGGCTGCTACATTCTTGCAGCAGAGTTTTGTTCCAGTCCTCTCACCTTGAGGTGGTAACTCTGTGATGTATTAAAGAAAGCCCTGTGTGATCTTGAGTAAACATGAAAGAAATGAACATTTTAAATGGTTTTTAAAAGCAGTACATTTATTTGTTCGTTTTCAGTAACTGTTTTGTGTTTTGGTATCCTAGTATGTTTGTGGTCTACACACATTCCTGGGAGGGCTTTAAACAAGCATTTGCAATGCAAGAAGTCTCTCATTTGCGAGACTTTGAGCTACTGGCATTGTAAATGACAAACCTTTTATCTATGTGTTGGTTTTAAAAACAGAGAAATAAAAGGCATTGTCATTTACAATGCCAATAGCTTAAAATTTCGCTAATGCGAGACCTATTGCTCGGCATTGGGTTGTCATCCCTGCTGTTATGACTGCTTCGAACAGCTAGGGTGACCACCTTGCACTGTTGCAAATTCAGGACTGTGAAAGTAAAAATTCAGGACAAGCATCAGCTGGGGGCTGGCGTGTCTTTTGTGTTGAACCAGTGGGAACTGTGCAGATGTTTTTCACTGATTCAACTTTTCACAACAGCTATTCAAATACTTTGGAAATAGTCACTTTTGATTTCACTTTCATGTTCCAACAGAATCTGGTGGCATGGCTCAACACCCGACCCACATGGAACCATCTGTAACTGGTCAGCTGGTATTTCCAGCAGGTCGCTCACGGGCTAACGTTTACATCGCATAGATTTCCTACTGTGTACTGCAGGTGCCCTGATACCTCTGTTAAAATTTCCGAGCCCGGTATGTTCTGCAGCAAGACCTTATATTTCCAAGCACTCGCTGCCTGCCCACAGCCCCTGCTCGCCCCTTGGGAGCAGGCCTGGCCAGGAAGGCTTCTGCGGCTAATCACTCCAGAATGCATTTTATTGAGTTATGGGGCGTGGTGCAGAGAGAGCTTGGAGCAGGGAAGCACCTCGCCCCCCATGTCTGAAAGACTACACGTTGGAAGCTCTGTAGTCAGCCTGCCAGCCCTTCCTCCTCTCGGGACAGAGGGTCCCCGCGGCGCACTGTCAGGGGGCCCCCCGTCCACCAACAATGGATGGGAAGTGGGGGGTTGCATTTACATCAGTGTGGGGGAGGGGAGATCCTCCCACACCCAGCAGCTCTCTCCAATTAGCCAGCCTCCAGCTCGGGTCAGGGGCTTTTGCCCTTTGTCCCAAGGAGAGCCCGTATGTACGGCTCCCCCGAGGGCCTGCAGTGGTGACTGCTGATCCCAGGATGCATTGCGAACACTAGCCAATGACCAGGGCAGCAGATCGCTGGTATGGGTTCCAATGTATTCAAGGGACATGAACAGGACACCATTATAATACGAAGTAAACAAAGCATTAGTTATTAGCAAATCCAATATGGTTTGGGCATACGTCAAACCACCTCAAATAACAGTGCACAATCCAGCGTGGTCCACAGAATCACCCCGTTTTTCTTTGATGATAAATACCCGAGTCCAGAGAGTACCGTTGTATTAATATATATTTACTCCTACAGCCGACACGTGTTTCACAGAAGAGCGCTTCCTCGAGGCTTGAGGCGAGTGGCATCGGTTTATCTCCCTTGCTACGACGAAGCTTTTATCATGCGCGTTCAAGTCAGCCCATTCCAGGCTTCGCAGTTCAGCGCCGCGGTGCGTGGAAACCAGAACCTTATCGAAAGGTACGACTGTGGTTTATAGGTGCAGTGCTCTTAGTGGATGCCCCCCAGCGCTCCAGTGGACGGCAGCGCAACCCCTCCCTCATGTGTGGTGGGTACTTTATCGATAACAGCTTGCTGACGCCATTATTGGGGTGTCCATCGAGATGATCGTACCTGTAAACCCTAGTCTTGCCATTCCATGGACATTAGGCCTTCTACAGGGTCATTTGTAGTAACCATCCGTAGTGCGTTAATCGTGACGGAGCCTCCTGTATGGATTTAATTCAGTATTACCGAATAACTCATGGGAGCCGCATGAACAAGCATTTGCAATGCAATAGGTCTCGCATTTGCAAAAGTTTAAGCTATTGCCATTGTTCATGACAATGCCTTTTTTAATCTATTTTATAAAACAAACACATAATGGCATTTATTTATCATTTACAAAGCCAATAGCTAGTGTTGCATTATTATTAACAATGCCAGCTGCTCACACTTTTATAATGCGAGACCTATTGCATTGCAAATGCTTGTTGATCCTAGTGCTGAGAACAAAACCTAAAGATTGCGTCACGTGTGTGACTTTTTGTGTACTTGGCGTCCAAATAATACTGTGAATGAATCGGGCACTGTCGTATTTGGAGAAAAGTGAGATACTTTTGTAAATTCAAAGCGCTTAGGAAATTGCAGAAAACGCTAGAGAAGAATAAATGGGAAGCGATTCATACACACTTTCTGTAGGGCTATTTAAAATGGAAGACTTGATTAATAGAAATTACCAATATTCCCGATTTCAATTATCATCCTGTTTGTGCTGGCCATAAAAATGCTAAATTATGTCAACTAGTGTTATATGTTTTCGCACTTAGGCGTCTAAATAATATTGTGAATGAATTGGGCCCTATTAAATTTGGAGAGAATTCAGGTACTTGTGTCAATTCAAAGAATTTAGTAAATTGCAGAGATCTAGAAAAGAGCAAATGGGCTTGATGAATAGAAATTTCCAATTTTCAGGATTGTATATATCATTCTGTTTGTGCTACCCGCAACAATACTAAAATGTCATGCTTACTCATGGCTTTGACTTCATTCCATTTATTGGGCACCAAGCCATTATATTAATATTCAGCGTCACCAAAGATTGAGCAAACAAGCAGGTTTAACAACAAGCATTGGCATAGCCAGTAGGTCACTCCTTTTGGACCTAATAAGTGTTTAGCCATAGCTATTGGCTCAGACAATGATTTACTAGTGAGGACTAATGCGCCTTCTGCAAAACATTGAAGGGCATTTGTTTGTACGCAGTTATGCCTGGATCTGCCTTTCATCTGCCAAAGGCAGATTAACAAAAACAGATGAGTTTGGTAAAAATGTATATTGATACAAATTCGCAAATCTGTAGCGGCAAACAATACCTTGCAAATGTATGAAACATATTCGCGCCCTGTGTTCGGGTTAAGCAATCGGATGTCACTCTTGAACCAAAACAACTGATTTGTGAATTTTGAACATGCACAGCGATGGGGTTCCAAGCCATGCACAAGGGTGGAATCTTGCATCACTACTAAAAAGAATCCCTGTTTATATTGCAACACAAAAACAGCCTCCGCACACACTTGTATTTCCCTGCTCAGTTCATCTAACAGCCACTCTGAGACTAAAGCGAATCCCGCGCTCAGGTGTTTAATGGCCGCCGCCTCCGAGAAATGAAGGAGAAGCTGCCGCGCTGCATGACGCTTCTTCTGAAAGGAATGACCATTAACAACACCACAGAATCCACCGAGCAGCCGTCGCTATGTTTTACAGAAGGGATATTTGGAAACTCAGCGCTCTTTTTTCATGACGTCACCGTTGTCTGGCTATCATCTTCGCTTTAGATTTATTAGTATTTGCTCCTCTCTAGCGTCCCTACATAAATTCGCTCAATGCATACTTCTAATAATGCGCGGTTTCCGTCCCTATTCTAATCAAATAATTCCTAACATAGTTCGTAGGAAATTGTTGCGTTTCTCGGTCCCTGTAAAGAACACAATCTGCCATCTGTATGGCATGGGCAGCGCATGTAAACAAGGGTGCACCTTTTCAAATATGCACTCATTTACAAAAATAAGCATTGCTCCGCTGCTCTCTGGGGCTGGGTTGGCACGTCACAAAACAAATACCCACAGAAAAATACAAGTCCTAAACAAGTGCGGTCACTAAAGTGAAAGCGACTCCGCTGTGTTTAATTAGTAACCTGATCTACGACATCCATGACGAGGAATGCAGCTGCCATCTTGCGCCGCTGCTCACTCCCAAGAGCAAATCGCGATGGCCATTTGCGTGCTTTCATTATTGAAAGACACACGCAAAGGCCAATCCAAGGTGTGGGAGGAGTCAGACCCACACGGAGATGTTTGGAGTGCTCACAAGAAGCCTCCCATAGAGCAGCGCATGCACTCTGCACTAGACTTGTCCTAAAAAGGAAGAGGCATGTTTTACAACTCAGTTCACTAGCGATCGGATGCAATATGAACTTTAGGTGAAGAGTACCTGGGCCAGAGTATTGGAACGGGACAGTCAGCAGGACTGTTTATGTTGCCCTCACACATCCCCTAGAGGTAGTCATGCCTCATCATAGGGCAGTGCTCCTCGTTGGGCCGATGTTGCAATGCCCAACGGGTCCCCCGAAAGGTCACTTTGGCTGAGAACGTTTTGAGGCTGCTGTATGATGAGTGCGAGTGAGGGGGCTGATGACGTGAAGTGGGGTGTGGATTAACGGAAAACACTGGTGAGGGAGATCCTACACAATACTTTAATGAGAGGATTGCCCTTCCAGGGATAAAAACCTATGGTATGTGAGTGCTACCTCAGAGTTTAAAAGGAACCCAAGAGTGTTGAGATTAAGTAGGGGACACTCCTACCGTCTCGAGGGAGGGACCTAACTATGGTCACTCCTTCACAAGTGTGTCAACATGTTTTGCACCTCAACTGGTCATAAGGATCTGGGGCATTTCATCAGGACAAAAAACAAGAAACATATAGTGAATAAACTACCCCGCACCGAGTTGGTGCCCTTTGGTGATACCTACTGTGTGTGTGTTGTTCCGGGTCCGACCTAAATTTTGCTGGACTTCAGCATCAGGAGGAGCCGTGTTTGAAACTTGCTATAGTCTCGGCATGCGGACAGCGTGTCTGCACCTACCCGACTACTCTATTCCGGAGACGCAGAGTCAGATAGGTGCAGATACGCTGTCCGCACGTCGATAATATAGCATGTTTCAAACGGCACCTCTGCGGCACCTGATGAAGCTGGAGTCCAGCCTTCTTCTTTACTTGCATCTGCAAGATCGGGTGGTCATCTTCGAATTATTTTTATAAGGCAGCATGCTTGAGCCTTTGCAGAGGCATGGCTAGCCTCCAGCAGCTGTAGTAGTGATGGACAGTGCAGGGGGAGAGCGGAAAGTTAAATAAACAGAGCAGGGGATAAGGGGAGATAAAATAGTCCTCTGTGTACTGCAATGAAAGATTTGACTTCAGCAGTAGAAGGATACAAATTATCCAATTAAAATATGTTGAGATAGAAATGCTCTTTTCAGCTGTACAAACACATGAATGGTGAGCAATCCATCCAATCAAAAGCAGGAAACTGAGATAGACAAGAAAGCCTTTGCATCATGGGCAAAATCAGACCCAAAGCCCCTTTTAGGTATGGAGGATACAATAGGTCTGTTGTCAGCAGACAGCTGCAGCTGTTAGTATGCGAGACTTAAAAATGCCCCTAGTAGGAGGCACAGCTTGCAGGAGAAATTATGCATTTTTAAAAGGCTGGTTGCTCTCTGTATCTTTCTAATAGTAATTGTTTAGAATTGTTTACTACAAGTTTTGAGTTAGCATTGACATTGATTTGAAAGGGAACTCTGCATTCATAACCGTTGATAAGGCCGGATTCTTGCCTACCTGGTTATCTCCAAGAATCCTCACAGGTCGCCAGGATCTTTTTATTTGCAGGTCGCCAGGATCTTTTTATTTGCCAGATAGCGTGGAGGGGATGAACACAATTATCAAAATATATCTACCACAATTAGACTTCATTTGGAAAGGACCACTGACTCCGGATCTAAAATTTGTAGGATTTTATTACAACCAAAAATAACTGAACATACAAACACCTCAAAACAAGGAGTAAAAGGTAAATGGGCACTAACACAAATGCAAGCCTACGTAAGATTCTCATCCGGCTCAGAACGAAAAGAATTACAGATTCTAAAATCATCAAAAAGGCGATTGTAAGGCCAATATCTAAATTGGGAATCATTAGACAAAAAGAAAAACGTTAGTCTGTCCCTACTCTTAGTTCTCTATTTTCATATACGTGAATAAGCAACCTATGCGTAAACTTTAACAAGGCACACGTTTAGCCTAATACATCGCATTAGATGGAAACTAATGATTATTCGTTTTGTTGAATACATTCGCAATAACTTGCAACATTGATCCTCACAAAAGCATTATTACATTTCTAATCACCTTGAAGTTAAACGATTACATCAATACATTTCTATGACACTTCTAAACATACATTGATTAATATGCAGGTGCTGGCTAACGGTGAATATGATGCACCCCTACAAATTTCAGAATCTCTTGACGCTCCATCACTGTGCATAGCATTGTTTCATTAAATAATGTTTTTAATTTTATGTTGTTACTTTTACATGACCAAGTTAAACATTCGATGTGGGAACACCATAATTCAAGTATATTGGCACCTCTGAGCTACCTCCACATTCTGCAGGATTCAAGGTTGCACTGCACAGCTGTCAGTTTCTCTGTACATTTATATGCCCCTTAATATAGAGATGGTGTCCCACACTGTATTATTTTGAGCCTTACTTCTTAATGGCATTTAAACAACTCTGCCAGCATTTTTAAAGGCCCCACCTCCATGTTTTTCTTTTGATAAACAGTTTTTAATGATTTTGTGCTTAGAAAAACAATATGACACATTTTTTTCAGGAAAGAAAATGACAGTGCAATTGCAAAGCATTGTCACTTATTCGATTCAGTACATCCTTACTAAGCAGCAACAACAGCGGCATCTCCGCCTTTGGGCAGTACCATGGATTTATTGGCCCAACCACTTCCCCCACACTCTGCCATGTTTAAGGGAGCAACCCCAAGCCTCGTAGGCCAGTTTCTCCTGCAGCGCACCCAAATCAACCCCCCGACACCATTGTAAAAGAGTGGGAGGAGATGGGGACTTCATCTGGCAGCATTATCTTGTTTAGTGACCATAAAAGCCGTCCCTAAGAGTGATCGGTCAGCCCTCGTAGTCCCAGAGACCTCAAGGACACCCAGCAAAAGTATTAGGGAAGAAAGGGGGGGGGGTCCTATCCCAGTTCCTTGCTTAACTCTCCCACCACTGCAGACCAGAACCTCTGAAATATGGGGCATAGCCAGACCACATGGCAAAAATTGGCAGGAGCATCGCGACACCGAGAGCAGGAGGGCTCGGCCCTCGATTGAGCCGAGCTAGGGAGAGATAGCCCCGTACAAGTAACACGTTTGGACCAGGCATAGCCTAGAAGAGATTGCAATCACTCTTAGTGCCTTCGGTGCATTACTCCAATCATCATCGATGAGAGGCCCCAGTCATGCCTCCCATCGGGCCCTGAGGTGATCCAGGCTTCCTGGTGTATTAATTATCAAGGTGTGGTACATATTTGTGAGCCTACTTTTGGCCCAATCACCCATCACAACCTTGGCCTCCAGTGGGCTGAATTTAGAGAGTGAGGCTGTCTGAGAGAGATACGTTGATGTGTGTCTCAATTGAAGATATTTATAAAATTGTGTGTGAGACAGTGCATACGGGGTTTGAAGTTACTGGTATAATCTCATGTGTGTCCTCGACTAGACATCTCCAGGCTGGGAGAGCCCAATTGATTGCCATCATACAAAACCTTGTAAATATGCCACCTCCCTCAAACAAGTACTATGCCAGAGAAGTGTTTGCTGTGTGAGTTTGGTGCCCCAGTGGGTTTGCCGTAGAGCTGCCTTCCGAGCCCGTAGGGCCAATTTGGTTACTGACGGCGTGGAGTGAGTGATGGGAGGACCATAAAGCATGAATAAAAGTTGGTGGGACCCCATAAGGCTGAGCTCTAGATGATGTGGGGGGCCGACCATCCCCCATTAAACCAATCATGGAGAAACAGGAGGTGTGATGCTAGATGATACAGGTAGAGGTTGGCCATTCCCAGCCCGCCGTCGTGGGGGCCACGTTGGCAATGTACAAATGCATTGCAAGCTCTAGAATCAAACCACAGAAAGGAGACTGCAATCCTATCCAGGGTCCGGAACCTTCTCCGTGTTATGAGGAGTGGCAAGTTTTGAAAGATGTAAAGAAAACGAGGCAGTGTCATCATTTTATATATGGTTATATGTCCCATTACATTTAGCGGGAGAGACTGACACTCAATAAGGTTGGCTTGAGCGTTTCACGTCAGGAGCTCTATGTTGAGAGACCAGGCAAGTTTGGGGTGTAGTGCAACCCAGATGCCTAGGTATTTGAAGCTAAGACGACAGATGGGTATGTTATCCTACCAGTCAAAACAGCTTTGGGAGGGGGCCAGGGACATCAGTACCGATTTAGCGGGGTTTACTCTAGCCCAGATGCAGCCCCAAAGCAATGTAAGAGGTGGAGACAGAGAGGCCTGCTTTGCACGGGGTTCGCCAAATAAAGCAGAACATTGTCAGAGTATAAGGCTATGTGATCTTCATGACCATCACTCCATCTCCATCCATGGGTCTGCGCAGCTACTCGGATGAGTTGTGCCACCGGCTCAATCCCGAGTGCAAAAGGGAGCAGGGATAGGGGACAATCTTGCCTTGTCTCCCGGCTTAGGGGGAAGGCGTGGTAGAGAACTCCGTTAATTTGAACCTGCACCATAGTATTGAAGTATAGAGTTTGGTCCATGACATTAAAGGTGGGCCCAACCCTGGCCCGTGCCAGCAACAATCGGCCCACTGTTTCAAACACCTTTTCAAAGTATATAATAAGCAAAGCAAAAGCTGGAGATAAGCGATGACGGTGGGCCAGGGCCACGTGAAGCCGCTGAAGGTAGTGTCACATGCTACGAGTCGGCATAACATCACAAGGATCGGGATGCATCAAAGTGGGTAGGGCCTGCTTGAGCCAGGGAGCCAGTATGGTCGCAAAGATCATAACTTCCCCATTGATTAGAGATATTGGGCGAGGGTGGGCACATTAAGTAGATGGAGGTTGTGTTTTGGGGTGCACCACAATCATGGCAGTATCTATCTCTGCAGGAAAGGCACCTAGTTCTCTCACCTCCTCATAGAAGACTAGGAGTTGCTGGGTCAGAATATCTGGAAGTGCCAGATAATATTCCACGGGAAACCCATCTGGACGGAGGGCCTTGTCAGGTGCCACCGCTGATAAAACTGTTCCAACTTCCTCAACCAAGAAGGGTTTATCTAGGGCCCTTGCATCGACCCGAACGTCATTGAGGAACTGAGCGTATAATGCTGTATCTCTTCCGGATGGGGCAGTGTCTAAGTGATAGTAGTAACGGGCAAACGCCTACCTGATAGCAGGGAGAAATTGGAGGGTGGCACCGTGTTCGTCAATAATCTCTGGCACAATCCTGTTCACAAGGTAGTGGGAGACCAGCCAGTATAGCAGCTTCCCTATTTTGTCCCCCTCATCCATATACCCTGGCCGTTGTTGCACACCATAAATGTTTTGCAGCCTCTAGGGATTGGAGGTGAATCTCCTCATGGAGGAGAGAAAGTAGTTGGGAGGTATCGCCATCAGGATCTGTCTCGAGCTTAGTCTCTAGGCGGAGGGCACGGGCCTCTAATTGAGTGATGTGCAAGCAACGGGCGCGTTCCTGTGCACGAATTCGCGCCTTGGCAAACCCTCACATCGTACATTTACTGGCAGCCCAGAGAGTACCAGTGGTGGCAAACGAGCCCTCATTATGGACATATGTTTGCAGTTCATTACTTAGGGCTTGGACGTAGTCTTTGTCCTGCAGGTACCAGGCATTGAGACGCCACATAGGACGTGGACCCTTCTGGAAGAATCAAGGTGGAGAAGGACTGGAGTGTCATCAGATATGCCACAAACAAGAACCTGGAAGTTGGAGATTGCACGACAGTTGGGGCTGGCAGGAAGACCAGGTCTATATGGGAGTGTGAGTGGTGTGTAGCTGATTTGTTTGTGTGTGAACTGGCGTAGTCTTGGGTGCTGGGTACTCCACACATCGCAGAGTCCCAATAAAGTGGCCTAGGCAACGGGCACCGGACCGCCTGAATACTGGGAGAGGTCTGGTGGCGTAAGTTTTGGGGATGGGCACCACATAAAAATCCCCGCATATTATCGTCAAACCCTGCAGGAGGTTCAAGAGGGATTTAGACAGATCAGGAAATAAGGTAATGTGAGCCGTGGGTGGGGCATAGACATTCGCTAGGTTAATAGGTTGGCCTTCAACCGTCCCTGTAAGTGCAAGGAGGCGACCCCGTGGGTCCCGAATTTCCTGGGAGACCGTGAGGGAAAAAGATTGCAGGAGAAGAATGGCAACCCCGTAGGAACCATGGGAACACCCTGAATGGAAGACCCTAACATATCCTTTACATGCTAGGAAGGGGAAACGATTCTCTAAGAGCTGAGTCTCCTGGACCAAGAGAAGTACGAGGAGATAGCAATGAGCAAAGGTTAGGACCGCAGTGTGCATTGGCCTGGAATGTTAACGGCCTCTTGGACCGGGTATAGTGAGAGAAAACACCCCTTCTAATTAGAGGACGGGTGCGCGGACCTGCTGCATATGAAGGGGGAGCTAGACCGTAATGTGTATTGCAGAGCATAGGATCTCAATGTGTGTCGGTGTGTACCTGAAAACATACTTCATGTTTAAGAAGTATCAGTCTCAGACAGTGCCTTCATATTTACGTAGTGTCCATCTCTGCAGGCCCCACCTTCATATTGAAGCAGTCTCAGCCTCTGAAAGCACCGCCTTTATTTATAAGTATTATTAGTCTCTGCAAGGCCCCACCTTTACATTTACACGCTTACATGAAGTTGTACCAGTCTCTGCCTTTGTGTGTAAGTATTCTCAATCTCTACAAGGTCCCACCTTCATGTTTAAGCAGCCCAAGTCTCTGAAAGATCACAGTAGGTCACAAAGGACTAATACTTGAATTGTTGCTTGTCTTACACATGTTTTGACTGGTTTGGGTTACGACATATATTTTAATATATCCGATTCAGGACGGACACTCCTGATTTTTGTAGCCAAAAATTGATTTGTCTGTCTGGCACCCGCATAAAATAACCTCTCCTTCAATAGAAGTCAGTAGGGGAAATCATTCTCCCGATTCTTTTTCTTTTTGTTTTTAATGTTCCACTTTTCTCTTCTTATATGTTGGCATGTATTGTATGCCGCGGTTTCACAGAGCAGAATGAGATAATGTGTTTGTAAAAATCGATGGTATCTAACCTTGCCCACGCCCTAGTTTGGCACAAATACTGAAGTGGCACTTAATCGTATTCCTCTACTCCTCACCCCATCTGAATTTAAGTGAAAGAAATGGACTTGCAAAGATGAGTATTATTGGAACTGATTCATAAAATGTTTCACCGAAATTTGAGTTACTTCCAGCGTGCAATTGTTATGCTTGCATCTATGCATGAACTCGTTATTAGGTCTTGCCTAGAGATGCAGCGCATGCGCTGCACGCCTTGGCGAGACCTATTGTTGTCGGTTTCTTGGCTGAAGGGGGACAGGAGATGTGCATGCGTAAAGACAGGAGATGTGAACGTGTGCACATTGCCAGTCCCTCCCTGTCTCCTACTCGCTGTGCCAGCATGGAATGCTCTGGGACTGGAAGTTTCTTCCTTCAAGCTTGCGTGTTTGTGGGTGTTATCGCAATCCGTTCCCTCCTGTGACACGGTCCAAAATGAAATATTGTCCGGGCAGGAGTACGTCTATAAGGAGGGTGGAAACGGAGAAAAGACTCACCCAAAATTGTTTGCGATGCGGAATGGGTTTCTGTAATTGAGAGGGATTTGCGCATGCGTAAATGTACGTTACCTATATCTGTTTCCAAAAATACCCATATACGCATGTGAGAACGTTGAGATTTACAAAGAATTCCACAACTGGCCTTGCGAAAGTGTGATTGTCATCATGGTTTCCCGGCAGTCCTCTGCCAATTCTAAAATGTCGGAAATTTACTCCTGGGTGACTTTTCTTCAGAATCGACCCTATATCTGTAGCAACCAGGTCAGCAGAGCCGTTGTAGAGCCAGAGAACCAGGTCAGTAGAGCTTCTCTAGAGCCAGAGAACCAGGTCAGCAGAGCTTCTCTAGAGCCAGAGAACCAGGTCAGCAGAGTCGCTGTAAAGCCAGAGAACCAGGTCAGCAGAGCTGCTTCAAAGCCAAAGAACCAGGTCAGCAGACTCGCTGTAGAGCCAGAGAACCAGGTCAGCAGAGCTGCTTCAAAGCCAAAGAACCAGGTCAGCAGAGCTGCTCTAAAGCCAGAGGACCAGGTCAGCAGAGCTGCTTCAAAGTCAGAGAACCAGGTCAGCAGAGCTGCTTCAAAGCCAGAGAACCAGGGCAGCAGAGCTGCAGTAGAGCCAGAGGAACCAAGTCAGCAGAGCTGTTTTAGACGGAGAGAACCAGGTCAGCAGAGCTGCTTTAGAGCCAGAGAACCATGCTGATTTAAGAGCCAGAGAACCAGGTCTGCAGAGCTGCTCTAGAGCCAGAGAACCAGGTCAGCAGAGCTGCTTCAAAGCCAGAGAACCAGGTCAGCAAAGCTGCTGTAGAGCCAGAGAAACCAGGTCAGCAGAGCTGCTTTAGAGCCAGAGAACCAGGTCAGCAGAGCTGCTTTAGAGCTAGAGACCCAGGTCAGCAGAGCTGCTCTAGAGCCAGAGAACCAGGTCAGCAGAGCTGCTTTAGAGCCAGAGAACCAGGTTAGCAGAGCTGCTGTAGAGCCAGAGAACCAGGTCAGCAGAGCCGTTGTAGAGCTAGAGAACTAGGTTAGCAGAGCTGCTGTAGAGCCAGAGAACCAGGTCAGCAGAGTCGTTTTAGAGCTAGAGAACTAGGTCAACAGAGCCGCTGTAGAGCCAGAGAATCAGGTCAGCAGAGCTGCTGTAGAGCCAGAAAACCAGGCCAGCAGAGCTGCTTTAGAGCCAGAGAACCAGTTCAGCAGAGCTGCTGTATAGCCAGAGAACCAGGTCAGCAGAACTGCTTTAGAGCCAGAGAACCAAGTCGGCAGAGCTGCTGTAGAGTCAGAAAACCAGGTCAGCAGAGTCGCTGTAGAGCCAGAGATCCAGGCCAGCAGAGTCGCTGTAGAGCCAGAGAACCAGGTCAGCAGAGCCGCTGTAGAGCCAGAGAACCAGGTCAGCAGAGTCGCCCTAGAGCCAGAGAACCAGGTCAGCAGAGCCGCCAGAGAACCAGGTCAGCAGAGCGGCCCTAGAGCCAGAGAACCAGGTCAGCAGAGCTGCTTTAGAGCCAGAGAACCAGGTCAACAGAGCCGCTGTAGAGCCAGAGAACCCGATCAGCAGAGCTGCTGTAGAGCCAGAGAACCAGGTCAGCAGAGTTGCTATAGAGCCTGAGAACCAGGTCAGCAGTGCTGCTTTAGAGCCAGAGAACCAGTTCAACAGAGCCACCGTAGATTCAGAGAACCTGGTCAGCAGAGCTGCTGTAGAGCCAGAGAATCAGGTCAGCAAAGCTGTTGTAGAGCCAGAGAACCAGGTCAGCAGAGCTACTCTAGAGCCAGAGAACCAGGTCAGCAGAGCTGCTGTAGAGCCAGAGATCCAGGTCAGCAGAGATGCTTTAGAGCCAGAGAACCGGGTCAGCAGAGCTGCTTTAGAGTCAGAGAACCAGGTCAGCAGAGCCGCTGTACAGCCAGAAAACCATGTCAGCAGAGATGCTTTAGAGCCAGAGAACCAGGTCAGCAGAGCTGCTCTAGAGCCTGAAAACCTGGTCAGCAGAGCCGTTGTAGAGCCAGAAAACCAGGTCAGCAGAGCCGCTATAGAGCCAAAGAACCAGGTCAGCAGAGCTGTTGTACAGCCTGAGAACCAGGTCAGCAAAGCTGCTCTAGAGCCAGAGAACCAGGTCAGCAGAGCTGCTGTAGAGCCAGAGAAACCAGGTCAGCAGAGCTGCTGTAGAGCCAGAGAAACCAGGTCAGCAGAGCTGCATTAGAGCCAGAGAGCCAGGTCAGCAGAGCTGCTCTAGAGCCAGAGAACCAGATCAGCAGAGCTGCTTCAAAGCCAGAGAACCTGGTCAGCAGATCTGCTCACCTAAGAACTAGGTCAGCAGAGCTGCTCTAGAGCCAGAGAACCAAGTCAGCAGAGCTGCTTTAGAGACAGAGAACCAGGTTAGCAGAGCTGCTGTAGAGCCAGAGAACCAGGTCAGCAGAGCCGTTGTAGAGCTAGAGAACCAGGTCAGCAGAGCTGCTCTAGAGCCAGAGAACCAGGTCAACAGAGCCGCTGTAGAGCCAGAGAACCAGGTCAGCAGAGCTTCTTTAGAGCCAGAGAATCAGGTCAGCAGAGCCGTTGTAGAGCCCGAGAACCAGGTCAGCAGAGCTGCTTTAGAGCCAGAGATCAAGGTCAGCAGAGCCGCTGTAGAGCCAGAGAACCAGGTCAGCAGAGCTGCTGTAGAGCCAGATATTCAGGTCAGCAAAGCTGTTGTAGAGCCAAAGAACTAGGTCAGCAGAGCTGCTCTAGAGCCAAAGAACTAGGTCAGCAGAGCTGCTTTAGAGCCAGAGAACCAAGTCAGCAGAGCTGCTTTAGAGCTAGAGACCCAGGTCAGCAGAGCTGCTCTAGAGCCAGAGAACCAGGTCAGCAGAGCTGCTTTAGAGCCAGAGAACCAGGTTAGCAGAGCTGCTGTAGAGCCAGAGAACCAGGTCAGCAGAGCCGTTGTAGAGCTAGAGAACTAGGTTAGCAGAGCTGCTGTAGAGCCAGAGAACCAGGTCAGCAGAGTCGTTTTAGAGCTAGAGAACTAGGTCAACAGAGCCGCTGTAGAGCCAGAGAATCAGGTCAGCAGAGCTGCTGTAGAGCCAGAAAACCAGGCCAGCAGAGCTGCTTTAGTGCCAGAGAACCAGTTCAGCAGAGCTGCTGTATAGCCAGAGAACCAGGTCAGCAGAACTGCTTTAGAGCCAGAGAACCAAGTCGGCAGAGCTGCTGTAGAGTCAGAGAACCAGGTCAGCAGAGTCGCTGTAGAGCCAGAGATCCAGGCCAGCAGAGTCGCTGTAGAGCCAGAGAACCAGGTCAGCAGAGCCGCTGTAGAGCCAGAGAACCAGGTCAGCAGAGTCGCCCTAGAGCCAGAGAACCAGGTCAGCAGAGCCGCCAGAGAACCAGGTCAGCAGAGCGGCCCTAGAGCCAGAGAACCAGGTCAGCAGAGCCGTTGTAGAGCTAGAGAACCAGGTCAGCAGAGCTGCTCTAGAGCCAGAGAACCAGGTCAACAGAGCCGCTGTAGAGCCAGAGAACCAGGTCAGCAGAGCTTCTTTAGAGCCAGAGAATCAGGTCAGCAGAGCCGTTGTAGAGCCCGAGAACCAGGTCAGCAGAGCTGCTTTAGAGCCAGAGATCAAGGTCAGCAGAGCCGCTGTAGAGCCAGAGAACCAGGTCAGCAGAGCTGCTGTAGAGCCAGATATTCAGGTCAGCAAAGCTGTTGTAGAGCCAAAGAACTAGGTCAGCAGAGCTGCTCTAGAGCCAAAGAACTAGGTCAGCAGAGCTGCTTTAGAGCCAGAGAACCAAGTCAGCAGAGCTGCTTTAGAGCTAGAGACCCAGGTCAGCAGAGCTGCTCTAGAGCCAGAGAACCAGGTCAGCAGAGCTGCTTTAGAGCCAGAGAACCAGGTTAGCAGAGCTGCTGTAGAGCCAGAGAACCAGGTCAGCAGAGCCGTTGTAGAGCTAGAGAACTAGGTTAGCAGAGCTGCTGTAGAGCCAGAGAACCAGGTCAGCAGAGTCGTTTTAGAGCTAGAGAACTAGGTCAACAGAGCCGCTGTAGAGCCAGAGAATCAGGTCAGCAGAGCTGCTGTAGAGCCAGAAAACCAGGCCAGCAGAGCTGCTTTAGTGCCAGAGAACCAGTTCAGCAGAGCTGCTGTATAGCCAGAGAACCAGGTCAGCAGAACTGCTTTAGAGCCAGAGAACCAAGTCGGCAGAGCTGCTGTAGAGTCAGAGAACCAGGTCAGCAGAGTCGCTGTAGAGCCAGAGATCCAGGCCAGCAGAGTCGCTGTAGAGCCAGAGAACCAGGTCAGCAGAGCCGCTGTAGAGCCAGAGAACCAGGTCAGCAGAGTCGCCCTAGAGCCAGAGAACCAGGTCAGCAGAGCCGCCAGAGAACCAGGTCAGCAGAGCGGCCCTAGAGCCAGAGAACCAGGTCAACAGAGCCGCTGTAGAGCCAGAGAACCCGGTCAGCAGAGCTGCTGTAGAGCCAGAGAACCAGGTCAGCAGAGTTGCTATAGAGCCTGAGAACCAGGTCAGCAGTGCTGCTTTAGAGCCAGAGAACCAGTTCAACAGAGCCACCGTAGATTCAGAGAACCTGGTCAGCAGAGCTGCTGTAGAGCCAGAGAATCAGGTCAGCAAAGCTGTTGTAGAGCCAGAGAACCAGGTCAACAGAGCTGCTCTAGAGCCAGAGAACCAGGTCAGCAGAGCTGCTCTAGAGCCAGAGAACCAGGTCAGCAGAGCTGCTGTAGAGCCAGAGATCCAGGTCAGCAGAGATGCTTTAGAGCCAGAGAACCGGGTCAGCAGAGCTGCTTTAGAGCCAGAGAACCAGGTCAGCAGAGCCGCTGTACAGCCAGAAAACCATGTCAGCAGAGATGCTTTAGAGCCAGAGAACCAGGTCAGCAGAGCTGCTCTAGAGCCTCAAAACCTGGTCAGCAGAGCCGTTGTAGAGCCAGAAAACCAGGTCAGCAGAGCCGCTATAGAGCCAAAGAACCAGGTCAGCAGAGCTGTTGTACAGCCTGAGAACCAGGTCAGCAAAGCTGCTCTAGAGCCAGAAAACCAGGTCAGCAGAGCCGCTATAGAGCCAAAGAACCAGGTCAGCAGAGCTGTTGTACAGCCTGAGAACCAGGTCAGCAAAGCTGCTCTAGAGCCAGAGAACCAGGTCAGCAGAGCTGCTGTAGAGCCAGAGAAACCAGGTCAGCAGAGCTGCTGTAGAGCCAGAGAAACCAGGTCAGCAGAGCTGCATTAGAGCCAGAGAGCCAGGTCAGCAGAGCTGCTCTAGAGCCAGAGAACCAGATCAGCAGAGCTGCTTCAAAGCCAGAGAACCTGGTCAGCAGATCTGCTCACCTAAGAACTAGGTCAGCAGAGCTGCTCTAGAGCCAAAGAACCAGGTCAGCAGAGCTGTTGTACAGCCTGAGAACCAGGTCAGCAAAGCTGCTCTAGAGCCAGAGAACCAGGTCAGCAGAGCTGCTGTAGAGCCAGAGAAACCAGGTCAGCAGAGCTGCTGTAGAGCCAGAGAAACCAGGTCAGCAGAGCTGCATTAGAGCCAGAGAGCCAGGTCAGCAGAGCTGCTCTAGAGCCAGAGAACCAGATCAGCAGAGCTGCTTCAAAGCCAGAGAACCTGGTCAGCAGATCTGCTCACCTAAGAACTAGGTCAGCAGAGCTGCTCTAGAGCCAGAGAACCAAGTCAGCAGAGCTGCTTTAGAGACAGAGAACCAGGTTAGCAGAGCTGCTGTAGAGCCAGAGAACCAGGTCAGCAGAGCCGTTGTAGAGCTAGAGAACCAGGTCAGCAGAGCCGCAGTAGAGCCAGAGAACCAGGTCAGCAGAGCTTCTTTAGAGCCAGAGAATCAGGTCAGCAGAGCCGTTGTAGAGCCCGAGAACCAGGTCAGCAGAGCTGCTTTAGAGCCAGAGATCAAGGTCAGCAGAGCCGCTGTAGAGCCAGAGAACCAGGTCAGCAGAGCTGCTGTAGAGCCAGATATTCAGGTCAGCAAAGCTGTTGTAGAGCCAAAGAACTAGGTCAGCAGAGCTGCTCTAGAGCCAAAGAACTAGGTCAGCAGAGCTGCTGTAGAGCCAGAGAGCCAGGTCAACAGAGCCGCTCTAGAGCCAGAGAACCAGGCCAACAGAGCTGCTTTAGAGCCAGAGAACCAGGTCAGCAGAGCCGCTGTATAGTCAGAGCACCAAGTCAGCAGAGCTGCTGTAGAGTCAGAGAACCAGGCCAGCAGAGTCGCTGTAGAGCCAGAGAACCAGGCCAGCAGAGTTGCTGTAGAGCCAGAGAACCAGGTTAGCAGAGCCACTGTAGAGCCAGAGAACCAGGTCAGCAAAGCCTCCCTAGAGCCAGAGAACCAGGTCAGCAGAGCCGCCCTAGAGCCAGAGAACCAGGTCAGCAGAGCCGCCCTAGAGCCAGAGAACCAGGTCAGCAGAGCCGCCCTAGAGCCAGAGAACCAAGTCAACAGAGCCGCTGTAGAGCCAGAGAACCCGGTCAGCAGATTTTCTATAGAGCCTGAGAACCAGGTCAGCAGAGCTGCTTTAGAGCCAGAGAACCCGGTCAGCAGAGCTGCTGTAGAGCCAGAGAACCAGGTCAGCAGAGCCGCTATAGAGCCAGGGATCTTTAAAGCATTCTGCCAATGACATTGGGGCTTATTTACAAGCCCCTTGCGCTGCCGCTGCGTCACTTTTTCCCACACAAAAAGTGAAGCACCGGCGGTGCAAGGGACTTGTAAATAAGCCCCATTGTGCCCATTCGAACGCAATAAAACAGTAACCTTCACACCACGGAAAAGGTGAAATAAAGCACCAGTTTCTAAAGTTATTGCTCTTTCCACAGTTACTGGTAACTTAAGTCTCCTGCCTGAGGTCTACTACATTTATTGTAATTTAAAACTTCAGGTATCAAAAGGCAAAGTTGTGTGAGCTATTGGCCTTACACTGGCTAAACAACTGCCTCCTACCATAGGACTGTTACGAGTGTCTACAAATTTAAGATTGTATTTTGAGAAGTACATGATGCACCTCATGCCTGCAACTTAAAACAAGCATTTGCAATGCAATAGGGCTGGCATTACTAAAGTTTGATCTATTGGTGTTGCAAATTATAATGTTTTTTAGTTTTTATATTTATTTGTTAGAAATATTCCAGCAGTAGCATAAGTAATGAAATAAAATCCACGTAGACCACCAGTACCACCACCACTAACACCACCAGAACCACCACCACCAGTGCCAATACTACCACCACAACAACCACCACAAGTACCATAACCACCACTACAATTATTACTATTACCACTCTGTGGTGATAGTAATAGTGGTAGTTATTGTACTGGTGGAAAATTACTATTATAAATTACAATATCTGTTAATTTTTCAAAAGGCATTGCCATTTACAATACCAATAGCTCTAAAACTCGCAGTTACGAGACCTATTGCATTGTAAATGCTTGTTTTTGCTAATCCACGTGCATCTCCCCTAGTTTCATGCATACATTACCTACATTTCTCATACAGATGTATGCTGTTTATAAAAACAGAAGAGTTTGCTCACATATCCTGTGCAAGTCCGACTGTAAATTTGAAAACCCTTTATGTTTCTTGTCCAGAAAATGCAGAAGTGTCTTTTTTCCAGTGGGGACAGAGTTTCATTTTTGGAGAAAAAGTATTAAAAAATATGCACTTTTGTTTGCTCTACTTGCCCAGGTGCATTTGCTTGCTTAAACCAGATTGAATCAGGAGTACTTTATTATCCAGAAAAATAGGCCATCAACTTCTGTTTTGTGAATCATCAAACCTCGTTTGACCTTTGCTGCTTACTGTGCGTAGAATGACATTTTATTGCCTGCCCTTTGTCAGTCCGTGGATACTTCCCTGGCTGTGATATTTTTTTCTATATTTTAAGCGTGTCTGCCTTACACCCCTATAGCATGTATTTGATTCATAAATTCGAGAAAAAATGGAAGTACTCATAAAGTACCTAACTTAAACAGTAATATTGCACACAGGTAGGTTAACCTTCTGTATTATTTAAATAACTTATTAAAAAATGTTTTGGCTTCCCACTAGAATGAAGTCACATTTGGTCAAAACACAATCATTTTGGTGTGCAGTATATTGTACTGTTTTACATTAAATAACACACGTGCCAAACGTGAAATAACTGCATTCTGAGTAAATGAATTATAGAAATCCGGCAAGGAATGTTGATTTATTTCTATTCCTCTTCATTGTGAAGTTGCCAAAGTCCTGTAGCTCCTCTGATTAGATCACATGTTCATTAAGCTGACATTTCCCATGGTTAGTTTCTCGCTGCTTTAACTTGACTTGTTTGGCTTGACTGCACAAATATAACTCTTTCTGTCTTTGTATTTACCTTCCCAGATGTTCCAGCCTATCATTTTACTTATTCTCATCCTTGTGTTATTTTCCTCCCTTTCTTACACTACCATCTTTAAACTTGTCTTCCTTTTCACATTGTTTTTTGTACTGTAATCATTTCCTCATTTACCATTCACCGTAGTGTTATTTTCAGTTTGTTTCATTTTGTCCGCTTACCAAGATAAGAAGTACAGAATATATATTTACTGCGATTGAAAACACTGAAGACTACTATTTATATGAGAAACGGATGCGCCTTGTGATGTTCTGTTCTGGTAAGCTTTTTCCTTAATTTTTGTAAATGTCTACCTTGAGTTAATGAAAGCATTGCACTGTTTTTTATATGATGCCACTTACCTTTATTATAAATAAAAACTGCCTGTTGATCAGTGATTTGCTTTGTTGCATTTAGTGCTTATGGACTGTCACACCGTTTATAAACCCTCGTTCTGAGTCAATTCAATTTCTTCCTGGTATTCCTTGTGCAGGTCTCTCCTACAGTTACCATTAACAGGTAGACCGATAACTCCGGGAATGGAGAAGATACTCCTAAATATGGGATTTATGGGAATAAAATGCAGATATGTGTGTTTCTGATCTCGTGTTTTTGCCTCATATCTTACCCAGAGTTCTTGGCAGCTTCCAAATGCCGTAGGCCCTGGATGAAACATCACATTTCACAATCCCGATCAGACCAGTAATTCCTGTGTCCAGCCCCATCAGGATTACTAGGGGCGCTTAGAATAAGCGCCATGATTTAGAATTCTGAAATATCTGTATATACATCTTTGTATTTTCTTCTTACTTCTTTTGAAGTTACTGCTTTTCTTGGTTGGGAAATGCCCTGATCCTAGGCTTCAGCACTTCAAGCATGGACCCCACTTTAGACCAGATATTACCACCAGTGGAGAACTACTTGATGGGAAAGGAGCCGCACTTACTGTGATACCTATTACCACATCAAATAAAAAAGTGACAAAGCAGAGCTATTCGGGCCCAAGACACAATGGAGGGTGCAATGCTGAAAGATTACTTTGCTACCAATTCCCAAACTGTGCACATTCTCTGAAAACCACGCAAATACTTATCCAGACCTAATAGCATGTGACACTCAGACCCAGAAACTCAGTGGGAGATGTTGCATTGCCTTACTCATTAAGCGACTAAGCGGCCTACGCCATAACCAGGGCTGTTGATATGTGTGCTCTGCCTACAGGACACGAGAGGGACATGAGATGCCCCAGAAGCAATACAAACTGATGACAAGCACTGTCTTTGCAAAATCAAGCACAAAAAAAAAAAAACGATTGCACTGGGGTATGAACCCCCACAATCTAGACAGAATGCCCCATTACTAAGGGTATGCTTTTTTAACACCTGAATGGTCACTGCGAGTCTGACGGGGAGAGGTACCTTTATTGATAACTTAGCTAGACGTTTTAAAGAGTCTATTTAAAAGTTTATCACATTGAGTGAATGCTTCATTTTACTATGTACAATTGTCTCATTTTACCCTAACCCTCAGAAGGAACTTGTCACCCTTTCATTTTCCAAAAAGGGATCCTCATGAAAACAAGACACTTTTATTGTTTCGGGGAAAACACTCCAGAACACACAGTAGTGTATATTCTTACTCCCACTTGCACTACTGTCTTCCGACTCTGAGGAGAGAACCGCAGGCTACATTGCCGAATGAAGGGTACCCTCATTTATTTAATTTCAGCAATATACACTATATGAAAACGTACAAGTGCTATATTGCTAATATGAGCTTGAGAATCTATTGGCCAAATGTACAGAGGTTCCCGCTGGTTACGCATGATATAGCTATTAGGCACACGTGTTCATTGCGCTCTGTGGCACGTACTATATCCAGTCACACTTCAAGAAAATAAGCTATCAAAGTATTGAAGCCATCTCTTTAGTTGTGTCTGGTGGCTTAGTGGACTAATGCACCCACTGTAGGGGCCTGTGCTTAACCTCATGGCCACAGGTGAAAATCCTAGCAGGTCCACTCAGCATTTCATCCTTCTGAGGTTGACAGAATGAGTACTGTTGGGTAATAATAAACATCTGTTATTCAGAGACAAAATACCCTTCTGGGCGAACGCGTGCTTTACAACTGCATGTTACGTTAGTTCGTTATGAAGGAAAGAATGATCATCAGCTCCACAATGACCAGACTGGATTCTAAAAAATCAGATGCACCTTCAGAAATCAAATCCATGATTTACAACATTTCCTCATTCCATATACGACAGGAATAGATGGAGAAAAGGATCAATTCAGTGAATTAAATAACTGGATGAATATTGAGATTGTGAGCAAGAAATCAGGTGCCTTAAATGAAAAGTCACAGATTTGCAAGACCATTCGCACCTCGTGTTATTGTTCTGGCCTTTAGCTCTGTCTACTGCCAACATAAGCTAAAGTAATAGACTTTAAACAATCGCACACATGGTTATAATCGAAAATCTGTGCAAACTTAAAATCATTAGCAGGAGGGATGTTAATGGACAGAAGACATTAGAATTCAACTACCATTAAAATGCATCAGGTTACAATAAACTAAGAATGACGAAACCATGGTTGGTATCAATAAACTCTAAAAGAATGAGAGGTATTTAGTGTGCTGTAAATTAGATATTATCGTAAGCATGAGGAAAACAGCAGGAATATGAATAAAAAACACTATCATTGTACAATGTAGTTCTATAAAAACATGGGAAGTGATCTGAACTGAATAAACAACAACATTATGTTCCTGTAAATGGGTCACAAATAATAATATAACATAATATAACAATATAACATCGTAGTGGAGAAGTGTAGCTCACTGGTTAGAGGAGGCATACCCTGAAGCAGAGGTCAGACCCGGGACCAGGGTTCAATTCCCGACGCGGCAGGGTCCGGAACCCAATTGTCCACGGACTCGATAATTCTCGCTTCGGTGCCCACTTAAGCACGAGTTCACACTATGCAGCTCTGGGCAACAAGCTTGCTTAATCTCCACAACGGCCCCCCCCCGCGGCGGGATGCCTGGCTTTCACCTTGGGGATACCCAGTACGGGTTATCTCACAGGGAAAAACCAGGACGGGTTCCCAATGCAAGCGCCAAGATGCCCAAGGGTAAGTTGAGCGCTATATAAGAACACACATAATAATAATAATAATATAGCAATATAACAAATTATGAAAAGCCTGTTGGGACATTGTTGTTTTGGCCTTTTGTTTTATCACATTGGTAAGAAGAGTCAGTGCCATGACATTGTTGGCTTCTCATGAGCTAAGTTTAGATAAAAGTGTGGGGAAAAGAGGTGATGTAAAGTGGAGTTAAGTACTGGTTTAAAGCCACCTGCTGCCTACTAAGACCACGATTAGGAGTGTGATGCTATTTACCAAAGCCTATGGAACGGTAAATACTACACAAAAGTCTGAGGCTTTCAATATGTGAAAATGATGTATGGACATGCAGCTTGGTAGGCTACTAAATTGTATTCGGTATTCTCAGTGATTTTAAGTCACTGAACTGTGTCAAAAGACACAGGAATAGCTAAGAAATACTACTGACCCCAAATCTAGCTTAAACTGACCCCAAAACAGCTTTATTCTTGCTGTACAAATACCACGCACATAAATATATACACACATCCAGAAGGCACCTCTTACACATGCGAGATGTATCCCGAAGCAAACACCACTACCAATAGAGAACATGCTTAGACTGAAGGAATCGGTAACCAAGCTGAAGCTGATATGCTGCCCGTTTCAGTTTTTCTGCCACACCCACATGCAACATGTTGTCCAGCACTAAATGTTTCAAAGATGTACATACCTGAATTGTAGAGTCCAGTCAGTCATTTGGTTAATCAATCATGATCCTTGTAGAGCACTAAACATTACAGAAAAGGCAACAGATTGCTGAATAGCTCTAGTCTTTAATACAAGAGCTTCAAGAATTTCCGGAAAATCTCATATTTTCAGGGAACCTATTCCAGAAAGATTCACCCTCCATCCTTCCTTCTCACACTTTTCTGTGGTATGAGCAGCCTTATAGCAGATGATGCCAATGGAGTGTTTGACAAAAAATTCCATTGTCTGGAATTCCAGGGGCCTTATTACAACTATGGTGCACTTTCCTTTTTTGCCCCACGGCGTACCTTTCAAAAGGTGAACCCTGAGCAAACAAGAAAATTGCGCCGTATCAGAATAAATGCACTTCCCTGCGGGTAGCGCAAGATCCCCTTACAAGCAGGTGCAGTGAGCGACTGCGCACCCGCCTGCAGGGGGCTATCTGAGGGGTCCACGGGACCAGAAGTCTGCCTTTAGGAGGCGCACTGAAAGCACCCGTTATGCCCCCGGGGCACTTCTGTGATACAGGCCCTGGGAGCACAGTCAAATCAACAGAGCACATATTCAACAAAGTACTTTATAAATCTTATTCAACCTATTGTTTGGTTTGCTAGGCAGCCAATTAGTGTCGTGGAGTTAGTGGCTTAAGAACACAAAATTGCCACTAACCTCGGAAGGAAGCCGTCGGGAGCGATGGAGCGTGGCTTATCCCCCCTCGACCCTGAGGCGCAGACCCTCACAGAGCAATAACCACACTGCTGCGCGGGAAAGCCCCCCCGGGGAAAAGGGAAGTGGAGAAAATAATAAAATGCTGCTGGGCGGTGAGGTATCTCTGGTCCTGCGTCTACGATGGGATCTGTGGCCCGGCAGAGGAACCTCCCAGGGAAGAACTACAGAGGGGAGACAAGCGACAGAGAGGTGAATACGCGCTTCCCACCCCCTCTCTACTCAAGTTCTCAAGGTTACGTTTCTTACCCCAACAGCAAACGATACTTACTAGACACAGTAGCAGCAAACTAAGGCACTTCGGTAAAGTCAAACAAAAGGGTTCTTCAATGATGGCGCAAGGGTTGAGCGCGAGAATGCACTTTAGAAATTGGCAGAAATAGAGGCAGTCAATCTCCCCCACACTGTTACGTCACAGTTAGGGTTGATTATACCTCTTCAGGGCGCACAGAGCTGTTAACGGGTACAAGGACTTGGTAATACATGGGGCAGCACGCTTCCGGGCATAGGTGAGCGTCTCAAGTGCATGGAGTCTTCGAGGAGCGAAGCGAACGGGGTGAAGCAAGTCAGAGCTTGTCTGTGTACTAACCAGTGTTCTAGCGCAGGGCAAAGTGAACAGGGGTGAAGCAATCCAACGCTTGTCCGTGCACCAACCAGAGTTCTAGCGCATGGCAAAGCGAACAGGGGTGAATCAGGGAATCGCTTGGTAGTGCACTACTCACAAATCTTAATCCGGAGGGGAGTCTCGGCGTGGACGCATCGGAGGTTGCTTAATTCCTGGTCTCTATGCAGCGATGTCTCCGTCCACAGTGGTGCGGTCTGCGTTCCGTGTTTGGTCGCTACAGGTCTTCCGCCTCTAGGCTTTGTTGTATGCGCGTATCCAGCGGGGAATACCATCCGCTACAAGTGCGTGCAAAAAAGGATTGTCAAGCCCTGTTCCCTGGAAAAGGGAAGGGCTTTATCGTAGTCCGGCGGAACAGCCGGGAACTACTTCCGGGTCGTCGTCTGTGGGCATGCTGGGATTTGAAGTGCCCGGTGCTTGTGAATACTACGGCCTCCCCTTACGCGCCCTGCATACCGGACCGCGCGCTGAATCCGAGAAGCGCCGGGGGGATGATGTATGGTGCGCGCCTCGCCCTGGCCTTCTACTGCGTAAACCGCGACAGAGCCCCCTCGTAAGGACTGCCGTCTCGGCGGTCGACCTGGCTTTCCAGGATTTCGAGCATGAAATCGTGTAACTAGAAAAGGGCAGTATAGGTTACTAGCAGGTTCCCAGGTTCGGTCTTCCACCCCGTATCCTACCCAATCTACCAGGTACTGCACAAGCCCTCTGACTAATCGGGAGTCCAGTACTGCTCGTACTTCGTATTCTTCCTGTCCGTCTATTTCAATAGGGGCAGGTCGAGAGGGAAGTCTCATGGAACCAGGACACCTTTTAAGTAAAGATACATGAAATACGGGATGTATATGCCAGGCTTGGGGGAGTAACAGTTTTAGAGCGACTGGGTTAATGACTTCATCCACTTTGTACGGCCCTATGTATTTGGGTGAAAACTTTCCCCGTCCCTTCAGATGTAGGTTTTTTGTGGACAGCCACACCCAGTCTCCTACTTGATATAGAGGTTCAGGATTTCTTTTCTTATCTGCGAAGCGCTTGTGGGCGTCTTGAGCTTTCTGTAGTTGTTTCTTTGCTTCTTTCAGCACGATTCGAAGATGAGCATGATGTTCTTGAATAGTAGGATGTTTGGAAACCACGGGCCAGTCGAAGGGAAGCATATTTGGCTGAAACCCTGAAAGACAGAAGAAGGGTGAACAACCCAAAGTGGCATGTTCAGCGTTGTTGTATGTGAACTTAAAGGGTACCATTCGGATGAGTTTTTTAGAATAGAAGGCGACTGGGTGGATTTGCCCTGTGGTAGGATGCCGTTGCGACAATACCCCTCCCAAGGCATGTTGTGAGGCATCTGTTTCCAGGATGAAGGGCAAGCGAGAATCTGGATGACACAGGATGGGAGCGTGGGTGAACCTATGCTTCAATTCCTCAAATACTTGGTCCGCTTCTTCGTTCCACAAGAAGGGAGTATTCTTTCGTAAAAGACGGGTTATGGGGTGGATAACCTTGGAGAAATCTTTAATGAACCTTCTATAATAGTTGCCGAAACCAAGGAAGCTCTGCACTGATTTCACATTGAGAGGTGCCCTCCATTGAGTTATTGCTGAGACCTTTGCCATATCCATCTGAAAGCCTCGGGCGTTAATGACTTATCCCAAGAAGGCGACTTCTTGCACATGAAAAAGACATTTCTCCAGCTTGGCGTAGAGAGAGTGTTGTTGAAGGCGTTCCAACACGGTTCTCACATGGGTGATGTGCTCCGAGAGGTTTGTGGAATAGATGAGAATATCGTCGATATAGACGATGCATATGGAGTCCAGTAATCCGCGCAGCACCTCGTCCATAAAGAACTGGAACGCTGCTGGTGCGTTGCACAGTCCGAGAGCATCACTTGGTACTCGAACAACCCATACTTAGTTCGAAAAGCGGTTTTCCATTTGTCTCCTGTTCTAACTCGTACCAAGTGATATGCCCCTCGGAGATCCAGTTTGGTGTAGACTTGAGCCACCTTCAATTGATCAAGTAACACTGGTATCAAAGGTTACGGGTACCTGTTTTTTACGGTAATTTTGTTGAGGGCGCTATAATCTATACACGTTCTCAACTCGTCACAATCCTTTTTAGTGATAAAAAGAGTGGGGACGAGGCGGGGGATGACGAGTGTCGTATGAATCCTGATGCTAGGTTTTCGTCCAAGTATTTCTTGAGATACAGGTTTTCGGGTTCAGTAAGGGCGTAGACTCGGCTACAGGGGATGTCTGCTCCTGGTAGTAAATCAATGCGGCAATCGTATGGCCGATGGGGTGGTAGTTGGGTTGCCTTTTGTTTATCAAAGACTGTCTGAAATGACAGGTATTCTTCTGGAAGCTGTGTAGAACAACAAAGATCGATGGCTTCCACCCCAGACGCTAGGTACTCGGCTTGAGTATGGAGAGTAGTCTCTTGGGACGTGGAATGTTTAGTGCAATGGGCTCTGCAGAACTCAGAGGACAAGGAAATAGTACGAAGAGCCCATCGTATAACAGGGTCGTGCAGCGTCAGCCATGGCATTCTCAAGATCAGACGAAAATGAGGGGCGTCAATGAGATCGAAGCTTATGGTTTCGTAATGCTCTTCGGTAATCTTCATCTCCAGGGGAATGGTCTGGTATCGGACGGGTCCCGAAGTCAGCGCCTTCCCATCTACCGCCCTTACCAGGGTAGGAGTCGTTTTCTGGACATAGGGGACTCCTATATTCTTTGCGTATTGCTGATCCATGAAATTTCCCGGGGCTCCTGAATCGAGCAGAGCGGGTACTCGTACGGGCGAGTCTGATGTTACCCAAAGTGTGACGTCCACGTTCAGGTGGGCCACAGAGGGCTGGATGGTGTTAGCCAAGACAAAAGGGATCTTAAGCGCTTCAGAACCCAAGACGGAGATTCCGTCCTGACTTGGGTTTAGGAGTTTTCCGCTTCCTGTTGAGTGGCCGCTTGAGTCTTGAGAATGGGCCCCCTCTCTGAGCCTTTGGTTCTGGCCCGACACTCTCTTATAAAGTGTCCCCCTTTTCCACAGTATAAGCATAGTTTCTGTTGTCTTCGTTTTTCTCTTTCTTCTGGGGTCAACGGACCTCTGAGTCCGCCAATTTGCATAGGTTCTGACCCGTCTGTTCCCTTGGGGCGTTCGTCAACAGACGGTCGGAGTCGAGGTAAGACAAAACTGGGTTCTCCTCTGCTTTTATCCCCTTTTCTCTCTTGCAACCTATGGTCCAGTTGTACTGTCAGCTCAATTAGTTCTTCACATGTTGGCGGAAGCTGGACAACTTGAGAAAGAACGTCCTTTAATTCTCCCCAAGGTCCCTGATAGAATAACGAGGTACGCTTTTCTTGTGGCCAGGTTGTTTCCACCAGGAGCCGGTTAAAGGTCGTTATATATGTAAGGAGGTCCTGTGACCCTTGTCGTAATGTCATAAGTTCTCGATCCAAAGAAAGCAGTTGAGTTTTTCTATCGAACAGTTTTCTCAGTTCCCCACAGAAGTCTTGGAAATTGTGAAGCACGGGATTGTTTCTTTCCATTAAGGGTATTGTCCAGTTTGATGCGTTGCCTCCCATATAGGACATCATAAACGACGTTTTGGATGCGTCTTCTTGGAACACTGCTGATTTTCACAGAAAATGGAGTCTGCATTGGTGTAAGAAGGTTTCGAACTTTTTGGGATCCCCATAGAAACGTTCTGGGGGGGCTAAAGGAATTCCGGGGTTCTGTATCACATGGACCGTTGGGATGAGGCTGGTAGTCGATGAAGAGGCTGCTGGGGTTGAAAATATACCTGTTCCTTTGGGCCCTTCACCTTGGGATGAGACGGGTGGTGGTAATGTCCAGTCTTTAATATAGGAGCCTCTCCCTGTGGTTACGGGGGTACTGGTTCTTGAGAGCCCTGCTACTTCCCTACGTAGGGTTCCCATTTCGTTCCTAAGCTCTTGGGTCTCTCTACGGGAGGTCTGTACTTCTTGCTGGAGAGCATTTATGCTTTCCAGCAGTGAGGACATGACCGCTGCGGTGTCCATCGCTCAGGCCGGCTCGTTCCTTGGGCTTGACAATCTGATGATGTATGGTGCGCGCCTCGCCCTGGCCTTCTACTGCGTAAACCGCGACAATTAGGTTGTGAAGCAGCTTTGAGCTCTGGTCCCATTAGAGACATCATAGCACATATATTCTACTACCTGTCAAATGAAAGGGGAATTTTCGCAGAACTCTTATGCAGAATCAACATTTGGATAAACATCGATCCTTTTGAGACACTTTATGTCCAGCATTCAGATAAGAACATGGTAATATGTGTCTGTAGATACACAATCTGTCAATATTCTTGTAATCTACTATTGGGCTCAGACATTTGCAGCTTGTTTGTCTTCAAAGAAGTCTTTTGAGTCACAAGATATTGTGGCTCCTCCTCTCTGTGGCAATGTGCATGGTTATCGGCTGCATTGCTAGATTGTATTTCTCAACCGTTGACCTTGGACGGGTTTGGCTGAACCTCCAGTTTTCTATGCCTTTTTGGCATCTTAACAACTGAGGAACCAAAACATTTTTTTGAAGAAGCGACAGATTCTAATGAATCTCCATAAAGACATTGCCATCTCGACATCCAGCAGTAGGGAAGTCACCCACAGACCATCTGCCTTGGGGTGGGCCCAATCACCTTCCACTCCTGAGAATGTGCCTTCAGGAGTGGTAGTTCAGATTCCATTCCTATAGTGCCCTCAGTGCAACGTGAAATAGTCATCACCATCAGGTGTGTAAGCTGTGTCTTTCTCCTGAGCAGAACGAGAAAGACTGTCTGCATTTTAAATAAAAAAGACTCTGAGGTATCAAAGAGATCAACGCCTCACTAGCAACATAGAGATAGCGGCCGAGGCAGAGTTCTCAGGAGAATAGTGACCAGTCAGCACAAATACACCCTAAAGGACCCCAGCAGGTGCTACAGACATGCCCTGTATGGGGCAGCAGGGCAGCCCCTTGGCTACTCAACACACATGTTTTGGTGCTCCACAACCAGCTGGTTTCAGTCAACATAGAGAGGGGGTTTCAGAGCCAAGAAAGTACAAGTCGACTGCTGATCCTGATCAGCCTGCCAAAAGAACAAGCACAGCACCAAGAAACAACACTTGAAGCCAAAGACTCCAGGTCAAAGCCACTCAACGCCAACAAAGCCTTTGAAGCCGAAATCCTCAGTGCCGAAAACTCCGTCACCGAAGGAAAAGGTACAGATAAAAGAACACACTGGTTCCAAGGAACTATCTGCATTAAGAAGAAACCCAGTGGCGAAAAAATAATCAGGGTAACTACTGGGCTACTGAGGAACTGGAAGGTCTATCCTTGAGAAGTTGCAGTAAGTCCTGGGCAAAATTCTAAAGGACAATCGTTATTAACCCTCAGACTGGAAGACTCACCACCAAAGAGAAGGCTTTAGTTGGAGGAGCCTACCATATTGCCACCAAAAAAATTTGTGGCACACAATGGCACCCGTTCAACACCTCTACCGCCATTTCAGACTTATTCACTACAAATTTCACAACACTGTTCACCAAAGTCTCCCACATGGCCTACCTACTTGCAGTCAGACACATGAAGTCTAAACCAATATTTTCCTGCAGAAGTCTTCTGAGACCTCATGTACCACCCCCATGATCATGACAACCCTTGGGAGGATTATGATGTCGACCCTCAAGACGACACTGACCTAAAAATGGTACCTATTGAGCCCTCCCTGCCTGATGACACTACGAATTACAATAGTGTCATCCCAACGAGCTGCAACATATCATAAAGTAGATCTGCATATAACACCTGCGGATGATGACTTTATGGTAGAGACTGTTCGAGGCATATGTGGCTGCAGATACGCATGCTTTGCATACTGCCACCATTTAGAGTTGGGTACAAATATGTGCAGTTTGTTTTTCTTCAAAGAAGTGTTTTGAGTCATGAGGTAGAGTGACTCCTCCTTTTGGGAATACTGTGCATGGGCATTGTCTCTATCTTAGATTGTTTTCTTTCCACTGTCGGGTTCAGTCGTGTGCTCCTTCTCTCCTGCTCGAGACCACTTCGGACTACTTTCGCTTTGTAATTTCTCACCTGCACCCTCGTCTATACTGGTCTCGAACGGAGTATCACCCTCCGCGTTTTGAGCGAAGAAAACCATCTTCCATCGGTCCGACGCGCTTCGATCATGGCCTGCTCGGCCTCGCCCTTGGGGGCTTCGCTTCTTTTCATTCGGCTTCATCAATGATGTCCTGCTGATGCAACAGACTCCCTTTCCATTTCTGCCCGAAGTACCATTCCAGTTACTCGCGGACCGGCAAACATCAGGTCTGCAATCTCTGCCTATCCCCTGACCACCGGGAAGAAGACTGTGAGGCCTGCAAATCGTTTGTCAAAGAAAACTCTTCGGGATCAAAGAGAATGCCACAGAGAAATGCAGCAACGTGACTTCCATGAGGAATCCGACATCTTGGCTGAAGATGTTGTACATTAGGAAGAAAATATCTTTGAGGCATCCGCTGGAGAAGAAGAGGTCTCCAACAAGGGCTCCGTTTAGATATCAACACCGATCTTACTCCTGGCCATCGTACCGTGAATACAGACAACCCAGTCTTCCCACCTAAAAAACATTTGGGGTTGATTGAGCAGTAAGCTCCCCGGCCACCATGGGCAACAGGCCATGGTCGGCACCGAAAATCAGATTCATACGTTCGGCATTCTGGGTCGGC
The DNA here is from genome assembly GCF_964204655.1 of Triturus cristatus. Lineage (NCBI taxonomy): Eukaryota > Metazoa > Chordata > Amphibia > Caudata > Salamandridae > Triturus > Triturus cristatus. The sequence continues at coordinate 1,049,747,249 of NC_140589.1, forward strand.
TCCGAAACGCTTGCTGAAATCCTCCACCTCAGCACTGATCTGACCATGTTCAGCTCCGGGCTCTCCGGCACCTACCACTTCAGCACCAAAACATATCTCGGCATTCAAAACTCCAAAAATGGCACATAAGGACTTGGGCTCCTCTGTGATGCTAATCCTCAATATGATGAAGGAGAAGCTTGACGCCAAGTAAAAACAGATACATATTCACCCCACTGGGTGTATTCTGGCTAAAGAAGTGGTCCCAGCACCAGCTTCACATCCATACAAGCAACAACTCGCCTTTGGATAAGAAATTGGTCAGCCTGTGCCACCTAAGAAAACAAAGACTGATGAAGCAACCAGTCCTTTATTTCCTCCTTCTCCACCTCCTCGATTACCCTCTAGCCCCCTCCTCTACATCTTCATCTTCATCCTCTCCTCCACATCCACAGGGTGATCCACTTGATATCACCCCTCAAGGGTCCCCACAGGGAGAGCAAAACACAGAAGATTATATATTTGACGCATCACAGGCACCAGACCCATGTTCAGGATGTGACATGAACCCTCCAGAAGACACGGATCCACAACTATACCTGGCTAGACCATCACCTCCTGATGACATCACCTCCTACCAGGAGCTTATTAGGAGGGCTGCCACATACCATCAGGGACCCTTACATAAGAAATCCTTAGATTAGGATAACCTCTTTGAGACCCTCTCCACTACACATATGGGGACCCAATATCTCCCTATGCTTAAGGGTATGCTTAGTCATACTTGTGCCATTTTTAAAGTCCCTGCGTAAGCACACATCATTACTACCAGGGTTGTTAAGAAATATAACGCTCATCCTCAGACCCAATTTACGTTAAGAGGGAAGATTCCACCAGATTCTCTAGTGGTTTCCAATGCAAGGAAAAGTGCCAACTTACAAGCACAGAGTGACTCACCCCCTCCTGATAATGAAAGTAAACTTATCGACGCATCAGGCAAAAGAGCGGCTGCACAATCTTCCTACCACTGGCACATTGCTAATACACAAAGACTCCTCACAAGAAGTGCCCTCCTCAAATGGAGGAACTTCAGCACCTTCAAGAAGAGTACAAAAAGAGAGGGCAAGAGATAGTGGCTGAGGGCAAGCTCATCTCTAATACTCTAGTCAGATGCGCCTTTGAATCCGCAGATACTGCAGCACGGGGCATTTAAACCAGTTTCCTATTGCCCTGCTGTGCTTGGCAGCACGTATCTGGTTTTAAGCCAGAAGTCCAGCAATCCTTTCTCAATGTCGCATTCAACAAGGAACATCTCTTTGGCCCTCAAGTTAATGAGGAATAAGAGAAAATGAAAAAGGATACAAAGGTCGCCAAATCTATGGGCACACTTCAAACCCCAAATCCCTGTGGCTCCTTTTGCCACTCCCCATATAGAGTTGGTGCCATAACAACAGCATCTGAAGCCACTTCCTCGTACCACTGCGGCCAGAGTCACCCTTCTTCTCAGTGAGGATAATTCAGAGGCACATACAGGGAAAATAATGCAAAGGGTAGAGGCAATGGTGCCTCACCTTGTGGCGCTGCCCCTGCCACCAAACAGTGACTCCCTTCTCCTTCCCCGATCACACAACACCTGTCAAGGGACGATTACAAAGCTTTCTTCACAATCGGCTGTCCATAGTATCGGACCAATGGGTGTTGAACATTATCTAGCATGGCTGTTGTTCAGAGCTCATCAACACATCTCCAAACATTCTAACTTGCTCTCACAAGATCTCTCTGGAACTCCAAATACTGCTCACACAGGAAGCCAAGCCCTTCTCCTTAACGGATCAATTGTACCTGTCCCTCTACAGCACCAGGGGTTAGGAGTATACTCACTCTACTTCCTAATCCCCAAAAAGGACAGACCTCTATTGCCTGTATCAGATCTAAGGACATTACATCCCGTCAGAGCATTTTCATATGGTCACTCCATCTTCTGCAACAACGCGCCTTTCTCTCACCCTCGACTTGAAAGATGCCTACTTCCATATTCCAATACATCCTGCTCATCACAAATATTTAAGATTTGTCATTGTAGGTAAGTATTATCAATTCAACGTCTTCCCATTTGAAGTGACTACAGCACCTCGCATGTTCACCAAGTGCCTAGCAGTGGTAACAGCGCACTTACACAGACAAAATATCCATGTCTTACCATTTCTGGACAACTGCCTCATCAAAGCCATTACTCTGTCTATATGCCTACAGCACACTCAGGACACTATAGATGTACTCCATCAACTAGGCTTCACCATCAATTTAAAAAAATCGCATCTTCAGCTTTTTCAATCCAGCCATATCTAGGAGCTATCCTGAACACACAGTGGGGACTAGCTTAGCCCAATGTAGCCAGGATCCAGACCTTCCAGACACTGCAACCACATTTCCAACCCAACCAACAACTGACTGTCAGAACTGCCATGCGTCACCTTGGGATGATGGCAACATGCATCGCCATAGTACCACATGCATGGCTGCACGTGTCCACTTCAGGAATGTTTAGCACAACAATGGTCTCAGTCACAGGGTCACTTGGAAGAGCTTGTGTTGGTAGACAGCCGCACTCATCGCTCTCTGCAGTGGTGGTACACATACAACCTGACAAAAGGGTTGCTTTTCATTGATCCTGTTCCCCAAATCAGCCTGACAAACGGTTGCATGATTCACAGGCTGGGGTGCTCACTTACAAAATCTCACAATTCAGGGTCTCTGGAACACCAAACACCAGGGTCTCCACATCAACTACCTAGAGCTTCAAGCTGTTCACCTAGCATTGAAAGCGTAGCTACACTACCTGATCGGCAAAGTTGTCCTAGTTCAGACGGATAATATGGCAACCATGTACTATGTACAAAAACAGGGGGACACACACTCTCTCCAGTTTTCATGCCTATCTCATACCATTTAGCCTTGGGCTCTACATCACAACATTCATCTCTTAGTGGAACACCTTCCGGGAACAGACAACGACTTTGCCGACCTCCTCCGCAGAATGCGGCAACAAGTTCACAAGTGGGAACTCCACCCCAAAGTCCTCCTCCTCTAGTACACAGATAGATGATCCCACACATAGATCTGTTCGCCACTGCAAACAACACAAAATGCCCAAGCTTCGACTCCAGATACCCACACCCGCTATCCAAGGGTCATGCTCTATGGATGAATTGGTCAGGGTTATTTGCCTAAGCTTTTCCACCTCTTCCTTGTCTTCCGTTTCTGGTTCAGAAATGCAGCCAAATATCCCTCACACTAATACTAGTAGCCCCCACATGGGAAAGACCTCTATGGTTCACAGCACTACTCGACCTATTAGTAGCATCGCACGAGAAGTTTCCCCTCAAGCCGGATGTTCTCACTCAAAACGATGGAGAAATCAGGCACCTAAACCCCAAGGAACTGAGGGCCAGATGTACGACCAACAATTTTGCGAGTCGCAAATTGCGTCGCAATAGCGACTCCCAATTTGCGAGTCGCAGAAGGGATGTACAAAAGTGTCAGAGACACTGTTTGCGATTCACAATAGGGTCGCAAATTGCGAGGCTCATGAATATTAATAAGCCTCGCAATTTGCGAGCCCATTGGGAATGACAGGCCCTCCCAGGGATGGTGGCCTGCTGGGCTCAGCAGACCACCATGTCTGGGACTGTTATAATTAAAGCAGCTTTTTTTTTAAATGCAGCCCGTTTTCCTTAAAGTAAAACGGGATGCATTTTAAAACAATATGAAAAGTTTTAGTTTTAGTTTTAGTTTTTAAGGGCAGGTGGTGGTCCCCGGGACCACTGCCTACCCTTAAAAAATATTTTCAGAGCCTGTCACAAAGGGCAAGGGGTCCCCTGGGGACCCCTTCTCATTTTCGACTCCATTAACACACTCTTGAAGAGGGTGGTAATTTGCAAGTGTTTTGCGACCACAACTGCGGTTGCAAAACATTGGTACATGGCTTTGCGGTTGCTATTAGGAAGGGAACGCCCCTTCTTAATAGCGAGTCGCAAAACCTATTTAGCAAGTCGCAAAATATTTGCTACTCGCTAAATAGGCTTTGTTCATAGCCCATGAGGTTTTTGCATGCGCAAACGGGTCGCAACCCCTTTTGCTCATGCAAAAACGGGTTGCACATCCGGCCCTGAACCTAGTGATTTGGCTCCTGAGGTTATAGATTTTAATTACCTAAACCCCCCACCAGAATTTATGCCCATCCTTAAAGAAGCTCATAGACCTACTACTAGAGGCGCACTATGGAACCAAATGGAAAAGATTTGTCTTTTACTGTCGTAATTACAGTATTGATCTATTTAATGTTACTATACAAAACATTGTTTGTTACTTGTTGCATTTGCTAAACTGTGGTTTGGCTTTTACACCCATACGACTACACTTAGCCGCAGTTGCAGCTTACCTTCAAAATAGATGACATTTGTCCTTTTTCAAGGTACCAGTCAGTAAAAGCCTTTATGGAGGGCCTCAAAAGAGTAATTGTACCTCGGATTCCACCAGCACCAATGTGGAATTTAAATATTATTTTAACAAGGCTTATGGTGTCACGTTACGGCGCTTGCCGTTCCTCGCCACTACAAACACACACACAGATACGACCCGGAATACTCACTTCCGGGTGGAAGTCGAGGACCGGTCTAGTCGTTCGTTCAGCGCAAGGGTCAGAGAAGCGCTTCCGGGGGAAACGCTTAAACACCGCGTTTCCCGCCGGCTCGGCGCTTCGTATTCCTTTGGATTCCCCGAGCGCGAGACAGCGTCCCGAAGCTGACCAGCGGAAAGCGAACGCTTTCAATCCCCGCGGGAAACCTGCAACGACCATCGTCCTCTCTCTGGAAAGCATTCCAGGTATCAGGTTCCCCAACCCTTGCCCCTCCCGTGACACTTAGTTCCTTTGAAGGGGTTCTCCTCTTTGTTTGCCATTGATGATTTTGCCAGCGCACTGCGCCAGTTCTGATTTACCCTGAATGTTTTTGCCATTGATGATTTTGCCAGCGCACAGCGCCAGTTCTGATTTACCCTGAATGTTTTTGCCATTGATGATTTTGCCAGCGCACCGCGCCAGTTCTGCTTTACCCTAGATGATTTTGCCCTTGATGATTTTGCCTTTGATGACCTTTTGCCTTTTCGCGCAGAAGCGCCTTGATGTTTTGTTTTCTCTACACTGGAGCAGCGTTTAACATTGCATTCGTCCTCCCGGAGTGTTATTGGGAAGTTGCGTTTAATACCATTGACCTTTGTGCAAGAGCACTGAATTTTGATTTGCTGCATAACCTGTCCTACACACCTCACCTGAACAACTGCCGTGCTGCGACCTTCGTCACCGCAGTATGGTGAGTTCCCTGAGTCTAGGACAGGAAATATATCTGTGTGTGTGTCTACGGTGTGTTGGGGTTCTTCACTGACCTTAGTTTCCCTGTTTATAGGCCACTCCGAGATACCCTGCGCGCCTACCTACCGCTGTTGTTCAGGCTCCTTTCCCTGCGTCCATCTCATCCCTGCTGGGTTCTACTGTCCACGAGGGTCAGGTGGGTACAGGGACGGGCGCTCTTGTCGTCTCTGCGGAATCGCTGCACAAGCAGAGGTAAGTCTTGTGGAGCACTTGACATATGGGCCCTCCATTTGAACCGTTGCATAATTGCTCTATACAAATTCTGTCAAGGAAAGTAGCTATCCTTATAGTCGTCACTTCACTTAGGTGTGTTGCTGAGCTCCAGGCCTTAACCTTAGAAGAACCGTTCTTCCAGTTTCTCAGAGATAGAGTTATGCTTCGCTCATACCCTTCTTAAGGTGGTTTCTCACTTCCACCTTACACAGTTGAGCTACCTTTATTTTCCCCTCACCCAGACACAGTAGCAGAAAGAGTGCTCCATATACTAGACCTAAAAAGAGTGCTTATGTATTATATTGACAGAACAAAAGACTTTCAGGAAACAAAACACTTTTTTTATTGCTTTTTCACTCCGACACAAAGGAAAACCCATGTCCTAGTCTGGCATTGCCCACTGGATAGTAAAATGCATTCAGACATACTATGCTAAAGCCAAAAGAACTTCACTCAAGCCCCCTAGAGCACTTTCTACACTTAAGATAGGGGCTTCAATGGCTTTTCTAGATAACATCCCACTAGCTGATGTTTTCAAAGTAGATATATGGTCTACACCACACACCTTCCCTCAAAATTATTGTGGGGATATTTTAGCATGCCAACAAGCGAAGGTAGGACAGGCAGTGCTAAAAACACTCTTTCTAACAATTGCAACACCCACAGATTAGCCACTGCTTTTAGAGGGCACAAATTTAAACTCTATTCAAAGCATGTGTATCTACAGTCATACATGCCTCGAACGGATTATTTTACTTACTGTGTAAGCATTTGTTCTTGGCATGTGGAACGGCTACGGAGCCAAGAGAAGGAGTAGAGGTATGCCTGCAAAGTTTGCCTCATTCAGTAAACAATGACTCTGCATATTCCTCCCGATCATTCAACACCTGCCGAGGACAGACTCCAACAGTTCTTGACCGATTGGCAGGATATCACTTTGGACCAGTGGGTGCTCGGCATCATTGACCATGGTTACTGTCTCAAACTCACAACAACCTCATCAAACATACTGTGGCACCTTCCATATCGAAACCATTTCCTTTCTTCTAAACATGCTGGCACCACCCAACCCCAGAAGTCAAAACCCAAAGTATGTGAGCGACAGTTGAGATAGGGCTTTGATATAAGAAGCTGTGATGCGAGTTGTGGCATAACTTCATCTTCAACCTGGTCTGTGTGCGTGTTTTTCGAGCACCAGATCTGACAATGGCGACAAGGATAATTCCTGGACGGTGCCCTAACACGCCATATTTATCAGTGCTTTTAAGAAGTCAATCAGAAGTAGAGGCCTTTATATCAAAATGTGTTTTCTCAGTAGGTAGTCAAATCTACAGTATTGCTGTTAAGGAGCAAATTGAATATGGAAACCATTTTCCGGAGGCCAACGTAAAGTACTATACTGACTCCTTGATTTTATTGTGCACAGCGCTGAAAGTTTTAGAGGCACAACCTGTACAAAATAACAGCCTTTTGGTGAACCTATTAGCTGTGGTTTTGGTGTGAATTCTCAGATGCCAGAGGTATATATATATTTGGAAACATTGCATGTTTGACAGGAGGGAGCAGTGCTGGTTGAATAGGAAGTCTGTGTGCATCCAGAAATCCTTCTTCCGGCCAACTGTTCCAGTGCATTGGACAGCTGGTGGTGCTGTGTGACCAGACTTGTGATAAAGTAAAACAGTTGAGCAGTCCAATAATGCGGCAATTCTGAGGTGTGTGTGTTGCTTTTATGCGGTGTGGTGCTGACAGCGGCAGTTTTAACATTGGGACGGGGAGCCTATCACCTCCCCGCCCACTGTGATCGCGCTAAATGTGAAAAATACAATGGCATTTATTTTTCACTATGGAGAGCCACAGCCACCAGCCTGCCCCTGAGCCAGGAGAAATAGGCGCATGTCTTCTGCTACCAATTGACAGCAGAAGACTGGAGCAGTACCTGACCGTGCACTCCAAAGTGCACATGTCCGTTTGGCCGGCTGTCTTGTGCCGGCCAAACTAACATACACACTTTGAAGCTATCCACCCAGCTGTCTTAGACAGCCCGCTCCATCCTAACCTGGTGTTGCTCTCGTGCTGGTTAGCAGCATAGGAGCAGGGTCTGGAATAGTTAGGGGATCAGTGTCGGCCGTCACATACACAGAGTGGAGAAAAGGAGTGCTTGATGGAGCACAGGAGGGGTCCTGGGGAGGGAACATAATAAGAATAAAACATTTTAAAAAAAGATAAACATACCTGCTGCCGGTCGTCTCCCGCGTTGCGCCTTGGATCTGGGACTTCCTTGTCCCAGCAAACACCGTAGACTCGTCACAGACTCCCTGTCCAATCCCCACGCTGCAGAGAGGTGCGGGTATTGGCCTGCGCAGGCTAGAAAGATGCCCTGGCCTGCTCAGCCCATGGAGTCTGGGTAGTTTCTCTAACTTGGCTGTTCAATACAGCCGGGTTAGGGAAACCTAAGTGCACATGTGAGTATTGGTCGGCCTGAGACGGCCAGTCAAACCCACATGAGTACTTAGGGAGTTCACTAGCACTCCTCCTCCTCCTCCCCCTCCCATGCCTCAGCCCCGCCCCTCCCTACACACGCTGGCTGAGCCAGCGGCTTAAATATAAAACAATACTGAAATATCATTTTATTTTTTTGCTGCTGGCTCTGAGCCAGTGGGGTACCGCACCTTCTGTAGGGGATCATTCTTTGTGCATCAGACTGCAGAGGAACAGGATGACGTGGAGCTCGTGGGTAAGTACAATTGTATTTTATTTATAAGGCATGTGTAATGCATGTAAGTGTAGTGATTACGTTAGTGCTTATTTAAGGGTTTTAGGTGGATGGGGTTGTTTTTATTCGGGATTGTTGGGGGAGGGGTTGTTTAACTTAGGTTTTTGGGAAGCAGTGGGCCACTTAGCTCGTCCCAAAATTTTCTAAGGCTACCAGCCGCCCCTGAGATACCAATGGAAGGGTTACGTATGTGAAGGAAGCTCAAAAGCAAGTTGTTTCTGACATTTGGAATTAGAACAGTCCTCACGTTTGGAACCTGTGTGATCAACCTTCTACAGGCTTCATGGATGTTCGTACTGTTATTGTTTCTGTCAAGTTAGTGAGTGTACTTCGATAGCCAAATACTGCCATCTAGTGGGAAAATATATATATAAAAATAGCAGTTTTGTTTTGGTGACAATTTTATTATAATTGAATTTATAGAGCGCACGAATGCCCATACAGGGCTTCCCAGCGCTAACACACTCAGACTAGATAAAATGCAAACAGTTCTTTAAAAAGCAAGGTCTCCATAGAGGTGCATTTTCTTAATCTGAGATGCAGCGCATTCCACAGTTTGTGCCCTTAATATTTAAAAGAACTCAAACCCTCCCCCAACTCCGCACCCTCTTCCCCCATCGACAAAATTCAGTCGAGGGATGACAGCAAGGCCAAGTCACGTGGGTGCAGGAGGTGGTTTGGACATACGAGAAACAAGGCTGTTAAGATAATTAGGGGCAGTTTGGGTCATAGCTTTGTACATAAAGCACAATTCTTTAAACTTGGGGGCAGATTTACAAGCCCCATGCGCCACATTTACGCCGCTGCGTCGGCAGCGTAAACCATGCACCACGTTGCGCCTTATTTACAACGTGACACATCTAGGGAGATGCGTCGCGTTGTAAAGCCGTGCACCACATGAAACCTGCGTTAGGTTTCATGTGGGCGTTCCGGCGCAGGGTGGGTGTTCTGTCGCAGGAACGCCTTGTAAAAGTGATGCAGTGAAAACTACAAGTTTTCACTGACTCACTTTTACATCCATGGCGCGTCAAAACCCTACGCCTGCTTGAAGCAGGCGTAAGGAGTGACGCAGCATGTTAGGCATAGGGCGCTCCTGAGCATTGCTCGAGCCATGTTGCGCTTGCAACACAACTCCAGCAATGCGCCGCCCTTACACCACAGGATGCGACACGCATCACCCTATCCTTGCGGCATGGTGCTCCGCATTGTAAATGCGGCGCATTTGTGGTGGCGCATTGAGGGAATTGCGTGTCGCATCTTTGCAGAGATGCGCCAGAACTTGTAAATCTGCCCCTTCGTACGTTTTTCAGTAGTCAGTGAAGCTTGCGCATGTAGGTTGGGACCTAGACATGCTGAGGACTATTACACAGGAGTCTGGCAGCTGCAATCAGCCCTGGCTGTAGTTTTTTAAGCAGTGACTTTGAAACTTATACGTAAAGCACATTTCTGTAAACGTCTTTTGGCGAACAAAGGATGAAGTGAAATGAGAAATGACCTGAAAGGGACAACCCTGCAAAAAAGAGCAAAAACATTGCATGGCTGTGCTCCGGATTCCACTATCCGAGAGAAGAATGCAATATATGGAATGATAAAGTGTATCAAATGCTGCACTTAAGTCCAGAAGAATAAATGCGGCAGTCCCTCCAGCATCAAGAGTTGCTCTAAGGTGCCCAGTGACCCCTAAAAGAGTTGACTCGGTGCTATGATTGGACAGAAACCAGACTGAGAACCATGAAGAAGAGTTTTGGATTCTTGACAAGAAGATACAAGAGTTTATATATTTTTGAAGCATTTTTGTCTAGGTTGGCTTAAGTGAAATAAGACGAATGGTTTCAGACTTTGACATATCTAAAGAGGGCTTTATAAGCAGCAGAATAGTCGTGGTATGCTTCCAGGAAGCACAAACAGTAGCTCGAGACATAGACTAGTTAAGAAGATCAATCCAAATAGAAGAGAAACTTTCACTGTCGTGCTTTAGTGTTCACGAAGGCGCAGCATCAGACAGTGATCCAGATTTAATTGAATTCAAAAGAGGCTCAAAGCTTTGGGAGTCTAACATATCTAATAGACAAAAAAAATGTTTAAGAGTGTTACGGTCTTCTTTCACAATTCTTTCGTTTTCTTTTCATACAATACCTATCAGACTTATTTTCAATGAATCATGAGTCAAAGCTGTGAATCGCCTTACCAGCAGCGATCCTCACACTACCTCTTTCATACCCTATTTTAGAACTGTTGCCATCTATGGATATCCATGCCTTTACAGTGGATCACATCAGTCACAATAACCATTTGATTCTTCAGCAGGGATCATTGCACTATCTGTGAACAGATTATTTTAACAGTGATCAACAAACATTAACTGAATTCTTTATTATTTTCTTCATTCTGCTTTCAATAAGCAAACCCCTCCTGTTATTCCTGGCTGTCCCAGGTGGGCCTCCCTTAAGTTGGAACAAGTGGGAAAATGTTTTTCTCACCTATGCAACTGATTGTGGACCATATTTAGGCTTAGAAAGGAAGTTAGTTATTCTACAACATTGCTTGGATGCAGAGCGGCAACAAGTTTTAAAACATTTGCCAGAGCTACGTTTGCAAGATTCCAGAGATTTGAAAGTTTTTGAACTTTCTGTAAAACAACTCAAAGATACTTCCAAGTATCAGTACCATCTTAGAATTTTATCACTTTGGAAAAAGGTCCCAAAAGGAAGGGGAGTCCATTGAATTTTTTGTTTCTTCTTTGTGAAAGTTTGTTGCAATATGCAAATTTGGCACTACAAGTCACGGATGCACAAGAGATCAATTTTTACTTGCATGTAACATTGAGAGGGTAACAGTAGAGTTACATATGATGCTGTGTGTGAAAGAAATAAAGAAAGATAAAGGAAGCAAAGACATGGTTTATACAGTGAAAAATAAAAATGTGAAAGTAGCAAAATCTTAGAGGATACTTTCAAAGGTACAAGCGTAATGGGGTTCAAAGGTCAGTGTTAATGATGTAGTCAAATAACATAATGTGTATTTGTAAAGCGCACATTCGCCCTGAAGGGTATCTTGGCACTAAATAACAGATGTTTATTGTTACCCAACTCAGTGGTACTCTTTTTATCGTCCTCAGAATGATAAAAGGCTGAGTGGACTTGCCAGGATTTGAACCTGTGACCATGAGGTTAAACAGAGGCCCCTACAGTGGATGCTGGAGTCCACTTAGCCACCACACCCAGCTATATATATAGGACACATGGCCAACTCTTAAGATTCTCCAGCTTTAAAAGCTACTTGCAACAAGTGCAGTGTGAGAGGGCATTATATGAGTTGTTACAGGAGTAATACATTGCCTATGGGAAGCATCAGAAAAATAGTCAAAGAAATTTGTGTTGAGATTATATTACAGTTGAGTGATACTAACTCTGGTAATCCAAAAGGCGTTGTGTGAATAGGACACATGGAGGTGGAGGCCATGTTTGATTCATGTTCTAAGTTAACAGTTAGCTCTGATTTTGTCTGATAAGGTATTTAGAGGCTTGTTTATAAAGAGGATCGCCTGGGGGGAGTATGGTGGTCAAGGAATAAAAATGAGAGGTTACTTTTAGGAAACAATTGAGTACAAAAACAGATTAACTATTTATGAAATGTACATGTCTGTAAAGGGTGACATCATTTTGGTGTGGCCTGTACAAGAGGATCTTGGGGTATATTTAGACCCTAGCGCACAACCTCAGGTGCAGGTTCAAACTGTTCATGCCAATTTATCTTTTGAGAGTGAGTTTCGAGAAGTTTTTAAAAGTAAGTTAACTGGCTAAAGACTTATGTAAACAAAGTTAAGTTACGCAAAGTAACTGTTCCTGTAGTATCAAAGGTGAGAAGGTTAGCACACTGCATGCAGCATAAGTTATGAACTTGAAATCCTGTGCAACATGGATATGATAGAACCAGTGGAAGCCACAGAGTGGTTGGCACCCACTTGTTGGTGCGTGCAAAGCAGACAGTAGTATCCATTTGTGTGTAGATCTCAGAGCTCTCAATAAGTATGTAGTAGTGGACAGATTTGTCTTCCCCAATATCTTGATATTTTGACTGTTTGCTGATGCCAAGTTCTTCTCTACATTAGACTTGGCATTAGCGCATCATCAAGTACCACTACAACCTGAATCCCAGGAGTTGACTGTATTCATCACGCTCATGGGAGAGTACAAAGTTAAGTGCATGCCTTTGGTTTTCAGAGGACCGTGTCTTCAATACTGAAAGCCATTCCAGGTATATCTTTTATCAAGATGATATGTTAGTCTGGGGAAACTCAAAACCGCAACATGGTGAGAGAGTCAGATTATTCCTCAACACATGTCAAGATTATAGTTTGACAGTTTAATCCCAGAAATGTAACTTTGGTTGTGAAGAAATTAACTACTTAGGACATAGAGATTCTGCAGAAGGAGTTGAACCAAAAAAGTAATTGAGACATGCTATTTTGAAACTTGTCACCTTGAAAGGCAAAGATAACCATTGTTCCTTTCTGAGGATGGTAGAATTTTATAAAACATTTGTTGACAATCTCGCTAAGAGAACATATAATATGAGGTTACTGAAAGACAAAGTGACATTTGAATAGGATACAACCTGTAATGATGAATTTCAAGATTTAAAGTAATGTTTGGCATATGCACCTAAATTGAAGCCATTCATATCTGGGCGTAAGGTTATTATCACTATGGATGCCAGCGTTAAAGCTTTGGGGGGCAGTGCTTCTACAAGAAGGTGTGGCAGAAGAAGAGGCCATAGCTTTGGCCTCAAGAGCCTTGATAGGGGGTTGAAGTCAACTATTCCGTCATAGAGAAAGAGGCTTTGAATATGTTCAAGTAGTGTGTATGGGCTAACAATTTCTAGGTGCGCTCAGATCACAGGCCTTTGGGTGTAATTTTTAATGAAGAAAGGCTTAGAAGTAGTGTAGAGCAGAATCAGATAGGTCATCAACTTACAGGAGTTCAGGGTTGAGGTCAAGCACATACCTGGTATTAGTAACCGGGCAGATGATTGCTTTTCCAGACTTGTGAATGATTCCTTAGATAAGATTGAGTCTATAAAATTAAAAGAGTAGGAGGATCGGTGGAGAGAGGATGTTTGTGCTATAACAGGGGTGTTGTCTCTGAACAAGAATATAAAATGGAATTTGAAAGTGATCAGATTTTAGGAAAGGTGAGGAAAATGCTATCTGAGGGTTGGAAATCCAAAGGCGAAGATTGGGGACAAGTGAAACCTTTCAGAATAGTCAGAAGGGAGTTGGCAGTGAATAGTTGCTTGATTTTTTCATTTCTACAACTAATGAAAGATTAAGACGAGGGTTCTGGTGGCCAGACATGGGCATGCAGATTGAACAGTCAATCAGGGATTGTTATCAGTGTAGCAATAGTGACATGATATTACTCCCTAGGAAGCCCACTATGCATTGTGTGATCTTCCTAAGGGACCCTGGCTGGAGTGAGCCCTGGACTTTGTTGGTCTTTTGTCTGGTGAGGTGTACATCCTGTAATTTTTTGTTTTGGTAGACTTATATTCCAGATTGCTGGGATAATGTTTGACTCAGACATCAGTACAAAGGGTCTCATCATCTTTCTTGAAGAGACATTCTTGAGAGAGGGTTTTTATTAATTAATGTGTACAGTTTTGTTCAAAAGAGATGTTAGAATTGTTGGAAAGGAATGGCACAACTCATCAGATCGTATGGTTTTTAAACCATTTCCTATGCTGATGATACACAATTGATCATCACCATGGACCATGACACCACCCTGATCAAAGCGAGATTTAAACACTGCTTACTGACAGTAGCCCCGTGGATGTCCAAGAACTGTTTTCAATTGAACATGACCAAAACACAGATCCTCCTTTTCGGGAAGGCACAGACGGCTTGGTGAGAGGATTGGTGGCCTCCGGAGCTAGGCTCTCCACCTACCCCCAACAAATGTGCAAGGAATCTGGGAATAATGATGGATGACAAGCTCTCCATGAAGGAGCATGTCAAAAGAGTGTCTGGAACCTGTTTTGGCATCCTGCGAACCCTTAAAAAGGTTTTTCAATGGACTCCTTTGCAGGCTAGGAAGACAATGGTACATGCACTAATAATGACCCGCCTGGACTACGGCAATGCCCTCCTGGTGGTGGTAGTGAAGGCCTTTTTGATGAATACAAGCCCCAGCTAGGCCCGCAAGAGACAAGGGTTCGCTCTTCTGTAACGAGATCTATAAGGAAGTTGGCACGGAAACTGCAAAGTACAAAAACAACGTTTATTAACCCTTAAGGGTGGTCCTACAATCCACACAACACTCTTCAGTATTGCAAGGAGTAGCACAAAGAACATTCGTACACAGTCCCCTTTTATACACAACAGAGGGGCTCATGAGTGGGTGGATAGTACATGAAGTCGAAGAACATTACCATTTAGGGTCATTCTCGATTCTAAATCAATACATGGGCGGAGCTAACACACTCCTTGAGCCCGCGAAAACACATGGTCAAGCAAAGCTAATTATAACAGATGCGGTCAAGTCTGGGCATGCGCCAGATGGACAAGAGGGAGCTATTTATAACTGTTGCTAGGCAGATTACAAGAGCAACTAACACAGAGGTCGGACTCTCCTCGTGGTGAACACGTGGCAGCATGTCAATACAAAATGGAGTCCGGACTTCGGCCAACATAATGGGGAAAACACGATAAAAGGGAAACACTAATGTTTTCAGTAAATGCTTAATCACATTCTGCCTTAATTTACAACAGACGACCCTTTCAGCATTTACTGAAGACATCTGGCTTCCAAGAATAATCATCGTATACGTCAATTATCATCATTCCTTTAACCTCTTTAGCTAGACCCTTCTGACGGGCAACTTCGGCAATAGCTTTCTTATCTGGAATGCAGAATGAAATGCATACAGAACAACATAATGGTCCACATTGAATACACATACAGAGAAAGAATAGAATTGCTATGATAATACAAAGACCAGTTAAGACCTTCCATCCCCAGGCAGTAACCAATGCCCAAAACCATCCAGAAAAGGACCAAGTGCCGTTTTCCGTGTGGATTTCAGCTGCTATTTTATGCAGCTTATTAATGGCGTTATAAACGGATGGTGTATGATCAGGAATGAACACACAGCAGCTACTTCCAATAATTTTACAGGCTCCTCCTCGATCAGCTAGCATTACATCCAATACCATACGGTTCTGCAATGCAACAATTCTGGTAATCTGTAATTCTTCCGTAAGATTCCCAAGAGCAGCAGCAGTCTGATTTGTCACAGCTTCTACCACTCTTGTTAATCTTCGGATCTTCCTACTATTCAAGGCGGCACCAACAAAGAAGAACAATCCTAAGTTAAAATCAATATACTGTTGCAAACTGGTATCAGTCTGATCCACATCATCCGTCGATAAAGTACGTTGATACCTATTTACAGTCACATTATTCAACAATTTCAGGTCTTTATGATACGATGCAGGTGCTAGGAATACAGGGGGTAGTAGGAATGATACATAGCATACCCCAGACCACCCAGCCGGCAAACGGTAATAACCTTTATTTCCACATACAAAATAGGTATTATGGGATGCTAGGAAGGTGCTGTTATTCAGTCCGTCGATATTCAGAACAGTTAAACAATCACTGACACCAACAGGGATAAAACCCACACTCTGGACACACAGGTCCGCTTGGGCTTGTGCCACTTGGATCACAAACTTGTCCTTCCCCATAGTGTCTCTAGTGTTCGTAAAGATATAGGGAATGGATTCATTGTCTGGTCGGTACTCTTCCCATTCCCAAATTGTTCCATTTGCTTGTGGATATCCATTTCTGTCCTGATGACATTCTTTATTAAGTCTAAAAAGCAGTCGTCCCACTGTCGGTTTCCGAGTGGCAAACAACAAAGTGTACCATGCTCTACAAGAGCCATTGTGTGAGAAAGGAAGTGGTATGAATGGCGTACCTCCTTTCTTCTGATGGGCTGGCATCATCCCACATATCCAACAGTTCGTAGCATTTGTAGCAACGTGGGTGTGATGCAGCATCTGAATGAAAGTGTTATTCAAATAGGATTGTCGATGCTTCAACTCTTGATATGGCAATGTGTAAAAGTAGTGCTCCGCAGGCACTGGAGTCGTCAACACAAGTGTCTCTCGAGCTGGAGTTGCCTCCTCCACAAACCATGTGGTTATACCAACGATAGCTACTGTTAGCATGAACCCCAACGCACAAAAAATCTTCTTTTTCTCCATGTCAAAGGAAACAATACCCTAATATCTTCCTGAAACTAAAAGTCTGTCAGAACTCTTCCCCTTGGGCAGCGGTTGATTTCTTCACCAACGGGCCAAGACGGGTGTCGCTACACTAATGCAGGGCTGATCCCCCCCCCTTGCCTCAGCGGCTCTCCGTTTCACTAACCCAAGGGCCGTTCTGACAGTATGTCCCAGTACTGAAGATCTCACTTCCTTGGTCGCAGATGATATCGCCTTCCTCCAGAAGTCGTGTGGTCCGAAAAGAGCTCCTCAGTGTCGTTTGGCCTCGCAACACGGCCTGTCTCTGCTGCTAGGACTTCTCGTTGATCGGTCAGCACGGCAGACTCCACCAGTCCGGGCGGTACCTTTCGACAGTGCAAGGAATGGATCCAATTCTTCCTGTTCGAGACTCGCACTGCCGTCCTCGTTGCAAGAAGGACTTGCTCAGGTCCGATCCATCTCGGCTCCAAACTGTTCGTTCTGTCGAAGACCTTCAGCATGACATGATCCCCAGGCCGGAGACCATGTCCTTCACCGGTAGACCGATCAGGGAGCGCCTCTCGGACCTGTTGATGAATAGAAACCAAGTTATCCGTTAACTGTGCCAGATAATCGCTCATCATTACACAAGGTACATCATACACAGCCTTAGGCCTTGGTGGACCCCAGATATTCATTGGGCGTCCAAATACAATCTCATAGGGTGTAAGGCCGGTTCGAGAGTGTGGCACCGACCTAATTGACAATAACGCCAGTGGCAAGGCGTCTGGCCAAGTCAAAGATGTTGAAGCTTGAATTTTGGCGATCTTAAGCTTCAGTGTACCATTATACTTCTCGACTAGTCCTGCAGACTGAGGGTGGAACACGGCATGGAACTTCTGAGTGATGCCTAGGCCCTTCAAGACATACTTTATAACATCCGCTACAAAGTGAGGGCCATTATCACTCCACAGAAGTCTACAGACGCCGTATCGGGGGAAAAACTCTTTCAGCAATAGCTTCGCTGTAGTCATTGCAGTATTGTCTTTCGCAGGGTACGCCTCAACCCACTTACTGAAGGCGCAAACCACTACTAGAACATACTTCAAATTGTTACAGCGCTCAAGCTGGATATAATCCATCTGCAGAACCTCAAAGGGTGCAGTGGGTGTCGCAAATCCTCCTGCTGGAGTTCGCGTGCCTTTCCCTGGGTTGTACTTCAGACAAATCATACAGGTCTGCACCACCCTCTTTGCTGTGCTAGCAATCTCTGGATGCTCCCAGACTTGAGTAAGCAATTTCACAATTGCGGAAGCTCCAACATGTGCTAGCCCATGTGCCATCTGGACCATAGGTTGTACAAAAGCCGTGGGTAATTTCCATCTATCCATCTGCTTATTTCTCCAGCAACCCTCGTCATCCAGCTCTCCTTCGCTAACCCATTGTTCCCGCTCTTTGTCAGAAGCGGTCTTTTGTATTTCTCGCACTTGCTCCTTCGCATCATGCCATCTCTCCACCTGTGACTTCACTACATACATGGCAGTAGTACCGGGCTGCATCGCAGTCTCCCGTGCTACTCGATCTGCTAACGCATTCCCTTCTCCAACCTTATCAACCACTTTCCTATGGGCGCTACACTTAACAATGGCGATTTTCTTTGGGTATGTCAATGCAGTTAAAAGGTTATGAACTAACTCCCCATGCATTATCTGTACCCCATGTGACGTTAGAAACCCTCTCTCCTTCCAGAGTAGGCCGAAATCGTGCGCTACTCCGAAGGCATAGCGGCTGTCTGTGTAAACATTCACACACAATCCTGTACTGAGCTCACACGCTCGTGTTAACGCTATCAGTTCCGCTGCTTGAGCTGATTTCTGTGGTATGCGTGCTGTTTCCACTATCGTCTGTAACGTGGTAATTGCATACGCTGCTGAAGTCGTACCATCTGGTAGCTTCAGGCATGATCCGTCTACCCACAACTCTCCATCTACATCTAAAAAGGGCGTATCCTGGAGATCAATACGACCCTTTGTTTGTTCCTCAGTCACAAGAATACAATCATGCGCTTTCTGCGCCTCAGGCTGGGTCTCGGGGTATGGCAACAATGTGGCCGGGTTTAATGTCACGCACCTTTTTAACGTAATATGAGGAGCCAAAAGCGTCAACTCATATCCCGTTAAACGGGCACTGGTCAAATGCTGCGTCTTTGTTTGATTAAGCAGAGCATCAACAGCGTGGGGAACTAACACCAACAGTTTATGGGACAATACAATTCCTTCACTCTGCCGTATTGACACAGCTGTCGCCGCAACCGAGCGAAAACACCCTGGTAACGCTCGGGCGACAGGATCAAGCACAGCCGAAAAGTATGCACAAGGGCGCTGCTTATCGCCGTGCATCTGCACTAAGACTGATAATGCACATCCATCTTTCTCATGCACATACAACGAAAAGGGTTTTGCATAATCAGGGGTCCCTAACACTGGTGCTGAACAAAGGGCCTGTCTTAATTGCTGAAAAGCAGCGTCACACTCATCTGACCAGGGGATCGGGATGGGCGTGTCTTTTGTCAAGAGCGCTAGTAACGGCTTAGCTATGTGTGAAAACCCCAATATCCACTGTCTACAAAAAGAAACAAGACCCAAAAATGCACGCACATCCTTCTGCGTGGATGGCCTTGGTGTGTCCAAAATTACTTGGATACGATCTGGTGTGAGTGCACGCCCCTCCTTAGACAAAAGGTGACCCAAATAAGTCACCTTTGGTCTACAGAATTGCAATTTCTTCCTAGAGACCTTGTGATTGTGGGATGCTAAAAAGGAAAGTAAGGCTATCGTACTTTCCTCGCACAACTCCAGGGTGTCAGCCGCCAACAGGATGTCATCGACATATTGAATGAGGGCGACCCCCTCGAGTAAAGCAAAGGAATCCAACTGTCGTTTCAAGGCCTGACTGTAAATACTAGGGCTTTCTGTGTAGCCCTGGGGAATTCTACAAAAGCGATAAGATCTATTGTTTAATGTGAACCCAAAAAGGAATCGGCTATCAGGGTGAATGGGAATAGAAAAGAAGGCATTTTTCAAATCAATCACTGAGAACACGGTCGCCGTAGGCGGGACCAGGGTGAGCAACGTCGTGATATCGGAAACCACCGGGTACTGAGGTATCACGATCTTGTTCACCTCCCTCAAATCAATTATGAACCGATAAACCTTTGCATCCGTGTCCTTTTTCAGAATAGGGAGAATCGGACTGTTACAGATATTATAGGGAACTTCTTCCACTACTCCTACCGCGATCAAATCTTGCACAATCTGTATGAGAGCTTCCTCGCCCTCCTGGGAAATACGATACTGGGGGAGGCGTGGTAGCACCGCCCCCTCCTGGACACTAATGTGGACCGGAGGAATCACCATTTGTCCCACATCCGTGTCCGACGTGGCCCATAAAGCTCGGGGGAGGGTAGCCAACAACGCATCCTCTGAGATCGTACACATCCGCCCAGATCGGGGGTAGTTGTCATTTAAAATCACCCTCACACCCTCGGGGGAACAGCGAATTGTAGCCCTAAAGTGCTTTAACATATCAAGGCCCATAATGTTATCCGGTGTGTACGGAGCAAGCAGAAACGGACAAGGCGCAGAAAAACAATCAACTTTAAATGCAAGGGGCTGTGAAAGAGGGCTTCGGGAAAGTGTACCGTCAAACCCTACCGATGTAACTATTGAGCCGGATGGGGGAGCCCCCGGAACCAAGTACCTAGACAATGCACTACGTGTCGCTCCTGTATCCACTAGGAACTGATCAGTAGAACCTAAAACCTCAGCCGATACATAAGGACCCGTCTGATCGACCGGCACCTCAACTGATTCGGACCCCCATCCTACGCATTCCTATGCATGCTGAGAATCGTGATATCCCGAGTGATCGATGTCCGATACATGGTACTGATGCTGGCGATCAAAAATATTCGAGCTATCTCGGTGCTGTCCGGCCGTATCAAAACGGACATTATCATTAGAGGTCCCTCTAAAGTTCGAGAAGCCCCCTCTCCCCCTCTGGCCACCCAGAGTGTGCCCCTGCCGCGAAGCGCGCAACGCTGGGCACTCCCTGGCCCAATGGCCCAACTGCTTACAGTACGCACATTGGTTCTTATTCAAATCAGGTCGGCCCGAAGGGGGACCATAAGATCCGCTCCTTCCCCTATTGTTATTACCCCGGCGGGGCGGGCCATATACTTGTGCTAACATAACTTTCGTTTTGAGATCTTTTGACTTCTTCTCCTCCTGGCCCTTCGCCTCGTGCTCCTGACGCTCATAATACTGGGCGATGGTCAGAAGGGCCGTCGGTGTCGCGGAGGACCAAGAACTCTCACTTGCTTTTAACCGGGCCGCAACTGCCGGCAGTAGATTAGCCACATATTTGTCCGCAAAAAGGTGGCGGCCTGTGTCGTCGGTAAGCGACTGGCCACTAAAATCATGGAACGTTTCTTCAAAACGCGTGAAGAAATCTGCCACTGACTCATCAACTTTCTGCTGACATGCCGCCAACATATTCCAGTCAATCTTCTTGGGGGGGATTATTGTTTTTAATTTAGCCACAATAGCAGCAGGGAGATCTAGAATATTCCGGGGAGGTTTCTGTGCGGGCTTCCGCTCCCTATCCTCATCCTCAAGGTCAGACCACCGGGCCTTAAAAGCAACTATATCATCCACCTTTCGGACAGATCGCCACGTGTCCGGTGGTAGAATAAGGCCAAAGAACAGATCTATATCCGCTAAGGTCATAATGCAAGAATTCAAGGCCCCCTCGACTTCTTCATAGAAGGCCGCTGGATTCTTGCGGGGGTCAGGCAATGCATTCTTTAACGCCATAACATCGGCTCTATGCCATGGAGTATAAACCCAATTATACACGAAATATCCCTTAGCATCGACGGAGTTAATATCGGAGCTAGTCCCCGCTCCCTTAGGAGGAACATACAAAGGCGCCGCCTCTCGCATTGGTTTAGCATGCACTATGTCATCCTTATCTGACTGGGAGGCGGATGGGTGGCCCTCTGCTGCAACCGAATCCAACTGCTTCTCCGTTTCCGCTCGTTGGCGTGCTTTCTCTCGAAGGGCCAGTACCTCGTCCCGCAAGGCGAACAGCCGCCGAGCCGCCTCAGGAGCCTTAGAGGGAGAAAAAGCACCGTTACGTATTGCTCTGGCATCCGAAGACACTTCGTCAGGCTCAAAAACATGAGAATATTTTCGGAAAGCATTAATCACTTCATCCGCGAAATGACCCAGAAAATACACTTTATCTCTCTCCTGCCATGGCCCCCAAATTTGAAATAATTCCTCCTGGGATACCTTGCCTTTCAGCGCACGGAAGGAGATTTGCCGAAGCTCAGCCATTTGCTCGGCTGGCAACATGGACCGTGTGTCTACCTTACCCGAAGCCGGGTCGGAATCTTGCGGCCGCGGAGCGGATGCGCCAACATAAGGGGGCGGAGAGCGATCTAGTAAATAAAAATCGTCATCAGGATTATTAAGGACAGGATAAATTGGCTGGCGAACAACATATTGACCCGAAACTTGTAGCCTACGCTCTTTCTCTTGTCTATCCGTCTGTTCTTTGTCCTCCCGACGCTTTGCTTCCTGTGCTCGCACATGATCATTCTTTCGTTGCTCTTTATCAAACAATGCTTTCTCACGTTTCTCTCGCTCACGCACTTCCTTCACCCATAACCGCACACACTCAAACATATCCTGACGAGCACGTCGCTTACACATACACTGTTCCACATACTCAATCTTACGCATATCAAACGATCCATACAAAGGCCATCGCAACTCAGGATCCTTCTTGGTATATTTCCTCCACAATGTGCTGTACATTATGGAAGAAAGACCATGCTTCACGTACATATCCCTATTAGGAGTCCCCTCTGGGGGAGCTGGAGCAGATTCCTCGAGGTTCAACCGGTTACCCAAACAGCAGCACCACTTACGGAGTGCGCTAAAAGCAGGCATGTTAGGAATAATGCAAAATATGCAGTATTATCAAGAAAAATGGCACTTAATCGTTGCGCCGTTCCAAGTTTACACAGCTCCGGAGAAATTTCTCCACATTACCTGCCTATATGTGTTGCAACGCATATATGTTCACAAAGACAAATTCAAAATATGACTAGTCACCATCAATCAAACTCAAATAGCCAGACCAGGCTTCAAAACTCGGAGCAAGTACCGTACAACGGTTCTTACCAATCAAGAGTCCAGGTTCCAACTGCCAAGCTCCACAATCGCCCAAACGGCTCTCACGGCAGGACCGACAGAAGAGGTCTCAGTCGATGACCGGCGCCACCCAGATGGTCAGCTCGGAAGGGAAGGAAGAAAAACCTCGGGATGCCAAGGCTAAGACGCCGCTGGCAGTGATCACGTCCCTGGCCAAACTCCTCACCTTCGTCGCGACCAGTCCTTCGAGCATCCGAGTCGCCGATGAGCCCCACGTGCCGGGCGCCAATTGATGAATACAAGCCCCAGCTAGGCCCGCAAGAGACAAGGGTTCGCTCTTCTGTAACGAGATCTATAAGGAAGTTGGCACGGAAACTGCAAAGTACAAAAACAACGTTTATTAACCCTTAAGGGTGGTCCTACAATCCACACAACACTCTTCAGTATTGCAAGGAGTAGCACAAAGAACATTCGTACACAGTCCCCTTTTATACACAACAGAGGGGCTCATGAGTGGGTGGATAGTACATGAAGTCGAAGAACATTACCATTTAGGGTCATTCTCGATTCTAAATCAATACATGGGCGGAGCTAACACACTCCTTGAGCCCGCGAAAACACATGGTCAAGCAAAGCTAATTATAACAGATGCGGTCAAGTCTGGGCATGCGCCAGATGGACAAGAGGGAGCTATTTATAACTGTTGCTAGGCAGATTACAAGAGCAACTAACACAGAGGTCGGACTCTCCTCGTGGTGAACACGTGGCAGCATGTCAATACAAAATGGAGTCCGGACTTCGGCCAACATAATGGGGAAAACACGATAAAAGGGAAACACTAATGTTTTCAGTAAATGCTTAATCACATTCTGCCTTAATTTACAACATTTTGGGCAGGCTCCAAGTGGTGCAGAACTCAGCTGCCAGAATGATACTAAATCTTTCACCCCGTTCCCACTCCGAGCACTCTCTATATTCCCTTCACTGGCTCCTGATTAACAAACTTGCCCTCTTCAAACTTCTCTGCCTGGTGTGTAAGACCCTGCAGGGGAAGGGTCCTCTCTACCTGAGGCAGAAACTACAACCATATTTCCCGGCACGGCAGCTCAGATCTAGTGATTTATTGCTCTTGTGCCCAAAACGCATCAGAACAACGAGGCTCGTAGGCGGCGCCTTCTCATTCCTGGCCCCTTACCATTGGAATAGGTTACCTTTGTCCATCCGAGCATGTATGGACTTCACCACATTCAAAAAACTTTTGAACACCTGGCTCTTCTCTCAGCAGTCTAACTCCTCTTTGCTCCCACTCTGTGATGACACCTAGAGATCCCTGTAGGGATGAGTCATGTGCCTAATAAATGTAATAAATAAATCAATAAAAATAAATTAAACTCCAATGTTGTGTCCTTTCCATCCGCAAATAAATGAAGTCGTAGAGAGATTTAATAGGACTCTTAAGGAGGTAATGCAGTTAGCCAAGTCTGGTGGAATGGGTTGAAAAGATGAAGCAATGAAACGCCTTGAAACTTATCGGTTGACTCCTCATCAGACAACAAGTAAAACTCCCTTTGAATGTTTGAGGGGTAGAAGAAGGTCAAACTCAAATTTGGTTCCTGGGTGGATGAACTAGACTAAGGGTTGGACTGAAGCGCACAACACCAAATAGGTTGAATTGAAGGTAGAGTTGGTGGAAGTTAAAGCTCCTACTAGGAGCAGTGGGTGGTCTAAATTTACCAGTCCCATTTCTGCAATGCAATACAAACTCAGGATGAAAGGATGTGAAATATGGGAAGAATAACAGGAAAGGAAATGTGCAATGATGATGGGGATATTAACTACAGGGAAGGTGGTGAGGGTGGTTGCAACTCCGTTGTGAGAACACGAAGATCCAGTAGTCACTCTACATGGCCTCCCAAGTTTTCTCAAATATTATATTACCAAATAACCTACAAATGCACTGGACATTATAAAATGTCTGTTTAAGAAGTTGTTTTCCTTTTCCATCCTAATTAATTGCTTATTGTTTAATTTTGTTCCTTTTTATTTTGTTTCCCAAAAAGGAAGATGTGTGGTATTTTCCTTATCTACACCCTTCCCCTTTGTCTAAACCTGTTGACACCACCCAACCTCAGTTTTCTAGAATACACAGTGTGTGGGCAACAGTTGAGAGGGGGTTTTGATATGGGAAGCTGTGATGAAAGCTGTGACTGGTGTGTCTTAAATAAAAATAACTTCATCTTCAAATTGGTCTGTGTGCGTATTTCTTGGAGCACCAGATCCCACACATATTTCCACACAGACATACCCTTAGCACTCAACACTTACACCTTCTCAAGGAAGAGTAGGGCGAGGAGATTTCCTTTCACCTGAATGGGCCTGGTCTGCCTCTGACAATGCTGTCTCCACCTCCTGCCAGGAAGCCACACCAGAGAGGGCAGAACTGGTTCTGGCTGGGCACAGACACACTCTGCCTGAGAGTACCAAGGATTTTGGGCTATATGAAGTGGGGCCCAAACCCCTGAACTCTTTTGGACCAAGAAGACTGCCAAGAGGGAGAGCTGGAGAAGCTGTGAGGGGGAAATACCACTTTCCTGAGTGCTTTGTTGTGTTGGCCTGCAGTGGCTGCTTCTGTCTTGGGCAGTGAAAGAACTGGACTGAACTTTTCTGCAATCTATTTTTTGTGAGTTTCTCCAAGGGCTTGAGGTAGAGCTTGCCCCCTGTTCAAGAAGTCTCAGGAACAGCAAAGACTTCAAGTTCTTCTGCCCTCAGCACTGGGGACTGTGTGTTTTGTGCTGCAACAGAAGAAAAAGCAACCCAACGTCACTGCCGACTCCGTGTCCAGAGGGCACCGCCGCACCGCAACTCTGGTCTCACTGATGGCACTTGCTGACGCCGCCAGCGAGCCGCTGCTTGCACCTCATTCCCCGACGACGACGCTCCACGCCGAAATCGATGTCGCTGCCTGCACCGTGGTTCGAGGGCACCGCTCATAAAGTTACATGACGCACCGCCCTCATCCCGCACCGCAGCTTTGACCTACCGATGCAGGCGCCATCGACTCCAGTTCGTCAGCTGACAGTGCTTCAGCAACGACGCCGCCGCTGCTTGCACCGTGACCTGCCAGCACCACGACGAGCACCACATCACTTCGCACCGCGACCCTGATCTCACTGATGACGCCATCTGGGGCCGCCACCAAGCCGCTGCTCGCACTGTAACCTGAGCATCACACCAGCGCTCCTGACTTCAGCCGCGAGGAGTTTGATCTGCAGCGCGTGTGACTTCGAGGGCCCGACAACTCCTGCACCAACCTCCAGAACCTACGCCTGTGGACGCTGTGCTTTCGGAGCTCAACGAGAGGGTGCAGACGCCCTGCATTTCCAAAGGTACTGTTTTGCGGTTCTTCCCGACACCGTAGTTGGCCCACGATGCCGCAGTCAGCCAGAACTGTTTGGATTTGTTTGTTAAAGACGCCTTGATAGCCCCAGAGGGAGCTATCAACTTCAAGGAACTGTTTTTTAATGTTATTGTGATAACTGAAGATTTCTAAGTACTGTATTGTGTATTTGTATCGTTTTTAATCTTGTCTTAAGTATATACAAATATTGGATATTTTTTCTAAACTCGTGTGGTGTCCTTTTGTAGTGCTTACATTGAATTACTGTGGGTTATGTGCACATGCTTTACACACTGTCTCTAAGTTAAGCCTTACTGCTTGTGCCAAGCTACCAAGGGGGTGAGCATGGGTTATTTTAGGAGTGTAACTCCCTTATCCTGACTAGGAAGAAGGGTCCCTATTTCGACAGAGATACCTACCTCTACCAACTATAGACCCCGATTTCTAACACAGTCCCTCACAAGAGGCTTCCCAAAAGTCAGGACCATATCAAGCAGGAACAAGTGAGATTCAGGCATTGAAATCCCAGACAGCTCAATCTGGCAATCTGGCTCCTGAGTACTAGAGTTTAGTTACCTAAAATTACCATTGGAATGTATGAGCCTCCTTAAAGGGGGCAAGATGACCTACCATTAGATCATGTTATGCAGCTAAGTGGAAGAGATTTGGCCACTAAAGTAGTACACAGCACATTGATCCAAAAAAACCTTCAGTTCAAACCTGGTATGCTACCTCCTACACTTACAGAAAGTAGGGTTACCTTACCCCTTTATATAGCAGCACTTAGCAGCTATTGCTGCATATCTACACAACAGGGAACAGTAACCACTCTGGATAATACCTCCGAAGTCACCACCTGCTCCATTCTTGGATCTTAGTGTGGTACTTACCAGGCTCATGGGCCATTCGTATGAGTCTTTACACTCATGCCCATGTCAATTTCTCTCATCGAAAGTTGCTTTCTTTTTGTGAAATCTGTTTATTGGTTTTCAGTTGGGAGATCACAGAGACATATACAGAGTAACGCATTGAATAACCCCAGTATTTAGGGTTGAATCATATCTGTTGGAAATTACAATAAAGATACAAGGGTAAAAATAGCAGTAGTATACTATGACAAGATACGGGTGCCAATAACAACGTAATTCCCCTGAATATCACATGTAAAGCCATACAGTGAACAGTTATTCTATAACAGATTCTGAACAGAGGGACTGGGGTGCATATAGCTCCTAGTGTGTGATTGTGCATCAATCAGGGACAAAATAAACATAATCTGGGGTTAACTTTTAGTGAAAAAAAACTGGGATCCCAGTGCCGGCTCCCCACCTACCCAGACAATCCACCCTCGTACGCACCGTGTACATCAATGATTAAGTGCTACATGTGTAGTATGTGTAGGCTCTGACTGAGTGTGTAAGAGCTCATTAATGGCAGTACATCCCGGTTCTGCAGTGATAAGTGAGGGCCTAAATTTATATCGTTTTCAATAAGGACCCTAATCTGGCTGCGCACATTGGAGCTGACAACAGAGTTTTTTCTAGTGTAGAGGTATAAAGGGTATGTAAGTATGGGATAAGTGTAGGGGGGCATACGTCTTATAGAACTCTGCTGGGAGCCCATCAGGGCCAGGTGCCTTCCCTGACGCCAGTGCCGCTTTAGCATTGCGTATTTTATCAGTAACAATGGGAGGATTCAAGCGTCATGTACTGATCGGGGGTTATCATGATTATTATTATTATGTTTCTTATATAGCGCCTGAATCGACCCCCGAAGGGGTATCTCCGCGCTTGCCTTGGGAACCCGTCCTGGCTTTTCCCTGTGAAATAGCCCCTACAGGGCATCCCCAAGGTGAAAGCCAGGCATCCCGCCGCGGGGGGCCGTTGTGGAGATTAAGCAAACTTAATGCCCAGAGTTGCAGAGTGTGAACCCATGATTAGGTCAGGCACCGAAGCGAGAATTATCGAGTCCATGGACATTTGAGCTCAAGACCCTGCCGCGTCGGGAATTGAACCCTGGTCCCGGGTCTGACCTCTGCTTCAGGGTCTGCCTGCTCTAACCAGTGAGCCACACTTCTCCACCCAGTATCAAAGATAATTGACAGATCCAAAAAGTATTTCATCATCAATACATAAAAAAACAGCAGTCGAAAATACATCTTAAAATCAATGTCAAGTTAGATAAAAACCAACACATACATCAATAAAACACTAGTAAAAGAAGTTTAAAAGTTCCTGAAAAAACTGCATGGGTGGTCCTATTGCACATATGGGCATATTTACAAAGCAACGTTAAACCACATTTTGGGGCTCAACATCGCTTTGTAAATCAGGCCCCTTTACACGCATCACTTAGCCTGGAAGGGGCGTGCAATGGGTGTTGCCCCGGATTTACAATGAGGTGTGAATCTGAGCAGCTACAAAAACTAACACCATGCAAGAGCAGGCAGTAGAATGGCGCTGTGAGGAGAAAGACTTATTTCATCTCGTTTTTGCTTTTTCTATGTGTACTGCATTCCGGAGCACACATAGAAAGAGCAAAATGCCATTAAATATTATTTATGTGCAGGAAGATGTCCCTTACAGCACATAAACAATCATTAAATGATGACGATTTGCTACTTCTAAGTGTGCTGCATTCTGCAGGACACATAGAAGTAACAAATCGCCGTTAGTGATTGCTTATGTTCAGAAAGCGACACCTTCCTGCACATAAACAATCATTAGCTGCATCGCTAAATTAGCGCTAGCGCTAGGAAAAACATAGGGGTGCACCGTATTCTTGTGAATACAGCGCATCCTTCCATTATGAAAATGTCTTATCATGACTCTGCCAAATTTGCCGCAGCTCCGTGCGCCGACATTTTCCCATAATTATGCCCCATAGAGTCTTCAAAGTCGAAAAGACAGTTTGTATTTAATTGACCAAGCCACAAAAAGAAATTTGGATACAGTCACCACAATCACATTTGAGGAATAACTTTTAAAGATCCTAAGAGCATATATTCAATTTGTTAGTTCCGAAAGCTGACATAGGGACGATCTGATTGGAAAAAAAATCCTATTTACCTATAGTGAGAAACCCAGGTCAGTTGGTCGAAATAATCAGCAAAAGTAGTGATCTTGCCAGGAGATTGTAATAAATATAAACTTAATTTTTGGACTTATAAGATCGTCTAGATATAGTGAGATGCTAATTAAAATTAAATATGGGTCCTATTGAATGTTATTACGTATCATTTGACTAATAAGGTAAATGACCTGTGTCCAGAAAATTGCAATTTAGGACAGGACTGTATCTTATTCCACCAGTCATCCATAGAATCATTTACAAAAATGAATATAATATGGAGAAGAGTTAGGATAGAGATTATGGGGCAACAGGGGCATGTAGTAAAGCACCCAAGTAAATTGTGTTGGCCGTTAGCTGTCTGCCAGGTAAAAACAACAGTTTGGTCCATGTGTATCATATCTTGGGGAGCGTGTAAAGCCAGCATTTTTGCATAGAGTTTATTATTGGTGTTTTATAGATCTGTAAGTCACATTTTTGATTGAGTTTTTATCTTTTTTTTTTAACTCTCTAAAGATGCCTCATAAAATGAGTCAGGAACTTTGGCATTTTTCAGGATATAATTGTATAAAATACAGAGCCTATCTTGCAATAATTAAATTAATTGCAAGTAAAATTCTACCAGTAGGCCATGATTGCCACATCCCATTCAATTTCTAAAGCTGAATAACTCAAGTAAAGCTTTATCTTCTGTAATTGATTTAATAAGTCTGTGAATCTGGTCAGCTGCTATTGCGGCTGTAGTCTAAAATTTGCTTTCTAAAGACTGTATTAGTTCCTGGCTATAATGTTATGTACCCTGGGGCGGCAGAATTGCATACCTGTGTTGGTATTAGGGCCCATAATCTCATGTAAGACTTAAAAGCATCCACAGGGACCGCATCAGGGCCCAGGGCTTTCACTTTAGTGGACTTTTCTATGGCCAATGTAACCTCCTCAGTGCTGACCATCTGCAGGATGCCGTTAGAGATTGGGGCACATTCAATAATGGTTAAGTATTCAAAGCCAGGAATTTGAGTTTGGTTGCCTTTACTTCTATTTGAGTACTCGATCCCTGGATTGAAACTATATTTCCAAAATGTGTTACCCAATCCGTTGGTGCAACTGTAGTCTCTACCCTTGGTTCTAAATCACCTTTCCAGAACGGGGTGTTTATTACCCTCCAGAATAATGTGGAGACTTCTAAATCTGATGCCCGTTCCAAATCTGCCCTTAACTTTTCTTGTACTTTTCTTGTATGTTTCTCACCCTTTGGCCTAATTAGTTTATTTTTATACCTGAGCTCATAGTACTCACAATGCATATTTCCTGAAGCGTCACACCCCCGCCTCTACCCATGAAGTAGCCATCTCCAGTGTTGATCTAGCTAAGACGTTGTGTGTTAACACTAGACCCACAGAGAGGTAGCTTTGGAATATTGCCTCAGAGTGTACCTAGGGCATTTGAGCTTGGTATAAATGCTTGAAAGGTTCATTTTACAATCCTTTCAGTGGCAAACAAGGTCCCATGAAGGGATAGGATTAGACACATTTGTTTCTCTTAACCTAAAAGATTTGTGGAGCTTCATAGCTAAAGGAACAATATCTGATAGATTACCTCCAGATCCTCTATAACACCTAATTGAAGCTCAGTGCGAAGTTTAAGTAGAGGGTGCTAAGCCTTTAGAAGAACCTTCTTTAAAAAAATCTAGAATCATTAAAGGGTAATGAGACACTGGGTAGCAAACTGCCTCTCTACACCAGATAGAAAAGCTAGTCCAAGGCTTAGCATATGATTGCATAGTGGAATGCTTTTAGGAGGATTGTATGTCACAGGCCTCTTCCTTCTTGCAACCTAACTGTTGTAATTGTACTTGTAAATTGTATGTGTGTGTGTGTATATATATATATATATATATATATATATATATATATATATATATTTATTCACTGAAAAAACCATAGGTTTCACACATGTTATAGTTAGCTGGACATTTTACTGATAAAAAACCAATGAAATTCCCCCGTTATAGTTACTGCAGGCAACTATAACTCACGCGACCGCAATCCTCTGCTGATGCTAATACTGCATTTAGACACTTATTTGCCCATGTCTTCTTCCATTAAATTTTAGCTTTACATATATTACAAATATTTTTTTTTCATAAAGACACATATGTCATCAGCAGAAGATTGCGGTCGCGTGAGTTATAGTTGCCTGCAGTAACTATAACGGGGGAATTTCATTGGTTTTTTATCAGTAAAATGTCCAGCTAACTATAACATGTGTGAAACCTATGGTTTTTTCAGTGAATTTGCAAGGTTTTTTAAATGCTAAGTTACTTTACGCCATTCGTGGCGTGCGCGCCCAGTTAACGCAGTTCGTTCTGTGCGCGCACGGTGTGCTTCGGGCACCGTGCGCGCACAGTGAGCACGCGGTGCGCTTCTCGCACCGCGCGCCCACTTAACGCAGTTAGTGCCATGCACGCACATATATATATATATTACCTACTGGCGGTCGCCAGTAGGTAGTTATAGTTAGGACCCCTTTTCCATAGGAAATCCGCAACATTATATTTTGAATAACTTTGGCGCCGGTCGACGAATCCTCGCGAATTTCTCAAAATAGGTGGGGCGCTACGCTCCGCTCCTACCCTGAAAGTCTCGGGAGGATTCGTCAAGCGGGGGCTGAGATAAAAGGGGGGTCCCAAAACGCGTTTTTCCCATGCATTTTTCCATAGGACCTTTAGACAGGGCTACAGCCCGAACGGCTGAACAGAATTACTTGAAATTTGGCAGAGAGGTAGTCCTCAGGTCAAGGAAGTGCCTTTTGTAGGTTTGGTGTAAATCTGTTCAGTAGATTCTGAGAAAATAGCCTTTAAATCAATATATATATCTGAGCCAGCTTACGGTACGCTTACCGTAAGCTTACCGCACGCGTACGGTGGCGTGCGCGAGCGCGATTCTGATTGGCTCTTAGATCTTAGTAAACATTCGAATCGGCCGAAACCAGGAAGCGGCGGCCGCCATTTTCTCTCTCGCACTGAGAGTTAGGTTGTTAAATAAAACCAATACACATGTAAAGGAGCTGTTTTGACAGCTCACACAAACATAGCCATGATGAGGGAGTCCCCCAAGACCCCCCAAGGCCAAAAATGCCATTTTTATTTTTTCGCTAATTTCGCCGATTATGCTTACCGTACGCGTACGGTAAAAAATGTAAAAAAAAAACCACTATCCACACTCTCCCCACCCCCTGTGCTTCGCAGGCCACCAAATGTGCAGGGCTAATCAGAGGTGTGGAAAACCACAATATTTTTAACAAAAATAATAAAAGAAAAAATTATCCACACTCTCTCCACCCCGTGTGCAAATGGTGCCCGAAGGGCACCATTTGTGCATGGCTTATAAGCACCGTAAGCACAGTAAGCACCGCGTGCTTACTGTGCGCGCACGGTGCGCGAAGCGCACCGTGCGCGCACGGAACGAACTGCGTTAAGTGGGCGCGCACGCCACGAATGGCGTAAAGTAACTTAGCATTTAAAAAAACGTACAAATTCACTGAAAAAACCATAGGTTTCACACATGTTATAGTTAGGAATTAGCATTTAAAAAACCTTGCAAATTCACTGAAAAAACCATAGGTTTCACACATGTTATAGTTAGCGGAAATTTTACTGATAAAAAACCAGTGAAATTCCCCCGTTATAGTTAGTGCAGGCAACTATAACTCACGCGACCGCAATCTTCTGCTGATGACATATGTGTCTTTATGAAAAAAAAATATTTGTAATATATGTATAGCTAAAAATGTATGGAAGAAGACATGGGCAAATAAGTGTCTAAATACAGTATTAGCATCAGCAGAGGATTGCGGTCGCGTGAGTTATAGTTGCCTGCACTAACTATAACGGGGGAATTTCACTGGTTTTTTATCAGTAAAATTTCCGCTAACTATAACATGTGTGAAACCTATGGTTTTTTCAGTGAATATAATATATATATAGTGCTTACTACCCGTGACGAGGCCTTCAAGAGCTTTGCGTCAAGTAGCACGCTACTCCAGAACCAAAAATTAAAGTTTAACAGTAGATTAGTAATAAGTGTTTTTTGTGCAATAGATGTGTTAGGTTTGCACTCTTGATTTCTTGTGAGCTTAGTAGAGTTTAGAATAGGGATAGAATGATGGGAATGGACTTGAAAGAGAAAGTAGTACGTTTATTTGGAAGTATTGGTCGTATGTGCCTGTTAGTTGGGTAAAATGGCTAAAAAGGATGAGGATGTTTGGGAGTTTAAAGTAATCAAAAAGTTTAGGTATGAGTCAGAGAGAGGAGGAATGGGCAAAGGTTGAAGGCATAAAAGTCTCTATCTGTGCACCTATATGTACATAGAAACAGCAATTTTGACACTGTCTGATTTGCACATGTATCGTGTGATGTAATATACATTTTATCCGGTTATATAAATGTATTTGCCTATAACAGGAGCATAGTTCACTTCACAAAGACGTGTATAATGACAAACTCATCTCCATACTGTGAAAAGCATAGTTTGTCTTGTCTGTGTATACTGTTGTGGTACACTGTTGTGTATAGTCATGTGGGAAACAGCCAGCTCTTGATTAGTCTTATAAAGCTGAGATGGTTTTCAGTAGAACATATGTTTATGGGTAGTGAATTCCATCATTTGGGTGTTTAAACATAGAAAGATGTTCCGCCCATGCTTTTTCTTGATTGTAGGAATTTTGAGACGAAGAGCTATTTTCCACCTTAGGTTCCTTTGTAGTATGCGTTTGTTGATTGTCTTCCTAATGAAGAGTGGTCCCTGCCATGTATTGCTTTGTGTGTGATACAAAGCAGGTTCACGGTAGGTCTTCTAGGAACTGGTAACCTGTTCAGGGCCCTCAAGGCGGGGATATGTGTGCTTGTGGCTTTACATGTAGGAGGAGTCTAGCAGAAACATTTTGAATCCTCTGTAATCTTCTCATAGTTGACAAAGGTGACCTGTGATAAAGACCATTAGTGTCATTAATTTTTGATAGGCTAGTGAGATGGTAGCTTGAACCTTGTGGGGACATTCTTGGTGCAGCAATATGTGCCACAGTGTTTTCATTGTGAGAAAGCTTGATTTACCTACCTTAGCCTCTTGTTAATTTATTGACTGCTTTGAGTCCATGTTAATTTAGAGATTTCCTACCTCTGGGTTATTGGTTGAGGAGGGTGTGAGCGCTTCTTGAGCAACAACCACAATCTTTCAGGATGAAACACAAAAAGTCACTAAATTAACCTGTGCTTAACCAGTGCACAACTCAGTTAGGCTTAACTTAGAGGCAATGTGTAAGGTATTTTTGCAGCACTTCACCAGTAATAAAGTGAAAACACAACACAAGAAATATCCCACACCAATTTAGAATAAAATAGAGTAAAATGTAATAAATTATTTGTCACCAAAATGAAGATATGCAATTTTTAAGATTTAGGTACAAAGAAGTGCCTAGAAGCACAAAATGCCAAGTGTGGTTATCTGGTCGATCCGGTCCAGGACAAAGTCACAAGTTTGAGCGTGGGGTGGATACAGAGACCAGTTAGACCCACTGAGAATTGTTCCTTTTGTCCTGGATGGGGGGCATTGGACCGTGCAGCGAGGAGCAATGTAGGGTCCTGCATCGACTTGCGTCACGCTGTGTTGGTTCAGATGGGAAGCTGCAATGGCTGCTTCAGTTTAGGTTTCACTGCATCGGTTCTGATGGAGACCACAGCTGGGCTGGCAAAATACCTTCATCCCCACTTCGGAGGGTCCAGGACAAAGGAGGCAGCGCTTGGGGGGTTAGGCCCCACAGTAGGCAGAGTGTAGGTGTTGGAACCCTTAGAGTCACTTTGGTGGTCCTAAGTTCAAGGTGCAGGTCCAGTCCTTCTTCCTCAGGCAGCAGAGCAGTCCTTCTTGCAGGCAGAGCAGCTGGGCAGTCCTTCTTGCATCAGGGCAGCCCCTCTTCCGAGTCTTCCACAGGTCCAGATGTGACCTGAAGAGTTGGGTCTGAGTGTCCAATATTTATACTTGTTGGCCACTTTGAACTGGAAGAAGCTTCTGGAGCTTCCCCCCACAAAGTTGTCCGGAATGTCCTACCTCCTTGCCCTAGTCCCAGTCTATCTAGTTACACTATAAGCTAGTGTGAACTCCTTTGTGAGTGTGTTGGGCCAGTGCCTTTGAAGTACAAGTGTAGTAGGTGACAGCTCTGCCCCCTCATTAAGCCAGGATGGCTCATCCTGCCAACATCTAGACCCTCTATTGTGATGCTGTCTACGAGGAATACACAAAAGCCTACTGCAAATACACCTAGTCAGTCAGTCAATCAAATCTTATATGGCAGTAGTGCCATAAAAGTGCATCACACAAGAATTTTAAACGAGCAGTGCAAATTAAGAATGAAAATAATGATTACAATTGTCTAAAACACGGACGATCCATAATTCATGGTTAGGTGAAACAGTCAAAAACAGATAAAAACCGTCCTAAAAAATGTCAGCTTACTCTGTACAACACAAAGAGATGAGGATCATAACAAAATCTAAACAGGCGCTGGTTAAGAATATATTTTTCTAAGAATTGATAAACATCTGATAAAGCTAATAACAGCACAGCAAACTTCAACAGAACCCAACTGCTGTAAGTACGAGCAGCCCTTTTTGTATGATCTAAAATTAAGGGGACATAAAATTGGAACTAAAAAGCATGAGTTCAAGTACTTCCATTAAAGAATAAAAGATCATAATATGTACTGTACACCTATCTAGGTACACCACATAGAGGTCATGACTCAGTCTAGCAGAATTCACCAGCAGTGTCTGGGCTGGTCCAGTTCTAACTGGTCAGCTGGCCTCTCTCAGGAAAGAGGGCTTTTGTAGCTTTTCCCAACAGCAGATGCAGTCCTTCGTATGTCTCCCAAAAGTCTATCACTGTTCTGAAGAGGGTACCGGGGAGCCACATTTATCCCCAGTGCGTGCCTGTGGGTGGGGGAAACTCCTGGACACTTCCTAACCATTGGGGTAAACGTTTCCAGGGGTGAGCCTATCCATTTTTGCTGCACTTCCTGTGTTTCTTACTGTAAACTATTCCACAGTGCCCCTCTCTACTGAACACCAACATAGTAGAACCATTCTTGTCCTGTGCAGAGCTCCCTGTGCCAAGGTGTGATACAGTAAAGCAGTGCTTTCCTATGGAAGAGCCAGACTTGCAACAGTGAAAACCGACTCTGGGGCGTTTTCACTGCCAGAACATGTGAAACATAAAATATACATGCCATACTTTTCAAGTACCATGCACCTGCCTTATGGGCATTTAGGGCCTACCTCAAAGGTGACTCAGAATTATTAAAAAGGAAGATTTAGACCTGGCAAGAGCTATATTTTGCCAGATTGGATTGGCAGTTTCCAAACTACATACCCAGGCTCCAGGGCCAGGACTGGAGACATACTTTGCAGTGTCACTTTAGTGGCGGCACAACATGTGCAGAAATTCTCTAATAATTTTACATACAGGCCTTGTACAATGTTGTACAATATTCTATAGACTTATAGTATGTTAAGTATGCCAACTAGGTGTATATTAAATTGATATTCTTTTAGGGGTCAAAGCACATACACTCGAAAGCAGTGTCCCAGTGTGCATATTCCAAAAATGATCAGAAGAATCTAGCAAAAAATGAGGATAACCAATTAAACAAGCATTGCCAAATGCAATAGTTTCGCCTATGTGATTAACAAGTTTCTTTTTTTGTAAGTTTTAGCTGGGTAAGCTAAAATGAAATGCAGCCATCAATGTTCACCAACCATATCATAATCTTTTCTCTGACAAACCCTTGCTGTGCCCCAAAGCCTGTGAAATGTAATACTGCAATGCACAGCATCTTTGAAGCTGCAAGGACACTTTACACCCATTTCTCCCTGCACACCTACATGGTGAAAAATACTTGTATATTGTCTGGTCTGTGAATGGCAAAAAGAATGCAGTGGCCACAGGTGCTTTGGTAAAAGTATATGAACATCTTCCTACGGTAGTTAGGGCTGCAGCCATACACTGTCTTGTGAACCGTACAGTGTACCTTAAACAGGCCGCTTTCCAGAATCTGAGCTGGCAACCTTCTACCAGCGCATGTAGTCTGAGTATGTTACTGCAGTGGTTGAGGTTGCTGCATGGTTCTGAGCACTTAGTATCTCCCTTAGAGTTTTTTTTTTACAAGCTGTTACAGATGATTTAACAGCAGTTCAGGTGGTGCACTATGACAGCTGGTGTGCTCCCTGAATAACAAATCCACGGTATCGATGGGACAGTGGTGTGATACAAAATGATACGGCCTCCCTGCAGAATGTGGTCAAGGGCCCCTGACACTCCCATAGTCTCATGGATGTTCATATGTCTTTGGCTGAAAGGTAGTTGGCACTCTGCATCGCTGGGGCCTGCGTTTACTCCTCTGCAGTGAATAAAATGAGACAGACGTGGATGCGATAAAACAATAGCAGCACATGCAACACACAGTGCTAACTTAAGATGTGCACAGCATTGTATCGTTTAAATCCTCTCATGGGAGTAAGTGCTGTAAGTGTATTCATGCTCAGCCCATGGTAATGACTCCCAAGCATGTCAGCCTTTTTCTGTGAAACGTTCAAGTAGGACTGAGTAACAAAAAAGTGGCATGTAAAGACATGACAATGAATCAGATGACTTCCTATCTGGGGTTGTGGGAACATATAACAATGATGGATGAAGGGTCGAAAATGAATGCGCCGGCAGGCAAGGCGCACTGTGCACGACTGCCACCCCAGCATTCTTGTGAATTCAGTGTAATTGTAATTATATTTATATAGCGCTTACTACCCCTGACAAGGCGTCAAAGCACTTTTTGGTGAGTAGCACGTCGCTGTCTGCCTAATGTAGAGATGACCATAACATCAGTTAATTATTAATTCAATATATATTAACAATTACTATTACCTGTTACCCAAGCCATTCTTATAGCTTTGGGGGCCTGAAATAGTCCGAATTGTCCGACCTGTTGGAGTGTGATGGTTAGTAGTTGTGTTGTTACTATCATTGACAGCATGGCAGGGGCAATGTGTGGTGCAAGCTGCAGTGGCCACCTGACGAGAGCCCTAGCACGTATTAAGCAGTGTAGAATGAACTTGGAGAAGTTAGGCGGTTGGGGCAGGGTTCTAATAGGACAGGGCAATCGGTCTGATGAGGCCCGGTGGGTCTGATTGGAGAATTAATGGGGTTTCATTGGACAGATTGTGGGTCTGATGATACAGACTGAGGTCTAAGGGCATGAGTCAGTGGTCTGATACCAGTGCGGACGTCTGCTGGGTGGGGGGGGGAACTGAAGGTAGGCCCTCTCATCTCTCTTTAATGAGATATCGCTATAGTCTGAATCTCCTGAAGCCCGTATCCTATGCTGGATGACGCCTCCCCCCACAACTAGGAATCCCAAAACCCCAAGCCCCCATTGTTGGGTACCCTGGCCAGACCCTCCACTTCTCTCTGCCCTGCTCAATCCGCATGTCTGGCTACTGATGCGGCAAAATTTAGTGTCATGGGTGCATGCATTTTCGTGTATGTGCATTTATGCCTGTATGTTGCTTGGTGTCTTGTAGTGTGTGTATATGTGTGTGCACACGCATGAGTGCCTGAGCACATGCCTTTGTTTTTGTGTGTTTATGCATTTGTGTGTGTGTGTAACGGTGCCTTGAGTTCTATGTCTCTGTGTGCATGTACTGCACCACACCACATCTCCATGCTACAGGTGATTTATAGTTACTTGCCTGTTTTGTTGTCTTGGCTCATAAGAAGAAACGTTCTCTGGCAGATATTGCCTTGTTTTGTAGTAGTGCATGCAAACTTGCAAAATGAGCACATTTTATTCACCACTAAGATTTTCAAAACAAAACGTATTTAAGAAAAATTGTGGCATATATCACGTTTTGTATACCTTTGCAAGGATAGTTTTTGAAGAAACGCTTGTCTATGTGGACTGCTTGCATGTTTCATCTGATGATCTCATCACTTGAAGCCCCCTGCTGCTTATATGACAGAAGGTGGTGGACTGGACACCAGAGAAACAAAGCACATATCCATGCACGTGGCACTGTAAGCAATGACACCAACATGGCTGGATCTGTCAGCAATGGTATCTGTACTGGCAAGCGGGCCCGTTAAGGCCTGGCCAGCTTTGATCCATGTTCCCTTACTCAATCAGTGACCTTTTTGCCATTGCAGACTAACGTAAGCTGCCACTGATGATGACCCAATTTCCTTGTCATCGTTTGGAGTGAAGAGGGAGAAGACAGACTAAATAAAATGCCTCATTCAGTGTCAAGGGAGCTGCAGCTGAGCTCATCTGCATGGTCGTTCCTCGCAGGCATGCAGCGACCTAAGAGCAAACGCATAGCAGGAAGCAGAAGGGATTACGAGCGTCAAAGCAGAGCAAGTGTAAAGTGCGAGTCATTTGCTACCTGACAAGAAAAAAAAAATTAGTCATTGCAGTGCAAACACATGCACTCATATGTGTTTGGAAGCAAGTAAAAACAGTGTGTTAGAAAAAAAAGATGGCCGGTGCTCTTTTGGAATGCATAATGTGTTAAAAGGTGGTTCTGACACTATGGGCCGCCCTGATTTTTCGCTTTTTGAGCACCTAATTGTTGAGCTTTTACTGTGGGGGAGCCTCATAAGTTGGGACTCACCCACAGTGAACTCAGGATGTAAGTGACTGCATGGGGATTTTACTAGTGTCCCCCTGGCTTGACCAGGCCACTGCACAGCAGCTGGAGTAAGGGACACCGGGCTGGTTACATGCAGACACATGTGTGCATGCGTGTGCACACGTGTACGGGCTGCGCAGGGGAGATTCCTAGCGTGCGCAGTCCAGGAGCAGCTACAAAGTGAATGGTGTGGCAGGACTTATGCAGTATTGGGTGGTGACATGGAATAGGCTTTATACACTGGAAAGAAACATGCCAGGGAAAGTCAGTGTGTTTTACTGTGTTTTCGCTTCATTATTCCCCTATGGGGATGTGGGGCCCATGGCTATATTAACTTCCATTAGGCCTACAGATTCCAGACACGCACTTAAGTCCAATGTAGCGAATGAGAAAATAAGTATTCTGCAGAGTCCAAAGACATATTTGTACTGCTTTTGGGTCATCTAGAACTGTCATATTTCTCTGAGCCAGCCAGGACCAGACCCAGGCTGAGGGCTGACCTCAGCTGGATAGATTGATAACCTTTCTTCCACAAGCTAGGGCCTCCTCTCCTCTCCACGAAGACAAGATGGGATGGGCTACAAGCTCATCCGTTAGCAGCTGTCACTGGGTGCCAGGCACCAGGCTGCACCAAGGAGGGAAGGCAGCGTGGGGGGAAGAGGCTTCAGAGACACTGGAGGACGCCATTCTGAACAAACCCAGAGGCTGGACAAGAAGGAGGGAGCAGGGGCAGGAAAGTGATGTGTCGCTGTTTGATAGGACCAACAGGGACTTCCTACCAGCCCCCTACTCAACTTTTAAAAAGTGCTTGCACAGGAAGAGAAGCTCTCTCTGGGGTGTGGTCTGCTGAGGCTGAAGGTGCTGGAGCCTGGCGCAATGGGCAGTTGGAAGGAGAGACCCCCTGACTGCCCCCAGGACCCTAACAGCACCAGAAGAAGAGGCCAGGACCGGTGCGCAGGAGCAGTGGCCTCTGCGCAGGTAGAAGAGAGGCCATGAGGAGAGCCAGGCGAAAGGATGGCGCAGGGAGCCAGTGAAGACAGCTCCCTGCTGAATCCACCCTCTCAGAAAAGAGACCCCCTGACTGCCCCCAGGACCCTAACAGCACCAGAAGAAGAGCCCAGGACCGGTGCGCAGGAGCAGTGGCACCTGCGCAGGGAGATGAGAGGCCAAGGAGGAGAGCCAGGCGAAAGGCTGATGCAGGGAGCCAGTGGCTGGGGCTGGTAAAGAGGAGAATGAAGCGCCCCATAATGCCTCGCCAGGCATTTGGAAATCTGCCGTTTTGGTGCTTTGTGGCCCCCAGAGGAGGGGGGTCACCCTCACTTGTGAAAAGGTGCTGGGGGAGCTGCTGGAGAAGCGCAGTCTTCCCCCCCAGCACGAAGAAAAGTCCCACCCTCAGTGTCATGGGGACCTAAAGGAAACTACCCCTCAAGGGCTCAGCTAGCATTTAAACACATTCTAGGCTGGTACTTTTGTTCTACAGCTGAGGGTGTGTGGAGAAGTGCGTCATGAAGTGAAGGGCTGAGTTGGGGATGTGTGAAGAAGTGCATCCCCTGGAGGTGAAGTGGTGTAATTGCACCGAAATGCATTTACTAGTGGTTATTCTTTTTTAGGTGGACTGAAAGTCACATGTGTAAAGTGAAGTACCTGTGTAAGGTGATGTTAAGCTAAATGGAGTTATGTTGCTGGACCTTCCTGCTAGGAGTCTGGCTGTATTTACGTAATCCCATGCTTTTACCTGTGATTCCTTTTAAAGTGAAGAGGTGCACTGCAGGAGAAGTGTAGTTGCCAGGAGTACTGCTTTTGAAGGGACTGTAAGTCACATGTGTAAGGAGATGTCATAAGCCAAGTGGGGTTATGTTGCCAGACAGTCCTGCTAGGGTGTCTGGCTGTATATGCGTAACCCTGTGATTTCATCTGTGATGCCTTTAGGGGCTATAATTGCAATGCATTTAAATGATCAACCAAGGTGATGAGTACTGTCATTCTAAAGTGTGCGTAAACATGGATTCTTGCTGCTGCGCTTAGGTGAAGACCCCAGACTGCTAGCCCTTAAGATATAGAGGTGCATACTTTATGGTCAGTAGGAGATGCTCAGTCAGGGTCATGTGTCACCAAGGCAGGTTTACCCTTTTTTAATGCTTGTTGATGTAATGTGGTGGGTCTCCACTGGGATGGTGCCAGTGCGCAGGGCCTTCGCTCCAGGTTATGTTCAACTATCTGCATCGGGGGAAAGTGGATGTGCATACATGGGAGTGGTGGTACTTGACCCCCCGCGGGAGGGGTGGAGATGTTATGCAATGTCACAAAGTAATTCCAACAGCTTATGTATATTTGTAAATTGGTGCTTAGTATTGAGTAGTGTGTGTTTAATAAATGTACTCTTACTTTTATAAAGCAAAGTACAGACTGGACAATCAATTATTGAGTGTTATTTTTGTGCACCTGCAAATGGCGATTACTAGCCCACACCACCTCCCTTGAGTAAGCCTCAGACTGCTCTGCAACGCTACCCTCTGAGAGTCAGGCACTAAAATTGGGTGTTTGGTTCCCAGTGAAGGACAAATGTAATCATGTTATTTGTGCAGGCCTCACAGATGCTGCCTCGTTTTCCAACATTATAAAAATGCCTTTTAATTGTGCGTTCCAAAGAAGTCCCAGCCATCTTATATGCTGATCATCTCTATTCGAGCAAAGAATGTAGTGCAAGGGCTAGAGCGGGGACCTTGAAGCTGGAGAACAGGGTTCGAGTCTGGGCAGGGGGCTCAACTTCCTGCAATTCTGGGCAAATCACTTAATTCAGCTGGTGCTCATGTAAAGCGCCCCAATACCTTTACACTATCTTAAATTGATAAAATAAAAGAACGAACAGCAGGAGGGGTTTGGGAAACATGCTTTCTCATTAAATGCGTGCAGCCACAGGAGATTAGGGAAAGAACAGAGGACAAACAAAACGTGCACAGGACAAGCACTGTGCACGCAAAAGCTAAAAGAAAAAGTTTGACAAAGCAGATGAAAACAGTACCTGGGCCCTGGGACACTGATAAGAGAAGCAAGCACACGAGGAACAACAGGAAATAGTATGCTTCAGCCAATAGAAACAGAGTAAAAGTTGGTGGCAAGCTCAC
Organism: Triturus cristatus; assembly: GCF_964204655.1. Classification (NCBI taxonomy): domain Eukaryota; kingdom Metazoa; phylum Chordata; class Amphibia; order Caudata; family Salamandridae; genus Triturus; species Triturus cristatus. Next base: position 1,049,790,431 of record NC_140589.1, read on the forward strand.
GAACCAATCAAAAGTGAGGGCGGGATGTAAGCCCCTTTTAAGATTTATATTAAAAACTATAGATTTCTCAAGCACAGTGCAAGTGATGTGCAGGAGAAACTTAAAAAGGGCATTTTCTTACAGTCACAGGCTAGTGAATGTAATTATCTTCAATCTTGCACCAGCCAATGCCTGAATTTTGGGCTTTTTATTTTTTAACTCTTACATGTGGTTATTACTTCTTGTGCAGCTAGTGTCATGGGTGCTTTCTTTTGCAGAATTCTGGTTGCTGGTGCCAACCAACTGGGACATAGTTGTGAATTCTAATGTAGCTCCCCGTTGGTTTCCTGTATGTGTCTCAACAAGTATGCTGCTGGGTAGGTCATTGATTGGTTGCGGTTTTGTTTGCCTGATAGTGTTGGTGCTACCCATATCCAAGTCCTGTTGTTTTGCGTTTTTCTTTGCTACACCAATACGACCTTTCCATTGCACTAGTGAGTTTTGATTTAGTTATGAATAAGACATTGCTCGACTTCAAGCTAGATTTCATCCATGGAAGTTTGTATAGCGCTGTTCGGATTGGATGGTATCATGTTCGAGCACCAGTATATATGAATAGCTGTATTGTTTGGTAATGTAGTCTTGGGTACATGCTTTTGGGTATATTGCTCGGTCTATGATAATCAAGCGTTGCCTCTATGTGCATTTTGCATGCCCTTTGCCATCTTATTCTTTCCCTTGTTATGAATGGCTCTCATAGTGCGCCTCCAGCCTTTATTTCAGTTTCTGAAAGTTATAACTCCTTGCTATAACATACAACAGTTGATAACAAAACTGGTTATCAACTGATGTGATGGCATAAAGGCCTTCCAGACCCCGCGACAAAGCTGTGTGAGAGCCTGTCTGCGCAGCTCTGCTTGTCAGCTTTGACTGAAAGCAAAAAGCACAGCTGTGGAAGCAGGAAGGAAAGCAGGGAAGGTAGTGGGTTTTGGTTAAGGATAGCAGGTAAGATGTTTATTTTTCACATTTGTGTCAGGGAGGAGAGGGCATGTTACATATGGCTATCCCATTATCCTCTGCCCTGCTCAGTAGTTGAAGGCAGGGGAGGGTGATTTGTGTGCAAAATTCTTTATTCATCTTAGTACAATTAATTAATTTTGATATGGACCTCCTACATAGGTCCACAAAAATACACACACAGATTAAACAAGAAATACTTTACATACAATAAGTAATTGATTGATGATTTTTTTGGTCGTGCATAACATAACTGTCACCGACCCAAGCAACACATACTACCGGGATGCGTATAATGAAGGACTTATTGGGTATACTGAGGTTGGAGTGTGTTCCAGATACTACAGTCTCGGTGTTTCGCTCTCCTCTGGGTTTTCGTCTTTGGTGGTTGTGGTTTTTCCCGCTTTGTCCCATTCCTGCATCTGCTTTGGCCCTCTTTAGTGTTGCACGTCCCCTCAGGAAAGGAGAGTAAGGAGAGGCTGTCAGTAGTGCTCTCTGCCCTTTCTTGTCTGTTAGACCACAGTTTCAGCCCTCCCTTCCTAGGTCCCCTACCCCTCCTCCGAACCGGTGGGATCTTTGGTGTTTCTACACACCAATTGCGGCGTGTTGTTACTGGAGGGTTCTTAGCCCTTAAATGCTCCCCTTCTGAAAGCCCCCCCACATGTGGATATATACAGTGACGTACCCTTTTCTGTGCCTTGATGCCGTTAGTGATGCTGAATTGTGGTATCTTGTATTCGTTGCCATGCATCTTTCCTGCTTCCCTGCCTTGCTGCTCAGCCAGAGTGCATGTGTTCTGTGTGGATGTGTTGTAGAATGCTGGTGCATGTGATGTAATGGAATGTTGGGGATGCCTGGTGGAGGAGTGTGAGTTGGAAGGATGGGCTGAGCAGCAAGGGAGCTGCTCCTGGTGGGGTTCATATATGCTGATCTTACCATCTACAATCTTAATCAATAAACCATCTTCATTTGATTTACATCTCGGCATGAATGGACTTATTTATATTATAACATGAATGAGGATGACAGTGGCTCCCTAAGGGAGAGGAATGGCAAACGATCCTGTTTCATCCCTCTCCTCACTTACCCCTCCCTAGTGCCCCGTGAATGTCACCTGTCACCACCACCCACCCAGCATGTGCCCGGTCCCCCGCAGCACTTGCCTGAAGCCGTGACCCGCTGACAGGGTCACGGCTGCCTCGTCCTTGGAGCCTCCCTCCGGGGATGCCTCTTCTGTCTTCATGGTGCTCTCACTCTCCTCCTCGGGGCCTCCGACCTCCTCCACTCCGTCTTTCGCCCTAGTCGTCCGGTCTCTGTCTTCCGGTCTCACTGTAGTATGCTCTCTTCACCTTCGGAGCATATAAAGAAGTCACAGGAACTGTATATTCAGTAAAAGTAGAATTTATTCTCAGAGGAAAGAACCCACGACATATCCCAACAAGATCCAGTCTTCATCTGCCTTCCCACAGAGATTCTAGATCCCCAGTAACATTCTACCTACAGCTTACCTAGATACATTCCATAAAGATACACAACACATTAGCTAATACAATATAATCTACTTACTACACACCCTCCCCTTTATACATAACAGAAATTTAAATAATTCACAAACATTACAGAAGATACATAAAAGAAATAAAAAACAACAAAAATAAAATAACTCAAGTCATGACATAATCACGAAAGCGATAAGGTGCAGAACGTAATCTTGAATCACCAATATTTCTACCACTACCCTCACCTTCTCCCCTTTCAGGAATTACACGAGGAGAAACTGGACATGGAACAATCTCCCTAGAATCACCCTGACACAAATCAGAACGAGAATGAAGGGAGGAACCTGAACGAGTACCAATATTGTCACAAACACCAAACCAATCCTGATTCGAAATATCTGTGACAACAGGAGTATTCTTACTTTCCAAAATGATAGCTGCTTGTTTATCAGTGATTTTTATAAGTGCATTCTTATTCCACCAACCTCTATCTTGCAGCATAGCAGACCCCCGAGAAACAGCAACCACTTGAACAGGAGATGAAAACTTTGAGTGACCCTTAGAAACTTTAATGGGTTTCCGAAGAAGCGTTAGAAGTCTCTGCTAAAATCTTGGATGATGTGACAGAACATTCAATACTCTTAGCAATAGTAATCACTTCGTCTAAAGTAGGATTTTTGCAAGTTAGTATGCGTTCCTGTATTTTTTTGTTGTAACAATTAAAAACAAGTTGGTCTCGAAGCGCTGTCTCTAAATAGGACCCAAATTCACACTTTGTAGCCAACACCCTCAAAGTAGCTAAATAATCTTCAATGGATTCTTCTGCAGACTGTTTTTGTTTAAAAAAAACATGTCTTTCGATCATTATTGATGGCTCATCTTTATATTGTTTACCCAAACGAGCTAAAGCTTCTGAGTAAACATTCCAAGAATCGTCAGCTGAAGGATTCGTGACAGTAGGAAGACTATCAAACACTTGTTGACCAGCATCACCAAGATGATTAAATAATATGGCTCTTTTCCTAGAAGCAGAATATTCAAGAGCATCAATGGCTTCCAAATAGTTAGTAAAGACTCTTAACCACTTTGGCCAAGGAATGGGTGGCTTACCCACAACCTTTAAAAAACACGGAGGAGCCACAATACTTTCATTAGATCTTGCCATAGTGCAGAACTCAAAACACAGAAAAAAAAAACAAAAAAAAACTTGAAGACAAAACACACCTGAGAGTTAATCCGTTCTGTGGCCAATGCTGATAGTGATGATGAGAGAAATAATTAATTTATTTTAAAAAAAACGAGAAAAAACGATGTTTTGATGAAATACACGAACCGAATAACGTGTCCGTGATGATTTGCAAGGCAAGCGATCCCAACCTTACAAAATGGCCGCCAAAACGTGATGATGCAATCGCGCATAGACGTCACTTCTTTGTTGCCGCTTCCGATTGAGCTGTCAGCAGTTGAAACACGAGCGCGGACCTCCAAAAGAATCAACGCGCTGTTTGAATGATGCTGAGGCGTAACGGGTAAGGCATCTGGCAAAACCAACCAAAATAGATATTGTCGATGTACTCACAGCCTCGCATGCGAATTTTAAGCAGGATATCAGCGTCGGTGGGTTTTTCCTTTCCAGCTGTGACCAACTGCCACTTTTCCACAGTTCAAAACAGAACAAAATCTTACGAAGTTACACAGATCCCATCCAGTGCGTCGCCAAAATATGTAGTATGCTCTCTTCACCTTCGGAGCATATAAAGAAGTCACAGGAACTGTATATTCAGTAAAAGTAGAATTTATTCTCAGAGGAAAGAACCCACGACATATCCCAACAAGATCCAGTCTTCATCTGCCTTCCCACAGAGATTCTAGATCCCCAGTAACATTCTACCTACAGCTTACCTAGATACATTCCATAAAGATACACAACACATTAGCTAATACAATATAATCTACTTACTACACTCACTTACTCCGTCTCCTACACTGCTTTGCCACCCTTGTTCTCCTCGCTCCGTCCTCCTTCTTGCTCCGTCTTCCTCCTCGCTCTTCACGCCGTTTTCCTCCTCGCTCCTATCGTCTTCCGGGACACGCGCTCTTGCCTGGTTTATCCTCCCTGATGTAACCAGCAACGGCTGGGATAGGAGTCTTCCGGTGCCCCCGGGGTATGCAGGGTCATCCTTCGAGGAGACCCCATCACAATAACACTATAGATGGGTAAAAAGTAAATTAAAGGGTTGTTTTTCACCTTAGGATTCTGAGTTACATCATAGAAAACACAGGCTTCACTCTCATTGACTTCATGATGTCCCTCAAAACTCCTTGGTGAAAAACACACCAGTAATTCAGTTTCCCATCTATAGTTATATATGTCATGCACGGCTTCCATCGGAAGCCTCTATCATTTACACCAGATTCTACATTTGGTAACGCACTGCTATAACCTGGAAGCAGTTGTTAGCAAAGCGCGTTACCCACTGTTGCTACGTCATAAAGGCCTTCCGGGCTAGGCTCACCGGGCTCTCTGGGAGCCTGGCAGAGCAGGACCACTTGTCTGCTTTGTCTCAAAGCAGGAAGCATAGCTTCAGGAGGGGGAAGGATGACGGGGAGGGTGACCAGGGTCGGTTAAGGATAGCAGGTATTTTTTTTTACATTTGAATTAGGAGGAGAACTCATGTTATGTATGGCTCCCCCATACATACCATGGCCCCTCAGGGTTCTGACTGAATCATAGACAACTCGAACTTCGCGCTCGTTGTCTCTTGTTGTCTTGGTGTCACCTAGAACCCCTAAGTGAAAAACATCGCAGTAATTTACTGGGACCTATCTATAATTCTCTATATCACCACTGGTGATATTTTTGCTCATAATTTCATAATATTTTTGAAGATTATGTCGTCGCTTCACTTACCAGTCGGACCTCCGATCATTTTTGCATGCAGAACATGATAGAAGCGTAGTAGAAATAAGTGTTACCTCTTTTGAAAGAATTATGCTTCAGTGTATGCATTTGCCATTCTCAATATGTGTATCTGATGACCCGGCAGGTAACTGTGGCTCAGTGTTTATGCAGTGATATGTCCATTCCACGGAGAGTTGTGATAAAGCTATTTACGAAGTGGGAGAGACCGCCCCCAGTTCTTGGAGACATGGGCTGTCTGGAACGTGCCAGGAATGGCAAAAACGTTCAGCCTCTTGCTACTGACGATGGGGCACAGGTCCACCCGGTGGCGTAGCTAAGCCTTTTGCCGCCCGCAACGGCCGTAAAATGGGGGGATGCTGGTGGTCGAAGCCTGCGTTTGACGCCCCGCGCGGCTGAAGGTAATACCCCAACACTCGTGTCACCCGGGGCGAACAGCGCCCCCCCCCCCCTCCTCCCCCCACCTTGCAACGCCACTTGGTGTACAGACAATCCACTGCTGTGGAAACAAAAGCTCTTTAACTCAATGACAAACTACACAATATGTCAGTGAATGATTTGAACCGCGCAATAACTGTCCATTTTCCTCTTAAAATAGGGCGTGTGGCACATACAGTTGTGCGGGGCATCAGAGCTGGGAGGGCTGAGGTTTTCCTCAATTTCACAATTCCGTTTCCTTCGATTCTTTGAGCAGCAAAGGCCAAGATTCTCCGCTGTGAAGTCTAAAAGTGTCCTGGGCTTGAATCCGTTTACAAGGAACACTGGCAGATCTAAAGTTACAGAGCACGGGGGCTGGATAGAGGAGGATTTCAAGCCATCCTATGTGCAGCTTACATAACATGTGACCCAGCTGGCTCGCATGATGTTAAATCTGGAGCGTTCATAGATTCGGGGATGTTGTGATGTTCACAGAGCCTCCCGAAGTGCCGCCTGACCGAACAAGTCGTTTGTTTTTTTCCCAGGAACCGTCTGCAGGCTGAAGGTGCTGGTCGCGTTTTCTAATTGCGTTATTTGTGATACAGCGTGCGTCGTGCTGCAGGACTCAATAACACACTGCCATGCTGGAAGAGGTCCCTACATGCCCAAAAGGTATGTTTTTATCTTGTCTTGTTTTCTTTTCCAAAAAGTATTTATTAATGCTGCATTACATGACGGATGTGCGTATCTGTTTTGACCGCTGTAAACAATGCTATAGGTGTGATGGGTTGGGGAGGGAAGGAGGGCTGGGTTTCGGCGTACATTGCGTGCCTCAAAGTAAATAGACTTGTCAGTGGCTGGGCTCACATCTCGTAATAACGCCTCAGCTGTTCGGGCAGTGTTTTCAAACACCGCCGTGATTTATTAACGAGGCCTGAGCTGACGGCGCTCTCCTGCCGCCCTCATGCCAGTTGATCCTTTCCAGGCGCCAGGTTGGGGCATGCATGAGGCAAGGAGCTGACTGGGATATTCCCGAGCACGGATTTAAAATAAGCGCTACCTTGGGACGAAGGGTGCACTTTCAGTGTCCTGTTTAAAAAAGGTACTTTTTACAATCGCACATTGACCTGTTTTTTTTTTTAAAAGGGATGAGGAGACGCAAGGATACGCACATAAAATGTAATGCCTGAAACTAAATATACCAGCTCCTTTCCTTACGTCACATGCAGATTATATTTAGAATCTGCCCTAACCCTGTCAGAGGCTCCCTTCGTTCGACATCGTTTACATTTTTCCGAAAGGGGGAAGAAACGATAAAAATTAGAGGTTGGCCGATTTGTTTTTTATTTTAGAGGACGACCCAGGGGGCCTGTGCAGTGGGTACGGGGGTTAGTTGGGAAGGAGCAGTTGATGGGAGAGAAGCGGTAATTGTGTTTTGCTCAAACGTGGGACCTACTCGGATTGCCTGACCTTGCCGGGGGCACGTCGAGAGCGTCAGGGCAGCGGCAGCAGGGAAGTTACTGTTCAGCGCAGAGGAAAGTCATGGCTGGCTTTGTGTGAGAAATGTCACTTCAAGTGCCAGCGAACCAGAGGAGTCTATTTGTCTGCCGTTCCCACCTGCCTAGGTTTCCCCCGCCATGTGGAATGCTGTAGGGAGCGGTTCGGGGAGCTCCCAGGGCAGTGGCTGCACAGTCACCATCCGCAGCCGGGACCATTCCCCGGGCGCCCCAAGAGAGAGAGTCGGTGAACGAGCCAGGAGCCTGAGTCCTGTGAGGAATGCACCCTGTGGGGCATCTGAAGCAAACCCCCACGGGGACCAAGTCATTGGATTCAACAGTAGTAAATACGAACTTCAACATCAACACTTGCGCCTGAGGAGGAAATTTGAGGAGCGGAAAAAAAGATATGAGCAGGAAAAAGAAGCGTGGGTGAAAGAGAAAGAAGCGCTCCTCAGAGAAGTCCTGGAAATGCAAGTAAATGCCGCATTTTTCCATTGCCCACCTTTCCGTCACCAGGCTTCACTTCACATACTAGCTTCAACTAAAGGGACCGTGGGCACATTGGTGAACGAGATCACAAATAGCAACATTAACAGATTCGTTCAATATTAGCAACACTAGTGCTTTAAATGGGCCGGTACTGCCCGGTACGGAGTACCGGCGCTTTTTTGTTTTGAGAGGGAGAGTACCGGCACTTCTCAGAAACAAGCAGGTCATCTGCCACAGAGTACCTGCACTTCTATTTTTCCATTTCAAGCACTTCAGCACCTCAGTCACTTTGCAGAGGTGATTTATGGAGTCATGGTTTTCAGGGGCATTATCACTCACACTGATCCTGGGATGGTAACTGTATGAAGTTTACAAATGTGTTCGATAAGTTACAGACATATCAATGTGACCTGCCTGGGCTCCAAAGGGGGCTTACATAATAGTAAAAATAGGCAATGCAATTGTAGTTACATTATGTTTTTTGTTGGGGGGGAGGGGGGTCTCTGTGCCGTGTATGTTGAAATATTCTCTAAGGTGGGCTTATAAGAGAACCAACGTATTCTGCTCACGGAACAAATGAGCTGCTGGATAGAATCACTACAGCTGAAATGTAGCAAGTACACACAGCCTGACCTCAGCGGCATTCAGCACACGTAAATGGCAGGCAAGGCATGCTTGTTCTCTCTACTGACATTCAGTATACAACAGCTCTCTAAGTGAACATTTTAAGATTCAGCAGCATAGCTGCGGGGTAAGAGGAAGTAGAGTGTGGAGCAGTGGAAAAGGCGGCCGCGTGGAGGGGGTGCAGTGAGGCGTTGGCTGCCTCCCATATTAAGTCAGATATCTGGCCGCTCACTTGAACTGGCACCGCATCTGATCTGCGCGCAGTCGTGTTCCCATAACGTGCCCCCTCTGATGCGAGACTTCCTTTCCCGTTCCAGGCAGGTGAAAACAGGAGAATCTTGTTAGATTTAAAATCTCTCCTGCAAGTCGTCCAGATCCAGCTGAGGAAGGAGGAGAGGAAGCACAGCGGCGCGCAGCTGCAGTACGCCAAGGACCGGTGTGCCTGGGAGCTGGAAAGAGCCGAGCTGAAGTACTACATCGCTCAGGTAAAGACGTGTCTTGTGTTATTATTCTGCTTTGAGAGAAACAGAGACAGGTTCAGTTCCTGTGGGAGGAGACCATCAGCACGAGGAACTGCTGGCACTTTCGGGGGTCACAGGAGGTCCGGGCCACTTCTAGCTTTCCACGCCCCATCCACAATTGTAGCTTGAAACATATGTCAATATATCTGAGTTCCACTATGGCCTGGGGCCAGGGCCAAATAACGCCCCTTGCCCCCCCCCCCCCCCCTCCCAGGGCTACCACACCAGGGAAGCCGGTCCTTGTAGGTTTATTTTGCTGCTATCCTCACTGGTTACATTAATGCTGGTGGGGTTGGTGGGAGGGTTGGGATTGAGGGGAGAGAAGGTGGGTACCGCAACCATTGGACCTCAGTTGACCATGTTGCTCCTTTGTACATGAAACCGCTATCGAATTGAGTGTGAGCTCAGCATGTGACGCTCGATCAGGGCAGGCTCTGAAAGGCTGTCTTGATGAAAAGGCAGCAGCTGTGTCGCACACATTTGGACCCCCCACAGTTATGCAATAAAAAAAATAACCCATTACACGGGCATACCAGTAGACATCAGTGCGTAATGGAAATAATAGGATTGTTCACATGATCACCATATATATATATATATATATATATATATATATATATATATATATATATATATATATATATATTCACTGAAAAAACCATAGGTTTCACACATGTTATAGTTAGCTGTACATTTTACTGATAAAAAACCAATGAAATTCCCCCGTTATAGTTACTGTAGGCAACTATAACTCACGCGACCGCAATCCTCTGCTGATGCTTATACTGTATTTAGACACTTATTTGCCCATGTCTTCTTCCATTAAATTTTAGCTATACATATATTACAAATATTTTCTTTTCATAAAGACACATATGTCATCAGCAGAGGATTACGGTCGCGTGAGTTATAGTTGCCTACAGTAACTATAACGGGGGAATTTCATTGGTTTTTTATCAGTAAAATGTACAGCTAACTATAACATGTGTGAAACCTATGGTTTTTTCAGTGAATTTGCAAGGTTTTTTAAATGCTAATTCCTAACTATAACGTGTGTGAAACCTATGGTTTTTTCAGTGAATTTGTACGTTTTTTTAAATGCTAACTTACTTTACGCCATTCGTGGCGTGCGCGCCCAGTTAACGCAGTTCGTTCCGTGCGCGCACGGTGTGCTTCGCGCACCACGCGCCCACTTTACGCAGTTAGTGCCATGCACGCACGGTGGTCACGCGGTGCGCTGCGCGCACCGCGTGCCCACATTATGCGAGATGGGCCATGTACGCACGATGCGCTTCGCGCACCGTGCGCACATGGGGGACATATTATGCGCATCGTTGTGAAATGTTTTGTTTATTGTTTTCATTTATTTGATAAGCCATGCACAAATGGTGCCCATCGGGCACCATTTGCACATGGGGTGGGGAGTGTGTGGATAGTTTGTTTTTTTTATAAATTTTTTTACCGTACGCGTACGGTAAGCGTAATCGGCAATTTTTAAAAAAAAAAAAATATTTTTTTTTTGGCCTTGTGGGTTGTTTGGGGGCCCGTATATCATTGCTGGGTGATTATTATCTCAATATACTGCCCCTTTACACATTTTTGGGCTTCATTTATGCTGCCCCACTCAGAGTGCGAGAGAGAAAATGGCGGCCGCCGCTTCCTGGTTTCGGCCGATTCGAATGTTTACTAAGATCTAAGAGCCAATCAGAATCGTGCTCGCGCACGTCACCGTACGCGTACGGTAAGCGCACCGTAAGCGCACCGTAAGCTGGCTCAGATATATATATTGATTTAAAGGCTATTTTCTCAGAATCTACTGAACAGATTCACACCAAACCTACAAAAGGCACTTCCTTGACCTGAGGACTACCTCTCTGCCAAATTTCAAGTAATTCTATTCAGCCGTTCGGGCTGTAGCTGTGTCTAAAGGTCCTATGGAAAAATGCATGGGAAAAACGCGTTTTGGGACCCCCCTTTTATCTCAGCCCCCGCTTGACGAATCCCCCCGAGACTTTCAGGGTAGGAGCGGAGCGTAGCGCCCCACCTATTTTGAAAAATTCGCGAGGATTCGTCGACCGGCGCAAAAGTTATTCAAAATAGAATGTTGCGGATTTCCTATGGAAACGTGGTCCTAACTATAACTACCTACTACCAGTAGGTAATATATATCTATGTATATATATATATGCATATGTATATATAATATATATATATATATGCATATGTATATATACTTATTTTATTCCCTGAAAAAATAAGTAACGTTATAGTTAGGTGAAGTTCTCACTGACAACATTAACGTTTAGAAGAAAAAAAAGACATTCAGCTGTTCTAGTTAGCAGCTCTAAATATAACTTGCGCCCCCACCGTGCACTGCTTATGACCTCACATATGACATCACTGATGACATGTTCTATGGCTTCATTGATGACTTCACTGATGACATCATCCAATGAGTGCACTAGATTGTTTTATAGGTTACATAGTGGCAGATAAGTACCATATTATATTTCTACATACATTTATACAGCCTGTGTCTAGCTAATGGGTGTAAGTGTTTACAAAACACGTGTTCCTAATGCAGCACAGGTGTGTAGAGGTATTCAACACATTATAAATCTTTGTATTGAAGACTAACTGTCTGCAGGTGACAGCTGACATGTTTTCATTATGTTCCACACAAGTTTTTTGGTACTGCAGAAAAAGTTTCCAGCAGGGCAAAGATTCTATATACTACATACTAAGTATTGTAAGCAGCCTTCAGTTATTGGACAGAATTGTCTCAGAATGACAATTTCCGATTGGCATAGAAGACTGTATGCAATAGGGGCTAACCTGTGTACATGTGCTTCTTTTGCTTCAGAAGAAGGGCTATCTGTAATGTTTTCGCCACAGTATGAAGGCTGCGGGTAGTATGCTCTTTAGAACCTTCAGACCTTGGTTATTTTAAGGGACTAGTCACTCTTTGGACAAATCCTGCATTGAGTGTACTCTGTTCGTAGTAGATACTTTTAATACTCTGTGGTGTATTTCTCGGGAGAGTTTTACTGTCTGCAAACAGTGTGGTACAGAGTTAAATCTCTCCATAGAGTAAACAGTGTAAACAGTTCCCACTTTTCTACTCATATACACTTAATTTATCAATAAAGGTTCAGTGCCTGTCAGGGGTTTGATACGGGTAAAGGCCGTCCATAGTAGGGCATTAGTTAAGTAACAGGGCTTGAGTATCTGAAGGAACTTGTTTTTCCCTGAACAATTGTATACAGTTTGAACACCATGTGCACTATTGGCTACCATTTTATTTGTGGTTCAAAGTCAACATGAATTCGGCTGCCCATAAAGTCTATAGGGTCAAAGTTGCAAATAACCCAGGATTGCTTTACCTGTGGGGGTTGTATGTATGATTGCTTTAAAGATGCTTCAGAATCTAAAGAGCTATTTTGCTCCTAACTTTTATAGCTCTAATGGTTTACCCGTTTATAGAGCAATGTGTACAAAAGAGGTTTGGATGATGTCATCAGTAATGGCATCAGTGATGTCATTTGAGATGTCATCATTGATATCATAGAACATGTCATGAGTGATGTCATATGTGAGGTCATAAGCAGTGGATGGTGGGGGGCAAGTTATAGTTAGTGCTGCTAACTATAACTGCTGAGTTTCTGTGTGTTTTTTAGTCCAAAACGTTAATGTTAGTAGGGTGTGGGAAAGAGTGGCTTGTCCTTTCAGACCTCTCAAATGACAGGTGTGTGTTATAGGGTGTGGGGAGGGAGTAGCCTCTCCTTTCAGACCTCTCTCTCAGATGATGGGTGTGCGTAACAGGGTGAGGGGAGGGACTGCCCTCTCCTTTCAGACCTCCCTCTCAGATGACAGGTGTGCATAGTAGGTTGTGTAGAGTGACTAGCCTCTCTGCTAAGACCTCTCTCTGTAATGATGGGTGTGCGTAGTATGGTATGGGGGGCTGGGCTCTCCATTCAGACCTCTCTCTCAGATGATGAGTGTCCATGTGGGCATAGTAGGGTGTGGAGACAGACTGTCCTCTCCTTTTATACCTCTCTCTCAGCTGACAGGTGTGTGTAGTAGGGTGTGTTGAGATAAACTGGCCTCTCTGCAGGGATCTCTGTGTTAAGATGGGTGTGCATAGTAGGGTGTGGGAGGGACTGTCCTGTCCTCTCAGACCTCTTTCTTGGATTATGGGTGTGCGTAGTGGTGTGTGGGGAGGGACTGGAATCTCCTTTCAGCCCCCTTTCTCAGGTGACAGGAGTTCATTGTAGGGTGCAGGATGGTACTAGCCTCTTCATTCAAACACATTTCTCAAATGACAGGTGTGCATGGTAGGGTTTATGGAGGGACTGGGCTCTCCTTTCAGACCTCTCTCTCAAATGATGGGTGGGTGTTTAGTAGGTTGTGGGAAGGGACGAGCCTCTCCTTTCAAACCTCTCTGTCAGATGACGGTTGTGCGTAGTAGGGTGTGGGGATGAGCCTTACCTCTACTCACAATTCTTCTCAAACAAATGGCCATAAATAGAGTGTTCGAGGCATTTGAGCTGCAGATTACACACTGTGCATAGATCGCCATCTGGTGTTGGGCCCGGATGTTTGCACTTGTTTTTGTCTTGGAAAGTCTTTGGAAGTCACAGGGTATGTGACTCCTCCTTTGGATCATAGTGCGCATGGGCATCGGCTCCGTCCTCAGATTGTTTTTGTCCGCCATCGGGCTCGGATGTGTTTTCGCGTTCCAGTTCGGAACCGTTAACGGTTTTCTCTTTCGACGCGCAATCCTTCCCTTCTCGACGGTATTGTTTCAATTGTATTTCCCAATCACACACGACCCTTCAACTTCGAAGTCTTCGATTCCGGTCGTCGACGAAGGCCTTCGGGCCTACCTGGGACTCATCTCTGGCTCATGGAAAGGACGCCATTCAAAAAATGTCCTCGATGTAGATTGAAGTTTCCCCACACCGACCTACATGAGGTGTGCAACCTCTGCCTCTCACCGGAGCACGAGGCCAGAGACTGTCCAGCTTGCGCCTCCTTCCGCTCCAAAAAGACCATCCGGGACCGCCGAGCTCGAAGAACAATGGCGCGCTCGTCATCTTCGATCCCCGAGCAGGGTCGGGTCGAGGAAGCCATCATCAGCGCCTCCGAAGCAGATGATTCCGACGTCAAAGACATCACCCCAGCTCAAAGGGCCGTGAGTACAGACGTCGACCCCGATCCACACCCCCCTCGACACTGTCAAAAAAGGCTTCGGTACCACCTCCACCTTCTGGCCCAGGTGCACACCGAGACACTGCTTCCCATGCCCCGCCTTCGGGCCATGGTAAAGAAGCACATTAAGCCTTTAGGCGACTCGGGCTCGAGTCAGCCTACCCTCGGTACCGCAAAACAAAATCAGGCACCGAAGAAGAAGTCCTCGTCCACGCCGACCGCTGCTTCCACATCGAAGCACTCGGCGTCGAAGGCTAGCACCAGTTCCTCGGCACCGACAACACCCTCGGAGTCCACTAAAAAACGCCCACGAAAGGCCCGATTCTTCCAAGCCAAAGACCTCGGAACCGAAAAAACAGCAACCGGTTCTGACTCATAAAGACACTTCAAAACCACACGGTTCCAAGCCTAGAACCGCTACCAAGTAGACGCCGAAAAAACGTACGGCACTGAAGCCCTCGACTCCAATGGATCTGTCTCCCACAGATGAACTGTTTCGTCCAGATCCTACCCAAAAGACTCTAATGAAGGATCCCAAGACTGGTCATTTAATGCTCAGCATCAAGAAAAGATCCCTGGAAACGCCTGCGCCCGCACCGCCACCAAAGAAGAGATACTTTGCTACCTCTCCATTAAGGATCCCTTCTCCTCTTCCTCCTCCTCCACCCCCACCACACCGCTCTCCCACACCATCACCTACCCCAAAAGATGATGATGATGACAACACCTCAGATGATGCAGGGGGAGGTGCAGATGATCAACCCCTGGGGGACCCTACCCCTACTGGCTTCCCTGACCCCTGGGATGATTACAGTGTCCCAGATGTCCCTTATAACTCACAGGATGATATTTATCCCTCCAGGCCTTCCCCTCCAGAGGACAATATCGGATTCAACCAGCTCCTTCACAGAGCTGCCCAATACCACGGGGTTGCCCTGCATACAGACCCAGTAGAGGAAGATTTTCATATGGACACCTTCGATACCACACAAAGGTCAACCTCAACACTGCCCATGCTTAAAGGGGTCATTAAGTATGCAACAGAGATCTTTAAAGACCCAGTTAGAGCTCGAGTCATCAACCCGAGAATAGAAAAGAAGTACAAAGCTGCTCCTACTGACCCAGTATACATTAAGGGACCCGCACCACTAGACTCCCTAGTAGTCTCTAATGCAAGGAAGAGAGCAAATTCCCAAACATCAGGTGACGCACCACCACCAGACAAGGAATCAAAACTCCTAGACGCCTCTGGCAAACGCACAGCGTCACAGGCAGCAAACATTTGGCGCATTGCTAATACCCAAGCGCTGCTAGCCAGGTATAACAGGGCACATTATGATGAGCTTGAGTCCATAATGCAGCACCTCCCTGACAAATTTAAAAACAGGGCCAGTGAACTCATCCAGGAGGGTAAAGCCATCACTAACACCTCCATCCGGTGTGCCCTGGATGTAGCAGATACCCCCTCAAGGGCAATAAACACCATCCTTTTGCGCAGGCATGCCTGGTTACTCATATCAGGTTTTAAACCCGAGGTCCAGAGTTCTATACTCAATCAGCCTTTTGATGAGCAACACCTATTTGGCCCCAATGTAGATGTATCCCTTGAGAAAATGAAAAAGGATACAGACACAGCCAAATCTATGGGAGCCTTGCAATCGCAAGCACCCAGACGGTCCTTTCGTCGCTCATCCTTCAGAAGCACCCATCGAGGCTACTCCTCTGATAGCCCCTCCACCTCTTACAAAGCTCCCGCCCAATCCACCTTTACTAGAGGTTACCAAAGGGGTGGTTACAGGGGGAACAACAGCAAAGGCAGAGGCAAAAACAACAACTCCCGCTCTACCTCCACCCCCATCCCTTGACTTCCCTCCACTTCCCCCGACCATTCCACTCCAGTCGGGGGAAGACTCCACCAATTTCTCCCTGCCTGGGCAAACATCACTTCAGACAGGTGGGTCCAGCAAATAATTCAATCAGGCTACTGTCTCGAACTAACATCTACCCCCCAACCGTACCACCCAAACACCGTCCAATGTCACAAGAATATCTGTTACTATTAAAGCAGGAGGTAATCTACCTCCTACAAAAAAGTGCAATAGAACCAGTTCCCCTGCACCAACGAAACAAGGGAGTTTACTCCCTCTATTTTCTCATACCAAAGAAGGACGGATCTCTAAGGCCTATTTTAGACCTCTGACCCCTAAACCTATACATACACTCAGACCACTTCCACATGGTCACACTTCAGCAGGTCCTCCCTCTGCTTTCCCAGGGCGACTTCCTTGCTACTCTAGACCTCAAGGACGCCTATTTCCACATTCCCATTCACAGCGCTCACAGAAAATATCTCAGATTCGTAGTGGACGGATCAGCACTATCAATTCAAAGTACTCCCATTTGGAGTCACCACAGCACCAAGAGTGTTTACCAAGTGCCTAGCAGTGGTGGCAGCACACCTAAGAAGACAACACGTCCATGTCTTCCCATATCTAGACGACTGGCTCATAAAACCCAGCTCATACAATCACTGTGTACAACACACTCACGCCACTATTCAACAACTTCACGACCTGGGGTTCACAATAAATCACGCCAAGTCCCAGCTGCAACCGTTCCACACACAATAAAACCTCGGTGCCACAATAGACACCAAGAGTGCTCGCCTATCCCAGCCCCACCAGGATAGCAAGCATGCACGCTCTTCTCACCAGATTCCAACCGCAACATTCTCTTCCAGCTCGAGTGTTCATGCAACTCATAGGGATGATGGCCTCTTGCATATTCATAGTGCCTCATGCAAGACTCCAGATGCGTCCTCTCCAAGAGTGCTTAGCACGCCAATGGAACCAGGCTCAAGGTCAGCTAACAGATCTGGTGTTGGTAGACGGTCGTACCCATCGCTGTCTGCAGTGGAGGAACACCAAGAACCATTCCAAAGGGCGACCGTTCCTCAAGCCTCAAATAGTAATGACAGCGGACACATCGCTCTCCGGCTGGGGAGCTCACCTGCTACATCACACCATGCAGGGCAGGTGGACACCTCAACAAAAGTTGCTCCACATCCATCACCTGGAGTTACTAGCCATATTCCTAGCCTTAAAAGCATTTCAAAAACAAATATCAGGCAAGACTGTCTTAGTCCACACCGACAATATGAAAGCCATGTATTATATCCAAAAACAAGGCGGGACACACTCTCTGCAGCTCTCTCAGCTCGCACAGAGCATATGGAGGTGGGCTATACCATAGAACATTTTTCTCCTAGCCCAACATGTCCCAGGTGTCCAAAACACAATAGCCGATCTGTTGAGCCGTCAAACACAACAAATCCATGAGTGGGAACTTTATCCACAAGTTCTTCAACCGTTTTTTCAGATATGGGGGCAACCACAGATAGACCTCTTCGCCACCCAAGAAAACGCCAAATGCCCAAAATTCGCCGCCAGGTATCCTCACCCGTCATCCAAAGGCAATGCTATATAGATGAACTGGTCAGGCAGATTTGCATACGCTTTTCCGCCTCTCCCACTCATTCCGCTAGTGGTGCGCAAACTACAGCAACACTCCTTAACACTCATCCTAGTTGCTCCAACTTGGGCCAGACAACCATGGTACACCACACTGCTGGAACTCTCCGTAGTTCCGCACCAAAAATTATACCTCTCTCCATGCCTCTTAACCCAGAACCATGGAGAGATCCAACACCCAGACCCAGCTCAGCTCAACCTAGCGATCTGGCTCCTGAAGTCCTAGAATTCGGTTACCTTAACCTTCCTCCTGACTGTATGAACGTCATCAAAGAAGCTAGACGGCCTACCACTAGAGCATGCTATGCAGCCAAGTGGAAAAGATTTGTGATATACTGCCTTAACAACAACACTGATCCCCTAGATGAGTCTATCCAACACATCATAGGCTACTTAGTACACCTCCAAAGATGCAACCTAGCCTACACATCTATCAGACTGTATCTTGCTGCCATAGCAGCATATCTACAAAATAGACAACATCTCTCACTTTTCAGAGTACCTGCCATAAAGGCCTTTATGGAGGGACTCAAGAGAATTATTCCCCCCAGAGTACCACCTTCGCCTGTGTGGAATTTAAACATCGTTCTCACAAGACTAATGGGGCCTCCATTTGAACCTCTACATAAATGTGAGCTACAATTCTTAACATGGAAAACTGCTTTCCTAGTAGCCATTACTTCTCTACGAAGAGTTAGTGAACTGCAAGCACTAACCATTCAAGA
The DNA here is from genome assembly GCF_964204655.1 of Triturus cristatus. Taxonomy (NCBI): domain Eukaryota; kingdom Metazoa; phylum Chordata; class Amphibia; order Caudata; family Salamandridae; genus Triturus; species Triturus cristatus. Next base: position 1,049,808,862 of record NC_140589.1, read on the forward strand.
ACCCTTTCTGCAGATGCATCTTAATAAGATTGTTCTCCGAACTAATCCTAAATTCCTCCCTAAAGTCATTTCTCCCTTCCACATCAATCAATCTGTGGAGCTGCCCGTATTCTTCTCGCAGCCACAAACAGTCACAGAAAGAGCTCTTCACACCTTAGATGTCAAAAGAGCACTACTGTACTACATAGAGAGAACACAACCTTTTCGTAAGACCAAACAACTATTTGTGTCTTTCTCTCCACCACACAAGGGCAACCCCATATCAAAATCTGGGATAGGTAGGTGAATTGTCAAATGCATACAGATTTGTTACCACAAAGCAAAACGTACATTATCTGTTCCTCCTAAAGCCCACCCTACACGAAAGATAGGGGCTTCAATGGCATTTCTAGGGAACATTCCCTTAGATGATATCTGCAGAGCAGCTACATGGTCTACAACGCACACATTCACAAAACACTATTGTGTCGATGTGCAAACTAAACAACAAGCTAGTGTGGGCCAGGCTGTCCTCAAAACACTATTTCAAACTACTGCAACAGATACTGGTGGTCGCCCCTAGGAGTGGATACTGCTATACAATCTATGCACAGTGTGTAATCTGCAGCTCATATGCCTCAAACTGAATATGCTACTTACCAGTATGCATATGTTCTTGGCATGTAGAGCTGCAGATCTACACACGCCAACCCGCCTCCCCGGCTACTTTTATCTGTTCCAGGATTATCTTACTTCGATGCAGCAAACATGGGCATCTTTCCTGTTTCTTAATAAGCTCCATCATTTCCCTGCTGGCGAAAAACAATCTGAGGATGGAGTCGATGCTCATGCGCACTATGATCCAAAGGAGGAGTCACATACCTCGTAACTTCCAAAGAATTTCCAAGACAAAAACAAGTGCAAACATCCGGGCCCAACACCAGATGGCGATCTATGCACAGTGTGTAGATCTGCAGCTCTACATGCCAAGAACAGATGCATACTGGTAAGTAGCATATTCCTTAATAAACACCATCTCCATTAAGACTCCTCCCTACAGTAACAAATGTGTATAGCAGAGTGTATTCAATCATCACCTTCTCCTGCCTACTTTTCACGAGCCCACGAGAGTCTTGCAAGACCGTAACATAAAAAAAAAGAATTAACCTTATAATCATTACAGTACTTATCTCTTACACTCTTACTCTCACATACAAGGACCACAATAAGCATTCCTACTAATAGTGTCTATTGAGAACTCATCTACAACTTTTCACTCTTCACAATTCCACAAGTCCCTTGAAATTACAAAAATTAATTAAAAACTATGTACATTTATTTTCATCACAGTACTTATCCATTGGACATCTCCTCTCTAAATCTAGGGGGACTAGATATATAGCCTTTATACTTAATTTCTTGAATTACAAAAAAAGCAAGTACTGGCTCCCGTGCTTGCTTTCTAATAACCCCCGGGTGGGCCAGATCCCGGGGATATAAGGTAAATATAGGAGGGGGCACACTGGGCCCCACTCTTAGGGCTTATCAAAGCCCCGGAGACTGACACCTCCCTGGGGCACTTTTCATTATTAATGCAGGCCACGGGGCTCGCCCGCAAACCCGGGGGCCGCCACCTCCCAGAGGCTATTTTCAATTATTTGGGGGCGGGTGGCCTTACAGACCCCCCCTGCCCTGGGAACCGCCACCTCCACGGAGCTAAAATAAATAACCGAGCATGGGTGGCTGTGGCACCCCCACGCAGCCCCGGGGACTGCCACCTCCCCGGGGCACACACACAATGATTTGGGGGGGTCCATAGAGGCCCTTTGGCTCCTGGGACATCACCTCCTAGGGCAAATTTGAATAAAGGAGGAGGGCCATGTGCCCCCCCCCTCCCGGAGCCCTACATGGCCCTAGGGACAGCCACCCCTCAGGGCCGGCTCCAGGGGCCGTCCACCGGGACATTGCAGTTTGCTATGGCATACCACAGCAAGCAGTGTGCCACCCGTGCCCTCTTCCTAAAAAAGAAAAAATAACCGGACACTTGCCGGAGGCCCTGCCCCCTTTCTCCACTACTCTGCAAACACGCCTTCTGGTGTGCTCCTTGTAGGGGGATAAAGTCCACTTGGCTGCTGAGGGTCCATTTTCTCCACCACTTTGCAGACGCAGTTCCTGGTGCACTTCAGGGATGAAGTCCACTTTAGTCCTGAGGCTCTCAGGAGGCAAGGGGACCTCATCCGCCCACCAGCAGTGCGCCAAGAGTCACGTTTGTAGGTTGGTGGAGAAAGGGGGCATGGCCTCTGACCACCTCTCAGCAATCCCCCCGTGTTGGGCTTACTAAGGCAACAGGACGATATGGCGTTTAGCTATACATCACAACATCTATCTCTTAGTGGGATATGTCCAGGGAGGAGCGAGAAATCAAGTTGCAGACCTCCTCAGCAGGACGCAGCAACACGTCCATGAGTGGGAACTTCAACCCAGAGTCCTATTCACACACTTTTGCAAATGGGGGTTTCCTCAAATAGCCCTATTCACAACCCCAGAAAACGCAAAATGCCAAAACTTTGCTGCCAGATTCCAGCACCCTCTATCTAAAGGCACTGCCCGATAAATTAATGGGTCTGGGATATTTTAATATGCTTTTCCCCCTCTCCCACTGCTTCTGTTTGTGGTCAGGAAGTTACTTCAAACTTCACTCACACTAATACTACTGGCACCCATATGGGCTTGCCAACCATGGATCACCCCCCTACCGGAACTTTCTCATGTGGCACACAAGAAGCTTCATCTCCACCCGGACCTTCTCACACAGAACCATGGAGAAGGAAGACATCCCAATCCCAAACAGATAAACCTTGCAATAAGGCTCCTGAAGTCATAGAGTTTGGGTACCTTAATCTTCCACAAACTTGTATGGATGTTCTTAAAGAGGCACGTAAACCAACGACTAGAAGATGTTACGCTGCCAAATGGAAAAGGTTTGTTATTTACTGTCAAACCAAAAATTGCAATCCATTTTATATACAAGTACAAACTATTATCTGTTATCTTTTACATCAAGAAGTGTCAGATCTTGCCTACATTTCTATACCACTACATTTAGCTGCAAGTGTTGCTTAGATACAAAACAGACAACATACATTTTTATTTAAAGTACCTGTCATTGAAACTTTCATGAAAGGACTTATTCCTCCAAAACTACCACCAGCACAGTCTGGAACCTTGAAGTTGTCCTAACACGGCTCATGGGTCCTACTTTTGAGCCATTGCATTCCTGTCAACTTCAACTATTATGTTGGAAAGTTGCTTTTATATTTTTATTAATAGTGATTACTTCACTTAGACGAGTTGGTGACTCCAGACATTAACCTTCTTTTCTTCCAATTGCTCAAAAATAAGGTAGTCTTAAGGACAGACCCAAAATTCCTCCTAAAGTTGTCTCTCCTTTTCTTATGAACCAATACATTGAATTGCCTGTGTCCTTTCCAAACCCAGACTCTGTGGCAGAAAGAGCTCTTCATTCTTTGGATTTTAAAAGAGCTTTAATGCATTATATTGACAGAACAAAAAGTTTTAGAAAAACAAAGCAACTATTTATTGCCTTATCACCTCCACATACTGGGAGACCAATTTCAAACAAGCATTGGCATAGCCAATAGGTCTTGTCTTTGGGACCTTATAAGTATTTAGCCATGCAGCACATTATCACCCACCGGGCATATTTCTGTAATGGAATTAGTACTTATGTAAAGTGCTTTGATACCTTCATTCGCGCTACATAGTGCAAAAAATAAAAAGGAATGAAAGGAGAAGTGCTTTCAGATTTCTGAGGTGGGGGAGCGAACATTTTAACTTTTTGCTGGACTTTGCACATTCGGGTAAGAACTCGGAGAAATGGTGTCCAAAACGGCTTTGCTCATGGCATACGCTTAATACTTATGTGCACATCCCTTGACTTGGGGTTGAAGAATTAAAAATCGAAGTTACAGATTTTTTTAAAAACACTTACCCAATCGGCATGGTAGAGCAAGTAGCGGGAGGCAAATAGGCAAGCCATATCCGAGGTAGAGCAATGCTAGAGGACTGCCAGCAGGTGTCGCCAAGTAATTACAAACTGTCAGTGTGGACCTTTGACTGCCAGCAGGAGGCGCCCAGTATTTTGAATAATATGTCAGTGTCGCACTATCACGGCAAGCAGCTGCTTCCAGTCGGTTTTATAAACTTCGAATGAGACCCTAATGCGATGGGGGTGTGGCAAAAGTACACTTCGTCTAAAATAGAAAAATTGCAGTATAAACCCAGTGAGAGGTGGTGAAGATGAAACTCTGTTCATATGCGGTGTGTTATCATAATTATCGCGTGCATCTTTGACGTCTAGTGACTAAGGGCTGCCCACCGAACCTGCATGTCTCTGAGACTGAACCAGCTCCAACAAACTACGTTTGCCTTTAAAAGGCACAGGGCGCTCTGACTGTTCCTTGAGCCGTTTCATTTGGCCCGCAGTAGGGTACGACCTTTGAAGACCCGACTGCTTTGTAATGTGCTGGCTGAATAATGCATCAGGGGGACATTGTAGGAAGCGGTTCCCTTGGGGCGTGGATGGCATTTCAGCTCAGCGTGAATAACAGTTTAAGGACCATAAATTTCCGCCTCCAAAACACCTTTGTTAAAGTGAGCAAGTGCATGCGGTGTAGGAGGAACACACACATATGTGGGGTTTGTCTATGTTTTTCCAGCTGGCTCGAATACATTAATGAGAGCACAAGACAAGTTGCGGCAACCTGCTGATTGTCACAATTTTAATTAGTAATGATTCAATACCAAAAACATCATCACATACAAGATAGATCACGGATCACGCTGGTGCAGCGCGTGTGAGACAGGCAGTTAGTGGCTGAAGCAAACAGGAAGCGCTGGCAGTTTTTCTGTACTTGGTCCGTTCAAAGCTCAGCCTATCACTCTGGTATGCGTGGTTAACAGGTAAGAAATGCTAATTCTATTAGGCTAAAAATCCCAAGTGCAACCTAATTTTTAAGTTGTCTTGTAGTCGTCCTATCTACTGCGCATCAAACAAGAGCTGGGTATTGCGAGGTGGGGTGACACGAATGTCACCACTCCGTTTCCAGGGCAACGCGACCTCCGCTGACAGAGCCCTTGAATACTTGGCCCACAAGACATTCATGAGGCATTCCTTCCCTACACCTCCCCTTACTGTGCTCGGGTTTCTGATTCCCTTCCTACTCTTTCGCCGAAATATCCTCTGCTTCCCTAGTAGTGTATGCCATATAAAGAGCAGCACGCGCACCTATACAGTTCCCGCCTGCTGCAGGTGCTTGGACTGAGGGGGCACCACGTGGACCATACACAGCCACAAGATTGGCTCATCCGATCACCCGTAGAGTGTCAAGAGATCGCTTGTGAAATAAGTTAAATGCCTGGAATAGATACACTGGCTTATTTTCCACAAAAATGAGAAATTGTGACCTGCAGGTAGCATGATGCATAGTGGCCACAGTGATGACCAAGCCCTGATCAATACTGTGCCATGTGGCCATTTGTGATTGTTGCCATGCCACTCTCTGTCACCTAGCAACAGACTTTCGAATCTTTAAGTGACTGCTTCAGCAAAAGAGTAGAAAAAGGAAGAGGAGTAAGTTGAAGAAGGAAGTTCCTCTAACATGCGGTGCCTCTAAAATTGGTTTTAAAGAAAAAGTGCTACTATGAATAAAATTGGTTTTAAAGAAGTGCTACTATGAACAAGCGTAGTCGCGCGTGCCAGGTCGAAGGCGAAAGTGAAAGTGCCGCTTTTGGAGCAAAAGTGCACCAGGGCTAGCACGACCGCCATCTGTTTCCTATTAACGCGACCGCGAGACGGGGGCGCGATAATTGGAAATAGATGGCGCAGCTGCTCGCTCCCGAGCTCCCTAGGCCAGGGGAGAGAGAAGGCGGGACATGCACCCGCCTTTGGCAAATTGCGTGCCGTCTTCCTTAGAAAGACGCATGCAAAGGCTAATAGCGTGTGAGGGAAAAAAAAGCCCACTCACAAGCGTGTGTTCCGAGTTTAAAGCCTTTACTAGAAGCCTCGCAGGGCAGCACATGCATGCTGGCTCAGGCGAGACCTAAAAACGGAGTTGCTAGATGGATAGTCAAATGCATCCAAACATGTTATGCTAAGGGTAAACACCAACTACCAGTTACTCAACGGTGATGGATATGCCGTCCGTCGAAATCTAAATGCCATTATTTCCTAGGGGATTTAGATTTCGCCTAATGGGATATCTGTCACCGTTGTGGTGGAGAAAACCCTTCTGCCGAAATTTTAATCGGGCCCATAGCCACTTTTTGGTAGCTCGGATCCTCCCGGTGGGTAAAGCTGCAGGCTATAGCGAAAGAAAGCTCAACGAGGCTGATACCTTCTCCACAAAGTCCTGCAGAATCGTGGGAGCAACCTGAATCTTTGGCCCAGCAGCAACAAACCCTTAGCCGATTGGCATGGCAAAATAGCCCCAGTCCCCTGTCGGTTCTCAGAGGACAAAGTGGGTAAAAAGTTTCTAAACCCCAAGTTTCAGGAATCGTTAGTAGAAGTGCCCTTTGACACCAGTCAAAGGTCCAGGACCATGAGGGCAGCACTTGGAGATAAAGACCCACTCCAGCAGAGGCCAGCAGCAGGGACCAGTACTAAAGCAGGTCCAGTTTGAGGTGGTCAGCCGGAAATGCAGGAAAAAGACTTCTTAAAGCGTTGCCCCTGTAGCTCAAATAGGAGATTAGCCATATGGCACTTGAAGTTCACATACTTGTCCTGGGCACAAGAGGGAGAGCAGGCCCAGTCATCAGGGCTCTTCTCAGGTCAAAGACAGCAAGTCCAGTCCTCTTTTCTTCCACATGCCTAGAAGTGTTCTGAGGAGGGTACTGTCAGTGCCACATAATGCCCAGTGCCAGCCTCTGGGTTGCCACTTCCTAACCAATCGGTTTAAATTTCCCTGGGGTGATCCAACCTACATTTGCAGCACTTCCTGTGTGTTTTACTGCAAACAATCCCACAGTGCCTCTCTCTGCCCAAAACCAACATGGCAGAAACGTTCTTCTCCTGTGCAGAGCGCCTGTGCCCACCCTAGATTTGCGGCCTGGGTAAAGAGCGACCTTTTCTCTGTGGTCACTCAAACCCAGCTCTGGGGGAAGCTCCTCTCCCACTGGGCATGCAGCCTGACTGGCTAGGGGTACAGTGACTTTAAAATAATGCAAACAAGGGGTTCATTCAAAAAGAACATATAATCATCCGTAAAGACAGATTTAAACATTCAAAACTCATTAATTTCATTGCTGTTGCCGTAGAGTAACTCAATTGAACCAGGGAAAATATATCCAGAGGCCTACATGTGAAGTAAAATGATTTATTTATTATGACAATAAATCAACAAATAACATGGACCACAAAAACACTCAAAACAATAGATGGCAAATGGATTGTGGTGTCTAGCAAATAAACTGGCCAGGGGGACAAAGGAAGGGGGTAGGCAAGAATGTTAGCTACATCTCCCTGTGACAGGGTGGGCTTCATTGAAGGTCAGCCTGTCAAAAAACAGAAGACATCCCCACAACCAAAGTCTTTGTCTCAGCTCTGGGAGCAAGTTCACACCTGATTGAGGTAGCTATTCAGCTCCTGGGTGACAGTTGGAAGCTCATGCAAATGGGCATCTAGAGGCTTTAGACAGGTAACAATCAATTGTAAAAATACCTGTTATAAAATATTTATTGCAAATCCAATTTTACCAATGAATTGAGTTTGTAATTAATGTTATAATAAGTCCAAGAACGAACTCTGTAGCTGCTTCCTAAACAGAGTTAGCAATATTGAATTTAGCGTTGTATCCAAACCCTTTTCTGTGAAACATCTAACCCCGCAACAGCACAAATAGCATTTTGGCCCTTTGCAGTGCAAAGACATGTTGAACATTAAACTTTTACATGTCTTACTCTTAAATACCATGCACCCTGCCTTAATGGGCAATAAGGCCTATGTAGGGGTGACAATAAGTTTTTAAAGGAGGCCTTTCAAAAAGGGTTTATTTGCATCTAAGCATTGCACCACAGTGCTACACATGAAGAGACGAATACAGGAGTAGGACCCGTTGACCCAGGTGAGACCGGGTAAAGTTTGCAACAAACAACAATGTCTCAACTGCAGTTCATTAAAACAGGACAATAAAAAAGTGATATAAATCACAACAAGGGGGAGGAAACAAAGGAAGGGCGACCACAATGAGGAAAGTAGTGTGAAAGAAGTTATTATTTGTAAGTAGTTATAGCAGCACTACAGTACAATTAATTATACAATGACCATAACACACAAAGTGAGCACTGGGTGTGCTAAGTGATAGTGGATGGCGCAGTGATACAAGGGTAAGGAGAGCGGCATGAACGGCAACAAGGGGTAAGGTGTGGTCAAAATTTACAAAAATATATATACAATGTTTGTTGTTTTTAGATTCAGAGTAAATACAGTGACCACAACAGCACCCAAGTTCTATGCTGGGTAGTCGACTGGGTTTCAACCTGATTAATTTCAGGTCATCATCAGGACAATAATCATTAGTTTGAAGGTAGTGCTGAACTGAACAAGAGTCAGTCAAGCGTCCGGATAAGAACAAGGAGTGGGGACCGGTGAATCGTAAGGTGTCTGTGTGTACAATAATTACCCAAGTAGATTTTATTGCCACAGCGTGATGAATCTGGAAGTGTTCTGCCGATGCAGGCGGTGTATACGAGTAGTTAGTGAGAATGAGGGGTGAAAGGTTCCAATCCCTTACTGGCCGTATATTGAGCAAAGGTCCCTCTTTTATGTCAAGCTTGCCCTTGACAGGGGGAAACCCCTAACCCCCTATTGTAGAACAGTTTGAGAAAGGTATGTCTCAGGGCAAGATTTGTGCTTATAGTTTTTTATGGAAAAATTCCAATCACACGTTGGTTCATTTTGTAGTTTTAATAAAGGTGTTACTATATTCGTGATAGTAAGTAGGACAACAGCCAACACGTGTTTCACCCCTTTACATGGCCATCCGGCCTGGGGCTTCCTCAGGGCGTATCAAATATGGTTGAAAAAGTGTATCTAGTCCTTTTCCCGTGGAATACTTGGGATTCTCTGATGATTTTGGCGTAATGCCGGTACGAGTCGTCTCAATCAGTCAGTGTCTGATTGAGACGACTCATACCGGCATTACTCCAAAATCATCAGAGAATCCCAAGTATACCACGGGAAAAGGACATACTAGATACACTTTTTCAACCATATTCAAAACGCCCTGAGGAAGTCTCAGGCCGGGTGTATACGAGTGCCTGGTGGTCAAGAAGAGTTTGAATTGGAGAATCAAAAACGAAGTCGCGGAGAGGCGATCAAATGAATCCGGGGCTGAAGTGGAGAAACCTCTGGGATGCAGCTGATCAGGACGAATGAAGCGTCTGGGGACACATGGCAGGTCTGCAGTCATGTTTGCCCTGTCACTGCTGTTGGTGATACAATGAGTGTTGCAGCCCACTTGTGACATTTAACTTACATGCCCTGGGTATACTTCGGGTACTTTATCCTGGAGACTTAAAGGTAAGTTAAATACACCAATTTGAGGTATGCCAATTTCATCATGTTAAAAAGGGGAATACATGCACTTTACCACAGGTTAACAGGGTTAAAGGGCAGAGTTCTACATGAGCGAGCATTTCACCCACCATTCTTCACTCACATGTCGTATCAAAGTCACCCCAAGGTGTAACGCATCGCTCCAAGATTGTAAGCAATTCACATTATCACTGTTACGTCTATGTCCCACCCCTCCCTGGTTCTGAGTTATCTCCCACGCTCGCATCAACACTAGTGCTACCTTTAGAGTCAGTGTCAGCATCTAGGGCTATTAGTGTGTCACATAGGTCCCAGAAGACCGCAAGGTCTTCATCTACTTTTTTGCCCCGCCTGCTCGTCAGATGTTTCTCCCTTGCTAGTTATCACGCCTGTACATCCCTGTTAGAAATTGGGTTTCTGGTTGGCTAGGGTATGCACCTAAGCCAGGCAGAACCCACCCCTCTAGTTCTAGTAAGGGTAAGCGAGTTACACACCCAAGATAACCCCTGCTCACTCACTTGGTAGCTTTGCAAAGCAGTGAGGCTTAGCCCAGAGGCAATGTGTAAAGCGTTTGCACAACGCACACACACTCACACACAATAAACATACCACAAGAGAGACTCCACACAATATGATATAAAAACACGTTTCTGTACTACATATAAAACATGGGCCAAAACAACATAAACCAATAATCACTTTGCCAACTAGGCAATTGTCATAACATCACTGTTAATGCAATAAGATAGAGACACATATTGCACAAATCATAAAAAACATAATAAAAGACACCATTACTGTGCATAGCATGCCATCACATCACGTTTCTCGTTATCCTGACTATGCAAGGCATAACACAACATATCAGTGTGAATATGAATTGCAGTATGTAATGAATCATGACTTATCCCTACTGTGCATGCCTGAAAAATGAGCCATCCAAATACACATCATTACATGAAAAAGCAGTAGATAGCTGCAGAGCGTAAATGAGTCACCAAAGCATCATTAGATACACATGAATACCCATAGTCTCACCATCAAGCTATAGAGCAGAGCGCTCCTGTGCTCATATTAGGTAGTATACGGTAATCCCAGATTCATAACATAGTGCAGAAACATCTGCCCTCCTATTTGGGAGAATACGGTAATGGCAAACGGCTCCTGGATCTGAAGCACGGAGGCCTCCGTCGAGTTTCTTGTAATGCTCTCTAATGAAGAACTAGTGCCCCCAAGGAACACTAATACGGGGGGATACACATGGCAAGACTGAGCAGAGAGACCGCATCAAGTCTCTCGTGGGCAAAGGGAATCCAAGGCAACTTCCCACAAGCATGTGGCGTGGCTGCTGGGATTCCCTCCCAGCTGTGGAGAAGCGGTCTATGGGAGATGCTTGTTGTTTGGGCTCCACGCCCAACTGGAATGTGGCTTTGGGGGCACAGCGGCTTTATTTATTTATTTATTTACGCAACTTTTATAGCGCGACAAATACCCGAGGGTGTCTCGGCGCTGTGGAGCAACTAAAGTTCATCATCCTACCGTCTTCTCACTGGTTAAACAACCATGTTTTCAATAGCCTACGGAAACTAATCAGATTCGGAGCGACTTTAATGGCAATTGGCAAGAGGTTCCAAAGTTTTGGAGTGGCCACGAGAAAGCGCCTGTCGCCCCAGGTGACTGATCTCGTACGTGGCACCGGCAAAAGACTGGTATTGGCCGATCTTAATTGCCTTCTGGGGGTATAGAACTGAAAAGCTTCGATCAGGATATTTCAGTTTCTAAAAACAAGCAGAAAATGATGGCTGAACACAGTTTGCTCGCAGCCCTAGTACTCCCGACTAGGGAGAGCTCTAAAGGCCCTCAAGTGGCGTAGTTCCTTCACAGTGCACAGACTGGTTAGGGCTGCCTGCCCAGCGGTCTCCCTTGTGCCCTGTACATATCTGTCCCTTGCAGAAGGGGACCTTACCAAGAACGAACACCGGCCTCCTTTTCCTGTGATCGGTTTTGCTTGCAATCTCACTACTGGGCGAGCCGAGCCGCGCTCAACCTGCACTAGTGAAGGACTTCCTCAGAGCAATGCCCACACCTCTCCAATTGGAATTTTGGGCAGCAACACAGCTCCTCGAAAGCGCTGCCTTAAATGAGGAGGCTCATCACACACTACCCTTCAGGGTAAGAGCAACTCCCCCATGCAGCGCTCCTCCAAACCTGAGCACATCACTCAACACGCGCTGGGGCGAAAGGTTGTCAGCGGCTGGACTCCGCGTCCCATGGCCAGTTCGATGCTGCCACTGGAATACTTCGAGACCACACAGGAGCAGGAAGGCAGTCCACTGTCTTGTGAGAACACTAGGGAGCATGAGCAGGTAGCAGGCAGCAGGCCACCACACTTGTTTCCTCAGCAAAATGGCAGTCTCTCCAGCAGTCAAGCAGGTCAGCACAACAAAGCAAATTCAAAGTGATGGTCTTCCTGGCAGCACAGCAATCCTCTGGTGCAGTATGAAGAGCCAGTAATGTGTGGGTACCCAACCACTGCCTAAAATCATGGGGTCAGAGCCCATGTACTTATATTCAAAATGTCTTTGATCTGGTGGTAAGTACAAACAAACTTTAGAAGTGCACAACACCCCCATATAATCCCAGCCCTGGCTCCAGACACACTACAGGGGGGCGGAGACAGCATTGTGAAAGGCAGGCACAGCTCTATTCCGGTGTCAGTGACAACTCCTCCCACCACGCTAGCTCAGAAACAACCATCAGGATATGCGGGGCAAACCCCAGCTCTCCCTTTGTGACTGTCCAGAGTAAATGCACAAACAGGCCCCTGTCAGTCAAAACCAGACATTGATTGGAGTCAGGCTGCCAAGCACATATAGTCATAAGCACACAGAAATGCCAACTTCTAAAAGTGGCATTTCTTAAATAGTAACATCCACTTGCACCAATAAGCAGACTTTATCACCATTATTCCAAACATACCACACATAGCAACACCACTCCTTCTAGATTAGAAATTACCACTGAAACACCTACAAGGGAATTCCCACTCGTAAACCTATGAGAGGAGCAGCCTCACAGCAGTGATAAACCAAATAGGCTGTTTGTCACTACCAGGACATGCCGCACAACAAAGGCACATGCCCTACCTTTTATCTACACAGCACACTGCCCATAGGGCTACCTAGGGCTTACCATAGGGGTAACCTATTATTAGTAAAAGAGGAGTTTCAGACTTGGCAAGCACTTTAAATACTAATTCACTGTGGCAGTAAACTGTGCATGCAGGCCCTGCAGTGGCAGAGGCCTGAGGCAGGTTTGAAAGGCTACTTCTGTGAGTGGCGCGAGAAGCACTGCAGGCCCACTAGTAGCATTTCATTTACAGGCCCTGGGTATATAGGATACGACTGTACAAGGGACTTACAGGTAAATTAAATATGCCAAACAGGTGTAGACCAATCTTACCAAGTTCACAAGAGAAAGCATAAGCACTTTAGCATTGATCAGCCATGGCAAAGTGACCAGAGTCATAAAGCCAACAAAAACAGGTCAGAAAAATGCAGGAGGAACGCAAAAAGTTTGGGAACAACCCTACAAAAGGGGCCAGGTCCAACAGTCCCTATTCCAGTTTTCGAGCTCGAGGGCACACTGGCCCATCCAGTTGTTGGCTGGTTTATGCCTGGCTGACAACAGCGCCAATTGTAGAAATTTGTAGGACATTTTGTGGCCCTTTAGCTGTATAACATTAACCAGTAGGCACCTGTATGGCCGAGTTGGGGATATACGGTGAAGATTTTGGTGGTTAGCTAGGTCCTATGTACGAAATTGTACTGTACCAGCCTAACAGCAGGCGTTACAAGAGACTGTGTGGGTAAGGCATCCCCAGCTGTATAGGCCTGCAATGGGGGACCCATCACGTCAGCTTGCTTCGCCTTATATAGTAGTGTGATCAAATGCCGTCCTGCTCCACAAGATAGTAAGATTCCCAGGGTGTGGTCAGGCTGTGGGACGGCAGGGTAAGAGGGCTAGGTCATCTTTGCCATCGCGACAAGACTAGCATGATGTAATAAGTGCCCGGTCAAAGTGCAAATTCTTTGCAGGCTAGTTTGAAGGTTATGAAGGTCTCTCCAGGGAATAAGTCTCCCAGTAAGGCACAACCACCCTCCTTCCATGCTTGAAAGGGCACATTGTCCATCATTTGTCTAATCAACATCATCGTCCAAATCTGGAGTTCTTGGTGGGATGAGGCTCGCTTCAATACCTTCTCAGTGAAGCATTGCCATATCTTTGCCGTCTGTCGGACTATGTATGACATGTGTGTCAAGACTCCCCTCCCTCCATTAGTAAACCTGGTAGTCGATCTGATTCCACCAACCCTTTTAACAAGCCCTTTTCCCAATTGTCCTACATGTCCACCACCGGGCCCCTTGTTTTAAATGTGCAGCATAGTAGTACAGGTCGAGTATTGGTACCTCTAGACCCCCCTCCTCTTACTGTCTGGTCAGCATTGCCAGGGTAACGCTGCTACACTGGCCCGCCCATAACAGGGAAATGAGGATGACGTTCATTTGTCTAAACACCTTCATGGGAAGGGGGCAGAGCAAGTTTTGTAGTATATATAGGCATCACTGCAGTAAGACCATTTTTGCTATAGCTAGTCTGCCCATCAGAGAGATGGGCAGTGTATTCCCAAAGGTCACCAAGATCTTCAATGTGTCCAGCACCCTGTCTGCGTTGAGGCCACCTTTATCCCCAAGTATCTAAATTGTGCCAACTCCAATTCAGGAGTGGCTCCTCCGCAATGGTGGAGTAGTGTTGCCCCACTCGTCAGAGTCAGTCATAGAAAAAAAAGAAAAATTAAAAAAATCATTTTATTTTTCTGTGACTGGCTCTGACATGGCTGACTTTTTCACCGCAGGGAATCACAACGCGGTTGTTACAACGACCGCGTTGTGATTCCGCATACCATTACTCTGCAATGACTTGGGGGGGTGGTGTTGGATTTAAAATCCAACACCTTCCCTAGTGTCCGCACTGACTAGAGTTGGAATAGTAAATTATACTATTCCAACATCCAGCGCCCCTCCCCCCCCCCCCTCTGCAAGTCGTTGTTCCGATTTGCGGAGCAATGGTATGCGGAATCACAACGCGGTCGTTGTAACAACCACGTTGTGATTCCCTGCAGGGAAAAAGACGGCGGGATGACGACATACATTCGGTCGGGCCATGACAGGAAGGAGTGGAGGGCACTTAGAAGTGCATGTGTCTGTTTGGCCGGCTGTCTTAGGCCGGCCAAACAGACATGCGCACTTCTATTTCTCCAACCCAGCTGTGTTGCACAGCCGGGTTGGAGAAAAGCCGCAGGCTCCCAGGCACTGTCTGAGCGGCCCGCTCAGACCAGTCCCAGCACCGCTCATAGCATGAGAGCCGTGTATGGATTGGCTGGGGAGCCTGTGTTTTCTCAAAGACTACTGGGAGAGAAGCTCCAAGGCTGCCTTTGGAGGCAGCGAAAGGTAAGTTTTAAAAATGTATATTTTCCACTAAATTCCCACCCATCTCTCGCCTCCCCACTTTCGTTTTGTGACAGCCGCCACAGCTCCCATCACAGGCCAATGCTCCGGAGATGGGCCGTGGGCGTTCCAACCAGGGACACAAGGGGGAACAGCAGTGACTTGTTTCGGTTGAGCCATAGGCCGCAGAGGTCTCCAAACTCATCCATAGCCGCAGCAATATAGGCAAAGCAACGTGAGGGGAGGTGAGATAGAATAGTACTTCGTCCACATACAGCGATATATTGTGGCAGACATCCCCATGGCATATTCCCCTATCCCTCAGCTCCCGGCATGACCATTCCGCGAGAAGATCCATTGCAAACATGGATAGGAGCGGTGAAAGAGGGCAGCCTTGTTGCTTCTCTCATTCTAAGGTCCACGTGTCCAATCGGCTGCTTCCCATGCACACTGCAGCACTGGGTTCAGTGTATAAGAGCGGGACACAACGGCAAAGGTGAGGGCCAAAGCCCATGACTCTCAGCACCTCAAGTATTCTACTGTGTCAAAGGCTTTTTTTAGGTCGATAGAAACCAACGCCAGCTCTTCATCATTATGTTCGACTTCGTGGAGCACATGGGCTAAGCGTCTCCGGTTTATTCTGGTATTTTGGCCAGGTATAAACTTGCACTGATCCTTATGTACTAGTTGAAACGTGGGAAGCCAGTCAGTTTACGAATAATTTACAAAGTACCTTCACATCCGAGTTAATCATCGTGAGAGGCCGTAAGCAGCGGGGTCAGCCTTGTTGCCTCCTGGTTTAAGGAACATACATATAACTCCCTCCCTCGTGGTCGTGGCAGTATCCCTCTATGGCATGCTCCAGGAAAACTCCCAAGAGTCCCTGCGTAGTTGTGGTTCAGAGCGCCTGATAGAATTTGGGTGGGTAGCCGTCTCCTCCCGGTCCTTAGCTCACGGGAGTATACTCAATGCGGATCAAAGCTCTTTAAAGTCTATTTGAGTATCTAAGGCCTCGGCTGTCAACAGTTCGAGCAAGGGGATATTCTGGGTCTCTAAGAATGTTGTGTTTCAGTATAGAATTATTATGAGAAGGGGTCCTATGTAAGACTGTGTGCAAAGACTAAATACTTTATTCAACCCTATTTGTGACAATAGTGTTGCACTATAATATAGCCTTATAGTCCGCTGTAGCAGGCTATACAGGCTGTTAAAGGCCCGAGCCGAAGGCGAGGGACTTTAACAAGGGAGCGGGACTTTAACAGCCGGTGTAGCCCTGCTACGAAGGGCTATAAGGCTATTAGAACATTCTGCCAGTAGAGGGCAGAATGTTCTAATAAATAAATCAAAGGCCTCTCGAAACTCAAGGGGATTTAAATCCCCTTGAGCTTCGAGAGGCCTTTGTAAAACATTGGAATGTTGCTCTGCTGGCCTCTACCAGCCCGTAGAAGCAGGGAGCGCTCTATTGACTTCAATGGAGCTCCCAACATTCCAATGTTCTAATAGCTATTAGAACATTGGAATGTTGGAAGCTCCATTGAAAACAATGGAGTGCTCCGGGCTTATAATGGCTGGTATAAGCCCGGAGCTCCAACATTCCAATGTTTCTTTGTTCACAGCTCTGGCTGTGAACAAAGGCTTCAGGGAGCCCAAGGGGATTTCAATCCCCTCACGCTCCCTGAAGGCTTTATTTGTTAGAACATTCTGCCATCTAGTGGCAGAATGTTCTAATAGCCTTATAGCCCTTCGTAGCAGGACTATACCGGCAATTAAAGTCCCGCTGCTTTGTTAAAGTCCCTCGCCTTCGGCTCGGGCCTTTAGCGCTGCAGCGGGCCTTTAATAGCCGGTATAGCCCGCTACGGCGGGCTATAAGGCTATATTAGAACATTGTAATGTTGAGAGCTCCATTGAAGACAATGAAGTAGCTCCGGCCTTATAATGGCTAATGTAAGCCTTCTGCTCCAACATTTACCTATGTTTGTCTTTCTGTTTCTCCCTTTTCTCATTCAGAACATTCTTACCTTAGTAGGTGAAAGTTTCTAATAGCCTTATAGCCCTTTTGCCTCAGGCTATTCCGGTAGATAAAGACCCTCTCCCTCATTATAAGCCCTTGCCTGCGGCTCAGACCTCTAACTCAGGTTCAGGGTCTGTAACAAGCGGTATAGCCCTCTGCAGTGGGCTTTCAGGCTGTACTATAGGCCCATCCCGCCTTGAAATGATGTCACAGAGGCCATGGAAGGAGCATGTTTCTTCTAAAAAGGCACATAAAAGTAACCTGACAATGGGGCTTGTGGGGCTTCAGTCTACCTAAACAAGGAGTTTGTATGCAAACATACCCTTTGGTTGACACACATTAGTCTAGTTATTTCCCCTGAAACACTTGATGTCTTATGCATCTTTAATATCTAGATGAAAGGAGAATGCAAACCATGTGAATATATAACAGACATCCCAAAACTATTGCCACATTAAATAGCAAAACATTTTACATGTTGGACAAACACTTACTTTTAGTTGCTTTCAGAGAGGAGATCCCTTCAATGTTGATTCCCCATGTGCTTATCTTAGAACCACCCTTTTTTGGCAGGAGTCTCTTATTTATGATAGATACATGTTCATCTGCTCAGTATTTGAAAATCCTTTGCTTTGGGACTGTCTGACGTGCCACAGGGAATATGTAAGGCATTAATGTCTTTGACAGTCTTCATTGCATGTGTAATCCTCGCCCAAGTTTGGAACTGTGTATCAGTTCATAAAGCGCCTTACTGATCACATAGACAGAATTTTGTGGATTCATTTTGGAAAGAAATCTAGAAACTTTTACGAATGAGAAATTATTTTATACTTTTTTAAGTAGAGGGCACGTTATCTAATATTGCTCTTTCCCTTGACATTTTAACTTTATAGCAAATCACTGAAATATTACTTCACGTGAGACTATGTGTTGTCAACTGTATCTCTTTGAAGAGTTAATGACAACAATGTGAACAAATAGGGTTTTCCCATCATTTTTTGAATCCTTCTTGCTCCCAATGCTAACCAGAAAACACCTCCAAGACAATTCAGTTCACATATCTCTGAAATATATGTGTTTTTATTGGTTGGTTTATTATTCAGCCTACCCATCCATTCATTCCTTCATTGCTGAAATGGACAGTCATACTCCAAAGTGCAATTGAAATAATGGATACCATAAGTAAATGTAAATCAAGTCTACACAGGGAGCATTCACCATGGGACTATGTTGCCCTCTTGAGCTTTAATGTTTAGGTAACTAAAAGAACAGCGAAACAATGCAGGAAGAGGGAGGCAGTGAAAGGGCAAATTGTTATAAACCTTACAGTAGGATTCATGTATGCCTGGAACTACGATGCTCGCTCTGCCTTGGACGAACTCAAGCTAAAATTAGCACTGTTGGGGTGTCCTTCGAACACAACGATGGAAGGTGAAAGGACATGCCACCATATAAGTACTATGGGTGGATGAAATTACAGTAATTTCCATGTGTATTACGCATAATTTGATTTAAAAAATGGCATGCATTATGCAAATTAGTTGCCTGCATGAAAATGGTACGCAAAATATGACCTTGCATACAAAGTCACGCTAGATAGCTGTCCAATGTGTTGGCAGGTCGGGTGAGTGAAAATTGTGCCTCTGGTTTGCCCTCAGAGGAGTCATACTGGAATATTGTGGTCAGAATATGGTCTGACTGAAATAATATGGCATACATATTGCTTTCAAATTGCACAGTATTTATGTAAATAATAGTCAAAGCAAGCTATTTTTGTCAGCCTTTATTTCTGTACATGATATTCTCATGTACAACCACCCTCGTTTACAGAAGTCACATGAGGTACCTAATCAATGTTATTGGGAAATTGTCTGCATGAAAATTATACTTGAATGTGTCCTTGGGAACAGAAATTGAACAAGACATCCACTCACATATATTGAGAGGTCGTCTGCTTCATATTTTCTATTCAAACAAGTCACCCACAAGCAAAATATGTGCAAAAAGAGTAAGAAAAAACACAATTATGCAAAATATGCACAACCCAATACTACTGGTCGAAATAAAGTAACACCCATGTAAATAAAAACAAAACCACCTGAATTCTTTTTTAGTGAAATAATTTTGTTCACCAATCACCAACTATAAACTTATTTCCCTTTCAAAGTGTTCATGGATTAGGTTTACTTTTGTCATTTCTATTGTATATTTCTAAATCTTACCTTCTTGTCAATGCAAAGTTTTCCTTTCTTGTTTTCTGAAGCTGGAATCAAAGGCCAGTAGGACATGTGAAGATAAGACTACGCCAAACCCTCAGGAAACATTCAAGACAGAGATAGAAGAGCAGAAGCTTTTACTACCAGACCCCCACTCTGCAGCCATGGACCTGCACAAGCAACTGGAGAGTACTGAAAGGAACTGGAAAATGGAAAAGATGGAATTGCTAGAACGATTTGACAGTGAGAGGAAGGAATGGGAATGCCAGTGGAAGGTCATGCAGAAGAAGATAGAAGAGGTATGTACAAAAAGAAAACTGAAGTTTTAGAGAAGGCAAACCTCTGAAGCTGCAGGTTGCTAGTTTAGCATAACACAATTTTAATTTTCACACTCATCCTGGAGGTGTTCTTGAAGCCATATCCATGCACTACAAATCCTCTGTAACATAACTTAGTCAGTATACATCAGATTGGCTCTAATGGATTGCCTACTAAACAATGAATGCAATGAAACAAGGAAACTACAAGGAATGGGCTAAAAAGGTGTTTGGGGGAGCATCTTAAGTGCATGTCTGTTAATAGACCTGCAGAAATAGTAAAATACTTCAGGCCCCATTTGCCTCTCAAAGTCATTTTGAAATATAAGATAAACTGAACCAAAGAATTTGCTGAATGTAGCATTAATGTGTATATATATTTAATGGTTTCCTGTATTGAAAGTCCTTTGCCAAAGCCATTGTGAAGCATTCAGGAGTCCAAGTTTGAGGACCTGGTGTGATTCCTTCAGGCAGGTGAGATGTTAACATAGGTTGGTGCTTAGAAGAATGCCCACCTTAGACCTCAGTTGTATTTATGGCCTGCAAGTGATCCATGGATTGCCCCACAACAGTTTCCATATTTGCAGGAAGCTTCATTCAAGAGCAAACTTCTAAAATATCTTTTAAATAATGGCAGATTTGATTTATTCCCTGCTTGTGGTCTCAAGATATTCCTAAAACAAGAGCCAAGAAATTCTTATGATTTTGCCTCCCTACGTCTTAAAATTGACTTTTTTTTGACTAATCAGCCCTCCTGAACTTGATTTCTCAGAGTGCCCCAAGCGGGAAATTGAAGAAAAATACTCTACATGTTTTCTTGGGGAATTTCTGCCATTGCCTCTTGGACAGTGCATGTTATTTTAAAGGTGCACCTTTGTGCCACTAGAAGGCAGTGGAGAGCTTTGAAGCTGGACTAGTATAGTAAAAAAAACGTTATTCATGCAGAGTCTGGCAGCTTGGTGCTGCATCCTCTGCAGCTTTTGGACACATTTATTTTTGTCATCCGCATAAATGGAATCACAATGGTCCAGTTGAGGATAGGCATGAACTGTATTACTCTTGTTGAAGAGCTAATGCTTTGTGTTATTGATGTAATCTGTTGTATGAAAGAAAACACAACTGTGGTATGAACCACAGTCCATGTGTTTTGACTAAAATGCATAAGGAGAGAGTTTTCTGTTCTCCAGGCTACCGGATAGACAGTGTTCCCCTCTGAAGCAAAAATTAACGTTAGTTTGACTTCCAATACTATGTCCCTTAAACTAGTCTGTCTGTAATTGGAAAGAGGAATTATTGCAGATGCTGCTGAGGCATGGATAGGTCTACTTAATCCAGTAAAGTGTGTGTTTCAAGCTTGTAATTTTAAGGCTCAAATCTGGTGTGCTACCATGAATCTGGGTATCACCCTTTATAGCCATGGACAGCCATATTGCTGTGTGATGATCTGATGTAGCACGGCACCGGCAGTTAATTGTCAACACCGGCACTTATGACGGTCTGACACATGGTGGCCCTGTTTGTTTAATTTAGGGATCAGTATAACAACAGTTGTTAATTCAATGTACACTAAATGCCTGTTACCAAAGCCATACTTACAACTTAACGGCCCTGGAATAGTCTGAATTGTCAAACTTGTAGAAGTGTGATGGTAATTAGGTATGTAGGTACTGTCTTTTGCAGCATGGCAGTGGCATTGGGTGGTGCAAGCTGTAGTGGCCTCTTGGAGAGGGCCCTGACACGTATTTTTTGATTTACAAATTAAGAACTGCCGCAGATGTTTCTAGAATGTCTAGGTACGAGGTATGTGTGTTGTAGATACAGATGCTTTGCATACTCCTGCCATCTAGTGGTGGGTTCAGATTTTTGCAAGTTATTTTTCTTCGAAGAAGTCTTTTCCAGTCACGAGGTAAGGTGACTCCTCCTTTGGGTGATCATGCGCATGGGCATTGACTCCATTGTTAGACTGTTTCCTTTCCACTATTGGGTTTGGACATGGTTTGCTGTGCTCCGGTTGGAGATTGTTCGTCTGGATCCCTTCGGGTCACTACACACTGTACCCACGTCGGTGTTGTTTGAAACACGTTTCCCCATCCTCGGAGTGTCAAAAATCAGGAAACTTTCCATGTTGGAGCAGAAAAACACTAAACACGGCCTTCAGGCCTAGCCTGTTTCATTTCACTTCCTCTCGAACAAACATCATTGAGTAATCTGCTGATGGAAAGGACTCCGTTCCAGTTCTGCCCTTGGTGCCACTCCAAATAGCTGCGCACCGACCTTTACAAGGTCTGTAGCCTGTGCTTGTCTCCAGAGCACAATGAAGAGGACTGTGATGCCTGCCGCTCTCTTCACTAAAAAAAAAAAACCTCCAGGACGACAAAAAGAAATGCAGTGACAAAGTATCGAAGACACCCCCGATATCTTCGGAGAAGATATTGAGCAGGAAGAAATGGAAGCATCCGCAGTGAAAGAAGAAGAAGAGGCCTTCTCCATCCAGGTCTCCGAATCTGAGCTGGAGATAGAACTGGAGTCCCATGATGTCCCTGCCGGTCAAGGTACTGTGAGTATCAAAACCCCTATGCCCACAAAACCCGCTTTCACTAAACATAAGGCTTCCGGGACACCACTGCCACCCGGCAATGGTAGCACTGAGACTCTGCCTTCCTGCTCCGAAAGCAAACGTCAAGCCTTCTGGCTCGGGCTTGAGTCGAGATACTACACCTTCAGCACCTAAAGCTTCAGTTCCGAAAGACAAAAAGGAAAAATCCGTCTTGACACAGAAACAGAACAATCATTTGCAATGCAATGGAATAGGTCTCGCATTGACATGTTTGAGCTGTTGACATTATAAATGACAATGTTTTTTTTTCTTTTTTAAAACATAAATAAAAGGCATTGTTATTTACAATGGCAATAGAAACTTCAAAGCTTTGACCGATTGGTATTGTAACTGACAATGCCTTTTATTATTGCAGGTGTTTTTTAAACGCATAAATAATTGCCAATTGGTCAAAATCTAGCAAATGCGAGACCTATTGCATTGCATTGCACCAACACCACCAGGATCACCAACACAATATACCACACCAGTCCCACTACCAGCTTTCTTGTGCCTTATGCTAATCTCTCTGCTTTTTAGTAACTCACGCTCATATGCCTCATGCTGCTCTTCTCACTCACCAACCTTGTGCCTCACACTACGCTTCAGCTCCTTCCTTGTGCCTCGCACTGCTCTTCTCCTCATCACTCTCCATCCTTCTGTCTCACGCTGCTCTTCCTTTTACTTTCCTTCCATCAACCTCACACTGCTCTTCTCCACCTCTCTCCTTCCTTGTGCCTCATGCTACTCTTCTACTCCTCACTCACCTTTCATTTCCCTCATGCTACTCTTCTCCTCCTCACTCTATCCTTCTGCCTCATGCTGCTATGCTCACTCTCCTTCCTTCTACCTCAGGCTGCTGTCCTCCTCACTCTCTTCCTTCTCCCTCATACAGCTCTCCTCACTCGCCTTTATCCTGACTCATGCTACTCTCCCCCTCACTTTCCTTCCTTCTCCCTCATGCTGTTCTTCTAATCCTCACTCTCCTTCCCAATTCATCACACTGCTCTTCGCCTCCTAACTCTATGCTTCATACTGCTCCGCCTAGCATTTCCTATTCCCACTATCAGACAGACGAGCGGACGACTGGTGGACGAGCGGAGCTCCAGTGCCTCGGAGCCCTGAAACCGCGGAGTGCTGTGTGATCCATCAACCGACCGACTAGATCAGTAACGGGGCCGGGCAACGGAGCAACGGAGACGGAGCAGGTGCGGAGCAGGAACAAGGAATAACGGTGAGGATTTCGGTAGTGGCGGTGGCAGAGGCAGCAGGCTGGTTGCAGGCTAGTTCTCAAACCGGGGCTCGGGCGGGCCGGTTTTCAAACTTTACGGCCCCAAGCACCTTGGGGAGCCAGCCACCTTCTTAGCTCCCCCAGCCCCCCAGCCTCCTCTGCCCCCCCCGCCCTCCCCTCTCCTGGCTCCCAGTAATCACCAGCAATCACCTAACCAACCATAGCGGTCACGGGTGACATGGCCGCATTTTACGGACACACCACGACTTATCAGGAGGGCAAGCGCGGCTGCCTTTTAGCAGATGACGCACCAGCCCCTGGCTACCTGCAAAGTCGGCCTGTTAGATCAGGTCTGACCAGAGTCTGCAGTAGCCTCACGAGCCCTGCTTGCCAAAAAATCTGCTGGCCAAAATTCCACACTTAAAGCTGTTTCAACAACTCTCAACCATCTAAGTTACCATCTAAGTTACCTAAAAGTCTAAGCTACCTGAAAGCCTTCAGCTTTCAGCCTTTAGCCTACAGCCTATAGCCCTACAGCTTATAGTTTTCGCAACGGTTCTTAAAAACTGACAAGAATCAAGGATCATTACTTAGAGTCACCCACAACCCTGAGTCACCTTAGCTCACAGTTACACCTAGGTTTGCCATGTGCCGACGTACCCTCCGAGCTCCAGTCTAGCTCAGGAGCATCTACTTTATCGGACGACAAGGGGCCAACAAGGGGCTAACAAGGGGCAACTAGGGAAACTTGAGTGCATTTAGCCTCCAACAATTTGTCATTTCAGTATCTGAGTTGCGTCAACTAACCTGTACCACACAAGGCCTCAGACAATATTCTCTGTACCTGTATCACATTACAGAAGCCATTAATTCCCTGTTGTTCTGCATCTAGGCAGGCCCGTGGGCTCATTAGTGAGAACCAGTGAGAGCTCCCGGAACATCTAGTGTGGCGTATCATCTAATCAATTAAATAAAAAATAAAAAAAAAACTTTCTAAGAAATTGGCTGTCGGCGGCACTCCCTCCCATAGTAAGAGTTTTTCAAGCTTTCCAAACATGAGATCGGGGCGGGAGAGGAAAACTCCATCAAAGTCCATAAAAAAGATCGCAAAAGCCATTTCCAATAGTTAGGAAGCATCGACCGACCGGGGCTCAATAGCTCCCATAAACTTACCGATAAATCGATCCTCAATAAGGGACTACTTTAGGAACCTAGTGCCACTGGCTGCCCCGAAGAAAAACTCTAGTCCAAGGGCACTGATCCAGGCTTTTCCATTAACAAAAGCAGTAGAAACTCCGAATACAATTTTAATTCAGGCTTCGATCCACGCGGCAGACAATGAAGGCGAAATCTGCCCGAAGCCATTCTCCACAGCAACCATGAAACCAAACAACTCTGACATGTCAGCCATCCCAGAAGGCAGTCGATCACCCCAAGTCCCAGACAGTCCCCTCCGGATCAACAGTTAGTTCAAACTGAGCATGCTCCAACCCAAGATCCTACCCTCAAAGATTCTAGTTTCTCAATAGTCCAGCCTGCACAGTTCCCAAGCCTGTCATCTCCATTACCACCAAAAGTCTCCATTGTATCCGACAAGCAAGAAATAAATGCCAGTGTAATGACACCCCAAGTTGTCTCATCACCAGCCTCAACTTAAAAATCCAGAACCAAAACGTCAATTAGAAATGGCCAAACCAGGCATTAACATGGGTAATCAAGAGGGGCCAGAAGATAATTTTATCCTTACTCCTCTAGATCTCTTGTTTTTTTCCAATGATCAACCAAAACCAGAAGCCAACGAAACTTCAACTCCTGCAGATCAAAACGATCTCTGGATACAGTTACTACAGACCCTTCAAACCTCGGCAGCCGCTTTAACTTACCACTCTGACAAAATGGACATGCAGGTGCACCTCTTGAACACGCTATACTATCTATACTGCCAGTATAGATCAGAAACTAGAGGCACTAAATCTGCTCATTACAAAAGCTCAATGCCAAGCCAAACTGGTTCAATCGGTATGCTGCTGCTCCCCCATCATTGATTCATTATCAACTCTTCCACAATTCCTTTCTTCCGTGATAACAGAAATCAAGAACTTACCCTTGGCAGGGTCATCAGTCTCACTAACTCAGTCCTGCAACACAGTCGAGGGCCCAACTGCCACTGAAGACCAGTCCCCACCAATCTCCCCGCATCTCACGAAGTTAGAAGACAGTAAAGCAACCCTTATAACTTCAGTCGAAGAACACAACAAACATAGGTTGTCCAAAAGGGGAAGAGTCGGAACAAACACACAATTGAAATTAAAACACAAAACTCCAGAGGCCTGGTCGATATCACCCTAGAGCAAGTACGAGAGAAGCAGCTCACTTCAGGCGCAAACCTGTACCCGAATCCTGCATCACAAGCACCGACTTCTCACAAAGATCCCTGGCAACAAAACACCTATCAAGAGGGAGGGTCTCAAGGACGTGTGTTGCTTCCAGAGCATCCAACGCAAGCAGAATTCGATCTCGGGACATCACCAACACCTCCCCCTGCACCAGTTATATCGCTATTGGGAATCAAAAATCCCTTGACGCAGTTGCTAGTCACCATCCTCAGTAGCCCATCATTAGAGGAGTACAACCCTCACGCCCTGCAACGCATAGTTACCTAGCCCGTCCATCAAAACCTCTTAAAAAGTTCTAGTAGCCATTCGCAAGCATCTTCGAGCAGAAGATTTCCTGCTCAGTCATCAACCACAAACCAACGCGAGTCGTTTTTATCATATACTGCCACATGCACAACCATACAGGTTTCCATCGAAAACCTAACGAAAATAAAGACCCCAACGGATGACAAAGCTCTTAAGCAGCCTAATACAAACGCAGGCACCACATTATTGCTAAAACCGGAGTACGTCTCAAGAGGCCCCCACAATATCTTAAACCGTGGAAATATATTAAGACTCTTTATATCCATCCCAGACTTGAGCATCGTGCAGTCTAACGACATAATCACCATCCACTTCGTTCCATCACCAGGCACCTATGCGGGCGAAACAACCCAACTAATATTGCCTACCCCAGCAATTCGAGAATTTGTGTGTCTTTTGCTTTCTCGCCCTAAGTGCGCCAGGTATGCCCAGACGTGAGTCCTGGACTCACTATGCCACTGGAATCAAGCTATCCTGGCTGAAGAGGGGTGAAACCCTGAAACCGGTCCTAGGATGCTTGTTTCCGGTCCAGGGAGGACCTAGCTTGGCAGTTCGGGCTGGACTGTTCCCATGAGGCACAGGGTCAAGACTGATTTGCGTATGGCCAGGTCTAAACTGGGGTGGCATGGTGAGCAAAAGAATGATGGATTTAACCCAGATCTCTGGACTGGGGGTGGATGTTTTGGTTTGTTCTGCATTCTGTCCATCAATTGTGTGTCTTTCAGTCAAAAGCACACCAATTTAAAAACTGGGGCATAATGAGATCATCATTTAGTGCCCCTTGTTATCCATCAATTTTGGAGACTGATCGGGACCAGGTACCCAGTGCAAGCTCAGCCCCCTTTTCAGTATTAAAAACAGCAAGAAGTCGTTCACCGAAAGCAATACAGAAGTACAAACCATGTCAGCAAAACTCGGTAACAGTAGATTGGTCCTGGCTCCCAGGGGCCCTAGCAAGAAGCAAGAACGATTGAAATATTTCCAATCTAGGCGTATCAAAATGCTCGTGGAACATCAACGGCCTAGGACAAAAAATTCAATCAGCCGCTACTAGTGGCTTCCTAAAGGAGCACAACATCATTCTACTGCAGGAAACCTGGGCAGTTGACAGTTCACCCCTAGAAGGCTATCTCGAATTTGCATCGTTTGCAACAAAACAGTCTAAGTTCGGTAGGCCAAGTGACGACCTAGCTATTTACGTGTCAACCAAACTATCTCAGCATACTAAACAGCTGAAATTTAAGGAAGACTGGCTTAGTGGAATACTAATGGGAAGCGGACAGATCGAAAGCCAGCTACTTCTTCTTAACGTTTATATATCCCCGCGGACCTCAGAGAAAAAGTCCAAATTGGATAGCCTGACCAATAACGTATGTAATTTGGTTAGCGAGTACGGCAGCATACCAAGTATAATTACAGGCGATTTCAACACAAACCTTTATAGTAATCTCATCGAGGATCCTGAGCCTACTCTGCAAATGGTTCCATCACACTAGTCTCACAGTCAATTCCCACCAACAGCAGACCATATAAATTGGGGGAGTACGCAGTTACCCAGCTCAGCAGCATTGGTTATACTGTCCTGAATGATCGTTTCCTTATGGATAAACCCCCAGTCTGTACCCGATCTGATGGCCGAACTTTCTCTTTTCTGGATTTTTCTCGGGGGAGCATAGAAATTCTCCCACTGATTGAGAACTACTACATTGCACCACAAGGCGATAGCGACCATCGTCCTCAAATAATAACAATACTCGCGAAAACCCCGCGCCATCAGGAGTTAGCTTACATCCACGGAGGAACCTATACAGAGAGTTTAAAACTATTGAAATGGTCAGTCGACATGGCCCCATCTTTGATGGAAAAAAGCAGAGCACTGTTAAATCAACAAGTAGACATTGATTCCACATCTATTAGTATCTGGGCAAATTTTACCAACCAATTGTTATATGCTGAGCCCGCAAAGAGGAAAACTGGGCACCAGGTATTTCAACCATACATTTCACCAGCAACAAAAAAACTAAAGCTTCACAGAAATCGAGCCCTTCGGCAATCAAGGAAGAGCCCAGACAACAAAACAACATTTCTCAATTATAAGCAAGCTCAAGCAGGCTTTAAGTCCGCCGCATGCAGGGAAAAACGAGAAGCCTCCAATCAATTTTGGCTGAAGCTCTTTCATGAAAGCAGGAATTCAAATTCAAAGCAATTCTGGTCCATGGTGAACAGGAGCCAGTGAGGCGGAAATGGCCCCGGTAATGCAAATACCGGTGCCGATGAATGGATCTACTTCTTATCCTCTCACTTTAAGATCATCCATTACAAAGACAACAGCCCCACTTCGCCAAGCATAAACAACTCAATGATACTTCCACCGGAGGCCCCGTATCAAACACGGCCGCGGCTAAGCCCTCTACCCATTAGCACACCCGAAGAGCTTGTTCACATAAGCAGGAACATCACTAACTCACTCACTGAAAAGCCAACAGTGACACCTGAAGGAATAAAGTACAGGATCCTGCACTCTATAAAGAAAGCCAGGGCTGATGGCGCGCCAGGTCCAAATGGTCTCCGCCAGGCAATGTTCAAAACGGAAGCCGAATTCTGGTCAGAGCCTCTGACCCCCCTGTTTTTGGAATGCCGATCGAACTACGAAGTTCCTGACTCCTGGAGAGGTGCAATCATCCACCCCGTTTACAAAAGTGGGAAGAGAAACAACCCCAGTAACTATCGAATGATAGCCCTTCTTGACGTGGAGTCTAAATACTACGCCAGTTTTCTATTGGAAGATATCCTGACCCGGGCAAATGAAACAAAGCGCCTCCCATTCAATCAAACAGGTTTCGTGGCCAAATCCAGAACAACAACCAACCTACTGACATTATCTGTTCTAATAGAGAAAGCTAATGTCCAACAAACACATCTGCACTGCTGCTTTATGGACTTCAAAGCAGCCTTCGACCACGTGCCCCGGGAACTATTGTGACAAAAACTAAAAGGCTGGGAGTTCCTCAATCCTTGCTACTAGCAATAGTTCAACTCCACTCTAAAACGTGGATATGAATCAAGCTGGGTGAAGGCTCCCACGTTTCCAGGAAGATTGAGACCAGTAGTGGAGTAAATCAAGGTTGCGTGCTGGCTCCACTCCTTTTTAATCTGTTCATATCGGACCTTTCGCTAATCCTTGACAGCGTCAATTGTCATCCCCCTCAATTAGATGGAGTACAAATTAGCAACATCCTATACGCCGACGACTTGGTGCTGCTCAGCCACACGAAGGTGGGCTTACAGAGGCTACTTGATGAACTACTCCCCTACACTGAAAACAACCTCTTGGAGCTAAATCTATCAAAAACAAAAACCTTTGGGAAACCCAGAAGTCGCGCGGAGGGTGGCACTTTAACAATGTACAACACCTCACTATAAGTATCTGGGAATATTTTTAGACTCCAGAAGCTCATATGCTAAGCAAAAAGAAGCACTGAGGACCAAAGCTCTGGCTTTAGAGGCAGCAGCAATAAAACTGTCAAACTATTAGGTCCCAGCTTTATCCCACTGTTAAAAGTGATGAACGCAAAAACATCTAATTCCCTGACGTACAGCCAAGATATCATTAAGGGAAGCACAAACATTCTTCTAAATAAACTGACAACTAAAATCTTTAAATGTGCATTCCATCTTCCAAATTCAGCATCACCGTCACAAGTCCGCCTGGAATTTGGCTTACTTGACCACTACGGCGTAGAGGCTGGGGCATTTATAAAGTTTTGCAACAGACTGCGTCAGGCCCGGGAAGACTCACTGGAGGCCAGACTCTGGCAAGAAATTAAAAAAAGTCATGCCACCAATAAATATCGGCTCCACTTGGAGCACAGCTTACAATTACTTGGTATCAAGGATTTATGGGGAACAAACCCCCCCAGTCTGCATTAAAGCTAGTTATCAAGAAGAGCGCCAAGTTGTGGTCCTTTCACTCAGACAGGGCAATACTGTCAAAAAGGAAAGACGCCTGGGCAGTAATCAATAACTTTAACCCAGGAGTAGAATCCCTTCATCTATCAAACACCACAGCACTTTACCTGAAATGAAAGTTCCTGGCTGTGACGGGCAGGGGTGGCAGAGACGACAAACAGGAAAGTGTAGGTTGGTCGAGTGCTTTATTCTCAAGCTATTATAGAGTTCGGTACAAGAATGGGGTGTCTCCAGCTCTTCAAGTGAGGGACTGTCTGGTCGCTACTCAGGGCGTCACGTTCCTGGTCATTTCAGGTCAGATGTTGTGGACTCCTCTCTCTTGTTCTCCTCCGAATCTTCCCTCCGCCGTATATAACAAAAGAGATGAAAAGTGCTGGTTAGGACGGGAGACTGGATCGGCGGGACACACGTAGGGACCGGGAGTGAGGGGAAACCAAGTGCTTTCAGTGCTCTCGCTCTCTCTCTTGTGACTGTGAAGGGGGGTGCACGTGTGAGGCGCTTGTAGGAAAGGGTACTGGATGTGGTCTCAACGTTACGGGTCTGGGTTTAACAATGGCGGTGAGCTAGCTTTCCCCAGCCAACCCGCTACCCTTCCACGTACCTGCTCGAGCCACGCTCCTCCCCTGGGAACGTGGCCGGGCGACTCGCGGTACCGTTGGCCTCCTGGCTTGTCGTCTTCCTCCGGTCTCGCTTCCTCCGTACTGCTACCGCCGCTTCTCCGCTCTCGAATCGTCCTCCACACTGAATCACCTTCCGCCTCCTGGGAAACGCCGTCCGTCCTCTTCCGGGATCCCACCGCTTTTGTGTAGCCTAGCAACGTGACGTCATCGGTGGGAGTGGCCTCGTCATCCTGAAAGGCGAAGTTAAAGGAGCCCTGTCCAGTTTCCACGGGCCAGTCCTGCGTGTAATAGGGACATGCCTTCTCCAGCGGTCCTGTCACCTCGGGTTGCTGTAGGGGGAGAGAAGGGGTCAACGAGGCATCTGGTGTACCATAGTTCCGATTATAGGAGGGCGGGCCTACAGCATCACACGCCCTGTCACACTCCTCCCCCCCTGGATTCTCCCGTTCGGGGAGAGGGAAGACCCGTGAGAGAAAATCCGCGTTACCATTATCCCTGCCCTTCCTATGTCTAATGGTGAAGGCATACGGCTGCAAGGAGAGGAACCATCGTAGGATTCTGGGGTTTTGGCTCCTATGTTTATACATCCACTGCAGGGGGGCGTGGTCAGTATATAAGATAAATGGTTTGCCTTCCAGGTAATATTGAAGCTTCTCTATGGCCCATTTTATGGCTAGGCACTCTCTCTCAATAGTTGGGTACTTGGCTTCCCTCGGGAATAGTTTTCGGCTAACAAATAGAATGGGGTGTTCCAGCCCATCCCCCCCCTCCTGAGACAACACCGCTCCCAGGCCCACGTCCGAGGCGTCTGTGGCTAAGATAAAGGGCTTGGAGAAGTTCGGGGATAACAACACCGGTTGGTTGGTGATGATACCTTTCAAATCCGAGAAGGCGCGCAGGGCACTGGGACTGGGCTGCAGGAATTCCCTTTGTTTGCTTCCCTTGCGCAGCAGATCTGTAAGAGGGGCAGCGGTGTCTGCAAAGTTGGGGATGAATCTCCGATAATATCCGATCAGGCCTAGGAATGCCCTCAGTTCTCTTTTATTGCAAGGAAAGGGGGTAGCCTGTATAGCTCGGACTTTGGAGGTTTGTGGGGTGATAGAGCCCTCCCCCAAGACAAAGCCGAGGTAATTGACTCTCGTAAACGCCGCTCTGGATTTCTTTGCGTTTATGTGCAGTCCCGCTTCTTGCAGGGCGGTGAGGATCGTTTTCAGATGTCCCAGATGTTCCTCCCACGTGTCACTGTATATGACGATGTCGTCCAAGTAAGCTGAGCTGAATGACGGGAAGGGTTGTAGGATCGCATTCATGAGTCTTTGAAAAGTGGCCGGGGCCCCATGAAGGCCAAACGGAAGCACGGTAAACTCGAATAATCCTTCGTCCGTGATGAAGGCCGTTTTCTTTTTATCGGCTTCCCTGAGGGGCACCTGCTAATAACCTTTTGTCAGGTCTAGAGTTGTTATGAAGGCGGCTTCTCCGAGTCGTTCAATCAGCTCATCTACGCGCGGTATGGGGTAGACATCGAATGTAGAGATGGCATTTAGTGCACGAAAGTCCATGCAGAACCGTCGAGAACCGTCTGGTTTCGGTACCATGACAATCGGCGAGGCCCAGTCACTATTCGAGGGCCTAATCACCCCAAGGTCCAACATCTCTCTGACCTCCTTTTTGATGGCCTCTCTCCGTGCTGCCGGTATGCGGTACGGTTTCAGCTTTACCTTCTGTCCCGTCGGGGTCTCAATGTGATGTTCCACTAACGATGTTCTCCCTGGTCTATTTGAAAAGATCTCCTGAAAGGGACGGAGAACATCACGTAACTGTTGCTGTCGGTCTCGAGGAAGTTCTTCACATATAACCAGTTCGTTCAGGGTGGAGGGTTCCTTATGGGGTTGAGGTAGAAGCAGGTGGGCACTTGTTGGGGGAGGCCCTATCCACTTCTTCAATAAGTTTATGTGGTATGTTTGGGTTTTTGACGATGAGAGTCGTAATCGGTAGGTGGTATCTCCAATCGTACCAACCACCTCGAAAGGTCCCTTCCATTCACTCCTTTCTTTGCTGGCACAGGCCGGGAGCATGATCAAAGCCCAATCGCCGACCGCTAAGGTCCGGAGTTTTTTTCCTTTGTCATAGCATCGTTTTTGTTTCTGTCTTTGCATCTCCAAATTAGTGTAGGCCAAGTTCCGTAGTTTACCCATTTTGGACCGGAGTTGTTGTGTGTAGTCTAGGAGGGCTCTTTGTTCGTGTTCGCCTTCCATCTCCCACGCGTCCTTGGTCATTTCCAGCAGGGATCTCGGATGTCTGCCATACAGAAGTTCGAAGGATGAACATCCCAGACTGCTCTGTTTCTGTGCTCTCAAGACGTAGAGGGCTAACGGGAGGAGGCGATCCCACTCGGGTCCTTCCGCCGACAGCATCTTCTTGAGGGTGGTTTTCAGAGATTGGTTATAGCGCTCGACGAGACCGTCCGTCTGTGGGTGGTACACCGATGTCCGTAGATGTTTTATATCTAGGGTTTTACAGACTTCCTGCATCAATTTCGAAGTGAACGGGGTACCCTGGTCCGTTAATATCTCCTTCGGAAATCCAACCCGGGAGCATAGCTCAATCAACCTTTCCGCTATGTTAGCTGTTGTGGGTGCTCTGAGGGGAAACGCCTCGATAAATCGGGTGGCGTAATCAACCAGTACCAGCGCATATACATTGCCTTTAGATGAACGGGGTAGCGGTCCGATCAAATCCATGCCAATTCTATCGAAGGGTCGTCCTATGATTGGTAACTGGACCAGTGGTGCTGCTGGGGGGCGATGGAGGTTCCTTCTCTGGCATATTTCACACGTCGTACAGTAGTCCTTCACCTGTTTATAAATCCCGGGCCAGTAGAAATACCGTAGTATACTGTCCGTGGTTTTCTCAGTCCCACTGTGTCCGGCTGTGAGATGGGTGTGGGCGAAGAAGAGTACCTGGTCTCGGAAAGAGAGAGGCACCACTAACTGGGGGTCCCCACCCTCAACCCCCTCCCGGTATAGGAGATCCTTGGATATGATGAACCTGGGATATCTCGGGGTGTCTAGGCTCTGGGACATGTGTGCATTCTCCCAAGCGTTCAATAAAGTGGAGTCATTGGCTTGTGCAAAACGAAAACTGCGGTCTGTGACCCATGGTTCAGGAGAGATAAGGGTTGTTACTATCCTAGGAGCTGTTGTGGTGGCTATTGATCTATGGAAGAGGGCCAAGAACTCCGGGTTATCTACCCCCAAAATCATATCCTCCGGCAGAGAGTCAACCACCCCAACCCTTACGGTGCATGGCTTTTTTCCATGGGGTTTTATTGTGACCTGAGCAAGCGGATAGGGCTTAACGTCCCCATGAACGCACTTTATGTGTACCAGAACGTCCCTGACATATTGGTGTGGACGTATCAGTTTTCTCTGGACCACCGACTGTCGGCAACCCGAATCTAAGAGGGCCTTCACAATTGTATTATTCAGGGACACACTCACATAAAACGAGGGACCGGTTTCAGCCGCATACATTATGGTCTTAGGGAGATACCCAACCTCCATAGGCTCTTCGGTAGCTCGTTTCTTGGGACACAGGCGGGCTATATGGCCCCACTCCCCACAGTCGAAGCACTGCGGGCCTCGAAGAGGTGGTCCCTCAAATCTTAGGGGCCTAGGTTTTGGAGTGTCTGTCGCTGGTTTCTTTCTCTCGGGCTTGACGGGGGTCTGTATCTTAGTCCCCTTCTCGTAGTCCCACCCTGTGACCTTAGGTTGTGCACGGGCATAATTAGCAGCCATTTCGATGGCTTGTTCCAAGGTCAACCCCTGGTGTTGTTTGAGCCACCTCTGAGAGGCGTACGGCAAGGCCTCCATAAACTGTTCTAAATATATCTTGGTCATCACTTCTTCCGTCGTGCTGGTGGCCGGCCGTAACCACTTGTCCGCAGCAAACTTTAATCGGAAGAACAAGGTTTTGGGGTTCTCGCCTGGTGTACCCCTCTCTTTTCTGAAGCGGAGCCTGTATGCCTCTCCATCGAGGCCTAAATGATCCAGGATAACCTCTTTTATGGTGGGATAGGGCGTGGTGCCCATGGGATTGGCCACTTGATATGCAAACTGTGCCTCCCCAGACAGGAGCGGCGCCAAAAAGAATGGCCACTTGTCCTCCGGCCATCCCATCGCTCTGGCAGCCCTCTCAAAGTTCATCAAGAACATGTCCGGGTCCTCCCCCGGCGTATACTTCTGTAAGGCCAGTCCTGAGGGGTGAGGAGCGGGAAGGGGTCGCGCCTCCGGGGATGTTTGTACTAAAGCGACCGGAGGGTTTTTCTGCAGACTCTCCATGTGGGCCGCGATAGTATTTTGGAAAATGTCCCGGTCGGCTTGCGCTGACGTCATCTGCCTCTGCACTGCCCATTCTAATTTTTCCTGTCCTTTTACGAGATGTTGAATGAGGGCGTCCATCTTGTCGTACAGACGGACTAAATCCCACTTCTGACACCAGTGTGACGGGCAGGGGTGGCAGAGACGACAAACAGGAAAGTGTAGGTTGGTCGAGTGCTTTATTCTCAAGCTATTATAGAGTTCGGTACAAGAATGGGGTGTCTCCAGCTCTTCAAGTGAGGGACTGTCTGGTCGCTACTCAGGGCGTCACGTTCCTGGTCATTTCAGGTCAGATGTTGTGGACTCCTCTCTCTTGTTCTCCTCCGAATCTTCCCTCTGCCGTATATAACAAAAGAGATGAAAAGTGCTGGTTAGGACGGGAGACTGGATCGCCGGGACACACGTAGGGACCGGGAGTGAGGGGAAACCAAGTGCTTTCAGTGCTCTCGCTCTCTCTCTTGTGACTGTGAAGGGGGGTGCACGTGTGAGGCGCTTGTAGGAAAGGGTACTGGATGTGGTCTCAACGTTACGGGTCTGGGTTTAACAATGGCGGTGAGCTAGCTTTCCCCAGCCAACCCGCTACCCTTCCACGTACCTGCTCGAGCCACGCTCCTCCCCTGGGAACGTGGCCGGGCGACTCGCGGTACCGTTGGCCTCCTGGCTTGTCATCTTCCTCCGGTCTCGCTTCCTCCGTACTGCTACCGCCGCTTCTCCGCTCTCGAATCGTCCTCCACACTGAATCACCTTCCGCCTCCTGGGAAACGCCGTCCGTCCTCTTCCGGGATCCCACCGCTTTTGTGTAGCCTAGCAACGTGACGTCATCGGTGGGAGTGGCCTCGTCATCCTGAAAGGCGAAGTTAAAGGAGCCCTGTCCAGTTTCCACGGGCCAGTCCTGCGTGTAATAGGGACATGCCTTCTCCAGCGGTCCTGTCACCTCGGGTTGCTGTAGGGGGAGAGAAGGGGTCAACGAGGCATCTGGTGTACCATAGTTCCGATTATAGGAGGGCGGGCCTACAGCATCACACGCCCTGTCACACTGGCGCTGAGGTTGGGTGAATGGCCTTTCTTGAAAAATCTTCCAGAATTGTGCCGGAAAGACAGCCACACCCAATGCAGGCTGTGCGGTTACCACACCGAGGGGTTGGAACACATATTCTGCATTTGCCCAACAATGCTCACTTTTAGACGCTCATTATTGCGAGAAGAATGGATAAGACTTGGAATTCGATCTTGCCGCCAAGCTATAATAGCAGCTTTCAACCCGGATAATACAAAGCTGAATATCGGGCTAACAAAATTTGTAACTAAAGTACTAAGCCAGTAGGAAGTTATCAGGGCTGCCAACCCTGTCCCATTAGAGCTGAGGGAAACTCCATCATTGGACACACCAATGCCTTGTCGACTATTAACAAACTGTTGATTCCAACCTGGTCC
The DNA here is from genome assembly GCF_964204655.1 of Triturus cristatus. Classification (NCBI taxonomy): domain Eukaryota; kingdom Metazoa; phylum Chordata; class Amphibia; order Caudata; family Salamandridae; genus Triturus; species Triturus cristatus. The sequence goes on from NC_140589.1 coordinate 1,049,845,436, forward strand.
ATGAGACTTAACAGCAGTTAAGATGCCAAGGAGAGTTTTAATTAAAATGTTATTCCAACAATTTTAAGAAATATATCCATTTTATGAACACGATGCGTGCTTTTATATTGTAAGGTTTTATATAAATACCGCCAAAATATTTTAGTAGTTAGTATTTAGGTCACAATAATTTTGTACAACAATATTTCTTCCACAATATTTAGGACACATACCAAATGGTGTACTAGAAAAATATTTTACACTTTAATTTCCTTAAAACTGCTCCACAGCTAACAATTACAATTCAACCCACATAATTACGCTCTCTAACACATGGCTAAAATACTATACCATGAGCAAAGCCAAAAGCTCAAACTTAAACAAATGCGAGACCTATTGCATGTCCCATGCTTGTTTTTTCTTTAGATCCACAAACATGGGAGTCGTATTGGGGTAGCACACATCGCAGCTCTGTCTCCGCGGGGCGTGGTGCTAGATATATTTTCTTTGGTGGGTTGAGGATTAACGGAGTCGTGTATCAGGGGATGTGTAGGCGTAAATGGAGAACACCGGGATGCAACAGGACTGCCCCCCCACTGTAGAGAAGCCACTCCCCAAGGGGAGGTGTTTACAGTTCAGCAGCAGTGAGAGAGAGTTGGGCAGCGGTGAGAGAGAGTCGGGCAGAGGTGAGAGAGAGTCGGGCAGAGGTGAGAGAGAGTCGGGCAGAGGTGAGAGAGAGTCGGGCAGAGGTGAGAGAGAGTCGAGCAGAGGTGAGTGAGAGTCGGGCAGAGGTGAGTGAGAGTCGGGCAGAGGTGAGTGAGAGTCGGGCAGAGGTGAGAGTCAGGCAGAGGTGAGAGTCGGGCAGGGGTGTGAGAGGGGTGCACAGATGTGTGTGAGAGGGGCGCACAGAGGCGTGTGAGAGGGGCGCAAAGGCATGTGAGAGTGAGGCGCACAGAGGTGAGAGAGGGGTGCACAGAGATGAGAGAGGGGCGCACAGAGGTGAGAGGGGCACACAGAGGTGAGAGGGGTGTACAGAGGTGAGAGAGGGGAGCAGGTGAGAGAGGCGCACAGAGGTGAAAGATAGGGACGCACAGAGGTGAAAGAGAGTAGGGCTGAAAACACCATGCCAGACAGAAGGCCTTTAGGTCTAGGCGGGGAGGAGAGAGCAGCGGTACAGGTGGATCAATGTTAAGACACCATCTTGATTCATGCTTCCACAGGGCGAACCCACAGCAAACCGTCGCGTGAGAGCCTCGGGTTCCCAAGCTGGAATTCGTACCAACAATTACTTACAGAGGAGTAGAATGAGCTGTGCCCTAAAATCAACATATTTTTATTTCACTTCCCCATCAAGTATAAAATCCGCCTACGTGGACTTGTGAGGAGTGCAGGCACCGAGTAACGAGCAGAAAAACACAATTTCCCACCAGCACGGAGGGGCAGCCAGCGGGGTGGCGGGAATGTGCACAAACAGCATCACGAGGTGCCAGCCAGATTAGGCCGAAGGAGTTACAAGCCACAGCGGTATGCGTCAGATTTTCCGCCTCAGCTTCGGCCCCTGGCCCTCCCCACAGCCCGGGGAGATGAAATCCAGCACCCGGCCGCCTGGAGGTGCTACTTCTGGTGGTAAGGCAGGTCAGGGGGAGCGGCCATATAGGCGTTATCTAAACCTAACAGTATTTAGGTCTGCAACTGTACAAAAGCAGATTAGTCGAGCACTGGTCGATAAACAAACATATGCGTATTATATAATGGTGCTATCCATGCTTTTTATAAAGTTGACCACTTTTCACTAGTGTCGCCTGCGTTGACCGCTCCGTTGGTCTTTTAAACAAAGTTCCCTTTGTGCAAAGTCCGGTGCTCAGCAAGTGTCCAATCTAGCCCGTTCCCGACAGATGCGGCCTGGTGCATCGTCCGCAGTGCTTGCTGGGATAAAGGGCCGGCGTACCTAGAGAAACTGACATCTCACCACATCTCTACTCGAGGCCTAGGCGCAGCTCATCGTGCGCGCGTCAAATCCACCAGCAACGCTTCGAGTGTCCGGCCTCAGGACTACGATTCCGGGAGGACCTGGAGCTTTTTAAACAAGTTACGTGTGCTACGAGGGGGGGGGGGGGGCCTGAAGCGAGGAGACCTCAGTGTGCAGGGTCTTGCCTGCAGACTTTCTTATCTTTAGGGGGGGGCATCTGTTTCTAATTAGCATGGCCGCGCTATGGCCATGCTAATTAGAAACAGATGGCCCCCCCTAAAGATAGGAAAGTGCTTCACGACAGCCGTGATGCAGACGATCCTGTCCGGATGGGCCGGACGAAAAGAGGAAAGTGCGGCAACAAAAAAAAATAATTTTCAATGGCAGTCCACCGTTTAGCATAAACGATGACGCCAGCCAATGAAAAAGAGGGGCAGGGCTTCAAGTCCCCTTCAGAAATCTCCTCTCTCATTATAGGTCTCACCAAGCGAGCAGCACATGCTCTGCAACACTAGGCGAGACCTAAAAATGATCCTCAGAAGACTCTCAGCTAATTCTGGAAATCATGCAAGAAAAGCTGGATAAAATCAAAAGAAACTTTATATCAATCCAGGCACTGGACATATTATAACAAAACCAGTGATACCCCACCCCAAGAGGACAATTCCTAATTCACAGCATATCAAATCTCTCACAAAAAAAAGGACATGGCTACTATCTTCATCAGTACCTCTGATACCAACTTCAGACCCTCTAGACATCACACCCCAGGGCTCACCTCATACAGATCCTGATGCAGGGGCCGGGGATATCATTTATAGCCACCACCACCACCAGATACATGGGGTGATTATAATATAGATCCTCCTACAGACACAGATCCAGATGTATACCCTGCAAAACTTTACCCTCCTGATGACAACACTTCATATCAGGAGTTAATTGCCAGGGCAGCCACATACCATAGAGTCACTTTACATAAAGAATCTTCAGAAGAAGATTTTTTTAATTTAAAACATTGGAGACCACACATAAGATAACACAGTTGTTACCTATGTTAAATTGTATGATGAGGCATGCATAAGACATTTTTAAAGATCCGGTGCGGGCACGTATTCGAACACCCAGGGTTGATAAAAAATATAAACCCCCACCATCTGACCCAATTTTGTATTAAGGGCCAGCTTCCTTTAGATTCTTTGGTGGTGTCCAATGCTCGTAAAATATCAAATTCACAAACTTCCGGTGATGCACCAATCCCAGACAAAGAGTTCAAATTAATAGATGCCTTAGGCAAAAGAGTGGCTGCACAATCAGCTAATCATTGGCGCATAACCAATACACAAGGGGCCAGATGTACGACCGTTTACTACAGTCGCAAAGGGGCATTTGGCTGGTTTGCGACTGCAAAACATGGATGCACAATGTACTAACCCTATTTTGAGAGTCGCTAATCTATTAGCGAGTTGCAAAATAGGGTTAGCGACTCGCTATTAGGAAGGGGTGTACTAAGGGTGTCCCTTCCTAATAGCAAGTGCAAATGCCATGTATGATTGTTTTGCGACCGCATTTGCGGTCGCAACAAACTCACAATTTACCACCTACGTCAAGTAGGTGGTAAACCATTCGCAAACAGGAAGGGGTGCACAAATATTTTTCAAGAGCAAGCAGTGATCCCAGGGACCACTGCCTGCCCTTTTAAAAAATGAAACTGAAAAGTTTCAATTATCTATTTTAAATACATCTCGTTTTCCTTTAACGAAAACGGGCTGCATTTAAAAAAAAACAAAAAAAACTACTTTATTGACAAAGCAGTCTCAGACATGGTGGTCTGCTGACCCCAGCAGGCCACCACCCCTGGGAGTGCTAGCCATTCCCAATGGGGTCACAAATTGCAACAGCCTCATTAATATTCATGAGGCATGCGATTTGCGACCCCATTGGGAATTGCAAACAGTGTCTTAGACACTGTTGTACATTGAATTTTGCGACTCGCAATTTGTCGCAATCTGCGAGTCGCAAAATTCAATGGTCGTACATCTGGCCCAAGGTCTTTTGGCTAAGTATGATAGGGCCCACTGAGACAAAATGGAGGAGTTACTCCAAATCTACCAGAGGGGCATATGAAAAAAGGGCAGGAAATAGTACAGGAGAGGAAAATTATTTCCAACACCTCTATTAGGTTTGCCATAAACGCTGCTGATATTGCCATCAGAGGAGATAACACCAGTATTCTCCCCAGAAGACACGCATTGCTGCAAATCTCGGAGTTTAAACCAGCATTGCAACAAACAATACTTAATGCTCCCTTTGACCAGGAACTTCCTTTTGGCCTTCAAGTGGATAAATCACTTGAAAAATGAAAAAAGACACTGAAGAGGCAAAATCCATGGGAGTACTACAGAGGCACTCTAACAGAGGCTCCTTTCACCGCTTATTTTTTAGGGGAGACTCAAAAAGTACCTCCACAGATGCCAACACATCTTCCTATAATAACCGCAGAATCAATCTTCCATCGCTAGAGGATCTTACAAGAGTGGTTACAGAGGAAACCATTTTAAAGGCAGAGTAAGAGGTACACCATTCTTCCAACTCCATCGAGACAAAGTGGTTCTTCGCACTAACCCAAAGTTCCTTCCAAAAGTAGCCTCTGCTTTTCTTATCAACCAATGGGTTTAGTAACCTGTTTTCTTCCCTCAACCTGATTCTGTAGCAGAAAGAGTTCTACATACATTAGATGTCAAAAGAGCATTATTGTATTATATTGATAGAAGATTTGCGTAAAATGAAACAACTTTTTGTTGCCTTGGCTCCTCCTCATAAGGGGAAATCTATCTCTAAATCTGGTATTTCTAGATGGACCATTAAATGTATTCAAACATGTTATATCAAAGCCAAAAGAACTCTTTCTGTACCTCCTAGAGCACATTCTACTAGTAAAATAGGAGCATCCGTGGCCTTTTTAGGTAACATTCCTATAGCTGACCTTTGTAAACAGCTACATGGTTTACACCACACACATTTACTTAACACTATTGTGTGAATGTATTAGCATGCCAACAAGCTAATGTAGGACAGGCAGTCATAAGAACACTTTTTCAAACAACTGCAATGCCACTGGATAGCCAGTGCTTTGAGCGAGTACTGGAATACAGTCTGTGAAAGCATGTGTATCTACAGCAAGCATGTGTATCTACAGCACACATGCCTCAAACGGATTATGTTACCTACCCAGTAAGCATCTGTTCTTGGCATGTTGAGCTATAGGTTCACATGTGCCCTCCCTCATCCCACGACACCTGTGGTCATTGCAGTTGTTACTATTATTCATATTCTGCACGCATGGACATCACTATACTATATTTATTTAGTCCATTCTCACCCTCATCTAACAATGGATTCGATGCCCATGCGCACTATCACATAAAGTAAGAATCACCTTACCTCGTGACTGGAAAAGACTTCTTGGAAGAAAAACAACTTGCAAACATCCAGACACTAGATGGCAGGAGTATGCAACGCATGTGAATCAACAGCTCTACATGCCAAGAACAGATGCTTACAGGGTAAGTAACATAACCCTTCTGTGACGAATGCCGAAGACAAGGAGGATTTCTAGTTTGCCTGCGTGTGTTGGAGAAAAAAGACCTTCCCTTGTGTTGACTGAAATACATTTGAACCCCTTCATGGTCTGAAGCTCGGTTGGCAGTTATATTGGGATATTTTACCTGAAAATAACTATTTATACTTATGGTAAACCTCTTGAAAACACACATAGGCAAACAACAAACTAACATTGTTTTCCTATAATACACATTCCAAAAACATAATTTGATCTGCGTTTGATAGGTAATGCCAATCAACAGATGTGAATTCAGTGTTGATCAATAACTCGGAACTAGGGCAACCAACAAACACCTTGCTTCGACCAATATTAGTAAAACAAAAAAAGTCAAAATGCAAGTCTAAGCTGAATAAGCAGTTAGTTTGACAGTTTCATATGATACACTTACCACAAACATAACTGCCTCTTGGCACTAAGCACCATGTCATTGGAGGACCAGAAAGTTTAGAAATGGAATATGACGTCTTTTAGAATTTTCTGAAATTCTAAGTGATATATTTCTGTACTAATAGGCTAGCGGGGGAAGTTTTAGATAAATAACATTTTGTTAGTTTATACCTTTGCATTGAGGGCAACAAGGTTGATTAGAGCAGCTCAGCATAGAGTTTAACACAGTCTAACCTTGAGTTAATCAATGCTCCTAATACAGTTAAATTAGTGGCAAATGCATCAGTTATTTTTTATTTTTTTATTTTACAGAGTTTTAAATAGCGCAAACTTGACCCAAAGGAATCGAGTATCAGAACGCGTTACATAGCACCAGTTGCATTACATGAGGACACATTCATTTTTGTTAGGCACTGGGAGATTAAGTGATTTACCCAGAATCACAGGATGTTCAGCGTCATTGTCGAGACTTGAACCCAGTTCCCCAGTTTCAAGGTCGACCGCCCTAGCCATTAGGTCAACTCCTCTCCCCATGTTATGTTATGTTAGAGTCATTTATTATAGCTCACAACTCACACCCCAAGGTGTCTCTCGTGCTTGGCAACCGAAAAGACAAGTGCAAAAACAGGTTAAAGCAACCATGTTTTTAGGAGTTTTTTAAATGTACAGAAATCTTGACACATCCTTATTTGCAGGGGGAGCTTGTTTCAGTAGAGATTGCCAAACCACAAATACACTGTAGACATAGATATCAAAACTGATTTTGCTTGGTTAGGGTCAGTATTATATTTAGCATAATTAATATGATTTAATTTAGTAATTAAAATATGTGTTAATTATTAGTTGTTTGGATTGCACAGACTCCTAATTAATAATGGTAATATTAGCAGAAGCTTCTATAGCCCTTATGCATTATCCATTGCGATGGCACACATTTTACTCTCTCTAAATGTAAAGGGGTAATTCTCTTATCTGTAAATGGATGTGGTTTATCCAATTGACTAGACCCTAATTAAAACGAATCGAATCAGGGAACAATGTCCCCCTCCATATGTATAACCAGCACAGAGGTGAATTCAGACAATCCATCACTACGGGAAGCTATTAACACCCAATTAATAAACCAGAGAATAAGGCAGCCTCTCTTTCAAATCAGTGGAGATGGAAGATATTGTAGAGATTTAGCATTCCATGAGACAGAACTATAAATAGTCATGGTGTAATAAAATATAACATTTACTTTATAAACAAATAGTATTTTGACTATCTCTATTTCTGAAAAGTCATCATATAAAAATTAAGGAGTGATTGAGTGCCTTTGTTGTTTTGGAAAATAAAATATGTTAGCTGAGAAAGAACTAACCTCCTGTGAAGTTTTAAGCTGGGAAACACTTAGTACGTAAATGTCCTAGTTGAGAAATTTACAAAACAATTTTCAAGCGCAGCTATATTAACAAAAAATGGTCACTGACGATGTGAACGCAAGTGAGTGATTTGAATGTGAATGAAAGAGAAATATCTTTGGTGTGCAAGTGGATAATGTGGTATTAATGGGATGGTGCTAGGTACATGTTCATGATTATAATTTCTATTAGTTTTAAACATTTTGTTTTACTTTTGGAATAATATGTACGTATACAAAATCATCCAAAGTAAGTTGTAAATATTGAAAGCATAAATTATGTTGAATGAGTTAATGCACATTCAGAAAGGGAAGAGCTATATCATTATAATAGTATAGATATCTATTTTAAAAAAAACTCAAGTTTTGGTCCAACTCATGTGATTTAAATTAATGTATGTGTGGTGAAATCAAGCTAAATACCTTTGTTCCATACAGTTTTGTTCATAGACAATGACACCTGCTTCTTAAAATATGGACTTCTATTTTGTTCATGTCTCTTCATCTCTTAGCATACTAAGCTCACATACTCCTGTGGCCCTCGGACAGTTGTTGTAATTATGCGCTTTCTGTCATTGAACTGTTTTGCAGGGAGGAAGTGCAAAATGTAATGGCTTACTTTAGTCTTTAGCCAATAGCTCAGCATTTATGTATACGGATTTTGTTGTGCTATGATGTGTTTTATCCATGTGTGTGCCCATTCCTTGCATTGCTTATGGTACACTTTTTTAGGTTTGATTTTACAAAAATAATATGCATAATATACTAAAAGGGGCATTCAGCTACCTCTCTTCACCCATTGGTCTGTCGTTGTGTCATTCCCATTTTGCTTCCATCCACTACAGTGTACAGCATGGGACAATGGGTCAGCCTACTTAAGCCTCTGGTTAACGCCACTTTGAGTGACTTCATTTTGCTCCTTCACAAGATGCACTTCCGTACACAAGGAATTTCCATTAGTGCTATTGTTGCCAGATGTGATAGGAGGAAGCATTTGAAGTGAGCACAAGGCACATTCCAGCCTAATCAGTTCCTGACTCTTTCCAATGCTGTTGTAAATTCCTTTTAAAGTGGACTCCTGCTGTTTACAGCATATCATATTGTGTGTGTGCATGGACTCAGTTTCAATAGCGGCTGGTATCAGGGCAGAGTGTCAGGGCGGGTGAGGAAGTGGGGGTGGAAGGCCAAAAACATAAAAAGAACTTAACTGCCGCCCGCTGCATCGCCGCTCTTCTGCTCTTCTCTGGCTCCACTGCAGCACAGGCTTTCAGACTTCTCTGCGGCCAACCCAGATGCTGCTCTCATGCTGCTGTCAGCATGAGAGCAGCATCAGGACTGGCCTGAGGGCCCTGGATTTGCGCTCCCAAAGAGACTGAAAGCATTTGCCTTCTCTCTCTGTTCCGGCAACGCAGCTCGGGTTGGAGACATCTTAGTGCGCATGTCAGATTGGCTGTCCTAAGACGGCCGGCCAAACCCGGTGATGGCCCCGCCCACAAGACTCGGCCCTTAGAACTTGAAAAATAAAATGATAATAATCCTAGTTTATTATCGTTTTATTTTTCAAGTTTTGAGGTTGCTGGCAGGGGGTGTGAAGCTCTTCCGCCATAGAGGAGGAGCCACTGCTGCTCGGTTTCACCAAGGGTTCTTTGATAAACTTTGCCCAGGAAGAAAACCAAACTTAATGATGTTTAGTTTCCAGCTCACTTACAATAGTTTTATTTAATCATAGATTGGGTTTTAGAATGCAATATTGTATACTGTGAACCCTTTTCACTACTTCTTTTTTTATCTTCTTTCTTTCCTTTTTTCTTTCTTTTTTGCCTTCTTTTTTCCTTTTTACTTTCTTTTTTGCAACCTTTCCTTTTTTTATTCCTTCTTTCCATCTTTCTTTCTTCCTTGCCTTTCCTTTTTCTTTCTTTCTTTCCTTCTCTCTTTTTTGGCTTTCCTTCTTTTGTTCCTTCTTTTTTCTTTTTTGCTTTACCATTTCCTTTTCTTCTTTCTTTCCTTCCTTTTTGTCATCTGTTTTTTCTTTTTATTCCTTCTTTCCTTTCTTTTTTTCTTCCTTTCCTTCTCTGTATTTTGACTTTCCTTTTTTTCTTTTTTGCTTTCTTTTTTGTTTCCTCCTTTCCTTCCTTCCTTTCTTTGTTGCTTTCATTTTTACCTTTCATTCTTTCTTCCTCTTTCTTTTGCTTTCTTTTTTTGTCTTCTTCTCTCTTTTCCTTTTTCTATCCTTCATTTCTTCTATCTTTTCATGCTTTCTTTCTCTATTGCTTTCTTTCATTTATTCTTTCTTCCTACTTTGTGTCTTTCTTTCCTCCTTTATTTATTTTGCCTTCTTTCGTTTTTGATTCCGACGTTCTTTCTGTTATTCTTCCCTTCTTCTTCCTCTCTTTCTGTGTTGCCTTCTTTCTTTCATTCTTTCCTTTAGTTGTTTTCCTACTTTTTTTGATTCTATGCTTTTTTACTGCCTTCTCTTATTTTTTGCTTTCTTTCCTTTTTCTTTCCTTCTTTTTCTATTTTGCCTTCTTTCCCTCTTTCTTTTCTTCTTTCTTTTTTTGACTTGTCTATTACTTTCTTTTCTGCCTTATTTCATTCTTTGCTTTCCTTCTTCCTTCGTTTTTCCTTCTTCCCTCCTTTCTTCCTCTTTGCCTTCATTCCTTACCTTTTTTTTGCCTACCTTCCTCTTTTGCCCCTCTTCCTTCCTTTTTTTCTGTCAAACCTTTTTTTGTCAAACTTTCTTTATTGAGCTTAAAGAGCATTTTCCAAAACAACGACAGTAAGTCAACAAAGGATACCAGTGATATACATAAAAAATTCTATTATTACATACAGTTTCTGCCATATAGCTGTATCCTAGGCTTAAACAATGCAGCTAGATAAGATATTCCTGTCACACAGTGCAGAGGTTAAAGAGCCCCGGTGTAAGCGCAGGTGGAAAGGCTGGATTAAAGTGTATAGGGGTAAAGGGGGAGGAGAACGTAGCCCACCCAGATGCTCGGTTCACTTTATCCCACACCTTAAGAGTCGTTCTTGCCGGTGTACTAAGATATGCATTAGGGGGTCAATCCACCCCCGGTTTCCACAGGACATCCCATATGTATCTACCCACCATTCCTCTATCCATGTGTAGCCAATGTTTGTCGGATCCTCTTAAAAGACCATCCAGAATTCACCCTTAACTGTGTTGCTCTATAATACAGATAAAAGTCGAGAAGGTCCAAAGCACCGTAATCTTTCAGGAGCCGTTGCAACTTGTAGGGTAGCTGGGCCCTGTGGTCTTGCCAGATAAAGCAGGCTACAAGAGAGTGAAGAGCAGGGAGAAAGCTGAAGTCTACTTCACAGGGGAGCCCTTGGAAGAGGTATAATAGCTTCGGGAAGACACTTATTTTGATCCCATGGATTCAGTCAAGCCATGAAATGTACATGGGTGCCCATTTCTTAAAGTCTGTTTCCAGTTGTAAAAGTGGGGGGTAGTTTGCACGGTACAAGTCAGCCACTCTAGCGGTGTTTTTGAAACCCAGGTAAGTGATATCAGTTTTGGCCCAATGGAAACTAACGGAGCATGCCAGGGCAATGTCAAATTTAAAAGGAAGGACTTATGTAGAATGATGCGGAAACCAGCCACTTTCACATAATTTGCAAGTTCAGCCTGTAGTGCGGCTAGGGAGGACTGCAGGAAGGTAAGTGACAACAACACATCATCTGCAAATAGCTAGATTTTGTGTTCTACTGATCCAAATGGTAGTCCTTGGATGGAATGAGTTGCACACACCTTGGCTGCCAGGGGTTCAGTACTTAGCACAAATAGAAGTGGGGAAAGAGGACACCCCTGTCTCTTCCCGCTTTCTATGGCGTGCCATAATTGGCCTGTACCATTGCTATAAATTGTTCACAGAAGCCAAAGCGGCAGAGAGTATGGAAGAGGAATGAATGAATAGTTTATTGTGTGATTACTTAAAACCATTACAAGTTTGTGAAGTACAAATAATAAAAACCATTCAATTAAAATACCATGTGATTAAAGAAACAGTACAATAAATGTGCAATTCATAATAAAAGGATATAGTAAAATGCCAAGAACTGTTAGTGTTGTGACTGCTTAAAAGAAGATAATGTAAAATACAGGCCACTAGATGGTGCATAGAGGAATACGTTCTGAGTGTATAATGAAAGATGGCACCTATATTAGTGGCTAATATCCTTAGCAGTTTGAATCTTTAGTGCAAGAAGCTAGGGTAAAGGTGCGAGGCACTTTGTGGCAGGCTGTTACTTTGTACAGTTTATTGGGCAGAGGCCAGGGCTGAAGAAGGACTGATATCTGTGTTTGCGAATACAAAGGTTAAAAGGCAATATACTTTGTGGCAGACAACTGCTTCATACAGTGTATTGCGCTGTGGCCTAGGAGGAAGAGGTACAGATTCGTGTTTTTTTCCTTTAACCCAAAGTGGGCATAAGATATGAATTTCCCAAATTTGCCTACATCTGGCACGGATTCCAGGGAATATAAGAGGCGGACTGCATCTTTAGTTGAACGGGTGCCCTGTTGTAAAAAATTGGCCTGAATAGGGCGAATTAAAGTGCTGGACAACAGAGTTATATATGTGGAATTCCGTTCTTTACTTGCATAATCTGCATTGTATGATGTTATCAAGGGATCTCCAAGTCAGGTTCAGTTCTTTAATTGGGAGTGGCACTAATCTTGATGATAAGATTTGATTTAGAACCCATTTCCCCGCCTTCTGTTGTAGATGGATCTTGGCTGTGTGGCTTCTGTGAGGCAGTTTTAGAGTGGCATGTAGGGCCTTTACGTGAAGAGCTTCCATGTCCAACTCATTTGAGCGTTCCTGCAATTGTTTTTTTATTGCTGATTTTATGCTTTGGTAGCTGATAGCATTTGTATTCCAGTTTTCCACTACAAATTGGATTTTAAGAAAATCAGTTTTCTAAGTGTCTTCATGGTGTTTTCAGCAGCTTGTTTTCAGGAAAAAATACTTTGACAGGGCAGCCATGCACTCAAGTTTTTGTTGGACCAGGCCAAACTCAAGCCTGATCAGTGTGCTCCTTGTATGGGAAAGCAGATGAAACAGGTTTTTGTAAGCTGTGCATTAGATCTTTTCAAGTTCCATTGTTGACATATCAGGTAATACCTGCTGGACGTAGTTAACTGAGAGAAGCAGTTTTACCCAGAGCACCCTCCGAATAGCCTTGGTCATTAGGATGTCAAGGGTAGTGTTTAGTTTGCAGGGCCCATAGTTGACCATCCTTCCTTTCCTCTTCCTTTTTTGTAAGTGCAGCATTGGTCTCCCCGATTTGCACAGCCATGCCCCCAAATAATTGTCGTTTTGGACACACTTTAGCTTTTGTGTCCCCATCCACCACCTTGTGGACCTTTTTTGTTGGATATCGCCCGAAGATAATGATCTTTGTTTTGCTAGCATTGACTACAAGGTCGATTTTTGTGTTATACATGTCCAGTGCATTGAGGGCCTTTGTAGGCCAACCTTTGTGTGATCCAGAAGCACCAAATCGTCCACATATTGCATGAGATGGATTTTCCTGTTCCCAATTTTTGGGGTGCCTAAAGTCACACCTGCAAGAGCCAGATTCAGGTCAGATGTGTACAAATTGAATAGGAGTCGGGCTACAACACAGCCCTGTTTTAGCCCTCAATCAGTGGCAATTTTTGCTGCTACTGTCTCCCCCGTACGCATGACCCGTGCCCACGTACTTGTATAGAGGAAAAGGATGGCGTGCAATAGTTTGGGATAGATGTTCACTTTTCTAGTTTCTGCCAGAGGATGGTCTGGATGACTCAGTCGAAGGCTGCAGAGTAGTCCATAAAACAGGCGAAGATAGGGAGGGTTGTGTGGTATGTTGCTTGATGGATTACGCACAAGAGGGTGATGATGTTGTCCACTGTTGACCCTCCCACTCGAAACCCAGTTTGGTAGAAGGATAGAAGCGGCTCAGTGGATGCCCAAGTTACTAACTCTTGCAATAAAGTGCAGGCATAGGCTTTGCCCTGGATGTCCAAGAGTTCTAATCAGTGATAATTATGTGGCTCAGTGTTGTCTCCTTTCTTAACCCCTTCGATGCGCATGACGGAGCGGTTCCGTCATGCGCATCGGTTGCACTGTGCGTATGACGGAACCGCTCCGTCATGGCCCCGCCCACGCAATAGAACCTTCAGCACAGCGCGGTAATCCGCGCCGTGCTGAAAGGGTTAAAAATGGGTTGCAACAAGGATCCCTTCCATGCCCTTGGAATGTCTGTGAAGAGACTGCAATTGGCATACAAATGACCAAGTATTGAGGCCTAAAACTGCATGGCCTCTCTAAATAATGTCCCGGGTCCTTGGTGGGACCAGGGGCATCGTCCTTTTTGATCCTCTTCAGGATGCTACAAGTAAACAGATCACTTGGCGCTGAGTACTCTTTTGAGGCCGTGGGCGTCTCATGTCTGCTTCTTGATCACCCATCCTCAGGTCTGAGTTATTGTACAGTAAGTTGTCTGAGCACTCAGTGTAGAAGGACTTGACATGTGCAATACATTCCCCCTGCAGAGGCCAAGTTCCATCTGTTGCTGGTCCCATGGCTGAGGGTGTTCAGCTACAGCCAGAATTGTTGGCTTTTATTGTCAGATAGCAGGTCATAAATTATAATCCACTTTGCCTTCTGATCTTTTCTTCTGTGCTCCCATACAAGATGTTTGTTGTTCTTGGCAGTGATCCTTAGCTGCTCCTTTGAAAAGTTGGATTCCTTTTTACTGTGTGCTCTTTGTTTTGCCCTTAGCTATTGTGTGCTTTTTTTAATTTCTGGGCCTAAACTCGACATGTGGGTTGTGTTTTTTTCCTACTCCAGTCAAGGGTTTTCCTTGTAGAAGTGCACACAAATCCGATGACAGCTTGGACCAGCTCTTAATCGTTGCTGGTGTTTGCTCATTAGGAGACCAGCTTATTTTCCAGCTTTCGAACCTCCCAGTGGACCTGGTTGTCTATTTGATCCTTTGCACCACTTATAGGTCTCTTCATCATTATTGCACCCCAGTGTGCGTATAGGACTGGGAGTTTTGGCTGAAACATTTAGCTGGGCCAGGAGGGTGACGTGATCACTCACATTTCGTTGGGTCACCTCATATCCTGTGATGCATTTGCTTAGATTCCGTCTCAAAAAGATGTAGTCAATGATAGTTTTGTTTGTTGAAGGATGGTGGGTAAGTGATCCATGGGTTGTTCTTTTTGACTATCTTGTATGCAGACTCAGGGTTGAAGGACTTCAGAAAGGTGTTGAATCTCACTGATTTATTGAAACCCGTAAGCCTTACACCATCCTCACCAAGTTGATGCATGTTAAGTCCCCCAGCAAGATGATTTACAAGCCTGGGTGCTGGGTTATTAGTTTTTCCGAGAGGTGAATCAATTGGTCCAGCTTTTCTAGAAACCCTGAGCCATGGGAGTTAAAACAGACATTAATAATTAATATAGATGAGTGGGTGGCTGGGCATTTAAATCCTTATAAAATGCCAACGTGGAGTGTCCCTGAAGTACTTTGCAGGTCCAGGAATGTCAGGTTTATTGAGTGTTTGATATGTGTAAAAATCCATCCCGAGGCCGTACTGAACAAATTTGTTTTTTTCGCAAGCATTCATATGGAAGAAGATGGAACAGTCCACCTGGTCGGATGCCTTCTCAGAGTCCAGAACCAATAGCACCGCCAAAATGCATTTTTATTAGCTTTTTTAACTAGGTGGACCAGCCTGATCCGGATCCAGTGGCTAGTATCTTAGAGTACAGCTTGGTGTCTAGGTTTAGCAGCATGATGGGCCTAAATGAACTACAAGACTGCGGGTCTTTTCCAGGTTTCGGGATCACTGATATTAATGTTTGCTCATCAAGGGGGTCACTGCATGAGCTATAGCCATGTAGTTTAAAAGGGCTCTGAGATGGGTCTCTAACTTGGAGTTAAAGGTTTTATAGAACAGGGCTGTAAACCTATCAGACCCTGGCGATTTGTGGAGTTTCATGGTGTGGATAGCGGCCCGAATCTCGTCATCCCTTATTGAATCTCCTAGAACCTCGTTGTGGTCCTCTTTTACCTGAGGGATGTCTACTCCGGCCAAGTAGTCCAGCTGCGCTTCTTCAACTGTGGGATCCGAGGAGTAAAGATTTTTATGGAATGCACTAAAAGCCCTAGACTTATCTTCCTCAGCTACAGCCGGAGGTAATGTGTCCAATGTATTCTTTCTCTTGTTTGTCCCTGAGTTGCAGCATCAGGTGAGGACCCACCTTATTAACCTGGTCATATGTCACTTTTTTAAGGCATAGCAAAGTGAACTTTACTCTATTGGTGCAAATTGCATTGAGTTTTCCCCTCAGAGCCGTAACTTTCTATTGCAGGGCTAAAGTCAGGATCTCTTTATATGCTTGTTCCGCCCCTTGGAGTTCAGTCTCAAGTGCTAGTCTTTCTAGAGATTTCTGCTTCTTGAATGCGGGCAACAGGGAGATACATTTCTCCCTTACCACTGCTTGAAGGCGTCCCATGTATTTGACAAATTAGTATCTTGTGGGCCGTTTATGTGAAAGAATTCTCTAATAGTTTTATGGATCTCACCCCAGAAGAGTTGATCCCTAACAAGCGACCCCAGAAAAAACCAACTGCAATATTTGTGTGTGGGGTATCTCATTCCAGTATCAACACTACTGGTGCGTAATCAGGAAGTGTGATGGGGTGAAAGTCTGCCTCCACTATTGTGTGAGCTAGGAATTGACTTATGAAAACATAATTACGGTGCAAATATGTGCTGTGAGAGTGTGAAAAAAAGTATAGTCCCTAGTCTTAGGATGGGTGGTTTTCCAGACATCTACTAAGCCCACGGCATTATTTGCTTGTTTCAGGGCCTTAGAGAAGCTCCCAGTTGTAGATATACGGGAATAGGTGCTGTCAGTCCTGGGTCCCATGTAAGATTGAAATTTTCCATCAGGGCGATCTCTCCCTACGAAAAGCCCCCCAGAAAGAGGAAGGAATTCCCTTGAGTGAAGACAGCAGAAGTAATTACTTTGTTGTAATATCGATGAATATGAAAAAAATCTCGATACGAAATGGAAATTATTACATCAGAAAATTGAAAAACAGATTTGAAGGGGAAAGCTAAAGTGGGACACATATTTTTTTGTGTGGTTAGGTTATGACTGAAAAAAACAACAATCAATCAATCAGGGGTTTATAAAGTGTCCTAATCAACCGTGAGGGTCTCAAGGCGCGGGGGGGGGGGAGCTCTGGGTCAGTCAAAGAGGCAGGTCTTAAGTCTCTTCCTGAAGGTGTTTAGAGTGGGGGAGCATCTGATGTTGACTGGGAGCTCGTTCCAGGTCTTTGCTGCAACGTAGGAGAAGGCTCTACCGCCTGCTCTGGTTCTGCGGATGCATGGGGTCTCTGCCAGGGTGAGGTTGGTGGAACAGAGGTTCCTCTTGGGTACGTGGAAGGAGACTCTTTCGTTGAGGTATTTGGGTCCGATGTGGTGGAGGGATTTGTAGGTGTGGGTGAGTAGCTTGAAGGTTACCCTCTTCTCAATGGGGAGCCAGTGGAGGTCTCATAGGTGCGGGGTCAATTGCTCGTATCGTGGGGTTCTGAGGATGAGTCTGGCTACGGTGTTCTGGATGGTTTGGAGCTTGTGTAGCAGGGTTTTGTTGATTCAGGCGTAGAGGGCGTTGCCGTAGTCCAACCTCCTTGTTACTAGTGCGTGAGTGACGGTTTTTCTGCATTCGTAGGGGATCCACTTGAAGGTCTTTCGGAGGATGCGGAGGTAGTTGAAGCAGGTTGAGGCAACGGCGTTGATCTGGTGGGTCATGGTGAGGGAGGAGTCTAGAATGATGCCGTGGTTCCGGGCATGGTCTGTTGGCGTGGGTGGATTTCCGAGAACAGGGGGCCACCAGGTGCTGTCCCATGCCTTGGGGAGGGTTCAAGGACGAGGAGTTCAGTTTTAGGCAGCTTTTGCTCATACAGGCTGCAATGTCTTTCATTCCTTCTTGGAAGCTGAGTCTGGTGTCTTTGGGGTTCGTCGTGAGAGAGAGGATGAGCTGGGTGTCGTTGACGTAAGATACTATGCTGATACCCTGCTGTCTGGCGATGGCAGTGAGTGGGGCCATATAGATGTTGAAAAACGTGGGTTTTAGCGAGGATCTTTGGGGTACTCCACAGAAGATCTCTGTAGGTTCGGAGAGGAAGAGAGGGAGTCTGATCCTTTGGGTTCTGCTGGAGAGAAAGGAGCAAATCCAGTCGAGGGCGGTCCCTCATATTCCGGCGTCGTGGAGTCTGGCTGCGAGAGTGCGGTGTGAGACAGTGGCGAAGGCTGCAGAGAGGTCTAGTAAGATAAGGGCAGCGGTGTGGCCCAGGTCGAGTAGCATCTGGATGTCATTGGTGGCGGCGAGGAGGGCGGTCTCGGTGCTGTTGTTGCTACGAAATCCGAACTGGGAGGAGTCAAGGATGGCATTCTTCGGTGAAGGTGGTCAGCTGGGCGTTGATGAATCTCTGTGGTAGATGTGCGGTAGGCAGGGGTCTGTGGGAGCTCCTGAGTGGGTATTCTTCATGGTCTTTGTGGTGTCTTCAGTGGTAGCAAGTTTCCAGGTGGTGGTGATCGTCCGGTTGTTGGTGGTAGTGACGGTGATGGTGTCAGGAGTCTGTTTGCTGAAGTTGTCATAGAGGGCCTTGATTTTCATGTGGAAGTAGGAGCTGAGATTGTTGCAGAGGTCCTGGGATGGAGGGACATCTGTGGCTTCGCTGGGGGGTTTGGTGAACTGCTGTTTGATGTTGAAATGTTCCTTTGCGTTACTGGCTTTGGAGTGGATTTTGTTCTTGATGAAGGTTTCTTGGTGGTTCTTATGCGCTGGTGGTATTCATTTATGGCGTTCCTATAGTTGTTTTGGTCTTCAATGGTTTTCTTGTTCCGCCAGAGTTTCTTGAGGCGTCTTCAGGAGCGCCTGGCTTCTTGGAGGTTGGTGGTGAACCAGGCTGCCTTCATGGGGCATTGATTGACCAAGTGTGTGTACACTGTATTCATGGGAGGGGGTTGTTGTAAGGGGGTAGTGGAGAGAAAATGGTTGTAAACAGTACAAGGAGCGATATAAGTCAGCAAGCACCTATTGTTTGTTAATTATTAATTTTATAGCCGCTTGAAGGGAAAAGTGTGGAAAAATCGATGGATCATATTTTAAGATGTCCACACTGCATAGTACTAAGAAGGAAGTGTAGCTCAAATACATGTTCCATGTGATTCAGTTAGTGACAGACAGCCAAGGGATGTTGTCATTACGTCCTTCATTAAAGGTACATAGGAGGTACACCCATCGTTGATCCTTCTGGAATAGGACGTGTTCTGCATCTATTTTATCATCCAGGGTCTCCAGTACATCCCACTCAAGATCATGCTTGGTATGATTAGTTGTCAGGTAGTGGTTACTAATTTTTGTTGTACTTTTGTAGCATCTGATGTTACTACGATGCTCACCTATGCGTATTTTCATCTTTCTGCGTGTCATGCCTATATGCCTGAGTCGATAAGGGCACGTGATCATGTAGATCACGTGCGTGGAGTTGCAATTTGTATGTCCCCTTAAAGACCATTTAAGGATGATAATTCAGTTGTAGTTCTTTTTCTGGTTTTGTTAGGTGGCAGACAGTGCAAGACCCACATGGGTAGTGGCCCACAATCGATTGTAGACCTCAGGTTGATAGAACTGAGGTACTCTGGCCGACTAAGATTGTTAAATTTAAAATGTTCCAGTGTCTGTTTCAACTCTCTTGCTGTAGTTCGAGGCTGAACAATAAGTGGTAACACAGGTAGGGACCTTTTCATCCTGTGTTCTGTGTGATGGTTCGAGAAGACTATCTTGACCCTGGTTCCTCGCTGTTTTACAACATTTTCCAATCATCCACTAGGGATATTCTGTTTTTGACAATTTCTGTGTTGGATCTAGTGCTTGTGTCTTGTAATCCTTTAGATTACTGCAGTTCTGACGTACCCTAAAGAATTGACTCTACGGTAGGTTTTCTCATAAAGTTTGTGGATGAAAGTTATACAATGGAAGGAGACTGTTCTTGGCTGTAGGTTTGTAATAGGGCTTTGTTTTTAGGGTCATGTCTTCCTCAAAAATGGTCACATTGAGAAAGTCAAGTGTGGTTTTATATATTGTACAGGTGAATTCCAGCTAATTGTCACAGGTGTTCAGCCATTCAATAAATTCTGGTACGGAGTCCAGGTCACCTTTCCAGATAACCAGGGTATTGTCTATGTATCATTTCCACATTAAGATTCTTTCTGTGTGCGGATTAGAGTTACTCAAAATGTGTGTATCTTCGAAAGAGCTAACTTGGAGACCGGCCATGCTGTGATCAAAAGTGCTGCCCATTGAAGTCCAGTGGGTTTGCAGGTATAATTGGCTCTCAAACTCCAAATAATTCTTGGTCGGGGCAATTCTGCAACATTCCAACACAAAATGTCGAGGTGTACTGAAATGCCAATCTCCTTCGAATAGAATTTCTTCAAAGCTCTGTATTTTTGCATCCTGTGGTAGGTTAGTATATAGGCTTTCAATGTCGAGTCCAATCAGTAGGTTGTCTTTTGGATCATATTGTTGGTTATTCAGCTGGGTTAGGAAATCTTTCATGTGTTTCAGGCAGGTTGATGTGCCTTGGACTATTGTGCATAGAAAGAAATCCACAAATGGTGATAATAGTTCTAGGATTGACTCAGTACCTGAAACGATAGGGCGTTCTGTGTTGTGGAGTCTTGTTTTATGCATTTTTGGGAGGGAATAGAAATATGGTGATTTAGAGTTTCTTGCCAGTAAAATTTCTGCTTCTTTTGGTGATATCCAATTGTTGGCCTCAGTTTCTTCTACCATATTTGCAACAGCCTTTTGAAGTTTTGGTATAGTGTCTTCAGTTAAAGGGCTATATTATCTGACATCAGAAAGTAAATATGTTAATTGTTTTTGATAATCAAGTTTATTCATCTGGACGATTCCTCCACCCTTATCGATAGGTTTCACGATCAGATCAGGATTGGTCTTAAGGTCTCTCACAGGTGGGCAAACGGTGCATTTTCAAGCATATTTGAGACATCAAGAAGGTTAATACAGCAATTGTGAAAGTGTCTTTTCAGACTCCTAAGCCTGCTAATAAATCTACTGACACTGCCCCAGCATAACTTTCCTTTCAAACTCCCAGTCCTCCCTTTCACACTCCCAAGCCTGCCAATAAATCTGCTGGCACTGCCCCAGCTTAACTGGTGTAGAGCAAAACAAATCCTTGATAATCTAATGCCACTTGCGCCGCTCCAGAAGCACTCAATTGTGACGCATGTGGGGAAACAAATCAGTTTTACACTGTAGAACACTGAGCCTGAAAGTAACAGTCTCTCTTGGGCTGACCTGACTGGGAATTAGGCAATGACAGAAGAGCTGTCTCAAATAGCCTCACTCCCTCAAATTAACTTTATTCGGCACACAGCCATAAAAGTTTCAACCAAAAAGACAGTCCAAGTTTAAAATACACAATTCAAGTTTAAAATACATTCTTTTGTCCGTTAAAAATATCATAAAAGAGATAAAAGTTCATATGCAAGCTAAAAACATGATTGTACATAGATGAAGTAATGACCGTCGAGTTTAGTTCCTATTTAACATGATTCATTTTCTCATTCCCCTTTAGTTACTGTACTTCATATTGTTTCCTAATGCGCATTGTTAAAATGTAATACCGCAGTGCAAATAACAGGATTAGTCAATGATTGCAAATGTCTGAAGCCCTCTAAATATGTACATGGGCGAATGTTCTTTAACAAGGGCACCAACAATCTGCTCCTTGGATCTTTGTAAAGTCAGAAATAGCCATTGTGGTTTGATGTGTTGTGACTAAACTGTGCTGGTTTCTTAATGTTATGTGCTTTAGTTCACACACATGTACTCCCTCTTGAGCTGGGCTAGTTCTTTTACAGGCTTTAAAATGCACTAATTGTCACAAGTCGTGGTGCTGGATTGGTGCTTGCCGGCAGGAGCATCCCGGGCTGTGTTGTAGCCTGTCTGGTGATGGAAGGGCCAGCTTTAGCACTGGTGGTGCCTGGTGCGACAGTGCTTGTTAGCGCCCCCGGATGACCACCACCGCCACAGATTCCGTCACTACCAACCTTTAACAGTACCCCTCAAGTATTCACAACTACTCGCTCTTAGATGCATTTGATTCGTTTTATAGTACCACTCATACCAGTGTAGGGTGTCCAAGCACTTAACATCACACAAACACATAGAGTCAATGAAGACAACAGGGTGTAGGAGTTACATGCCATCTATACTGGTAGGCAGTATAGTTTGCGTGCTAGGTCAGGAGAAGCACAAACTCAGAATTTAAAACATAACAACATGGTTGGGTGTTCACTTTAATATTAAAAAATTGATTTCTACCCAAATGAATGCTTTTTCCAATATTAGGATCATGAAATACTGGGGAACAATCATAACACCCTAATCTATATACCTTGCTGTTTCAATGCAGCTCTTCAATGGCAGGTAATACCTCACAGTTCTATATTAGAATTTTTCCTTATAAACTGCAAGTAACAAAAGGATCTCTCTGACAAAAGCAGTAACCCACTGGCCTATTTACATTATAGGCACTTTGTGATCTGCATGGTAAACATTCTTTGCAGCAGGCATATTAACCTTCTGCGCCACTTTACCATGATTCAAAACTTCCACTAGATAAAACTCCGATCTCTTTCCAGAAAGAACATCAATCACCAGAGTTATCTTGACATTTTTATTGTTGCCTGAAAATTGCTCGAGGCCAGGAAGGCGAAAGCAGGTGCTTTTAAAACCAAAAACTGCATCCGAAGTCAGCATCCAGTGAGCCGGCCCTGGCTGCTGGTTTGGTACTATATAAAGTTGTGCTACTTCGTGGCTTGTGTCTGGGACCAGAGCGGCACCTGTGCCCAGGGCATAAGACCAGCTCTTGAGTGTAGACTACTCCACAGGTGCTTCTGCGGATGAGCTCATGCGTGCTGGCAGAGTGGACCCAGAGGTTCACACCAAAGACATTCATCTAGCGCACACTTGCTTCTCGCCATCTCCCAAGGGACACTGCTGTCATTGACCGGACCTGTGGTTCTCATTCTTGCCTCGCTTAGCTCCCGAGCCTCACCCTCTTCTAGAGGGCTCCACTTTAGTCTACCCGTCTACCACTGTGTGACCCCGCACCTCCTTTGCCTACCTCTAGCCCCTGGACCTCACTCTATCCTGCCCACCATTCCCCCTCTGTCTCTCTCTTCTCCTTCTGGTTCTTGAGTGAGAAGTGACACCTTCTGGCACTTTTGAGACAACACCTGCCCTCACTCGCAACCCCCCCCCACCACGTCCTCCATATTCCAGCATTTAAAACAACAAAACATTTGTCTCTACCAATAAATTTTGTGCAGAGGTCAAATGATGAGCAAATCACCTCAGATGCCACCTTTGCACGCTTCTGTGCTCCTTGACGACACCGTGACTTTGGAGTGCATGCGACTAGAGGGGGTCCTTGGTCAGGAGCACCTTCCTTTGATACCTGCTGCACAACCTCCCACTCCCTACAAGAGGCATGCATCCCGTCCTGTTCTTGCTTCCGGGGATCCATGTCGCAGAATGGTACTGTTAGTGGGAGGGACTCTTCTATCTCTGAACTCCCGGGCTGCATATTTTTTGGGTCCCGCAGTTCTCCGCTCCCCTACATGTCTCACATTCCACTAAACGCAGCGTCAATGAGTAATCTGACTTCAGGATTAGCCGCTACTAGCTTATTATATACGCGGCGCAGAGTTTTAAAATATATGTACAGAGATATAGTACAGAGAGTGATATAGCTGTGTTTACTCAGGGGGTCAGTCTGCCGCGAGGAGCTTAATTCTCAGAAGCATGCAGCCCTCATTAATCTCTCAACCCCAGGGAAGTCGCAGCCCTCAGAGGTCAACTTTTAAAGGTGACCAGTCTAACCGTGTCCACTCAGTGGGATATCTGTTATAGTCAGAAATTTGAAGGCCAGGTGCTATTTTTAGGGTGCAGTAAGGGGCCCCCTGCCAGTGGACCCTTCTTATACGCCGAGTCCTTCCCATGGTTTTGAGGTGCAATGTGAAGCATCTCTATCGACTTCAGTGGGGACACAGATAACTATGGCCACTAGATATTGTCAACGGGAGACTGAGGGGATGGGTGGGGGCAAACAGTGCCACAAATCATGGACATAAAGCAGTCTGGCTGCTACAGCATGTTTGGGGTAAAAAGTGCGGGTATATTGGATACCAAATGAGGGATTAGCTCCTTTGGCGGAATGTTTTATGTCACGTTGTCAGTCTACAGGGAGTATCATTTTGGAGTGGACCACAAACAAAGATGTTTAGTGTACAAAGCAGGCACTCACCGCAATTTGAGACGGCTGAGGTCGCAAAACCGGGCTCGTCTGAATCATGAATGCGTGACCTAAATGTGAGGCGTTGTGGATCACAGAGGGTCTGAAATCCAAACTAATTTAAATTAGAAACGTGTAAAATGCAGAAACATTTCTTCAGGGGTGAATTTTTATCATTGGTGAGGCATGGAAAAACTGACTGAGATGCTGCTGGCTGGAGTCTCTCTCGGACGAGCCAGAAAGGGAAGGAAGCTGGTTAACTTCCTGCAGCAAATCCAACCAATTTTGGAGCTGCTCTCAGCATTAGAGCAGCTCCAGGGTTGGTTAGAGCAGGCTAACCCATTGCTCATGTTGAGGCTAGGGGCCTGTGCCTGCAATCCCTCAGCTGTTTTACAGTGCTTTTATTGCTGGCTCTGAAGTGTGCATGTCAGATTGTCTGGCTGTAGACAGCTGCCTAATCTGACGTCACACTCAACACCTGCCATGTCATCCTGCAATGCGGAGGAATCAGCCCCGCCCTCTCCTTCACAATTGCCCTACAACACAGGACGGCGGCACACAGAATAATAAAATGGTAATGGGCATTTTATTAATCTGTTTTTACCTGCTGTGCTCGCAGCAGGTGGGGAGACGCACCTCCGCCCATTAGGAGGAACCTGCCCTGCAGGGCATCCACAATACGACCCAGAGAGGGAAGACAGAATAGTATACATGGGTTCCATTTTCATGTTCATTGATTGTTGCATGCCTCCATGCATTTGCTTTCCTAATTGTAGAGTTGCACTTTTGTAAACACAAGAAAGCAATTTTATTGTAATTATGAATATAACGTGTAATCAGAGGGTAAGTGTGTACTAATTGTGGAGCCAAGTCTACGCTTCTTTTAGATCAGTTTTTGGCATTCCTTGCTAGATGGTACTAAGGAGGGACATAGCAGACTTTGGCCTTTAAATAAGACTATAATCTCAGACATCTTTCAAAAAAGCCCTTTGTCTGTCCATGGTTAGTGTAAATATTGGGGCATGATGAGAAAAGCTGAACGTGAGGTGCTTCAGGATCTCCTTTAAGTATCGTTCTATAGATGTCTTTAATTTTTTCTTGAAGGCAGCAGCCAGATAATTTTCCAACTTTATCTTGTGTGGCCAGATTGAATTGAAGGTTCAGTTCCTCAGCCGCACTGCTGATTTTCTGCCTTCATTCAGAACACTACTACATGCACATCAGGCAAAGTGGAATCGATTGAAAAGAGGGAGCATGATACGTGAGAACATTCACCTTTTGGGGACCAGTCTTTTGTGCTCCTTACCCAAAATCGCGCCCATTCATTTTCTTCCAGAGAAAATTTGTTTTATCATGCATTAGGATGAGACAAGCAATGTGTTGAGCTTTTGTTTTTGTATATCTGCTTCCCCCTCATCACCCTTTTCTGCAGTAAGTGATTGTCTCCTTATGGGAAATAGTAGCAGTTTGTATGTATGCCTCTCCAGGGTCAATTAAAGAGATTGCATTAGAACTTACAGCATGTACCCACCTAGTGTCAGGAGAAGAGAGTATAGAACATCCTATATGAAGAACTCATGTTAGTTTCCTGTCAGAAACTGGTCCTCTATGTAGACCCTATACTTCCATTATCAAACATTGGGGTGGTATGGGTCTATTGTTCCTGCTGATCAGAGTCACTCACTATTCACCTTCTCTCTTATTAGGACTGGTTTCAAAACCATATTCTGGTTTCGTGCTAGCCTAGGGGTAGTTGTTTCTGGTACTCAATTCTCTAGTTCAATGAACTTCCAAAAAGTAGAGTTTCAATTTCAGTTAGGAGAGCTCCAATTTAAGAAGTCCTCAAATCAATTGATACTCAAAAATGTGGCCTTTATGCAGGGAACGTTACATGTAAAATAACTTAAACACACAATCTGAGAGTATGTTTCATGCTTGTGGGTAATTTTCAAAGCATACATGCCATAATATGCACACCTTCCCCCAATATTACCTTGTTTTATTTCCCAGTCACACTAGAGATGATAGTACAATTCCAATTGAGACAACCTCCTCTTTCACTACTTGCTGGCAACCAATAATTCCAGAACAAATGTCTAATTGCTGTCTCTCTGCTACGTGCTCCCCTTTGGCTGGTTTTTGTTGTTTGTTTCAGTTTCCATTAAAGCCCTTGGAACAATACCCAATAGGAGAGTATCTTGTCATCATAAGTGATCCACTTTCTTCACTGTATTAGGAAGTTAACAAATTTGAGCATCAATAAAATATCATACAAGGTTTAATTATGGCCGTAATGTACCAGTGAGTATAAATACAGGTATTCATGAATGCTGTTTGCAAGCACTGTATGCATAGATGTTGTTTATCACATTAAAGACTGTTCTGCTGGTTTTGCCAAAATATAACTTTCTCCGTATAACTCCTATTGAATGAAAAGAACTGAATGTGACAAACAGCATAGTTGAGAATACGTTTCAAATTTAGACTAGCCCCTCATGTATACCAATGGAAAGAATTCCTTGAAGAATGAGGTAAGAGGGTAATGTTCCTCTCAGTGAAACCAAGCCAAAGGCCACTCAAAGCTTATTTTAAAAATATGGTAATAAATATGTCATCCATACAGCTGTGCTGTCAAGCAAGATATTTAAAGGGAAGTTTACCCTTCACAGATAGGCCGTTATTATAAAAACATTTGAATAGTCATGGACTAATATTTGGTGTATTTTGACAGTCATGGATGTGCTACTTTGGTGGTCATATAGAGTATGTGGGGATTTGTAAACAATCCGGTGATTGTGTGGAAAGCGCTTTTCAGTACAATTAATGCTATTGTAGACCAAAATACTGCATTATGTGCCTCTTATTACTTACTAGAGCACACACAGAAAGCTGGTGCTAATGTTATACAATAGTTACAGAAAAACAGACAGAAACATTGCTTGCCCATATCCAAGTTTGTGGTGATAACATGGTTATGGGTTATGGTAATGCTACTGGTGAATCGCGGTATAACAGCAAAAAATCCCAACATTGTGTAAATGACTCCCTTAATGTTGTCGTTCTCATTCCTCTCAAATGACAATGCAACCAACAGAGCTCGGCTGTGCATAAATAGTTGAATGTATCCCATCAGAATCCTGAAAGTGCTTCCACTGAGTCGCTAAAACTGTTCTTCAACTCCTTAGTAAGGTAAGATTGTTCTTGTTGCTTGACACCTCTAAGGCTTTTAATGACACCTCTGGTATTGGTGCAGATCAGGGCATATAAATTCTCCCTACTTCCACGGATAGAGTAATTTCACAGATACACGCACATACACTCACCATACTCTTGGGCCCATTTCACTAACATATACTCAGATTACTCTATAAGTACCAACCATGAGAGAGGAAACTCCTAAACACCCTGCATCTACAACAAGGTCGATAAGACCTAATTGACACTGTCTTGAGTCATGATTTAAACAACAATAATCACAATAGAGTACTCAATAATTGACAAGAAATAACCACCAACACTATATTTTAAAATTATGATTCTTTATCTAAAATTAGTTCAATTAGAAATGCAATCAAAATAAATCATTATTCTCATAGTTACCTATTCTAGCTAAATGTCATAAGTGAGTCAGGACAGGTCTCTTAGTAGAAGTCTCCCAAGTCGCCGTCCTCACAGCATCGATCCTCACCAACGCAAATTCGGAAAGAAGTGGCCTCAGAAATCCAAATGCAATGACACGAACCCTCTCTAGTCTAGTATATTTATAATTAAAATTACAAAATAATAGCAACATAAAATGTTCTTGATTTCCGTTGAGCCGCTGAGCAGAGCGAGCAGGAAAGGATGTAGCATTGCTACATTTGGAAAATCTCCGCTCAGAAAAACCACAAAAATAAAAACAGAAGAAGGAACTCAAATTTACAAATGTTTCTTTGGAAGCCACTCTTCCTTGATATCTCTAGCAGAGTCACCACAAACTGGACAATGTTCATTGTACTTTATCCTTGCCCAAGGACTTGGACTTACGCCCAGAACTGCTGTCCTCACGGAAAACTTTTAAACCAGGCGAAGGCTGTGGTCAGGTGACTCTCGAACATGTTCAGCAAGGCCCTCTCATCAAAATTGAATCACTCGAATACAGGCTGCAAACGGTAGCCATCTTGTCTTAGGCCAAAATGAACCATCTTAATCGAAAGAAATACAAACAACGTTACTACATCATCGCAATGATTAAACAGTGTTAATTCCCACTAATACCCTTATGTGTATGTAATTAACTAGCCATCTGCAACATATTTAAGCATTAGTACACGTTATTTCAAAAGCGTTTTATACTTTAAAACAAACAACACTTAGCAACATTCATTTAATAAAACCTGCACATTATTATTAAGCAACACGTATGCATTCCCACATGTAGTTTTCTCCTGTTAGTTCGTATTGGTTAATCAGAATTTTCACACAAAACAAATAATTAACGTTACAAATTAATATTTTTAATTTTCGACATATAGACAAACCGGAGCTTAAAAACCCAATAGATTTTCAACAGAAAACTCTGCTCCAGCAATCCCCCCTTTGGTGATATTATCACCAAATAAACAACCCAAAAATGTTTTGTCAAATTTAGTCCCATTTTAGGAGAAATTGGAAATGTCTTTTTCTTTTTCACAACACTACACACCAGACTCCCTTTCATCATCCCTCTTCGTCTCCAAGTAAACACTCTCCCTCAATTCTTCTAATTCTATTTCTTGTGGATCTCTTTTTGAACTCTTATTTCTCTTTTCAATATTTCTTTTGATTAATTCCTTTTTCCCTCCCCTGTTTTTACAACACAAACACCCCAATCTTAGTATCAATAGAGCAACAATTACACAAGTCAAAGGAAACAATATCTTACCTATAATAGTACTACCTATTTTTGCAATAAAACACTTAACAGCAACTATTTTATTAGCTATTTTGGTCCAGATACTTTCAGCTTCCAGTGGTACTAATTCTTCATGCAAATCAGTAATATTTTTGATATAGACCTTCAGGTCTTTGCTTTCGTCAGGAATGTAAGTGCAACAATGTTGAACTTTCAGCATTCCACAAACTCCACCCTCCTTGGCCAATAAAATATCAAGGGCAAGTCGATTTTGCATAGACATGGCACGTACGGCAATCATTTCCGTATTTACCAAAAGAAACCCTCCAGCGGTACTTGTCGATAAGCGATCCACCACTGTTGACAATTTCCGAATTCCATATGCATTTAAAGAAATTCCCACTGCTGGAATTAAAGCACCAAAAATATCACCCACTATTTCGGACCAAGTTTCTCTCTTAAATCGTGTTAGTAAATTAATATGTTCTACATCTTCTATTCTATCTATATGAAAAATCTTTGGAAAGACCAGGCCCACATAACACGTGCCATACCAATGGTCAGGCAACCTGTAATAAGCCTTGTTCCCACAAACATAATACACTCCTGGGAAAACTGGATCCTCTCCTCCTTTAAAACCCCAACCTGTCGCAATGAAGTATGTATCATGACACTCACTAGTCCCAACAAAATATGTATCATATTGGGATTTCTTCCTTGTAATGCATAGTTTACCCTTCTGTGGTGCATCTAGAGCTAACGTTGGACTAGCCCCATTCTTCAATTCTTTCCCCATCTCAATGTCCCAAATTGTCTCACTCACTTTGTATTTCCCTACCTTTTCATGCATGCTCACTCTCCTTTCCTCTACCATGTTTAGGAAAGCTTTCTCCTCTTCTTTCAAGCTACAAGTCAAATTATTCTTAAAAATGTAATCTAATGTTAATTCTTCTTTCTCAATAAAAATCTCACCAAAAATGTTAGCTTCTTTAGCTGGATTCAGCCTTTTGTTCATAGACAATTGCCCAAAAATATTATCTTTGTTAGACATCTCATAATCTATTTTCCCTAACAAATAGAAAACACTACTCAACACACTACATGAAATTCCATACGTAGCTGGTAAATGGTGATAAGTAACACCCTCTGAAACGGATGCAGGTAACTGCATACATACGTAGCAATCCCTCACTTCCATTGTCTTCACATATTCATATAGCAATTTTGAAAAAACATTACTAGAAAAATCATTAATTGACCTATCTTTATGCATGTAAGTATTACTAATTCTAGTTGGGACTATTTTTTGTGAATTCTTCTCTACATTAGTCTCATTCTCAGTATGTATCTCAAATGTACCTATTGTAACTCTAAATGTAACTAATAAAGCTAAAACACCCCATAGTAGCATTATTAATCCAGTACAGCAACAGCACATTCTACACCATCTTTTCAAAAAGGCACATCTACTTTGATTATTCTCTATGTTAGCCATTTTACTACTTTGACCGTGTCTTTTGACTTAGCCTCTACTACTCCACTACTGCAATTCTTTATTTCTGGATTACTTCAGACAGCTAAATTTCAGACTTTCTCCTTTTCACCAAGTGATTTCTTCAGTTCACTCAGTTTGGATATTCATCACTCTTCACTCCTTCTTCAGCAATATCAAATTGTATCAGATCATCAACGACATCCTGTGCATCCGACTCTTCTCCAATGTCAGTCAGGATAACTTTTAGGATTCCAACAGACTTCTCCTTTTCCTCAACCACTTTTCTCAAGATCCCCTCCGGATTGTCTCGATTCACTGTTTCTTCTTCTTCTCCTCCTTCAGACAGTGCCACATAAGACCATTCCGGTGATCTGTACTTTTGGTTGGGTCTTCTAATTCTCTTTATCTCCTCCGGTTCTTTTGACTCCTTTTGCTCCTTTCTCTTCACTTCGTTTTGACTCGATACCTCATTCACTTGTTCAGCTTTCGATGTATTTGCTCTTATCAGTCTGTATCTCAGCTTCTTTACTCTGTTGTTAGGCCAAAGATCTCCTCTTACAACCTTTTTTGGTCTTGTTTCTTTATTATTTCTTTCTCCAATCCAAGTTCTCTTTCTCAGAACTCGACCTTCTGATTTCTCATTTTCACTCTCATCCGATTCTGTTTCAAATGCCTCTTGTTCTTCAGCAGTTTTCCTTCGCTCCACACTCTTTATCACCACTGTTTGAGACTTCCCTATTTCTTTCCCTCCTCGGGCCTCCAACACGCAATCTTCTTGCTGTCTATTTGTCCCTTCACCTAGCTCATCAGAAATATTCCCTACACCTCCTCGGGGGTCTTCCGCAATCTGTCCCTCTCTATCTTCTTCTGACCCTACTTCTTCAGATGTAATCTCAAGTGGATTTTCAACCTCCTCATCTGATTCAGGAGTAGTCTCTGTGGAACTGCTCTTTTCTCTTCTTTCTTTTCCACTGCTTGTTCGAACTTCAGGCTCTCTTACAGAATCTGATCTCCCTTTTGAAACTCTCAATGTTTCTCTTGAAGTCTCTCCTGGAAAGAAAGAATCACTTGACACTCTTTCTCCTTCAGCTCTTCCAGAATTTTGATTTCTCCTTACTGGTTCTGTTTCCTCATCATCACTAGAATCTGACTCTTCAAAATACTCTTTACCAGTCCCGTCTTTTGGGTTTGGAACTCTCAGAGTATGACTTGCATGCACCCAGTTTTTCACACCAGCACACTTCACTGCAGTTGTCGTAGTCAGAATGACTTGTCTTGGTCTTCCCCACCTTGGAACCAAGCAATTTCTTCTTCTGTGCACTTTAATCCTCACCCAGTCCCCTGGACTCAGATCATGAGCTTGCTTCTTCTCAAGGGTAGTAGCGTCTTCTCCAACCTGGTGAAACACAGAATGAACTGCGTCAGCCAGGCCTTTACAGTAATCCAGAATCATGTCATCAGTTATTGTCATCAACTTATTGACAGGTACAAATGCATGACGCATTGCACGTCCCATCAAAATTTCATGTGGACTCAAACCAGTAGTTCTATCTGGAGTAGTTCTAATAGTCATTAGTACTAGAGGCAAGACATCAGGCCATTTCATTCCAGTGGCTAAACACATCTTACCAATCCTGTTCTTGATTGTGCCATTTATCTGCTCAACAACACCAGAAGCCTCTGGTCTGTAAGCACAATGTAGCTTCTGCTGTATGCCCAATGCTTCACAAATCAAACTCATGAGCTCATTATAGAAGTGTCCACCTCTATCAGACTCAATCGTTACTGGAAATCCGTACCTAGGAATCAACTCTCTTAACAGTAACTTTGCAACTGTTATTCCATAATTTCTCCTAGTCGAATAGGCCTCCACCCATCTTGAGAACAAACAGACTACCACTAAAACATACCTCAATCTGTTCACTTGTGGCATTTCAATGAAATCAATCTGCATTCTGGTAAAAGGACCACCTTCTCTGCCTATTGTTCCTAGACTCACCACTGTCTTTTTCCCAGTGTTAGATTGCTGACAAATAAAACATCTTTGACAAATGCTTTCTGCAATCGTCCTGAACTTTGCATTGTACCAAGTCTGTTTAAAAGACCTGATCATCGCATCCCTTCCCAAATGTCCCTGGCCATGATACATCCTTGCCATTGCTGACAACATAGAGTTAGGCATGACTGGTCTACCATCTCTATAGATCCAGACATGATCTGTTTCTCTTGGGGCACAACCTGCCTTGATCCAGTCTTTCTTTTCTTCCTTTCCTGCCTCATCCTGCAACTGTTTCACCTCATCCCACGTTTCTAGGACATTAGTAAACATCACAGAACAAAAAGACATTTCCCCTTCTCGTTCCCTATTAATCGAGTGATTATTTTTAGCACAATACTGTGCAATGTCATTTGCAAATCGGTTTCCAATTGTCACAAAATCATCTCCTTGTCCATGAGCAGCACATTTTACAACCGCTAATTCCTTAGGCAGCTGTATCGCCTCAAGCAATTTTCCAATCACCTCAGCATTCTTTATTGGAGTCCCACTCGACGTCAAGAAACCTCTCTGTAGCCAAAGCTGGCCAAAATCATGCACAACTCCAAATCCATACTGACTATCAGTCATCACAGTCACTTTCAGATCTTTCCCAATTTCACAAGCTTTCGTCAATGCCACCAATTCAGCAACTTGTGCAGATTTCACTCCTTTCAATGGTGATGCTTCCATAACTTCTGAAACCTTGCACACTGCATATGCTGCACTCAGCACACCATCATCATTCCTCAGACATGATCCATCCACAAACAGCACATGATCACTCTCAGGCAATGGAAGATCTCTTATGTCTGGCCTCGGTTTTGTACAGTAATCCAGCACATCCAAACAATTGTGATCATCTTCTGTCTTTATTCCCACACCTTCATTATCTGGCAATAATGTTGCTGGATTCACATTCACACATCTCTCAAGAGTCACATTTGATGCTCCCAGAATGACTTTCTCATATTTAGTCAGTCGACTATGTGACATATACTGAGTTCTGCTTCTTGTCAAAAGAATTGCCACATTGTGAGGTACGAATACCCTTACAGGATATCCCATTATGATTCCTTCACTCTGTTCCAGACTTTTACATGTTGCAGCTACAGATTTCAGACAACCTGGTAAACCCACAGCTACAGGGTCAAGTGTCGATGAGAAGTACGCAATAGGCCTTCTCAGTAATCCATGTTTCTGAATTAACACTGAAAGCGCACATCCATTTCTCTCACTGCAGTACAACTCAAACTCTTTTTCATAGTCTGGCATACCTAAAGCAGGGGCTTCACACATTCTGCTCTTCAACTCCTCAAATGCTGCCATTTGTTCTCCATCTAGTTCCAATGGGTCTTTCATCTCACTTTTTGTCAACTTAATCAGTGGCTTTGCTATCAGCGAAAAATTAATTATCCACTGACGACAATAACCCACCATCCCCAGAAACATCCTCACTTCTCTCTGGGTCTTTGGGGCTTTCATTTCTCTGATAATTCTGATCCTGTCATCAGTCACTTTTCTCAGACCCTTTTCAATATTGTGTCCAAGATAATGCACCTCTTTCTTGCAAAATTGCAATTTGGCTGGAGATACCTTTAACCCTCCATCTGCTAGATGATTCAGTAAAGCTATGGTATCTACTTCACAAGCTTCACGTGTCTTTGATGCCACGAGTAGGTCATCAATATACTGCACTAGTACTGAGCTTTCAGGCATGATCAAACTCTCCAATGACTTTTTCAATAACTGATTAAATATCGATGGACTCTCTGTGTACCCCTGTGGGATTCGACACCATGCTAAAATACGCTGGCCAAACCTAAATGCAAAAATCGGCTGGCTGTCATGATGCAATGGAATTGAAAAGAAAGCATGACACAAATCAATCACTGTGTACCACTCAGCATCATGTGAAATCTGATACAAAATCACTGACGGATTTGGCACAATAGGACAACATGCCAACACAATTTGGTTAACTTTTCTCAAATCCTGTACAATCCTGAACTTCCCATTAGGTTTCTTTAGCCCCATTATCGGTGAATTACACGGACTACTCAGTAGTTCTCTCAAAACTCCTTGCTGAATCATTTTCTCAATTATAGGAGTTATTCCTTCAATTATTTCTGGTGTCATTTTATACTGAGGAATGTTAGGATAAGTAATTCCCTCTTTCACTGAAATTTTCACACGATCTACATTATTCATCAATCCCACATCCTCTCCAGTAAAATCCCAAACTGTCTTTTTCACTGTGTCTCTCAGCTCTTGAGGCAAATCCTCTGGATTAAACACAGCATATGTACCAAGCATCTCACTTTCTCTATTATCTAGAGTCATTCGGTACAAAACATCTTCATCTTGTGTTTCAAAAGCTATTCCATCCGGAGTACAAAAAATTGTACAGTTCATTTTGCATAGCAGATCCCTGCCCAACAAGTTCACTGGACTAGTGTCACAGACCACAAATCTGTGCATGTCCGAAAATTTCCCTATTTGTACCCTTACTGGTTCAGTAAGACGTGTCTTGATTTGTGTATTGGCTACACCAACTACTTGGATTGCTTCATCCGAGAGAGGAAGATTTCTAATATCTGCTGACCTGACAGTTGATCTTGTCGCACCTGTGTCTACTAAAAAAGTAACACTTTCTTCATTTATTTTCCCATCTACAAATGGTCCTGCCTGGTCTATTTCTAGAGTTGCACCAAGTATGCACTCTTCCTCCTCTCCTCGGCACCGTCAATAATCACCTTCAGACTCACTCCCTTCATTCTTTAACAAATACTGTTGTACCTGGTTAGAACGCCTTCGTTTGTTTACCTGCTCCTCATTGTAGAATCCCGAATCCTGATTGTACTTTTGTGACCCTCTATTCTGCGGCAAGGGCGGTTTTGGCTCTTGGCTCTGCTGTCTCACAACCTTCTGTTGTTGCTGCTGTTGATTATTTCCCTCGTTCTGCACCTGTTGATTTAAGGTTTTACTCTCGTTATTCGCTAATGGTGGATTAGTACATTCAGATCTCCAATGTCCCAGTTGGCCACAGTTGTGACAAGGGAACTTCCTCTTCGCTTCCTCAAGATTCCCCTTTCCTTTCCCTGCATATCTGGGCCTATTCCCTGAATTATTTGTCTGTTCCACCAACTGTGCTTCTTGTCTCTCCGCAACCTTCACTTGTGCCCACATTGCTTTCTCTTTCAGCTTTCTCTGTTTTGCTACAATTTCATCACTGAAGTACTTTGCATGTCTCAGAATCTCATCTATTTTCTTACTCTGCCAATCCACTGTATGCTCACGAATTCTCTCACTAATCTCAGGTCTCAGGCCATATACAAATCTGTATACAAAATGACTCAAATCTTTGTCACCCAGGTGCTCATCCCCACTGAATTGTTTAAATGCCAGTATCAGCCTTTCATAAAAAGCATGAACTGATTCTTTTGCTTCCTGATGTGTTCGATCTATCTTAACCCAGTCTGTCTCTTTTGGAGGTACTTTACTTTTCAGGTATACAATCACCTGATCATACTTCCTCATTACCTCTGGATCTGGTGCTCCTGTTCTCGGATCTCTTGGATATTCCTCAGTAGGCCAACTTACAACTATTTTACACTCAGTCCACAAATCTCCTGGAACAATTATATCAAACAGACTATTCAGGTCAATCCACAGCACTTTTGACAATTTCACAAACCTGTCTACCTGCCTATACCACTCGACGGGCTTTTCTCTCAGTCGAGGGAAATCATTTGTAAATGATAGAATATCCTGTCTGGTCCATGGAACATGTACATATCCTCCTCCAGGTATTTCTCTCATAGGATAAGCATCCACTGTTTTCTCCTTTTCTCTCACAGGAAATGCTGAATAAGTCCTGTCAACTGATTCTTCCCTTATCTTATACCACCTATCCTTCCATTTTTCTACGTCACCCCATTTTCGCAATAAGGCGATCATCTCTTTAATCTGTCCTGTTCTACCATTACCATTAAAATTTTCAATATCCTTGTCTGTAAAATCCATCCTATAAGACCTCTGCAATGCTTTCACCTTATCAATGTCAACTCCTTGCTCATTCGCTATTGCTCTTAACCTGTCATGTGTGTTTTTAGCTCTCCAGGTAATGTTTTTACACATGAATAACAATTCTCCATCATGATGACTTTTTAGAATGTCTGTAGGAACTGTCCCTACAACAAGCTCCTCTAATTCTATGCGTAACTTGGCCACATCAATTGCCTGGGAATCTTTATCCCTCTTTTGAAGGACTTTCATCCATTCATTCAAATCTTCAGTTGTTATTTCAGTAGTTCTTTTCACTGGAACCACCTTTTCTGGCATCCTCTGTGGTTCTAACATTGGCATCCCTGAACAACTAGCATCACTAGTATCCAATCTCGAATTAGACTGTACCTCTAATCCTCCACTGCATGTGTCACGTCTGGATTGTCTCAAATCATCATTACTTTCCGTCCTTTTTCCTGAATCTCCTGAAGGACCAGCCAAACTTGTTATCTTATTCCCAACATATGGAACCACCAGACCATTTTCACCCATCCTCTGTTTATCAAAAACAGGCATAACCGGACTTATAGTTACAGGCACCGTAACAGCTTCTAGATTCTTCGTTAGTTCCCTAATCTTTTCAGTCAGTTCTGATGTAGTTCTGGCTAATTCTCTCGTATTCTCATCACCATATCTTTTCTCTCCCTCTTTTTCTCTAAAAGGGTTACCACTTCTTAATTCAGGTGTCACAACTTCTGTCACAATGATACGCAATGTATCTCTTATCGGAGAAACAACTGGTGTGCTCTCTTCTGGTTCTGGTCTATATGGAGGTGGTCTCTTGTAAATCATGTCATTCAAGACCTCATCCTCATAATCGCTAACTCCATATCTTCTCACTTCTGCCTCAGGAACCCTCTCCGTACCCTTCCTTTCTTCCTTCTCGTCAACTGTTCTCATAGGATATAATCCCTCTGACATACTAGCATCTCGCCATCTCCTCATTCGGTCATGATGAGTTTCACGATCATGTTTCCTCCCAAACATGTACCTATAATTGCCTCCAGACCTCTGCTTTTCTCGCTCATGTACTTCCTCTTCCCATTCCACTAAAGCCTCAAACTGTGTCGGCCTTGGTCTAGGCTCTAGGCTCATCATTCTCTCTCGCAAATTTCTCAACACAGCCAGATTAAATGAACCATGTTCTGGGAAAGCTAAGACACCATCTTCCTTAGTATATCTAGCCCAATTCTCCAACCATATACAGGTATGATACCCATATCTCGCAACCATAAACGATGCAGGCGTTTTCGTTGGAGGTAACAATTCACCTTCTCTTGTTTTAACATCTTTATCCTTGTCAAACCATCTCTTTATTTTTCCGAACAAGGATTTCTTCTTTTTCTCTTCTTGGTAATACATTTCTGCGTTTACCAAAACTTTCGTAATACAACTGTACAGTACGATATTTTATCCAATAACAGCGCGACTCACACCAACGCACCAATCCTGGAGCGTCTACGTCACCTTGTACCCCTTCCAATCCTTGCGCGGCTCACACCAACACACCAATCCCAGCGCGAGCACTGTTCTGATTCACTATCCAATCAGAGCGCGGTCTGTTTTACGTCAGCAGTCGCTGCAGTCGTTCCTGCTCCTGTCTCCTGTCACTCGTTTACCCCTCCTTTACAAAATCTTCTCAGTAGACTTCGTGTCAAATTTTTCAATATCTATTAGTTACAACATATAAACATCTCCATTGTCTGTTTCGCTAACCATAGAATAGTAAAGAAATCTTTTTCACAAGAATCCCGTCTCTTCCCTGAAACAGCACTCACTTCTGTTTCACTACGGAATTAATACTCTCGTTGACACAGTAGCACATTCTTCTACTCTGCCCTTCTAACATGCATCCTGTAACTGCTTCCTCCTGGACTGCTCCAAAGAGTCTTACAATCAACTCAATGCTCATACATTCACGCACTTTCATACAAGAAAATGTAGTACATGCACACAGAATCCTGCTTTTCCCGAGAACAGCGAACAGTCTGTCCCACTACAGAATTATATCACACATTAACCAAGCAGCATTTATTTACCTCTGCCCAGTCCTTCAGACAAGCTCAGAGAATACCTATTACTCCTCCCGTGATAAGCTTTAACGGCAAACCTTACGGATCCCTGGGACTTAAGACTAGAGTTTCACAGATAACCTTCGCTACCATTCACACTCCTTTTATACTAGAAATATATCCCTAATAGTAACACACGACGATGTCACTGATTCCGAACTCAGACAATGTGACACGCAACTTCAATTGTCACACGTTTTTCCTGCATACGTACAGGTAATTCCTACAATCCCGTCTTTCCCGAGAGCAGCATATACTTCCCTCTGCCCTACTACGGAACTGCTACCAGCTCCCAAATTCCAGAAGCACTACATAAAACTCAACACGACGACTCCAACATATAGTATTAGTACATTTACCAACATCAATCAATAATCCATAAATCAAAAAGCCAATGTACAAGCAATCTAATCAGATCAAGACAATAATCAATAACCATCAAATCAAATTCTGCTACCAGGAAATTGGTGCAGATCAGGGCATATAAATTCTCCCTACTTCCACGGATAGAGTAATTTCACAGATACACGCACATACACTCACCATACTCTTGGGCCCAT
This sequence comes from Triturus cristatus, assembly GCF_964204655.1. NCBI lineage: Eukaryota > Metazoa > Chordata > Amphibia > Caudata > Salamandridae > Triturus > Triturus cristatus. The sequence goes on from NC_140589.1 coordinate 1,049,884,328, forward strand.
TTCACTAACATATACTCAGATTACTCTATAAGTTCCAACCATGAGAGAGGAAACTCCTAAACACCCTGCATCTACAACAAGGTCGATAAGACCTAATTGACACTGTCTTGAGTCATGATTTAAACAACAATAATCACAATAGAGTACTCAATAATTGACAAGAAATAACCACCAACACTATATTTTAAAATTATGATTCTTTATCTAAAATTAGTTCAATTAGAAATGCAATCAAAATAAATCATTATTCTCATAGTTACCTATTCTAGCTAAATGACATAAGTGAGTCAGGACAGGTCTCTTAGTAGAAGTCTCCCAAGTCGCCGTCCTCACAGCATCGATCCTCACCAACGCAAATTCGGAAAGAAGTGGCCTCAGAAATCCAAATGCAATGACACGAACCCTCTCTAGTCTAGTATATTTATAATCAAAATTACAAAATAATAGCAACATAAAATGTTCTTGATTTCCGTTGAGCCGCTGAGCAGAGCGAGCAGGAAAGGATGTAGCATTGCTACATTTGGAAAATCTCCGCTCAGAAAAACCACAAAAATAAAAACGGAAGAAGGAACTCAAATTTACAAATGTTTCTTTCGAAGCCGCTCTTCCTTGATATCTCTAGCAGAGTCACCACAAACTGGACAATGTTCATTGTACTTTATCCTTGCCCAAGGACTTGGACTTACGCCCAGAACTGCTGTCCTCACGGAAAACTTTTAAACCAGGCGAAGGCTGTGGTCAGGTGACTCTCGACCATGTTCAGCAAGGCCCTCTCATCAAAATTTAATCACTCGAATACAGGCTGCAAACGGTAGCCATCTTGTCTTAGGCCAAAATGAACCATCTTAATCGAAAGAAATACAAACAACGTTACTACATCATCGCAATGATTAAACAGTGTTAATTCCCACTAATACCCTTATGTGTATGTAATTAACTAGCCATCTGCAACATATTTAAGCATTAGTACACGTTATTTCAAAAGCGTTTTATACTTTAAAACAAACAACACTTAGCAACATTCATTTAATAAAACCTGCACATTATTATTAAGCAACACGTATGCATTCCCACATGTAGTTTTCTCCTGTTAGTTCGTATTGGTTAATCAGAATTTTCACACAAAACAAATTAACGTTACAAATTAATATTTTTAATTTTCGACATATAGACAAACCGGAGCTTAAAAACCCAATAGATTTTCAACAGAAAACTCTGCTCCAGCAGTATCACCCAGTAACTCCTTCCCAGATTTAGCAATACCAGGGGCATTGATAACTGCAATGAGGAAGTTTGCAACAGAAATAACTGGTATCATAAAGTGGGACCGTTTTTTACCGTCAGCTCCCACCTGCTTTCAGCAGGCAGAATCCATAAGTGAGTATTAAGGGATTGTAAGGATTTTTAATGTTTATAGATGGGTAGTGTTTAGGGTTACTGTAGTGGAGGGGGTTTGGGGGCCAACACATATGCATGGGCCTGGCGCCCGGGGTAATAACTGGGAGACACATGGTTGGAATACTGGTATGGGCTGGGAAGCCTCGAGCGACTTCGGCCCCTTTATTTTATACTCTCTGGCCACGCTTGGCCAGAGAGTGATACATTGTGCGTTAGCCCATCCGGGCTAAAGGTCCTGAGTGCTTCAGACCCCAGCGGCAACTAGACTGCTACAGTTAGTAATGGCTTTTATGGTTCACTGAAGGGTCGCCTTAGGAGGTATTAAGGAGTTTATAGGGTTCAAGGATGGTTAATATTATTTTTAGGACGCAGGGAAGGATAATGTTATGGGGCAGAAAGGAGTTTTTAGGGTTCACGGAAAGGTAGCATTAATGGTTAGTAAGAGGTTTTTAGGCTTCAGAGATGGTTAACGTTAAGGTGTATGAAGAGGGTATTAGGTTCAGGGAAGGGTTAGGGCTAAGGGTTAGTAAGGGGTTTTTAGAGTTCAAGGAAGGCGATTTTAAAATTATAGTATATTAAATAAGTAATTTAATTTAATGTATACGAGTATTAGAGTGAAAGTAATGTAAATATAATTTGCGCACTGTTATTTTTAAAAAAGAAATCATAAATTAAAATTAATAATTAAATAACCTTTTTGAAATTGGAAAATTATTTAAAAAATACTTACAAACGTAAATACAAAGTAAAGGCACCTCATATCTAAAACAATGTAATGGAAAGGTACTCCAAATGTACTTATCGTGATGTAATTACTCCTGATGTAAAGGTTGACAAAGTAACAACTGAAAGGACTGTGAACAGTAATGTATAGAGAGAAAATAACCAAATGGGAGCTGAGGAGCCTAAAAGATAGCCTCTACGTGCACATATCTCAAGCCCAAAAGCCTTTAATGTATGAATTAGAAAGAAAAACACAATTCTCTCAAAGAGTTCTACGTTAAGGTATCTCTGAAGTTAATGATAGAAAGGGATAGGGAAATGGAGGGGCTGGGACTACAGCACAGCTACACATTCCTCTTGACTGCCCTCCTCCCATCTTCTCTGCTGCCAGAGAAGAACAAATACTGTAATTATATAGGAGACATGGCATTACAGTAGCATGTGGGTGACCTAAACGTTAACCTGCATAGTAAAACAAAAGCTTGACTTGATGAAGAGCCCAGACACACACACAGCTTGATAAGCAAATGCTCACAGATGCTTAGCACCTAAGCACTCCTTCTGTGGAAGCCCCAACTTTGGGCCAAAGTAAAATGCTATATTCCGGTGAACCAACATTTAGGTGGAATCAGAGCCCCTCTCTGTAGTACCCCCTAAAAGCTCTTTTTTTTGTCACGTTTTTGATCACATCGGTCTGTACTGTCAAAACAGGCTTAAAGATCTACATCGGTACTAGGACTTTGGGAAATGTAAATTATGCTGGCGTTTCTTGCGTAATTTTGGTAATTTCATTTTACATTTCATATATGAAACTCCCAAAATGATGCCATTATGTAACTTTGTGTATTTACACACCATTTACAGTATCAATTTACAGTGAATTGTGCAATTCATGGTAAAAATGAACAGTGAACGCACAGAACAACAGTACACATTTGGCTTAAGTGCTTTCTCATACCCAAAACTGAGCCAAGGACTCATTTCACACTAAAAATAAGAGCAAATGCATTTTGGGCCATTATGCATAATTTCTCTGAATTTTGCTGTCGTTTGTACATTATACAATGCAATTATGTGAAAACAAATTACGTAAATTTCACACACCCATTCTCAGATGGCAGGGGAGCATTGGGTGTGTTGATAAACGTGGTATATGACACTGAGCTAGTATGAAGTGTATGTTTTGTCTGAACTTATGTATGGTCCTACATTAGCTGCAGGCCAGAATGTTTTGTACAATCCCAACTGCAACTTTCTACTTGGGCCTGGCATATATATTTTCTAAACAGTGCTTAATTGGTCAAATATTAAGTGACAGGGCTCTGACCAGGAGTCCACTGCAGCTTGCACCACCCATCGCCCTTGTCATCGCTGCCAAAACAACTACTGACCATCTCTCTTGCATGTAAATGCGACAGTTCAGATTATTCCAGGTCCCCAAAGCTAAAGGAATGGCTGGGGAGGCAGGTATTAGCATTTTAATGGATAATGTATTCCTAAACTACCGTTGTTCTGCTCATCTCTAAATTAGATGAGAAGCACCCGCATGTGGAAGACTGTTCGAAGTATAGTGTTGACAATTAGGTGCCGGTGCCGAGCACCGTCAACCAATTAAGTGCCGAAAAGCACTGGCTCAAATTAAGCACTGTTTCTAAATGATAAATCCAAGTTTGCTTGGAACACCATCAACTATGCAATGATAATCTAACAGTTAAATGCAGCAAGAATGCTCCAATTCCTGCAAGAACCACATTGAGTTGATTGATTATGCTAGTTTGTAATTTTGCTTTTATTCGTTCTCCTTCCTAATGTCATAATTACTTTGTACTTTTGCAGCTTTATCAGGAAGTAAAGTTAAGGCGGGAGAGCAATGGAAAGAATCGGGATGATTCAATTCAGGCTAAAATATTGGAGTTTTCTATACGTTCCCCATGTTCGGAATTCACATTGCCAGGTGGCACCGCCGAGGATGACAGTCATTTATCCAACACGGACTCCAAAAATCTCCCAAATGTATCAAAAAAGGAAACGCATGAGCTCTCTGTAGACTACCTGGTCTGTGAAAGCCATGAAGTATCTGAAAGCTGCAGTGATTCAAAGGCATCGAAAAAGGAAAATGGCACACTGAATCAAGTAAGTACGATCCTTTGTTAGATTGAAGTGCTTATGTACTTTTCAAAATGTTATTATTCGTAAGTGATAACCTCTCCTTTCTTGTATAGGCACTCAGTGAAATTGCCAAAGTAAGCAAGGAATTATGCAGCTATCAAGAGGAAATTCGAAAGAAATCTAATCGCAGAAGGTACATATTTTATCATTTGTGTATTTGTTGTTTGCATTCTTAATGATATTATTAAGCAGAAGAGCAATATCTGTGCTGTGTGCGGAATTATCTTCTGTTGAGGACACACCATTCCTAGATTTATTATTTACTTATTTTTGATTTTTTTATACTGATACAAATGTTATCAATCGTGTAACCCTACTAGTGGTATTGAGTATAGTTGCACATATGAAAAATGACGAGGCACAGGACGCAATATCATGTAAGCATGATAACATGGATTCCCCTTATGTCACGTCAGCATATGAAGCTAGCACATAGCAAGAAAAAAAACTTCATTTATGTGATTGCCAAAAAAGCGCATGCAATACAGTACAATATCTCCAAGGAATAATAGAAGGCCAAAAAGGCAAAGATAGAACAAACATACAAGTGCCATGCAAAGTTAAAAACAGTTAAACTTCATTCATTGTGCTAATGATTGGTCCATATTTAAAACCAGGCAAGGTGTATACAAAAGCAGTTTTGGAGGAGGCATACAAGAGGTAACAACAATTCCCTTTGGTTGGGAGGGTAGGAGTACCAAGAATAGTACTTTTCAGTCGACATCTCCACATTGAGAGTAAAAAGTGGGAGACAGCGAAAGCAATCATTGGGAGGTATTGGACTTGAGTATTCTTGTAGCAATTCTGATGTCTCTAACGGTCAGGTTGTGGCACAATGGCAAGATAAATGCCCTCCTAGAGGCATGATATTGTGGGCAGAAGAATAATACACGATCAATACATTCCGTGGTCTCTGCAAAATAGGCAATTCATGGTAACTTCTGAAAAAGGGCGATGCAACGTCACAGTAATGGTGCAGAGCGGTAACTTCCCGATCTGAAATTTAATGAACAGAGACTTGGCGAACGGGGGCTCAATGAGGTCCATGTAGGCTTCCAAGCAGTAAGCCTTCTTGAATTCTAAAGAAGCTGCAGTCAAGGTACCCGCCCTCCCAGATCTGTGGAGCCGTTGATCCACAGAGTTTCAGTACATCCTCTTGAGTGTGAGCTTGTAGACACTGCATGCAGACTCAGGATGCTCCCAAAGGTTCACACACCCAATTTCGGTTGGACAGCATTTGATATAGCCCAACCATGGAATCCCACCATCCCATGGGCCCTTAAGGATTTCGTTAAAGCTCGAATGAAAGGGCACTAGTGCTTTAGAGGACCCAATTCTCCTCCAGTACAACAGGGGCTGAATCCAACTCTGAGAGTGAGCGATCAGAGACCAAGTTCTAAACTGAGAGGGACTAGGGGCATGGTAGGAGGGAGATTGGTAAGGACTTGCAAAAACGATTCTCCACCAGCTCCAGATCACTTAAGTTCTCATGCCCCCAGAGTTCCCATCCATATAAAGGCAGCCCCAGAGCTTGTAAGCCATATATTTGCAGGGCAGTGGATATGGGATGAAAGCTGGAGCCCTGGAGGGCCCTCAGGATGCCACCTAAATAGGGTGGTCGATTGGAATGGCAGGGATTCAAGACAATGTTCTTTGTTGTGCTATGATTGATCTCCAGCCATCACTGTCTGCAGAAGACAGCAATCTGGTCCAACAAGTTTTGGATGCCCATAGAGAACTTTGATACCAGCAGCGTGTCGTCCGCAAACAGAAGCGCAGAGACCTTCCTCCAAAGGCCGGCCAGTGGTCGATGAAAATGATGTAGAGAGGACCCCACACGGCTCTAAACTCAGATTTCAAGGACGTCAGCACCGCAGTGTCCTCCATCCAGACTTGTAGTCGGCTCAACAGAATTCTGCTGAAGAGCTTCTGGGAGCTATTAATAAGGCTGATTGGCCGATAATTGGATGGGATGTATCTTGAACCCTGTCTTAAATTGTGATGATCTCAGCCCCTGCCCACGTCTGCTGCGTGTGGGAAGCCCATTCAAGATGCTGTTAAAGTACAGGGAAAAATAGGGGCTCAGGATCTCCTTCTCAGCTTTAAACAGGTCACTTGGACCCTTGTCCAGCCCTGGGGCATTCCCAGGAGTAATCCTATTGACAGCGAGGGCCACTTCACTTGCAGTGATGGGGGTGAAAGTACTGTCAACCAGACTAGACAACACCGATCCAAGGCAAGCCACCCCCTCTGCCCAATCAGCTGAGCCAGCCATGCCACCTGTCTAACACCGGAGTACTGCACTAAGTGCCCCTGTAGCAAGTCATACTGGGAGCCCATCAACTAAGGAGTTGTCCGTTGCGTTCTCCCCCGTAGTCGTACTTATGCCCCCAAAAATGGTCAACCCAGGCTGTAAATATATCAAAGTGTGCTTAACAGAAATATAGAGCTAAAAGTTTATTCTTTCTGGTCTACAATTTTGGCCCTGCATTAAGATGTCCCCAAGACTTTTGTCAATCATCTGGGATTTTTGTCTCCACTTCTAAATGTAGGCAACAACACTCAACTGATTGTGAAGTTGGAGATGGACTCCTTTGCTGCCTCCAAATCATTCATGACTGGATGAAATACTGCGGGCTATTTGTTCAGGCTTCAAATATACCACACACTAGATGCGTAAATTCCAGTGGGACCTAATGTCTTAAAGGATTCATCATTAAGAATGTCATGACTGAGGGAAGTGTAATTGTTGTAACTATAATACACCAAGAGTGCAAAGCTCCTAGGAAGTGGTTGAGCCTACCCTAGCGGTATTTACCAACTAGGGTGAGAAAAAGGCCAATGATAAAGCATGCCACCATTTGGTGAGTGAGGCTTTTTTTCTTAATATTTTCATATTCTTGAGGGATATGGCACTTAGACACACATAGAAAATATGGAGCCCTTTGCACTCTTGTTGTATGTTTCACTAAATAGGGAGGACGTACACTGGCCTGATTACCTCTCTCTCTCTCTTGTCATTTTGTTAGAGTGCAATTGTTGCACCCTGCCCACATTGTTGGAATTCTCACCCACCAAAAATCATCCCACCTCCAGAAAGAAGCTGATGGCTCACCTGTGTAATGCTTTTCCATTAAACCTGCATGTCTTTTACTTATGTGTTCTACTTCTCCCCACTGGCTCAGTACCTATGCTCCAGGCAGGTGTTACAGGTGGAAGATCCCCCTGAAATTATTTTCAGACAGATCACAGTCAATGGCGGATCAGGTCCAGTCATATCATTACAGTGGAGTTGAATGCTCATAGACTTTGTATCTCTTCATCCAGTAATGCTCCAAACCAATGACAAGCTCAGAAGCAGACTGGCCTGTAGTAGCATCAATAGGTTTCCTGAGGCCACTTTTGTGAAATGTACGTTTTTGATCCCTCTCAGCACTCACCAATAGTTCAGCCCGTAAGAGCAGAAAGAGGCCTGTAATTTTGTAGTCCAGCTCGGAATGTCATTTTGGCAACACCTACTGTTGTGCCTCCCCCAAACAGACTCAATGAGATACCATTTCAGTGTAAGCAGCTGGAAAAAAACATCCCTCATGATTGTACAGTTTCTCAGGACAGCTCTGGGGATTGATGTGTATTATTTTTGCAGGGCAGATGAAGATATTGAGTGATGTTATTACAAAACATCATGGTCTTCATGTTATCAAAGAAAATAGGGTAAAAGGCTGAGATAATTGCGCCAGGGATCAACATTCCAAAATGCAGGTTACACTCAGATGTCCTCCAGTCTGTCCTAGGTGCTGAAGGTAATCCCAGATATAGTTCTGAATGATCTGCTCCTTTGGTTCCATTTCCATAGTTGTATGTTGCAGTAGATGCCTTGTTGTCTATCCTGTAAAACCAAATGAACAGGGGTTGGTGGAGTGCTGCCACATTCTCTTGAGGAGGATTACCCATTTTGATTAACAAAACGTGCAAGGATGAAAAGCATTCAGATGAGCACCACTATGTTTCAAAGTCATGGCGACATAGACACTAGAACAGGGAATCTCACATACAGAGACACAGAAACATGAACAATGGGTTAGAGAAACATGAACAATCTAGACAAGTAAATAGAAAGATGCATTCACTAGCAAGGTGAGATACTGGCTTGGTTGCCGGAAAAAGAGACACTGTGATTATGCATCATTGACCCTAGGACAAGGAGATAAAGATGAAAATACTTGGATCCTGAGGCAGAAGCACAGGGAGCACAGATGCTAGGAGAAGGAGACCGATATATCACGCCTGGGCTATCAAGATCGATAACACTGGTACATGGAGACATGGACACTGAGACAGACAGACAGACAGACAGACTGATGTATCTAGAGAACCACCAATGTATTGTCATCTCAAAAGCCGTGTATAACCAAGAGAGCTTTTCTCCTACTAAAGCATGTATTGTGACAGAATTCCATCGCAACCAGATGGTCCTCTCATGCCCCGATTAACTTACTGTACGAAGCATTTGCAGCAGTGAATTTGTTTTAAAACCATAACTTGCTGAAAATGTCTTGATTGTTTCATGGAACCAAGCGTATGGCTATCTACAATATAAATCAAATTTGTAGTTGTTCTGTATTGTTTGTACAACGTTATATATTTGGTATATATTGATGTTGTACATGTATGACGAGTTGTTTTAAATAGCTATTTTCACACCTAGACAGTGGGGTACAAACCTGCATTTACTATATGGTATTATCCATGTCCATGTGTATGCACTCTATTACATATACTCAAAAAATCTATATATTCAGTACTAAACACCAATTAGTTTAATAATCTTAAATGCAGCACACTTATCACACTACATAATTTAAGGTATTGGAATTAATAGAAACACTTTAATTAAAGGTGCATTTTAACTTTGAGGTAAACTAAAAAAAAAGGCTATAGCAGTTAATTGTATACTCGCCTGCAACACAATACTAATCATATGATCAATGATATCATGCATGGCATTCTTACTCAATGCCTGCAGATGCCAGTCTACTACTGAATAATGTGTGATTGCCTAGTGTGCTAGGGTATTTCAGTGCCTCTGCTTGGTGTGTGTCTGAATGTCAGTGATCAACGTTTGAGTCTGATTGATCTTGATAATGTATCTGCACATATTTGTCTCTCTGCCTATCCCTGTGGACCTTTCTCTGACTGCCTGGATGCTGGTTGTGTAAACTAGCTACATAACCACTAGTGGCTATACCCACCTCAATTTCCATTTGTTTTAATTAGGCTGTTCACCACTTTAATAAATATTCATCCGTGGACCAACAGTACCTATTTTAAATACTTTCACTACATCTACACACTCTAGGGCCCCTCACCCCCACAGCACCCTTCGGCAGGAACAAAAGATCCCCGCTAAAGAGCCCCATTATTGGGAGCCCGTCAGGAATTGCAGCGCCGACCTGACGAGGGGCAGGCTCAAATGATGAAGCATGACACCTAGCTTTCTGGGTGTGTGAGAGCCCTAGTTCCAACAAGGGTTTTCCCCCCCTCCGTGACACATGACAGTCCTACAAACAACCCCCCCCCCCCCTATTTCTTTCTTCGACTAGAGGAACTTTGTACCCTTTTTTGCATTACTAGTTGTTAGGGTATGTACACTGGACCTCTTTAAACTTACCCTCCTGTCCCCTATTTTGTTGACATATTTGCACGGGCTTATACCCGTGGGATTCTGAGGTTACCAGCTGATTATAATAATTCATAATCTTCGCTGGCCCACACCTGATTAAGGTTCTTCTCTCCCCTCTATTACTCTTAATACAACACTGACCCAAGATGGACTCCCACCAGGGTTTGAGTTTTGGCGACGATGCAGTAATGGATATTTTAGACAGGACGCCTTCTTTATTAGGGGATGATGGTAATGCGGCTACAGGCTCACAGTCTGATGACTGGACGGCCCTAACACACCTGAAGAGGGAATGGCTTAAGATAACTTTACATGGGGCACTCATGACAGAATACCTGCGGGCTAACATAGCACCCTCAGGTCTAATTGTCAACAACTTTCCTAGACTATTTCTAGAGGACGCCACCTTTAAGAAGGAATGGTCCCTAGTTGCGTGGAAATGCACTAGGGACTGGCTAGTCTTGATTATCAACACCGCAAGAAGATTGGCTGATGCCATCCTCGTGAGAATCCAAATTTCTGAAGGAGCACTCAAAACAGCCATACAGATCACAGCGTTCAAAACCAAACTCGCCGAGATCAATGCTGAAATCGCCGACAACAAAGATTATTTAACCCCTTCAGCGCGGCGGGAATTCCCCCGCGGTGCTGAAGGGTTCGAGCGCGGGCGGGGCCATGACGGAACGGTTCCGTCATGAGCACAGCGCAACCGATGCTCATGACGGAACCGTTCCGTCATGGGCATGGAAGGGGTTAATGAAACAAAAAATAACTAAATTGCAGAAGGACATACAGAAATTTGACAAGGAGAAGGTTTATCCATACCTTAAAGCCGACTACACCTCTGATAGAACAAGCTACTCCTCTGATGACACCTCAGATAGGAGAGACTCTAGCGATAGTAACTCCAGCACTAACAGTTGGGGGAGTAACAACTCTAGGAAGAATCAACGGACCAACAGGTTCTATAATGGTCCCCCCTTCCATGGCCCCCCCATGTTCCAAGGTCCACCACCACCAATACCATTCTGGCAATTTCCCCAATATCAACATTGCCCCCCTCAGTTCTTCAATGGTAACAACCAACCTTTTTTAGGCAGAGGTTGGGGCAGAGGAAGAGGGCGCAACAGAAGGGGCGCACAAAAACAGGTCCATTGGCAAGAACCACCGACCAGTGGCATGGACACCAGGAGCAGAACGAAGGACAAGAGGAACTAGTAGTGAATCTTTCACACAGGAACCTCACAGCCCCTGAAAAATCACTGCTACAAAAAGGACTAGGCTTTGTCCCTACCCCGAGGGTTGACAGGTTCAGGGATCATTGTGAGGTCCACAACCTGTTTCGCAAGATACGTCTTAAATCTTTTTTCCAGGACCAACCTCATAATGAAGCAAGCGACTCTGGATTGAGAAACCCCTCGACATTCACTCCACAGAATAACATGGTTCCTGTGGAGGTCCTCACTTTTGAAAAAGCAGTCGTGAAAGAGCTGAACTTACCCTATAGGGAGGCACCTTTCCATAACTTGACCAGACAAGAAACCCTGCTACTGAAGAACCTCTCTGAGGACACTTCTATCACTATCAAACAGGCAGACAAGGGTGGAGCTATCGTGATCCAGTCCACTACTGATTATGAGACTGAATGCAGACGCCAACTCTCTAATGAGAGATATTACACCCCCATAGCGTCTGATCCTACCCCACGCCTCAAAACTACCATTTCCACCTTGGTTCGTGAAGCTGAATCTAATAGTTGGATCACCCATAAAGAAGCAGAGTTTCTTGTGACTCGTGACCCCACGGTCCCCTTCTTCTATACCCTTCCTAAGATCCACAAGGGGACGACCCCGGTCCCAGGACGACCGATCGTGTCTGGCATTGGCTCGCTTCTCGAACATTTGTCCAAGTTCTGTGATCACTTCTTACAACCTTTGGTACGAGGCACACCTTCATTTATCAAAGACACCACCGATGTCCTCAAAATCATTGATGGCTTCCCAGACACAGGTGTTATTGACTATCTTGTCACCTTGGACGTAGAGGCCCTCTACACGAACATTCCCCAGAGGGCCACATTGGCAGTTATTGAGTCAACACTACGGGCACTCGATTGGTCATCACCCACACCAATCACATTCATTGTTGATTGTGCTACCTTGGCTTTAACTGAGAATTTCTTTGAATTCAACAGACAACTATACCATCAAAGCCAAGGTACATCTATGGGTAGTACCTTTGCTCCCAGTGTAGCGTGTCTATACATGGCAGATTTTGAACAGAACATGATCTTGAATACTTCGAATCCTTTCCATGATAACATCACACTTTGGAAACGATTTATTGATGATATACTCATCTTTTGGCACGGTACACACACTGATTGTGTAGATTTCATCCAATGGATTAATGAGCAAAATGAGTTCCTCAGATTTTCCCACACAATATCAGAACACTCAATACCATTTTTGGACCTAAACATCACACTATCTGATGGCACCCTTACCACCACACTGTACAAAAAACCCACCGACCGCAATAGTCTACTGCGTTATGACAGCCACCATCCCAAAACACTGAGGGATAACTTACCTTTTGGGCAATTCTTACGCATTAGACGCAATTGCACTAGGGTATCTGACTATAACACAGAGGCTAGGGTGTTATCAACTAACCTGACGGCCAGGGGCTATCCCACTAGACATGTCCATAACTCTATGAAAAGGGCTAAGAATAACCCACGTGAGGCACTCCTTGAAACACGCACCAAACCTGCAACTGACATCTTGACCTGTGTCACCTCCTTTACACCTGATTCCACTAGGATTAGGAAGATCATCTTGAGAAACTGGAGTATTCTAGAGACGGGTAATCTCAACATACCTAAACCTAGGTTTGCCTATAAACGTACACAGAATATCAAGGACCTATTGGTCCACACTAGACCTAGATTGAATACGACTGGTTCACAAAGGACAATGTGGGATTTACCCCCAGTCAGAGGCCACTTCCCTTGTGGTTCCTGTGTAGTCTGCAACCTGACTATCACCTGCAAGGACATCACTTTCAAGAATGACTTCCACTGGACACTGACCAGACATACCAATTGCAACACCAAAAATTGCATCTATATGATCAAATGCCCCTGCGATTTAGTCTACATACCGCATGGTTAAGACTAGGATAACGGAACACAGGAGCAACATACGTTGTCAGAGAGTTACAACTGAACTCCACACGCACTTCAAAGAAATGCAACATCATACCGATGTTATCAGCTGGGTGGTTTTAGAAGCGCACCCACAGATCTCTCAGAATGCATTGTTCAGGCTAGAACAGAGATGGGTCCTCAGACTATCTTCACACCTGACTGGCTTAAATGATGATATCCCATGGTCTGCGCTCATTGGATGAGATCCTCCCTGATATTACTTGAGTCTTCTATTTAACTTTGTGTGATTGACATCTCACACAATCGTCCAGCCACGTCCTGTGACCTTTGCCCCTTACCACTCCCGTCTGCACGTTTTCGTGACTTTACTGTACCTCCTAGTAGCAGACTAGATTTTGGATAGACCCCTTCGGTGTTTTAACCCCCCCTGTATTGTACAGGCGTCCTCACTTGCACCTTCCTGTTTTAATTTTTAATTTACTATTTTTATTTTATTTTTTCTTTGTTTCCCCAAGCGGACTAATGCCGTACTGGTTTTATGTATATATGTACTTTTGGCATCCCCCAAGTGTATACACGACCTTCACGTCCCATCATGGCCGCCGTGTTTGTTACCTTTACCCAAGTCTCCACTTCTATTTTACCCGGGTTGATGGCAATTCTCCAATACCTCCCGGATGCTGCCAGTTTCTCTTTCTTTTTATTTCCCTACACTAACATGGCCACCCGGACCGCAACCCTTCCACCTATGGGGACCTGTCCCTGCGGTCACGGGTTGTTTCCGGATGCTGGCAGATGGATTTCCTGCCTGTTCCAATATGGCTACACGGACCGCAACTCCTCCTCCAATGAGGCCCGGCTCCCGCGGTCACGTGATGCTCCTCACGGCTTCCAGCTTCCTTATCTGACCCACACCCGTTGCCTCCTTTACCCATCCCAGGTCCGGCGGCAGGGGTAGGTCTATGAGTACACACGTCAACCGACGCAGGTGAGTTGAGCGCGCTCCTTCCTTTCCTTACATCCGGACACCTACTGAGGTGAGTCTCCATCTACGGAGGGGTTCTTTGGCACCAATTCCACTTCTATGACACCGTGGGCGCCACCGTCCTTGCACTGACCCATCCGCTGCCAGGGGTTACGGCGGTCACCGCAATGTTCATGAGGATTCCATGAGTTTATGGCAAATTTCCCCTCTGACCATCTGGGCAGTGACACACCATAGCCCCTGGGTATGAGGGCCACCATGGCTGCACACCACACCGCCCATGGTAGTGCATTACGAGGTATTAGGCTGCCTTTACCTTCCTGATTTATACTCACCCCCTTGGGTTCATGGGATGACCTCACTTTTTCTTCGTGCACGGGACCCGGCTTTGCGTCCTTATAAATTTCCCCCCTTTCCGGTTTTTATCTTAGGACCCACGTTGGAGTCCTTTTACCCGCCGGTCACTGCTGCAAGATTGTCTTGTCAGTAGCATAGGTGAGTTTTTCACCTGGTTTTTTCCTCCTGTCTCTACCCATGGTCCTGTCACTGTTTTCGCCCCCTTGTAATTGACTCTTCACTACCCACTTGGGAGCATGATACCACCAGTCTCTTGATGATTTGAGCTGATTTTATCTTGTGAGTGCATTTTATTATGTGATATACTGTCATGTGTTGTCTTTTTCTTCTATTTTTTAGGTTACTTCTAAGCACCTGTTAGGTATGTAGAATTCACACACCTTTGTTGTAGATAGTTCGTATCTTTGATCCTGAGGAATTGCCGTGACCATTTCTTGGCTACCTAGGCATGAAACATGTTGATCTTCTTGAGCGTAGGGCATACATAACTAGCTACATAACCACTAGTGGCTATACCCACCTCAATTTCCATTTGTTTTAATTAGGCTGTTCACCACTTTAATAAATATTCATCCGTGGACCAACAGTACCTATTTTAAATACTTTCACTACATCTACACACTCTAGGGCCCCTCACCCCCACAGCACCCTTCGGCAGGAACAAAAGATCCCCATTATTGGGAGCCCGTCAGGAATTGCAGCGCCGACCTGACGAGGGGCAGGCTCAAATGATGAAGCATGACACCTAGCTTGCTGGGTGTGTGAGAGCCCTAGTTCCAACAAGGGTTTTCCCCCCCTCCGTGACACATGACAGTCCTACAAACAACCCCCCCTATTTCTTTCTTCGACTAGAGGAACTTTGTACCCTTTTTTGCATTACTAGTTGTTAGGGTATGTACACTGGACCTCTTTAAACTTACCCTCCTGTCCCCTATTTTGTTGACATGTGTAAATAGCTGCCCTTCCACGTGCTTATAAAATACTGCAGTCCGGTAAAGGTTTTATAGTTTAGTATAAAAAAGACTGTAGGGTCACAGTTTCCAGTCATCAGATACTGTACTGAAATCCTAACCTCTTAACAGGCGCCAAATAATGCGTCATGATTGCTTCATGACCCATCATTAGAGTCTTTTCTCACACACCCCACCTTCCACAAATTAGTTATAACCTTGCTCTCTGTCCAAGTTTTTTTTTTAATAGGAAGGGAAACTGTTGCTGTTGGCCTAGTGATAGCAAAACACACATTTCTTATCCATGTGTTCCAATGCCATGAGTGGCCATGCACTGGTCGAGGATCTCACAAAAAAATGAGGTGAGATTAGCATAGATGAAGATGGCACTACCTCGTTGACTGTAGGAGCATTGACAGGAAGCCCCAGACTCCTAAACTGACCTGAAAAAAACTTTGAAGACGAAAGTGTATAAATGTGCATATATAAGATAGCTTTAAAAAGACCACCTGCTCTTACAACACTCAGTTGTCCAACCCTCTAAGGAAAATGGTGAATGGATCTGAATTATTTCAACTATCAACCTCCACTAAATACGATTTTCCATTTGGTCCCTACAAAACAAAAATATTTTGGGCAAAGCTGTGGGGGAGACTGATCTTAAACGACCCACTGCAATACTGATGAATAACTTATAACAGGTAATGGACAACTTTAAAGGCTATAGAAGGTTTTTATTTAGAGGAAGGACCTGCGGATAAACATTTGGAGGCTACTGCTGAGCATCAGTTCTAATAGGAACAAGGAGCTATAATATTGCATGAGATGTTATGATTTGGATGATTGTCGTCTGAAAGAAGAGGTAGAAGGAGGAGGCAGCACCAGATAATTCATCATACAGATATTTCAAAAGGCACTTCCTGAATGATAACTCTGGGATTTTGACAACGACGTATGAAGAGAATAGGCATGTATGTGTGTATATGTATATATGTGCATCTGTGCTGGTGGCACTCTTATACAAGTGAATCTCTCATGTGCTGAAATATCTGGTCAGTTTTTGTTTGTGCTTGTGGTGAATTATGGGAGGTTACCTATATACAGTGAAATAATAATTACTATTACAGATGTTTCATGAAAAGTATATAAGCAAGTGCGTAGTTACTTTAAATACACATAAAGTATTATAATCCAGTTTCACGATTGTGTGGTTTGTAGGGGGAGTTAGTTATTGTGAACATGCAACTAACAAAGCCCGAATGTTTTCTATTTATAGTGATCATTCCCTACCTCAAATGGAAATGTGCAAATCTTAAAGAAAACATCTGAATAACGTGACTTCCAAGACGATAGATTGATTGGCTACATATTTACAGAAAACATGCTAATGTGAAGTTAGAAAGGCTCAAAGTTTTGTTTTCCGAGAAAGATGCATGTAATGTGATTGGTATGAAGGTAATCATGCATTGTGGCCTGCCTGTGTGGAAGAGGGTCATGTGATGTATGTCATGCTGTGTTTTAGAGGTAGTAAAGTAACACAATTATTTTCTGTAACGAGTTTTGTAAGCGAGGATGAGATTGGCCAACTTGTGTATTCATTTCATAAAGAGATAGTTGATTGCAATTAGGTAGTTGTCGTGCTCTTTTACTTATCGAACAACATTCTTTTGTCATCCTTATCCTTCCTGTACTCATCATTGTCAGCAGTTTTCCAGGATTTCAGGCCCCGTTTACAAACTTTATGGTAACCTTGGCTCTAGTGATTTTAGTGGTGGGCTGCAGAGCTCAGATGACGATGCTGTCCTTGTTGGCTGATAGTCATGGATCCTTGAATGATTTTTAAATTGTGTAAGTAGAGGTTCGAAGCTATTGTGATTGGGTGACTCATCCTCATTGATAAATATTTACCTATCAAGATTAATATATCCTCTACATTACAAACAGAAATATTTGTCTGTAAGATTTAAATATTCTCTACATTAAAGGCCTGTCCTTTCAGGTAAATGTGAAGGAAAAAACTATCCATGTATTATTCTGAGTAGTTTGTCGACATTGATTGTTATTTACTTGCACAAGGAAACTCACTTTTTATAGTCATACATACACATAAGCCTTCTTGATAGTTCCTAGCTACTGCTTCTTAAAGACGTATGTCAAGAACACCAAAAGGGCCAACTTATTACATCTTAGTGTAAAAACATAGAATTACTTTTCAGATGAGAATTCAAATCACTTTTTATCTTCAATAGTAATTTATGTAGTATTTACCATGCATGTAAAAGAGGTAATGAGAGTTCCTAATGTTCGAAGACCTGCTGTGTCTGGTTTGCTTTTGAGGTTTTATCAAATCATTCTGCAGAGGATATTTACATCTAATCTGTAGTGCCATACTCCGTTTCTATCCCATATTCATAGGAACTCATGATTTCTGTATTCGAGAAATCCTAAAATGTTGCAGCAGTGGTGGGTGTGGAAATCTCTGCATGTGTTCGCATTTACACCTAGGTATGTGTGTGTGTGTGTATATGTGCATCTGTACTGATGACACTATTATATGAGTGGATCTCTTGAGTGCTGAAATAACAGGTCATGCTTGTGGCAAGTTATGGGATATTAACTATTTTCCAAGGAATCAAAATTACTGTTAAAGGTGTTTCTTGAAAAGTATAAAGAACAAGTGCATATTTACTTTTAATACATAAAGTATTTTAAACCAGTTTCAGGATTGTGTGGTTTCTTGTTGGAATTAGTTATTGTGAAAATGACGTGTACATTGGTTACATAACCAAACCTATCTTTATGTTAATGTTAATGGAATGTGTAAAAGCGCACGAATACCCAAAGGTGTCTTGGCGCTGGAGACAACAGTAAGCATGCACAGCGTCTAGTCCTGAAACAGCCAGGTCTTTAACTTTCTCCTAAAACCGACTAGGGAGCTAGCGTTTGAGTTCTATTGGAAGGGAGTTCCAAAGCTTAGAGGTGCCGTAGTGGAAACTATGGCCACCCCAATGCGCAGTACGGATTCTGGGAACTATAAGAAGTCTGACCCCTGCAGACCATAGATGTCTGGTCGGTTGGTATCATACAAAACGGTTCTGGAGGAAAGAGGGGCCTGTGTGATTCAAAGCCTTGTAGACGAGACACAGTGCCTTGAATTTAATACGCTGAGGTACAGGGAGCCAGTGCAAAATGCGTATTTCCTTAGATACCACTTTGTGGCTGGGGATATTGAGCAATAGACATGCTGCTGTGTTTTGGACCATCTGAGGCTCCTTTAGACACTGCTCCTGAACATTCAGATATAGCCCATTTCAGTAGACTAATTTGGACTGGATGAGAGATGTTACCACCGTTTTTCTGGTATCCGCCGGGATGCACGGAAGGATCTTCCTTATTTTCTTTATAAGAAAGTATGAGGCAGAGACAATACTGTTAGTCTGCTGACAGTGTTAATTTATTGTCATTCCATACACCCAAGTCCTTGACTTTGACTGCTGGTTTAGGTGGTATTCCCTTCTCTGCCAGCCACCACAGATTGCCCCAAGTTGGCTGCATGTGACCAAAGATCAAAACCTCAGTTTTTTCGGAATTAACATTGAGGCAATGTGCACTCATCCATCTGTTAATTGTAACCATACAGTTTTGGAAATGCTGGAAAGGAGAGGTTTGATGTTTATATGCAGCCACCACAATCTGGGTATCATCGGCGCATGACGTCAAACTAAACCCAAATTCCTGGATCAATGGAGCCAGTTCAGAGACGTAAATGTTGAACAATGAGGGGCTTAATGAAGAGCCCTGTGGCACTCCACATGGCAGGATATAAGGAATCGAGTCAAATCCATCAAGTGACACCGTAAATCTCCGATCCTTAAGAAAGGAGGACAGTAGAGCCAGAGCCATACCCCTACCCCCAACTTCTCCAACCGCTGCTGCAAAAGAACGTGATCAACCGTGTCAAAAGCGGCAGACAGATCGAGGAGCACAAGAGCAGCTGTGCCTCCTCCATCCATTGCCTATAGAAAGACACATTAAAATGACATGCTTAAAAATAGTGTGACACAAATAAATACTAAATAAGCTTACTTGCCATTTTGTGATGTGATATGTGCTTTTCTCCTTCTTGTTTATGTGTTCTTTTGATATGAGCAATGGCCTTAATTGTAACAGTGTTGTTGATTCAACTATGATTGCACTGTTGGCACCTAAAATATACATTTTGTTTGTACACAGAATGAAATCCTATCCACTTTTGGGTGAATATGAAGAACCTGAAAATATGCCTATTAAAAGTGAGATGAGCTGTGTGCCTGCCAGTGTCCAAAGCCTGTCTTCAGTAATGTCTCAAAGAGAAGAACTCAACAACAGGAAGAACCAGAAAGCTACCATCTCGGAATTGAAAACCATTCCTTGCAGTTCTATCAATGGGGATGCAGTCCACATGGATAAGCCTACTTTTAGAGACAAAGAAGCCCCACCTGTTCCGCCGAGGAGCACATCCTGGCATTTATCAAACTCGCTCACAGTATCCCCTCAAACTTATAATGTATCCCCACAAGTGTTAGGCGCCAACTGGGTAACTCAACAGGGTATATCAGGGACTAGCATTGACAGCAGTGACTTTGTCACCAAATGTAAAGCCAGTTCACAGGCAAATCAAGGGATGCCTTCAAAAAAGTCTACAAAGGGTTTTTCTTCACCGTTTTCGGAGAAAAAGAGTACTACTTCTGTATGCCATGCAAATGTCTCTCAAAGAAAGTTGGTACATAGTGGAGGCAAGTTTGAAAAAGACACTAAGATCTGTGATGTGGGTCCGCATTACATCAATGGCTGGAGTGCTAATAGGGGCTCACCTTGTAGCACAGACAGGAAGTGCGTGAATAATGTTGAGGAGTTCTTAAGTAATGGGAAACTATCAGCAAAGACTGACGAGTTTAACCGGATAGTGTTTAAAACTAAAAAATGCACCATTGCTTTGCCAGACAGTCCACAGTGCTTAACGCTAACGGCTAAAAAGGAAATGACCAGCAATCCATTGTGTAGCTGCAGAGATAACTCTTTTGGCATTGATGGTAAAGTTAGATTGTCCGATCCTAGCTTGCTATCATGTAGGGAGAGGGAGACAGCTTGTTCTAAAGGCATTATAACAGCATCAGGGCATCAAAAGCAAACTAATGGCTTCCAAGGCAGCAGCAGCTATCGACAGATGCTTCATGAGCATGATTGGAGACCAACCAATTTATCTGGTCGTCCACGATCTGCTGATTCCAGGTCTAATTATGGTGTAGTGGAGAAACTTTTAAAAAACTTTGAAAAATCAGAAGGTCCTACTTTCTGTCACTTTAAAGGCGTTGACGATAAATGGACACAATCAGATTTTGAGTTCAGAGTCAGAGGTACAGAGACATTGAACCAGTATCTGGAAATGCTTCAGACCGAGCACCCAACAAAAGAAGTTTCTCAAAACACACCCAATCCTGCCAGGAATCCATGTGAGCAAGAAACTGAAAAAATCAACTTCCCAGAGGTATGATTCAAATAACTCTTTTTTGACTGAAAATTAAAAATGTAGGTCCCACGTAATGGGATTCATAAGTCAAACTACCTTGCCTGTTGTTTTTATTCATTTGCTAACTGATTTACGATTGGGAAATATTGATTTATTTTAGATAACTTGTTTAATACATTAGAGTTTACTATTTAAAAGTTGATATAGCAAGTCTGGAATATTTCCTTACATTTTTATCTAAGAAGTAAAATAATTTAGGTTAATGTGCAGAGCATTTGAGATTTGTGTATTGAAACTGATGGTAAACCAGTATTTTTAATGTTTATACTGAAATACTGCATGTTTGTTTGCATCGTCTGGCCTCATTGCTAAATGGCTCTTCAGACAAAAACAAATCACCTCCCAAAGGAATGCTCATTGAATCTCAAAGTAGATTTCCACTTTCATTAAAACATAATGTTTACTATGAGTCTCCAGCATAACTTCATACACATAATAACATCCATCAGAAAACCTCAAAATGTTAAATTAATATGAAGAAATAACTACAAGGATGGTGGAGTCCTGGTAAGAGGAGGGGCACATGCTCCAAGTTTTGGGTAGGCTGTGAGTCCAAGTGTACCAAGTACATACGTAAGTGGACAAAAATAATTTTGAAGGCTAAGGAGCGGGTCCTGCCATGTCAATCGTGAAGGATGCTAGCAGATGTGACAAGAAAAGCAAAGTAAAGGGTGAAAAATGGGTGGACACCGCTTGGAGATTTAAAGGTAGGCCTAGAGAGAGATTTGTTGAGTAAGGTGTATATATTACTAATAATTAGTAACAATGTTCTTTGTCGCTTCTTGACTTCTTCTTAATTATTCGATCCATATTTTCTATCTCTGGGTGGCTTACACTCCGCAATAAAAAATATGTTCAGTTTTCTTAAATCCCCCTGCCTACCGTTGTCATGCAGTCGTGCTAACATTGTATTTCCCAATGCTTTAAGAGGTTTATGTATGTAAACTTCTGGTACATTTAAAATGATAATGTGAAGTACTACCTTTATGAAGTTTGAGAGTTTTATGTTTTTGACCTCTAGCATTTGATTTTGAAAAGTCAAACATTGTGGTTTGGAACAGATAACTAGAGTATTGGTGGAAATAACAAGGCGGCATCTGCTCATTTTCCTCTTTTTACACAGAAAATGTCACAGAGGTTTTACCTACAATGGTCAGTTAAAGTCTGTGAGCAGCTCAGGGTAAACGTTTTGTGTTTCAGTAGCGACACTGTGTATTGGACACTGGAGTAGAGTTGATTTGCCACTTTCTGTTGATGATGAATGTATGGAGGTGTCGGTGGCATCAACAATCCTAGTATTTCTATGTGTTCTGCCTGAGCCAAAGCAGTCTGGGTTTTGTGGATCACATTCAAAGTTGAGGGTGGGCATCTGGTGACAAACAGACCCTCTTCATTTCACCTCCTACAGTCTCTCAATTTCACTTTTTACTGCTACTGCTCAAATCCTCGTATGGCAGCGTAAATAAATTGCCTGCAGCTTGATAAACCAAATATCCATTTGTGATCAATGCCTCACTTAGAGAAGGCGAAGTTGGGAGTCTTTTGGACTTTTGTGTCAGACCAAGGTAGAACCGCTGGCTCCTGTATGTTTGTCCTTAAAAATGGAATCATGAACATTAAATACATCTGTCCTCATCTGGTTGAGGGCCTTCTGTCCCTTTTTCATTTTCATCAGAGGCCTTGATCCATCTATTCTCCTTTCCAAAGCATCAGTGCAAAGATGTTTGGGATGGCAATTACAGTAAGTCTCCTGGCTACCCTTCATCCCCATTGTCCGTTCATCTGTTGAACTCGCCAGCAGTGTGGATCAGCACTAGATCAGTTGTTTGTGCAGAGACTTATGTAATCCTAACTGAGTCACCTGTGAAATCTTCTTTTTTGGAAACATTTCCTCATCAATTCAAATAGGGAATTTTATGCCCAGGACTTGGAGTAATGGAGATGCTACTATAACCTGTTGTCCTTAAAGTCTTTCAGATGTTTTTACAACAAACCTTATTCTAATGCAATGGCTTCAGGTGATTGTTCTAAATTGCTGGCTATAGTAAGGGTGGCATAATTGATGTGTTATATTCCAGAGCCCTAGTGCCATGAAGGTTAGATGCAGAGAGTCTCAGCCTGGAGTTTCATGTTATCTGGATGCTTTTTCTTAGGCACCTCTTACCGTCCTTCATTTTCTTCTGCAAGTGGAGTGCTAAGCTATGTTTGATTAGAAAGTTTTTTACTCATCAGAATTTTCGTTTGCTAACTTCTCCTCCACTTAGCATTATAACCATTTACATTATACTTATGCAATTTGTTACTCTTCTACTCTCTGATTTCTTAAGTGCACTCCAGAGCTCATTACTGATCTACCACACAACTCATGTCTGGTGCCCGTTCTAACCGCTTGTTCACCTCAAATTGAGGAGCAGAGTTTCAACAGCAACAGTGGCCCTTTATGAAAACCATGCTTCAATGTTTTTTTATTATCTAGGTGGAGACAATTTGCATTATTCATAATCTAAAACATGTATAAATAAGGCACACCATCATATTATGTAGAATGGCAGCAGCAAAAAATAGTTAATTGATTCACAGAAATATCTCGAAACCTTTTCAAATGGATAGAGTTTAGTCTCAATGCATAAAATGATTCATAAACGATTATTGAATGCATTTTCCCCCTCCCAGTCAATAAATAAATGGTACAAGCAGAGACCTCCATCTTTGCATAATTAATGAAAGAGCAACAGAGATATCTATAAATATACATTTCTTATTGTGACTCGAAAGACCTTACCAATCAAGAGAGCTACCTAATAAGATTATGTAGGGATCAGGTCTAATAGCTTTACCTGTTTTTTTTTTTACTGATGTCATAAAAGACCTGGATCCAAAACGGTTGTAGTTTAGGACTCTTAATTTATGCCACCAATCACCTATTGAATTGTTTTGTCATCAAAAATAATAAGGTGAATTGTTGAGAAAGAGCTTGGGCTGCAACTTTGGCATATAAGAATGTGTCCAACTCATGTAAAAATTATTTTGACGATATTAGGCACCATGAAAAGATTATTTACTGAATTGGGATATTTCCTTCCACATTTTATCAGTCAGTTTAATTCCATATTCTCTATGCTGTTAAGCAAAGAGCTCAGTAATTAATACAATACCATTTGCCAATTGCAAAAGTAGGAGTCTTTGCTTTAGCTCTTTCATAAGGATATGGTCTGACTTTGATAAGGTAAAGCTGTAAACAGCCTTATGGAAGGTGATAAAAAACAATATACAATTATTATTAAATGAATTCTGAGTTACCTTCCAGCATTTACATGCTCAGGAATTCAAAACATCTGAAATCCATAAAAAAACTGCATCTTCTCGTCTTTTAAGCACCCTTGTTTCAATCTTTAAGACAATATTTTGGCACTGTTGTAAGGTGATAAATTGATGTTCAACGCATGTGAGCTGTAGATCTTATACTTTGCATACTCTTGCCACCTAGTGTTGGGTCCGCATGTTTATAAGTTGTTTTTTTCCGAAGAAGACTTTCCAGTCACGAGGTGAGGTGACTCCTTCTTTCGGTGATAGTGCGCATGGGCATCGACTCAATTGTTAGATTGTTAGATTGTTTTTTCCGCCATCGGGTTCGGATGTGTGTTGCTGTGCTCCAGTTTGAAACTGTTCTTCGGTTCCCCTCGACGCGCAACCCTCTCTACCTCAATGGTATCGTTCTCGTGCGCGTTCCCACTTCTCCGCGTGTTGTTTTTTTTTCACTGAAAACTACTTACTATCGGAAAGCTTCGTGGACTGCCTTCGAGCCTAACCGCGTTGGGTCAGCTCTCTGTCGATGGAACGGACACCGTTCAAATTTTGCCCTCAGTGCCACGCAAAGTTTCCGCGCACTGATTCACACTAAGTGTGTAACTTGTGCTAGTCTCCAGAGCACAAGGAGAAAGACTGTGTAGCCTGCAAATCATTGAGATCGAAGAAAACTCTTAGCGATCGTCAGGCCTGACGTCATGAAATGCTGCGTCACAGCATCGAATATACACCAAACATCTTCGGTGAACATTCTGATCAAGAATATGTGGTGGCATCAGCGGCAGAGGAAGAAGAAATCTTCTCTG
This sequence comes from Triturus cristatus, assembly GCF_964204655.1. NCBI lineage: Eukaryota > Metazoa > Chordata > Amphibia > Caudata > Salamandridae > Triturus > Triturus cristatus. Next base: position 1,049,909,446 of record NC_140589.1, read on the forward strand.
GTCAGGACTCCAGCAAGGACCTTGAGATAGACCTCGACGTCGAAGATTTGCCGCAAGGACGGGGTCACGTGAGTACCGAAGACCTCCTGCCCAGCCAACGTCCCTAGAAAAAAGGCAAGGCTTCGGCACCACCTCTGCCATCTGGCCAAGGTCAGCACCGAGACTACTTTTCCGACTCCTCCCCTAGACTCTGAAACACACTGTCAAGCCTTGTGGTTCCGTACCTACTCACCAAAAGCCCTCTTTGGATCTAAAACCATCCGGATTGAAGCAAAAATATGGCTCGTAACCGAAACTTTCCACGCAAAAAGCGAAACAGCCTTCGGAACCGAAATCTTCTGCATCTAAAGAACATCATATGTCGGAACCAAAAACACCGGTGACGAAAATAAAACATACCTCGTCCGATCCGAATTTAGATGTTGTCCCACTAAAAATGGATCGGAAACAAAAAGAACTCTATATTAACCCGGATACAGGTTGTATACGCAATAATATCTCAAAAACACAAACTTCCAGATGAGGACACTCCTTACAAAATACTTCAAAGAGGAAATCTGTGGTCACCAGTCCTTTTCATATACCACTGTCATCCACTCCACCACCACCCTCTCCTCCTTCCGATCCTCTACAGATTACAGCTCAGCATTCTCCACAACCTCATGATGATATTATGGCATTGATAAAGAGTGTACACATTTACCAGTAGACCCATGGTCTGACTATACTATTAATTCCCCAAACAGATAACGACCCGGACCTTTACCCTGCCAAGCCATCGCCCCCAGATGACAATGTAGCATACCAAAAACTCATTGATAGGGCAGCACAGATTCATGGAGTGGCACTACATACAGAGACATTAGAGGAAGATTTTTGGTTTGAAACCTTAGGGTCCACACATAGGTCCTCGCAGACACTTCCCATGCTTAAGGACATAATGAGGCACACAGATGACATTTTTAAGGGTCCTGTACGTGCTTGCATATTAACTCCTAGAGTTGATAAAAAATATAAGGCTTCCCCCAATGATCCAGTTTTTATTAAGGGACAATTACAATTAGATTCACTAGTTGATTCTAATGCTCGTAAAAGATCTAATTCCCAAACATCTGGGGACGCGCCTTGTCTGGATAAAGAGTCCAAATTGATAGATGCTTCTGGCAAACGTGTAGCAGCACAGGCAGGCCAATTACTGGCTCATTGCAAATACACAATGCCTTTTAGCCAGATACAACAGGGCCCACTGGGATGAAATGGAGCAGCTGCTTCAGTGTCTTCCAGATGAGCATAGAACCAGAGCCTAGGACTTAGTAAACAATCAATGTCAATAAGGTGTGCTTTGGATGCTGCTGATACCCCAGCTAGAGAGGTCAACACCAACATTCTTCTTAGAGGACATGCTTGGTTAAGGATCTCAGGATTTAAGCCCAAGGTCCAACAATTTATTCTGAACACACCCTTTGACAAAAAACATATTTTTGGATGTGATGTTGATCAGGCTTCACAAAAAATGAAAAAGGACACAGAAGTTGCCAATCCATGGGAGCTCTCCATTTCCCTTTCAATAGAGGTTCCTTTATGTGGTCATTTTACCGTGCAGGGTCTAAGACCACACCCTCAGACCAAAATACATCCACCTATAAGGGTAACACCCAGTCGTCCCCTTCAAGAGGATTCTTTTGGGGAGGTTACAGAGGGAACAATTCTAATTGTAGAGGAAAAGTCAGCACGCCCCGTAATTCCCCTACCCCAAATAAACAGTGACTTCCACACATTTTGCCCTGACTATACCACAGCTGCTGGAGGAAGACTGCAACAATTCCTCCCCATTTGGCGGTCTATAACTACAGACAAATGGGTGTTAGGAATTATCCAACATGTTTGTTGCCTGGAGCTTACCACCAATCCTCCAAACATTCCACCACGTTTTCACAAGATGTCACCAGAACATTTACACCTACTCAAACAAGAAGCACAGTCTCTTTTATTAAGAGGAGTTATAGAGCCTGTACCATTACAATATCAAGGATCAGGCGTATACTCCCTGTATTTTCTAATTCACAAAAGGACGGCTCCTTGAGACCTATTCTGGATCTCAGAGAACTAAACCTATACATCTTGTCAGAACATTTCCACATGGTGACACTTCAACAAGTGCTACCACTACTACAACAGGGCGACTTCATGTCTACTCTAGACTTAAAAGAGGCATATTTCCACATTTAAATTCACCCTGCTCATTGCAAATATCTCAGATTTGTGATAGAGGGCCAACATTAGCAATTCAAAGTACTACCGTTTAAAGTCACCACTGCTCCCAGAGCATTTACCAAATGCCTGGCACTAGTCGCAGCTCATCTGAGAAGAGAGCACATCCATGTCTTCCCATACCTTGACGACTGGCTCATCAAAGCCAGCACTTACCAGAGGTGTCTCCAACACACTCAAGCACAATTCAGTTGCTACACCAACTAGGGTTTGCAGTGAATGCCCTTAAGTCCCATTTGCATCCTTTCAACATATAGACTTACCTGGGAGCCACCATAGACACTCAAAATGCTTTAGACTCTCCCAATGCAGCTAGAATTCTCAGTATTCAGTCTTTTCTCACTCAGTTTCAGCCAAACCAACCACTACTAGCAAGAGTCTTCATGCAACTGCTAGATATGATGGCCTCTTGCATAGTAATTGTTCCCCATGCAAGACTACGCATGCGTTCCCTTCAAGAATGCTTTGCAAGTCAGTGGAACCAGTAGCAGGGTCAAGTGACGGATCTAGTGTTTGCAGATGACCACACCCAACGCTCTCTGCAGTGGTGGAACCCACAAAATGTATCCAAAGTACGGCCCTTCATCGACCCTGTTCCACAAATAGTGCTAACAGCAGATGCATCGCTCACTGGTTGAGGTGCTCACTTGCTTAATCACATAATCCAAGGATTGTGGAGTCTAAAGCACAAAAGGCTTCATATAAATCACCTAGAACTACTAGCATTGTTTATAGCGCGCAGAGCCTTTCAAGCTCACCTCATAGGCAAAGCTGTCCTAGTCCGCACAGACAACATGACAGCTATGTACTACATACAAAAACAGGGGAAGACACTCACTTAAATTGTCATACCTAGCACAAGCCATTTGGCAATGGGCTATACACCACAAGATGTATCTCCTGGCAGAGCACCTTCTCTAGGAATAAACAATCAGATTGCAGACCTTCTCAGCAGACAGAAGCAGCAAATACATGAGTGGGAACTTCATCCTCAGGTTCTCCTCCCATACTTTCTGGAATGGGGTTTCCCTCATAAAGCATAAAGCAAAACGTAAAATGCCCAAGTTTGGCCTCCAGGTTCCCACACCCACTCTCCAAAGACAATGCCGTATGGATCAACTAGTCAGGGATATTTGCTTACGCTTTTCCGCATCTCCCATTCGTTCCATTGGTAGTTCAGAAGCTCAGGCAAACATCGCTTACACTGATTATAGCTCCCACTTGGGCATGTCAACCATGGTTCACCACCCTGCTGGAGCTGTCAGTAGTTCCACACCAAAAGCTGCGTCTCACCTTCAATCTCCTCACTCAGAGCCATGGAGAAATCAGGCATCCAAATACCAAAGAGCTAAACCTAGCGATCTGGCTCCTGAAGTCATAGAGTTCTGTCATTTACAATTACCACCAGACTGTATGAATATCCTAAAAGAGGCTAGAAAGCCTACTACTAGAGCATGTTATACAGCAAAATGGAAACGGTTTGTTCTCTATTGTAACAATATCAATCCTCTTGATGCTTCTGTACAGAATATCATCTGTTACTTGTTACATTTACAGCAATCCGGACTAGCCTACACATCCATTCGCTTGCATCTAGCAGCAGTAGCTGCATACTTACAAAGCAGACAACACTTATCTCTAGTCAGAGTGCCAGTGATTAAAGCCTTTATGGAAGGATCAAAAAGAGTGATACCACCAAGAGTCCCACCTGCACTAGCGTGGAACTTAAACATAGTCCTTACAAGACTTATGGGTCCACCATTTAAACCAATGCACAGGTGTCAATCCGAATTCCTTCTTATGGAAGTTGCTTTCCTCCTAGCAATAACTTCACTGAGGAGAGTTGATGAACTCCAGGCATTAACTATACAAGAGCCCTTCTTTCAGCTTTATAAAGACATAGTGGTTCTTCTAACCAATTCTCAATTTCTTATACTGAACTCATTTTTGAAGCAACAGTCGTAAAAAAAAATGTCAAACAAGATCAAAACCTTACCGAAACCGCCTGTTGACGTAAAAGTCTACTAAATACTGAGACTTTTGGCCAAAATTTTAACCAGTCATCTTATTCATGTTGGCCAAGATGTGATGCATGCAGATCAAGGGTGATATTTACCAGGTAGACAGATTATAGGTAATACAAGACACTTAATTGAAGCAGAAGACAATTTGTTATCAGACTCCCATAAAACAGCTTTGATTATTGTGGATGCTGAAAAGGCTTTTCATTTAGTAAGCTGGGATACTCTTTTTTCTATCATTGAGAGATTTGGTATACTTAAAGTATTTGTAGCAATCTTAATGAAATAGTATTCTAAACCATGGCAAGTATTATAAACAATTCTTCACAAGTGAGCAAAGTCTCTGCTGCTAGAAGAACTCAACAGAGTTGCCTCTTTCAGTTTTATTTGCCTTATTTCTCGAACCAGTAGTGATTAAAATTCTTAGGGAAGCATGCTACAATTTATGTGGGAGGCAAAACATTATGGACAGACATCCTGCAGTGCGCTCTCCACATCCAACAGAATTAGGAGGAGATCATGTTCTGAATCAAATTCAATATTAACAGACACAGAGTTTAAACAAGCATTGACTAAGTCAATAGGTCTCGGCAAGGCCCGAGCTATTATCCTTGTCAATTTGAATGTCTTTTAGCGATGTTGTTTAGCAGAACATCTGCTGTTCAGGGTGAATGACCGAACCACACATGCCATTACAATGCATGCCTCAAAAATACGGTCATTACAACAATCACATCTTTACCACGCATCCTTTTACAACGCAAGTCTTTACAATGCCCATGCATATACACACACGTGTATGTATGTATGTGTATATATATATATATAGATATATATAGATATATATAGATATATATAGTTATTATCGTAGATACTAGAATTGTACAATGGCACAAGGATGATATATTTTGTGATATTATAAGTACCATATACGTTGCTGCTAACAAATTAATTAGAAGACAGCACAATAGTCTGTTTTCATGGTCGTTGAATGAATGCACTGTCACTTTAAAAGGGAAAAAAAGTCATAGTCATGTCATGTGATCAAGCGCTGCGGAGCCCGAAACGCACCATGGCGACATTTTGCACTAAATAAAACTACAAAAGCACAAAGAAACTGGAGTCCGTTTTCTTTTTGCAAGTTCTGAAAAGAAAGGATCTTTCAAAGCTGGAAAATCAATATATATATAGGAAATATATAGGAAATAGAATACCACCCTATGAAATGAGAAGCAGAAAGGTGAGACACGAACAGTTCAATCATTTCGCGCAGGAGAAACGTGGCTATGCAGTTACAACAGAAGGCACAGGTACTTAAGAAGTTCTGACATACTTGATTCACTTGAGATCTGATTTTCCAGCTATAAACACCATTGACGAACAACCACATTTGGTGCAAACACACTTAGTACTCACAGGCTCAGAAAATAATAAGAACACTAACAGGACATTAAAAGGCAGAACACCACCACTCACTAGAACAAAACAGACTACAATGGGGGTTTAAAGTAGTGAAGGTGGCAAGCAGAGATGGCAGAGAGAAGGTGGGGTAAATGGAAAGCAGCAACCAAGGGAAAAGCAGTGACATGAGAGGGGGTAATTTGTGGATGGGGCAAGAGCGAGCAGCAATGGAAGGGAGGATGTGGGAGAAATTAAAAGCAGCGATGATCTGAAAAGATTGACTGGGAGGGAGGGATCTATGGACATGGCATGAGGGCGGGTGGGAGGAGATGGAGCTGGTAAATGCATGAGCACTGTGTAGATTGGCGAAAAAGAAAGAAAAAAGTTGGTCCTAAAATGGTTGTAAAAACTAGAGCAGTGGATGTTTACAAGTACTTGGTCCATGCTCTGTGGGGAGGGCTAAACACAAGAAGAGGCATGACCATGCATGCCAGGGACAAATGATGACAAAGAATATGAGACAGATGATGGAGCAAGCAAACGTGAGGCCTGTAAGTGGGCTGAAGCCCACAGATCAAACATGTGTCTTCTAAAAATTCAGATTTTGATTATTTTTAAAGGTGCTCAAAATTAATCAAATGGAGATCTCCTAATGGGTTGGATTCCAGTGAATAGTCAATGGGGAATATAGATCCCCCTGCAAGTTTGAGAAAACCTCTAATTAATGATGAATAAACTGTTGGTAAAGGGTCCATTACAGTACATTTCCATGCTTATTAGTTTAAACTATATTCCATGGTTTGATGTGGAAGGTTCCAATGAGCATCTCTGCATGTTCTATTCATGTAAGCCACCATATACCTGTCTGAGACTGTACTGCTGCCTAAAAATATGGGTCAAGCGACTCACTTAATGAGGCTTTCCCAATCTGTCATGTAAGCACTGTTTCAACTAGTATGCTGTCCGTACACCCCTGTACATTTTACAATAGGGTGATTCTGTTTTTAGAAGCTCACACCACTATGAAGCTAACTTGCCTAGTCATCAACGAGCAGTCAGACCTTTCTGTGACATAGCAGAAGCAAGCATAATGAGTATTTGCTACAGCAGTAGCACTGGCGTTAATATGGTATTCCTTTGAAACACAGTCACACACAAATGATGTGTGTGTGTCATAGCACATTAAAGACAGACCTATTGGCTTTCCTGGGTCGCACCCACTTTCAACAGATGGGTGATTGAACATGCTGTACAAACCCATGCAGTTGCGTTTTTATTATCAGCAATAACGTAATGGTGATTTTGCCAAATATTGTGGAAATGCTACATGATGTATGGATTGACAATCGTTTGCCAACACACGCTTGCATTTTAAGGGCATGTGAAAAAGCATCAGCATTGTGTGTATATACAGCTAAGTTGAACAAAATATATATATTTCTTTACGTTTAAACATATGCAATATATATGTCACACAGTGGTTATTAGTACTCCTAAAACGGGCGACTTGAGATGGAAAAGCCCGTGTTGTGATCCATGTTGTGATGCACAACTTTAGGGAAGATAGGGACCTATGTACTATGGCCCATTTCAAACCCCATAGCCAAAGGGTGTGTAGTTATTGATGTGACCAATGTACTTTAATCACAATGCAATATGCCCATTGGCAGAGGGTTGCAAAACATCCTGCGTAATTCATTTTAACAGGCAGGTCGAAATTTCCGACACCCCAGCAAATGGCTGTGAATGCAGGGATGGTGGCCTGCAAGGAACAGCGCACCATCATCCTCGCGTTTGCTTTCTGAATCGGGATGTTTTTTAAAGCAGGTCGTCTCAATTAAAAGGACAGGTGCTGCTTTACAAAATGTTTCTTATTTGGGATCACATCTGTAGTATCAGTTTGTCGACTCTTGTAAATAAATTGTGATATTTCACTACTAAATGGTAACCCCATGATTTGTAACAATATATTTACTTCAAAATAATGTGCTTATCGTGGAAAGTCAAAATGGCAGTTATTTGAAGACTTGAAACTTTTATTGGCTTCACAAGGTTAAAAAAACAGTGGTTGAATTGTATCTCGACGGAATACATAATGTTGAAATCATTTACATTTATTTATGTTTTAGATGCCCTCGCCAAGTAAATCGCTCAGCCGAAAAGGGTTCTCCCGTCCAGCTTGTCCTGCCAACCGACGCCTGCCTTCGAGATGGGCACTGAGGTCATCTTCTGCGCCCCTTTCATTCGGTGGATGTGAACACAGCAGCTCTTTCGCCTTCCTGTCACAAACTTCTGTGGTGTGATTCCAGCACGCTGACGCCTCGGCTGCTGTGCAGACCTCGCCAATCTTTCCTCAGTATGAACGCCGTGTCCTTGAGCTGCGCATGCTCCGTTCTCTCCCGCGGAGTTCGCTTCATCCGTGGTGGGGCTGCACACCTGGCCCCCACAATCTTCAGTCAGAAGTCTTCAGTGTTTTAAGATCAGCAGAATCCTTATATTTCTGTACGTTTTATGTAGAGTTGCCCATATTGTGTAAACCTCATCGATGTTTAATAATTGAACTGTTCAGAGTAGATGTAAACATGAGTAAAATCGTATTATAATAGACTCTTGCCCAGTACAGGACCTTGGGACTTTCCTGCAAGGCGCAGGAAGCTTAGCCATTTGTATGCATGTGAATGTGTTTGTGTGTATCGTAGGTGCACGTATTAGAAAATAAATTCTTCCTGTTTGTATTCTATTATGACAGGGTGCAAATTTATAACACTACCAACATGAATGATTTTCTGTAAGTTTTTACGAAGAGACGCATCTGTTACTTAACACAACCACATCACTTCTCTGTCTTACTGCAACTATTGCTCAGTGGGTTTACATCTGGCAGTACCTTTATCCTTGCTCCTTTTCCACAACACATTTTTCCTCAGTAATTTTGTATAATCAATGCAGTGATTTTAACTATAATCAAATATGAGAGGTCTGATCACCTTTCTGTTGCCATCACTTTGGGGACTGCAGTTTGATAGATAACCTTTCACCTTGACGTCATATTCTTGAAAAAAAAGACTTCAAATAGAATACAAGATTTAATGTGCTAAGCCTCCTCCCAACAGTGTGCACACTATTGCTTTGTGTTTTATACAGACTCTTGGACAGGGAATTTAATCGCCAAAATCTGCCTATCATTGTCTCTAAATCTTATTCTCTTAAAATGCGGCTATTTCGAGAGGAATCCTAATTTCAGAAAGATGAACTATTATGTTGTTTTCCTATTTCCTGTTGTTAAATCAGACATTGGATTGAAAATCTTTATCGCAGTGTATGCTCAGTGGACAATTATTGATGGTGGCTTATACAGAATCGATACTTGGCTGATGCCACTACACTGGTTGCACTCGAACCTCTCAAAGTTAAATATAGTCATAATACTTGCGAGACATGTTGAATTTTGTTTTAACTTTTTTCACTTGGCAAATATTATGCTGCCAAAGAAAGTCAATTTGCACTGGGCTAGGAGTAATGTAAACCGGCATACGTTAGAATAATGCTTATCGCTTGTGTTTTTTATATAAGGCTTCATACCGCTTTGCTGCCATTTTTAAGTGCTGTAAATAACGGATGTTACTGTTGCCTAATGTAATTTACGTTTGGTGAAAGGCTCAAGTAGATCTTTGCAGGTTTCAGAAAAATAACCTGAGACCATAACATCTTTGCGGTGAGCATTCAACCCACAGGGAGACCCTGCTATATTGCAAAAAAAACAAAAACATATGTACCTCCAAAGGCAGTGGTCTCATTTATGCTATGCTAACCTTTTTCAGAAGCAAGACATTCCTTAAAACGAGTTAAGACTGAGCTTGGACCTCTTTGTGTGTTCCGGTTCATATATTTTCAAGTTCTCTTTGATCTGTTTTGTAAATCGTACACAAAAATACTGTCGTTCAATAGCTTGATGGGCGATGAAGATGGGGACAGATGGGCATTGCCGCGAAAGGAAGCTGCAGTGTTAGGTATGCCATCAACACCAAATGCAGCAATGCCTGTGTGTCTCCTGCCATGATATTCAGGCTACAGAAGCCAAGAGATGTCCCTGCCTCATGATGTAAAATTAGCAGTCCTGAAACGAGGTAAGCTCGCACTGAGGCACTGGCAAGCACATACAAATATTGCATCACCGACTGGAGGACATATGATAGCTGTGGTGCCAGAAATCCTAGACCGCAGGCATTACAGCGATGCTGGCCCTCTTTATCACTGTCCCAGTATGTAATGCAGCGTGCTTGCCTTTATTTACAATCCAGTACAACCCGAGGGGGCGTGAGATGATTATTGATGATTCCAAGGTGACCCTGTCTGTATTGCTCTACTGTCAGCTGGTATGATGGGGCGAGCTGAAACGAAATGTCGCATTTTACCAGTAGTAGTAAATGGGGCAGGAACTCTAAATGCTGTCTAAACACATCCTTCTTATGTGTTCTAGTAAGAATTTGGATTTTAATTCTAGCAAACATTTGACTTTTAACGATTTTAAAGAAAAATACAGCAAGACCTATCAACTTTCCTCTTCTGCCCCTAGAACCCAGCTACCCGTCCAATCACTCATTGACTATATCTTTGCCTTTGACCCAGTGTAGTGCTCTGCTACCTTTCAGCAGTTTCTTGCTATGCATAGACCACATACACAAACATGTGCCCCGTGACTCTTTGTACATAATTCCACATACAATCGGCATCAAACGGTTGGAATACATTGGTGCTCATCTCAGAGCACACTGTTTTTTTATGCTTGTCTTCTTTTGAGACCTATTCCACATGTGTCAAGCACCCGGATTCTTTTGTCCACTCGGAACATAGGAGGCTCTAATCAGTTTTCGTTTTTTATGCGTCCCTTTTAACCAGAAATTGCTTATAGAATTAGCAGTAGCACGGGTCATCATATTCTTAACTGACAGACAATGGCTCACCTTAAAAATAAACTCAGTTTCACACCACATTGAATCCTTTCTAACTGCAATATTACAACACAAAGGACATTGTTTTAAAATAAAACATATTCACAGCACTTTTTTGCTAACTAACCTACCTTGCCTGTGTATACAAATATATGTGTAGTTTTCCTTTTATTGGAGTGTACGCATGCACTAGTGTAAGCTGCAAAGCATAACAGAAGGTGGGTTGGGAAAAAGCCTTGTAAATTGGTGCCTTTTGATTCCAGCTGTTGGGATCCTAACCTGGGATCCTAACCTGTGATAACTCACTCTAGGAGATGCCTTATTACAACTGCAAGCAACACATACAAAGTCGATGGGATTCAGTGTTGTATGGCATTAAAATTATACATTGCTTCTGATACTCGAAATGGTGGGAGCACTATGTCCGCCATGGTGAAACTCTGCCTTGTAACCTTTCAGTGGATATCTTTCTGTGCTGTTGTGATACTCTACAGTTTAATTTACTCAAGTGGAACAATTGTATTATTGAAGGTGCACTTGTACAAGGAAATCCTAATTGTATAGGAAACCAGTTTAATGTTTTGCTACTTTTTCTATAGGTTTTTGGGACTTGAAATTCATGCTTTGTCAAACCATATATTGTAGTCATCACATTTCTCTCCCTTTCTCAAAGTAAGACAAAACCCATTGTCAGCATTGGTTAAGGTAGATGCATATTTGTAGTCATTTACGATAATGACATTCATTGCGCTGTCTCAGCAGTACCATGTAAATAAAATGACTTATTTAAAAATGGTAGTAGTTTAGATGTAATCTTCACAACATAGGTGGACATGAGTGTGAGTGCCATTTATATCCGTCTGTGCAAAAATAGATCAATCTTGCCTTGTTTGGCCAGAATTAAAAAGAGATGCTCGTTTGACTAGACCAAATGTCACCTTTAGTTTATTGGTCAATTTCACAGAGTCAGGAAGCCTTAATTTATCCCCCTGGACATTAAACACTCTTTTAGACATAGACCTCAGTGTCTTATTCACTGGAAAGAAAAAGAGATCCATATGACTTCTGTGAAATTGAAGAACTGGTCTTATTCTGAACTTCAGTTTTCTCTTCTCGGGTGGGCAGGATATATTGAACTGCTAAATAAAGAGGCTGTTTTCAGAACGTTTTGTGGGCAATCGTTGTATCACACTTACATTCTTAGGTAACAGCACCATTTACCATACATATAGTAAGGTACAATGTAATCTGCGCTGATAACTTTTTTGTAAATGATCTACAGCAGTTCTGCAATTTTTGGTGTTTTGTAGGAGCTTGGACACTGCAAGTTTTGCTGCTGGGGATTATTCCCACAAAGCATTGGCTTGTGGAAAGATTGTACATACCCAGCTGTTGCAAGTGACAAAACATCAGGGAAGTGTTCACTGTCGATAAATTAATGCAAAATAACTGTCAGTTGTCAAAAAAATGGAAGAAGTTCTTATGAAGACCCCTTCTCTTTCAACACAGTTTTTACATCTTGATGTGTGGCTTGTATCATTGCTTTACGTTCATATGTATAACTACTGTTCCTGCTCTTGTGTGCTTTACGGCCACTAGCATGATTTTGTAGTAATTTGTGCATATTTGTACCAGTGGTTGCAGGAGATGGGCACCAGAATTCATTCTGGTGGACCGAAACTTGTTTTTCATCTTCAGGCTTTTTACCCAGGCAAGAGAGAGAAAGGCAAAAAGGAGAAAGAAGGGGTTACAGAAATATGAGAAAACACAGACAGTAGGAAGTCAGTGATGAAAAAACCTGCAAGAGTTAGATAAAGAGAGAAATGTAGGATGCTTAAGGAAAGAGCCTTGAGGTGGAGTCAAAAGGAGACAGCCACCTTGGTCCATGGAAGCTCCAGCATTTGGCAGCACTTGTGGCATGCATTTAGGAAACACTTTGGGCCCATACACTTATAATTTTTCCATGTTCATCACTTGCTGACAGAAGCTATGAAATAGCACATGTGGAACACATTCTCCACTGTGTTTACTTACACCCAATACATGGTGCCGGAAGAGCACACAGGCATTGCCAAGCTCATTTATAACATAGCCGGATGTACTCCTACGACTTCCAGTGCACCACATTCCTTTGACAGACCATGGACAGTTCACAGAAAGTTTGCACTATCTCATTTTACCTTACAAGTCCAAGATTATAACATAACAGCCGCTGCCTTCAAACATGAAAAGCTCCTTTTTGTACCTATCCTATGTGTAAGATCTACAAATACATCGAAGATGTATATTACCATAGATATACTGGAATATGTTAACAATGCAGTTTATTTTCATGAAATCATTTCACTTGTAAGCTGTACCCGGTGTCAGTGATTTCTTATCTTGATACAGTTAGGTACCTCTTAAAAAAACTGCTAGTATTGTGATAATACATATATAGCTGTCACATGGACTGTGTTTTGTATCAATTAGAAGCTGATATTTATTTCCAAGCTCCTGGGTGCTACCAGAATAAGGAAACTCAGAACGTTATTATTAATACCATGAACAGTGCAGAAAACAGTCTTCTTACTCCTTTATCAGTAATGCCCTTGCATGCGATAGGTCGTGGCACCTAACCATATCCGCAAAGCTCACCAATTCACTTTGATGTGGTTTACTAGTAAACTGGGCATAAAGAATCGTCACACCCCTGATCCAAAACGCAAATCACTGAATAAAATAGAAATAAAGAAGACACTCTTATGTAGTTAACAAATCACTAAAAACAAAAATATGAAAACTTCTACATAGCAGAAGAACGTTTTTACTTTGGGGATAAATGGCTATTGGCAACTAAAGCCCCAAACACTTCTTTGGTAAATATGTACCTCATTTGTCAAACTGTTTCCGACCTTGCACCATACAAGGTAGTTTACAAATAGAATTGAGGCTACATGTGTCATGGCTTGTAGATGTTTTACAGGCCAAGCAAGAATCTGGTTTAGAAGACTAGGAGTCGGGATTTAGCAGGCCGAAAACAATTAAGAAAAAAGGTATACATCACAAGATTGCTATTTAGTAAATTTTGAGGATGAGTGTAAACATGTTAGAGGAAAGGATGATGTTTAACTAACCACTAGGGGGCAGATTTATCAAAAAGTCACACAACGTAGCAAGACAACTTGCTGATCTACGTTGTGTGACAGGGAGAGAGCAGGAATGCGCTTTACGTACTAAGATATGACACATTCGTGCTCTCTCCCTTTGTTGGCGAACTGAATGCTGACTAGTGCCAACACAGGTACCCTTGCAACAGGGTGAAAGGGTGCCTGCTTTACAGGTATGATTGTTTTTGTGCAGGAAGGAACAACTTCCTGCGCAAAAACTATTTTTTTTTTTTTTTTTTTTAAACCTTTATTGACATTTCAACCAAAGACAAGTATGGGCCTACAACCCCCGGGGCCGGCCGCTAAGCAGTTGGATTAACAGAAAACAAATTTTAATCCCAGGCAGCACCTCGGGAAGAATCTCCATGCTAGTATACTCTTGGCCACTTAGCAGCCCAAGTAGGAAACCAGGATATAAAAGGTTTTCATTTTATAATAGAGAATAGAAGGATCAGGTGCCAAACAATTTCCCAGTAGCGAAAAATGGCGGGCAGAATAGTAAACGTCAACAATAAACAGCAATCTATCAAGTCAATGGCGCTGAAACAGGAGGTTCAGGATGTGGAAGAATATCACGAGCCATATGCGCCTACAGTCCCCTGCCCTAAGACCCAGAAAGCACCACGGAAATTGAGGCACTAATGAAAAAGCAGTGATTGACAGCGAAGGAACCTACCGTACTGACCCCAGAAAAGAAAGACAAAGAAAGATAAGAGAAGAGAAAAGAGGCCATAGAAACAAAGTAAAAAACTAAAAAATCTCCTCCCCCAGCCCCCCACCCTGCACCTCTGCAGATGACTACGGCCCCCCCCCCCCAGCAGTGTGCCTGTCGCCCCGGAACCAGACCCGAAATATAGAAGAAACAGAGAAAAAGGAAAAAGAAAAGAAACCCCACCTAACGGGGGAGTGGAGAGAGTATTAATAAACTGGAGGAGGGCCTTCAAACATGCCCCCGGCTTCTCCCTCCCGCACAATGTGTTCCTCCCCAAAGCAAACAGTAATCAACAAAAATTTTTCGTTTCAAAGAAAAATGGGGAGCGTTATGCACCTATTACACTATTGGTTATGCCGTGAGAGCACGCAACCCCTGTGCCCGCCCGCCTATTAGATGACAACCTCTCCACCGATGCATACCCATCGACCCAGTGCCATGTCCAATGTTGCGAGGAAAAGGAGCGTCCAAAAAAGAACCGGAAGCGACACACACATGTAGGATGGACGTCTCTGAATACCAACACAGTCATCATTATGGAGGATCATCTTTCCCAGTACTGCCCCAGGACATGCATTGCACACAAGGTCCAGGATGTAGAAATCAGCCAGAGCAGGCGACCATTGCCTGATTATTGCCTGGGTCGCCGGAGGCTGTGCGTGGGACAAAGCCACCACCTTCTGCTCAAATCTAAAACCTCCGGAACAGACCCGACCTACAGCCAGCCGACCACACGTTGGCACATTGTCAGGAATTTCCAGCTTTCCCCTATTCACAGGGGCGGCCACGACACTGTCCTCCTGTGTGAAGTAAAACAAGTCCCTGGTTACCTGGGGACAGGCAGCTCGCAACTGCTCCGACGCTGACGCAATACCATCAAGCTTTCTCCCCAGTACCCAGGCGCCGTGAACCAGGGTGGAACGAAGGGCACCGAGAGCTTCGAGTAGGTCACCGTACCCCAGCACAGCTCCTCGCGCCCGCTGCGCTACGCTCCTCTTAGCCACACACTCCCAATCTTGCTGCGACCCAGTGTACAGGATGATAGAATCCATCCTATCAAGATGGCCGCAGGGTAGTTCCACCCCAGATTGGGACCGGGACCCAGGCACAAGCGCATCAAGTTCCATGGTACTGCAAACAGGGTTCCAGGGGCAGGCAAAATATGTATCCGGTGTATGGTCACAAGTAACAGTTATCCTCACCCTGGACAAGCGCCCGCAAAAATCCGGGAGCAGCCCGCGAAAATCGGGACGAGTTACAGGCAGCGTCCGAGCAGCTCACTGGCGAGGGCTCAGGCAATTACCGAAGAATCTTGGAATTGCCACCTCGGGCATGCACTCGTTCCACTACGCCCAGTGGTAGGAATGACCACGGCGAAATTCAGGCCAATATCCGCATCGCTCCGGTATTCCGACTCCACCCAGTCACCAAAGGCCGCTGTTGTTGAACTGCCGCCGGGCCATGTTGTCCACTCGAGGTCCCGGTTCCAGGGTTGCACAGGCCGCAAACTTCAGGTGAAGATTTCTCCGGCGCCGCCAGAAACTTCAGAATCACGCGATCGGTTGCCGCTCTCAATCACCAACACGGGCATATAGCGCAGGCTAAGGATCACATGCAGGATATCTGTGCGGGATGCGGAGGTTCACGGAGCCGGGATCCTACGCTGCCATCCCGATCGCCATCTTGGCTCCTCCTCCCAAAAACTATTTTTTGAGGCATTTTCCTCTTATTATGTGTGCTGCATAATACAGCACATGTAGAAAGAAGAAAGAAGAAATAAGGAGAAGAAATAAAGATATTTTTCCTGGTTAGGCCTTTGTTGAAAAGGCGTACCATTTTGAAACAATCCCAGGTTTACGTACCGTAATAAATCTAGGATTGTGGAAAAATCCATGGGTGGATGCATGGGATCACCCATGCTCCACCCATACAATGCCTTAAATCCCACTAAAGGTCTTGGGTTGCCTTGCTCCACTTTGAGTGATGCAAGGGTAATGCGAGCCCTTTTTAGAACAAGCTCGTTATGGCCCTAACTATTATGGAAGGTAGCTAACTGTCCACATGATAGCTGAAGGGCTTGCTTACTGTCAGAATGCTGAGCCCACAGTGTTTTCTGTTGTACATTATCTCATAACAGTGGAGTGAGGCAGTGCTGGTGCCCTGATTTTGTAAATCAGCACCATCTGAAACCTCTGACCAAATAGTGATTTTTGTGGTTTTTGTTGCATTTTCAGCATGTAGGTTTTCCTACTCAAAATTGTATAGCCCATTAAGACTCTGCAGGAATTTAGTCTTTGGCCAGTGTCTTCCATGGACCTTAATGATTGTTGGCTAAAAAGGAGTACACGTACAAAAAACGGAAATATCACAGTCTTTGGAGCAGCTGACCTTTGGTTACTCTACCCCCACCTGATTGAAAGGGCCACTGCCAGTTGCAGCACTGACTTCCCTTTACATAAGTAGCCGACTTGTTTGGGTGGTACTACAACAATATGCTTGGTTGTCCATGGGTCCATAGTGAGAGATTCTGTATGTATAAATCCTGGAGATTTTTTTTTTTTTGTTATGAACATTCCTGTAAGGATCATGAGCATCCTTCGTTTTGTGATTGACCTCGAATGTAGTGGTAGAAGTTGGATTGTTTGTTAGACTGTCACCCTGCTTCCTATTTGTTCTCTTTTTGTGAATCAGAATATCGTTCAAAAGTGATTTACAATTGCTAGATCACTTTGAGATCATACCACTGGCTCTCTCACTTGCATATTATATGGGCCAGTGCTAATGTTAAATCCAAATGGGTTTTCATGCTGTCTGCCATTTCAAGCTATTGGCATTGTATACACCCTTGAATAAGGGAGCCCATGGTGGCTGTTTGTAGATATCTCCATCCACACAAAGTGCATCTAAAATGTGCAAAAAAGCATGTTCTGTTATAAAATGTGTTGCAGCAACAATAAATGTAACCAGGGAGAAGGGATTACAATAAGGTTGCTGTTTGCTTTATGACAAGGGAGCACCACATTGCGTCTGATTAAGAGCTTTCATTTAACAAAACAGTGCATTCTGGGACTTGTAACACATGCTTCAATTAAAGCAACAGGATTTACACAAAGGAGAGCAATGGTTTATTTAATCAATCGGTGGTTTGTAAAGCGGGGCTATTCACCCATGAGAGTCTAAAGGCGCTGAGGGGAGGGGTGGCTGCTGATCCATTTGGTTGTGGAGGTTCAGTCGAAGAACAATGTGTATGTATTGCACACACCAGTTCTGTGTTTATTGAGCAATGATCTACTAATGGTTGTCTAAACTCTGGGGATGTTTAGCATGCTGGACAGAGTTGTGTGGTTGCCTAAACCACACCTCATGTAATATTCTGTATTTCAAGTGATGTATATAGATTACTGATGATTTGACATTAAAAATGAATTTGAACATATAAGTTGCGAAATATTGATACATACATTGTCTGATAGAATCTTAGAGCTGTGCGGCCAGGTCACAAATGAAATACAGACGGTTCATTCGAAGAACCAGGTCTTGAGGTCCTTCCTGAACTGGGTCAATGACGGGGATTGCATGAGGAGGAGGGGCAGGGTGTTCCAGGTCTTGGCGGCGAGGAAGGGAGAAGCATCTTCCTCCGGTTCTGGTCTTGTGGGACGGAGGCCAGGGCGAGATGGTTGGAGAGGAGTTGTCTGGCGGGTATGTGGAAAGCGGGGCATTGGTTCAGATTTTGTGGTCCTGTGTCGTGGAGGGCCTTACGTATCAGGAGCTTGAAAGTGATTCTCTTTTTGATAGGGAGCCAGTGGGCTTGTCAGAGGTGTTGTTTCATGGGTCTGTGGCAGGGGATGTCGAGGACCAGTCTAGCTGCGGTGTTTTGGATTGTCTGTAGTTTTCTGAGCTGTTTCTGTGTGATGTCGGCGTAGAGTGCATTGCCGTAGTCCAGTCTACTGGCGATGAGTGCGTGGGTTACCGCCTTTCTGGATACTGTGGGGAGCCATCTTAATATCTTTCGAAGCAGGCAGAGCATGCGGAAGCAGAATGAGGATACTGCGTTGATTTGGCGGTTCATTGAGAGAGAGGAGTCCAGTATGATGCCAAGGTTGCGTGCATGGTCCATAGGGGCGGGAGGGGTTCCTAGTGCGGTGGGCCACCAGGAGTCATCCTAGGCTGAGGGGGTGGGTCCCAGGAAGAGTATTTCGGATTTGTCCGAGTTTAGCTTGAGGCAGCTGTCTTGCATCCAGGTAGCAACTGCCTTCATTCCGTTGTGAAAGTTGATTCTGGTGGCAGTGTTTATTAGTGTGACGCCCACAACTAGATACAATATGTTGCCCCTGTGTTAGTGAAGAGAAGGGAAGTAGAAAAGGAAGAGGAAGTAAAATCAAGAAGTAAAGAAGAGGTTGGATAGAAGATCGGTAGATGGAGTGAGAGAAGTAAGGAAAGAGGGAAGGAGTGTGAGAAAGTCAGAGATGAAAGTGAGGGGATAGAGAGGAGAAGAGATTGATTAAAAAGAATTGGGGCTAGGGGAAAGAGGACATAATAATTAAGTAGGAGTTGAGTGAGCATTTTTCTTTCTTCACAAAACGTGGAACCATGCAAGAACTTTCCTAGGTGTAAGTTTGCTGCAGATAGTTTACATTATTCTTCCTTCCATTTAAACTAATTTTATTGCATAGGGTTACATTAAAATCAATATTTTTACAGAGCACAAAGAAAATTAATTCATATGTACAAGTTTCCTGAACATTTATTTTTGCGTGATGTTGAAAATGAAGCAAATGAATTTCAATAGTTTATTTGTAGAAACACTAATATTTTGAGCTTTCATTTCTAACATCATTTGCTGATATGTATATTTGAATTAGGTGCTCACAGGTACAGTGGTTTTAATAAGCTGCTAAAACTGAAAAAAATAAGTTAAATGATGATATAAGACCAGTGCATGTTTATCATCTGAGTTAACACTGGGAAAGATAAGAATGAAAACGTTCTACTAACTCTTTATTTTAATCGTTATATTTGCACTAGAATATAACAAAAGATAAAATAACTGAAGCCAGTAAATGTTGAATTTTTCTAGATAGAAACTCATTCTTTGAGTTGTATATGTTGCAGATAAACAAGTATATGCAATTACCAGAAGTATCAGCAAAATTGATATATTTATCTGAAAATTACAGAAATATATACCAATATTGGAAATTACAATGCCATTAGTGTTGTCTGACGTTATTGGTTGTGAGCTTTGGAAACCCATTTCTCCTGATGTTAGTCTGCTTTTTGTTTTGTTTTTCTCTCTCTAAATCTTTCAAGTTTTTATTTGTGTATGCTGCCTAGTTTCATTTAGGGATTGCAGTATTTTTGTAATTCAAAAATTTACATTGATCTCCCTTGTGTCCTTCCCTTCTCTACCAACTCTTAAATATTAGTCCCTTTTTCTGTTTTTCAATTTCAGTCTTGTGTTTATTCTACACCACAACTTCTATGAAGAACTTCCATTTTCAAGGCCAAATGTAGTATACATCATAAGCACCAAATCCGTATAATGTGTTTTATTCACTTGCAGGACACACTGTGCAGTAATGCTTATCACCCCAGCCTAGTGCAGACAGATAGGTGCCATGAAAGGACAATTTGAGCTGAAAAACCACAAGTAGTGACATACTCGTTATTGATTTAGTTTATAGCTGGCAATGCAGTAGAAGAATATCACATTCTAAGGAAATACAATATACATTTGTCATCTTAGGGCAGTTATTGTGGCGCCTCTCTGCTCAACAAAGATCAGATTATTTAAAAAGACTTGTGTCTATCTGAGACCCTGCAGGAAAAGGTATGGTTTAGATTTCTAGGTGTCAGTCGTGTACCATATCAATCACACTTTCAATTACTGATTTCTGCAATTTCTTCTTTAAACTTTTACTAGTTTAGTTGTTTTTGCAGAACATAAGAGTATGCTTTAATACATTTTTATCGTGTTTCTTCACCTAAAACACAGACTCTACACACTTACGTCTACCTCTGCATTTCTTAGAGGATTTGTCCCGTCCTTAGACACATTTCTTAGGTCATCATTATTATTTTTAGTAGAGTTACGTGTAATATTAGAAGTAGTGTAATTAGTTGTAGTACTGGTACTGGCAAAAGTAGCGGTATAGATACTATATAAAATGTATATTTACATTATTAGGAATCATGCTATTATGTAATTAATAATAATAAGAAGAAATAGTACCATTTATTAGTTTCTCATAAACAGAATTAGTTATGGGTTCTTCTTTAAGGACGTGGTTCTTTTTCAAACTCAAAATACAGAAGTCTTTAAACTGTTATGTTCTGTCAGATCTAAAATAATGTCTTTCTGCCCTTAGCATTCCTCAGTAACACCTTAATGCTCTGCATCCATGGCACTACATCAAGTCTATGGTAGATTTGAAAGGCCTGCTAAATTCCATTTTGTATAGCGCTACCACACTTTGCAACTGTGATTATTAAAGTTCACACAATGAATTGCATACTCCTGTTTGATACACCTACACTTTACAAAGATATGTGGCAGCTTTGTTGCTGATAGTTGATTTATTCTATGTGAATTGATATGTGTCCTCTGTACTTATACTGCTTATAAGATTTTGCCAATTTTACATTGGTAGAAGAGTACAACTTGTAGTATTCATGAGGAGTTGCTATGTAGTCTTTCCTGAACATTAATTATGAGGTTATTTCTTTACAGTTTCACACTCAAAGGGTACTTTGCTGACAAAACACACTTATTGTAAGGTGTGTGTGTGTTTACACTTTTAACCATTTACTGGCAAATAAATATTCTTATATGATTTTGTACAAGACTCTGGGCCTGATTTCGAGTTTGGCGTTAGGGTATTTATTCT
The DNA here is from genome assembly GCF_964204655.1 of Triturus cristatus. Taxonomy (NCBI): domain Eukaryota; kingdom Metazoa; phylum Chordata; class Amphibia; order Caudata; family Salamandridae; genus Triturus; species Triturus cristatus. Next base: position 1,049,930,839 of record NC_140589.1, read on the forward strand.
GTCGGGCGTCCGAGAAAAGGTCTTTATTGAGGGGCGGAAATCTCATGCATTAACAGGATTCATGACGGTTCCTGTCAATGCATTGAAAGCTTGACGGATGGTTTCGTCAACATGACGGAGCCATATGGCACAATTCCTGTGGTTTTTTGCACTTGCAAAAAGAAAATCCCAAAGCAGGCATATGAGTTATTTTAAAGTTTTGACTGTCCCGTAGTGCCGTGGTTTATCTAGCGATCACAGACAGAGAAAGCTTGCCATTTGTCTACCCTCTCTAAATAGGGTAGGCAGACAAATGTGCAAAACTTCCAACAGCCCTTACAGTTTCAGACCTTTGGAGGTGTATGTCGGCAGTGAAGACTGTGTAGTCTCTGCCGTCGACTTACTAAAGTTCCGCCTGATTCTAAATGATACAGGCAGAATTTCAGTTTGCGAAGTTGCGACAGAGCACCCTGTTCGTCAAACTCTAAATCAGGCAATCAGTATTTATAAAAAGGGAACTTCATCAGTTTCTGATTCAAATCATTGTCAGTGGAGCTGAATGGCATTGTGATGCCTACCATCTTGGAAGACATGGTCAGTACTGTCACATATGGCAAGATCTATGTTATTTTTAAGCATTGTTAGGGCTATTGTGGCTTTATGAGCTTCATCCATTCATGCTCTTCTTCATTCAGTATTGAATGACTTTTTTCTACTATAGTCTTAGTGTGGTGGATGACAGTGTGGTGTAGGATGAAAGGTAGTCTGTGGGCAAAAGTCATAACAGTGTGTTAAAAATTGTTAAGAATGTGTAAAATAAACAAATAAAAAATGGTTGGAGTCATATTTTTTGTTTTACCTTTGCAAACAACTTGCATGTAGCCTTTAAATAAGATTGTTTTGTAGCATATTGATGTGTGCCAACTATTGACAGCTGTAACCCTTGAACGTTTTAAAAGAATAATTTGGAGAAAGAGTAAAATATCTAATCTAATGGTTATTAAGGACGGATAAGTGATAATGTGCTTAAGATGATTGTTTTGCAGTGCTTGTATAACTGAACATTTCCTTTGATTAGCTCATCTAATCTTCATTTCATTTAAATGCTGTAAATAGTTTTAAGCACACACATTCACTGGGGTCTGCTATTACTCTAACTCCGTCAGTTATAGACCTAAACTGTTAAAGGATATGTTCTCATTAAATTTCATGTAGCCTTTACACACATCATGAAAATGTACAGCACAAAGAACATTTTCAATATCAAAATATCAAGCCTATATAAAAACAGTACTGTCATAGGTTTATTAAATGTAACAATACCAGTATCAGCAAGACCTTTATTTTACTAACCAAGACTTTTATTACAAACTACTAGAATGACAAAGCATGGGGTGTGGATCAACACCAAAATAATATTTTATTTATTTCACATATTTTTTAAGAAAGTGTTAATCCCTTTTTAAAGTCATATTAGAGCAGCAAGGGGAGGATAACACCCGATGAATAGACCCAAGCTGCCACATGCTTAAGTCACTGGATAATTCTAGACACAGCTGAACTGATGAGTTCTCAAGGCTCTTTAGAACTTAGGCCCTGATTAAGAAGTCGGACAGACGTGAGTCCGTCCGACATCATTTGGGAACTGGGACCGAATGACCTCCTATCGTCGGTCCCAACCCAGCAATTACGATGCGAGCAAACACTGTTCAGTCGCATTCCTATTTTTTATTTTGGGAGCATGCATTCCGATTGGAATGCATGCTCTCATTGTAAAGAGCTGAGGTGCAGTTGATCCCTGTACTCCTTTGCAGGCACCTCAAGGTGCCTGCCGTGGGGTGAAGGGATAAACAGTGGGGCACCATAGGTGCCCCCTAGGCCGCCATCCGGCTGCCTTGCACCATTGGGCCCGCAAAGTGGGATTCCTACAGCCTTTCTGTGTCTGAAAGGCTGTGGGAATCTGCCATCGTAACCCCTTGGGCAGGAAGAGCCGTCCGAGGGATTACTGGATGCTTTCCGGATGGCAGATGGGCTCTCCGAGCCCGTCGGAGGCCATTGGGAAATCCGTTTTGGATTCCTTTCCTACCAACCCCATCAAAAGCCAATTACGATGCCATAGTTTCCTATGGCATTGTACTCAGGCTCTTAGTGTATCAGAACCCAGTCAGAGAGGAGGTGACAAAGTTCAAGATGGAAACGCATCTGGAATGTAGGAATCTTTCCCACTAAACTTCTGTCTCATTTTATGGAGTGAAGGTAAGTTACCTCATTGACAGGTAAGCGTTGAACACATTAATAATATAGACACCATGTCACTTTTTTTGCCTTATGACTTAGACGGAGGGCTTCGAAGTTAACTTGTCCTTGATATGGGACCATTGCAGAGATATTTGTAGTCCTCTAATATGAAATTTCACTATAACAAATGGTGTAATTGGATGGGAGTCATACAAATACTAAACTCATGTCCAAACTTTTCAACCTAATGTTTGCTACTTTAATTAACAATCAAATGTATCAAAAGGACAAAACATTGACAAACATATCAATTACATTCAAAGATGCTTTTTATTATACATGACAACTCAAGTGCTAAAGAGTGCATCATTCAGACACAGCACATAGATAATATAAGAACTTAAATATTGTTGGAGTATGCATTTGATAGAAAACATGAATGAGTGCTTGCTACCTGCTGACCCTATTGATTGGTGTTAGGTAACAACGATGTAAATGTCTTTCAAGTCGACATGGAGTGAACATGTTTTTGGTACTTTGTAGACAGTGTAACAGTTAAAATAAGGAAAATAAAACTATCAGAATCTCCAACTCTCAATAACCAAATGATGGGCAAAATGCCTAAAAAGTATGTTCACAAATTAACTAAACCACTGCAGCCATTAGAATCTCAATGTGCACACAGTCCCCTTCAGTAGACATATCAAGTTCCCTAACGCAGCTATCTTTCAAACCACTGACAGGGTCAGCTTCCTACAAAACGCTACCAGCATCAGATAAAAGAAAAGTTGTTTGACTTACTCTTTATTATTAACGAACTTATAAAGCGCATGGTTACACTAAGAACAATGTGTCCCCGCGCTGCGATGAGGGAGCAAGAGCAGGTTACTGAGATCTATCCAGGAGGGAACAGGAGAGTCTTCAGTTTCTTTCTAAAAATGCCTTCACAGGGCTCTAATCGAAGGCATACTGGAAGTTTATTCCAGAGTTGGGCCGCCAAAAATCGAAAAGAGCGGCCCCCCATCCTGGCTTTCTTAACCTTAGGGATACATACCAAACCCAACCCCTCAGACCTAAGGCGGCGGGTGGGAGTGTAGGGGGTGAGGAGGCTCCGCAAATAGTCCGGAGAGGTCCCATGCATAATGCGGTGGCACACACATAGTGCCTTAAAACAAACTCGTTCCCGGACTGGGAGCCAGTGTAAGGAGGTAAGAGCCGGTTTAGAGGGTGCTCTACTCGGACGCATCAGGACTAAACTGGCCGCTGCGTTCTGCACGCATTGGAGTCTCTGCATACACTTCTCTGTGGCACCCAAATAAAGGACATTCCCATAATCAAGACGGGAGGTCACGAGTGCGTGAACCAAGGTCCTCCTGGCAGCAGCAGGCAATATGTCCAAAGTCTTCCTGAGTCCCTTTAGAACTCCGAAACAGGCGCCCGCAACCCGTCTGGTATGATAATCAAACGAGAGGTGGGAATCCACCCAGACCCCTAGGTTTTTTGCCTGGGCACAGGGAACCGGAGTAGGGCCCAAATTCTGCGGCCACCAAGCAGACGACCAGACAGAAGGAGCTTTTCCCACCATCAGTACCTCAGTCTTACCGCCGTTAAGTTTTAAACAGTTTGTGTCCATCCAGGCTGCAAGTTCTTGGAGGCATGCCACCAAGTTGGGAGCCGCCGATTGTTGATCCTGAGTCAGGGACACAACCAACTGGGTGTCATCGGCGTAGGATACCACTCCAATCCCAAAGCCTTCAGCAATCTCAGCTAAGGGAGCCACATAGAGATTGAAAAGGGTGGGGCTCAGAATTGAGCCCTGAGGGACCCCATGCTGCAGTTCCATCACTTTAGAGTAGAACTTACCCTGTCTCACCTGGAAGCTACGATTATCCAAGAAAGAGGTGAGCCAGCCCAAGGCCCTCCCATACACACCTCCCTTCTTCAGACGGTCAACCAATATCTGGTGGGCCACCGTATCAAAGGCCGCACTGAGATCAAGCAGAATCAGGGCCGCAGTTTGACCCGCGTCCACGAACTGCCGAATGGTCTCAGTGGCCAGAAGAAGGGCCGACTCCGTCGAATGACATTCACGGAAGCCCGATTGAGTGGGGTGTAGGAGCTGGTATTTCCCAATATGAGCCGTAAGCTGCTGGTTGACCACTTTCTCTGCGATCTTGGCAAAATAAGGGAGAAGAGAGATGGGCCGCAGGTTATCTAAGCGTTCAAGGCCTAAGTGCGTTTTTTTTGGGAGAGGGAGTACAACTGCTTCCTTCCAACATCTAGGGACTGTGCTGGTCTTAATGAGACCTCCAGGAGATGTCTGATGAAGGGTTCCAGGGCTTCTAGGCACCCTTCAAGTCAACTCGGGGAGGCCTGATCTTTGGGAGACCCTGACTTTATACTCCGACAGATATTAATCAAAATTTCAGGGGAGGGAGTGAAAAAGTTCTCAAGCCTCTCCTCCTCAGCTACAGTTACATGGCGTGAACTAGCCCAAGTGTCTTGGTCAGCAAGGACCACATCAGGGAAAGAGGAGTAAATCGTCAGCACCTTCTCAGACAAGAAGTCCGCTATTTGGTTACAGCGTTCAGCTGAGCCTTCAACAGGCGCTACTATAGAGTCCAGAGAAGAGATCTCTTTATAGACCCTAAATAATTCTCTCGTCGAGTTTTCCGCAGACCCAATTCTTTCTTGGTAATGTTCAGCCTTGGTTTTCCTAAAAAGCCTATGATAGGCCTTCAGCGATGCTTTATACCCGTTCCTCCCTTGCGCAGAGAAGTCCTTCCTCCATTGCCTTTCAGCTCGCTTACAATCTGCCTTAGCCATTCTCAGCATATTATTGAACCATGGGGCAGATTTTTGGGTTCTGGTTAGTGTTTTCCACGACCAGGGGGCAGTACTATTAAGAGCTTCTCCTATCCTCTCATCCAATTCAAGACAGGCACTATCAACATCCTCACCCCCTGGCGGACCCCCCATCAGGAGGGCACTCTTAAACTTGTCCGGGGAAAAGCCAGCCCATTTCCGGCAGGCTATACCCTCATTCGAGTGCTCCTGCGCCTTTGACATAGGGCTCCGCACCATGAAAGGTGAAGCCCAATAACAGAAATGTGAAGTGCCTCAATCAGCTAGTGGATTCTGCCCATTCACACAATGTGACACTAGCTCTACACAGCATAATAATTCAAAATACCCATTTGGGCCCTATGTGTGTACCTTTGGGCATAAATATTACTATCTTTGTATTGTGCACTGATCTGAATTTAAAAAAGGAAAGAGTTCACTCCTGTGGGTGTCATGATTACAGGGACATGGACAAATAGCAGCATGCAAGATGGGATTACTAAGTGACAGCCTTCTATATGGTGTGGCCTTTGGCTTCAGAGGCATTTTCTTGTGAATTTTTGTATCATTCTCAGGACTTAGGCTCTTGGCAAGTTTTTTTTTTCTGCAGTGCTGACAAGAGTGATTTCTTCCACCCTTTCCTTGATATGGATGGCTGCAATCAGTTCCAGTGGTAAGTTGTATGGGAGGAGTGGTTCCCTACTGCTGCCTACAAGTGGCATATCACAGTTGGACTGACCCCTTAAGTCAACAAACTAATTGTGCCCTCCACTTTAGGAGATAGTTATTTGGTCTTCGGCTTGGGTCATCTGAATGATTTTCACAGTGGTGAAGAGACCTTCTGAGGATGCATTAGTATTGAACTCAGAAGTCATATTGTTTGGGCAGGGCATAAGATTCCATAACCACTCTAGAAGAGTGTAATTCAAGCTTGGTCATTTTCGCATTGGTCTATAACATCATGTTACATTAACATTTCTTTTGCCCTGATTGTGACCTCTTAACACTGACACAACTGATGTTTCAACGTGGGGGTCTCAAATTGAGAACCACCAGATTTTTAGACTGTTCCTTGAAAGAAATGATACTTGGAAAGTGTGTATGGAAAGAGGAGCCACATTTCAGAGCATTACTCTAATTAAATATTGAAATTGATTATGGGGTTTTTGTACAAAGAAAACCAGGGCATGGATCTAAAACAAAGCCAGAAGCCTCCTGCCCCAGTCCTCAGGGATACTGCTCTGCTATAATGAAGGCCTTGTAGTGAGCTTGGGTCCTTACAAGCAAGTGCAAATGGATTTTCAACACTGTTTATTACATGAAGGTTATACCTGTTGCATTGGTAGTGTTAGGAAGCTGTTAAATATGATGGAAAAATAGTTTGACCTGAAAAAGCAAAGATTTCAAAATGTTAAATAAAAGTATTTTCAAACTTCCCAATGCTAAAAAGGTGTGTTTTATGTGATGCATAATAACTTACATGTAGGGTTAGGAAAAAATGGAAGAAATGCTGCATATCTTAAAACCATAAAACTAGATTTGATTATTCCAATGGGTCTACCTGTTTAATTAGAAAAGCTTGTTAAATAATCCTTATAATTATAACTTGAACTCACACATGGGTGTCACCTATACAAGGCATAATGTCTTCTTAAATATGGCTCTTAAATCAGGCTAAAACATAGATTGAAGACAATGTAATGAGCAAAATCTTCCACATCTCAGGGAACAGTACCCTGCGGCATGCCACATAACACAGCCAACATAACTGACCTGAAAAGGGAAAGCTGAAGGTCTGGAGCCACTCCAGAGAGTAAATGATTTTTTTTATCCCTGTGCCACCTATCCAAATTTCTTCTAAGTGATGAATCTGCCCCACGGCTCATAGTATAAAAAGCAGTAGAGATTCAGAAGGATCACTCCTGCTGAATCCCTAGGAAGAACACACCTAATTTTATCAAGAGAAAATACTAGTGTTGAATTGGCACTGTGGCCCAGGCAAAAACCGGGCTGCCAAGAATGAAGATTAACAGACTCCTGAAGGACTTCTGACTGAAGACAGACAGTTAGCTTGCTACCATCATTTCCAGTGTTTAGTCCATCATTCGGAGAAATGTGATGGCCATTATTGATATCACTTAGGTTGAAGTTATTATCCTTTTCAGGGCAGGGTAACCACTTTCAGTTCCTCTGTTCACTCAATAGTCGGGTGGAGTTATTCTATAGTAAAGCCCTAATGACTCTCCAGGAGGTGAGAGTCCTTAGCAGAGCTACAGGGCAGTACTATTCATAGAGACTGATTTAGAGTTCAAGATGGCAACTTTGACTTCCTCCTCTGGTGGAAATGAAATATTCCCATTGGGACCATGATGAATAGAACAGTCTCTTGAATGAATGTCATGCTCTTGTAAATTCTACTCGATTGAAGATGTATGTCAAGTAGGTGAGAAAAGGCTTCAGCCAATGGCACCCTCCTGGTCAAGCACTTTGGATTGTTAAAGGATTTCAAGATTGAGGACAGTTACTGCAGTGCATTGTGGACCTTAGCACTTCGAAAATGTCATGTGACATGCACCAATACCCTTTTGTACATTTTAAGTTGGAGCTTCTATGTTGTTTGTCTGATTTAGAATAGGATCTTCTACAGGCACTCTACCTGTCTGATCTGTAGTTTGGCAGTGTCTGTAAATGACTTATTGTAAGCCTTAGGTGTCATGGACCCTATTTAAGGGAATTAAAATGATAGCCAACTATACATTGTCACAAACACTGCATTGAGCATTAAATGAGAGGAAAGATCCTCAAGGCTAGTTTGAAGATTCATTTTCTCCTAAAGGCTGCTGGTAAGAGTGAAAGAGTTTAGCATTGCCTATTTAGCTGGGACATTACTCACTCTGAACTGGAGATACATTAATCTGTTCAGGTAGTGGAGGATACTGTCCGTCCATACTAGATCACCCTGCGGCCCAAGCTAGGTTCAATGTGTTGGCCCTGGAGTGAGTTGATATTTTTGTTTAACAAATGATTCTGTGCGTTCTATTTGTCTCAGGAGGCTAGATTATATTCTGTAATTTGATGAGGAGCATATGAAGGTTAGATAGATATAACTGTAGGAAAGCAGTCCTCCATGTCATTTCTTTCATAATTGGACCTCTGGCTTTTACACCTTTGTTGTGAGTGAGTCTACATAATGAGTAATTTTATATTGAGTGATTGAAAATCACCTACTGTGAGCTTCTCCTAAAAATGAATGAAATTGCTTATAGTCCTATGTGGCTTTATACATCAATTGGGAATACAAAAATAAACATTTCCTTTCTTCTTGGCCGCAGGGTAAAATCTGCAGTTTTTAAACTGACTTTATAGTTTGGGTAAAGTCTACCTATACTATAAATGTTGACTACCATGAGGCAGAAAAGTCACAGAGAATCTTTATTTATACATTTCATAGTTTTGACCTCATATCAAGAGTTAGATTTACTCTATTTGAGTTTGTTTATGTACTTATAAATTTGGTCATATTTCCATGGGCAAGCCTTCATGTAATTCATGCTATGAGCTACCCTTTTTGACCAGTTAATTCATTTGCTGTCCAGTTGGCAGTTCAAAGTCCCCCTTGGAACATTAGGCCCACCATGGAGGGTGCTAGACTTCTCCTAGCCAATAAAGGGAGTATGGCGAAATGTTCACAAGCTCATTAGCTGCACCTCCCTGACAAGTACTATCTGTACTGTTGGGATGTTCCCACATGGGTCAATGGGAGGGCAGCCCCTCTGGCACTAATTTCCACCGGGGAATTTCTTTGAGGCTTGGAGAGAAGAAAACAGGGCTGAGTGGGCAGAGCCTAGATGGAGAGAGGGGTCTGTCCAATTTTCCTTCAAGCTGCCATTTCAGTATTCCAAGAATATCTTGCAGGGGCTGATCTGTGGAAGTGTCAGTTAGGAGTGGAGACATCTCTGGATCGGGTAGGGACTCCTACATTTTGGACAACCACCCACCTCCATTTTTAAATTAAATTCTTTCAGAGAAAGAGCAGTTTTGAAAAAGTCAAAGAACTGGTAAACAGGTGAAGCTCTGTCCAGAGTGTGGAAGACCTACTCTGGACGTGCATTCCTGGGACTTTTGTTGGATTCTAGCTCCACAGCTAGTGACACAAACGCTGTCTTGGGGCCAATAAAGAGCAAACTTGATGGGGACACTGAATGAATGGTTGCAACACAGATTGAAAGAACAGTTGAGTAGATATTAATCAGACAAACTAGCATCCATAACAAAGATTGCTGGATAAAACTTAAAATAGCCTAATGGCAAAGGAGCATCCTATAAACTTATGGAGTTCATTTAAAATGTGCATATTGCTGTTCGGGATGACCCAGAAGCAGCAACACAGAAAGCTTCACGAAGCACCAGGAGTCGCACAGGAGCCATTGTGATTTCCCTCCAGAAACCCATTGTTAGAACTAGGGTTTCTTGTTGTCAGAGGTATGCACCCTGTCTAAGCAGGAACCACCACTCTAGTCAGGGTCAGCTTAGATACAAACTAAAAGATAAAGTGTGCCCACCCCCTGGTAGCTTAACACAGAGCAGTCATGCTTATATAAAGAGGCAAGGTGTAATGTATTTGTGTAACACACAGTAACACAATGAAAACACCACAAAAATACTCCACACAGGTTTATAAAATATATCTTTTTAAGAGGAAATCAAGACCAAAATCATACACATCCAATAAGTAGAATCAGAGTTATCAATTTTTAAAGAATAAATCCAAAATAGTGCTTAGAAGTCAATATCATTAAGGTGTTACTTGAGGATGCGCTGGACCAGGGTAAATACAAAGTTCAGGCCAACTGCAATGGAGGGCAGTCCGGCTACAGGACTCACACAGGTCCCACTAACAATGTAAAAACTAAAGGAAATGATGGACGGAGTGTTGAACATTGCAAGCACTCACCCCCAGTCAACTGATCTGGGTTTAATCCATCACCGTTCTTTAGCCCACTCTGCCACCCCAGTTCAGACATGGCCATATGCAAATCAGTCTGACCCTGTGCCTCATGGGAACAGTCCAGCCCGAACTACCAAGCCATGTCTTCCCTGGACCGGAAACAAGCTTCCTAGGACCGGTTTCTGGCATTTCAGCCGTCTTCAGCCAGGCTTGCTTGAATCCAGTGGCAAAGTGAGCAAGGGACTCATGTCTGAGCATACCCTGCCAACTTATGGCGAACAAAGCAAAAACTAAAGGAAATGATGGACGGAGTGTTGAACATTGCAAGCACTCACCCCCAGTCAACTGATCTGGGTTTAATCCATCACCGTTCTTTAGCCCACTCTGCCACCCCAGTTCAGACATGGCTTGGCAGTTCGGGCTGGACTGTTCCCATGAGGCACAGGGTCAGACTGATTTGCATATGGCCATGTCTGAACTGGGGTGGCAGAGTGGGCTGAAGAACGGTGATGGATTAAACCCAGATCAGTTGACTGGGGGTGAGTGCTTGCAATGTTCAACACTCCGTCCATCATTTCCTTTGGTTTTGCCCCACTAACAATGTACCTTGGACCAAGCAAGCGTCAACGTCGAAGACTTGATGCGAGGAGCAGAGGAGGCAATGCGTTGTTGTCAATCTTGTGGATGTAGGCGATGTGTCAGTTTTGATCCATGCAGTCAGGGAGGCCTTTGCCGTCAAAGCCCTTCACAATGGAGACTGCGTCATTGTTGAACCTTGCAGTCGGGTCCCGCGTTGTCGCGCCACACAAGGATGTCCTCAGTTCGGCACTGCGTTGAAGGGAACTGCGTCGGTTCCGATCAGCGCAAAGGTGTCACTGCACTGATTTTAAAGCAAAACAGAACCCACTTCTAAGACCCAGGAGTGGACTGGCACCACAGGCCAGGGTAGGACTCAGAGATCCACACACAGTCCAGCAGCAGCATTAAGTCCTTGATGCCCCTGACACTTCAGAAACAGGGGGCAAACCAGCAAGCCATTGGAGTCACTCTTGGTTCAAGTGAGATGTGTCCAGTCCTTGTTCTCAGAAGAGCAGAGATCAGCAGGTAGCTGGGCAGCTCAGCAAAGCAGAATGCAGTTCCTTCAGAGCAGCAGTCGGGCAAAGTGACAATCCCTGTAGCACAGCAGTCTACTTCTGGCAGTTCTTCACATGTCCAGAGGTCTACTGTCTTTGTAGAGTCAGAGCTCCAGTACTTATACCTAAGTGTGCCTTTGAAGTGGGGGTGACTTCAAAGTAAGCCCTTGAAGAGCACAGGTCCCCTTTCCCCCAGCCCTGTCTACGAGGCTACCTGAGTGGGGTATTCAGCCCTTTGTTTGGGACACAGGACACTGACTATTCAGGTGCACGTATCGGCTCCCCCCTCTTTCTGCCCAGGAAGAGCTATCAGAATGTAGATGAATGCAGATGAGTTCTCTGTCACACCCACTCTTCCTGTATTTGTGGCTGTCTAGAGGGAATGCACAAAGTGTAGCTGTCACCCATCCCAAGCGTGTTTTGGGGACAAGCTGCAGGGCACACAGAGCAGTAAAAGCAGAGAAATGCCCACTTTCGAAAAGTGGCATTTCTAAAACAGTAATAATGTTAAATACAACTTTACCAGCAAAGAGGGTTTATCATTACCATTCCAAAGATATGAAACATGACACATCAACTCCTTTCTAACCAGGAACTACTGTTTAAAAGTGCAGTAAGCAATTCCCGATACTAGCCTGTGAGAGGAGTAGGCCTCACAGTAGTAATTTAGATGTTTGTTACTACCAGGACACATAAAACATAAGACTAGATGTTCTACCTTTTAGCTACACAGCACCCTGCCCTTAGGCTACATATGGCCCACTTTAGAGATGACAAATGTGTAATAAAAGTGGAGTTTAAGGCTTGGCAAGTGATTTTAAATGCCAAGTTGAAGTGGCGGTAAACTCACACAGGACTTGCAATGGCTGACCCTAGACAGGTTTGTAAAGCTACTTGTGTGGGTGGCACAACAACTGCAGCAGTCCCACTAGTAGCATTTAGATTACAGGCCCTAGGGACTTATAGTTAAGCTAAATATGCCAATCAGGTATACACTAATGGTGCCATGTTTAGGGGAGAAGCACATGCACTTTAGCTCTGGATAGCAGTGGCAAAGTGCTCAGAGTCCTATGGGCAACAAAAAGATACAGCAAAAAGTGGAGGTGAGCTGGCAAAAAGTTTGGGGCAAGACCCACTAAGGATGACAGGTCTAACATGTGTCCCCCCCCAGCTGAAAGTGGGGAGAACTACCCAACCTCTTGGGAGTTCTCATCACTAAGGCGGAAAATCCTGACTAGACCATCCGCATTGACGTGGGCTACCCCTGGTCTGTGTTCCATCCTGAAGTTCATACCTTGGAGGGAAATTGACCACCTCAATAATTTTGGATTCTCAGCCCTCATTTGCATGAGCCACCTGAGGTGCCTGTGGTCAGTCTGGATCAGGATGTGAGTGCCAAAGAGGTATGGCCTAAACTTCTTCAGTGCCTAGACCACAGCAAAAGCTTTTTTATCTATAGCCCTTCACCCATTTTCCCTGGGGAGTAGCCTTCTGGAGAGGAGGGCTAGAGGTTAGGCCAGGCCCTCTTCATTGAGCTGTGATAAAGCTGCCCCATTCTGTGTTCTGAGGCTTCTGTTTGAACAATAAACTACTTGGAGAAGTCAGGGAAGACAGGGGCTGTGCACATGGCCTTCTGCACGGAGTCAAATGCAGTTTGGCATGCCTCTGTCCAATCTACATTTCTAGGCTGCTTCTCAGAAGTCACCTCTATCAAGGGTGCAGCAATTGTGCCATATCCCTTGACAAATCTTCTGCAGTACCCAGTGGGGCTCAAGAAGCTTTGACCTCAGTCTGGGTTTTCGGGGCCATGATAGTCTCTGTCTTGGCCTGGAGGGTCTGCACCTTACCCCTGTCCACCAGGTGCCCCAAGTACACACAGACCCTTGCCCTACCTGGAACTTGATAGTGTGGCCTGCCTGTTGCAGAGCCTGAAGCTCTTCCTGGAGGTGAGAAAGGCGGTCCATCCAACTGCTGCTGAAGACAGCCATGGCATCCAGATAGGCAGCTGGGAAGACCTTCATACCAGCAAGGACCGTGTTCACCAAACTCTGGAAGGTGGCAGGGGCATTTTTTAATTCAAAGGGCTTCACACAAAATTGATAGTAGGCATGGGCGAAGTTCGCAGGGTTCTGCTATGCGAGACTCCATTAAGTGGCTAAAAAACTCTGCCATGCTATGCGGAGTTCCATGTGTGGGCGGAATTTGCCGGGTGCCCGTTTATGTTGCCATGTGCAACGCGGTGTACTTCCTAGTGTTGCAAATCACACATGAACGACACTACGCGGTTCTCATGTACGTCTGCGTGTTGGAAATCATGCCCGAACAGCACCATGAGATTAGCATGGGCGCCGCCATCTTGTTTTTTTACTCTCTGTAATGGTGCTGGGCCTAATTTTCAATCCCTCTTTAATCCTCGCCATCACACTTATCTACCCCTCGTTTTTATTTATTATATTAGTGTGTGTCATTGTGTATGGGTATTTTATGTTTTTTAAAATGTTTCTTTGCTTTTGTGTGACTTTTGTATGTTGTTTATTTTTCCCCTTTCTTATTTCTTCTTTCCTTCCCGTCTTTTCTCGTCTTTCTTTGCCCCACCCAGCGCCATGGCAGAGGATCCGCTTTCTTGCTGGCAGCGCTGTCGCCCCGGTGTGCAGCCCTGGTGATGTTTAGCAAGGTGGAGGTAGTAGCAGCAGGTTTTTTTTGTGCAGTGCCAGCTCCCCTCCATGCTGGCCGCAGGCCCAGCAGCGGATATCCCCTGCGGGAAGATCGGCTGTGCTGGGGGACGGTGCGCTGGTGCGTGCGGCACACCAGCCAGGTTTGTCCCACTGTCCAGCAGGGGACACACCTCTGGGTGCATATCTGAGACAGGAAAAAGGACCTGCTAGGCATCGAGATTCTGGGGCTCAGTGCGTATTAATTATTTGTTGTGTTTGTGCTCTACAATGCTAACATTTCTTTTCCTAATACCATGCTGCTCACACTGAGGTAAGTTATGTTTTGTTTACATTGGAATATTATTATGTGATCCAGTTTTTAGTTTCTGCTAGGCAGAGGCTCAGCGCTACCTAATCGTACTCATCATTGGCTAATTAAGAAGCCATTGCAGACTGTCCTCCTGTCACCATAGTGAATCAGTGATATTACTGAGTAGTGCGTTCTCTCTGTGACTTGGTTTATGAAGCTTGTACAGTTCCAAGCTATTTCACAGTGGTGTGCGGTATTCATCTATGCATTGCAAAAAAGGGAGATTGAATTGGTTCATCAAGGGGGTTGAGAAATGAGAATAGAATCAATGATCATTCCATGCAATGCATTAATTTCAAATGTAGTTTTTGTTAAGGAAATTTGAAAGAGGGATTTAAAGATTAGTACGGGCAATTCAAAGATAGTCGATAGACTCAAAACTAGTAATAGAGGTGATCTGCTTTAGAGAATTACATTTATGTCACTGCGTTCGCCTGTTTTAATAATTTTGTGCAGATTAACTGAATACCAATATGCTTTTTTTATCTTCTTCATTTCTTGCATCAGCACCCAAGGGCAAGAAGAGGGACTTTGTACAGGGTCTGGGAGTAGCTGGTCAGCACGAGGTGCCCACCACCAGTGCCACTGCCAAGGGCTCTGCTAACCCTAGCAAATCCTATTATTTGTTATTATTATTTCCCTAATGTTGGGTGTTATGATTGTGGGCCTGGGGTAGAATATTGGGGTGTTGGAATGATTGCCCTGGGTTCCAAGATGTGAGTTGCTGCCTGGAGGCTGGTGTTACTGGTGAGAAAGAAAGTTTCTCTGACACCCTTACCTGCTGTCTTCCTTCCACATGGCGACGAGGACAGAATATGAACCCACTGGTGCAAAGCACAATGGATTACAGTTTTGTTTCATTCCTGTTATCCCTGCATTATTTTATTTTCCTTATACTACATGGTTTTCTTTTTTGGTAGCTGACGTTTTCCGGTCTGCAGTCTAGTTCACAAACCTTCTGCTTTGTTGGTAATCTTTCCGTCTCTCCTATATATCTTGTGGTACTGTAAGAGTAAGACACAGAATAACACTTTGAAGATTGCAGGCCAGGTAAGCTAATATTATAAATATTATTCACCTTGTATGTTTGTTGAGAAGGCATTCTTTTTCCTGCCCGTGCTCTAACAGTTGAGTTCACAAGAGAGTGGCCATGGTCATGGACCAACCCCCCCCCCCCCGAATATTGTGTGCTGTGTCATTCATTTATACAGTATACCAGCAGTTTTCTTTGACAGTGCAGCATGGTTAGAAAAAAGTATGAGGTTCCACTTCTATTGCATTTGCCAACCAATACCATACGTCTTTCACAGACCATTATTCCACCCCTGTATTGTCTAACATTGTGAACCAACCAAATGCCCAGAATGATATTTTTGTTAGACGATACTGCTGTGATGTATTTGGTTGTATTTACGGGGTGGCATATCTGGCATCTAAAATATATATAATGTTTTATTCTAGCCACACAGACCACCAGTGACGCTGGCTTTAGTGCCGCTGCAAGAGGAGAGTCAGTTGGAGGGGGGGAATTGGTGGCAGTGGTGGGCACTGGCAAGTCGCATATAATGGCTTGCTTTTTGACAATTTCTATTACACTCACTAGCTAGTACCAGGGCATTGTCAACTCATGACCGTGAGCCTCCCAGCTTTTCCAGCTGCAGCGGTGGTTGAGTTATTATGGCCTCTTCTTTTTGCAACTCACCAAAAACTCACATAATGAGCATTGATGGCTTGAAGGAAAAATGAAAGACAGGAAGGTTAAAAGAAAGGAAGATTTATGAGTAAAAGGGTGGGTAGGTGAAATGGTGTGTGGGTGGGTAAAGGAATGGATGGTTGGAAGAAAGAGTGGATATTGAATGGATGAATAATGTATTGGACATTTTGGTGAAAGACTGGATGAGAGAAAGTAAAGCTTAATCATAATGGCTATGGGTAAAATTATTAATTAATATTTGGATTGTTTGAATGACTAAGCAAGGCAGTCCCCATTGAGAGAGGCATGCTGCTCATCTTATTCGCTTACTTTGTTTATGTAGAGTTATTAAAGCTATGGCTCAAAGTGTGGCGTATTTTTTATTTTCTGTTCTATTCCCTTGACTCTCTGTATTTGTTAAGTGAGCCAGATGTATCTCACCCATCATTCATCACCCCCCCCCCCCATGGCATTTTGCCACCTATGACCAAAGTCCAGTATGGTTCAATTCGAAACTGCAGAGTTGCCTGTGCAATGTGCGTCCGCTTCAGGTACTATGGCATTGACAAGGTTTTCAATGCATTGCAAACCGAACACACAAGGTGTGTTTCCCTTCGCCCATTCAGTCACCTCTTAGTATTTCACTCCTTTATTTTTTTCCCTAAGTCCTACCGTCAATGCCTACCAAAAAATCGGAAAATCAATTTTTACCAGTTGCCACATTTGATTTTATAACCATGTGAAGTGAAGTGATTCCAGAATATATTTCATGGTTTCTCATAACAGATTTATTTTACACCTGTTCTGATTTTTCCCTTTCGACTTCCGTCGACTAATACAGTGACTGAATAAGCCAAAGATTACTAATCAGTGATCCATGTGGTGTGAACTCTCAAAAGCTCTACTCTACTTGCCTAATTCCTCTCAGGGCTGGCCCGGCTACCAGGCTTTTCTTAATAAACAATGCAAAACAAATGTTTATAAAAGTACGCTTCAAAGCTATTTGTTTTGTATTATTCATTTAGAAGCGCACTCAGCACCCCAGCAACAAAATCTACCCCCTCAGCAATGAACCCGGACCCCAACCTGCCAGCCCAGTGAAACGCCCGGTAGCCAGTCCGGCCCTGAACCCTCTATCCTACCCTGCAGTAGAGTAAGTCAAGTTTCCTTTCTAACCAGCGAATGCATTTTTTAGAAATAATATGTGGTGGTTTGCGAGGCCAGTGAGTAAAGTGGGAGTAGTGCATGATTTGATGTAAAGTTTGAAGTATGGGCTACACTGTGACGAACGTGCCAAATGTAAACTATATAGCCCATTACTTTCCCTGTAGTGCAGTCCATAATTTTCCCTGAAGTCTGCTTATGGCAGACAGGATAATATCTTCATTCCATACATGATTTGTGGGACGTAGTATCTTATTTATTATTCATCTGCCTCTTTGGAGTCAGGTTGAAAGAGAAATGTATTCGGAGAAGAGCAGGGCCATTGGAATTAAAAATAGATAATTGTCAACTAAGTTGCCCCAGCTGCAGACTGTAGCAAAATACCCAACGCGCTGGCTAGCAATAAGCATGGCTCCATTATTTTAGCACAACACGCAACTTGTACTCCATAGTGCATAATGCCGTACTCATTTATGATAGGTAATTTATTTTGCCACTCAAAGTGTCTGTTTATAGTTACTCGAAAATCCTTTAGAAGAAAAACAACATAAAATCACTGTTTTTTTATTTCCAGTGATATTCTGCCTTTATACTTTTATGACACATAGTCAGTGCTTTTTATGCAAGGCATGTGTGGGTAAAACATAATTGATCTTGTGACTCTCCTAATCATAGTCACATCAAATTTCAATGGGCCTAGGGGACCAGCAATGTACTGCTATTGTGCCACCCACTTATTTAAAACAATTGGTCGCACAGAGCATTATTTACAATTTTTCTTTTCTCTTTTTGTTTCGCTCAATATAGCTGCTCCTGCTGGTCCACCCATAGGACCCAACAGGCAGGAGATAGCGGCCTATCTGCGGCAGCAGAGACTGGACTGCATATAACAGAAATACCGGTGGATGGTGGTCCTGGAGGAGGAGGATAACATGGATTCCTTGCAGCTGGGCCCCAGGGCAGCCAGTCCCCTCCAGCCTCCCAGCCATCCCATTGCAGGTGTTGCAGCCAGCTGACATCAATTGCTGCCACACCCACTCACACTGACAAAAGCAGACCATTGCTCTTGTGCATCCTGCAGCAGCTGGACACCATAGAGGGCCGGCTCACCATGATCGAGCCGAACCTGAACCAGCTCCGGACCCAAATCCAAAATGCCCTGTTTTAGCCCTTTTTAAATTTTTTGTTTTGGTGTGAGGGACTTGTTGTGGCAGGGTGGAGAGGATGGGAAGATAGGTGGGACTGGGGGCTCTAGGGGGCACACAACCAAGATGGCTACACGCCAGTGAGGCTCTGGACACTTGGCGGCATAATACTTAATTTATCCTCCTCTAACCCTCATTAATTTGGCCAAAAAACAACGCCGCTTTTGCCTCTGGATCTGTCCTCACTGGTGAAAAACTCGCCATCCTACGATCCTGACCGGCACTTCCAGGACCAGGTTTGGGTGAGCACAGGGCACAAGGGGCGCTCTGCCTGCAGACCGGAGCGGTCACTACCGCTACGCAAGCCCGGGGATCCCACGTGGCTGTGGGCCTCACCGCGGCCTCTACACCGCGACTACAGCTCTCCTCCCAGCAGCGGCCTGCGGACACCATAGTGATTTGCTTCCCCGCTGCCTCCTGTCACCACATAAAAAGTCCTCACGTCGATGCAGCAGTGGCAGCATTGCTCACCTCTCGCTACGCTCTCTGGCTGCTGGCGCTGCGCTGGGTGAGTGCTGGTGCATGTCTACGCCTACGGACCCTTCCGTGCCTTCAGTAAAGACCTATCCTCCTCTGCGCCAGTGGCCGCCCTTTGCGACATCCGCCCCATCCACGCTCTGCTTGCGCAGCGGGTGGAGGCGGTAGGTGGTGCGAGACGCGTTACCTGCGCCGCAACTTTCCCAGACCCCCGTGACGACACATGGAGTGACCGCCATTCTACCCGACGCCCCTGCTGAACTGCTCTGCCTGCTTGTGCTGACATATCTGCCGCTGCACGAGCTCCTCATGATTGATGCTTACCGCTGGGCCTCACCGGTCCATGCCCTGAGGTGGCCTGTGGTGTGTGGTGCCCTTATTGATACACTTGCCCATGCTGCCCGCGCCGCCCACTCCTTACCTGCAACTCCTCCGTGTGTGCTACTGCCCTTGATCACCGAGCGCTTTGGCGGCTGAGAGCTGTGGACCTGCGACATCACTCAGCCCTCCTGTCATCGCTGCTGTATGAGGGCCTCTCCCTTCCGTCAGACATTTGGGGGCAAGCTCCCTTGTGGCACCATCACACGCTGACTCCCTTGTCTGGTATCTATCAGTGCGCCACCTGCTGGGCCCTGGTCCTGCACCCTCATCGTTGCAGACACTGTAGGGTGTGCTTTCTCCTCCTTGGTGGATTCCTGCTTTGTAGTGTCACACTGCATCCTGATTTCCACTCCTCATCCTATGTATTTTTATACCTACCAGCTATGACGCCAGAAAACTCCCACCATTACCCATAACACAACCTCAAGATCATCACCTACGCCGACGACACCCAGTTGATCCTCTCCCTCACCAGCGACCCGGACGCCGCCAGAGCCAGCCTACACGAAGGGATGAAAGACGTCGCCGAATGGATGAAGAACAGCCGCCTGAAACTGAACTCAGACAAGACGGAGGTCCTCCTCCTGGGATCATCACCCTCCGCCTGGGATGACTCCTGGTGGCCCCCCGCCCTGGGAGCCACCCCCAAGCCAACGGACCACGCACGCAACCTAGGCTTCATCCTGGACTCCTCCCTCTCGATGACCAGACAAGTCAACGTCGTCTCGTCTTCATGCTTCAACACCCTGCGCATGCTTCGAAAGATCTTCCGGTGGATCCCCACCGAGACCAGGAAGATGGTCACCCAGGCCCTCGTCACCAGTCGGCTGGACTACGGGAACGCCCTCTACGCCGGCACCGCCGCCAAACTCCAGAAGAAACTCCAACGGATCCAGAACGCCTCAGCACGACACATCCTGGACATCCCCCGACACAGCCACATCTCCGGACACCTGAGAGACCTGCACTGGCTCCCCGTCAACAAAAGAATCACGTTCCGACTCCTCACCCACGCACACAAGGCCCTCCACCACCTGGGCCCCAAGTTCCTCAACAGCCGCCTGACCTTCCACAAGCCCACCCGCCAGCTCCGCTCCGCCAGCCTCGCTCTCGCCACCGTCCCCCGCATCCGCAGAGCCACCGCCGGAGGAAGATCCTTCTCCTACCTGGCAGCCAAGACATGGAACTCCCTCCCCATCCACCTCCGGACAACGCAAGACCATCTCGCCTTCAGGAAGCGACTCAAGACCTGGCTGTTCGAGCAGTAGCGTTCCCCCCCCCCACAGCGCCTTGAGACCCTCAGGGTTAGCAGTGCGCTATACAAATGCCTATGATTGATTGATTGATTGATTATGATTGATTGATTGATATGTGATCACCATGGCTTCAAGTAAGAAGCCTCGTTGTGGGCTTCCATATGCCTGGCGACTTCTTCTGTGCTTGTCTCCCTCATGACCCCTGTCACTCTCTCTGATGGTCATTATTGATTTCTATGCCAGCGGATCTCATTTGCACCTTCACTTACTGCGGTGGCAGCGGCTTTGGATCCTGGGCGACCGGGAAGGCAGTATCTCCTCCTATAACTTGGAACCTACGGAGTGGAGACACCCGGCGCACCCCTGAGGGGGATTTCTGGACTCCCACTACTCTCCCACGTATAACCTGCATACAATATTGGGTGACTAAGCACTGCTCTACCACTGCGGTCGCCCCCTTACGTCCTTTGCTGTGACCGCCGGATCCAGAAACTCAACCTCTGCTGTGAACTTGATGTTTGAGTCTGGAGTTACGTCTATTTCATTCATTTCCAGAGTTCCTGATTGTTTCCAGCGCATGATGGACAGGTAAGTGTTGCTTTCAATATATGAACTTTGCATGTTGGGTAAACGGCCTCAATCTATGGTTAGATAGTTAGTGCTGAACTATGCCAAGTACCCACTCTCTCCCATCATATCCCTGTTCCAGTGGGTAACTGCCTAGCAGTTCATGAGAGAAGGGTGGACTTCGTGACCCACCAGTGACCCCCCAGTATGGGCGATCCCCTAACCAGCTTTACTTCTGTTTTGTTGGACTCGATAGACCTGCACTGCAGTGCCACAGTTTTCTTGGTTTTTGGGTGGGCAATGTATTACCAGCACGATTGAGGTGCTGGTGGGGGTGGGTTGAGGATTGTTGTTGCTTTTTTATGTAACATCAGCAGATAGTCATGCCAACGTACATTGGTGTATATATGTATAGCACACACAGTCATGATGTTTTCTCTTGCCACTTACCTATCTCAGAATAATGGCCTCGCCTCCTGAAATGCTTCGTATAAAATTGCTTACATGGAATGTTAGAGGCCTTTGTGACCCCCGTAAATGTCGACAAATCCTTGCTTATCTAGATAGGTATCAGATACACATCGCTGTGCTTCAAGAGATGCATGTAGATCCACGCCGCTATCCTCGATTCTGTTGTAAGTGGGCTACGGAGCGAGTGTTCTCCTTTTACTCTACATACTCCTGCGGTACTTTAATTTCAGTAAAAAGGAACACACCCTTTATTCTGGGCAGTACTTTCAGCGACCCTTCCGGTAGGAGTTGTATGCTCTGGGGCACACTGGGTACACAGTCAGTTACACTTGTCTGTTGCTACGGGCCCAACACTGATGACCCGGACTACTTTACTACCCTATGGGGACATATTCTTAAAGTGGGATCTACTCACATCATCTGGGGGAGAGACATTAATACTGCTCCGTGCCCTTCTATTGACAGGTCCAACCCTCTCCTTCACCATTACACAAAAACTAATGAAACACTAGTGCGTTTGCTTCCTGACCATGAGCTGATTGATGCTTGGCGCCATGTGCACCCTGATGCGAGAGAAGGCACCTATTACACTACAGCACATGCTTCCTGGTCGCAGCTTGATTATTGGATTGTATCCCGAGGGGTTGTTCCTTGGATTCTCTCAGTGGTGCACATGACCAGAACCCACTCAGATCATGCTCCGGTATGCATGACGATTGCGCCCCTAACTTGTTTGCCTCCCCACGGACCTGGCGGCTAATGCCAGAAGCACTACTAGACACTGCCTTCAAGGCAGAACTTGGAGAGGAGATTTCAGATTTTTTTAGGAGGAATAAGGGCTCAGTCACTCATATGAGCACACTTTGGGAGGATTTTAAAGTTACGGTGTGCGGGTCTGTACATCGAAAAGCTTTGAACTCCTCAGAGATATTCGCCACAGCCTGCGCCGCCTTGAGGGGGAGTTAAAGCAACTGGAAAAAGATATGTGGCAAGATGCAACCGGAGCTCAGAAGGTTAAACTTAGATATAAACTCACTGAATATACCAGCACAGCTGAGTGAGAGGTTCGATTTCGCGGCAAATACTTCACTGCTTGCAGATATGGGGAGGGGGAGAGGTCTGGCACGGCGTTGGCAACAGAAATTCGCTTGTCCCGCTTTTCCAATTGCATTCTGGACATAGTGGACAGTTCGGGGACACGTCACAGGGATAGTCTTGCCATCTTACACACTTTCACTAAATTTTACGCAAATTTTTACCACACTCGCAGGACTGAACCCCCGGATTTTACTCCAGTTCTTGAAAATATCACTTTAGGGTGGTTGGGCGATAATCAAAGGGAATTCTTGGCGGCTCCGTTCGAAGATGATGAGTTCAGAGCGGCCATCATGCAGATGAAATCGGGCAAGGTCCCGGGTTCTGATTGCCTTCCCATTGATTTCTACCAGACATATTTTGAAGAACTGCTCCCGGTGTTGAGGGAGGTCTACATGGAGGCTCAAGAGGCACAGATCCTTCCCGGTAAAAATGAAAGAGGTGCTTATTACCTCCCTCCTGAAGCCTGGAAAGCCTGCAGACCACTGCGATTCCTATCGGGCCCTCTCCCTCATTAACACAGATGCAAAAATCGTTGCAAAACTATTAGCCAACCTCCTCAGTTTATTGATGAAGAAACTAATTTTGCCCGATCAGGCGGGCTTTATTCCTGGGAGGGCGACTTCCCACAACCTCCGTACTCTTTTCTCCATTCTGCAAATGGTAGACCCTAAATTGGCACTAGTGGCAGGCTTTTTAGATGTCACGAAGGCCTTTGATTCTGTGGAATGGTACTACTTTTTACTATCCATAAATGCATGGGGCTCCCCATAGGCTTCTTAGCATGGATACACCTTCTTTATGCCTCTCCCACAGCAAGGGTTTTAATCAATGGTCATACCTCCCCCCGCCTCCCTCGGGGCACTAGGCAGGGCTGCCCTCTCTGTCCCCTCCTGTTTGCCCTTGCAATAGAGCCACTAGCAGCTAAAATCAGACAGCACCATCAGGAAAAGGCCCTTCGATGTTTCCTTCGCCCGATTCTTATTTCACTCTATGTCGATGATGTTACCTTGTATGTTAAAGACCCCCAGCAGAACCTCAACCCGATCCTCCGTGAGTTCGTTAGATTCGGTGGCCTCTCTGGTATCCATATTAATTGGGCTTAATCTCAAATGTTTCCACTCACAACTTCTGTGGTGCAATTCCCTACTGACTTTCCAATAGAATGGTGTGCCACTGACGTGAAATATTTGGGGATACATGTCACCATTGATCGCGAAGAGTTAATAAAGCTCAATTATGGACGTACACTAGAACATATCAATAGCAGTATCACACGATGGAACGCTCTCCCCCTCACTATGGCGGGACGGATCTCGCTCATAAAATGGTTGTCCTCCCCAAGCATGTGTATTTGTTCTTAAATATTCCGTGTGATCCGGGTAGGCCCTTCTTCTCTCAACTCCATTCGGAGCTAATAAGATTAGTTTGGGGCGGTAAACAACCGCACTTGCAGTGGGATACACTCACACGACCTTACTCTCAGGGGGGATTTGATGTCCCTAACTTAGAACTATATTATATTTGTGCTCAAGCACACTATGTCCATTATTGGTTCTACCTTCCCAGATAAATGCCTAATGTTGCAACTGAGCATTGGCTATCGGACCCTATCCCGCTTGACGGGGCCATATTGTCTGTAACCTCACCCCGCATGCCATGCCCGACATCTGTAGACTGCACAGTTATAGCGTGGAGTCGTTTTGCTTGCTGCTTACAAGCTCCCATATTATATTCCCCGTTACTCCTGCTTATATATCACCCAAAGATGCCTGTCTTGCAGGAAGGTGTCTAGAGCTAAACATAACATTCACTGCTGGGGTGACCTTTACCTCAATGGCACGTTTCGCACTTTACAATAGTTATTTAGAAATACACCACCCTCTCCCATGGATGTCTTTCTCTATGTCCACCTGCGGCAAGTTTTTAAGGAGTATACACCCTCATACCTTCAAGAGTCCCCTATTGTCGCTCCACTGATCAAGTCCTGCGCACTAGCAGTGCATCTCATCTGGTATCCACACTCTATCATAGCTTGTACACAGACGTGATCTACATCCCCTGCGCATCCCGAGATAAGTAGGCTGCTGAACTCGGACACGAGGTCACGGAACAACAGTGGTTGTATTGCTGTAAGCAAACTGAACAAGTCTCTTCCAGCAGTCGGCTACGTATTACTTACTACACGTTTTTGCATCGCATCTACTATACCCCAGTCAAACTACACAAATACACACTACGTGAAACAGACCAATGCGACAGATGCAGGGAGGAAGCTGCTGACTTTCTTCACCTTGCTTGGGGTTGTAGCTCAGTCCTTACCTAGTGGCAGCAGGTTTTCACTGCACTGGAGTTAATGACCTCCTTGCAAATTCCATTTTGCCCCCTTCTCGCACTACTAGAGTATACGGAGGAGATACCAGTGACGTATCGCAAGTTTGTCTCATTTACTCTCCTTCTCGCCAGACGACGGGTGGCCTGCCGTTGGGCCCGTGGTCGTGCGCCCATATTCAAAGATTGGATCAGCGACATGATTCTCTGGCAGGACCAAGCATACATTTGTGCCAAACTGCTCCCACTCATGTCCCGACATTGGGATATTTAGGACCCATTCAAACTGTATCTTCTGGAGCACCCAGTGGAGACTGGAAATGAGCCCTGACTACCCCCCTAGTATTGTAATTTATGCCCTCATTCTGCATGGTTAATGACTAGTACCTCTCAAGTTGACTATTTTGGTATTCGCCTTGTTACTTTGTACCACCACAATTGATATCTGCGGGGTTGGACTGAAATGTACAAATTATGTGCTGACTCTGTATTTCAGGTTATGTACAGTGGCAATCCGATGGTCAAATGTCACTGCTGTATATATGCCTATCTACATATTGTTATTATCATGCTGGTGTTTTCTTCATTATGTTTTTATTTGATTCCCTTGTGTCCCCCTTTTTTTCTTTTCTCTCTTATGCTCAGTTCCATGTAAAAAACTCAATAAACAATTAAAAAGAAATAATAAAAGAAGATAGTTGGGACTGGGTTTCTTTGGACATTTCAGATTTTGGGGCATTGGGGCTTGGTCCACTTTGTTTAGGGAGAGGGGTGGGCCTGTTGTGTGAGTGGAGAGGGTAGGTTCCTTCGTAAACAAATAAAGGGGAATCTCTATTTTATTGAAATTTATGCCTGAAGTAGTTTGTTTTAGTTTTACTTTGCACTGCTGCCTTGAGTTTTTTATCGCAGCATGTTTACATGCTTGTAAGAGAGAGTGTACTGCAAAGTTATAGAGTTATACCTCTCTAACTATCTTGACCATTAGGGGGGAGGCTGCTATGACTTATATTGTCTACAACAACCTAGATAAAAGATTACTTGTAGTAGCAGTTAGTTACTTACTTGCTAACTTAACTAGTTTACTTCCCTCCAAAGTTGTCTTACCTGAATATAGATGAAGGAATAACAGGGAAGGCATCACAAGTGAGGTCCCACTTCCACCCAGGTGAGCTGCAACTGTAGGATTAATAGGGAAGGATTATCCATTGTAGGCAACTAAATGAAAATGAAAACACTAAGTTAGTGGGTTATATCAAAGCCTTACAAAAAATTTGCATCAGACTACTACGTGATGACACAACAAGAATTCCTGATAGTGATACAATAACCAAAAATAGCAATAATAGTAATTTGGCTAATGGGGAGCTACTAGTTACTTCCAAAATCATTGAGCCATAAAAAATGAAGTGGACAAACTTAGGTGTTTACAGTTACTCAACACAAGGCCAAAATGATGATGCAGATGATGAAATTCTTGATTCTGTATCTAGATATGGACCAATTTTTATGCACGGGTGAGTAAATGGGGCCAGTGTGGGCTATTGCTTAGAAGATCCTGGAATGAGTTGGTATTGCCTACACCACATCCGCCCAACCAAGTGTGTGGTCCATTGCTGGTGTCAATTAAGCCACACCTCAATAAATGACACAACCTAAAGGAAGGGGGCTAGGCGTTAGATGAATGGATGGGAAAGGGGATTTGGGGAAAGGTTTGACAAGCACTACACAAGGACAACATTCATCTGAGAAATGAGCAGCACATCATTCGTCATCAATCTGTTCTGGAAGGAAACGAAGGAATTAGTATTACAGAGTACAGTTAAATGCATTGCAAACAGTCCCTTTGCCCCTGAGACCCAAGTTATCAGATATCTAAATGTTCTGTCTTCTAGGTTGGGAGCCAACCCACCCACCCAGTTCTTCAAATATAATTGTTAAAAGAAAAATTATATGGATCGCATTATTAGTTGGTGCACCTGCATTCTCCTCGGGAATGCCCATCGCTCGTGGCCTCCTGGTACAGGAGTCTAAAAGGCCTGCAGAATGTAAAACAGAAACTGTATTTTAGAGTCAAGGAGAAGGACAGAAAGAAGGTAAGATTCATGAGGAGTGTATCAAGAAGTCTCGGGGCAGAGCAAAAAAACTAAGAGGGGGTCTCAGAGTTTTATTTTTGCTACAAGGATGACACACACACACACACACACAGCTTTCACAAATAAATGTACCTCTCTCCATTCCACATAACTGAGTACTAGGCCTCAGACTCTTGGTTTACCTTTTAAGTTGATAACTTCTTGCTTCTAGCTGTTGAGTTAGTCCTGCAGCTCCCCACCTGAGTTCCTCCATTCTCCTTCTGACTCCGAGTAACTCCGTCCCAGACCAGTCATGACTAGAGCAAGATAGGCGTGTACTGCACTGCTGTTGAAGAACAAGTAGAGAAAAAGAATTACAGTATTTTCCATTGGTTTTTGTTTGTTAACTAAATTGACTGTTCTGGTCTCTGAAGAACCAGAAAAAAGGATAGAACCCTGCAAGGAAATCTGGTTAAGTGTCAAAGGGCCAATCAACATCAGGGAAAAAATGATCACCCATCACTCAGGCCTCAAACATTGCAAATCAATCATCTCAAGCAAGTTCCCACATTACAGTTCAACACCCTACGTCACTGTCTGCTACCACATGACTCATCAATCATCGCTCACAATCACATGATAATCAGATCGTTCATTGGTGCAATGGTTGACTGTTCCAATCAGGTAGACTAGCTCCTCTTTGATACAAGCAACAGATTGGAATTTGGCAGTCTCGTAAATCAAATGATTGTCTGGGGCAGCCATCCCAGACGATGAAAAAAACAGAAGGATCATAGGAGTGGACCGCACAGATTAAGTAAGTTTTGCTAATTAATTTTGTCAAGGCCAATTACCCCCTGTGAAAAAATGATCACCCATCACTCAGGCCCAAACATTGCAAATCAATCATCTCAAGAAAGTTCCCACATTACAGTTCAACCCCCTCCCTCAGTGTCTGCCACCACATGAATCATCAATCATTAGCCCTCACACTATCACTGATTCACCGTTGCAATAGTTGTAGTTACCTCTTCCAATCCAAGCACAGGTAGTTTAAGTATTATATAGTCATCTTTGACGCCGGCAACACATTGGAAATTGGTATTGGCACTCTCGTAAATCAATGATCTTTTGGGGCAAACCTGCTAGTACTAAGTGATACAAAAAGGGATAGGCAATCGGCATGCAAGGGGGGACAGGAATTGTCTCCAATATCATGAAGGCATTGTGAGGGCTTCTTCAATGCACACTGCATTGCGGCAATATATGTGACTAAAAAATGGTGGGGCAGCATAAATCTGACACCAAAAATAATTAATCTTCCACTAGCTACTTTTTTTTTAATGCAAAGAACTTCAAAAAGAAAAAATTAAAATGTTCTATGGGGGCACTGGCATACTTAGTCTGGGAAGTAGAGTTCATCCTCAAACTCAGGTGGTTCACCCAGAAGTTGGTCAGCTAACACACTTGATTCTACCAATCATCCTCCTCCTGTGCTGTTTCAGGAACGGTGTAATTGTGTGGTATGAAATGTTGGTTAATTTTTTTCATAGTCAATCTGCACTTTTTGAAGTGATAGACTGGTTCTTCTCACTGTAACAACCTCACCAGCTGTGCTGAACACACGCTTAGCAGACATGCTGGTTAAAGGACAGGCACAATACTTTATTGCCAGCCTGATGAGCTGTGGCCATCGGCACATCTTCCCATACCAATATATCAATGCATTTTGATCCACATAGACTACTTTTGGATCATCAAGATACTCCTGGAACATCCTGCGGATGGTCATTGGTGCTGAGACTTGCTCAACCTCTTTTGCCATTGCCTCTGCATTGGACTTAAGGCCTGCCGATGCACTGCCGATGTTTCGCCTGGTCCTTCTGTTGCTGTTGATGCTGGTGTTTTGGTTGATGGTATTGTTGGCTGCTGTAAGAAGACTGCCCTCTCTGGGAGTTGAAGGCAGCATCCCCGAACTGCGGGGGGGGGGACTCTGAGTTCCAGCCGTACTTCTTCCAGGCTTGCTCTACAATTCACCTCTTTTATTTTGAAACATCCCCTTCAGAAAATGGAATGAAAGTGGGAAGAATTTTTTGTACTGGGGATCAAGCGGTGTGGCATAGATGTCCTCTTTGGACGCGATGATGTCATGTTACAGCCTTGCATGACGAAACAAGTGAAGACTTAAGCTCTCAACCAAGGCATTATCACAATACTTACAGTTCCGCAGGAGCAACAAGATGATGCTAGGTCCCTACACCCCACTAGTCGCTCACTGCACCCAACAACGTCAAAGTGCCAGTGGTAGACTAGGCGAGGAAGGAAAGAAAACAAAGGGGAAGCACTGACAATTGTTAAGTCCAAGCACAGAGTTAAGTGGTTTGAGGATATTCCAAAATGGAAAAGAAATAAATAGTATAGATATCTGAAAGACAGTGTAAGGATATAGATAGACAAGTATCATAGATCTCATTAACTACCTTCTATCTTCCCTTCTCTTGATCAGTTATTGCTCAACTGGGTGGCTGATGTGTCAAGAATGTCTGTAGAGAAGGAGAGATAGTTTGGTGGTATTTAGAGACTGAGAGTATATCAAGAATACTAGGGAAAGACGTTAGTAATGTAATTAAATAAAACCCAACATCACTCTTGAGGATATGCATCAGAAGAGTCTTCAGCACATAGTATAACAGTCTTTTTCATTTTATCTTAAACTGGTCAGAACTATAACAAAACTATTCAGACTTTTCTCTACAAAGGAAATGTAAAGGTGTCCCCTTAATCTGCAGGGGTATTAAAATTGAAAAGTCAACGGAAAACAGATCCTCACAGAGAAGGGCAGATTCTTTAGATAAGTATGACTTCTTTGTATACTTATAATACTTTATATCTGCCAGTTGTAAAAATAAGGAACTTAATAGGACTCCTCCAATCACCATCTGGGAGGCGTCCACTTTTACAATGAAAGGGTAAGATGGATTGGGGTGTCTTAATATAGGAGCCTAAGTAAATGCATTTTTTAACTTACAGAAAGCCTTTTCAACCGCTGTAGTCTATTAAAAAAAAAACACCTTTTCTCAATAACCAAGTGATGGGAGCGGCTAAATCAGAAAAATTCTCAATAAAACACCTATAAAAGTTAGCGAAGCCAAGAAACCTTTGTATATCTTTAACCGATTGTGGTGATTGCTAGCTGATTATAGCAGCTACTTTCTGAGGGCCCATGCTAATGCCTTGAGGGGGTAAGACGAATCCCAAAAGGCTAACCTGTGATGTATGATATTGGCATTTGTCTAATTTACAATACAAATGGTTATCCCGAAGTCTCTCAAGCATGCTCCTCACATGTCTTATATGTTCTTTTTCAGAAGAAGAGTACAATAGTATGTCATCAATATATGCAATGACATACGAATCCAGCATGTCTTTTAATACTTTGTTAATTTAGAACTGGAAAGCAGATGGAGCATTGCCAGACCAAAGGGCATTACAAAGTATTCATAGCATTACGCACTAAGTTCGGCTTTGTTTCCATTCATCTCCCTCTTTTACCCTCACTAAATGGTATACCCCTCGTAAATCCAATTTAGTGAAGATGGTGGCATGTTTAAACTGATCTAATAAAGAAGGAATTAAAGGTAATGGGTACCTATTTTTTTATGGTTACATCGTTGAGGACTCTATATTCTATACAACAGCGAAAACCCCCTTCTTGTTTCGGTATAAAAAACAAAGGCGAAGAGGCCGGTGACCGAGAAAGACGAATGAAGACAATTTGCAATATTTCATCTAGGTACTCTCGAAGGTATATATTTTCCTTCTCAGTCAGTGCATAAATCCTAAAATTTGGTATTCAAGCTCCTGCTATTAAATCTATTCTACAATCATATGCTCTATGCGATGGAAGTGTGAGACCCCTTTCTTTATCAAAAACACTTTTTAAAATCTTGATAACAAGAAGGCAAGTCAGGTGTTACAGTGGCATTGATTACCACTGCTCTATTGAGAAGCTCTTGAAGTTGTTGACATGCTTTAGTACAATATGCTGATGTGTAGAATACTGATAAATTGGTCCAATCAACAAAAGAGTTGTGTTGATGAAGCCAAGAAAGGCCTAACAAGACAGGAAATTGAGGTGACTGTATCAGGTCAAAAGAAATTGTTTCACAATGGGAATTTTGTATAACAAGAGTAATATCAATGGTAGCATACTTTATAGGGCCTGATTTAATATTGCTGCCATCAATTGTTTTAACATGCTCCCAGGAGGATTTATTGATAAATGGAATCTTCTTGCTCTTAGCCCAGAAAAAATCCATGAAGTTACCAGTGGCACCCGAGTCTAGCATCACCTGTATGTCCAAAGACATTTGTTCCCACTTCAATTGTGATGCCAGGAAAAATGAGGAGTTATTATCGTTTTGTACTGCATGTTGTGAGACAATTAACCCCAAACCACCCGAAGTCTCTGTCTTGTCAGACTTCGGGTTTAGGAGTTTGCCAGTCCTCCATTTTTCTGTGGCTTCACTAGACAAAATCTAAGGAAATTCCCTTGCTTCCCGCAATATAAACATAATTTTTTCTCATGCCTTCTTGTCTTTTCTTCTTCAGTAGAGGATTTCTTAAGCTACCTTTTTAGGTCTCGCTGAGCCAGTACATGCGCTGCTCTGCAAGACATTTAGTATCGGGGTTTTCAAAGTGCTGCCACAGGCTTTTGGTGGCCTAGCGCTTGCGTTCACGCGAGCGTGCACACGCGCAGCCGCCATCTGCCTCCCTTCCATCACGATCACTTTCACTTCTTCGTGCTGCTGCGCGTGCGCATCACTAGCGGGCTCTTTTTTTTTTTACATTACTACAAGCTTCCCGCGTCGCGCGGCCAATGCTTGTTTGGATAGATGTGTTAGCTAAACAGATTACTCATTGCTCCCTTTAATTACAGAACGTTATGTTGTTCTAGTTTTTCGAAGTATGTTTTCTTCTTGCAAAGGCGATGACCATATACCACGGCGTACATGAAAGGTCTGCACTTTCACATGTAATTGGCATTTACGTCTTGCCTGTCGGAAAGTCAGAAGTTTCCCCTGTAGGTTTGCGTCTTCAATTTTATTTAATTTTGGACTTTCACGGAATTATCAAAGAATTCCACGAGCACTCCTTACAAACTCTGACTGTTTCGGATTCCCAGAAGAAATTTTCTTGTTTAACTATTATGTCACAGCTTCATTTTTTTCTTCATTCTGAAATAAACCGCAAAAGTGCAAATGTACTTTTAAACTATATACATGTTTCCCATTCGCATTCTTTTTTCCTCTGAAGAAAATCTTTATGCTGTGTCCCCATGATTTGTGGCAGTGGTCTCTCTCCAGCCCCACACTTAGGTTTAGACTTAAGGTGGGCCAGCCACTGAAAGCACGAGCCGGAAGCCGGGCCTTGGCTTAGCTCGAGGTCTTCTCGAAACCTTGAGCCCAAAACGAGCCGAGCTTGCACAAGAGGCTATTTGGCCCAGTGGCTGCATCGGTCGACCATGCAATTTGGGTAACTAGGTTGTAATCCCAGCCTCGGCTCAGCATTCTCTGGATTCCGAAAAATTTCCCTGTAATTGGGGAAAAGGTGAACACAAGGTTGTAACATAGTCTGTGCCTGTTTCCATAGGTAAGGTTCTTGCTAGCAAAACTGCCAAAAATAAAACGTAAATTTAGCCCGTCACCAACGCCAAAAAAAAGGGATAGAACATTAACCTTTAATGTCAGAAAGTGGTACCCATCTTTCGGCGGAATTGAAAGCTGTAAAACTGTAAAATCTGAGAATATTCCCTGCTTTCCTGATTTAATAAATTGTGTGATCCTAGGCAAAACATTTTTTTATTTAGCCCCCTTTTTCTTCATTATCACATAAGCGCCTTAATATATTTGGGTCTTAACATGATGTAATGTTGCTCCAAGGTATCTAGGTCACACACAGCGAACACATAACTGGCTTGCCTCTTAATTCACTCATAGCATTGTCATCAGGGAGGGGCGTTCCTCAGTGTATGTTTAAAAAGTCTCACTTTTAATAAATAATGCAAGTAAATGCCAATTATTCTGCAAAATACTGCATATTTTGTGATAGTATACGTTAATTATCTTGTCTATTTTTCACGTTAACACTGTCTGAACCAAGGTTTCACCGTATAACCAAATACAGCAACATGCAACTGAAAGGTGAAAAGTCAACCTTTGCCAAGTGCTTTCCGCTGCACAGCAACCCGCGTCACTGCTATTTTAGTAACTTTTGGTCCCTTTGATCTAGAAACTAAATGTTTTTTTTTTAACTCTGCAAATTATGCAGCAGATGGTGGATTATGTTGCAAACGCCGCAAATCCTTAGTTATGCACAACACAAAAAAGCTCCTGCTGAATCACATAATTCTAGTGGCCTTGGATAAAATCTTGTGTACTGCGGTGAAACTCTTCTACTTTTTAAATGCACTTGTTTGAATTTTGAAGGCACCATATCATATACTAATATGATGTTTATTGCATGATTTACTTACTAAATATTTTTAAGGATCGTCTTGTGTATGAGTTCTTAGAGCCATAGTTGCTCTTGGCTCTGCTCTTCTTGTTCATTTGTTGGCTCGCACGCCTCTAGTATAGACTTACTCCTACTCCTCTGACAGTAGCCAGGGTAGGAATGTACATACTAGAAGTTGTTGAAGATCATCAACATGCAAGTTTATGGTCGTTCACCAAATTTGGCTTGAAACTCTTCTTGGAAACTCCTGCAGCCTCCTCAAGAAAAGATCTACTCGCACAGGAAATTACCCTCTAAAAACTGGAGAAATTGGATTGACCACATTTAGGAATGCAAATTTATGTTTGTGAGCCACTGCTGTGAATTTGCACACACACACTCACAATGCCTTTTTTGTGCACTGAGGAGCCTCATAGAAGCACAAATACCTTTCTTAATCGGAGTCAGAATTTTGTTTGTCTTTTAATTGATAAACATTGTTGTGTCTCGAGCAGAAATATGTTAGAAGCTTTAACCTCCACAAGTTCATATTTTGATGGTTCATGGACAAAACCTGGAGAGATGCTTGGCAATTAAATCCCACAGCCTTACTCTTCCGCCTCCTCCATAAAATGCCTCTACAACACAGTTTGGATATCCTTTCCCTACCTATTCATAAAACCTGCATGAACTTCATGTTGGTTCATCGACCATTTGTTTGATTTCCTAAAAATGTTTTTAAACCATCTAAATGATGTCAGTTGGTATGCGTGTAACAATAATATCTTGATATAGCTATTTCTACCACATTTCTGTTTCTGAGCCCCATGATTAACAGGCATTGCTGGTACCCAACATAGTGGTGCTCTAGCTTACCAATCTTAGAAGAATTGGAAGACTTACTCAGTCTTGCTTGGATCCGTAGATCGAAGCCGCAGATATGAAACTGAGAGTCAGCCTCTCAGCTCAAGTGTTACCTGTGTTCATTCGGGGGTATTTATCACCCGATGAGTTGTTTATTTTCCTAAACATCAATTGGATCTTATTCAAGCCCATAACCTGCTGTAGCATTTGTATGCTGATGTGATGCAAATAATACCGAAAATTTAAATGCAAAGAACCCGAAATCATTCTTTTTTGGATGAAAGATTAACTTGTCAAAGACTTTGCTGGGATCACCCCTCAAGATCTTCAGCCTGCTGGTGAATCCAGTCCATACATTTAAAATCCAAATTTTATTTATAATTGTTGCTGAACAAACCTTTTCATACATTGCTTAGTTGTCATATTTGTTTTTAATCCCTTCAAGCGAACACATTATTCACCATATACCACCCACAGTGTGACATCTCCTTTGATCAGTTGTTGACTATCAGTTAGCAATACCATATAAATATTTTTGTTAAAGAAACTTGCTGTGAAGCCCCACCTCTCCCAGATAGCTGCAACATGCCCCACAGCTGTCCTGCTTCATGCACAGCATCTGTTGGAGACCCTAGTCATTCACCACTGACTGTACATCAAGGCTAGACTTAAATTGAAACGCTTATCCTTAATACATATACGCCTCTCCAAGTCGTTCCATGATTATCCTGTTAAGAGCTGTAAAGTCCAGTTGTGTTGCTGCATAATCCAGAGCAATCATGACTGGGTTTTATTCATAATGGCCGTTTGGAGACGCTGCCTCCCAAATGCAGAAACATCTGATCACTTGTCCACACCCGGAACTCTCTTTTTAGGTCTCGCCTACGCAGTGCGCATGCGCTGCATAGGAGGACCTTTAGCCGTCGCGCTGGTCATTTTCAAGCACATACACGTGCTTGTGGCAGCATCCAACTTGCGGGAGCGTGCCACAAGCATGAGTGCAGTGCTTGAAAATAACCAGACTGCTCTCACAAGCGCGCGCGCGCCTCGCCCACACGTCCCAGCCACTCACTCGCTCCGCCCTCTCCTTTTTGCTTGCGCGTCTAGTTTACACATAACTCCCCCACTTCATTTGGAAGTCCCACAACCGTCTTTGCATTCCCCGCGTAATTCAAACAGGTTCACTAGACAAATGCCCCCTCATCGACCTGAGATCCTCTCAACCTGCCCCCCGCTCCTCCGGTGGCTGTCAAGGATTTCCAACTTGAGTGCTCCTCCCACATCTTCTCAGCCGAGGCCAATAAACGGAAGTACAGCATGTTCATTCTGAGGACTCCTAAGTAAATAACGCCTTGTTCTCCTTGCAGTGTCGATGTAGTTCGCTTTCCATGGCTCTGCTTCCTGTTTGTGCACTTTTTCTGCCCTGCTGACTACTCAAAACAAAACATTGCTCTTCCGTGGTTGAGCGGCGCCACATAAAAGCCTGCAGCCGCCCATGACTGCTACCCGCCCAGCCAGGCAGAACACGAGTCTGGGCCCACCTGACAGACTCAACTGCCTGTACAGGCGTCAGACATGCTACAAATAACTGGGGCACCATGGAAGGGGGTCATGCAGGGGCACAGCTGTAACACAGAACGCCTACCAGTGAAGCAAAGTCAGGCCACAACATCCAGGTGTCACTGGGACTGGGAGTCAAGATCACATGGTGGCCTCTTATGAAAACAGCAATGCTAATGATATGGTATCCAGTCAAAGGAAACACAGTAGTAATAATGTAAAAACATACATATATAGGACTTACTGTACTCACCAATAGATACATACAACTAAATATGCCCATAGCATGCATTGCTGGTCTCAGAATGAATTCTGGGCGCATACATCATCGGCGAAGCGCTTGCATTTTCTGTATACGGCATCACCAAAGTGTCGCTCTGCTACATGAGTCTTTGAGCTCACATCCAAAACGCTGCACCGTTTTTAATAACATTTTCATATCAAGGGAGGCCCATTGTCTTAATTACCAAATGATCGTCAATTTCCCATTGTCACCTATTACCGTATATCCTAACCTTTTTAAGTGATACAACATTTCATCAAACTGCATGATTATCCAGAGTTTATATGGCATATGGGGTGTGATGACGTAGCATGGGACCGTACTGTAGTCACGCTATTGCTGCTAGTTAAATCAGTGCAATTCTTGAGTATTTTCAGTAGCTGCGCCTGCCCCACATTAAGGGGGTCGTTCAGGGTAAAGAACAAAATCACGTTTCTCATCGCCCACTCTGCATGTTAACATTCCCCAAGAAGAGGCATTCTAGAATGCTTGCTTCTTTGATGTGTCAGCTGGGGATTTGACTTCTATGGTGACTTCATTCACCGGCGCCCCCTTTAAGGGTTTTATGGTAAAGTCTTTCAAAGGAATCCAAGTAGAAAAGTAATGCGGTTTATTCTTGAGCAGCAAAAAGCCACACAAGGGAAGAGGCAACACAAGCTGCCAGGAGCAGGAATGCTCACAGAGGCAAACTCTAGAACAAACTGACATTCCACATGTCAAACAAACGCAAACAGAAAACCATCAAGCACTGGAAAACATATACAAACCCATGCAACAGGTTTCCACGAAATAAAACTGTTTCTGCATTTTGTGCCGCAGATTCCTGGCCATTTGCTGCAGAGCATTGCCATGTGTCTGAATTGCAATACATTACAATTCCGCTCAGCATGCGCCTCTATTACATAAAGATGACAGGAGCACGCGGTGGGGCTTTAAAGAAGATTCTGGACACACAGGTGAGGTACCCTCGGTTCAAGTATTCTCCTACCAGCACAAGCAGACGGACAGCCTTCCTTACACAAGTATTATAACCTTCTTTACTGCCTGCAGACGATTCAGGTCGTTCAATGATGTGCTTAGAACACAAATCTTGCAGGATTATTCAAAGTTTTTCCTTGTGATCTAAGGGGACTTTACAGACTCTGTGAGGTATGTGTGGCATTGGTTTTCATTAGAATCCTGTGTATAAAACCCTCAATTTATGGAAAATAATTTTTTTAAAGCAAAACATACTCATTATTAGTACCCTTATATTTACTGACTAAACTATTGATACCATATTTGGCTCTAAATGGATACCTAATTCCGAAATGGGAACCCCTTTTTTGGCCACATACATTTTCTCTTCCGTTACTCTGCCTGAAAATTCAAAATTTGCCCGTAAATATCCCAATACGTCAATCTTATCACCAGTATATCATATAGGCCATACAACATGAGGAAACAACGCTTTTTCTCCCCATGGTTTTTTAGGTCTCGCCTACACAGCATGCGCGCTGCATAGGAGGGCCTTTAGCTGTCGCTCTGCTCATTTTCAAGCACACACTCGTGCTTGTGGCGGCATCCACCTTGTGGGAGCGAGCAGGGGCGCGCTTGAAAATTAGCAGACTGCGCACGCACGCACCACTCCCGGGCTTGTAATTTCTTTCCCTCTGTTTACACCTTATTTCCTGTCTTCAATTGATTCCTTGTTTATTCACTTCTTTCTCTTAATCTTTTTCTATTCTTTCCATCGGTCCTTTCCTTTCTTCTTTCCAATGTTCATCTTTTCTACTGTCGCTTCATCCTTGTTACAGCAGGTCTTAAGTATACTTTACTTCCTCTTGAACAGTCCATCGGTTGAACGCGCCAGCTTTGTGAAAAATTGCTGCTAACCCTTTGCCCTGGTCGAATGTCCTAGATTTGGCTGTGAAAGAAATTGCTGCTTTACTCAACCTTTTTAACTTTATGACTGTTTTAAATGTTTGCAAACCACTAATATGGTCTTGCTGCTTTTTACTCTGTTGTTTGAGTCTATTACAAGTTCATTTTCATGTTCTTGCATTTAGGTTGGCACTTACTTATTTTGCACATTAGCTGCCCTGCCACGTTGCTAAACACCCGCGCTCTCACTTGCTGTGCTATTTTTAACTCACTGTGTTTTTTAAAATAAAAAATGTAATGGTTTATAATTAACCACATAAAAAAAGATGATTATTAATCAGATTGCTTCAGGGTGTGGCCGCAGATTCACCACAAGTGGATGGAAGGGCAGTCCTGATCCTCCTTTATGTGAGCGACGCTGTCCTAGTGTAAAAAATGGCCAATGGTCTGCATAGTTTAATTGACTGCCTTCTAAATATATAGAGGCGAGGGAACCTAAAATGAACGTAAAGAAAACACATACATTGATCTTTGGAGCAGTCGTGTGTAAATCACGAAGTTCCCACATTAAAGGCATACATATCACGAGGAGCACATCATTCTCCTATCGGGGCATTCTTTTTACTACTAATTGTTTTTGAATTAAGCACATTGATAACAATATGTTAAAGAAGATGTGTGTCTGCAGGGGCATCTTTAGGTTTGCCTCCAAATTAGGATGTTTAACCATTCGGGAAATGATTTCAATATTTTGAGCCGAATGTTCTTCTGTAGCCTCTTTTGGTAGTGGGCTTTGCGGCCATGCCAAACACAAAATTTTCCAAGCTCAAGAGAACATTTTTCTGTGGTGACTTCTCGCTGGTCCTCAGTCTGCAGTGGCGGACATAGTACATAAAAAATTGGGGTTGCCACACTTGGATAATCTATAATCGATTTAACCTATACAGTTGTGGCACTCATTTTGGTGCACAGGGGGGACTGGGTTCAATAAATTAATCATATTAGATTGTTTAAAATTGGTTAAGGCACGGAGAATTTCGTGGCTCCCGTGTATCTCTGTAGAGCTGACACAGCTCAGTAAATAAGCCAGACTGTATTACGCATTTCAGCAACAGGGAATTGAAGCTTATACAACTTAATAAAACGAATGATGACAGACGTGTTATTGGCTCCCACAGGTCCTCTGTGACTGCATATCACTCAGTGACACCCAATGAGGGGCCAAAGCTGTACCTGTCAATTACACACAACATCCAATATCGCTTTGTCTTAACATGGCTAAGTCTGGGCACAGCACATGTACTGATGGCATTCCCAACATGCATTGGCATAGCCAATAGGTCTCGCCTTTGGGACCTTATAAGTGTTTAACCATGCAGCAGTTAATGTTGTTGCACCAATGATATTATGCTGCATTACTAAATACTTATAAGGTCCCAAAGGTGAGACCTATTGGCTATGCCAATGCTTGTTTGCATAGGTTCTGGCCCCCCTATTCGCTCTGTATCCTGTTTTCTCTCCTTGTATATAGTGTACGCATTTCAGGATGACCCTTTTCTCTTTTTCTCTCACTAGCTCGATGATCTAATTTCACCACCAGGTCAATGAGAGCATTACAGGACTCAGTTGGGTCTACCATTCGTGCTAAAAGGTATTTTAACTCACCTATGAGCAACATATAGGATAGAGCACTGCTTTTCCCTCTGGCCATCTAGACTCCGCTACTAGTCTTTTGAAAGTGGTAATATACGTCATCAAGTCTTTTGTTCCTTGCCTAAGGTTTAATAACTCAGTGTCTACAGAATGCACAAAAGAATCCTTCTGAAACAAATGTCTTAATGCCTCTTGAAATGCTGTGCATTTGTATAATCATGGATCATTTCTATCTATTAATGGGATAGACCAACACGCCACAGTACCCCCCTGATAAGACAATACAAATGCCACTTTGGCCTATTCAGAGGGAAAACAAGGTTTACACATGAAATGTAACTGGCATTGACTAATAAAGGTGGAAAACTTGGAAGGGCCTCCCATGAACCGTTCCGGTGGGACCAAAGGAACAGTAGGTGGAACTGTTACCTGTATCACTGGAGTACTGGTAGTAGAAGAGGCAGGGGACAAGCATTGATTTCTGGTAGTATCAGTCAGACCCCCCAAACTGGATTCGGATCTCATTCCTTGCTGAAACGAATCCACTCCTAGGGCTAGGGTCTGAGTTTCTT
This sequence comes from Triturus cristatus, assembly GCF_964204655.1. Lineage (NCBI taxonomy): Eukaryota > Metazoa > Chordata > Amphibia > Caudata > Salamandridae > Triturus > Triturus cristatus. The sequence goes on from NC_140589.1 coordinate 1,049,971,007, forward strand.
TCTGCAGGTATCCAATCAGTAAGTGAAACTTGGGATTCATCCTTATCGCTCGGGCGAAAAGGATAATGTGGGCTTCGCGTTCTGTCATGGTACTTACAGTTATGCAGGAGCGATAAGATGATGCTAGATCCCTACACCCCACTAGTCGCTCACTGCACTCAACAACGTTAAAGTGCCAGCGGTAGACTAGGGGAAGAAAACTAAAGGGAAGCGCTGACAGTGTAAGGAAGGAGTGTATAGAGTAGCCACGTATCATATATCTCATTAGCTCCCTTGTATCTTCCCTTCTCTCGATTGGTGATTGCTCAACTGGGTGGCTGATGTGTCAAGAACGTCTGTAGAGAAGGAGCGATAGTTTGGTGGTATTTAGAGACCAAGAATATAACAAGAATACTAGGGAAAGAAAACCCACCTACATCAGTTTTTAGGATATGCCCCAGAAGAGTCATCAGCACATAGTATAACAATCTTTTTCATATTAGCTTAAACTGGTCAGAACTATAACATAACTATTCCGACTTTTCTTTACAAAGGAAATGTAAAGGTGTCTCCTTAACTTACAGGGGTATAAAATGCAAAAGCCAACAACAAACTGATCTTCACAGAGAAGGGCAGATTCTTCAGATAATTATAACTTCTTTACATACCTATAATACTTTATAAGTGCCTGGAAATAATTAATTTCTTGTCTTTTATTTGTATTTTTTCTTGTTCTTAGGGAAATTAGTAAAGGTTGCCCCAAGCTCCACCGCAACTCAGGATCGACATAGGAACACAGAAACTAACCGCCGCAGCCGGGTGTATCTGAAGCTGTTGTTATTACTGAGCCTGCTAAGAGGGACACTGCCACAGCCGGTAACGGGAGATAAACACCACCACTGCCGGGATCAGGAAGAGAGGCACCACCGTTGCCAGGATCAGGAAGAGAGACACTGCCGCCACTAGGGATCGATGAAATTCACTACCGCGACCAGGGTCCTCCAAGATCACCGCCGCAACCGTCAGCACAATCAGGTACGTTTTAACAGAGGTGAAGGAAACAGGACCGAAGAACATCGACGAGTTGCAGGATTCCAATGTCTCAAAAAAGTAGAAGAACGTCAGCACGCCGGTAGAAAGCCGACGCAGCCAATCTACCAGGAACACTAGAATGCAAAGCGTTCTCTGTGGGAGCGAGGTCTTTTATACCTCACTCCCATTTGTGCTGCAGCACGAATCATGGCAGGCACAACAGGTATGCGCTTCTGTGTTTTCATTAACACCTGCTGGGGCAAACCTTTCAGCCAGCTACTTTACCTGGTCATGCAGCAGATGCAACAATGAGATAGCTTGGCCCTTCGTACTGTCTTCCTTGCTAACTTTCTGTGTGAAAACCTCAAAAGGGAGTAGCATCTGTGTCAAGCATTTGACTAGGCTCCATTTATCCACATCCATGGTCATAGCATTCCCAACTGCATCCCCTCATCCTAGAATGACATAGTCATTGATCTGTTTGTACAGCTCAAAGAGACGTTGCAACATGTAATAGGTTGAGTTCCAACGTGTTGTTCCTTTCTGTATCAGGGCTTTAATTGGTGCTCTATTATTACGCTGAATAATCCCCAACTGCTTTCGGGCTTTAAAAGAATGGCTGAAATAAGTGCAGATTCTTCTGCAGGTGGTCAGTATGTTGCTGACTATATATTTTTTTGAGAAAGTTTTGCACCACCAGGTTGATGCAATGGGCCAAACACAGGACCCTGAAATAGCCTCTGTCTTACATGGCCTTGACTATGTTTTTCTCCATTGTGAACATGGCCACTGTTGCATGACGCCAAAAGCTCTTAAAACTTTCTTCATGGGCATGGTCTGGCTACTGATGGAGTGAGACGCATGCCGTGGGAGCTCCGGGCCGCCACCGGTGATATCCGCATATTTAAGCGGCACTGCAGCCTCGGGGGTGCCTTGGCTGGGGGTGACTGACCAGCGGAAGAGCCCAGGCTACTGTCCAGAGGCCCGGCATCCCTCTGAATCGGCCAGCGGCGGTGTGAACGGAGATGGAGGGTGAGTGCTCCGGCCCTAGGGAGTGCATCCGCCATCTTGAGGATCCCGGCCCTGTGCGCCCCTGGGTGGACAACCTCATCACTGACCTGCAACCACTGGTCGGGGCCCGCCGGCGGAAAGAAGGCAGAGCTCCTAGCGGAGGTACGGGGGCTGGGGTGCACTGGCGCTGCTGTCCCTCCGAATCGCCCGGCAGCTGTGTGAACAGAGATGGAGGGGGAATGCTAAGGCTTTTGATAGTGCGGCTGCCATCTTGAGGATCCCGGCCCTGTGCGCCCCTGGGTGGACGAACCTCAACATCGGCCTGCAACCTCTGATCGGGGATCGCCGGCAGCAAGAGTGCAGAACTATCAGCGGCGGTATGGGGGCTGGGGTGCACTGGCGCAGATACCTGGGGGTGCCCTTACTGCCAGTGACCCGCCTAGCTGCCATTTTGAGCTTCCACAGTGCTGGTCTCACACGGGCGTGACTGGCGCTGCTTGCTCACTGGCAGAGACACTTCTCATTCAGCTGGATCTCGTAACCCTCACGCCGACACTGCTGGAGGTGCTGGCTTACAGGCTGGGAGATGTTCACAGGCGGCACTCTGCCGGTGTTCGGCCCGGCAGCCATCTTAGACTCTTGCTGATCTCCCCACCCTGGATCTTCATGGGGCCTGACGCACACTTTCACCACCCCGGCGAGGCCTCCCTGAACGTAGCTGGGCCCTGGGTCACCCCTGCTGAGGCTGCCGGAGGCATCGAGCCACGCATGGCGGAGCATTGGATGCCACCAGATTGTGCCTCGGCACGGCGTTGGACACCTCGGGCCTCCTCAGACATACGGGGCCTAGCCGGCATCTTCACTGGCCCGGCGGGGCCTCCCTGAGAATAGTGGGACTGTCACGATCCGCGCTCGGGTGGCGCTGAGTGACGCATCTCCTCTACCCCTGGACTACGGCCGAGCAACTCGGCGACCGCAAGAACTACATCCCCCAGAACTCCCGGTAGTTCCCGTCCCACGTGACAGTTCACGCTGCCGGAAACGCTGAAAAGCGGCCAATTCCGGGGAAGCAGTGCCGATGATTCTCTGAAGCCTTCGGTACCGGAAGACCCGAGCGGATGGTTCTCCTCAGCGGCTTGAACTCCAGACCACGAGAGACTCCGACCACGCCTCTACTGCTTCTTGTTCCTCGCTCGGCAGCCTGTGAGTATTTGAGACAGGAACTGCCCGACTTTAGCCCTTTCGACTTAGACGCGACCTCGGACCATCGAGGGAGAGCGCTAAGAGGCAGACAACGCCCACAGATTTCCGGGCATCTCCACCTGGGGGTTTCGCTCCTCTGCTCCCGGCTCCTCCTGGAGCATTGAGTAGCAGCGCAACGCCACAGGCAGCGCCCACGGATTTCCGGGCATCTCCACCTGGGGTTTCGCTCCTCTGCTCCCGGCTCCTCCTGGAGCATTGAGTAGCAGCGCAACGCCACAGGCAGCGCCCACGGATTTCCGGGCATCTCCACCTGGGGTTTCGCTCCTCTGCTCCCGGCTCCTCCTGGAGCATTGAGTAGCAGCGAAACGCCGCAGGCAGCGCCCACGGATTTCCGGGCCACAACTTTCCCATAGTATCGCGCTCCTCGGCTCAAGACCTTGCTGAGCCTAGAGTAGCAGCGCAGACACCTGACAAGACCAACCTCCACCTCTTCCGCGAATCTGATCGCCACAGCGAGGTTCTTACAGTTCCGTGACGTAACGGTGCTGGAGACCTTCGTGCGCTCGGAAAGGAGGAGAAGACAACCCTTCTCGTTCCCTCCACAGTAGACGGAAAGAGACGACCGGTAAGAGAGCTACACACAAGGGGGAGCCAGGGGAAGGGGTAAAGGGAGCCATCACTCATTGTGTGTTTGTCTATTTCACAGATCTCCCGCCCAGCCGTCCCTATCCGTCCTTCCCTCGCTCACCTACCCCTTTCGTCCGAGTGTATTACACATCCGCCGGACTAGGGGCAGATGGGAGGTGGACCCCTTAAAGCTTCAGCGTCATCCTGAGGAGCGAAACCAGTGGGATCCCGACAGAATCATCGGCCCACGAATTATCTCCTCCCGATCACGCTGTCGTAGACCATGACCACCTTAGAGGACGTGGTAGCCGCTCTTGCCCTAGTGCAAGCAGAATTAGCTGCTTCTCGTTCAGACACAGCCGCTCTACATACACGGATAGATCGGCTCCAAAGGAACCCCTTCGATGCAGGGACCCCGTTCCAGTCATCAACCCAACCTGTAGTGGTAGAAATGCCCACACACGTCCCGTTGGCCCCTCCTGAACGCTTTCATGGAGACATACAGAAGGTGCAAGTCTTCATGACCCAAGTACTGTTGCATTTCCATTGTAAGCCAAAACTCTTCCTTACCAACCAAGCCCGGGTAGCCTTTCTCATTTCCTACTTGGCAGGGGATGCGGCTCAATGGGCGGTTCCCATAGTCCGTCGTGACGAAGCCCTGTTGTACGATTGGGATGCCTTCCGCATCGCCTTTGAAAGAACCTTTGACCGCAGAGCTGATACCTTCTCGGCTGACCGAGACCTGCTGAAACTACGGCAACACCCCAATGACTTCCTAGGCTACCTCAACAACTTTCGTCGGTTGGTGGCAGAAACCGACTGGCCAGAAACCAAACAGTCTGCCATTTTCTACGGAGGGCTAACGGACGAACTAAAGGACGTCATCGCCCAAATTGATCCCCAACCCCAAACTTGTTCGGCGATGGTGGAATTGGCCGCCCGTTTGGAGCATCGGCTCAGAGAACGAAAAGGGGACCAGAAACGGAAAGATAAAACACCGTTCTCCTATGACCATGCCCGAGCTTCGGAACAGGCGGCCTCCAAGTCTGAGGCCATGGAAATCGGAACAGTGAGAGCCTCGCTAACCCTGAGCGAACGTGATCACCGCCGTAAACAAGGCCTGTGTTTGTACTGCGGGAAGAAGGGGCACTTCCTTCGAGAATGTCCGGTGAGACCCAAGACGAGCAGACCACGCCCCGGACAATCTGCTATGGCCACAGAAGAAGGAACCGCGGGAAACTCCAGAGCTTGAAGGTACCGGAAGGGAAGCCTCCAAGCCACCACTCCATCCCTTCCATGGAATCCGACACCTCTCGAGAACCAGATCACTTCTTCATCTCCCTGGAAGCAGTGATAAACCAGCAAACACAAACCATAAGAGCCATGATAGACTCCGGGGCTACCGGATGTTTCCTGGACAAGCAGGAAGCAGAAAGGCTAAGGATTCAATTAACGCCCAAGGAACAGCCCGAACTCGTTTTTGCGGTCGACGGGAAGGAACTGGAGTCGGGACCCATCCGATTCGTCACCCCGTTTCTCTGGATAACCATAGGAGGGGACCATGGCGAGTGGCTGCAGTTGAATATAATACAAGCTCCCCGATGCAACCTGATCCTAGGTTTGCCGTGGTTACGAAAACATGAACCTACTATCGAATGGTCCACCAACACCATCTCGTTCCACTCCGCCTCATGCCAACGACAGTGCATCAGCCCTAACCCACACCCGAACCCGGTCCGAACCTCTGCTCAACATGTGGCAACTGCCGCGGAAAAGGACGTGGCGCTCCCTACCTGGTATCTACCCTATAAAGAGGTGTTCAACGTGCAGATGGCGGAAGAGCTACCCCCGCACCGAGAGTATGACTGCCGCATCGATCTAGTGCCAGGCGCGGTTGTTCCGTGTGGTAGGATATACGCCCTCACCGGGCCAGAAACACTCCATTTGAAGGAGTATCTAGACACCTACCTCCGGTTGGGGTTCATCCGTCCCTCCCGGTCGCCCGCAGCGTCCCCGCTCTTCTTCATCCCGAAGACCAGTGGTGAGCTGAGATGTTGCATCGACTACCGCGCCCACAATGCGCTGACGATTAAGAACAGATACCCCTTACCACTGATTCCGGTTCTCTTGGAGCAAGTCCGCGAAGCGCACATCTACACCAAGCTGGACCTCCGAGGGGCGTATCATCTGGTGAGAATGAGAGAAGGCGATGAGTGGAAAACCGCCTTCAAAACACGGTTTGGACTCTTCGAGTACTTAGTGATGCCCTTTGGACTGTGTAACGCCCCGGCGGCCTTCCAGTTTTTCCTCAATGAGGTACTACGAGAATTTCTGGATAGGTTTGTCGTGGTGTACATTGACGACATCCTGATATTTTCCACCACCCCGGAGGAGCACATCGTTCATGTCAGGCTCGTGCTACAAGCATTGAAAACCAACCGCCTCTTTTGTAAACTCACCAAATGTGAGTTCCATGTTACGACAGTGGAGTTTCTCGGAGTTCACCTAACCCCCACAGGACAGGTCATGTCCGTCCGAAAGGTGCAGGCGGTGGAACAATGGCCCCAGCCCCAGTCAGTCAAGGAAGTCCAAAGCTTCCTTGGCTTTGCGAATTTTTACCGCCGGTTCATTCACCACTTTTCTCACCTGGTATCACCTCTCACCAGACTAACGCGAAAGAACGTGTCGTTCCACTGGTCTCCCGACGCCCAACGCTCGTTCGAACAGCTCAAGACGGCCTTTACATCTGCACCCATCCTGAGGCACGCCCGGCCCGAGCTCCCCTTCATAGTGGAGGCAGATGCGTCCGACGTCGCCGTGGGAGCTGTCCTATCCCAACGCCATCCAGACACCGGCCACCTCCACCCAGTGGCCTACATGTCCCGGAAATTGAACCCCGCCGAACGCAATTACTCTGTGTCCGAAAAAGAACTTCTTGCGATCCGGGAGGCGTTTGTGGAATGGCGACACTGGCTCATGGGAGCTCAGCACCAAATCACTGTTTTCACGGACTACAGGAACCTCCAGTTCCTGCGATCAGCTCGACATCTCTCTCCCCGGCAACGTAGATGGATGTTGTTCTTCGCAGAATACCACTTTATAGTCACCTACCAGCCTGGCTCACAAAACCAAAAAGCCGATGCCCTCTCCCGGCAAGGTACGACCAACATGCCGACAGTGGAACCAAAAAGGGCTATCCTGTCCCCAAGTCAAGTGGTAGGAGGGGTGACAACAGACACCTTTCTGAGGGCAGTGAAGCGCGGACTCGCCACATTCTCTTGGAGATCTTGGTTAAAAGGACACAAGGAATGGAGCCTACGACATGGCGTCCCCATGTGTGGCTCCAGAATGCTAATCCCCACGCTTCCTCTGCAGAAGCTCGTTTTCCATTGGTGCCATGAACTACCCTGTGCAGGGCATACGGGAGGAACGAAAACCCTGGAGAAGGTATTGAGACAGTTCTGGTGGCCGTCAGTGAGACCAGATGTTTTACTATGGGTAAAACGCTGTGACGTCTGTTCCCAAATGAAATCAGACCATCGTAAACCACAAGGCCTCCTACGTCCACTTCCTACACCCCAGACACCATGGGAAAGAATCTCGGTGGACTTCATCGTTGGATTGCCCAAAGACCAGAACTGTACCGCTATCGTGGTGGTGATCGACTACCTTACCAAAATGGGACACTTTCTACCGTGTAAGCAGGTACCCACGGCAGGGGCATTGGCAAGGCTCCTGTTGGTGAACGTGGTGCGACTCCATGGCCTTCCTAGCGGCATTGTTTCAGACAGAGGGTCCCAGTTTACGGCGCGGTTTTGGAAGGTCTGGTGTGCCGAACTGGGCATTCAGTCATCCTTGTCCACCAGTTTCCATCCCCAGACCGACGGGCAGACCGAGAGACTTAACCAAACCCTGAAACAATTTCTCCGGTGTTATGTGGACAAGGCATCAAACGCCTGGGTGGATTGGTTGTGGGTTGCCGAGGTCGCCTACAACGACTCCGTCCATACATCCACACAACACACCCCTTTCTTTCTTTCCTCAGGGTACCATCCTCGATTCACCCCATTTCAACTCCCTCACACGAATCTCAGCGTTCCAGAGGTACAGGACAGGCTTTCGGCGATTCGCTTAACCCTCACCAAGGCCCGTGAGACCCTGCGACTGGCCAAAGCCCGATACAAACTTCATGCGGACAAACGTCGCAGACCCGATCCTGTGTACCATAAAGGGGATAGGGTATGGCTATCCACTAAAAACATCAAATTCAAACATCCCAGCGTCTTTAATCCGAAATTCATAGGTCCTTATCCCGTGGTGAAACATGTCAACCCGGTATCGGTGCAACTGAAGCTCCCGACCCATTTACGCATTCACCCAGTCTTCCATGTCTCCTTGCTTAAGCCCTCGTTCAGTCCAGTGCGTAAGATTCCCGCTCCCGTATGGGTTCACCATGAACGCGAGTACGTGGTGCAACGCGTGCTGGACTCCAAGACTGTTCGGGGTAGACTCTGGTATCTTCTGGCTTGGAAGGGGTATGGCCCGGAGGAGAACTCCTGGGAGCCCGCTTCCTCCATCCATGCTGCTCGCCTGGTGGCGGCTTTCCATCGCAGGTGTCCTGGTAAACCGGGACCAGTTCTCAGTGCCTCGTGAGGGGGGATGTGCTGTCACGATCCGCGCTCGGGTGGCGCTGAGTGACGCATCTCCTCTACCCCTGGACTACGGCCGAGCAACTCGGCGACCGCAAGAACTACATCCCCCAGAACTCCCGGTAGTTCCCGTCCCACGTGACAGTTCACGCTGCCGGAAACGCTGAAAAGCGGCCAATTCCGGGGAAGCAGTGCCGATGATTCTCTGAAGCCTTCGGTACCGGAAGACCCGAGCGGATGGTTCTCCTCAGCGGCTTGGACTCCAGACCACGAGAGACTCCGACCACGCCTCTACTGCTTCTTGTTCCTCGCTCGGCAGCCTGTGAGTATTTGAGACAGGAACTGCCCGACTTTAGCCCTTTCGACTTAGACGCGACCTCGGACCATCGAGGGAGAGCGCTAAGAGGCAGACAACGCCCACGGATTTCCGGGCATCTCCACCTGGGGGTTTCGCTCCTCTGCTCCCGGCTCCTCCTGGAGCATTGAGTAGCAGCGCAACGCCACAGGCAGCGCCCACGGATTTCCGGGCATCTCCACCTGGGGTTTCGCTCCTCTGCTCCCGGCTCCTCCTGGAGCATTGAGTAGCAGCGCAACGCCACAGGCAGCGCCCACGGATTTCCGGGCATCTCCACCTGGGGTTTCGCTCCTCTGCTCCCGGCTCCTCCTGGAGCATTGAGTAGCAGCGAAACGCCGCAGGCAGCGCCCACGGATTTCCGGGCCACAACTTTCCCATAGTATCGCGCTCCTCGGCTCAAGACCTTGCTGAGCCTAGAGTAGCAGCGCAGACACCTGACAAGACCAACCTCCACCTCTTCCGCGAATCTGATCGCCACAGCGAGGTTCTTACAGTTCCGTGACGTAACGGTGCTGGAGACCTTCGTGCGCTCGGAAAGGAGGAGAAGACAACCCTTCTCGTTCCCTCCACAGTAGACGGAAAGAGACGACCGGTAAGAGAGCTACACACAAGGGGGAGCCAGGGGAAGGGGTAAAGGGAGCCATCACTCATTGTGTGTTTGTCTATTTCACAGATCTCCTGCCCAGCCGTCCCTATCCGTCCTTCCCTCGCTCACCTACCCCTTTCGTCCGAGTGTATTACACATCCGCCGGACTAGGGGCAGATGGGAGGTGGACCCCTTTAAGCTTCAGCGTCATCCTGAGGAGCGAAACCAGTGGGATCCCGACAGGGACCCTGGAAACTCCCTGCTGATGCTGCCGGAGGACCCGGGCTACACACGGCAGAGTGTGGGGTGACACCAGACCGTGACTCAGCTGGAGGCAGGGCGCCAGCCATTTTGGGCCTTCCTGGGGGGTGTCTGGTGGATTCGGGCCCCCTACACTGCTTCCACGCTGCACTGGGGTGCTTCTTCTCACATTGGAGGCCTGGAGTGAAGCCCTGGGGGCCGAAGCACCTACAAGCAGCCTCTCTGGAGACATACGGCCACGCTACTCTCGCTGCTGCCTTGGGCTCCTGTTGCCGGACTGTGGGGCCTGATACTCTGGCCTGTTTCCTTGCTGTGACCTCGTTGGAACACCCCGGTGGGTGCACGCTGTGCATGGCTGCCTGACTGCTCCTTGGGGGAAGTAGACACCTCACTATCCAACGCCACAAGCACCCTTGTAGAGCCTGGCAGATCTCCTGGGGAGCCCTAGAGGAGAGTGCTACCACTGAGTGCCGTCTCGGCTCCGGAATCGACTTCCCGGTTTGTACAGGCGGCCCTCCCTACGTGCCCTGGTAGAGGGGTGGCGATATCGAACGCTTGCCTGGCCAGGCCTTTACTCTTTCACTGGTCACACAGTCCTTCATGGCTAACTTCATGCACAAACTCAAATCTGAAATCGGCTCTCTTAGAACAGAGGTTCAGGCCTGCATCAAGGCACTCTGGAGGGATGTTGTGAAGCTCGGAGGGAGGGTGAACGATCTCGAAAAGACAGTCGATGCACGTTCGGAGGATCAGGAACACCTGTGGCAGTGCTTGGCGACCCTGGAGAAACAACACATTGAGTTGCAGATCAAGCAGGAGGACTAGGAAAATAGGGGACGCCGAAATAACCTGCACCAAAGGGGGGTTCCGGTTGAGGCAAAGGGTTCAGACATTATGACTTTTGTAGCGGACTTGTTTCAGGACATCAGGGGGGACGTAGATGCATCTCCGCCGGCCGTGGACCACGTCAACTGAGTGTCTGGCCCACCTGGATGACCGGGCCTCATTTCCGACATCTTGGCCCAGGTCAATTTTTTTACAGAGAAGGAGGCCATCTTCAAGGCAGCCCAAGACAAAGCGGAACTCACCTTCAAGGGTACCCCATCCAACCGTTTCAGTACCTTGCACCCACAATGCTCCGCCGCCGTAGAGATTTTCTGCCTATAACAGATAAGCTACGTGAGCTGGGTGTTCGCTACCAATGGGGACACCTGTTTGCACTTATTTTCCAGTGGGAGTCAAAGCACCAGGTGCTGTGGTCCTTCCGAGTAGCTGTCCAATTTCTCCAGATCCCAGACACGCCACCCACTAGTCCCTTGATCCTGCCTCCCAAGATCCGTGAGCCTGCAAAACCCCAATGGACTAAGGCCTATCGCTTCAGACGCCCCTCTTCCCGGGGAGTCTACACTTCATCCCAAGAGAAGCAGGACAGCACATCCCTTCCCTGGAGGGTGGGCATTCGCCCTCAGGCTCCCAGCCCTCTGACAAGTAGTCGGTAAATGCCCCCACCAGCTGCCTGCTTTTTCTTGGCCCCCTAAGCCGACCTCTTGCGGAAGTGGGACTGACACCCCACTCCCTTATTGACATCTAGTGGATATGACTGTCCTGTGCCTGAACTGCACCCCGATGGCAGTTCTGAACTGCACTCCTAGAGGGTGATGCTGATCTCCTACGACCCGCCTCCACCTCTATTCCTTGGAGAGTGACATCTCTGGGATGGCCTGTGCCTCTGAGCCTGGCTTGCCCCCCGACTGGAAAAGACCATGTTGGCCGTTGTTATGTTCGAGATACCATGCCTTTTTTTTCTTATCTCTCTTTTTCCCTTTTCTTACTCCCATCCAGGGCGGGGGGGGGGGGGGGCTGTCCTGATCGTGATGGGGGCTCTCTTTGGGCAGATTATCCTTCTCTCACTCAACCCTGTGATAGGCTCTGCAGCGAACGCTACTGCCTTTGTGTTATTTGGAGCTGCACTGGGGGGGGGGAGCTGCGCTGCAACCCACTCCCACTCTTCTGCCTGCGATGGCGCACGCACCTGGTCCACTGATACCATGACTTCTCTAACCTGTCTGAAACTCCTCTCCCTCAATGTGAAGAGTCTTAACTCCCCCAACAAGCACCGCCAGATATGGCGATATCTCCTATTGCAAAATCCAGACATCATATTTTTGCAAGAAACTCACCTCCTGAGAGAAGACATCTCTCGCATGGCTCATCCTCAAAGCCCTCTTCAACTCTGGGCATCTGCACCCACTAAGTCAGCGGGGGTAGCAATCCTCTGCCGGGGAGGTATCCACCAGGGGGACTCCAGGGTAGTCCGTAGTAAAGATGGCAGATTTCTCAAAGTGATGGTCAAGATTGGGCACCGAATCCTCACCTTATGCAACACTTACACACCAAACCAGGCTCAAGACTCATTTTTGCGGGGTTTGCTGTGGGAACACATAACACAGGATGACCCTAGTCTCAATGTGGGAGGGGACTTCAATCTGGTATGGAAGGCGGGACTCGACCATAGCGAAGGCTCGTTCCACGGGACGGGGTCTATATCCGCTGCCTTAAAGAAGCAACTAACAGCACTTGGCCTCATAGATATTTTGCGATACCACTCTTCAGACGCACGCGATTACTTCTATTACTCTCATGTTCATCGCTCCTACTCGCGCATAGACTACCTTTTCATCTCACACTCCCTTGTCAAGGACACCCTCTCGGCATCTGTCTGATATATCGGTTTCTGACCACGCTTATGTGGAACTTCTCGTTCATGATCACTTCTCCTGCCTCAACCGCCCCTCCTGGTGGCGTTTTCCCCCTCATATCCTCAGGGACCCCGTAGACATGGCGGAACTTCGAGACGCTATCACGTCCTACTTTGAGACCAACGACCTCCCTGAGACTCCACTCCCTGTAGTCTGGGATGCGTTCAAGGCCATGGTTTGCGGCAATATCACATTCATTGCTATAGCTCGGGCTCGGGAAGCCCGCCTGTTTGAAGACAAACTTTCTCGGGACATAAAGGCGCTTGAGAGATTAGACCAGGACCTTGGCGGTACACAAGAGGTGCCTTGCTATGCTCCAAGGCCAGCTTCGGGCACACAGAACCAACAAGGCAGAACACGCTCTCTTAGCCCTGCAACAACGGTATTATGATGGGGGGGACAAGGTGGGCACGGTCCTGGCACGCCGCCTTCAAACGCGGACAGCTAAGGCACACATCGCTAAACTTAAACTGGGAGATGGTACTCGGGCTACTACTGAGGCCGCCAAACTACAAGCATTCCAGAACTTCTACTCGTCCCTCCATGCCAAGGAGTCGCCTGACCCAGACCAGGTATTAGCCACCTTGGAGGCCTGTGAGTGGTCTCCGATTAGCAAGTCCCATTCTCAACTGCTGGAGGAACCCATCACTCCAGAGGAGCTCGCCGGCATTCTAAAGGATCTTCCTCTCAGCAAAACTCCGGGCCCAGATGGTCTACCTGTCTTGTTCTATTGCGCCTTCTTCCCGCAACGTCAATCCCATATTCTTCGCCTCTTCAATTATTTTTCGTGACGCGGTAGGCCCTTCCACGGATATGGCCATGGTTGAAATCGCCCTAATTCCCAAACCGGGGAAAGATCTTGCGCTCTGTTCCTCCTTTCGACCCATTACACTCCTAAACACAGATCTCAAACTCTACACTAAAATACTAGCTAAACGTCTCGGCTCGCACCTCCCTAGCCTCATAGAGCCAGATGAGGTGGGCTTTATTCACCAACGTCAAGGGGCAGACAACGTACGACGTGTTGCCCACTTAGTTGGGAAGGCACACCATTGGAGGATACACTCTTGCTTGTTATCACTCGATGCTGAGAAAGTATTAGATCGAGTAGATTGGGTATTCCTCCAAGCTGTCTTGCAGAAAACAGGTTTGGGCCCACAGATGATCACTAGAATCATGGCTCCTTATTTCTCTCCTCTTGCTCGGGTGCAGGTCAACAGTCAGCTCACGAAACCCATCTCCATCCACAGGGGCACCCGCCAGGGGTGTCCCTTGTCCCCCCTCTTATTTGCTCTCGTAGTGGAGCCGCGGGCCAGCATGATACGCCAGTCTCCTGACATTCACGGTATCAAACTTGGGGGCCTGGAGTAGCTTTGTTTGCGGATGACATCCTTCTCACTCTATCACGATCTTCTCTACCTGCCCTGCATAAGTTGCTTCAATCGTTCGAACGGGTCTCGGGGCTTAAAATTAATCATGCAAAATCATGGGCTCTCAATCTCACGATCCCTGCAGAAGAAGATGCCACACTCCAATCTTTTGTTCCTTATCAATGGGCATCACACTCCATTCGGTATCTGGGGATCAATTTGACTCCTAACCTTGCCACATGGTCTCAAGCAAATTGGCAGGAGTGTAAAAATGGTGTTGTAACTGACTTAAGAGCGTGGAAATCCCTACCACATGCCCACTCTTGACCATCTATTGGAAGGAGGTTCTCAGTCACATCAGACTGGTATTAGGCTACCCACTACCTGAGAACCCGCTTACGATTGTCCTGGGCCTCCGGCCGGTAAACCTGTATGCCATGACCCGCCGTGATTGGCATCTCAGCCTCCACATGCTTGGAGCTGCTAAACAAATCATTGCTCTTTATTGGAAAAAAGCTGAAATGCCCCCGATCAACGTCTGGTTCACCCGCCTGTGGCATACAGTGGCAATGGAGTTACTCACAGAGCGCTTGAAGCTACAGGACACTAAATTCACCAAATTATGGAAACCACTGGTGGATTATGTCTGCAGACTGGAGCATGCCTGACTTCAACCTTCGAGGTTGCGGGCTTTGCACCTCTTTGAGGATGCAGTATACGCCCCAGATGCAGATAGTCTCTGGAAACCCACCGATGGACTTCCTCGAGCCTTACCCCGGGCGGCACTTCCACTCCAGAGTCCGAAATCCCCAACTCCTCTTTCGACATAGTCAACCCTGACCTTTACTTGCATGCCTCCAGTGACCACCAACGACTCTGGCTGCCACAGCGCTTACACCCTCCTAGATCACACTCCTGGCGGCGATAGAACCCCCTTCCCGCCATACCTCTTGCATACATTTCTCTCCCTTTCCCTTATCACCTGCCCCCACTTCGCTCTCTCTTTCTTTATCTCTATGTTTTTTATGATGGATATACTGTTCTTAGTTGCAATTGTGATTTCCACGAGCAGATCCTAAAAGTATGTCCCTTGGACCAAAACCTACTGGGTTAGAGGTCAGTCTTGAGCCATGGTAATTAGGTAACAGTCCTACGATTACCAAAACACTGAGGCTGCAACTACAGGAGGCCCAACCTTGCTATAGTGTCCCTTCTTACAATCGCTCTCCTGTACTGCATGTAATGCTCCTGACGTCAACCTTGTTGATCTAGGCAGATGACAATAATGGACAATGTATAATGGCCTCTGACTTCTGGCTCGACTGATATGGTGTAATAATGTGAGGAAATGGTTGATAATAATATTGAGATCTGCTCCTGTGGGATTATTTTAAATGCTAATAAAATCAAGTTATAAAAAACCTTTCTTCATGTCAGAGACCTGCAGATATCTTTTGCTTTACCCCAACAAAAGAGATCCAGTGTGCAGTGATGCACATGCAATCAGTTGCCTGACACAATTGAGCCACATGTCTGTCATCAAGTGGATAGTGTGAACTACACTTTGCTGCAAAGCTTGTCCAACCAACTGCAGCACATCGTGATGCAGTGCTGGAACAGCAACTCAGGCAAAATAGGTCTGACTTGGAACCTTCCGTTTCGTCAGATGCTGCCACAAATTCTAAGAATCCCACTCCTTTCGCAAAAGAAAAGGGGAGGAGGTCCAGCATTAACATTTTTGCCAGCTTCCCATTGTACAAATGTGCAGTTGGGTGGTTCGGCTCGTAGGGCTCCTCCTGCCTAAACATGCCTGTAAAAGTAGCCTGTATTTTCTTCTTTTCTGGGGCCACTGACACATGCGTCTTTCGACAAGTAGATGGCGGTGGTAGACTTAATGGGCATCATGGTGGGTCAGTCACTGTATGCTGTGGTGTCTCTATCTCACGTCGAGTCTTGTGCCACTGGGAAGTCACAGAGGCTGGTGATTCTGCTGGCACACTGCTTGGGCACAGGGATGCTTTGCGTGAAGATGTCACCCTCTTCTTCCTCATCATCACCTCCCACCGTGATTGGACTTGTAGCTGATGATCCCCGGCTCTCCTAACCACCACAACCATGTTCAGCAAATTTATTAAGGTGCTCCTTCCACTTGATTGTGTGGTGTTTTTTCATTTGCCCTCCAGTACCATAATGTGTACCAGGCTTACCACGACGAACATTAGTGTGGCAAATGCTGCATACTCCAATGTGCTCCCCCTCTTTGCTAACCGTAAAAAAGTCCCAATCTGAAGAGAAGTACCTTTTTACTCTGCCACTGCCAATGCCTAAAGAAGAACTGGATGTATGTGGGCATGTCGTTAATTGCCTCTCTGCTTCCCCTGAGGGAGGGGTTGGTGTAGGTCTCAGCTGGGGCTTCGAAAATATGGGAGCTGGTGGTGCTACCTGTGCCACATCCCTCAAAGCAGGTTGAATATCAAAGACAGACTCCTCTGTGTAATGACTGCCTTGTCGTCTTCATCCTCCTCATCATCCCTTCTGCTGTCTCTTGTGTTCCTCCGGGGTCCATTCCATGTCCCTATCATCATCATCAGAAGTGGTGCTTGGAGAAGATGGTGGAGTAGTACCCTTCCTTTTTCTTGCTGAAGATCTGGGAGCCAATGATTCTAAAAGAAGAGGTTCTTCCTCAGAAGGAAGCTCAACCTCCTGTTCTGCTCCAGCATCAGGGAAATGTACTTTTGCTGGCTGTGGCTGCTGTCCACTTTGCTCTGTTTCCTAAAATGATTGTATACTACTTTGCAAAAGGGACAAATCCAATTCAACGTCACTACTCATCAGCGTCAACATAATTGCAGTGGGTTCCTCCATGACAGACATAGCCAAGGGCTCAGGTTGGGGTGGTGCTGTTGATGCAGGAATGCTGCTCTCATCTTTGCTTCCTGGAGGCCGGTGCTGCAGGCACATGACGTGGTAGTTCAAAAAAAGTTTGGGGCGACATGCCACTGGTGGGAATCTGCTTCTTGTCACTGAGCACTTTCTTGGAAGCATCTTTCTTTGGGGCCATTTTAAAGCTCTCAGTTGGCAGTTGCATCAAGCTGCACAAGCAGAAGTGATAGGGGGACTGACGTTTGACTGCACAGGCCTTTTGCTAGGCAGTACTGCAGGTGATGTCTCTTCTCTTGTGTACCTAAAAGCAAATAAGCAACAAAAACATTTATTGTGAAAGGTGCCATTGTTTGCAGTTTGAATTAGTACAGACAAAGGCAATATTTGTATGGTTGTTTTATTAGCTTAGGTAACAACTTTAAAATCAAACCACATCACCATACCATGACTCCCCATCAGAATAACACACAATATATAGAATGAATGAATGATAGATCTCTTTCCTTTATGCATATATATTCTAAAGGAGGCACCTGTGGCACTCAGGGAACTAAATGGGTAAATGGAATAGTAATCTTTAAAAAAAAAATGGAGGTTAGTGTACGCCTATGGCAGGCAATGTGGTCCAGAGGGGAATGGAGTAGTAATCGTCATTACCCAAATTAATCATGCTAATGTATACTCTAAAGTGCACCGCAGCCAGGCTGTCCAGGAGGAAATTGAATAACATACCTAAAAAACTGATTGCTGTGCGCGACTGTGTGCCTATAGTGGATGGATGGATGGATGGATGGATGGATCATGGATCGACCAAGGCAAAACGGGAAAAAATAATTTACAATAAACATTTTTTTTTAAATTACAAGTAACTTTTTTTACAAACTTAAAATACAAAAATTTGAATTTTTTTTATTAAAACAGTTTAAATTGAACAAAATGTAAACAAAATCAAAATTCAAAAACCAGTAAAATTCAAATAAATAATAAAATTGAAATTATTTAAATAAAAAAAGATTAACAATAAGTGAATTTACACTCAAGAATATTATTAAACTGATATCTTATCCTTCCATGCAAGCCTTTGGCAAAGGCGCACTGGCTAGACGCACAAAAATGCTGCCAGACAGTACCACATGATCAATAACAACATTGAGCAAGAAGGCATGGGGAACACAGAGGACATGCAGACCTATGGCAAAAGCCCACTGGATGCCTACACAAAATTGCCACCAGCCACATGGTCACAACTACAACCAGCAAGGATATGGCCACAACAAAGAACGCATGCAGGCCTATGGCAAAACACACTGGCTGCCTACACAAAATAGCCTCCTGCCACATGGTTACAACAACAACAAACAGCAAGGAAGCATGGCCACAACAAAGAACACATGCAGGCCTATAATAAAAGCACACTGGCTGCCTACATAAAATGGCCACCAGGCACAACAACCGGCAAGAAGGCATGGCCACAACAGAAGATATGCAGGCCTATGGCAAAAGCACATTCGCTGTCTGCACAAAATGGCCGTCAGACACATGGTCATAACAATAACCTGCAAGGAGGCCTAGCCACAACAAAGAATGCATGTAGGCCTATGGCAAAAGCGCCCTGGCTGCCTACACAAAATTGCCACCAGCTACATGGTCACAACACCAACAACAACCAGCAAGGAGGCGTGGCCACAACAAACAAAGAACACATGCAGGCCTATAGCAAAAGCGCGCTGGTTGCCTACACAACATGGTCGCCAGCCACATGGTCACAACAACAAGCAGGAGTCATGGAAAACAAAGAACACATGCAGGGCTATGGCAAAAGAACACTGGTTGCCTAGTGCCTACTCAAAATGGCTGCCAGCCACGTGGTTACAACAACAAGCAGGAGACCTGGAAAACAAAGAACACATACAGGCCTATGGCAAAACAATGCAAACTGGCTGCCGACACAAAAAGCTGCCAGCCACATGATCACAACAATCAGTAGGGAGGCATAGCCACGACAAAGAACACATGCAGCCTATGGCAAAAGCACACTGGATGCCTACACAAAATGGCCACCAGCCACATGGTCAAACAACAACGAGCAGGAGGCATGGAAAGCAAAGAACACATGCAGGCCTATGTACACTGACTATACAAAAAAATGGCTCCGGCCATATAGCATGGGGAACAAAGACAAATGGTGGCCTATGGCAAACACACACACACACACTAGCCAGAATAAGGAGGCATGGTAACACAGAGAAAACAACATTAATTCAGCAATGCCAAAAGTAAAATTAACTGAACTGTAAAATTTTACAACACACATACTTCAAATGCATCAAATATAATTACCCAACCTATGCACTGTTTGCCGAAAGAAATGTCAAATAACCCCCAAAATGCATTTAGTAATTTAATCAAATCCCATCCATGGCCTTAATGATGTTTCAATTCAACAGACACCACAGAAACAGTTGTTTCATGCACCCATGACTAGTGCTGGGCCTACTGGCTGGTAGGCCCATAGGCAGACTATGCCACAAAGTGAATTAAATGAATATTGCAAATTAATTAAAAAATGTGGAGAAAATGTACTAAACCGTGCAAAAAATGACCTATACAATAGAAACATTACATGCAAAAAAAGAACTATGCCCCTACTGAAACTGCAGGCCACCCACCGCAATACATTTTAAAAGCTGAATAAAAGTACAAATAAATACTCCAATCAAACAAACAACACCCTTATGCAATAGTTTTTGAACTTACTTGTGAAATCTTAAATACAAAGTCCTTAAATTCAATGATATGTATGCAGCAGACCAGGAGAGTGATCCTTCCAGCTCCAAATCTTAAAGAAAAGTGACCAGGAGATGGACAGAAACAGGAGGTTGGAGTCTCTGGGGCACTTCCTTCCTGTTGGAAAAGAAAATTTAAAAAAAGGCATCTCGCACAAAAAAAGCAACTCTAATGGTCAGTTGGAGAAGAAAATCCTCTCTAAAAGCCTCTTAGCTGCTTCTCGAGCACAGAAGCTGCTCAAACGGTGTGTTCCCAATTGCCACCACATTGGCTCCATTGCCCCCAGAAGCCATGCAAATGAGTGCAAAGTATTTCCTGAGCTCGCTAGTGGCCCGAAATGATTGTGGCGCTCACGTGTGAACGCCAACACACATCTCGAGCATGCAAACGGAAAAACTAAATCTGCTTCGCGACCAGGAAGGCATAATTCAGGAACTCTGCGTTCCTATGCGGCGTACGGAGTGCCCAAATTCCCCAAACTCTGTGAGCAGAGCGGAGTTTTATGCCTGGGCCTAATTGATAGTGGCTATCTGGAGGGGAGAAGACTGACCCCTTCTTGGCTCCTTCTGTTAGGGTGATCTGCCGGTACCCTGATGTAAGATCAAAGGTACTTAAGTACTGGGCAGCTCCTAAAGAGTCAATAAGCTCATCAGCCCGGTGGAGCGGATAAACATCTGACTTTATCACTGAGTTTAACCCGCTGTAATCCACACAGAACCTCAGTTCAGGTGTGGGCCAGCATTTTAGAGAATTCACTCGTAATGCTGGCCCTCACCTTGTCTGACAACCTGTAAGATTTATTGTTAACAGGGAGGTTGTCTGTTGTGTGCATGTCATGGGTACAAAGGTGGGTAGTAGCAGGAATAAGGGAGAACATAGAAGAGTACTGCTAGACACTTAGTAGTAGTCTCTCTGCTGTTTAGGAGTCAGACTGGGGGAAACGATTACTCCTTCCACAGACCCATCTTTTTCTATGGAGTCTATGAGGTCAGGAAGAGGTGCATACTCCTCCTCTTCTCCATCTGTCACCGTCAGTGTGATAATCTCTGACCTCTAAAATGGCGGTTTGAGGCGATTGATATGAAGCAGTCTGTGGGGTTGCCTGGGGGTCTTAAGGTCCAACAGGTAGGTGGCCTTATCCTTCTTCTCAATCACCTCATAGTGCCCAGTCCAATGGTCCTGGGGGACCCTGAGTTCCACAGGTTCCATCACAAACCTTTTCTGCCCAGACTGCAATTCCCCAGCCTGACTGGTTTCTAAGTTGTCAGAAGCTTGCTTCACTAACTGTGCCTTATGGTTTCTGAAGGCCAGTGTGTAGCTCACTACATCCTGGGGAATCTCCATGGGAGCTTTCACCCACCATTCCTTCACCAAACTCAGAGGTCCTCTAAAAGGGTGACCATAAAGAAGCTCAAGGGGGCTGAAGTTCACTCCCCTACATGGTACCACACTGTAGGCAAACAATAGGCATGGTAAGATGGTGTCACACTTGTTCCTCAGGGCCTCTGATCATGCCCTTCAGGGTCTAGTTGAATCTCTCAACAAAACCATTTGTTTGTAGGTGGTGAGGAGTGGAGAACTTGTAGGTTACCCCATATGCCTTCCACATTGACTGCATGTATGCAGATATGAAGTTTGTGCCCCTGTCAGACACGCCTTACTTGGGAAAAGCCACTCGGGTAAAAATTTCCATCAGGGCCTTTGCCACTACAGGTGCAGTCATGGTCCTCAGAGGGATTGCCTCTGGATACCTAGTGGCACAATCCACTGGAACCAAGATAAACCTGTTACCTGATGCAGTCTAGGGATCCATAGTCCTAACAATGTTGATGCCAACTCACTCAAAGGGTGTGCCAATGATAGGCAAGGGATTAAGGGGGACTTTCAGCCTCTGCCTTATCTTCCCACTCGCCTGGCAGGTTACACAAGTCCTGCAGAAAGCATCTGAGGAATTCTTGATCTAGGGCTAATACAAATGTGGGACAAGCTTTACAAAGGTCTTGTCTTCACTCATGTCTCCTACCAGGGGAGTCATGTGAGCTAGCTGCAGTAGGTATGCCCTGCAGCATTGGGGGACTACCAGGGCCTGTGTTGCCCCATGCAAAGGAGCAGTAGGCTCACTGTAAAGGAGGTTGTTCTCCCAGTAAATGTGATAACTCCCAGAGGCCTCACCTGCTGCTTGGGCTTTAGCCTGGTTCTTCAGGCTTTCAAGCATTGGGCACTCCTTTTGTGCCCTACAGAACTCCTCCTTGGTGGGTCCTCTTTCTACATGCCATCCAACAAGTAAAGGCAGGTCATCAAGGAAATCAATGCCCTCCTCAGTGGGCTCAGGGACGGCCACTGCAGGTGCCCCATCCACCTCACCAAGACACTTGGGCTGGTTTCCCACACCCTCTGCCTTCCCCGTTTTAGCAGGTTGCTGAGCCATTATTCCAGGCTCCCATCCTGGGCAGACATGGACCTTGTTGTTGCAGAGATTCCAATCAGGCAACCCCAACATCTCCACATAAGCATTGAGCACTGACAGATGGTTGCCTTGCGTCATAACCTAAGTTTACTAAATTTGTGGTAGAGGTAAATACTCCAGATGGAACACGCAACGATGCTAACAAGCTGCTAAAAGTGACTTTCTGGAATGTGGCAGGCTTACAATCCAAGATAGATATCTTAGAGTGGCATGAATTTGTAGATGAGTTTCAAATTATATGTTTGCAGGAAACGAGGATAAAGGAGCCCGTACATTTGAGTTGTCATCGTACTTACCATATACCCGCAGTTGGAAGAAAATATGGGCGGGCAAAGGGAGGTTTGGCTATTTATGTGTCTAACATGTTAAATATAGGGAAAATCACATTGAAACTCGAAGATGTTAATTACCAACTGATGGAGATATGTATGGGGAATAAGCAAAGAGTGATGCTGATAAATTTTTATAATAATGCACCCCCGGAGAAAATAGTTGGAATTCTTATGAACTTACTAAATGTCCTAGTAAAACTTGCAAAAGTTTGTATATCATTTGGGGGGGCCATTTTAATATTGAATTATGTCCAAAAAATGGTACCAATGTCTGTGGGATTGTGAACGAAGATGGTGATTGTGAAACCCACTTCACACATACACAATATGGGAATGCTTTAAATGAATTGGTATGTGAGCTTGATCTAGGCTATGCGAATGAATTAAGCAATAACTCGGCACCTTTCAAGAGTACTTTCAACGGGAGAGGGTGTTCTACTGTGATAGATTATATTCTACTCTCTTCAAATCTGGCGTCAAAAACGAACCAATTTGTTACTCAGGACATCACCCTGAGTGATCACTTCCCATTGAGTCTATCGTTGAAACTGCTGACTAGTAAAGCTAATCAAGATCATAATAATGTCTACCCCCCCGAACAACTGATAATGAGCAGGAAAAATGGATATGCATTAAAATGGCAGTTGGTAGATCCACTAGAAGGAACACAAAAAGTAGTGGTAAAAAGTATCTCATCAATAGAAGCCATACTAAAGGAAAATGCAACGCATGAGACAGTCTTGGCATCCTTCCAAGAGGTTAGCTGAGTAATAAATGAAGCATTATGGAGAACTAGTAATAACTCTGTGAAAAAAGCCAAAGGCTGGTTTGACTCAAAGTGCACTAAAGCATATTCTATATTGAAAAAGAGACCCACAATATCCCTAGGAACCCAATTTCATTAAGGGAGGCAAGGAAGGACTACACGAATGTAATAAAAGACCGCAAAAGGGAACTCAAAGAGGAGCACTGGCAAACCCTACAAGAAGCGGCTAAGTCTAAGGATGGGGCGGCTTTCTGGAGGGCTGTTCGGGCACCCTTTTTGGACCAAGTGGATATTCCGAAGATAGAAATAGCCATAACGGAAGATCAGTGAGTAGAACATTTCGCCACAATCTTTAGCAATGACGATTCTACAAATCTGACAGGAACTATAGATAAGAGAGGCGATAAGACCAAGTCACAGCGAACACATACAAACAATCTTCAAATTACCTTAGAAGAGGTCAATATGGCAATAATGGCAAGCAAGTGGGGCTAGGCACCCGGCCCTGACAGGATTCCCTTAGATTTGTTCAGGGCAAATGTAGACTTATGGGGCCCTCTTTTGACACAATCATTAAGGGCTAGCTGTTCCTCAAAGTACATTGAGACTTGGACTGAATCGATCTTAGTCCCAATTTTTTAAAAGGGTAATAGACATGACCCGGCATGTTATCGCCCACTATCTTTATTGGATTCCTCCGCAAAAATTGTAGGGCGTATCATATTAGGAAGACTACAAGAATGGGGTGAGGAAAACCAAATCCTGTCAGATTTACAATACGGTTTCCGTAAAGGTTTGGGTACCGTAGAACAAAGCCTTAATTTGAGAATTCTAATTGGGAAGTATGTTAACCTAAAAAAAGGAAGGCTATTTCTAGCCTTCGTAGACCTAACCGCAGCCTTCCACTGCGTGGTACATGAGAGGCTGTGGGGGATACTTCATGAATTAGGGGTAAATGACACCATCATACATTTCCTGAAAGACACTTACCAGAATGCCAAGGCTAAAGTACGTTATGGCAATGACGGAGAATGCACAAGATTTTTTCCAATAAAAAAGGGGGTCAGGCAAGGTTGTGTCCTGGCCCCTATCTTTTTAACCTTTATACAAATGGCTTAGAAAAAGCTTTGCTCCAATCAGGTCAAGATTATCCAGTAATTAATGGCCGGGCCATCCCATCTTTAATGTACACGGATGATGCTGTCCTAATGTGCCGAACTCAAGTAGGGCTACAAAGATTATTAGATGGCTACGTGGTATTTATGCGTGATTTGGGTTTAAAGGTAAATACGTCAAAAACCTTTATTATGAGATGCGGTATAAGGAGCAAAAAATGTAGAGACATCTTCATAGATAACCATAAAACAAACTTTGTTAACACTTTTAGCTACCTAGGTATTCTACTTGACCATAAATCCACATGGGTTCAAGCGGTGCAAATGAGAAGGCTTGCTTTTATAAAAACAACCGCTGCCTTATTTAACTTCTCAAAGAAACTAGGTACAAGGCCCCCGCAAATATTATAACAAATTTACAAGGCTAAATGCATATCTACTGCTATGTACGGCTCTGGATTATGGGGGCACTGTAACGTACAACCGCTTCAGTTGATAGAAAATCAATTTTTAAGATATATATTGGCACTCCCTAGAAGTACATCATCATATGTCTGCCACGCAGAATTGGGTGTCCCATTTTTAACAGCTTTAATTAAAACGGAGCCAGTGATGCTGTGGCACAGGCTGTGGACAAATGAGGAAACCCATGTAAATCAAGATGTTTTTAAAGATGTAATGGGAATGACTGATGTAATGAATCTGAAGTGGTTAAGATATGTTCGGGATTTTCTGAACGATTTAGGTTATCCTAACTTTTATAAGGAACCATGTACCATGAGAGTTATATCTAGGAAAGAGCTGAAAAGAAATTGCATGGCACTACTAGAGTCACGACGGTTATCTAAAGAATTAGCAAAGCCCACTGTAGTGTGCCATCAACTGATAATGATTACATACAGTATGCAACCCTACCTCATACGTGTACCCAGTCAATTCGAAAGACTACTGTTGGCGAAATTTAGATTAGACATTTTCTATCGTATGATAAGTTTCCCAAAAGTGAAGGAATGGACGCAAGAGATGCAGTTATGCCCCTGTGATGATGTTTCAGAACAGTCTACAATCCATTCTGTATTTTTCTGTAAATTTTATACATAGTTAAGAAAAAAATGGCTACTACCAATTTTAAAGAAATTAGATTTTAAATGATGCCGACCTGCGTTTTTAGTATTGCAATTTTTAAATAATGAATTTGTCATATGGTGCCTGGTAAATTTTTTGAAAAACGTGGTAAAATGTAGGAAATCAATAATAATGTGACTGAGAAAGATTTTCATAATAGTAGTAATTTTTTTACGGTAAAATGTGATTTCTTTTTAATTGTATAAACTGTGTATATTAATGTTTTATTTGCCATGTGCTTTTATGATCCTCGTTTGTAGTAATCGAATAAAGCTTTTCAACAACATAAGCATTGAGCTTCACATCCTTCCAGATAGTGTGGTCAAGGTCATTACCAAGTAAACAGTCCGCAGGCATGGCGGGGCTAACAGCAACCTCAAGAAGACCTGAACCCCCCCCCCCCCCACCGGTCAAATGGAACAAGGGCCACTGGATAGTGACCCTCTCTGTTGTCAGCCACCACAACCTAGTGGAATTAATTGGGAATCACCTGTTCGGGAGACACCAGCTAATAACTTACCATAGTCATGTTGGCAGCTGTCTCCCTTAGAGCCTCAACACCTTGTCAATTGATGATTGAGTATTTGAGGGCACATTGATCTTAGGGGCCATTTCACTATCATTCAGGGGCACTAAAAATAACTCCACTAATTCCCCCCATTAACTGGGACAAACTCCTCCCCCAGCACTTCACTATTTACCCCTGGATTATTTCCCCCAGCGGGAGGTGGTGCTGTTTTTGTACACTTGAGATCCCCCTTGTCGAGTCCATACTTGTAGCACTGATAGCACTTGATGAGCTTGGGTTGCTGACCTTTGTCCTGGTAGTTTCTCTTCTGGTGGCCAGATTGGGAATGAGAACCAGACCCTTTCTCCTGTGATCTATTTTCGGGGGCTTTAGAGAACTCTGTCGCTTTATCTCTCCCCTCTTTCTTCTTTTGGAAACCCTGGACACTCTTTTGGGAGCCCCTCCCCCAGATCCCTTCTTGGCCACTCTGGTGCTGTCCCAAATGTCCATCTTCTCAGCAAGTTTCCTGGGGTCAGTTAACTTGCTATTAACTAGATGTTGGTGCAGCTCTGGAAACAAATAGCAAGCATGTGCTTCTTTAAAATTATGTAGTACAGCCCTGAATAATCATCAACCTTGCTGGCCCTCACCCAGCCCTTCAGTGCCTTGCTGGTGTAATCAAAGAAATCCACCCATGTTTGTGAGGAGATCTTATGGCTGCCCCTGAATCTGAGGATGGCCTTCATAGCAAAACATGGCTGGTCTTCCACCTGTAGTACAAAGAGTGTGTTCCTCCCCACTGTGGGCATATAACTCCATATAAAAATTTCTCAGGTGAAAAGTCTACTCTCCCTTAAATCATGTACAAGAAATCTTGTTTTACTGGCTGGACGTATTACACTCCATCATTTACAAAGATAGATCTTTTTCCTCAGAAAATAGCTGAGATTTGCTCTGACCCCCGTTTCTGGAAATGCTTGTCCTGCCCCATTGCTGGAAGCAGAACTGGCTTTAGGGCGGTGCGACCGGTGTGTTGACTTTAGTGGAGAGCACTTTGTTTAAAAATAATTTTTGGTTTAAAAGCACATGAACTTTCTTGTGCATCAGGCAGTTTTCAGGCAACAATAAAAATGTCAAGATAACTGGTGGTTCATGGTCTTATTAGTGAGAGATTGGAATTTTGTTTAGTGGAAGTTTTGGCTCATCGTAAAGTAGCGCAGATGGTTAATGTGCCTTCTGCAAAAAACGTGTACCATGCAGATCACAGAACTAAGTGTGAGTGAACTATGAGTAGCAATATTGAAAAAATGGTCTAATTACTTTGTGAATGTAAATAAAGCATACTTGCAAACTGTGACTACATGCCTGCCTCTCGATATTTCACTTCAAAACTATGCAATTGTATTCACTCAACAGGCGTACGGTCTCATGCGGCGGGTGGTTTGTATAGGGTCACTGGAAAGTCCACAAAGTTGTCCCTGTCAACCCACAGAAATGTAGTGTATCCTACCCTGAGTGATATGTATATTTAAATTAATATTTGGAATTTGTAGAATGCTCATTGTCTGGTAATGAGCACACTGTGTACTGTATGTAGTGTTAGACACACTAAAACAATGGTAGTGATGGTTCAACAGGATTGCACATCAATCATGTACAGTGAATAGCTTGAATTATTACATCGATACCAATAGTGTTGGTGCCCTTTAAGGTAACCGAATAAAGACACCTCACTACCACAGATGTCACCCCACAAGAGCTCCTAAGAGTTCCTGTGCAAAACATAAAAAAACAATGTACCTCGGGACTCTCTAGATATTTACCAGTTAGTCAAAAAAGAGTATGACATCATTTAGAGTTCAGCTAGTAGTATGATTACTCCCAGGAAACCAATCCATGCAACAAATCTATAGCACAGGATCATTTAATTTCAAATATTGACATTCCATACAGATAAATTTCAACAATGATCGGGTGTGATCCAAACTACAAACAAATCTTCTTGAAAAGTCCACGGAGGTCAAGATCGTATGGCCCCTCTGTTAGTAGTGATGAATGAACAGCCAACACATGTTTCGTTACAAAGTAACTTCTTCAAGGCTTTAAAATAGAGATGAATGTAGAAATCAAGAAGCTACTGAATATTTCAATAGGTAGGTGTTCTATTCTTAAATGCTTTAAGGCAATAACACCCTGATTATTTGAATCCTATAAGTCACTCATCAGTTGTATGATGTGACCCCAACACGGGTAATGTAAAAAGAAGGGGTTCGTTCATTATTTGTCAGCCCCAGTTGTGAGAAACACTTGTATTCGGTAAGGTGAAAGGCTGTAATATGCCCCTTGGGAAACGGCGCGTCCGCCGTATTCCAGCGCCGTGCATCTTTGAAATCATAGGAAATCAAGTACACCCACTGGAGGGTAGAGTGCTACACTTCTACACTACATATCCCAGCATGCTGTTCGAAAAACTGACTCCTGCAAGAGCTCAACGAGGGGCGTAAAATCCAAATGAATGCTGGTGTTGTAGTGACTTTGAAGCTCCACTTGATTCCTGCCATAGCCTGTGAACAAGCGCCGAGGTTGGCCCGAAACGCGTCAGGCATCGCAACTAATCCGGACATGACGGCAAGCTTCACGCGTCAATAAAGAGCTTTTGTCCAAGCTACATGTTGTGCGCGTCCTCAATCTTTGGACAAAACTTGGAGGTATATATATAAATATATATATATATATATATATATATATATATATATATATATGGTAGCCAAAATCCTGGAACGATCCCTGGTTAGATCCAAAGCAGGTACGGACCACAACGTGTAGAGAAATTCTTTTATTTAATGCAGAATTGAAAGTGCAAGTGCATGAATCATTACAAGCTAGTGCCCAGCCTGACGCGTTTCGACTGCCCGACGGCAGTCTTGATCACATGATGCGCTGGACCAATCAGTGCATATATATAGTGTATCTAATCAATAAAGGCACAGACTACCATTTAAATGCAGTTCAAACAAAGACATAGGACTGTAAATAATTTAAGCATGGTTATCACAGTTGCTTCTGCATATTTGTTCGCATCTTATTATATTTGTGGATTCGTTTTCGTTTATATTATACATAACAATATGCGTTATTTATTTCTTGTTGTTGCTTGTGAAACCAAGTACAATAATAAGAACCCAGTGTTCCTTAATTTGTGTTTCACAAACACAGATAATCCAAATATGCATAGTATACTTTTAGTGTACATCGAACTCCAATGCTTAGCATGGTGCTACTAGTCGATGTAAGCTAACTAAAATATGCTATAAGAGTTGGCCTGATAAAAACAACATCTTTCACATTCCTATTTGAATCATTACCTGCATCAATTGGCATTTCTGAAATCGTGCAAAATAGTGCAAAAAAGTGCTGACATTACAGTGCATAGTCATATATAACATATATATAAAATAAAATTCATAGCAGCTTATAGTAGACGTCTCTTATGTTTTCTCATGTTCCAATCTCTTTGCCGGTATAATAGTTGTATAAGGTATACACATCCCAATTTTCAAAGTGTTCAGGTTTGTAGCATCTATTGAGACAAAAAATGTATGTGTATCATTGGTATTGTGGCAAACCCTAGATGTTGTACTTGATAGCAAAGCTTGTTGGCAAATAATAACTTAAAACATTTATGTGCTAAATAGGAAACAATTGTGGAGCAATGTCCTACAGTTTAGTGTATATCAAACTAGCGCTTAAAAACCGGCAACAGCCCAGTAACACTCGGCAAACTTGAGGGCAACCCCCCTCAATAAAACCCAGTAAAACCTTAGCCTCACCAGGTAAAGAAACGCCTCCACAACATCTCATAATAGCAGTTAAGCCTCAATAAAACCATACATGTTAGCAGCCATTGGATTAAAGTGCAGAAATCTTTATAAATTGATGTTGGGGGGTGACTGTAGTAGGCAAGATGGCCGCTGGTGGTTTGCAGTGAGAAGTCGCATCTCACTCCTCCTCCTGATTACAGAAGAAAAATGGTATAAAATCCTCCCAATACAATACGGTAATGAGAGTTGGCGTCTGGCTACGAGGAATTGATCTCAAGAATATCTTGGCTGTCTTGAAAAATTATGCTTTGGGCGGACTACCCTGGAAGATAACTCGATTGATTCAAGGGAAAGCCGTAAAGTATACTATACCGCCAGTAATTGGGTGCTATAAGATGCCTCCTCGTATTGTCAAAGGGAGTGATGCGAGCAAAGACAGCATGATGAAAGAGCAGCCTACCCGGGACAAAAGTGACTCAAAATCGGCAACTGGGGCAGCACCGCGAGCTAACGGTACACTTACCGTAAGGAAACCAGCGGGAAAAAAGATAGGAGAGCCGCAAGGCAATGGCGAGCTGCAAGGGAATGCCGATGGGTCGACTGCTTCTAGCGATCCTCGCGACCTGAGAAATTTGCGATCTGCCAAAGCGGCGAAAAAGGAATCGTTACTGAGGCAACCCTCGGTAACAGAGAGTTTCCCACTAAAATGTACGGGGCGCCTGGATCGGGGAAACGCCAGTAAGCGGGACAAACGGAGCGGTGCTGAGCCGCGTAATCCCCGTGAGGACACAGAGGTATCTAGGCAACCAGATCAGGCGTCCGGGTTGGAGTCCGTGCTGGAGTCGACATGCGCGGTTGTGGGCGGCTTTGCCGAGGAGCAGGAGCAGGCAGAGGGTGAATGCCTGGGAGAAACGAAGGAAAAGCTCGCCTCGGATTGTGATTGTAGCTTGAGAATTGAAGCAGGGGTGAAAGTTCTATCTACGGAAGATAATGCTAATACGAGCCAACACCCGGAGGCCATGGAGATCTCTATACCTCAAAGACTTGGTGAGTTGGGGGATCAACAAAATATAAGACAGGAAGTAAGCGGTGAATTCGAGGTCTCTATAAATCAACAGCTGTTGGTTGAGGATACTACAGTAGACTTACTGAGTAGGGGGCCAGTTGGGGGGGCTGTCTCGCTGGACTATTTTTTTCAGTTAATGAGGACTCAGAGCCAATAACCCCAAGTGATGATAGTCTGGATGAATCCTCTGCCTCAGGAAGCAGCTTGGCGCCCCAAAAGTGTACTTTAAAGAAACGTAGATCACGAAGGAAGCCGAATTCTTTAGGAAGTCCACCTGACCCTACTAAAAAGTTATCATGGGATTACTCTGCTACCTCACAGACATACCATGATGCCGCTAACATGGCGGGGCTACCTGGGGGGGAGGGACCACCTCAATCACACCCCCAAGCAACTTCATTGGACTTACTATTTAGCACTCTTAAAACTATGCAAAGTGAGGCAAGGGCTGAAGCTCGGAGGTCAAGACAGGGGCTGAAAAAAATTCATAATTCATTAAGGAAGATGAACAAGTTGTATGAGGAGGTTGCTGAGAGAGTCACACAGGTGGAATAGAGAACGGGGAGGCT
The DNA here is from genome assembly GCF_964204655.1 of Triturus cristatus. Lineage (NCBI taxonomy): Eukaryota > Metazoa > Chordata > Amphibia > Caudata > Salamandridae > Triturus > Triturus cristatus. The sequence continues at coordinate 1,050,002,278 of NC_140589.1, forward strand.
GGAAGATGATTTGAGCAATATACGGAGCTTTAAGCAAGAGCAAAGTAAAGTTTCCGAGGATATGCAGTGGAAGTTGGAAGATTATGAAAATCGGCAGCGCCGCAATAATATAAGACTCTTGGGGGTGGAGGAGGGGATTGAAGGGCAAGATGTCAGGATGTTTGTGGTGAACTTGCTAAATGGTGCATTCCCAGAGCTATCTGCTTGGCACTGGGAAACCGAAATTCAGAGAGCTCATCGATTCCCTCTAGTGGCTAGGAGAGAGCAGAATCCACGACAAGACACTAGACCTAGAGCTATTCTTTTGTTTGTAGGTAATTTCTTGCTGAGACAACAGATATTGGAGAAAGCAAAGCCAGAATCTAAACGTACATTCAATGGTGTGGCTTTTTTCGCTAGGCCTGACTTCTGTCATGTTACTGTAGAGCGAAGGTGGAGGCTGAGACAGCTGATTGCACCAATACAGGCCTTAGGGTCAGAATCTTATCTACTCTACCCCGCCAAACTAAAGATAGTTACAAAAGGCCAGGTGAAAATGCTATTCTCCGAAATAAAGGTGAAAGAGTATATGGTAGATGTGCTGGGCTACAAGGAGAGTGGAGGTCATTAACAAAAAAAAAAAAACTAGTTAGATTGGGAGGACAAGGTTACTGACACCGGGACACTGGGAGGAGGAGGCGACAACTGCTTTCTCAAGCGATCACACATAGGTCATGATTGACCTATTTGCCTGTGGGGGGGGGGGGTAGGGAGGAGGGGGGAGGGGGGTAGGAAGAGGGGGATCACACAAAAAATACAGCATATTTGGCATTTTCAGCACAGCACAGGTTGGTTTTGGTCGGTTTTGATTATTACATTAGTGGTTAAGATAAGATTAATGTACGGGGTTTTCTAATGACATGCAAAATAGCCTCAATTAACATTTGTGGCCTCAACGATGTTCACAAAAGATTACGAGTATCGGCTCTACTGAAAACAATGAATCTGGACTTAATCTGTCTCCAGGAGACACATATAGAGGGTGGTAGGGGTTTTTTGCTGGAGCAGCTGGGATTTTCTCTATTGGCTAATACAAAACAAGGGTCTAAAACTAGGGGGGTTGCGGTGTTGGGTAAAAATAGGGATATGGTAGTAAGCAGGAAGAGAGAAGATCAATGGGGTAGATGGGTGAGATTGGAAATTATATTCAGGGGGGAGAGGTTCACATTGGTTTCAGTCTACGGCTCCACTGAGGATGATCCTGAAATGTTTCAGTTTTTAGACACAGAGTTAGCTTTGTGGCCTGAACCCATTATTTGTTGTGGCGATTTTAATATCCATTGTCCAGCTGGGGTATCTTCAACTGCAGGGAGGGGATATACCGGTAGGAAAAGAAAAACATTTAGGGCATTAAAGGACTTGGCAAAACATAATTCATTGATAGACATTTGGGCCACTGTTTATCCCCTTAAGGACGGAAGTACATTCTTCTCAGCACCACATAGGGTTTTGGTCAGATTAGACTACTTTTGGATATCCAATTCCCTGGTCAGTAGATCTCAAATAGAAAAGCACCCTCGGATTGTATCTGATCATAACCCCCTGATTTTAACTGTCAAAATGGGTCAGCGGTGGGTAATGGATACCTTTTGGACATATGAAAGAGCCCTGTTAAAGGAGGAGGCATATATTAAACACATGAAATCCTGGATCAGGAATTTTTGGGAAATAAACAGGGGGACTGCAGATTCTGGAATGGAGTGGGACGCTTTTAAGGCAGGTATACGAGGAGAACAGTTGAGTTATTCATTGTATAAACAGAAAAGGGAAAAAACAAGATTTAACGAAGTAGTTATAGAGCTAGCTAAAGCAGAGGAAGACTTTTATTTAGCGGTACAGCTTCAACAGTCGGTGGAGCAACTGGGCTTAAAGATAGTTAGTCTTAAAGCAATGGCAGTAGAGAGCATTGCCAGTAAGGCTGCTGCCAGATATCTAACAAAGAGAGAGGAGGCCTATGAGTTGAGCGAGAGAGTGGGGCATATACTGGCCATTCGCTCCAGACAAAAAGCTTCGTCAGCAGAGATTAAGAAGATCATGGATGTTCAGAGTAACGTGGTCACAGAACCTGTTGCGGTAATGGAAGTGTTTAGGCCGTTATATGAGGGCCTGTATAGCTTAGATAAGGATCTAGATTCAGGGGACATTCCAGACTATCTTAATAATATCAGGCCAACGCTTCTTCCTGAGGAAGACAGGGGTCTGCTAGATGCACCGATTAAGCTGGAAGAAGTGATGGTAGCACTGGATAGCCTTTCTGCTGGTAAAGCCACGGGTCCAGATATGATCCCAGTAGAATTCTATAAAGTTTTTAAAGAGGTATTAGACGCTGAGCTCTTCCACACTCTGCTACAGGCACAAAGAGGGGAATCTATTCCTAACTTGTGGGGAGGGGCCGATATTGTCGTCATTTTGAAAAAAGGTAAAAGTCCATTGGCACTATCTTCGTATAGGCCCATTACCCTAATGAATGCAGATGTTAAAGTCTATTCTAAAATACTCGCAAAGAGATTGGCCGATGTAATCGAGACTCTGGTTAGTCCTATACAACATGGTTTTATACCTGGCAAGGGCATGACACAACACATTAGACAGATATTTACACTCTTCGATGCCGCAGAGGTCCCAGGAGATCCTATGGCGGTATTGTTACTGGACGCCGAAAAAGCGTTCGATAAGGTCTCCTGGGAATTCTTATGGTCAGTATTGAGATGGTATGGATTCGGCGAGAAATACATCAGAGCCATTCAGACTTTATATAACAAGCCATCAGCTAGAATTAGGGTTAACAAAGGACACTCATCCACAGTGCGAATAGAAAGAGGGACTAGACAGGGGTGTCCGTCTTCCCCCCTCTTGTTTGCGCTTTATTTGGATCCATTTCTGCGTAGATTAGAAACTAATGCTAACATCCCACCAATAATAATTAATAATATGGAAATTAAGACGCAGGCATATGCGGACGACGTGGCAATTATTACATCTAACCCCACTCTTGCTATTAGTGCAATAGAATTGGAAGCACAACATTTTGGTCAGGTGGCAGGCTACAGTCTTAATAAGACAAAAACACAGATTGTAAGGAACTCACATGTGTTATGTGATGATAACAGAGTAGTTAATTGGGCAGTATACCTGGGAATAGGAATATCAGCAGACTTTGAGAGAGTGGTTGAGCAGAACATGACTCCCCTAATGGCAAAAGTAAAATTAGATTTAGACAGAATGAATAACCTCCATCTCTCTTTAGTGGGCTGCACGAATGTCATCAAAATGGTAATACTGCCCAAATTTCTCTATTTATTTAGAGCAATACCATTATTTTTTGGGGCAAAATGGTTTCAGGTGTTAGAGATGATGCTAAATAGATTCATTTGGGCCCATGGAAAGACTAGGAGGGTGTATAGATTTATCACCCTTCCAAGGGAAAGAGGGGGGTGGGGGGCTCCTGACTTTAGGTTATATTATTTGGCTACAGCACTGCAATATATGCAGGGTTTGATTGGTGGAGGGACACATCCTAGAATCTCTAGAATGTCTACGGCGGTGTATGCAATAGTTTTGGGGGTGGATGCCGAGAATTGTTTTTTAAACTGTACGGATTTCTCCTACTTCAAAAGAACAAGGTTTAAGACAGTTATCGCCGCTGTTAATATCTGGATGACCTTCCTGAAAAAATCTGGGTTGGGCAGGTATAATAGGTACACCCGAATGTTTAAGAATAAGTCCTTACCAGGGGAGATATTCGCAGATTTGGTCTTTGCAACTTGGGAACATAAAGGGATCAGGTGGATAGGGGAGATTATTGGTCCAGAAGGGATTGTGCAGTTTGCTGACTTAGTAACTAAACATCAAATAGACAGTAGGAGCTTTTTCAAATATCTACAGGTTAGAAGTTTTTTAAATACTAAGTGAGGAGGGACCATAGGGTTTAATAATAATGAAATTCTAGATAAGATTGAGAAGGGGGGAGATTGCAAGATACGCAGTTTTTATGCAAGTTTAGTAGCTGGCAAAACAGATGATCTTGCTAAATATGGTGATAAATGGGCTATGAAATTGGGTATTGAGAATGCCTGTTTTCAGGAATCGTTGGATTTGGGACGTATAGTGCTCTGCTCGGCACCATTACAATCACAGCATTATAAAACTCTATATTGCTTGTATCATACACCAGCTAGAATAGCACAATGGGGTGGTACTTTAGGGATTCATTGCCCGTGTTGTAATCAATTACAGGCGGATTTAGTCCACATTTTCGCTACCTGCCCCCAACTCTCTACGCTGATTAAGGAGGTGGAGGGATTCATGGGGATGTACCTCGGGATTCAAATTACAATTACACCAACTTTGATTTTACTGGGAATAATTTTAGATAGTGATGCTATCAATCGAGACTTTATTTTTGTAGCCATGGCAGTATTTCGACTTGTGATAGCGAGAGCATGGTTGGACAAAACACCTCCCATAAGGAATCAATGGCTGTCCAATCTTTTGGCAGCCTATAATTTAGAAAAAGGGATCTATGACTGTAAAGGTAGAAAGGGGAGGCAGCTGGGTTTGAGAATCTGGGATCCAATACGGAGATGGAAAGAGCAAATGGAGTAAAATTTAGCCATGTTGTTTACATTACCCTATTTGAAAGAAAGATTTATGAGTTATCACACAAGCTATTTTCTATTATAATTGATAGATAGGGTTTTTGTCTTGTTTTCTTTGTTTTTCTGTATAGTTACCAATGGATGTATTCTATGCTGTGCTGTATTGTAATATATGGTATAAAGTTTTTAATAAAAAGAATTAAAAAAAAAAAAAAAAACAATTGATGTTGGTAAAATCAGTAAAATCCCAGAACTTAAAACCGTCAGAGTACTCCACTTAAACCAGATAAAACCTAGAAGAACCAGATCAAATCTAGCTGAAGCAGGAATAAAAAACCAATATAAAAGCAAGCTGAGATCCCTCCAAAATTACCATCACCTTTAATAGAATTTATAAAAAATTGTGCAAATCATCACAGTTGTTAAGGCCATTTGGCATTTTGGTGTCGAGTAACAGGATATATTCTGATTCCACTTGTCTCAATCCTTTTTCTCTGTTTTCCCCTCTGATGTTTTTGGATACTGAGCTGATAACATAGTATCTGAGGTCATTAAGATTATTGTTGTGTACCAATTTCAAATGTCGCGCCACAGGATACTTGGGATCTGAATTAACCACCGCTCTAAGATGTTGTAAGATCCTGTTAAAAACTTGCAGTTTAGTGCTGCCAACGTATAATAACTGGCAAGAGCACTCTAAGATATAGATTGCATACTCAGTTCTGCAAGTGTAGTGTGCTTGTATTTTGACAGGATTGGGGCTAAAGGCTGTAACATATTCAGAAACATTTTTCCCAAATTTGCAAGTGCGACAAGAACTACACTTGAAAATATATATATAACCTACTGGCGGTCGCCAGTAGGTAGTTATAGTCAGGACCTAGTTACTATAGGAAAATGGCAACATTCTATTCGCAATAACTTTGGCGTCGATTGATGAATCTTCATGAAATTTCAAAACAAATTCTTTGTTGAGATCAGCTCCTATGTTGAAAGTTTGGGGGTGATTCATCAAGGGGGGGCCGAGAAAAAGGGGGTCCCAAAACATGTTTTTTCAATATTAATTTCCATTGTAAACTTTAGACAAGGCTGCAGGTCGAACGGGTGAACGGAATTACCCCAAATTTGGCAGGGAGAAGGGTCTTGGTCTAGAAAGCATGCTTTTGTTTATTTGGTGTAAATCCGTTCAGTAGTTTTTGAGAAATATCAACATTTTCAGATATCAATATTTGGGAATTCTGCCATCTGATTGGCTGAGGCGTTACGAGCACGAGCTTGCTGCTGATTGGCTGTGAGCGCTGCGAGCGTTTGCAACTAGGAAGTGTTGGCCGCCATTTTGTGATTCCGTTGAAGCGAGTAAGGGGGGAAAAGAGCAAAAAATGTGGGAAAGAGAAGGGTAGGAGCACTGTAACCTTTGTGGGGTGTTTAGGGTGTGCTATAGAGGGGTTGCGAAGTGAACTAATCATACCTACCGGTGTGAAAGTTCTAGGCTACGAAAATTAAGTGAGGTATTGGCTGGTTTGTGATGTTTCTAAGATGAGCTTGTGCGCGACTCGAGGATTAGAGCGTGAGCCCACACTGTGTGTCTTATGCTGTGAAGTCATGTGCCCTGGCCGCTGCAGTACAGTTGTGGAAGTAGTGTCAGCATGTGTTTATACCTACTAGGATGAACTCCTGACCCATAGTGGTGTGAAAGTCCTGGGTACTGAAAATATGTGAGGTATTGTCTAGAGTCTCATGGAAGGAGGACGTGTTGGCTGCCATTTTGTTATTCCGTTAAAGCGAGTAAGGGGAAAAAAGGGCAAAAAAAGTGGGAAATAGGAGGGTAGGAGCACTATAACCTCTGTGGGGTGTTTAGGGTGTGCTAAAGAGGGGGTGCGAAGTGAACTAATCATACCTACCGGTGTGAAAGTGCTAGGCTATGAAAATTTAGTGAAGTATTGCCTAGAGTGTGATGCTGCTAAGGTGAAGTGGTGCGGGACTCAGGGATTAGAGCGTGAGTCTAAATTGTGTGTCTTATGCTGTGAAGTCATGTGCCGTGGCCGCTGCAACACAGCTGTGGTAGTGGTGTCAGCATCTGTTTATAACTACTAGGACAAACTACTGACCCGTACTGGTCTGAAAGTTCTGGGTTACGGAAAATATGTGAGGTAGTGTGTAGAGTCTCATGCTACTAAGCTGAGCTGCTGCCAGACTCGGGGATGAAAGTGTGAGCCCAAACTGTGTGTCATATGCTGTGAAGTCATGTGCTCTGGCCGCTGTGCCACATCTGTGCAAGTAGTGTCAGCATGTAGTTATAGCTACTTGGAGGAACTTTTGTTTCAAACATTGTAACTTGTGTATGGTGCTTAGGGGGTGTTATATAGGGAGTGCGAAGGTAAATTCATGTGTATGAAATGAATTTGGTATTTGGAAAGTGGAAAGCACTGACTCCTATGGGTCTGATGGCGCTGGGGGGTAAGGTGAGGTGCTGCTGGAGTTGGGAATAAAGCTGATGAACTACTGACCCCTATTGTGAACTTTTAACGCGCACGTGCCGTTAAATGTTCGATAAAATGTTGCAAAAGTATATCGTTAGGTTAAAAAAAAAAGATGAACTTTTAACCTGCAGGTGTCGTAGAAGGTTCCAGAAAGTGTGGTGATAAAATAGGTTGAACATGTGACCTGTATGTGGCGCGGAATAATAAGTAGCTTTTCAGAAGGAAAATTCTAAATTAACCAATGGAGGTAAGTTTTGGAATGTCGTTGAAGGAATGAAGTATTCTGATTTGTTCTTTACATGTATTTATGTGTGGAGTGACAGAGAAATTGTGCCATTCATGGTTTCATTCTTGATGAAGTTGGAGCTTTACATGTACTATGTGAGAAAGAGAGAATTGTATGCATGTGTCATTTGAAATCTGGATAACAACTACAAAGGTGAGTTAGAAATGAACAAGGTGTGTTATGTGTTTTATAGTATTGATTAAGTAATTGAGGTGATGTTTTTAATTTTGAAAGTATTTTTTATTTCAAAGTAATATAGTGTTAGTAAAGTGTGGTGTTTGATATTGGTTATGAAATATGCATAACATTTGAGCTGTTGTTATATAAGTATTTTATATATGTTTAGGAATTTTTCACAGAGAAGTGTAGTTTGTCATCTTTATAGGACTGTATTGTTTTGAAAATGAGGTACAGCGTTAATTTGAGTTTGTAATGTATTTGGGGAGATAAAGAAAATGTTTGCAACTGATACTTTTTGTGGAAATAGTGGGGTGGGGGTGGTGGTAGGAGACGTATGTGTTAAGCTAAAAGCGATCAAACGAAATGCAGAAATGTTATGTGGGCAGGTTGTGGTCTTATTTTTGACACTGAGAGTTAGGTTTGAATGTAAGTCAGGGTAGGTTGTTGTACAGTGGGGCCGTGTACAGTGTTTGGAGATTACATGGAGAGGAGATGGAGATAGGAAAAGTGAAACGTTTCTTTTATATGCACGCATAGTTTGAATCATGTGATCCTAAGTTGAGATTAATAGTTTGCATTTGGGTATAGTGAATAGTTTTTGTAGTTTCTGACTAGTGAATAATATAAAGGTAGATATACTAAAATATATGGTAGTAAACGTATTAATTATTGTCTGTTTTTATGGAATAGAAGTAGTTGGGGAGTGCTTCTTTAGAAGAGATATTTTATAAATGTGTGAGAGTTAAAAAAATGTAAATGTGCGGTATATTTTCTGTATGACTTTGTTGACATTAGAGAACTACATGTGATTATAAGTGATACTATTTGTCAGGCTGTGTCGCTGTGGCAGATATATGTAGGTGTTGAAGTGGTTCGTGTTTTGCTGATGGTGAGCTTCACTATGCCTTTTGAGACACTTGTCAATGTATTCATTCCATTTAATATCTTTAATATAGATACAGTAAAGGGACTGTATATCAAAACTTTGGGAATTAGAACTTTGTTTACTCTCCCCAAGCCCTGCTATACACTCTACAGAGTGTTTAAATGACTTTCCTAACTTATAGATGTCTAGCTAGTAAAGGTGGTGTAGTTCGACTGGGCCCATTTATAAACCGTGCTATGGGATGGTTTTATGTTTTACCCGCCAATTTGCATGTTTGAATACTTTTTGCTGATAAGTGTTCCGGCAGACACCTGTTAAAATTAATGTCGTAAATGGGTATAGTGGCGCTACTGGGAATGGTGGGGGTTTCTGTTTGATTTCATACGGTTAAGCAAGGGCGGGGGTGGGTGTGGGGGAGGTGGCTATGGTGCTGATTGAAACACAGAATATAGTAACGTGCAGATGTCGAGCTACTAAAGGTGATCTAGTACCACTGGGAGCACTTATAAAGCACCCTATGGCATGAGATATGTTTTAGTCGCAAATTTGCATGTTTTAATACGTTTTGCTGATGAGCGTTTCAGGCGACATCTGTTGAAATTAAGCCTCTGTTTGGTAATAGTGGCGCTTCTATGTTTGCTGGGGCTCTTTCTTTTATTGCGTAAAGTTAAGCAAGGGTGGGTGTTGAGGTGGTGTAGTGGTACTGTGACTATTTATAAACCGCCTTATGATATGGTGTATGTTTGAGTTGCAAAATTGCAGGTTCTAATAGATTTTGCTGATGAGCGTTCCGGCAGACACCTGTTGACATTAAGTCGATGTATGGCTATAGTGGCGGTAACAGGAGTGCTGGGGCTCGTTGTTTGATTTCGTAAGGTTAAGCAAGAGATGGGTGGGGGTGGGGGAGGTGCGTATGTTGCTGAATATAAGACGGATATTTGTAACGTGGGCATGTGTAGTTACTAAAGGTAATGTAGTTTCACTGGGCCCATTTATAAACAGTGCTATGGGGTGGTTTATATTTTACCCGCCAATTTGCATGTTTGAATAGTTTTTGCTGATAAGTGTTCCAGTAGACACATGTTAAAATTAAGCCTGTGTATGGGTATAGTGGCGCTACTAGGAATGGGGGGTTTCTGTTTGATTTCGTACTGTTAACCAAGGGTGGGGGTGGGTGTGGGGGAGGTAGTTATGTTGCTGTTTGAAATACAGAATATTGTATCGTGGAGATGTGGAGCTACTAAAGGTGATGTAGTACCACTGGGAGCACTTATAAAGCGCCCTATGGCATGTTATATGTTTTACCCGCAAATTTGCATCTTTTAATATGGTTTGCTGATGAGCTTTTCAGGAGACATCTGTTGACGTTAAGGCTGTGTATGGCTATAGTGGCACTTCTACGTTTGCTTGGGCTCTTTCTTTTATTGCGTAAAGTTAAGCAAGGGTGGGTGTTGAGGTGGTGTAGTGGCACTGTGACTATTTATAAACCATCATAAACCCGTGTACGTTCGACTCGTACCCCCACCCGTGTATGTACACCCTTGTACGTGTCGAACCCCCCGTGTATGTACACCCGTGTACGTTCGACTCGTACCCCCACCCGTGTATGTACACCCTTGTACGTGTCGAACCCCCCCGTGTATGTACACCCGTGTACGTTCGACTCGTACCCCCACCCGTGTATGTACACCCTTGTACGTGTCGAACCCCCCCGTGTATGTACACCCGTGTATGTTCGACTCGTACCCCCACCCGTGTATGTACACCCTTGTACGTGTCGAACCCCCCGTGTATGTACACCCGTGTACGTTCGACTCGTACCCCCACCCGTGTATGTACACCCTTGTACGTGTCGAACCCCCCGTGTATGTACACCCGTGTATGTTCAACTCGTACCCCCACCCGTGTATGTACACCCTTGTACGTGTCGAACCCCCCCGTGTATGTACACCCGTGTATGTTCGACTCGTACCCCCACCCGTGTATGTACACCCTTGTACGTGTCGAACCCCCCGTGTATGTACACCCGTGTACGTTCGACTCGTACCCCCACCCGTGTATGTACACCCATGTACGTGTCGAACCCCCGTGTATGTACACCCGTGTACATTAGACTCGTACCCCCACCCGTGTATGTACACCCTTGTACGTGTCGAACCCCCCGTGTATGTACACCTGTGTACGTTCGAGTCGTACCCCCACCCGTGTATGTACACCCTTGTACGTGTCGAACCCCCCGTGTATGTACACCCGTGTACGTTTGACTCGTACCCCCACCCGTGTATGTACACCCTTGTACGTGTCGAACCCCCCGTGTATGTACACCCGTGTACGTTCGACGCGCTGGGGGTACGCACCGTACATACACGGGTGGGGGTACGACTCGAACGTACACGGGTGTACATACACGGGGGGGTTCGACACGTACACGGGTGTACATACAAGGGGGGGTTCGACACGTACACGGGTGTACATACAAGGGGGGGTTCGACACGTACACGGGTGTACATACACGGGGGGGTTCGACATGTACACGGGTGTACATACACGGGGGGTTCGACACGTACACGGGTGTACATACACGGGGGGGTACGACTCGAACGTACGGGGGCTGGGGGGGTATGACTCGAACGTACGGGGGCTGGGGGGGTCGGCGCGTATGTATGGGGGCTGGGGGGGTCGGCACGTACGTACGGGGGCTGGGGGGGTCGGCGCGTATGCGGGCACATGTCTCCATGGTTGCTATGGGAGTTCGGTGCGGACGGTGTTTTTTCCATACGGTTGTAACATCGGATGCACGGGATGGATAGTAATTCCTCGGTCGGACTTCACTTTTCACATTTGTACGGTAAATCGTCCGTGGACGTGTCGGACACATTTTCCGACCCGAGGACGTGTGGGGAATACTTCCCAATGCGATTCGTATGGACTTTTTACCATGCGAATCGTAATTGGCAGTTTGTACGGCACTTGTGCGATTCGTACGGTAAAAAGACCGGATACGAGTCGTACGGGGAATTTTTTTACCGGATCGTGATCGGCACCTCAGTCTATGTATGGCTATAGTGGCGATAACAGGAGTGCAGAGGCTCGTTGTTTGATTTCGTAAGATTAAGCATGGGTATGGGTGGGGGTGGGGGTTGTGCGTATGTTGCTGATTATAAGACAGACATTTGTAACGTGGGCATGTGTAGTTAGTAAAGGTAATGTAGTTTGAGTGGGCCTATTTATTAACCGTGCTATGGTATTGTTTGTTTTTCCCGCGAATTTGCATGTTTGAATACTTTTTGTTGATAAGTGTTCCGGCACACATCTGTTAAAATTAAGCATGTGTATGGGTATAGTGGCGCTACTAGGAATGGTGGGGGTTTCTGTTTGATTTCGTACGGTTAAGGAAGGGCGGGGTGGCTGTGGGTATGTTTCTGATTAAAATCCAGAATTTAGTAACGTGCAGATGTCGAGCTACTGAAGGTGATGTAGTACCACTGGGAGCACTTATAAAGAGCCCTATGGCATGGTATATGTTTTACCCACAAATTTGTATGTTTTAATACGCTTTGCTCATGAGCGTTCCGGTAGACGGTTGTTGAAATTAAGTTCTTGTATTGGTATAGGTTTGGTGTGGCTCTTTCTTTAATTTTGTGAAGTTAAGGAAGGATGGGAAGAGGGTGGTGCAGTGGCAGTGTGCCCATTTATGAATCGGTTTATGGTATGGTATGGTATGGTATATGTTTTTCTGGCAAATTCCCATGTTTTAATATGTTTTGGTGAGGAGTGTTCCAGCAGACAGGTACAGAAATTACACAACATTTCTGTGGATAAGACATCTACGTGATGATAGACACTCTTGTAATGTGGTAGAAAGATGATAGTGTTGATGGAAAATTATGAAACTTGGTGCCATTGTAGATTTTAATGGAAGGTTACACTGTTTGTTTGTTACTATGGTGTAGTTAGGGTTCTAAGTTGGAGAAAAAAAGTGGAGGTGCTCTAAAAGGGGTGGGGCAAAGCTCTTAAAGAGGTGTGGGCTATGCAAGTTGGGGCGTGGTCTAAATCAAGATAAGTATTATTGTGTGCTTTAGAAAATCCTCTCCAATTATCGTAGGTTCGGAAAAAACATTGTTTAAAGGATTTCCCTTTCTTCTACAATGTGGGTAACCTAGCGTGATGTCTCCAGTTCTCAGTAGTGAGCAAAATAAGCATGCGTACATCGATGTGCATGCTGTCACTGCAGTGTAATAAAAAGAAAAAATTGACTGTCTTTGAGAGGGACGAAAATAGAGCCTGGTAGAGAGTCGTTTGGAGGCTGCCTGAAAAAAAGTGCCGGTCCCCAGACCAATTAAAGCGCAGTATCCATGCATCCTAAGCACTGCGCCATTCAACCATCTTTTAATTCATGCATATATTCCTACTTATATATATATATATATATATACATAAATCTGTTTGTCTGCTTATCTTAAGCATCTATGAGCGCACTCGCCTATAGTAAGCACTGTGCCATTCATGCAGCGATACGCCTATATATGCATAGATATATCTGTCCCAGAATCAATCCTAAGCATTTATCAGCTCACCCATCTATCGTAAGTACTGGTCATTGCATTCATTCATCCTTCCATCCATCCATACATTGATACATTGATCTATGTATCTATGCATTGATGCATTTGACCATGCATCCACTCGCCCTTTATTCAACTATACGTTCTTATTTCCGTGCATCGTCCGCCCCGATCTTAAATACGACGTATTATACTCATCCAGCTACCCTCTTAAGGCGTTGAAAAGGCTTGCGAAAAGCATTGACAGGCAGATTTTTTAATAAAGAATAACAAAGCTTTGAGTCACTCTTTGTGGAGCATACTTCAGCACCCTTCTGTGGTGGTATACGTGTAATACGTTTATTTAGAAACATAACGTTTTGTCGAGTTGTTTATAGGTACACTGTTTTAAAGTGGCCGTGACTGACAGATACTGAATACCTGTACTTCTTATATTTGAGAAAGTATACCAGAGAGCTAATTTGGGGTGGTGAGAACCTTGAGTTCTATATTTCCATGTGAAGTACAGTATAGGAATATAAAAGTAATTGGAAAGCTTTTATATTCATATTAAAGAGGGGGTGTGAGAACTTAGTGAGGCAGGCAAAGTGTGTGTTTTCGTAGCACTAAAACAAGACCATGTGTGAGGGCAGGTTCGTGCTGGAGTTGCCTTGTTGTGGTCGTTTGCAGAGGCGCAACCAGACAGAAATTTCGGGGGAGCCTAATTCTTTCAGCAATAGGCAGAGTGGGCATGTAGGGGTTGTAAAAAGGGGTGAAAAGGAACAGAGTCTCCTTTACAAAAAAATTATGTTTTAAAGACCGATGAAGTACTCGGGTGCAGCTCTGTGTGTGCGCCACGGAAGCAGTGTCAGAGAGTCCAGGGCAATGGGTGTTGCGCGCCTGGTGGTCTGTCTGCTAATCACCCCACGATGATGTTGCTGGTGCGTTGCAAAAAGAGAAGGGAAATACTGAGAGAAAATGGCTCTCTTTAAAGGATTTCCCTTCCCCTACAATGCGAGTCACTTGGCATGATGTCTGCACTTCTAAGTAGTGAGCAATGTGCATGCTCTCACATTGCACTGCAGTGCAATAAAGAAAAAAAAACAGATTACGTTTTTTAGGTCGGAAAATAGAGCCCTATAAAGACCCGTTTCAAGGCTCCCAAAAATAAAGTGCTGGTGGTCCCATCCCCACAGACACCCCCTCCAGTTAAAGCCCTGGGTGCAATGTTATGTTTGCAAAGTTGTTGATAAAATTGTTAGGTAATAATGGAAATTTTTATGTGTGCTGTTTGGTTGATAATATCATTCTAAGTACATACATTACATTTTTTTAAAATACTATTTATAAAGTTGTGTGCGGTGGGTTGCAGAGAAAGTGGTGTGGGGTGGTGGGGTGGAGTGTGGTGGAGAGGTGAAAAGTATGAGGTAGTACAGTTATATATAAATTGTAAAAGAGTATGTAAATAATTAAATAAATACTTGCTGTATGTTCTATGGCACTACTTGTCATCCTAGTGCTCATCTGTTGTGCTCCATCACGTTGTAGCACTGGGTCTGGAAGTTGTTAGTGGAAGTTTTGCAATTGTATGTTATTATTTGAACATAGTGAAGAAATGTGAAAAATAATTGAATCTATTTTTTGTTTTTCAGAAAATTATTTCTTTTGGATTGAAGTTTGGAAATGCCTAGAAGAAGTGAAAAGAAAAAAAAAGAGAAGAAAGATATATATTTGACGAAAAGGAAAGATCTTGAAAAAATGTGAGTAGTAGAGAAACTGTTTGAGTAAAAGCAAAAAATAATTTTTGAAAAAAATATTAAGAACATTTAATGAGAAAAACATCACACAGCAAAAAGAAGAATTTTTCAAGTAAGGTGAAGCAGAGTTCAATTTCAAGTAAGAGGAAAAGGAAAGATGATAGTATCTTGTACTCTGAGACAAAAACTATTTCAAAAAATTCGTCAGAGACTTTTTCGATCTAGAGTGTTCAGAATTTATTGAAAACATGCTGCAAATATAAAAGAAGAATGTTCCAATTCAAAGAGAAGCAGCGTATTGAAAGTATAGTGGATACTGCTTTCCATTTGAAACAGAAGTTGTTCATTTTGATTTTAAAGAGAATGAAAGTATTGGATAAAATAGTCAAAGTATTGAAAGACAAAAGTAGAAAAAAAAGACTTGTGAACAGAACCAACTTTTGTAAAATCTTTTGTGGACATTGGAGACATACTTCTAGTACTGAGCCTTTTTTAATGAGGAAAGGTACTTCCAGAAAAATAGTTTATCATTTGCAGTTGATACTGGAGGTCGTTGCAACGAAGTTCAGGATGGTGTTCCTCTTCCAAAGGAGGAAATGGTTGGTAAAAGTGCAGAAGAGTTAATAGCTGAAGAAGTGCAAGGGAAACGTCCATGAGCTCCTGTGTATAAGTGGAGTTGTAGTAGCATTTATAGTATTCAACAGGAATCCATTGATACAATGCAAAATTTGCTACGAGAATATACTCAGAAAAGTATAAAACAGAAGATTAAGTTGTTACAACGACTAATCCATGTAATGTAAGAAAATATACTGAGAAGTATGGGCATTCTCTGGCTTGTCTTTCAAGAAAAGTTTGTAAAAGTGTTTTTCATCACTTGAGGATGTTAGCAGTACACCATTCAGAAATGCGGAACTTTGTTAAGAAACTGTACTATGTAAAAAGTCCTGCATTAAGTTTAAGTGAACTGAATGGAAGTCTTTTATATGGTTCTTTATCAGATGTTCCAAAAAAGTGTGATCATATTGAAATGCAATATTTTGGTTCAGAAGAGCAGTTCACAGAAAGTGAACGTTTGACAATTACAGACGTTGGAGGAGATGAGAAAGTGATTAGCACTGATCAGTCTGAAGAAGAAATTGGAAAGTTTAATGTAGTGTGCTCTGAAATACCAAACTATGTTTGTGTTTGTTATCGACGTACTCATTATAAAAGTCAAAGTAGGAATGTTGATTTGTATTTGAAAAGTGAAAAGGAGAACAATGGTAAGTGGGAAGAATTTGCAACTTACTTGTTTGTTGAAGGTCGATTTGAGTTAGGTAGTGATCAACGTATATGTAAATATTGTTACAACAAATTAGAAGAGAACAAAATGCCTGCTAGAGCAGTGCATAATAAGTTGGAGTTAGTAGCTATTCCGTAGGAGCTGGCCAGATTGAATACATGAGTCGGTTATAATTCAATCTGTTCATCCTTTTCAAACTATAATTCGGATGGAGCCTAAAACAGGTAAACTGCCACCAACAGACTTGCAAAGAGGGGTGAAAGGAAGAGTGGTGTACTTACCTTTGGATTTTAAGAAAAACATTGAAACTATTGCTGGAGAGAAAGAGGAAGATGAGGCAGTAGTTATTTTAGTAAATGGTGTACCCACAAAGAGTTGTTAAATATGGCAAGAATTTGTGCATGTTAATAAAGTTGAAAAGGCTACTTTATATCTTAGAGAGAAAAATATTTATTACAAAAATGTAAATGGATGAACAGGTAATACGTTTAGAAGATGATTTTGAAATTTCAAGTGGTCAAATAGAGAAAGTGGACAAGACCAGGACTGAAGAGATTTATGAACATTACACAATATGTCCTTTACATTCAAAAGAAGTGATAGGAAGTAGCATTGAGTTATTTCAAATGAAAAAGCACAGGGAACTTCAATGAGTGTATGGGAGAAAAGCTTGGAAGCTCGTTGTTTTCCACAGTTGTTTCCTACTGGAGAAGGTGGACGATATGATGACCAACCTGTACGGATTCCAGCTTCAGAATATCGGTCAACAAGATTATATTCGGAAGATCCTAGATTTTGACAGTGCATTCCATACATATTTCACCTTTTGTTTGAAATTGATCTGTCTTCTCTCTCGTATGCAGTGAATCATATACTTAAAACTGGAGTTCATGAATCACTTCTTTCTGCGAAAGAATTTGTGGAGAAAGTTCAAGAAACAGATGAAAATTTAGAAGCACAGTTAATCAATTTGATGGCATGTCAACGTGGAACAAATGAGTATTGGTATCGTCGTCATGGAGAACTCAAGTGTATGTTACAGAACTTAGATACACCAACATGATTTGTCACACTTAGCTGTGCAGTATGCATGGGAAGATTTGCTTGATTTTTTGAGAAGCGAATTCTAATACAAAAAATGTTGAAATAAAGACTCCTGGTGAACTGTGTTCATTGTATCCTGTAAATGTGTGCAGATATTTTAATCATAAGTTTCAAGGTATGATGTCTTTTATCTGTAATAAAAAGAATCCACCTCTTGGAGAAGTTACCGATTTCTTTTGGAGAAAGGAGTATCAAGCAAGAGGTGCACCTCATATACATATGCTAGTATGGATCAAGGATGCACCTACATTTTGGAAATGATTCTGATGAAACAGTATTGTCTTTCATTGAACAGTATGTGACATGTGAGATTCCAAGAGAAGGAGGAGATAGAAGCTTGAGACAGCAAGTTTTACGTTTCCAAAGTCACCGTTGTGGAAAGTATTGCAGAAGAAAATACAAGTCTAAAGGAAAATTTTACATCAAATGTCGGTTTGGTTTTCCCCTTCCAGTCATTTGTAAAGGAAGTGTAAATTCTTTTTTTTCTTCTGTGAGGCACACAATAACTCGGAAATCTCCAAAGAATACCTACAACTTAAAAAGAACAGAAGTGTCAAAGTATATCAATGACTACAATCCAGTCATTTTAAAAATGTGGAATAGGAACATGGACATCCAGTATGTTGCGGATAACTCAATTGCTGTTGCACGTTATGTTACATTGTACATAACAAAATCTGAAAAAACAGAAATGAAACAAATGTGGGAAGAAATTGCACAAGAGAATCGTCTTAGCAAAAAATTGTAGTTTAGTTTGAAAATGCTTTCCCGCCGAGAAATTGGATCGTATGAATGTTCAGCACGCTTGTGTTCTTCAAGTTTATACTCAAAGTCACAAGGAATCATTTGGGTAAGTTTAGGTCTTGCCTGCAAACGAAATAGAGTGTTGAAATCATTGGAAGAAATTGAACAATTAGCAGCAAATGAGCGTGATAGTACAGACATTCTTCAAACTAATATATTGGAAACATACTATCCGAAAAGGAGTCAACATTTGGAAAAGCTATGTCTGTATGAAGTACTTCAACATTACAGCTTCAAAAGAAATGTTAAAGAGAATTTAAAAGAAGGAAAGTTTGCAGTTGTTGGATGTCATGGTTGTTTAGTAAAACATGCAAAGGGTAATCTTATAAACCACAAGAAACTTAGTTGTGAAACTCCAGATAAGCAAGAATTTTACTATTTACACTTCTGCAGCTGTTTAAACCATGGCGTAGCGAAGGTGAATTACTTGGAGAGTTTGACTGCTACGAAGATTCTTTTAATGCTTGTAAAGATAGCATTCAAGGTCCAATTTTCCCTACATATTTTAAAACGTATGATGAAGTTGAACAGGAAAAGACTATTATAGCTGAAATAGCTCATGAAAGTTCTCAAGATAGTCAAAGTAGTGGTCCATGTAGTCAAGATCCTCTTGGACAACCAATGCTGGAAAATGAAGCAGCGATTGCAATGCATGAATTCGAAATTGCAATGCAACAAGCACACAAGGAGAATTTAACATTGGAAAAGTTAGAAGAACAAGTAAATGTTGAACAGAAAGAAATATATGTGCAAGTGAGAGAACAGATAGATAGAACATGGTTTGTTGCATGAACAAAAAGAATGTCTGTGTTCTATCTTTTAAACCTCTTCTGATGTTCATCAGTGGTCAAGCTGGGACAGGTAAAAGTGTTTTAATTAAAGTTTTGACCAGTTATCTTCAAAAAAACTACTGGTTCACATTTATGTTGTGTGGTAACCGCTCTAACTGGATTAGCTGCACACAATGTTAAAGGAGTTACTTTGCATAGATTATTGATGTTACCAGTGGAGCGTGATAATAAATTAGAATATCAGAAGTTGTCTGGAGAAGCTTCTTATGAAGTGTCAAGAGTGCTGAAGAAAATGAAACTTTTAATTATTGATGAGGTGAGCATGGTCTCAAACTTAATGCTTGCTTTTGTACACTTAAGAATGCAACAGGTATTAAAAACAGATTACGACGTTCTCTTTGGGGGAAAACATTTAATTGTAAAAGGAGAACCAGTGTTTAAAATTCTTCTACATGAAGACACTAAGAAATATTTGGGAAGTATTGGAAATGTGAGTCTGTAGTTACATTTTGAATATAAAGAACTCACTCAGAATATGCGACAAGCAAGAGATGAAGATTATGGAAGTATTCTAAAAGATGTAAGAATTGGTGTTCTAAGCAAACACGGTAAACAAGCTTTTCAAAGTTGTCTACTAAAGAACTTGTTTACAAATGAAAACACACCAGCAGAAGTAATGAATAAGAAAATGAAAGAAAAAAAGTCTATAGTTTGCTTAATGCCTACAGTGGAAGAGTGTTATACATTTAATAGAGAGTTTATGAAATTGGAAAATCGAGAAATAGTTCACATTGAAGCTATTGATAAAATAGAGCATCAAGGAATAACAATTGTTCTTTCAGAAAAACTACAGACTAAATTGGATTCTTTGGAATAGTCTGTATCAAAAACTGATGGCTTAGAAAAAATGTAGATGTATGTTTAAACTGTCGGGTAATTTTGAAGCATAATCTGAATGTAGAAGGTGGTTTAGTGAATGGTGCAATGTGGAAAGTTGTTGATTTTGTGAAATATCAAAATAGAAATGGAATTGAATTTTTGAAAGTTACATTTGATCAGATTGCAGAGGTAAGACAGATTGCACGTTCTGCCACACGTTTTTTGCTTTTAAAAGACTTGTATGTTCGTAGAAAACAGTTTCCCTTCTGTTTAGCATATGCAGTAACTATTCACAAATCAAAATTTTTAAATGTAGATAATGCTTTGGTAAATGTTGGAAAAACTGTGTTTAAAGAGGGAATGGTATATGTTGCATTATCTCGAGTTAGAACGTTGTCTGGTTTGTATTTAATTGATTTTTATGAGAACAAGGATAGTGCTGATGTTAATTGTGTAAGAGAATATAATTGTTTGAGAATGCTTTATGCTCCCCATTTAGGTGAATATCCTATTTATGAGAAACGTGTTGTGTGTTCAAAACGCAAATATGTTGAAGAGTTAGCTATGGTTGAAAAGCAGAAAGAAAATCACCAGAAAAGAAAAGATGTAAAGAAGCAGAAAATACAAACAAGTGATGATGTTGTTGGACACCAATTAGAAAATGCTTCTGGTGTCAACTGCTATGGTAATGTCATTCTAAATGTTATATTTCATCTTGAAGATGTTTGTGGTGAAATTATGGAAAGTCAGGAAAAAACTTTATGTTCTGCACTCTACACTTTATTTCAAGAATTGAGAACTGATAAAAGTAAGATTCATTCTGCTTGTGGTATTCGTCAACTGTTGGACACATGTACTGGATCTTTAACGTTCAGTGCTAATATACAGCAAGATGCACAAGAACTTCTGATGGTTATGCTTGGAGTACTAGAAGATGAAGGAATTCAGATTGAGAGTTTATTTGGACTCAGTTACAAATGGGAACATAAATGTGAAGTGTGTTTATTATCTTAAAGGACTATAGTTGACAGAGAACGATTTTTATATTTAACAATACCTGACTGCAAATCTATACCATTTTCCAAATTAGTAAAAGAAGCTGATCATGAGATGATGTGTTTTCGTTGTAATCCACGAATGCTATCTGCATTATGCCTACAAAGATATGGAAAATATTTGATTATAATGCTGCAATGCTGTCGACCAAATGGAAGAAAAGTGGAAACCAAAATTATTTTTTGTTGTTGCTATTCAAGTATCTATTTCTGGAAGAACTTTTGCAACAGTTGCTATTTTTTTCCATGCTGGAAGTACTACTACAAGTGGACATTATACAGTTTATTTAAAGTGTAATAATGGTTGGAGTCACTGTAATGATACACACTTGGAAATGAAACCGAGATTGCCTTATGAATTACCCAACTCATACTTAATTTTTCTGAAACAAAGATTTTAGATACAGTATTCAGCTTTAATGGGAAGGTGTATAGATCTTTAACCTCTTCAGTGCCCATGACGAGATAGTCTCGTCATGGAGCACGGTTGCGCTGTGCCCATGACGAGACTATCTCGTCATGAACCCCACCCACTAATGCAACGCCCGGCACAGGAGGGGGAAAGGGCGTGGCACTGAAGGGGTTAAGAAATTCATACTGGATGCTTTCAAAGCAAAACTTTTTATACATTATCTGGCGTATTGGCAAAATGTGCAGAGAAACTACGTAAGATCTTTAAGGAATTCATATTGGATGCTTTCAAAGGGAAATTTTTGATATATTATTTGGTGTATTGGGAAAATTGTGCAGAGAAAGTGCGTAAGATCTTTAAGGAATTCATACTGGATGCTTTCAAAGCAAAATTTTTGATACATTATGCGGTGTATTGGAAAAATTGTGCAGAGAAACTACGTAAGATCTTGAAGGAATTCATACTTGATGCTTTCATAGCGAAATATTTGATACATTATCTGGCGTATTGGGTAAATTTGCAGACAATCTACGAAGTAAAGGTAAGCTTTGAACATTTGAAGTACTATTGGATGTGTTATTTGTGTTGATTTTGTATTATATTTGAGAGAATTAAGTTTTTTTTAACAATGTAGTTGATTGTTTTTCTTTTCCCTGCTGTTTATGATGAAACTACACTGGCATCACTGTGAATAGTGAAGTTAAGTAGTAGCTGATGACAGCAAAAAAGGGAGAAAAATTGTTATCTGAATGTTAAATTGTTTTGTATTATTTAAAAACTCATTGTAATTTGTGAAATGTATTACGTTACATAGTACTTTTGCAGTTTATTTTATGTAGTTGAAAAGTTAGAAAAATAGTATTAATGACGAATACACAATAGTAGTTCGATATTTAAAAAACTTTGAAATTCATTGAAAAAACCATAGGTTTCAGAGACGTTATACTTAGAAATTAGCATTTAAAAAACCTTTGAAATTCACTGAAAAAACCATAGGCTTTACAGACGTTATAGTTAGGAATTAGCATTTAAAAAACCTTAGAAATTCACTGAAAAAACCATATGTTTCAGGGACGTTATAATTAGTTGGACATTTGACTGATATAAAACCAGAGAAATTTGCCTGTTATAGTTAGTTGAGCTAACTATAACTCGCGCGCCCGCAATGCACTGCTGATGATGTCACATATTACATCACTAATGACATGGTCAGTGACATCACTGATGACATCTCAAATTACATCACTGATGACATCACTCATGACATCATCCACGTGACAATCTGATGCACATACTGATGCTCTAATATAAACTTTGATACACCCATTGTAAAATGCTGACTATTTTTGAAACCATACACAGAAGAATGCCATATACTACATAGCACTCACTATTTCCTAGGTCTACACACACATGCAGTCACTTATACATGCAGCTACTCATCAATAGAGGACTATAATATGCACTCATACATCTATACATGCAGTCACACGCTGCCACTCATCAATAGAGTTACTCACACGCCTAGTCAGTAATGCAAAGAATGAATCACATGCCCATTTAATCATGTATACAGTTATACACACCAACTTCGTTATTTTTAGACATACCACATCACTTATTTATACAGATACTAACACATATTTAGTGTCTTATACAATCACTGATAGAAGCAGACACTTATTTATATACCCACTCTTGAAATAACTTAGTCTCACGTATACTCATTTATATACTCCAACACTCACATATAGTGGCTTAAAACATATGTAGTTAGTCACAGATATACCACTGAGACATTTATTCACTCACCAACACACCCATAGACACACTAACTCACCCATACAGCCCTTTCCAGATGCACATTTTAATCCATACAACCACTGAATCACCCACTCAGACATCTATGCACAGACTCATCCACCAATACACTCAGGGACCCATATAGATACTCAGACAACAAATCAATAACCTATATAGGTACTCATGTAGGTATTCAGCAACCCATGCAGTTGCTTACACACCAATGGAGAGACTAATACAGACTTTTACACAGTTTAGTCACTAACCCATGCATTCAGTAAGACACGTTCAATCACTCACTTATACAGTCAGTCACACACATACAAAATAATTCCTTTAGGCACTTGTAAATGGATTCATTCTTCAATACACCTTGGCATATATACATAAAACATATTTACATTTTAGAAACACACATTCACTGGATGATGTCATGAATGATGTCATCAGTGATGTCATTTGAGATGTCATGAGTGATGTCATCAGTGATGTCACTAACATGTCATGAGTGATGTAATATGTAAAAAATCAAAAAGGGAGTGGACCACTTGTCCTGTGTAGCCAGGGTCTTATCACTGTTATTTCCTTCGTAAAAGAACCCTCATAACTATACACAGGTACTGGAGGCGGCATGAACTGGGTTACCGCTTAAGTGTAAAAGTGCAGCATCATCATAGGGTCTTTTTCGAATGTACGCTGCCCTCCACCCGGAGGAAGACCTTCTGGTTCAACAGTAGTGTCCAGACATGAAAAACAAAAAATGTGAGAGGGTTCGTATTTAGTGAGTTAAAATCTCTTGGTCATTGTTTCCATAGTGACTTTATTCTTGAAAGCTTGATCAGAGAATTAAAAGGAAGAAGTGCGGGGTGAGGCGGAGTTACTGGTCTGCCGTACTTTTCATGATATAGGGGTCAACATGTTTCAGCCTTCTGCAAGGGTCTAAAGGCTTTCATCAGGACCGTTATTTGTAGGAAGGCGCTCTGTCGCTCCTAAAGTGAGAAAACTTGTCACTTGTTTTGAGTAGAGGGGTCAGATCAATAGTATCTGTACCTAAAAAAGGTAGAAAAGGTTACTTTCACCAAGTTTATCTTAATTCGAGGCCATGATTTGCTGCTTCATGCGGTCGTCTAGGGCAACTACTTGTGTGAGGGGAGGTAAGTGAGGATAGTATGTAAATACAGAGCAAGTAGGCGGAGGTAAGGGGCAGTTACGTGAGGTGAAGAGATGCTAATCTCGGCGGGATAAAATTAAAAACATTGTAGAAAAATGTCTCGTTCAAAACTATTTGAAAGGACACGTCGTGGTTAAAGAATTACAAAGCCCTGTGGATAATATCATTCAAGGTATGTTTGTAATCATGCGATGGACTCAAATTGTCATCATAAACATCATCATTAATAGCGAGTTGCCGCTTATTGCGACGTGAGTGAGATGAACTTAGTCACATCTTCTAAATAACCAGTCGTTGGTGTTTCTAACAACAAGCTACAGGAATATGTCAATGCGTATTTACCTCAGACAAGGTTAATAATATTCCTACGCGGATGCCCGGAGGCAGGCCGAGAATTCATTGCTGTAGTTAAATAAAAGACAAAAGAGGTAAATTAGAAAGACCTTACTTTAGTTTGGACGTTGTTCCAAAGCTGCGGCGGCCATCGGAGCTTACCGATTCTCGCACGTCCGGTGTCTGCATCTGCCTCTTCTCGTGGTACACCCAACCAGAATCGTCCGTGTAGGCTTACCGTTAAGAGGAGCAGAGGTAGTGGAGGTTGAAGAAGGACTTCACGTTATACGGTAAAGATTGGCAAAGTGTCATGGTTGGCACAGTACACATGTGTGTTGGAACCAATTGGAAGAAAAGGGGTTGTTACTGAGTGGGATTGTGTACACTGATCGAGTCGAGACAATGTTGTTCGTGATTTGAAATTATACTTTGTTAGTGTGTGATGTTGCCTGGGGAAACTGTTATGATTGGAATAGGGTATAATGGTAGAGGAACTGAGACACTCTCATGTTTCTGAGGTCGAATGGTGGAATGAGTATTCGTTATGCGTAATGAGCGTGCCTTGGTGAATAGATTAATCAGGTACTGCATTCTTGTTCATGTGGTGGAATGCTTACGTGGCTAAGGTGTACCATGGGATATTATCATTGAGGCCTTGTTTGTCCGTGGACAAACGGTCAATCCAACGTTGTTCTTTCTCGTACAAAATACGTTCGGCATTGTAGTTGACAGTTCTCAAACTTTCTAGGACTACCCATTTGAGGTCACTGATGGCATGGTTGTTCTCTATGAAATGTCTGCTCATTTTGGTGGTCGCTCTTTTGCAGTTCACGTTGCTTTTATGTTCTGTGATCCTCAATTTTATTTTTCGGCAAGTCATTCCAATATATTTGAGGTCACATGGGCAGGTGATCATGTAAATTACGTGGGTAGTATTGCAGTTAGTATGTTGTCGCAGTGTCCACGTAAGGTTGGGAAGAAGTTGGATGGTTTTGGTCACTTTTGTTAGGCTGCAGACTGAGCACGTCCCACATGGATAGTGTCCTGTGATCGGTGCAAGATTCCATGCTGCTGTTATGGTTTCTGTGCTTGTTTGCAGAGCTGGTCTAGTATGTACTAGAAGATCTTTTATGTTCTTTGTTCTTTTATTTGCAAACCTTGGTTTAGGTCATTGTAAAGTATCAGAGGTTAAAATTCTCCAATTCTTGTTCACAATCTTTTTCACTGTGTTGGACATAGTATTATAAGTGGTGACACACGTTAGAAGATCATCTGGTTCTGCCCGTGTCGATGTCTGCAAAAGGTTTTCTCTCGGTTGGTATAGGGCTCTTTTTTGACACTTCCTTATGATTTTTACTGGATAGTCTCTTTTGATTAGTTTTTCACCCAATTCTTTGGCTTGAGTTTTGTAGATTTGAAGATTGCTACAGTTCCTCTTGAGTCTAAGAAACTGACTGAATGGTAAATTGTCTCTGAGAGGACGCGGGTGAAAGCTATTGTAAGACAGCAAGCTGTTCTTTGCTGTTGGTTTGTGGTACGTCTTAGTTTGGAGGGGGTTATCCTCTGAATAGATAGTTATGTCTAGGAAGTCAAGTTTGTGTCTGTCAAAAGTGCAGGTGAATTTTAAGCACTCGTCTCTGGAGTTGATCCATGTAAGAAAATCTCCTAAAGACTCAGCAGTATCTTCCCAAATCATTATGACGTCATCTATGTAACGCTTCCAGAATTTTACTTTGGTCAGGTACGGATTGTCAGGGTTGTGAATGTATTTTTGCTCAAAGTCACTGACATACAGACCCGCCACACTAGGAGCAAAGGTGCTGCCCATCGATGTACCGTGGCGTTGTCTGTAGAGTGTGCCCTCGTATTCAAAAAAGTTTTCAGTTAGAGCTAACTTGCAGCACTGTAGTATGAAATGTCTCGGTGTTGAGTTGGTCCAAGGTTCCGAGAACAGCACGTTTTCAAGTGTGTCTAGGGTCTTCTGTTGGGGGAGACTGGTGTATAAGCTTTCCACATCCAGTCCCACTAGATACATGGTGTTTTCATTGTATACCTGGTTGTCCAGTTGATTAAGGAGGTCACGTGTGTCCTTCAGGTACGTGGGTGTTCGTTGTACAAGAGGTTTGAGGAAGTGATCGGCAAATTGTGAAAGAGGTTCCAATACCGACCCAATTCCTGAGACAATTGGTCGTCCTGGTGGTGGAGATCTATTCTTGTGTGTTTTTGGTAGGGAATAGAAATATGGTGTTCTGGGTGATTTGGTTATTAGGAAATCTGCTTCGTGTTTTGATATCCACTGGTTCGTCTCAGCTTCTTCTATCATGGATTTAATGATACTTTGCAGTCTCTTCGTTGGGTCAATGGTAATCTTTTCATAGAATTTGTGGTCTGATAGTAGGTTTTGACATTGGGTGTCGTATCCTGATTTGTTCAAGAGGACGATTCCTCCCCCTTTATCAGCAGGTTTGACAATTATGTCTTCATTGCTGCTTAGTTCTTTTATTGCCAGTCTCTCTCGTTTGGTGATATTCATAAATGGTCTTTGGGATGAGGGTTTGATGTTGTCCACTCCTTTGAGAATAGCTTGTTCGAAAGCTAATACTTCTATAGGGACCAGATGGTTGGGTGGACAAAAGGTGGATTTAGGTCTGAGGCTGGTGTCACTTGTTGGTGCATCGTTCTGTTTGTTTTTGAAAAAAGCTTTCAATTTTATTTTTCTACAGAATTCTGATAGTTCGCACTTGACTTTGAATAAATCTAAAGGGGGTGTGGGGACAAATCCTAGTCCTTTGTTTAGTATTTCTTCTTGGTCTTGGGTTATCGTGGTGTCCGTTAGATTTATCACCAGGGATTCATGTTGCTGGGGCCTGGTTGGTCTCTGGACATGCTCCTGGTGTATATCTGTCTCTCTTGGTCGTTCCAGGATACTTCTTTTTTCCTTCCTCGTTGGGTGGTCCGACCTCTCCCTAAAAAAGGGGGGCGTTGGGTGTTCATCATAGGGCCCATCATGTGTGGTCCTTGTAAATATGGGTTCATCCATCCCTGAAAGTTAGGTGCGAATGGTTGGTATAATTGTTGTGGTTGGTCATAGAACTGTGGCGTTGACCAATTTGCACCTCGTTGTCGTTGATTTCGTCTGTATCGACCTCTTCCTCGTCTAGGATAAGAGCCTTCATCTCCGCTCCAATCTGAGTTATTGCTAGATGTTTCGCCAGTGGAGTCGTCATTATAATGGTCAGGTATTGTGTAGTCTTCTCTAGAGTAAGGGTGCATCTTCTCAACTGAGAATTTCTTGAGATCCTTACTCAGTTTCTGTATTTTGTTCTGAGTGATGTACTCCTTGGTCTCATTCATTTCTCTGTTGATCTCCTCAAGTTTCTTCTTGTATATTGTGAGTTGAACCGTTGTTTTCAATCTGGCTTCACTTGTTTGGATTTGGATTGTGAGAGCTTCTACTAACCTTGTGGCTGTTTTTATGATTAGGACTAGATAGTCTCTGGTACATTTCCATGAAATGGAAGACCAGTCTTTCCTGAATAGCATGTCTTTCAGGAAGATCCGTGGAGCATTTTGTATCCATAGTCCTTTAGGTGCCGCATTCGCGCGCAAGTATTCCTTCATTATAATACCATGAATGGCAGTTCGTACCTGGTCTTTTTTCATCTCGGTCAATTCATCCCACTCACTAGTTTGGGTCAGTGTTTGAGCTAGGTCCTTATCTTGTAATAAAGATGATTCGCTAAGAATCGCATTCACCTCATCCTCAGAATAACTCAAGCCCTGGTTATCCGCCATGTTGCCTGTTTTTGAAAAAATAGTGGTGGTCCTGCACTGCTCTGTGTCAAAGACCGTTCTTTGTGATTGCTAAACTGTGTAGGGGTATTTCTGCTACCACCTCAAGTGGAGACTCAACCTCTTTTTCGGTGGTCAATCCAAGTTTCGAAAGAATTTCCCGCAGCTGTACGAGAAAGAACAACGTTGGATTGACCGTTTGTCCACGGACAAACAAGGCCTCAACGATAATATCCCATGGTACACCTTAGCCACGTAAGCATTCCACCACATGAACAAGAATGCAGTACCTGATTAATCTATTCACCAAGGCACGCTCATTACGCATAACGAATACTCATTCCACCATTCGACCTCAGAAACATGAGAGTGTCTCAGTTCCTCTACCATTATACCCTATTCCAATCATAACAGTTTCCCCAGGCAACATCACACACTAACAAAGTATAATTTCAAATCACGAACAACATTGTCTCGACTCGATCAGTGTACACAATCCCACTCAGTAACAACCCCTTTTCTTCCAATTGGTTCCAACACACATGTGTACTGTGCCAACCATGACACTTTGCCAATCTTTACCGTATAACGTGAAGTCCTTCTTCAACCTCCACTACCTCTGCTCCTCTTAACGGTAAGCCTACACGGACGATTCTGGTTGGGTGTACCGCGAGAAGAGGCAGATGCAGACACCGGACGTGCGAGAATCGGTAAGCTCCGATGGCCGCCGCAGCTTTGGAACAACGTCCAAACTAAAGTAAGGTCTTTCTAATTTACCTCTTTTGTCTTTTATTTAACTACAGCAATGAATTCTCGGCCTGCCTCCGGGCATCCGCGTAGGAATATTATTAACCTTGTCTGAGGTAAATACGCATTGACATATTCCTGTAGCTTGTTGTTAGAAACACCAACGACTGGTTATTTAGAAGATGTGACTAAGTTCATCTCACTCACGTCGCAATAAGCGGCAACTCGCTATTAATGATGATGTTTATGATGACAATTTGAGTCCATCGCATGATTACAAACATACCTTGAATGATATAATCCACAGGGCTTTGTAATTCTTTAACCACGACGTGTCCTTTCGAATAGTTTTGAACGAGACATTTTTCTACAATGTTTTTAATTTTATCCCGCCGAGATTAGCATCTCTTCACCTCACGTAACTGCCCCTTACCTCCGCCTACTTGCTCTGTATTTACATACTATCCTCACTTACCTCCCCTCACACAAGTAGTTGCCCTAGACGACCGCATGAAGCAGCAAATCATGGCCTCGAATTAAGAAAAACTTGGTGAAAGTAACCTTTTCTACCTTTTTTAGGTACAGATACTATTGATCTGACCCCTCTCCTCAAAACAAGTGACAAGTTTTCTCACTTTAGGAGCGACAGAGCGCCTTCCTACAAATAACGGTCCTGATGAAAGCCTTTAGACCCTTGCAGAAGGCTGAAACATGTTGACCCCTTTATCATGAAAAGTACGGCAGACCAGTAACTCCGTCTCACCCCGCACTTCTTCCTTTTAATTCTCTGATCAAGCTTTCAAGAATAAAGTCACTATGGAAACAATGACCAAGAGATTTTAACTCACTAAATACGAACCCTCTCACATTTTTTGTTTTTCATGTCTGGACACTACTGTTGAACCAGAAGGTCTTCCTCCGGGTGGAGGGCAGCGTACATTCGAAAAAGACCCTATGATGATGCTGCACTTTTACACTTAAGCGGTAACCCAGTTCATGCCGCCTCCAGTACCTGTGTATAGTTATGAGGGTTCTTTTACGAAGGAAATAACAGTGATAAGACCCTGGCTACACAGGACAAGTGGTCCACTCCCTTTTTGATTTTTTGCATTAAACATAGGAAGCCGAATGGACCACAGCTTCTTTTTCCCTCCCCTTTGATAACGTGTGATGTAATATGTGACATCATCAGCAGTGCATTGCGGGCGCGCAAGTTATTGTTAGCTCAACTAACTTATAACAGGCGAATATCTCTGGTTTTATATAAGTCAAATGTCCAACTAACTATAACGTCCCTGAAACCTATGGTTTTTTCTGCGAATATAAATATATATATATATATATATCCAAATACTGTGACCAGTAAATGCGCTCTCAGTAACACAGCACTCCACAGCAAAGATTCAACAAGAGGTGTTTTTAATACGACGCGTTTCAGCTCCCAGCGAAGCCTTGTTCACGTAATACCTTGTGCATACGAGCCGGGTGACTGATAAAGTTAATATGAAAACCGACAAGGGACAACAAAAAACTCACATCCAGGTGTCCTACGTATGGCGGACATGTTGGAACGGTGTAAAATGCCTTGAGACTCAACATAATTGTAATGTACAAGTGCATGTCCCTCAAAACTTACACACACACCTGCACAAGACAACATCGCCTGCCTGCCCATGCACACCCAGGCAGAGGCACCCCAACCCCTCCCGCCGCCCATCGGAGCATGCCCGCCCATGCACACCCAGGCCTCACTGCTCACCTTCCGCCACGGCGGGAGGTCCCACCATGTGCCACTGCAAGCCACAAGCCCGGGGCCTGCGGACATGGCACCCTTAACACTATTCAGCCACGCTCCGCAGGCCAACAGGTCTCACGTTTGGTACTGGGTCTGGATTACTCCATGGCAGAGGACATATCAGTGCACCCGGCACCATCACAGGCTGCACACCCGCTCAGCCCAATGGGTGCCACTAACTCTGGGATCCCAGAAGCGACGCCACGTGGCGGTAGGCCCATGCTGCCGGCTGGCTCTGGCCTACACTGCGATCCAGCAAGACACACTAAACCTGAGCTGTCCGGACCGCCGGGACGGGGCATCATCGCAGGCTGCACACCTGCTCAGCAGCTTAAGGTGTCACTGACTCAGTGCACCCAAAGTCACCGTCCCATGGTGGGGTGCTTGTGCCAGCTGCAATGCTCCGAGTGCCACTAACCCTGTGCAAGCCCAGTCAGCACCACCTGGTGGTAGGCCTGTGCCGGCCGCAAGGCCTTGGGTGCCACTAACCCTGTGTAAGCCTAGTCAGGACCACATGGTGGTAGGCCTGTGTCGTGCACCAGACCTCGGATGCCACCAACCCTGTGTGCAACAACTTATGGGCCCTTTATGAATGAGAAGCGTGGAGGGGCCGTCATCCAGTCACCACCAGAAGAGGGGAATGTGACGTTGTCCGCCCCTTATGTTGGCAGAGTCACATGGCCAGTGACACCTGTGCCGGATGGGTGTGATGTGTGTGCAAACCTGCCCTCATGCTGACGACTAGACCAGGGACCTGCACACCACCAGCGCGTATGCCTGCGACGGGTAGCAATGATGGCCCCCCTCGGTGCGTCATCGGAGTGGTCTGGCCTGCCATATGCCGGACCAGCGCAGCGCTTGCCACAATGACTCGTGGGCTTGGGGCATTGGCCAGTCCATGTCCGGACAAGAAAGTGACTGATGCGTGTGTCCCTGTTGTAGTGTTCACGAGACCCGGTACACAATATGCAACGTGGCAAACTCTGACTGGCATCCCACAGGACGAGCATCATTGACACAGGGAAATCACTGTCCCTACATTCATCCACACATTCATACATGAATGATGAAAGACATGACACAGCAGTGCGTAACTGGATGTTTATTTGCACATTTATAATTTGCACATCCAGTGCAGTTCTGCAGCTGGAGCTGCAGCTGGAGTTGTACAGGGCAATGCCGAACACACTACACAATGGAGGGCCAGCCAGAGTCCATCCGGGGATGACATGTACTGCGGAAGAGGAAGGGTACAGTCTGCAGTCTGTCCGCCGTGTCATTGGTCATCGAACTGGATGTGGCAGTCCATGGGGGTCATGAGGCCGTGTGCGGCACCAAGCAGAAACAGGCCAGGTGGTGGAAATGAATGCTAGTGCCTCCTGATCACAAACCCATCCACGACCTCGTCCCCAGATGTGTGCCCTGCCCCCCGTGGGTATTGCAGTACTGGCTGCGGCACTGTGTGCCACTGACACATCAGGGGCCTGAGTGGATACATCTGCCGCACTGTGAGGCACTGACACACCAGGGTGCGGGGATGTGGATGGTGTGGGGGCAGCAGCATTCATCAGCGCCATGCCTTCTGGCGGCAATGCCATTATGGAGGTCTGCAGGGCATGATAGATCCCAGCTACATTTCGATGATGTGCAGCGGTGGCTGCCATCCTTTCCACCGCCATATGCACCATGTCCTCCATGAGCCTCCGCAAGTGTGCCAGCTCAAGGCTGGTATCGCTGGAGCCACTTTGAGCTGACAGCTGTTATACTCTCCGCCTCATGACTCCAGCAATGTCAGTCAGGGCTCGTTGGAGACCATGGGGCAGACATAGACACCCAAGGATGGCGTTCAGTTTGGCAGCCATGAGTTTGAACCCCACTCGCACCTGCTCAGCCGTCTCCTTCTGGCCCTCCAGCAGAAGGCCGTTTGTTGTTCCTGGGAGACGTGGGAGGGTGCCAGGGCTGTGGGTGCTTCCTGCTGGGTGGTTTGGGTGGTGGGTGGGGTCTCCTCGGTGCAGCTGGGCTGCCCTGATCCTGGAGGTGAGTCGCGGATGAGGTCAATGATGTCTAGGAGGGCTTGTGCGTCGATTCTGGTGTCTTCCTTCTCGTCATCAGTGAGGAGTGGCTGGGACTGCTCTGCAGGAGGTGTAGATGATGCCCCTGCGATGTTAAGGGGAGACGGTGTATTACAATGTGTCCACATGTATGTAGCCACATGGTACAGGTTGACATTCTGACAGCATGGCATTGTACATTGTGACAGTCTGTGGGTCTGTGAGAGGAGCCAGGGTCATTGTGGGTGTGTACTGTGCCCTGCTTGATTGTGCATGTGTGCCATTGTGGCCATCTCCACCCGTCCCCCCAGTACCTGGTGGTCACTCACCCTCTTGCAGTTGTGTTGTGTCCTGTCGAGCAGTGTCGGTCCCCGACTCCAGCCACATTATCCACACTGATGACTTTCGACACCAGCTCCTCCATATCATCCAGCTCGAGCTGTGGCGCTGGGCCCCCACCTCCAGTCTGCATTGCTGCCTTCTGGTTGGCGGGGAGTTTCTCCTTGGTCTTTATCCATTGTCCGCTTGTGCTCTCCGACGGCATTCACCTTGTCGACGATGTCCTGCCATATTCCAGTTTTGGGGCCCAATGACACGTTGGAGGTGACGTTCCATCACCTCTGTGACTATGATCCTGTTCGCCTGCAGACTGAACTTCGTCTTCCTTGTCTTCTTGTCTCCGATGTCACGGGCTGGTCGTCCGGGGTGCTTGTGGGGTTGCGCTCGTCCTCTGCTCCTGCTCTGGCTACCTCCATGGTGCTTTAGTGTAGGTCAGTTTGGGTGTGGGTGTTTTTTCTACTTTTATGGTGATTCTTTCGGCCTGCCAGGTGTGTGTTTCAGGCCTGGCGCTGCAAATTGCTGATTTCCTCATCGTGCTTTGGCCCATCGCGTGTTTTTTGGTGTTGTGGTTTGTGGTTTTATCTCCATCGTGGTGGTTGTACCGCGGACATTGTCCGCGGTGTCAGCGGACTATCGCATGGTACCGCCTTGTTGTGAATTCCACGTTGACACGGGGTTATTTTCCCGCGATGGGCTGCGATATTGGAAGTTGCGTTGTGCTACTCTTGCGGTATTTATCACACGTTCTTGTGAATATACCCCTCTGTGTGCTCTGTAGCACAACCTCCTAGATCGGTGCTTGCATTCTGGCTACTGCTTGTGTCTGGAGAGGTGGCACTTTTTCCTGCCTGGGCTGCTGTTCCATTGGATGCAGGTAAGAGTAAATTATTTGGGGCTTAGTTCCTTGGTGCTGCAGTATTGTGTGCTATTTTAACCTTCAGTGTGAATTGTGTATCTATTTGACCTGGCAGCTCTGGAACTCCAGCTTCTATCATTGAGCGGGGCCAGTAAGACACTGCAGTGTTTGACCTGAATATATTATGTCATTGTTGATTAGGGAAGGGGATGGAAGGAGAAGTGTAGTGTAGTTCCTATTTCCCTTATAGGCTCTGTGCATTGGAATAATATACACTATAGTTCTTGGCATAGGACTGAGGTCAGTATGCTCCTATCGAGTATATTAAACTTAATTACTTGTGTGCCAGCTAACTCAGAGGTCACTAGAAACTTCTCAAAGGAACAAGAAGGGATTAGTTTCTGACAACCGCATAAACATGACAACTTTGTTTCCTTACAGAATCGGAACGTGTCTCAGAATCGTGGAAACAATAGATACGTTTCATTCAGTCAATCGTGCATGCTTAGTTTCTTCAGAGTTACACAGAAAATAGGAAGACGGGTGTTTTCAATCAAAAAGGATTTATTGAGCAGTCTTAGTTCTCGTGTAAGAGATATGAGCTGTCACGATCATTAGACAGTAAGCAAGATATAATATCTACAGCGTCAGCAGTAAGAAGAAGTAAAACTGCAACAGCATTGTCTTTTAGCTATGACCTTGTGGCGATTGTCGGTGGTCACAGGGAGGAAGGAGTGCCCAGAAACGTGAACAATAAGGTTTTGTGGCTTTATTAGTTTGCTACAGTGGAACGTGGTCCAAGTGTCTTATAAACAGCAAAACAAAAGGCGTTCAGTGGGAAAACAATACAAGAGCAGTTTGTTCCTCCAGCTCGGGGTGGTCCTCTGGGGTTTTTATCTGTCCTCCTCTTCTGAAATTCGTATAACCGGGAGGCGTGGAGGGGAAGAGAAAAAGACAAAACAAAAGGGGGTCAAGCTCTGGTCTGGTTTCTCAAAGTATAGTGCTACCGTCACCAAAAGAAGTGTGCCATAGACAGGAGAAGTGCCAGAAATAATTCAATCAAATACACTCCTGTGCCTTATTGTCTTGCGACTCCCCACCACCCCCACCAAAACGATCCCTTGAGTGTCACTCGCCTGAGACCACGACCCCTCTCCTGGGCCGTGGTACGAGGATCCGGGGCGTCTTCTCCCTCCTCCTGCCCGCCGGGTATGTTCGTGGTGTGTCGTGCTTTCCCTGCCTCCGGATCGGCTGGTCCTTTTGCCACCTTTTCTTCCTCCTCCTTGCCCCGACGCCGCTCTGTGTCTGCGGTCCGTCCCGCTCCGCTGTTCTCTCGTCCTTCTTTCTTCCTCTGCTCGATGCTCGTCTCCCGATCCTCCTCTCTGCTACCGTCTCTCCTCCACTGTTCTCCCGGCGTCCCATTTAGGCACCTGACTTCCGCATACGTCAGCAGCCCCGCCTTCACATTCTGTTCGGACGCTAGACCGCTGTCTATTTCCGGTGAGGATAGAGTCGGCACAGTCTGCTCTATCCACTTCCGGTACGCCCCGTCGTCCTCGTTCAGGTCTTCCCCCTCACACACCTTCCCCCTTAGGAATGGACGGTGGGTCCATTCAGTGGAGGGGTGTCGGGACAAATAGTCAGCACAGGTTTGCCAGCGTCCCGGGATATGCAGGGTCTGAAAGGAAAAGGGTTGTAATGCCAGAAACCATCGAAGGATACGTGGGTTAGTGTCCTTATGCTTCACAAGCCAGGTGAGGGGGGCATGGTCAGTGAGGACAGTGAATGGACGTCCTAGCAGGTAATATTGCAGAGCTTCGACCGCCCACTTGATGGCCAGACATTCTTTCTCGATAGTTGAATACGCCATTTCTCTGGGAAAGAGTTTCCTACTGATATATAAAAGAGGCTTGAGATCACCCCGAGAGTCGGGTTGGCATAACACGGCACCCAGACCTAGCCCGGAGGCGTCAGTTTGTAAGAGGAACGGTCTTTTGAAATCAGGGCAGTGTAACACCAGTGCTGTGCAGATGGTGTGTTTCAGCTCCTGGAAACAGTTTTCGTGGATGGTACTCCAGGTTACTATTCGGGACGTATGGGCCTTAGTCAGGAGATTGGTTAGGGGGCTGGCTAGAGTTGAGAAATTGGGGATGAATCGTCTATAATAACCGATAAAACCCAGGAAGGAGCGTATGTCCCGTTTTGTTTTGGGGGTAGGGAGGGTCCTGATAGCCTCGACCGTATTCATTTGAGGTTTGTTAAGACCTCCTTGAATCGTGTACCCAAGGTACTGTATGGAGTCTGTAACCAATAGGGATTTCTTTGGGTTTATTTTCAGGCCCGCGGTTTGGATGGCTGAGAATACAGCAGCCAGATGTTGGAGATGTTCTTTCCAGCTGCAGCTAAATACGACAATGTCGTCTAAATAGGCAACAGCGTATTCTGTATGGGGTTTTAATAACCGATCCATCAACCGCTGGAAGGTGGCTGGGGCCCCATGAACGCCGAAAGGAAGTACTTTAAACTGGTAAAGGCCGGAAGGAGTGGCAAAGGCAGTTTTTTCCCTAGCTTGTGGTGTCAGGGGTATTTGCCAATAACCTTTGGTGAGGTCTAAGGTTGACATATACCTGGCATTCCCCAATCGCTCAATTAGTTCATCAACCCGTGGCATCGGATAGGAATCGAACTTTGTGTTGCTATTTACCTGACGGAAGTCAATGCAAAATCGGAGACTTCCATCCGGTTTTGGTACTAACACGATTGGAGAACACCAGTTGCTTGTGGACGGTTCTATGATGTCTGACTGCAACATAGCTATGACTTCCCTCTCTACGGCTTCCCTGCGTGCAGCAGGAATCCGGTATGGTTTCTGTTTTACGATAGTTGGGGTTAAGGATATGATGTCGTGCTGGACCATCGAGGTCAGTCCTGGTACTGAGGAAAAGAGGCCGGGAAAGTGCCCCAACTATGTTTGTAGTTGGGATTGTTGCTCTGGGGATAATATGTTCCCTATGGGGGGTTTCTCTGGTGGGGCTGTCGGAGGGTTCGGGGTGGTGATTTCTAAGGGCTTTTCCGTACTTCTTGATAGAATCGGTCCTCCTGTTTTCTTAGCCTCTACAGGGTCAATCCATTTTTTTAACAAGTTTACATGATAGATTTGTTTGCCCCCGGGATGGTTTGGTACAAAAACGCTATAGGTAACGGGAGTCACTCTCTTTTCAATGATGTAGGGACCTTGCCAGTGTGTTAATAATTTGGATGCCGAGGACGGGAGCAAAAGGAGTACCTTCTCGCCAGGTTCGAATTCTCTTAGTAAACTGTTCTTATCATAATACTGTTTTTGGGAGTTTTGGGCCTTTTCCATGTGTTCATGTACCAGACCCAATATTCTGGTGATTGTTGATTTTAACTCGGTTGCGTATTTGGTTAGGGGCTGTCCCTCCTCGTCTTCGCTCTCCCCCTGTTCCGCTGCCATGTCTAGTAAGGTACGTGGCTTTCTCCCAAATAAGACCTCAAAGGGGGAGTAGTCTGTTGACCTTTGCTCGTGTGTTCTTATGGCAAAGAGTATAAGAGGTAGCTTCTGGTCCCAGTCCCTCCCCGTATCAGGGATGACCTTGCATAGCATGTGCTTGATGGTTTTATTATAGCAATCTACAAGGCCATCGGCTTGGGGATGATAGACTGAGGTACGAAGCTGCCGGATACCCAGGATCTTACAGACTTACGTCATGACGCGTGACATAAAAGGGGTTCCTTGGTCCGTAAGGACTTCTGCCATAGGATATGTCTTGGTATCCCCGTGTACACACGTAACATACACCTGTTCTTCCTCTTTCATTTGGGCTTGAGAAATCAGGGCTCGATCTACAACGGTCACATGGCAACCGGTATCCAGGAGGGCTTTCTGTTTTTTCCCGTTCAAGAGGATGTCTTTTTTTGTATTGTAGGGGGCCCTCCTGGGTTACCATTATCATTCCTCTGGAGTAACCTACGTCCATAGGTTCAGTTGTTGTGGTCCGGTGAGGGCATTGTCGGGCGATATGACCCCACTCACCGCAGTGATAACATTGTGGTCCTTGTCCGCTAGGGCTAGGGATGGGCTGAAAGGGTTTGGGAAGGGTACGGGGACTGGCTTGGGCTTTGGGTTCCGGTCTGGGTGTGTTCCTTGGGGATATAAAAGGGGTCCGTGGGATACCCGCCCTAAACTCAGGTGATCTTTGAAATGCGCACGCCAACTCCACCGCGGTCACAGAGGACAAATTAGGGTGTTGTTTTACCCAGGAACGAGTGGTAATAGGCAAAGCCTCCAGATATTGTTCTAACACTATTTTGTCTGTAACTTCTTCGACAGTGGCTGTCTGGGGGGTCAGCCACCGGTGTCCCAGATCCTTGATCTGGTAATACAGGGTCCGTGGGTTCTCCCCAGTGGACCATTTTTCTTTTCTAAATCTGTTACGATAGTACTCTTGCTCGCATCCCAGCCTCTCCAAAATAGTTCTTTTTACATCTTCATAGGGTGTGGTACCGGCAGGGTTGGCGGCCTGATAGGCTGCCTGCAGTTCCCCCGACAAGAGAGGGGCTATATACTGGCTCCATCGTTCGTGCGGCCAGGCAGCCGTGGAGGCGACCCGTTCGAAGTTTGTAAAAAAGTAATCAGGGTCTTCTCCTTCCTGAAACTTTTGGAGAACGGACCCAGGGACATGAGGGTGGACTCTGGTGCTCACAATAGCGTCTGTGAGCCGCAGTATGGCTGTATCTTGTACCTGTTGGTTTGAGGTAAGTAGGATTGCTTGGTCTCTCAATGCTCCTTGTAGGGCCTCCCTATCTTGTTTAGCGGTCTGGACCTGTTGTTCCAATACCAGCTGCAGATGTCGTTGTCCTTCTGCTAACTGGTTGATCATTCTTTCGAGGGGCACGGGCTGTGTCATGATTCGACACCTGTATGCAATTATCCCACTTCTGACACCACTTTTGTGGCGGTTGTCGGTGGTCACAGGGAGGAAGGAGTGCCCAGAAACATGAACAAGAAGGTTTTGTGGCTTTATTAGTTTGCTATAGTGGAACGTGGTCCAAGTGTCTTATAAACAGCAAAACAAAAGGCGTTCAGTGGGAAAACAATACAAGAGCGGTTTGTTCCTCCAGCTCGGGGTGGTCCTCTGGGGTTTTTATCTGTCCTCCTCTTCTGAAATTCGTAGAACCGGGAGGCGTGGAGGGGAAGAGAAAAAGACAAAACAAAAGGGGGTCAAGCTCTGGTCTGGTTTCTCAAAGTATAGTGCTACCGTCACCAAAAGAAGTGTGCCATAGACAGGAGAAGTGCCAGAAATAATTCAATCAAATACACTCCTGTGCCTTATTGTCCTGCGCCTCCCCACCACCCCCACCAAAACGATCCCTTGAGTGTCACTCGCCTGAGACCACGACCCCTCTCCTGGGCCGTGGTACGAGGATCCGGGGCGTCTTCTCCCTCCTCCTGCCCGCCGGGTATGTTCGTGGTGTGTCGTGCTTTCCCTGCCTCCGGATCGGCTGGTCCTTTCGCCTCCTTTTCTTCCTCCTCCTTGCCCCGACGCCGCTCTGTGTCTTCGGTCCGTCCCGCTCCGCTGTTCTCTCGTCCTTCTTTCTTCCTCTGCTCGATGCTCGTCTCCCGATCCTCCTCTCCGCTACCGTCTCTCCTCCACTGTTCTCCCGGCGTCCCATATAGGCACCTGACTTCCGCATACGTCAGCAGCCCCGCCTTCACGTTCTGTTCGGACGCTAGACCGCTGTCTGCTTCCGGTGAGGATAGAGTCAGCACAGTCTGCTCTATCCACTTCCGGTACGCCCCGTCGTCCTCGTTCAGGTCTTCCCCCTCACAGACCTATATCTATATACATACACATAAATACACAGGCTAAAAGTGGATACTCATCTGGTGCTTCTAAATAATTCTACCTAACTTGAATGTAGTGCGAGGTAGGAAGTAGGTGCTGGTTTAAGCTATAGTTGGTCTCAGCTTAAGTTAGTATTTTATATGAGATGCCAAGAATTTCCTTAGGTTCTCATCAGCTCCATACCTTAGAATGAGAGAGGTCGGACTCTCTTTCCAGATCGCGAACTCTAACACTCCGCAAGGGGAGTTGGAACACTGGAAGCTGGAATCTCTGCATGCAGGGAAGACAGCGTCTGTTCAGTGCGTCAGGCGGGGACTCGAACTCCTTCAGGACTTGCCGTGGCGAGCCATATAGTCAAGCTGTGCTGTGCCGTGAATTGCTAGGGCAAGTGAAGGTATATTTATACCTGGAAGGTGTCTAGGAATGCTTGCATTGACGTAAAGTCTGGCAGAGGAAGACGTCATGAATGAACCCCTAAGGAATAGTAGTTCATGCATAATAGATGAGTTCTTGGAGAAATCTATAATCCCAGCAGAGAAAATCCCAACGGCCTAAGGGTCTGGTTTCTAAGAACTCATTATGACGTGGGATGGACGGATGTAGGTGACCATGCCTGTATTTGGATGTGCATGGCCAATGCCTAAATAAGGACTGGAATATTATGCCTAAATAAGGACAAGTCGAATTGTGCCTAAATAAGGACATGATTCAATAGAGCTATATATGGGTATCTAAAGCGACACACAACAGAAAGTCATCTGGTATTGGAAGGGAACCAATGGCTGGCCTATTATTTGAAGTTGGGGCCAAGTCTAGGGCATAATAGTGCCCAGAAACGTAAAAAGTTGGCTGTGTGTTGTGGTCAATAAATGCCTGCAAAATCCCTCCTCCCCCTCTATCTGCCACTTGACTGAATAGTCAAGTGGGAGGATCCGTTACTATTGTGCCAAGCACACAGGAAAGGTGTGGTGAGAATCATGAGGTGCGATGGTCATGGAACTGAATGTACTTTATTCAGGGTGTAATGAGTTAAATAGGGGAGCCCATTGAAAATTGTTCTCAAAAGTCGTAATTAGGTGTTGTTAAGGCTGCTATTTGAAAACTAAATGTGACAATGCACTATTTAAAGACTAGTACTAATAAGAAATGGGCAGGGGATGGGAGGTGGTAGGGTGTGCTCAATGTAACAGGAAGTTTAACAGCGGCC
This sequence comes from Triturus cristatus, assembly GCF_964204655.1. NCBI lineage: Eukaryota > Metazoa > Chordata > Amphibia > Caudata > Salamandridae > Triturus > Triturus cristatus. The sequence continues at coordinate 1,050,043,339 of NC_140589.1, forward strand.
ACATATCTAATCAACATGCACACAACATATACAAATGCATTTATACACCTAGTTGTTTTTTCTCCCTAAATAAATTAAACACAGTTTTGAATCGATGAACTAGGCACCGGTCTTTTAGAAGAAACCGCAATATAATCAATAGAAGATTTGAACACAAAATAAACACAAACTTGTTATGTAAATATGAAGCAATATATACATAAGTTTAGTATACTAATTTCACTTAATTAAAAGGAGGCAAAAGTGCGCACTTTTGGCTGAATGGAGACAGAAAGAACGTATTTGTTCAATGTCATAAACGTTGCAATAAATAAGAGCCTTTATTTTTCTTTCGCCCCGGGAGTACAGGAAACCACAAAAGGAATCCTACTTTGAAAGAGACATACTTCCCCTTTCTGTAACTACGCAGATAGAAATAGTTCTGTTCAAATGCTACAATATTTTTTTCCCAAAGCTTAATTTTTGGTTACATCACCCATATCGCAATACCATGTGATGGCTGGTATTACTTCCTGCGCCCACGCACTGCACTGCTGCATTCCTTGGGCACACTGTCCTCACTGGCAGTCTGTCCTATGGCAGCGCTGTGCTGTTCGCTGCGCCTCCTGGATTCTGTTATAGGGGGCGTGATGCTACTGGGGCTAGTAGCCTCTTCACTATCCCCCCCCATCACCTGCACCTGTAGTGGCTACCTGGTTTGTCTGTAGCACTTCGAGTGCACTGGTCACTGTGACCAGCCCTCTTGCCACGTCACGGCTGCAGTGGGCCATCTCCACCTGCATGGCCACCGAGTGCCCGCAGAGCAGAGAGGTGGCAGTGGAGAGGCGGTTCACCGCCTTAGTGTAGTTGTCCAGTTTATGCCTCTCCCTGCGCCTCGCCAGAAGGTCCTCATCCATTTTTCTGCACAGCAGCCTCACTGCCTCGGACATGTCCCTCATGCCCTCAGCCACAGTATTGTTCATGCTACTGATGCCCTTCTCGATTCGCAGCATGTGCCCATTCATTTGTACCATCTGCCGCTGGACTGACCTTATCGCTTTGCCTCGCAGGCGCTGCACCTTGAGCATGTTCCCCTCAAGACCGGCAAATACACTCTGATCCTCGCCCTGTGAAGCTGGACTCGATGCCCTTGCCCTGTGGCGTCTGGCACCTGTGTGGGCGAGCTTGGTGGGGGACTGTGTGCCTGCACCGTTGGCATCCTCTGTCACCGTTGACTGTTGGCCTCCCATGCTGTCAGTCAGTCAAATACACTTTATTCGATTTATAACAATCATAAAAGGCATAAAAACATTAATATATATGTGATATAATACATTTGATACACTGAGAAATGTCCTGTCATAAAAATGTAAAACAATTAAAACTTCATTGGATCATGAATCGGGGTACATTATTTAAATGTTATCCTTGATGCCGCTACTAGAAAATTGGCAACACAAAATGTAATGCGGACACTACTTAGAGATTGAAGAAAAACTAAAGCCGGCCTCACATGCGTGAAGCCCGCCTCCTTCAGTATTGGCAATAAATATTTCTTTCTGATGTCCAAAAAATGCCAGCAAAACATAGTAAAATGCATGGTATCTTGGACTGAGAATTGGTCACAAGTACAAGGTGTTGCTAAATAAGGTTTGGCCCAGGTTGGATAGTTCCCCAAATAAAAATGAATCAAATTAAATCTAAATTCTACCAATAAAAACCTATGAAATGGCTTAGTAACAGTTACAAGGTATTGTGCAAGTGAGTTAGAGCCTAATAACATATAATGGGATCTCACAGTCGGTTTCTGCAGTTCCATTTCCTCCCGGGATAATCTGGTCCTTTCCATGAATAATTTTTTAACCAGACTCACATCCACCTTCCTAATGCCAGATGGTTCTAAGAAGAGGTCCGGGCGTCCCAATTGTGCAAAGGACTTACTCAGGTAATCTAACCACGGTACCTTTTTAAAGTGGTCCAGGGACATTACATCAGCTAGGATGGCATGATTGAGGGTTAATTCCTTATTGAGCCAGGTCTTTAGCCAAAATGTTAACGGCACCAGGTTTAGTCTGTCCGTGACATAATCAAGACCCACCTCGGCATGGATTGAGAAAGTCGGGGTCAATTGGGGCACGGACAACAGATGTCGCAAAAACCTGTTTTCCACCCTCTGGATGGGCTCCATATGTGCATAGCCCCACAGGGCAGAACCGTACATTGCGATGCATTTTGCATTATAAACCTTTGAAAGGGCTTTCATTGGCCTAGCTCCCAGTCTTTTAGTAAACCCCATGAGTGTCCCGGTTGATCTGGCCACTAATAAACTTTTTGCCCAAATCTGTGGTCCCCATGTGCCCCTATCATCGAAGAGCACCCCCAGGTACGGGAAAACTTCCACTCTAGAGACAACATCACCTTTACATTTAAATATTGTTTTCATTTTGGCCTTGTTCCTATGGAGTCCAACAACCATAGTGTGAGATTTTTTAGCATTCACTTTGAGGTCTAGCCTGTCCATGAATGCCCCAAAGACATCCAATAAAAGCTGCAGGCCCCTTCCAGTATGAGCTATGAGGACAGCGTCGTCCACATATAGGAGGGCAGGTACCTTTGCTTCTCCTATACGTGGAACGTCAGCATCCACCTCCTCCAAATATTGGCCGAGGCCATTTATATAGATGGTAAAGAGGAGTGGGGCTAAAATGCAACCTTGACGAACACCCTGCATCGATTTGAAGCGGGTGGTACACCTGCCCTCGTTTGTGACCCTTATTTGGGAAAACAATTCTTGGTGGAGAGATGCCATGAATTTAATCAGTGCCCCCTCAATTCCCAGCTCCAAAAGAATAGTCCACAGTTTTGCCCTGTTCACCAAGTCGAAAGCCGAGGAGAGGTCCATAAAGGCCAAAAATAACGACCCCTCTTTGGCTACCGTATACTTGGCGATCAACATGTGTAAGTTAGAGCACTGCTTCAGGGTACCTCTGTTTTCCCTAAACCCATACTGGATATTGGACAGACCCTCACATCCCTCAACACTATCCCTCAGCTTCGCAAGTAGAACCCTGCCTAGTATTTTTATAGCAGAGTCTAGGAGGGATATGGGTCTGTAACACCCTGGGTCATCGCGCCGTCCTTTTTTAAAGATCGGCACAATTATAGATGTGGCCCAGGTGGGGGGCATCAGGTTACCGTTGGCTGCATTAAATATTTTAGACAGTATTCTGGCCCATAACTTCGGGGAATGTTTATAGAAATCGGCTGGTACCCCATCCGGCCCAGGAGCTTTATTTCTGGTCGTCTCCACGATTGCTAGTTCTAATTCTATGTCATTAAAGATTACTGGTCCAGCCTCGGGGACTATAAACGTAGAACCGGGAGCTGTTGTGTCCGGAGCACCGTACACTGTACTGAAATGAGTCAGCCATATGTCATCCGGAATGACACAGTCAATGACTTTGTTATACTGGTCTGAGAAAAATGTCTCGTTTATGACAGACCAAAATTGACTACTATTATGCAGAACGTCGACTGCAAGGAGTCTATCCCAGGCTGCCTTCTTAATATCATCCTTCCGATGTTTGATCGCTAACTTATAATCTTTCCTTAAGGATGTAATGGCTGCCTTGTCTCTCGGATTGTGTTTAAGGGCTGTCATAAGTGATCTATGTGCTCTCGAGCACTTTGCATCAAACCAACGGCGATGATTATTAGCACCCTGCCCTATTTTAGCCGTTAAGTCAATTGAGATATGATTACAAATGGATCCGAATGCACCCATTATCTCATGATTGGCTGCTTTCGGATCCTCACAAATTATCATATGACCCTCTAATTTAGGGAGGATGTTTGCATAAAATGTATCCGGGACCACGTTAGCCCACTTTATCCTTCTCCCCTGGTCAACTGTTGACTGTTTGCCTCCCATGCTGTCCTCCTAGGACACCTCCATCTGCTGGAGGCTAGCCACTGCATGCCTCCTGGCTCTCAGTGCTGGTGGCGGTGATGGTGGCGGTGATGATGCTGGTGATGGTGGTGGTGGTGGGGTGGTGTGCTCTGCAGACAACAGGACCTCCTCCTCCTGTGTCCTCTCTCTCCTGGGTGCCTTTCCTGTGCTCCCCTCTGCAGCCCTGCACGATGGCTCGCCTGTGGAGACCGAATGTACATTTGCTCACTTATCTGGCAGCATTTGCGTAATAATACATTTCAATCAAACTGACTGTCCTCTGCTTGCTAATTGCTGATGTGTGTCACATGCCTTTGGGTTCAGTGGACTGACTGTTATGACATGTGTTACTTGCTGGTTTTCAGTAAAACATGTACTGGAGTGGGATTCATACTGTCTCATTGGGGATTGGGGTTAGGGAGTGGGGGACACAGCATGCTGTGCATGCATCTTACCTTGTCTGTTGCCAGCTCTGGCTGAGCTGTCTGAATCCCCAATCCCGCTCACACTCCCCGGCTGGATGGTGGACTCCACCAGGAGCTCAAGGGCAGTTGGTGCAGGTGCTGTGTTTCTCCCTTCACCTGTCAGGCTGGCTTGCTTCTTTCTCTCTGCCAGCCTCACCATTGCAAGCTTCCTGAGGTTATACCAGCGTTTTTTGAGGTCTTCAATGGAGCGCTGGGTTACTCCAATGGCATTGATCCTTTCCTAGATGACCAGCCATATCTTCCTTTTCTGAGATTCAGGCACGTGGAGAGAATGTTTCCCAAAAAGTGTGTCATGGTCCTTTGTGACCTCCTCAATAAGGACCTCAAGCTCCCTCTCACTAAATGTATGCTTCCTCTTGCGTTCACCTGCCTCCTTTTCCCTCTCCTGGTTGTCCATATCTGCTCTGTGTTCTCAGCAAAAAGTTGGAAGAGTTGCTCCTGGGTCGTTTGCTGTGCTCCCTGCCTCTCAAGCAGCTTCAGGCTCAGTGCACCTGCATGGGTGTGGCCACTTCCTGTTTGTGAGGTAATGAGGAAGCACAGGATTGGCCGATTCGAAATTTACCAATTTTGGAAAATACCGATTGGCTAATTACCGAATCGGTGTTAAGTAATCGGTGATAAAGATTGGGTAATGCGGAATCGGTATTTTTTTCCATTTTTTACCGAATCGCTGATTCTTACTGATTATTACCGATTCGGTAATTATTAACGATTTTTTTACCTACATCGGACATACCGAGTTCTTAATAGCGAATCGGTAAAATTTGCTATTAAGAACTCTGTATTTAGGAATTACCTACATCTGGCCCTAAATGTCAGAGGCACATTGTTAATCAAAAATAGTATTGTGTAATCTACAAGATAACACTTTTCAGAGACACCTTGCTAGATGAAAAAGTAAATCATGTAATTTTTTAAGTTTAAAAATCACGGCAATGCAGAGGAGGGAGAAAGAGACAATTTCAAAATATAATAAGCATTATAGCCTCAGCCAAAGATGCTAGAGAAGATGGCTAAGGGGGCACCCACACACGTCATGACCCGAGGGTTCATTTGTGCGAGGTAGTCTGTCGAATGGACTGAAGAGCAGATCATTTATACTCTTTTAAGAAGGAACTATTGACCACAGAATCACGACATTTGCAGGTGCTTTGACCACAAAACATGACACACTTTGGTCACTTCTTGGAAATATTAGGAACACAGAAGTGGCACTTACATTACTAAAGTTTACCAAAATGTCACTTGATGTTTGACTGTAAATACATTTTTTTTTATTGAAAACCATATAGAATACATAAATTTGAATCCAAGTATACATCCATTAAAATCCATCAATAACATCCGAAGGGGTAATAAATAGCACCAATTTATCAAGAAGCAACACATCCAGAAATCAATAAGCAGGGGGATCTTAACAAAGCATTTTTTAATCCGCAAGCTAAAAAGAACGCCTAAAATCTTGCAACTTATGTCCACAGCCTCAATCAATACCAATAAGCAAAACGTTAAATTTAAGGTATCTAAAATACATGTAAAATAGTAAAACCACATGTAACTTAGTCCAATAAGACTGAAAAAAATGACATGAAGAATACTATACATGTTAAAGTGCCAAGCTCTGAGATTCATAAAAGTAAGGACAGATTAGAGAAATATGGCAGGTTATATACTAACTTTCAGAAATAAAAGTCAAAATACAGTGCCCAGATCTTCTCAAACTTCTTAAGTCCACCAATTCATGAAGCATAAACTCGTTTGCTTCTTTTAACCTGACCCATTTTCTGAACCCATTCATTTTTAGATGGAATTAGATCTGTTCGCCATCTTTGAAGTACAAGTGATCTGGCGACAGCCATTCCAATATATAATAGTTTGATCAACTTCTCAGATAGCTGAAGATCTGGGTCATAACCCAACACTATCAGCCGAGCATTAAACCCAATTGTTATTAAACATTCTGTTGCCAGATAATTAAAAATATCGTTCCAAAATTTCTGGATCAAGGGGCACTGTAATATTATATGAGTTCAGTTGGCTGAAGGATGAATATGGCACTGGAAACACTGCCCCGATGGATTGGGATAGACCTTGGCTACGAAGCAAGGGGTACTATAAAATAACCACTTGCTGAAATATAACATCTTTCGCCAGTTAGCCCCTCTAACTGAAATAAAATTTAAGTTATTAACTGTAGACCACATCTTTGCTGTAATTTCCAAGTCCTCATATTTACCCCATTTTGTTATGGCCTTGGCCTCAAGATCTATCCCTTTAATTGAGGCTAAACATTTTTTCCATTCCCCCGTCTTTTTCACTACCCTCTCTTCCAGTAAGTCATAAACTAACTGTTTCTGGCCAATAATCTGAAGCAGATCAAGTTTGCTAAGGAACTTACTGAGAATATTATATGACCCAAGGAGGAGGAAATCGCCGGGGATTAATTGAGATATTTCACTAATATTCAGCCATTTATCATTCCGATAAAAACCAGGTTTGACTGTAAATCATAACGAAATTAAGCATTTATCGGAAATGATTTGTGTCACTTCTCTGAAACTTTTTAAGAAAGCAGAAGAATACAAGAGGTTTGAGGTCACTTGTAATTTCTAAAGCTGTGGAAAGTACCAGTTGGCCCCCACTCCTTACTCTTGGCCAATTTTGGTCTTCTAAATGACAGACACATCCTGTCATTGCTACATAGACGTTCAATGCAGTGTGGACAATTTTAACACAACCCTGTCTGTGGGCTGGCAGGGACAATTGAGACTCTTATGCTTCATATGTGGACAGAATGGGCCTGGTGCACTATATGGTAAAAACAAGACCCTGCTTCACTGCACCATCTAAGGAGTACTTTTAACACATAATGTAGCCTGAGGATGGAGAAAAAGAGGTCAGATGGCTACCTAACGCGAAAGGAAAGGTGAATTGTTTTCTTTATGTATGGATTTAAGATCACGACATGTTTATGTGTGCAGTGTGGACACATCAAATAGTAGACATTAAGTAACCTGTAGCCATGGTTTGTCATCATGATATTGTCCCCTGCTGAGCAGAGTCTGCAGTGTGTTATTCTGTGTGCTGTTAGTGACTTTTTCAAGATTCTAAGTCACCTGGGCACAAGAATTGGTTTAAACTTTTTTCAAGAGCTTCTAAGTCGGAGCTTTTGATATGGGAGTCTGTGGGTTATGTTGTGTTTTGGGTTCTGAGAGGCTACTAAGCAACCCAATAACAGCACTGACATATTCACTGATGTTTAAATGTACATTTTCCATTGTGGACTGCACTGTGAAAACCCTGTAAGAACGTTAGTAGGCCTGACTTTTTATAATTGCATACCACAGCATCTGCTCTAGGCGTATATGGGGATATTATGATTATTTGAGTAATGGTCTGCTGATGCACAAACTTGTAAAGGTGCCTGTGGCCTAAAGGGTCTAGTTTGCTGTAGGGGGTTAACTGACCATTGTAACTTTCTTTAGTGTACACCCCTATAATTTATGATGTTCTTCGGAGGGTGCTCCTTTTGCTTTTCACACCTGCCATTTTGTATATATTAGTAATTTTGTGTATAGTATTTAGTGGGGCATGTATTAAACTACTTTCCCTTTCCAAAGTAAAGGTAGTGATTGGATTTTGATTTGTGAGGGTTTTTTTTGTTGCATGGCTCAGTTCCAAGCTTCTAGCCCACAACACCTCCCTGAGTCAGCCCTGGTGTGCCCTGTTTCATTACCCTGAGAGTTCATTGCATAAAGGGATATTCATATTTCAATTTGAGGGTATGCAGTACAGGGGTCACAGGTCACTAGAAGCGAAAGACTCTAATTGCTAGAATTGGGGCCCAGTAACACTCATTGTCCTGAAACCCCCAGACTAATATATTTCGCAATTGGTATGGAAGAGTAGCATCTTAAGAAGGTGAACTCTATTTTTCACATCCCTGTACTGAAGTAGAGTGTTGAATGCTGCAGCGAGATAAAGAAATATGAGGATAGATTAGGATTATTGTGAGGAGCAGAGATAATAAATTTGGCCATATGACATGGGGCAATGTCCGTTGAGTACAGCCAAAAGCCCAATTGAAGGGAAACTAGCAGTTTGTGGGAGAAGAAAAAGAGTAAGACAGATGAAGTTAAGATGCTCAAGGATTTTAGAGGAATGCAGAGTATCGAGATTGGGCAATACATGGAGGGAAAGTAGAGGTCAGCAGTGAGGAGCATTACAATAGATTTAATCCACAAGAGTGGGTGCATGATTTGAGAGGGTGGTTTAAAGGTAAAGTCAGACAGGATAGAAAGATGGCTCAGGGACCTCACTGTTTAAAGACTGAATGTATTAGATGAAGCACAAGAAGGGTTTTCTGATTTGAGCGTGGTGGTCAGCTCTGTTGGGGATGAACAAGGCAAGATAAAGAGTATAGTAGAGTGAACATACAGATGCATAAGGAGCCAGGTGGAGCAATGAGTAATGTCACAAAGGTATTTTAGCAAGTAGATAGCTTTGAAGAAATGGAGGGCCAAAATCTGCATCTAAGAATCAGAAATAGTAAATATAGATGCATAGTGATAGAGTAGGTTGTGCACTGTGTGGGCAAGGCACATGTTATGTTATGCAGATTTGTAGAGCACAATTACACCCTGGAGGGTGCACTGGCGCTGAGCAGGTGTGATTCTAGACACACATAGAGCTTAGTGGGACTACTCAAAAAACCATGTCTTTAGAGCTTCTTTTAAAATTCAAGAAATGAGGAGGAGGCTCTATGTGTAGCAGTAGGTTGTTCCACGCTTTAGGAATGATGTAGAAGAAGTCTCGACCGCCTGATCTGGTTTTCCATATGCATGAGATTTGTGCAAGTAGAGGTCTGGACAAGTGGAGGTGTCTGAAAGGTTTGTGAAAGTAGATGCAATTGTTGAGTTATGCTGGGATAGTGTTATGTAGTGCCTTGAAAGAGTGGGTGACGAGTTTGAATTGTGCTCGTGTGTGGATGCGGAGCCAGTGTAGCGCCTTCAGGTGTGATGAGATGTATGGAAGCATGAGAGGGTGATGGCATTGACTTGGATGGTCATGTCAAGTTTGCTGTTGATGATGATCCTGAGGTTCTTTGGTGTGGGTGTTGGGGTAAGGTGTTGATCCTAGCCCTGTTGGCCACCAGATGGAGTCCCACAGTAATCTATCCTTAACGAGGATCATGATTTCGGTATTGTTGGTGTTCACCTTTAAACAGTTGGGGGCATATTTCCTAAGAGCTTGTGTTGCCCTTGCATGACACAAGTCATCGCAAGGCAACGTGAGTCCTTAAATGGTATTTACCAAACTACGCAAAGCCACCTTTCATGGCTCAGCGTATCTTGTGGCAGGAAGGTGTTCCATGGATGGAGTGAGGGTATTCCCGCGCATCCACCCATGGTTTTTGACACAATCCCAGATTTACTAAAGTCAGTAAACTTGAGATTGCTTCAAAATGCTGTGCCTCCCTGACCGAGGCATAATGAGGATAACTATATTTCTCCTTGTTACTTCCTGTTTCTATGTGTGTTGCATTCTGTAGCACACATGGCAAAAGGAAAATGATTCAATGATTATTTTCCATTGAACTTGATCCCAGTACTGGGTGTCTTGTCCATGAGGGAGGGAATGAGTTACATGTTATAGGCATAGGAGATATTGTTGAGATTGTGAGAGTGAATGATGCAGGCTAAAGGGATCATGTATGTGTTGAAGAGATTGGGCTCAGGGAAGATCCTTGGTGAACTCCGCAGAGCAGGTTGCAGGTGTCTGAGGTGTATGGATGCCAGGCTTACTGACTGGGTCAATCCAGTCAGGAAGGAGCAGATCTATCAGAGTGCATGTCCTTGGATTCAAATGTTGTGTAGGCGTTGGCTGTGGATGGGGTTGGAGACTGTTCTAAATGCTGCAGAGCAGTCCAGTAGAAGGAGGAGGGCCTCCGTGTCTCCTCTGTCCAGAGGCATGTGGATGTCATCCATGCCAGGAATGATGTCAGTTTCCATGCTATGGTTGTGTCTGAAACCAGACTGACTGGTGTTGAGGAGTTGGTGGCCGTTGAGGTATTCGGTGAGGTGTCTGTTCATGATTTTCTCTAAGACCTTTGCCAGGAATGGCAGCAGGGATATCGGTCTATAGATGACGAGCATTTAAGGGTCCGCAGAGGCTTTCCTTCAGTAATGGGGGATAATTTGCATGTTTTTAACCCCCAGGAAAGGTCAGGGAAGAAGTGGAGGCATTCAGAATGGGTGTGAGCATGAGTCCTCTGGAGAAGGCGTGGTTGGGACAGGGTCTGATGGGGCGCCTGAGTGGATCAACTTCATGGTGGCAGCAGTTTCTTCTAAAGTGATGGCAGGCCATGTGGTTGGCATTGCCTCTTTGAATAAGATTGAGATGCAATTGGCGAGGTCTTTTGGGTCCGTTTGTTGGATGATGTTGCTGTAGATGACAGTGATTTTGTTGCTAAATAATTGAGAGAGATTGTTGCAGAGGTCCTGCAAGGGAGTAATGTAGTTGGAGGCTGCTGATGCTGAGGTGAAATCTTTCACAATGGTGAATATTTATTTGCCTCTGTTGGTGCTGACATCAAGGCCATTCACCATAGTAGTGCATGTGATGGTCTGAATCATTTGTTGATATCATCTAAGTGTGGATTTGAACATGCTCCTGTCTGCATTGTCCTGGCACATTCTCCATTTGTGTTCCAGATGTTTGCAGTGATGTTTCATCAATCTGTGTTCCTCCGTGTACCTGGCCTAGGGTCTTGATCTTGTTGTATTGTTGTGTTTGAGTGGTCCAGGAAGTCGGCACAGGAGGTAATCCTATTGTTGAAGTTTTTGCTGACTTTGGGGAGCCTGTTGCTATGTTCGGATCTGTGGGTGGTGTTCTAGTCCTTGTCAGTGATGCTGTTCCAGTTTTGGCAGGCTGGTCTGGCGTTGGTGCATGACAGTTGGACTGGGACAGGGATGCTGGACTTGATGAGGGCATTGTCTGTCCAGGGAACCGATCTGGGCTTGTAGATTCTAATGTTGCAGAATGTGGTGAAAATAGGGCCCAGACGGTGTTCTATGACATGGGTAGGTCCCTTTAATGTGTAGTTGTGATAACGACTGGGCAGTTACTGTAAGCCTGCATTCCTGTCAGTCCATGCTGAAAATATTTAAGATTAAATTACTTACAAATCTACAGGCGTGTCTTTATATTGCCGATGAATGGACTGACAGGGTCCCACCGTTCTGATTATGGCTTATCCATCGAGGAATTTGTGAAGGAATTTAACCAAATTCTGTGGTTGAGGTGTAAGCTGGAGAAACGTCACGCTGATCCCCATCTTGAAAGGAAACCTCCGAGAGGCCATACGAGGAGTGCACCATCGAGTTAAAGGTCGAATTATTCGGGAAGACTTTAATTTGGCTAGTAATCTTTTGAACTGGAATGTGTGAGTATCTTTAGTATGTGCCCATAGTGTTTGTATAGCAGTGTGTGTCTCCACGTGTGGTAATGCCATTTAAAGGCTTCATATCATCAGATTATGTTGACTGAGGATTCCGGTGACCTAATCACATTCATTACTCCTGACGCAACGTTCAGATACACCCGAATGTCATTTTGGCTTGCGTGTACAGCCTTGGTGTTCCAAAAACCTTTGTCATGTTTGTTTGGGGAAATTGAGGGGGACGTTGTGTTTCAGGATGATATCCTGTTGTATACTGATACATTGGAGACCCATTATCGATTGTTAGACAAAATGCTAAATATTTTGGAGAATAGAAGGATTGCGATTCAGCTTGGGAAATTCAGATTTTTAACTTCTGAAGTGGAATATTTTGCCCATGTTATTTCTCACGCTGGAGTGTCACCGAAAAAGGATTTATTAAAAGTTATTGAGCGTATTCATTTTCCCAAGGATAAGGATCAATTGAGATCATTCTTGGGGAACTGTGAATAATATTATAGGTTTGTCAAGAAATTTTGTGATATTACTTACCCTCCACGAATTTAGCTTTAGAAAGGAGTCAAAAAGATGATTTTTCTTTTTTTTTTTTATTGAAGTCGAGTATTATTCATTTATTTCCTTTGTCTGTATTTTCACATTCAACATTAAGTATTGTGACAGTTGACACCAACTTGATTGGCTTACGAGCTGTGCTGAGTCAGTGCAAGGGTGGAGTTGAATATACCATAGCCTTGGCATTTAGACTGTTAAATACAGCTGAGTGTAAATACTCAACTGTGAAAAAACAAGCATTAAGTTGTGCTTGGGCAGTTGAACATTTAAAGACATACATATGGGGAAAATCGTTCAGTTTGAGAACTGGTCCTAAGCCTTTGATCTCTCTGTTAACAAAGAATGGTGTAGGAAAAGCATCATCATGATTGGTTAGGATCTTTGCCAGATTAATATTACAACGATTTTGATGTGATCTACTTACCTGGTTCAGAGAATGTTAGGGCTGATTGCCTTTTAAGTTTGTCAGTGGAGTGTACAGCTACTGTGAGTCTCAAATATGAGGAGGAGTGCGTAGTTGCATCCCTTGATGATATCATATTGTCGGTAAATTGTGTGCTGTCAGAGAATGAGTGGGTTGATGCTGCCCTGTAAAATGTGACTCTTAATGAGGTCAAAAAATATATTGTTGAAGGTTGGCCTATGGAAAGGAATTTAACTAAGCATCTGCAATCGTTTTGAAAAGTTAAAGATAAATTGTCTGTGGAAAATTGTATAGTGGTGAGGAATCAGTTTTTTGTGTCACCAAAGTGTATCAGATCTTGTATTGTATCTATTTCCCATGTAGGCCACGTGGATCAATCTGAAACCATTAAGAGATCCAGTTGTTCGGGTGGCCATGTATGGATGCTGAAATTATTTAGCAGTGTCAATTTTGTCAGAACTCTGACAAAGTTTTGAAGACGTTGAGTACTGCTATTGTTTTCCATGCTTTTCCGGAGGAACCTTGGAAAGGAGTGGCAATGGATTTGTTAGAACCATTTGAGAGTTTTGGACATGGCAAAATACATGCTTTGGTGTTGATTGATTTCTTTTTCAAAATGGGCAAAGCTTAAATGCATATCTATATCTGATACGGATACGTTTGTTGACTTTTTCAGGAGTGTTTTCATAGAGAAGGTATTCCAGATTTGGTACTATCTGACAATGGAGTTCAATTTACGTCCACTAAATAGGAGATTTTTTTTCTCGATTGGACATTAAACATGTGTGTGCTGCCAAGCATGAATGGTTTGATAGAGAGATTAAGTAGGGTGATTGTAGACGGGGTACAGTTGACTATTTAATCCAGAATCTATGTTAATAAGCGTGTGTCTGACTTCTTTCTTTGAATACTTTATTTCGGTCTATGACCATAAACACAGCATAAAATAAGAAGCACATTGTGTTAATAAACAAATAAATACACTCAAAGCTAAAGTTCCCAAAGGGACAATGTCATAGTATTAAAACTGTTTGGTTTTTAAGTTTAAATAAAATCTGTATAGAAAAGTATCTTTCCCACTCTAAAACACAATTTTGGAGGTGGTGCTATATAAAATCAATATTTTACTAAAAGTGGGTGTATTCTTGACAGATTATGTTTGGTGGTAGTGATGTACAGTGTGTCTGAATTGATTTGGTCATATCATTGCACTTCTCCTGGGACTTCTGAGTTTTCCCCATTTATATTGTTACAACAAAGGAAGCCAAGTCAAAGTTTAAATCCCAGCTGGTTGGTTATAAAGCAAGAGAAAATGTTCTTGCTAAACAAAAGTTGCTTATGGAGGTGCCTACTAAAGTGGATGTGAGTTCCAGTGTGTTGCGTGTTGGTAATGCTGTTAAGATTAAGTTGCCTGGATATGTTTGTAAGGGTTTATGCAAATTTTCAAAACCATGGAAAGTGGTTAGAGTTGGAAAAACTTTGGCTTTGTTGAACAATGGTTCATGGTGAAGTTTTTCGCAGTTAGCAAAAGTCACTAAGAGTGGCGTGGATGATGTTTTACAAGATGGGATGATGTTTTGTTACCTGATTTCAGTGCTGATAATGTTTGCAAACCATTCAGTGAAGTTAACAGTGAAGGAGTGGATTGTACTGATTCATCTATGCTTCAGTACAACACTCTCGGTGAAAAGAAGTCTTCAACTATAAAAAGAGCAGAACACAATCTTAGATTGCCTAAAACCTTTGAAGACTTTATTATTTTTTGATGTTTTTTTGACATTTTCAAAAAGTATTAAGATCTTGTTTTTTTCTTGTTTGGTTGTTTTTATAAAAGGTAGGAAGATATGTAGTAATGTGAGTTTATCTTAAGTGGTGTTCCTTTATCATATGTGAGTTCTGTTGCTATGTCTTTGCACTGTTTCACTGCATGAGCTTAGGGTGTTTACGATGCTAATGTGCTCATGGAGTGTTGTGGATCCAAGGCAATTAAAAGTTCTGTATGGTTGATACCAGCATTTTCTGTAATGTCTGTCCAGTGCATAGGTGTTAATAAATGGACTTAAGAAATACATTGGAAATCCTCGTCTTTCCTCACCACACCAGGCTGCCACAGTCTCGTTGGAAGATGGCGTGTCCATGGATGTTGTGCAGCTGATGGTGTTCTTGGTGATTCATCCTCCAGGCTTGTGAAGTCTGTCTTGCCAGGCAATCTTGTAGCCAGGGGAATGGCTGTGGTGATGTCAGGTGCCAGTGCACAGTTCAGCCAGGTTTCCGTGAGAAAAAGTAGATCAGGAGCATTGTCATCCAGCAGGTCCTAAAACTCGATATCATGTTTGGTGAGTGAGCGGGTGCTAAGAAGCATGCCTGAAAAGAAATGAACTCCCAGCATTTGTAAAGCGCACAGCTACCTCCGTAGAGGTGTCCCGAGAAGATTAAGCGAGCTATTGCCCAGGGTAACATGCTGGTGGGCTAACCTGCAGCCGGCTGCGGGGATCGAACCGTGAACCCCGTGGTCTGGAGTCAGGCACCCTGACCGCTGCTCCCCACCTCTTCCTGCAAGTGTGGAGTGTTGTGTGGGTGGTTGCAGATCTGTGTGAGAGTCAGAGAGTAGGTGTTGGGTGCTGCTGGTGCAGTGAGTATTGAGTGTGTGTAAGTGCATGAAACATTGAAGGAAGTGCAGGAGAATGCTCCCTTGTTGTTGTGTGGTGCTGCAAGACAGCAGCGTGTGGAGCAGCAGCTGCTGTTGGGGGCGCAGAGGATTGCAGCATGGTAGTGGCGGGAGGCGGACCAGAGCTTCTGGCTTTAGGCACAGTCCAGGAGCAAACAGGGTGCCTTTGTGGCAACCATTAAGTAGGTCCCGAGAGGAGTGATGTCACTTCCTCTGCTGATGAATGATGGGAAATCAAGTGATGTCACTTCCTCTGCAGGTGGATGATGGGAAATCAAGTGATGTCACTTCCATTGCAGATGGATGATGGAAATGATTCCTCTTGATTGGCTTCTTCTTTTAAAGACAGTTTTGGCGGTAAACCAGTGATGTCACTTCCTGCGCAGATAGATGATGGGCAATTCAGTAATCCCACTTCATGTGCTGATGATTGATAGGAAATCCAGTGATGGCACTTCCTGTGCAAAGGGATGATGGCAAATCCTGCGATGTCACTTACTGTGCGGATGGATGATGGGGAATCCAGTGATGTTACTTCCTAAGCATATGAATTATGGAACATCCAGTGATGTCACTTCCTGTGCAAGTGGATGATGGACAGAGGGGATACTGTCTTGGTATATGCTGTCCACTAGTTAAAGTAGACACCTTGTACCAATCCACACGACCCTTATGATGTTAGAGGTCAAAGATAACCTTTATGAAAGCGATCCTAGTGGTAGCTATGGAGAGCAGCCTTCAGGCTTTATCTTGAAGGAATGTAAAGCAGCTTGTTTTACCAGAATATTATCTCCTGAATGACTAGATGAAGGAGAGCCACACAGTAGTTGTATAAAAATATGTATTTATTAATATAACACTCTCTACTATCCTCTACACGAGGTTAGAACACAAAGTACACAATACTAGATCAATAGAACAGTTGTAAGTAGCACAATACACAGCGGGCTCCAGGGGGATACTGAACCATATACTAAAATAGTGGTATAACAATCATGACTTGACTAGACACAGCAGTACCTAGAGCACGTAGAATGGCTGGGACCCCAAGGAACCACCCAAGTTGATAACATAGGAGACCCACGGAGATCGGTGCAGTGACGAAACACGACCGCGTGCTCTGTACAACTCTATGGGAAAGTCGCGGTTGCAAAGTTAAAGTTTAAGGACCCTTCTAGGAGGACTTTGAACAAAGCCATCGGAACTTAAGAGTTTGAAGAGTCACCCTACCCGTGGATACCGTAGTATCAGAGTTACCTAACCCAGGTAAGCTGGGTGCAGAGGTCGGAAGTGCGTCAGACACTCTCGTCGTTCTCTATGGAAGGAAGTGAAGAAGTGCTGCTGCCATGAATGTGAAAAGGGTCCGGTGGAATCCAAGCCTGGATTCTAGATGGAAGGAACCTGAAAGCAGAGGGGACAGAGTCTGGGTCACTTCAGAGTGACCAAGGGGCTTGGGAGACGAATGCCCACCGATGTCTAGTGCTTCAGGTGCGAAGAAGGGATGCTTGACGAGGTCCCGAGGTGTCGAGGACAACGAGGAGCAGGAGTTGAGCTGCCCACGAAGAATGTCTAGTGCTGAGGTGTCGGCGTCCGGCGGGAACACCAACAAGCCTTGGCAACAGCAACACATGCAGGAAGGACAAACAGGTTACGGTGTGGACCAGCAAGGTCGAAGGGACTCTCCAAGCAATGAAGAGTCAGGGCACATCTGGAGCAACCATGAAAGCCCAAGAACAATCAAGAGGCCCCTAAGGGGGGCCCACAGGACGAAAGACCAGGAGTCGCGAGGGGACCTTGAGTCAGTTTGCAAAGTACCAGCCCATAGAACACATGGTTTAAGGAGGCCGGAGTTCTTTGATGCAAATACTGCTCAGGGTCAGGACCACACGGGCTCCAATGCATAAGCTCAGGAGTCACCAACAAGTATGTGCACAATCAAAAAGGACGCGGTGCACAGGGGTTCTAGTTACGCAGCCCCCGTGAGGGATACTGGCATCAAACTCGGTGAGAGGGCAGATCAACCTCAGTGACCTTCAGTTACCCAATCAATCAATCAATCAATCAATCAATCAATCAATCAATCAATCAATCAATCAATCAGGGTACTTGTAAAGCGCGATACTTACCCGTGAGGGTCTCAAGGCGCTGAGGAGTGGGGGGGGGGCGCTACTGCTCGAAGAGCCAGGTCTTGAGGAGTCTTCTGAAGGCGAGTAGGTCTTGGGTCTGTCGTAGGTGAGTAGGGAGGGTGTTCCAGGTTTTGGCGGCGAGGTAGGAGAAGGATCTGCCGCCGGCGGTCGTACGTTGGATGCGGGGGACCTCTGCGAGGGCGAGGCTGGCGGAGCGGAGCTGGCGGGTGGGGGTGTAGAAGCTGAGGCTGCTGTTCAGGTAGGCTGGTCCGGCGTTGTGGAGTGCTTTGTGTGCGTGGGTGAGGAGCTTGAAGGTGATCCTCTTGTTGATGGGGAGCCAGTGCAGGTCTCTAAGGAGGGGGGTGATGTGGCTGCGGCGGGGGGCGTTGACGATCAGTTGGGCGGAGGCGTTTTGGATGCGTTGTAGCCGCCGTTGGTGTTTGGCTGGGATTCCTGCTTAGAGTGCGTTGCCGTAGTCCAGTCTGCTGCTGACGAGGGCCTGTGTCACTGTTCTTCTTGTTTCGGTCAGGATCCATTTGTAGATCCGGCGGAGCAAGCGTAGGGTGTTGTAGCAGGAGGAGGAGATGGCGTTGACTTGCTTGGACATGGAGAGGGAGGAGTCGAGGATGAATCCTAGGTTGCGTGCGTGGTCGGTTGGTGTCGGTGCTGTCCCTAGAGCGGTCGGCCACCAGGAGTCATCCCAGGCTGAGGGGGTGGGTCCGAGGATGAGGACCTCCGTCTTGTCCGAGTTCAGTTTCAGACGGCTGCTCCTCATCCAGTCGGCGATGGACTTCATGCCCTCGTGAATGATGGTTTTGGCAGTGTGGGGGTCCTTGGTGAGGGAGAGGATGAGCTGGGTGTCGTCGGCGTAGGAGATGAGGTTGAGGTTGTGGTGGCGGGCCACTTGTGCGAGGGGGGCCATGTAGATGTTGAACAGCGTCGGGCTGAGGGATGAGCCCTGGGGAACGCCGCAGATGATGTCGGTGGCTTCTGACCGGAAAGGTGGGAGGCGGACGCTCTGGGTTCTGCCGGAGAGGAAGGACGTGGTCCAGTCAAGGGCCTTCTCTTGGATTCTGGCTTCTTGGAGGCGTGTCTTTAGGGTGCGGTGGCAGACTGTGTCGAATGTGGCTGACAGGTCCAGGAGGATAAGGGCTGATGTTTCACCGTTGTCTAGTTGGCGTCTGATGTCGTCTGTGGCAACGATGAGGGCTGTCTCGGTGCTGTGGTTTCGTCTGAATCCGGATTGGGACGGGTCCAGGATGTTGTTGTCTTCGAGGTGGCGGGTCAGTTGAATGTTGACGATTTTCTCGATGACCTTTGCCGGGAACGGGAGCAGGGAGATGGGTTGGAAGTTCTTGAGGTCCTTGGGATCCGCCTTGGGTTTTTTGAGGAGGGCGTTGATTTCGGCATGCTTCCAGCTTTCCGGAAATGTCGCTTTTTCGAAGGAGATGTTGATGACCTTCCGTAGTTGGGGTGCGATGGCCGCGTCTGCTTCGTTGAGTACGTGGTGTGATGGAGATCCTGAGTGGATGGAGTTCATGATCTTGCGTGTCTCGTCGTCGTTGGTGTTGGCCCAGGAGGTCAGGCGGTTGGCGCTGTTGGTAATCGCGGGAGGTGGAGTCGTGCATCGTTGGAGCGGTCATGGAGTTGAAGCTGTCGTGGATGTCAGCGATCTTGCGGTGGAAGAAGATGGCCAGAGAGTCGCACAGTTCTTGTGAGGGCGGGATGTCGTTGGCGCTGGCGTCGGGATTGGAGAGTTCTTTCACGATGCGGAAGAGCTCTTTGCTGTCGTGTGCGTTGTTATCCAGACGGTCTTTGAAGGAGGATCTCTTGGCTAGTCTGATGAGGTGGTGATGTCTGCGGGTGGCGTCCTTGTGGGCTGCGTGGTTTTCTGGCGTTCGTTCGTGGAGCCATTTCTTTTTCAGCTTACGGCAGGCGCGTTTGGAGGTCAGGAGCTCGTCGATGAACCAGGTGGCTCTCCTGTTGGCATGGCTGTGGGATGGACTCTTGAGTGGGGCGAGGATGTTGGCGCAGTCGTTGATCCACTGTCTGAGGTTGCGGGCTGTGAGGGCAGGTGGGGTTGATAGGTGGGTTCTGGGCGAGGGTGGTGGTCAGCTAGTCTTTGGTGACTTTGTTCCAGCAGCGGCGCGGCAGCAGTTGGGTGCGATGGTGTGTGGTTGGTTTTTTGAAGGTGAAGTGGATGCAGCGGTGGTCGGTCCAGTGGGGTTCGGAGGTGTGGTCGAAGGTGATGTGGGTGCTTGTGGAGAAGACGGCGCCCAGCATGTGGCCTGCTGCGTGGGTGGGTGCAGTGACGAGTTGTCTGAGGCCGAGGTTGGCGAGGTTTTCAATCAGAGTGGCGGAGTTGGCGTCGTTGTTGTTCTCGAGGTGGAAATTCAGGTTCCCGAGGAGGATGTAGTCCGTGGAGGCGAGTGCGTGGGTGCTGCCGAGGTGGGCGATGGAGTCGCTGAACAGAGCCTGGGGTCCGGGGGTTCTGTAGATGAGTGTTCCTCTGAGGGTGGTGTTGGGGTCGGTGTGGATCCGGAAGTGCAGGTGTTCGGCGGTGTTGAGGGTGTCGTCTGCGTGGGTGGTGACCTTGGCGCGGTCCCTGCGGGTGATCTTGTAGCCGTCCAGGATGGCTATGACGATGTCGGGTGCCGAGGAGTCGTTCCACCAGGTCTCGGTGAGGAAGGCCACGTCTGGGGTGAAGGTGTCGAGCAGGTCCCAGAGCTCGACGGCGTATTTGCGTGCAGAGCGGGTGTTGAGCAGAAAGCAGCGGAGGTGGTTGGGTCCAGTTCTAGGAGGTTTGGTGGGTTTGTTGCAGGTGAAGCTGCAGGTGCGGCAGGAGAAGGGTCCGTGGGTCCGCTTCGGGGCGGCCTGGAAGCAGGTGTTGCGTCAGCCGACGTTGAGTGCGTGGAGGGAGTCAGTGTCGTATCTGAGTCTGGTGTGGTGGGGTCCAGGGGTTCTGGCACTGGGCATGGGCCAGGCGCAGACGGGCACAGACGGGCTTGCCTTAGGCGCGCCTTCGGGGCGCCAGCGGCGCGCCTGCTGCGCGCTTCGGCTGCGCAGCGGCCTCCATTATGAAGGGGGCGAGGGAGGGAGGAGCAGCTGGGAGGGGGAGCGGGAGCGAATCAGGCGCGGGGGGCGGGGCCACAGGGGAGGCAGCGCGGGAGCGGGAAAGCACGGAAAACGGCGGGAAAGAAGGTGGAAACACTGAGGCAGCAAGGGGGACGCTGACGCGGTGGGGGAGCGACCTGGCCTGTGCACAGGGTCGGGGGTCGCTCCCTTAGTGCGCAGCGGCCTCCATTATGAAGGGGGCGAGGGAGGGAGGAGCAGCTGGGAGGGGGAGCGAATCAGGCGCGGGGGCGAGGCCGCAGGGGAGGCAGCGGCGGGAAAGCATGGGAAACGGCGGGAAAGAAGGTGGAAACACTGAGGCAGCAAGGGGGACGCTGACGCGGTGGGGGAGCGACCTGGCCTGTGAACAGGGTCGAGAGTCCTCCTATGTTGCTGAAATCTGGAGTCAGCAGGAGCTCAGGAGCAGCTACCAGCCAGTGGCGCTTTAGGTGCCTGCGAAGCAGGGGAGTGACTCCTTCACTAGTCCTGCACGGAGCCTGTATGGGGTCACAGCACAAACTAAACTTTGGACAGAAATGGGACGAAGTCAAGCCCAGTCGAGGTCCATCGAAGTCCAGATGTCCAAACAGTTTAAGGTCAGGGGTTTCTTCTTTGTAGAATATTGTCCACGTAAAATCCAATGTCCTGTAGCCAGGTAACCCATTTTATACCCACGGGAGAGGGTTGGACAGATTCATGAGACCCTCCTAGGAGAGGGGCAGGACAGAGGGGTGGCTACACCCATCTCCTTTGTCCAGTTTCATGCCAGAGCAGGAGCCAATGGCTCCCAGAACGGGTTTGAGCTGGACTATGCTCAGGGAAACAAATGTGGCACAAGTGCAGACTTTCAGGCACTCTCAGAGTGCACCCACCCAGCCCCAATACACTTAATCCTGCCTGGGAGGTGGCGACACCTCGCTGTGACACGATGCCTATTGTGCTGCCTTCCTCTGCTTGTGCTTGGCTCAGCAGCAGGAGGGCAGAAAAGTGTCTCTGGCTGGCAGCATCCATTTTGTGCTGTCCGGGTCGAGAAGGCTGGTATCGGGTAGACCGGTGACCCCACGAAGCTCGCTTCAAAAGGGTGGAATCATACCTCCCACACCAGTTACTGGTGTGGAGGAATGATTCCAAAGTGTTTGACACCAAACTCTATATGTTTCTATGCAGCCGTTTTCGAGATAACATTTACCCCGAGGTTATAATGCACCTCTACCTATATGTCCAGCTGAGTCACAGACAACCCGGGAGAATGGTCTCCGAAGGCTGCAGAGGGGCTCTGCTAATGCAGGGGCAACCTCTCACATAAAACCCAGCACCCTGCCTTCAGGATTGATAAGGCCTGCTAAAGGGGTGACTGATAGGTTTTAATTGTAGTGACCATTCGATATAGTGAACCTATATCTAAAGTAAGTAGTGCAAGCACCTAGAGTTCCATTTTGCATGGCCTCTCATGGGTGGCATAATATATGCTTCAGCGCAAGGGAGGCCTCTGAGGTACCTATGCCCTGGGTACATGGTGTACCATATAGTAGGAACTGATAGGGGCACCCCAATATCCAATCTGGAGTGTACCAAAGTACATGTATGCCAATTTGAGGGAGAAAGCAGATAGACTGGGGTCCTGATTAGCAGGATCCCAGTCAGACTAGTCAAAAACCAGCCAAATACCAGGCAAAAAGTGGGGGTAGCTAACCATGCAGTCAGATCCTACCTTCCTACAGTGCCTATTTATTATTTAAGCACACTTTCACCAACAAGGATTTCTTCACACACAACAGGAAATAACATACTCAAAAGTGATGATTTTCTGGATTTTACTTAGGTCAATGGCAAGTTGCAGCAAGACAAACAGGCAATTCCAGAGTGTGTGTGTGTGTGTAAGTACCTTAAAAAGCTCCTACCGCCAAGTCTCTTTATTTGGACCAAGGTACTTTCAGGAAGCCAGAACGAGAGGATCGATGAGTGGTGAGTGCTACTCTGAACTTAATCTGAAAAAAGTGATTAAAGATAATGCAGTTAGGTTTAAAGGCAACTCTGACCGACCTGGAATCAAGTGCAGGGTTTTAGCATCTAACTCTCTTATCCTCAAAGTAGCTAGGTAAATACTTCCAGCATGTATTCAAGGAGGTGATGTGATAGTAGAATCTTAAAACAAAGTAGAACACTGCACTACGTATTAATACTCTAGTTACATTGCTATAGTTGTATGTCAAGGCAGTTGACATCATGTTAGCAATACATAACCAGATGTGACCTCCAAAAATAGGTATGCAATTTGGGGACTACAGTCAACTGAGAGCTGTCTTTTTCCCACTGGCAATGCAGTCATAAAGTGAGCCTTTGTTGTAAGGCTCTCCAGAGTATTCTCCCACGTCTTCAGCTTCATCTGGAGACAGCACTTATCCATGCAGTACTACTTATTAGCTAATCAATCAATTCTACGTGGTCGGCAACAGCATTAAAGAAACTTCAAGAGGCACAAATAAAACACAAAGCCTGCCTCATTTTTCATCTAATGTTATTGGGTCAAATCTCACTGCATCTTTCTATCCCAGGGATTTTCTCGATATCAGCATTTAAAACCTGGTCAATTCCCCATAAAGTACTTTAGTCCCAGCTTTGAATTGGATTTCTCAAGGCCACTGAAATTTCATGACCGCTACTAGCTGGTTCCAAGATAGAGGATGCTGAACCGTTTTACCCACTGGTGTGGGTATCACAGTTACCATACACTAGATTCAGCTATTCACACTAAGGAACTATCTCTGTGGTGATTGGATTGGTAGGACTCCAACAGGAGTGTAGCCTGGCACTTGGCACCATTTCTGTACCCCTTGAAGGATTCATTGCTACTTGCAGGAACAGGTGGGCACTTCTAGGGGATTCACAGGAAATATAGGATTCAGACAAATTTCACAGCTGGTGCAGATCAGAGCAGACTGAACTCTCATCACAACTTCATTAAACCCCTTAAATTATTCTTCACTTTTATAAGCATCCTGCTAATTCATTTGCAGTTGTCTGTGGCCTCCTCCCTGGGCAAGACTGAGGTATTGTGATCTGAGTTACAGGCCTGCGGAGCTCTGTAGTGCTTGAAGACCATTGGCATAAACATAAGGGCAACCCAATACCCTTTGTGAGCTTCGGTATGGGAAAATAACAACAAACAGTATAGCTGACAAGGGGATCATCCCGAAGCAAATGCTTAAACAAATTATTTACTATTAAGTAAATAATTTGTTTAAGCATTTGCTTCGGGATTTTTGGTCGATAATTAAAGAAACTTATGGTTTAGAGGCTGCCCTAGCAAATACAAGGGGACTTCGTTCCCTGGTCAAATTAGATGCACTTTGGCGACCAATGTCCTTTTGATTATTTACTACATATTCTATATCGACTCTGTGCCTATGTATTTTGAGATGTAAAGGTTTCTCTGTGCCCTCATGATCATATTGCTTTATATCATTTGGCGATCAACTCAATTTGTGTTTATATGGTCCTTTATGATTACCTGCTTACTTTATTATTGTTGTTTTCCTTCTCCATATGTTATATGCTACTTATTTTATTTTATTTTTGAATTCACCATATTGTTGATGTATACTATGATATTTGCTTTTGTCTTACTGTATTTTTTTGTGCCTACTATGATGATGAAAATAAAAATATTTAAAAAAAAAAACAAAAAAAATTATTTACTATTGAGTTCAGCATACTTTTGTGAGGATTGAACAAGAGATTATACCTAGAGTTCTAATTTGCAATGTAAGGAGAGACACAAGAAAACAAAACGAGACTGAAAAACCCCCAATGCAATAAGAAAATAGTTTGAGGGGCATACACATGACAATAAGAAGGCTTACTCATGTTACACAAATTCAGAACAATAAATCGCATTGAAAGATGAGTAAGTATCAGGATGCACGATTGGGGTTAAATGTTCTAGCACCCAACAGTAATATAATCGAAAAATGTTCCAGAAAGTGATTTCTTAGTGGAAGGTTTTATGTAGGTGCAGATGGAATCTTGCTGGACAAAGTCTGTCTTAAGTGATTTTCCATTTGTGATGTTTTATGCAATCGTTGGAAGGTGAGGAAGTTTTTTACATAATGGAAAAGAGAAGAAACACTTGATAACTATGGCATTGGTACGCAACAAAAATCCATTTAATAAGTCTAGAGCTTTAAAAGCTGCAATAGTATTAGGGTTGTATCTCTGGCCAGAGAAGTGACATGGAGTTCTGAGTTCTTTTGTTGATCATTATTTTATTTGAAGCATATTCTATTTATGTTTATCAGGCAATCAGTTATTAGTCACCACAGCCCTAATGTTAATTGGAAATATATTTTACCACTACTTCGATCGCAGTACTCCTCATGTACGATTACATAAACATAAATAGGAGAGACGCACTCAAAAATAGATTTTGAGTCTTTCTCTCCTATTCATGTTTGTTTAAACTTGTGCTAGGTATGATATTTTAGGCAGTAGAACCTTATGGAAGGGAGCACCGAAAATGAATTACCTAGTGGACTCAGGCTTCTACGGTGGTAGAGACCATCACTGCCCTTTGTTTGTACTAATGTATCATTAAATAATTTCTGTAATTATTCTGTTGACCATAATTGTATCCCGAACTTTAAAAAAAATTAAATTCAATTAAATATGTACTCCAACCTTAACACAATCATAGTATCAAGCCTAACCCTATCCCTTAACCCCTTCAGTGCCCATGACGAGCTGGACTCGTCATGGGCTGCGGTGGCGCTGTGCCCATGACGAGTCCAGCTCGTCATGAACTCCGCCCGCTAATGGAAGGCGCGGCACTGGGCGGGGAAAGGGGCGGGCATGCAAGGGGTTAATGAATTTAACTAAAAGTAGATGAACTAATTGTCTTGAACCTAACCCTTATGTAACCCATACCTTTAATTTAAATGTCATTTTAAATCAGTTGAATGCTTTCCTAAATTAACCCTAATATTAACTGTACTTCCTAATTAATGTTAATTAAATTGTAAGTGAAATAATCATCCTTAGCTTAACCATAATACAAATTGCGCTCCTAAATTAATTCAAATTAGATAATTTCCTAGCTAAGCCCAGGCAAAGGGCGGGCCGTCTGTGGCTGTCCGGGGCAGGAGGCGGCAGGGCTGGGCCACTCCCTGAGATCTGCACAAGACCACTAAAGGTACAGTCGGTATTACTGTGTATTCCAATTGACACACCTGTATTGACTTTTGGTCCTGATTGTGTGCTCTGCACAATTTGCTCTGTGTCATTGTTAATTCGATCACCCTGTACAGTTGCCTCATCTATCTAACATTATGTCAACACGTACACCTATACGTAGAACTTCCTTGCTGGGAGGCTCAGTCAGAGGCACGCTGGACAATTTTATCACAAGGGCAGCCTCAGTTCTCGAGAAGGAGATTGCCATGGTGGAGCGACGTCTATCGGCCGAACATCTACAAACTAAACGCTCATCGCTCGGCCATATTCAGACGGTCGTTTCACCGGTGCCGGTGCCGGTGTCGGTTCCATCCACTTCTTGTTTAATAAATACTTCTCAGACTGTTTCTAGATCCTCTTCGCCCACTCGTGTTTGTAATATAGTGGCTCAACCTCATATACATGTAATACCGTCCGCTTCGAATCCTCATGTTAATTATTCTTCTGATTGTATATCATCGAACTCACAAGTTCCTAGGGTTACTCCTATTGCTAACATTATTAGTCCACATAAGAAGGGAAGGACAAGTAATAATGTAGGTCCTCCCCCCTTGAAAAAAAGAAAGAAGGGAGGAAAGAAATATAATAAAACGACCCAACCTGGTAACGACAAGTGTAACCAAGTGGTAAATACTGCGAACTGTCCTCCTTCAGCTGCTAAACAATCATTAGGCCCAGAAATAGTGTCGGATTCTCACAATTATGACTTATTAACAAATGAAATTGTGGGTCGATTGGAGACACTTGTTAAATCACTCCTTCTCCCATTGATAGAAAGAATGAAGGGCATGTCAAAACAACTTGGGCTAATGGAGAAGTTGATCTCAAAAAATATTGATCAAGTAAAAGAGCTATCGCCTAACGTTGCGGTACCTTCAAATAGTACCTCTTACCCTAACCCATCTTTAGACCTAGATAGCAGGCAAATTAGTTCTGAGGTTACCAAAACTAAAACTTTACCATCTTCACTAAATCTAGGCAATTTGTCACTGAATCGAAAGAATAATACCGACCCAAACTATGGCCAGACAACCGCCATTTCTAGTTCTGGTGGATCTGATCTTCCTACACGTAAAACATCTGCTGTCATCTTTTCAAGTGAAACACACGGAGCTAATTGTCATCACATAGATCTGCCCCCGGAGGCAGCCCCTTATGCTGTAATCATGACAGGAGTCCCAGTACTAGAGGCAGGAAAAAAAGAGGGCTATTATGACCTAAAAAATAAGGTAATGCACTGGTTAGGGAAGAACAGGCCCTTACCTCTTAATATAAATGGCGAAATTTTGAATGTCCGCAGGCTTGGTTGGGTGGGTTCGGGGCCAAAGGACATTGAAGGTGATGTAATTATTGTTAACTTTAGAGACCATAGGGCAACTAGACACATAATTAATTGGTTCCAAGGTCAACATCATAGCACCATTAGAACCTTTGACCTAACTTATTTTTATCCACAGACACTAATCAGGAATTTAACACAGCCCAACATGTATTCACGGTCCCAAGTAGGGCCTCTCAATTATAATTATAATTTATCCACTTAACCGTTTCTCCCCATTAAGACGATTAGAGGAAGTCGATTGACTCTCACCAGGAATTCATACTAGACGCCCTTCTGGTGGCCCAACAAAGGTACAAGAAATTAGTGATCACTGTTCTCTTCTATTGAATAACGTTGTACCAGACGTTTGGGGGGGGGGGGGAATTCTGGATTAATCCATATACTCTCCTGGAACATTGCAGGCCTCAAGAAACATCTGGTAAATCCGGATTGGCATGACTTCGTTAATAAATATGAGGTCTGCTTGTTCCAGGAGACCTGGAGTCTGGATCCCCTCTATATGTCCGGCTATTATACCTTTCATATACCGGCTGTGACACAGGGTGCGGGCCGCCCTTCGGGGGGTCTTCACATCTGGATCAAGGTAGCACTTAACCTGGACATCAAAGTCCATAATGATAAATCATTAGACATTCTTCATTTATCTTTTAAAGGGCCATGGAAGTGTACCAGAGTTGACCTCATTAATGTGTACACAAGAGGTGGCCCCCCTAATCAAAATTCTGTCACTATTTCTTCCCTGGAAAATGTTTTAGCAGGAATCCCTCCACTTTCCAATATCATTTTAGGAGGTGATTTAAACTGTACATATGAACCGCTAACTGATAAAGATCTCCTAGGGACCAGTGAGGATGGTACTAAAAATGTCCTCCCGTCTTTAAACCTGAGTCCCATTAAGAGATGGACAGCGAGGGCATTACAGATCACTGGTCTTACTATGGAATTTAACCTTCGAGCACTAAATGGAAGAACCCCCTCCGACTCTCATGGGGCTATGACCTTTAATAGACTAAATGGACCATCTCGTATTGATTACATTATTCTAGATACTAAATCTTGGGGGTATGTGGTCGACATGAAGGTAGAACAGATGCCAGATAGTGATCACAACCCTCTCTGTGCAGCGGTCAAATGGCATGTTAGGGAAAGTACTGCAAATACGAATTTAGACTTAAAAGCAGTAATCCCTACCAATTGCAACAGAAGACTCAAATGGAAAAAAGTGGCCTGTCATGAGGATATCTTATCTGCCATAGCTCTACAAGTGGCCTCGAAGGCAGCGGAATTTGCCCTCCTTAATTCTACGTTGGCGGAGATGAATTGTTCAGAGCTTAGCAACTCTTATAAAGTATTCATAGAAGGCATAGGCTCTCATTTTAAAATAAGGCGGTCAAAGGGTGGGACAAATCCTGTCTGATGTTTCACAATGGGCAAATAAATAATGAATTAGAATGTGACACGAGTAATTACTGATGAGGTTATTACAGGTATTCCACCCATTACATTTTTTTCCCTTTGACACCTTCAGGTATCATTGAGCATTCCAATGGCATTAATGTATGCGTGAGCAGAGGAGGGTTAGCCAAGTATTTGCAAAGCATGCTGCTTTCAAACAGAGGTATCTAATTATGTGCCTGATATAGATACAGTGGCTCTATCTAAGTTGCTATTTTGGACTAGATATTTCTCAGAGAAAGAGGTATAGAGCGGTAAGAGAGGCTATAGGATTTGATT
This sequence comes from Triturus cristatus, assembly GCF_964204655.1. Classification (NCBI taxonomy): domain Eukaryota; kingdom Metazoa; phylum Chordata; class Amphibia; order Caudata; family Salamandridae; genus Triturus; species Triturus cristatus. Next base: position 1,050,072,400 of record NC_140589.1, read on the forward strand.
TGGAAACCTCGTGTGAAAGTATTAAAAAGCAGGGCCAAAGGCACAGAAGCCAAACGAAGGAACCACAGAAGACACTGGATAAACTGAATAACATAGCAGACAGCATGGAAATCACTGCCTGTTGTTCTGCCCCTCCTCAAATCTGCTCCCTGAAAATATCCATCCTCTCAATCGCTTTGCGATAATTTGTCCAAATGTTTGTGGAGAGGAAATTGAGAAAAATAAGTGAAACCTTGCCTGTGACTGAAAAGCATCAAGAGCTCACAATAATCGTTGATTAATACTAATTCGCTTTCATATTTGTTTTCTCTTCCCTTCTGAACTTTTGGTCTGAGTGCTGATAAGGCACAGTATGTTATCCACTTTTTACAAACTCATTTCAACCTTTGTTCTCAAACAAAATGCTGTCTTGGTGGCTCTGTTACTTAACAGAGTTATCAATATATCCATTTTGGCAGTGTGTTTCTCCCAGACCTGAAACAGGTTAATGCCAGGAGCCCATCACTCCTCTGACCTGCAGACCTGTCAACTAGCTTTCAGATACAGCACTTATTTTGTCTCAGTTAGTCTTGCTGTGGTTGAGTTGTACATGCTGTCTTCCGGTGTTTGACTGTCATAACCAACATACCCAACTCGAACACCTCAAGTCACGTGCAGTCCATCTCTCCCCCAGTTTTCCACAATGTTCCTGGTAGACCTTTAAGCCTAAGGGTGATTGATCTTGCTCAAAAGCTTTTGCCTTCGCCCCATCCTATTTTTATTAATTAGTTTTTTGGGGCCTTAGGACTCGATGTACTTTACCAATGCTAACCAGTGCTAAAGTGCTTGTGCTACCTCCCTAAAACATGCAGTCTGTATTCAGTTTTGAACTGCCAATTCAACTTGGTATAGTAACCATTTTGCCAGCGCTAAAACTCCCTTTTTAATACATATAAGTCGTCTTAGGGTAATGCCCTAAAGAGCCAAAAGAGCAGGGTGCAGTGTATTTGAAAAGTTGGACGGGTACTTTTATGTTTTACATGTCCTGGTAGTGAAAAACTCCTAAACTTGTTTTTCACTACTGTGAGGCCTACCTCTCCCATAGAATAACATTGGGTTACCCAATTACATTTAAAAGGGGATAACTTTGAATTGGGAGCAGGCAGGATAGTCATGTATGGTGTCTGAATAATTGTAATATAAAGCCCTCTTTAATGGTAAAGTCGGATTTTATATTACAGTTCAATAAATGTCCCTTTTATAAAGTTAGCATTTTTGTATCCTAACCATTTGGTGGGTACAACCTGTTCCTGGGTCACATGAATAGGTGTAGTTGGCAGTTGGGTTTGTGTATTCCTCCCAGACAGCATCACATTATAGGGTGTGGTAGGATGGGGGTTGAAGCTGTCACCTACCACACTTGAACTTCAGAAGGCAGTGGCACAGCTCACACACAAAGGACTTCAAACTAGCCTATTGTGGCTAGTAGCAGGACAGTAAGGCAGGAAATTCCAGACCCCTCTGTAGGGGGAAAACTCCAGAGGCTTCTCCTCCTTCAATGTGGGTACCTGGTATAAAAGTGGGAAAACTCAGACCCACTCTTCAGATCACATCTGGCCCTTCCGAAGACTCAGAAAATGTACTTCTCTGCTGCAAGACGGACTGCCCAGCTGTTCTGCTGCCCTGTTGCAGTGCCCTGCTACCTGAGGAAGAAGGACTGGACCTGCACCTTGAACCTAGGACCACTAGAGTGACTCCAAGGACTAATTGGCTGGCCTCCGGTTCTGAGCTATGGGAGAAACAACAAGCTTCAACACCCTGGAACACTGCACCTGGACTCTGCCTGCTGTGAGTTCTAACTCCCCAAGAGGGCCTCTCCAGTTCTGGACACTTAAAAGTGGGGATAAAGGTGCCCTGCAGCCCAAATGTGGTCTCTATCAGAACCAACGCAGCCCAACGCACCCTGACGCACCCTGAAGCAGCTCTTGCACTTCCTCATTGGAATCGACAGAGTGCAATGCAACTCAACGTGGACTTCGTATCACAGCCCTTGCAGCTCCTTATCAGAACTGAAGGAGTGCGATGCAACTCGACACAAACCTCGCATCGCAGACATCACAGCTCCACATTGGAATGACACAGCACCACACAACTCGACACAAGCACCTGCATCGCTCCTCAGATCGGCCACTGCAATGTGCAATGCTACGCATCAAGGACAAAAGGCACAATTCTCAGTGGGCCTAACCTGGTCCCTGTATCCGGCCCACAATTCATGGCGGTCGACCTGAACTTGTGACTTTGTCCCAGTCCAGCTAGACTAGATAATCACAATTGTCGCCCAGTGTTTTAAGCACTATTTTTACTGCAACCTTTAAATTGCATATCTCCGGTTTTACTAATTGGATTTTTGTCGTTTTTGTGTCAAATACTGTATTAAAGTCTACTTTATTTTTATAAATAGGTGTGGGATTATTTGTGTTGTGTTTTCACTTCCTACTGTTCGTTTGTTGCATTAATACTTTACACATTGACTCTAACTTAAACATGACTGATTTTGTTCCAAGCTACCAGAGGGTTAAGCACAGGTTAATTTAAAGACTTTTTGTGGTTCACCCTGACAAGGGTTGCGGCTGTTGCTTGACAAGGGTTCCCACCTCCCTCAACCAACAACTCAATTTACATGTCTCCTTTTTAAGTCTCAGCTACAAACGGCTTTAGCTGTCTGATGGCCAAGCCTATTGTTTACAATCAGGCCCATGTCCATGATTTGGATGGGTTTGTTGTCTGTCTAACTCCCCTGCTCCTGATTTGAAGGGTTTCCTCTCTATTCATGTATGTCCCATCCAAGAGCATTTAATTCTTATAGTGTTCTGATTGGTTGACCTATGTCCTTCAATTGCTAACCTTGCTTGCATTCAGGAAATTAATTTTATCTGATTCTGTAAGCACTCTATGTAGGCCATGTGTTTACTTACTCTGTCCCTCTGCACTGCTTTCCTCCTTCAGTTTCCCAGTTTCCACCATGTGCTCTCCGTGAATGTACCCCACCTCCTTCCACTCTCAGCTCATTCATGTGGAATCTGTTTTGCTTTCCCACCCCTCTCCCATCTTGCCCACTTGAGTTCAGTGCTGCTCACAACCCCTAGCCCATCCACTCGCTTTGCATGTTGCTTCAACACTTCCTCCTCTCCCAATTCATCCACTCTTTCCCCATGTTGCTTTCCCATATCCCTCCTCTTCTAGCTCGCCACTGGCTCGACAAAAGGAAAACGGGCTGCATTTGAAAAAAAGGTTGCTTTATTTAAAAGCAAACATAGATATGGTGGTCTGCTATCCCCAGCAGGCCACCATCCCTGTGTTCTTGCCCAGTCCCAATGGGTCGCAAATTGCGACCTGCCTCATAAATATTGACGAGACAGTTCCCATGTGACCCATTTGGAAATTGCTAATAGTACATTTTATTTTGCGAGTCTTCAATTGCGAGTTACGAAAAATCGTAATTAGAGACTCGCAAAATGTAATGTTTGTACATCTTGCCATAGATTCCTTTCAGTGGTGCAAAAGGGGTCAGTGAATGTTCTTTGGGGCCAGGAGGTGAGTGTTACTGAGCAATTACAAAATTATATTTATCTTACAGACTTCCTTATGTGAAAAAACAATGACATTTCATATCTATCTAATGTGTTCAGATGTTGAAGGTTATACTGTACCACGTAGTAGTAGCAATCTTAGTATTAATCATTCATAAACATCACATCCAACAACCTGGAGCTTCTCTTTGTGCTTTATTATGAACTCAACCTTATGTTCTTATTTATGTACCCAGCCTTGTTTTCTGGAGCAACCAGCTGCCCAGCATAAAGCACTTCAAAGCCTCATCAGTATTGGAAAGTGTATTATTAGTAGGAATAGGTAGTGACTTACCACTAGTAATAAAGCCACAAACACAATAAAAGGGTCTGGCAAGGTCTCAAAAAATTATTTCCTTGCTCAACCTTCGGTAGCTGGCAATTAGCAGGCAGGAGTAATTTAGGAAACAGGTGTGTAAAGTATTTAAAAACACCAATACATCAAATAAGTAAGACATGACACATGATAAAAATTGAACTCCAATTTATAAAAATAGATCATATTTTTATGAACAAATAGATAAACAAATGACAAAAATCCAATGGAGGGAAAAAGGAGATTTACATTTATAAAGAATAAAACATTTTCTAGTGCTTAAAAACATATAGTGTCACTTTGGGATATCTGGTCGCGTTGACCGGGACAAAGTAAAAGTTTGAGGCCAACCATAATGGAGCCCTGGTTGGATACACTATGCGGGAGGCCTCAGTCAAAATTGTACCTTCACACTTAGTTGTTTTTCTGGAGCTTTTTCCCTCAGCGTCGAGCAAGGCACTTTGTCAGGCCAGATTCGGTGCAGGTTTGCCGGCTTGAATTTCTGCAAGGCCTTGGTCAAATCCTGGAATTCTGGTGCTGTGGAGCTTTCAGTGGGACAAACCTGAAATCCAGGCAGTTTCATTGTTGAAGGTAGCTGGCTTGACTCTCGATGCAAGTCAGTAACCTTATGGAGTTTTTTTTACAACAGTTGTTCCAAACTACTCTGAACTTCTGTAACTTCTTCCTGAAGTTCCTCTTGAGGATTCGAAGTGTCCAAAACACAAATCCAAGGGTATGAAATCTCCTAGATGGTCCTTGGGATGTCTGGGCTATAATTTCCACAATGCACCTGTCCAAATCCTTAAAGGTCCACTGGATACACTCCAGGATGGGGACTCTTGGTAGAGATGATTCAGGTGGGCTCTGTTAAGCTGTAGCTTGCAGGGAGTCCACTCCTCAGATTTTCAGAGTCAGGCAAAGTGCTTCTAGTGCGGAGTCCCACAGTGTGCAGCAGGTGCAGTCCTGGTGAGTGGAGTCCTTCTTCTTGTCTCTTCAGGCAGCAGATCTGGAGAGCTATGCAGCTCTCCCATATATATATATATTTTTTATTCTTTTTATTTAACATTCATTGACAATAGAGTTGTGCAATACAGAGGATGCAAAAAGAGGAAAACTGCAGTATCTGAAAATACAGCGTTCGGTACTATGGTGCAAAATAAAGTCAATTACGGTGTGGGGGGGTCCTCGTGATCAATGCTATGTGGAGGGTTACAAATTTCACCTCTGTAGGTATTCCACGGGCTCCAAATTTGGGACCATTTTCGGGGACATCCCCGGGCAATGTAAGCAGTCTTTTCCCTAAACATGCACCAGTCAAGGTCTCTCTCCCAAGCCTGTAGAGAGGGTGAATGTGCAGCTCTCCACCATTGTGCAATATTCCTCTTTGCCACCGTTAATCCTAATGTGACCCATTGCGTGTGACAGCTATTTAGATCAGTGGGCTCCCAAATATTTAGGAGGCATCGACGTGCTTCTGGGCATAGAGTTGTTGTGAGCACTTCGCTCAGTACCTCATGTATTTGTCGTCAATACGGTTGAATGTGTTTGCATTCCCATAATATGTGCATCAGTGTGCCTATCTGGCCACATCCTCTCCTGCATTCTCATCCCTCCGCTCTCCCCATTTGTACCAGACGGGGCCCTGTCAGGTATACTCTGTGGAGAATTTTAAGCTGTACTAGACGGAGTATAGCCGAAATTGCCACAACTCTGGGTGAGGAGACCGCTTCTTGCCACTCCTCATCATCCAGCTCAATGCCATCTCTGACCCATTTGTCCCGCAGGGCCTGAAGGGGATCCTCCATATTGTTTATCAGTTTTTTGTATGTTAGGGAAATAATTTTTTCAGGCAGATGACCATCGAGTAGTCTGTCTTCCAGCGGTGAGGAGTCAGGGGGAGAAGTACCTCTAGCGATGTGTGATTGGAGTGCATGGCGGACCTGTAGGTATGTAATGCGCTCCGAGTCGGCTAACGTGTGCTGTTGCTGCAGAGATGCAAAGGTCTTTGTCGCCCTTCTCCCATATATCTTTTATTTGTGAAATCCTAATTAAGTCCCACTTGTCAAACCCCTTTGACTTCCACAGGCCACCCATTCCCACAGTGGGGTTGCCAGAGTCCGTTTCTGTCCCCAGCCAAGAGCTTTAGTGGCAGTGTGCCAACTATGAACCGGGTGTTTGGTGGGGCCTGTCAATGGGTTCCGATTGGGCTTGGAGTATAGTGCCCTGTTGTAGTTCCCACCCGGTAAAAGCCACCTGTCCATGAGATACCCTAGGTCTTCAGGTCGGCCGTATGTACCGTGATTAATGGCCATAAGCTGTGCTGCCCAGTAATATTATAAATATCAGGGAGGCTGATTCCCCCATCGTACCAGTTTAGTGTGAGCTTGTTTAACGCAATGCGGAGTTTACCGTCCCATAGCAATTCCCTCTGAAGGCCTTCAATGTCTCTAAAGTAGGTCATCAGGACAATATCCATTGAGTTTGCAAAGAGTATAAAAACCGGGGTAGCGACATCATTTTGAAGAGCGCCGCTCTATCTAAAAATGAAAGAGGAAGCGCCCTCCAACTGGCAATATCACGTTTAAGCCTCTGCAGAGGCGGGAGGAGGTTACGGGTGAAGTGAAGTACAGGATCCAGGGAGATGAAAATCCTCAGGTATTTAAAGCCTGTCTGGCTAGTCTGGATTGGGCAGTTTCGCGGCGGTGAGGGGGGATCCCCATTGAGAACTTGTAAGAGTGATTTACCCCAGTTTATGGAAAACCCCGAGTATCTACCAAATATTGCTAGAATGTCCAGGACTGCCGCCAACGATTTTCTAGGGGAGGCCAGGTACAGTAGAATATCATCCGCGTATAGCGAGATGCGGTCCTCCCAGTCTGGGGACCAGCGCAGACCCCGCACCACTGGGTCCCTCCGGATCCAAGCCGCCAGTGGTTCCAAGGCCAGGGTAAACAGGAGGGGGGAAAGGGGACAACCCTGACGGGTACCTCGGCTCAGAGTAAACGTGTCAGACTTTTTATTATTTACCACAACTTGCGCCATGGGCTCCGAATATAGGAGGCGCACCCACTGAACAAAACCAGGTCCGAATCCCAGTTTGGCGAGTACTGCCAATAGGCATGGCCACTCAACAGTATCAAAGGCCATTGTTGCATCCAGCGACACCACTATCGCTGGTTCTTGAATGGTGTGAACCCTACCCAAGACCACATGACGTTTGCGCAGATTTAGGGCTGTGTTGCGGTGCGGTGCAGCATAAAGCCTGACTGATCGGGGTGAACTAGGCTCCCAATAATCTTAATTAGCCGATTGGCAAGGAGCTTTGCCAGGATTTTAGGTTCCGCGTTTAATAATGAGATTGGTCTGTAGGAAGCGCAGTCAGTCCTGGGCTTTCCTTCCTTATGTATAGTAATTAGGGTGGCCACCCTCTGGTCTGTTGGTAATGTCCCCAGCTCCTTGCTCTCAACGAACATAGCTTTCAAATAGGGGGCTAATATATCGGGTCTAAGTTTGTACAGTTTGATTGGGATCCCATTAGGGCCAAGGGCCTTCCTGGAATGCAGCGATCTAATGGCTTGCGCTATCTCGTCCGTAGTTAGATCACTGTCTAAAAAGTCGCGGTCTTCGTCGAACAGTGTGGGGAGCACTATGTTGTGTAGTAGTTTGTGTGAATCTCCCTCAGTGTAGGGTGCGGCGGTCATGTACACCGCGTGTAAGTGGCATGCGAACTGATGTGCGATATCCTGTGGGTCAGTTATGCAGCTACTTCCTTCACCCCGGAGTTCAGGAACCAGGCGACTAGCCCACTCCTTTTTGTCCAGCCATGCAATCAGTATCCCAGCCTTATCTCCCAGATCATACATTTTGCCCACTTTTTCCCTACCCAGGCTCTTAGCCTTGTCTGTTGCTAGAGCTTTGTATTTGTTTTCTTTGAGGCGTAGTAGTAATTTCTCGGGTGTAATCCCAGTTTCCAACTCCCGTTCCAGCTGGCCAACCTCCCCTTCGATTGCTAAGATCTCTTTCTGTCTGTCTTTTTTAAGCCCAGTTATCAAGGACAGGGCTTGACCCCTTATGACAGTTTTAAAAGCCTCCCATAGGGTCTGGAAAGAGTCCACTGTACCCTCGTTTTCTAGAAAGTAGTGATCCATAGCCTTGCCCGGTGCTTTTTGGATGAGAGGGTTTCAGAGATTCCAGTCGTTGATGGGGGCAATTTTCCCTACTCCCGGTTGGCCGAGAGCCAATTATGCCCACACCGGGGAGTGATCAGAGATGCCGCTGGCTAACTGCTTAATGTCGCGTATGTGTGCAACCTGTGACACCGGGGTTAGGATGTAGTCTATGCGGGAAAGGCTGTGGTGGACCCCGGAATGGAAAGTGTGTTGTATCGTTACTGGGTTATACGTTCTCCATCCATCAACTAGCCCTAGAGCCTCCAGGGAGTCGGGCAGCCATCTCGAGGACGGACCTAGATTTCGTGGGGGGTGCCGGTCCAAAGTACCAGAAACCACTGCGTTAAAGTCTCCTCCGAGCACTAGGAGCCCCTCTGGTAATGAGAGCAATATGGTCCCCAAGTCTGCAAAAGTGGTGTGCTGCAGGCCTGGAGGCACATACACTGACATAAGTGTTATGGTGTGCCCCTCCCATTGACCCGTGATACCTATATACCGGCCTCGGTCATCCGACCAGGTGGAACTAACAGTGAGGGGAAAGGAGTTCTTCATCATGATGCCAACCCCGTGAACTGTTTGTGAAACCCGCGTGAGCCACCATTTTGTATCTCCATCTGTGTAACGCTTTGCAGGAGTTTCCCACTAAGTGTGTTTCTTGAAACAGGATAATGTCCGGGGCGTCCTGTTTAAGATTCTGCAGGACGACACCGTGTTTAATCTTGTCCCCCAGCCCATTGACATTCCAGCTCAATATTTTAACACCTTTATCCCATTGCGCACTCATCGTCGTAGTAATAGTTCCCTGCACCCTCTGTAGCTACCTGAACAGGTCTGGTCGATGATAAATCTGTAACAAACAACAACTGAAAATTCCCAACCCAACTACCCCACTCCCTGCTTCCCTGCCCTCTGGGCGTGGAACTGCCATTGTAGAACTTGCAGAGTGCCTGTTGCCCAAACAATTAACTAAAAGAAGAAAAAGTGGGGGGGAACACCATACTCCGTCTTCCCATCTCCCCCAATCCAATCAGTATGAAATAGGTTCCAAGACAAGAGAGACCCCAGTGGTCTGAGGCTGGTTACAGAGAGCAGTTCCTCTTCAGGCCTAGTCAAGTATGGGCACCATGCACCTGGAGCCCGGCCGACACCTGGGTTCAGTCTAGTGGCGGACTCAATGATTCCAGTGGATCATCCTTTGCGCTGTGTGTCCGATGCGTCCCCATGATCGTCAGGGTGAGAGTCTTGTTCCACTTGGTACTCCAGCCAGTCGGCGGCCGCTTCTGGTTGCTCAAACAACCATGCCCGTCCCCTTGCCTCCACCCGGAGGCATGCTGGGAACAACATGGGAACAACATGGCGTACTTGAACCCCTTGTCTCTGTCTCTGAGTTTTTTCTTGATCGTTAGGGAAGATCTCCTCTGTCTATGCACTGCTTGCGTGAAGTCTGGAAATAGTGTTATCACGGCATTGTCGTAGCGGAGCGGGGGAGCTGCCCTTGCGCACTGGAGGATCACGTCCCTGTCCCTGAAGTTCAGCACCCTCGCCAGCATGGGACGTGGAGGAGCCCCCGGTTTGGGAAGGCCCCCAGGACTCTATGCACTCTCTCTATGGCGAAGAATTTACTGAGGCCTTTGGGTTGCAGGTGGTTTGTGATGAGGTCCTCTACGAAGAGGTCCGGTGACTGCCCCTCCGCTTTCTCCGGCACTCTCAGTATGCATAGGTTATTTCTACGGAGACGCCCTTCATAGTCTTCCAGTTTCTGCTCGGTGAACTTGTGGAATATTGGTAGGTCGCGGACATCACCTTGGACTTGCGAAATGTCTTCCACCTGCTTCATCTTCTCTTTAAGTTTCGTGAAATCCGCTCGGATAAGATTGATTTCAATTGACATGGTGTCCATTTTGTGCTCCAGTGAGACCTTGACCCCAGCAATTGTCTCCATCACATCTTTCAATGTTAGGTCCTGGCTTTCCTCCTCCAGTTCACTTGCAGGTTTGGCTTTAAGGTTCATGTCTGGCAGCGTCTCATTAGAGAAAGTGTAGCTATCCAATTTGTTTGTCTTGACTGTTTTGGGGTCCCCCGTGCCCGTCGTTTTCGACCTCTCCATGATTGCCAGCGGGTCAGTCAGGAGCGCTCGGGCGAGATCCGCAGTTTCCCCTGTCACCCCAATATTTGCGTTTGCGGAGTCACTAGGTTGAGACAAAGCAGGGCCCGAGTCACCCCCCTCTTGGGTTAGCCGGTGTCACCTTCTATCTGTCAACAGGTCACTCTCTGCTGGAACCACCGCCCAGACCTCCGGTCAATACCGTTGTTTGGTGCGTGCTAGGGGGGTTTACTGATCTTGCGCTGTGGTCCTGCGCCCCTGGGAGCAGATAAGGCTGGGGAGGGGGGGTACGTTATCCCCCCGTTGTTCGGTGCACTGGAGGGGGGGGAGGCTACCCGCAGCCCCCGCACGCACCCAGGACTCTCCTTACTGTAGTTTAGGGATCGCTCTAAGCACTGTCATGGCCGACGCATAACTCAGGTCCTGGCTCAGGCAGGGCCCGGGTGAGGGAGTAGCCCGCGAACCAGCTGGATCTACAGCAGCCGCTACTAACGGCTGCCGGAATCAGGAGTATCTGGATCGGTGGAGGGCACCCTCCGTTCAATTTCCTTGGGCCACGGATTAATGGGGCGGATAGTTGTGAGGGAGACGGTCTGAGCGGAGCTGTTGGTTTAAGCGGCCATCTCGCTTCGCCACTTGGCCACGCCCCCAGCTCACCCATATTTATTCACAGTTTCTGGGCGTCAAGCAGGGGGAACCCCTGACCAATGGAAAGCAGGGTGTCACCCAGGTGAATGACCTGTTCCTCCAAAGTGTGGCATATTCTTGTCATAGAAAGCACCATTCTCTCAAATTCCAACATGGAGATAGTCTCTCCAGGGTAGCTGGATTGGGCTAACCCAACCTACTGGTGTGGCTAATTTTCCTAAACACTCCCCTTCCAACCCTCTCCCTAATATAAATACAGGGGCACCTGTTTGGCTGGGGTAGCAGGATATGGGGGACATCCTGTGCTGTCCTAAAACTTCATTCTATCTTTAAAGAGCAGTTTGGCTACCCCTCACCCCTTCCTGCCATCTGCTCTACAGCTTGTACGTCTGCGACCACAGGAAACCCATTGTCTCTCTAGCAGGGCTTTTCACACCTCATTAGAGCAGCATGGACACAGACTGGCCAATCAGGAGAGAGTAGCTGAAAGGCTGGATTTTGGCTCACAGAAAAGAAAGTTTATTAACTTATTTTCTGTCATAGGTATTATAAATCTGACAGTGGCAAGTTGTTGGATTTATCGTAATTATTAATTTGAGGCCTTGAAGTGTATTTTTGCGTACCTCCTACCAATATTTATATTTAAATAAATATTACCATGTTAGCCTATAGAGCCATTCAATACAATGGGGAATATGAAATTGACAGTTTTTCTCCTCACTAGGGCTTAACCCCTTGAGTGCCCCGCCCTTTCCCCCTCCTGTGCCGGCCCTTTCATTAGCGGGCGGGGTCCATGACGAGATAGTCTCGTCATGGAGCGCGGTTGCGCTGTGCCCATGACGAGACTATCTCGTCATGGGCACAGAAGGGGTTAAATAACATATGATATAATGTCCCTGCTTATATTTACAAGGCACCCTACCCCTGGGGTTCTAGGGGAGACCTTAATGGTGACTTATATGTCAAAATAGGGTAGAATAATACTTGAAATTCAGAGTCAAATGTGCATATAATTTCAATTTTGAAGCAGCCTGCAAGGCAGGGCCGGCTTTTAAAATGATAGAAGGCACCAGAGTAGGGAACACTCCAGTGCAGGAAATCAACTGGGCCTCTAAACCACCCTGCCCTATTATATACTAGGGACTTATAGGTAGTTTGAATTCCCCCTTGCCTTATTATATACTAGGGACTTACAGGGGTCTGTCATTGCCAATTGCAATTACACCAAATTACCATGTACTTTTTATACGGAGCATAGCCCTGGGTCTGGTTAGCAGAGCCCAGGGCACAGCCAGAATCAGAAAACCAGCATCTAGTGGTCACAATGGGTGGGGGAGTGGGGGGACACTACAAACAGGCCCTGATTTATCACACAACCTCTCCCCCCCACCTCCAGCCAATAGCACGGATGACTCACCACACCCCTAGTAGAGTTTCCCTGGTCTGTCAGGTAAAGAAGAAAGAGCAGAAATCAAGCTGTACAATTGCAGAGCCTACTCTGCCATACATCCTCCTGCTAAGTTCACTTCCACTGTATAACTGACCCATCTCTACTGTAACAGGTAGTGAGGTACCCACCTCCTCTATCCCTATGTTTGCTAGGGCGACACTTAGTATACCCACTGAGTTTATCCAACACTTGAGCAACCCCACCATGTCTAGCAGGGTCAGAGGGTCTAACTTACTTTTGGCCCCGGTGTCTGCCTCCCATGCCAAGTACAGTGCTGCCATGAAGGCCAGCACCCACCAGAGGTTACTGACAGCTGTCAGAATCCAGAACCACACCCTCAGCTCGCCCCTGACAGGTGGCAGAGCTGCTTTAGGGGCAACTGTGGGTCCCTGGAACCTCTCTTGCAGTTCAGAGTGGGAAGCTACCACATCCTGTTGCAGCCACCCTCCTCCCACTCTCCCTTCTGTCTGTGCAGGGATGGCACTTTGCTGTTTTACAGCTGCCTGACTGCTCGGGACTTCCTTCTGGTCCGGTGAAGCCTCACCAGTGCCAACTCTGGGTTTCTCCCTTACTGGGACTGAAGACCCTTGGCTTACTGGAACCCGCTTTAAGACTACCTTACCTTTCCTCTTTTTTTCCCTTTCTTTTAGGACCCCAGTTTCCTAACTGTTGGAAGTGACACCCCAGGAACTTTAGGTTGCGGGGCGTCCGGGGCGACCACCCCACTTGGACTCAGACCAGCCTCTGGGAGGTAATTGCCCAAGAGATAATTTAAGGGGAGGTCTGCACTGACTACCACCTTATACCAGCTAAGGGAACCCTCCCACTCTAGGGGCAGTGTGACAACAGGTTTGGTTGTGACCTCACCTGTGGCTACCCTCACTCTCCGTGTCTCTCTTGGCACATACATGTTTGGGGACACAAACCTGTCACTCTGTAGTGTGACTGGCACATGTCTCGCAGGCCTATGGCAGGGATCCCATTCACCTGAATGGAGTGGAAGTACCTACTCCCACCCTCAGGAATCATCTGCTTACCATCTGGCCTTGTCTCCCAACAAAATGCTAGGAGGACCTCCTGATCTGAGGAGCCCCCCTCTGTGGCTACACTGGACAGCCCAGTGCTAACCACCTGACCTGACTGCTGACAGTCAAAGCACAACCTGTTATCCAAGTACATTTTCGACCCTGGGTTCCCCTGCCTCTGCTTGTCAGAGTTGGGGTGAGATTTCCGCTCCTCCTGTTTAGGATTCTGGGGTACTGAAGGAGTCTCTGTGGTGGGCTTACCACCTCCCTCCTTTGACTTTTGGGGGCCTCACCCCTTCTTGGATTCTACCCCTTGGTGTTGATTGAAAACCCTGGTTCTCAACCACTCATCAGCTATCTCCTCCAGCTATCTGGGGCTCTACAGCTTTGAGTCCACTAGGTACTGGCGTAACGTCTCTTGAACACAATGAGTCAGGGTGCGCTCCATTAGAATTAAGTTATTCAACCTCTCATCAGTACTCACTTTGTCTAGCCTACGCACAGCGTTAGCTGTCAGTGGGCAGAACTATGGTTTCCCAAACATAACATACACTTAGACTGGACTTTTGGTCTGTCTCTCGCTCATAAATGAATGGCCCTGTTGGCTTTTTACAGTTGTCTGCTTCTGATTTGATGCCTTTTCTCCCTATTCTCGTGTTAGTCCGAATCTAAAGCATTTCGGTATCACAGTATTCTGACTGGGAGTTCTACTTACACTGCATATGTGTATGTATTTCCTCAGCTGTCTGCCCCTGCTTTTTTCTGTGAACCCACATACCCTGCACCTTCTCTGAAAAAGCAGTGGCAAAGCCAATATTGCTGCCATATAAAGCCGGGATCTATTGGCTTCACCAATACTTGCTAATATTTAACTTCAATCCCTCTTGAAGCAACCTCAGAACTTCTTGCCTTCTATAATTCTTTTTTTTTTTAAACCGTTTATTACAAAGTTCAAAGAATATACAAAGATGGGCCTACAACCTTCAGGCCGGCCGCTAGCAAACAAGAGGAGCATATGATACACACAGTAGAACGCATGCTGCGGCAAAGGGAAACGTACAGGAGTTAGCAGCGTTGATGGCCACACCATCCGGACCCCACGTAACGGTTTCTTTTTAACATAAATAACAACAAAAAATCAAACCACAAGGCAACCCACAATCGAAAACAGCAGCATGTGCTCCCCTAGAAGGGGGACCCTACCAATCCATAGGAGTATCAAGGGGGGGAGAAGGTCAGGACAGGGACTGGGTGGACTCAGTGCCCGGTACCGGAGAGCTAAACCGGCTAAGGGGACGGGGCAGGCGATGGATCGGGCAATAGCGGCGGGGCACAGATTCCCCCACGGTAGGCGTTCCAGGGGCCCCATACTTTCACCCATGTCCCAGGCTTACCTCTCGCTACATACACCACCTTTTCCCGAAACATGCACCAGTCCATATTTTCCTTCCAGGCCGAAACAGTCGGGGACCTCTGGGAACCCCACAGTTGAGCAATATCGCGCTTGGCCATCATATATCCCAGAGTCACCCACCACGTCTGTGGCGCCGAGTAGTCGGTTGGTTCCCACACGTTCAACAGGCATCTCCTCGCTTCGGGCAGTAGCGACACACGCGTAACCACCCGCAGGACCTCATGCACACCACGCCAGAATCGCTCCACCTCTGGGCATTCCCACAAAATATGAAGAAAGGTCCCCAAAGAACCACACCCACGCTTACACAACCCGTCCACAGCATAGCCCATACGCAATAGCCTTGGCCCCGTTATGTAGACCCTATGGAGTATCTTGAGCTGGACGAAGCGAAGGCGGGCCGGTATGGCCACCTCTTTCGGGGAGGCCACCGCAGAGACCCAGTCCTCGTCGTCCAGCTCCAATCCATCGGCAACCCAAGCCTCACGAAGATTAGTCAGCAATCCCGAGCGGTCATTAATCAGTTTTTTATAGATTAATGAGATCGTGCTTTCCGGTACATGTCCATCCAGCACTCTATCCTCCAGAGGGGAGTACTCCGGGATGGAGGCGACGTCCGGGAAGGCGGAGCATAGTGCATGACGGATCTGCATATACCGAAAGTACTCCCTGTCCTGCAACTGGAATTCCGTCTGCAGCATCTCGAACGTTTTGAATCCCCCCCTCGTCCAGAGATCCCCCACCCTGCTGATGCCTATCATGTCCCACTTCTCGAAGCCCTTCGAGGTCCACAGGGAGCCCAACTGCTCAGATGCGTATAGTGGTGACACCCGGGTCAAACGATCCTTCCTCCCCATCGCTACATTAGCCGCGTGCCACACTCGTACCATGACACGCGTGGGGCCCGTCAGACGTGCGTCGAGCGAGCTGGAGTAGAGCGCTCGATTATAGTCACCACCCGGCAGTAGCATCTTATCCATTTCAAAGGCCGGGTTTAGGGCGGGCCCGTATAGGCCGTGGTTAATCGCAGCCAGCTGGGAGGCCCAATAATACCGTTTAATATCCGGGAGGGCAATCCCCCCGTCATACCACGGGAGCGTCAGCTTCGCCAGGGCGATACGCGGTCTCCCGTCCCAGAACAGGCGGCGTTGCAAACTCTCCACCTCGCGGAAGTAGCGCGCCGGGACGAGGTCTATTGTATTCTGCAGAGCGTACAGGAAACGCGGCAGCGACATCATCTTAAACAATGCCGCCCGGCCGAGCGGCGAGAGCGGCAAACGCCGCCAACGCGCGACATCCTCCTTCAGGCGCTGGAGGGGGGGAAGCAAGTTCCGATCATACCGGGCCTCCGCGTCCAGGGTAATGAAGACACCCAGGTACCTAAATCCCTGCGGGGCGATCTGGATAGGACAGCCCCGCGGAAGGATAGGAGCCTCCCCAGAGAGAACATACACGCACGATTTAGCCCAGTTGATGACAAGGCCGGAGTTACGACCAAATGAATGCAATACATCAACCAGTACTATCAGTGATTTACGTGGGGAAGCCAGGTACAGGAGAATATCGTCAGCGTATAGAGATACGCGGTCCTCATACTCGGGGGTCCAGCGGAGACCACGAATAGAAGGTTCCCACCGCAGCCACTCCGCCAGGGGCTCCAAGGCAAGCGCAAAAAGGAGCGCCGATAACGGGCAGCCCTGCCGCGTGCCCCTGCCCAACTCAAACGGAGCCGACACTCTACCGTTCACAACCACCTGCGCCAGTGGGCCAGAGTACAACAATTTAACCCAGCTGAGAAACCCTGGGCCAAACCCAAATTTCGCGAGCGTCGCCCAAATATATGGCCATTCAAGTGTGTCAAACGCCATAGTGGCGTCCAAGGACGCCAAGATGGCCGGCTCCCGTATGAACGGGACACGTGCGAGCACCCCATGCAAACGCCGCAGGTTAAGCGCTGTGTTGCGATGAGGAATAAAGCCGGACTGGTCCTGGTGGACCAAGTCACACACTACGCCGACCAGCCGATTGGCCAACACCTTGGCGAGAATTTTGGGCTCCGCATTCAATAACGAAATGGGTCGATAGGATGTGACCCGGTCCCGTGGCCTCCCCTCCTTGTGGACAACCACGATGGTAGCCAGACGCTGGTCTAGCGGGAGGGAACCCACCGAGTGGGCCGCAAGGAACATAGCACGGAGATGCGGCGCCAGCGTATCCGGTCGCAGTTTATACAACTCGATGGGAAGACCATTAGGACCCATGGCCTTGCCGGAAGCGACCGAGCGTATGGCGAGGGCAATTTCTTCGGAGGTTGGAGCGGCATCCAACGACACTCTGTCCTCCTCCGAAAGGGAAGGCAGCGCGATATCTCTGAGCAGGGCATGGGAACCCTCTTCTGAGCGGTCAGACACCGGGGAATACACCCCACGGAAATAGTCCGCGAAGCAGGAGACAATTTCCTCCGGTTCAGTGACACACACACCATTCGTTTTCTCAATCAACGGGACAACTCGACTCGCTCTCTCTTTTTTGTCCAGCCACGCAATCAATTTACCAGCCTTATCACCCACATCATACAGTCTCCCCTGTTGCTCTCTACTGAGGCCCCTGGCCGCCTCCGTGACGAGGGCCTTATAGGCCGCTTGCTTGAGTTGGAGAACATGTAATTTGTCATCCGTCACCCCACATTCTAGATCACCCTCCAACTCGGTTATCTCAGCTTCAACACGGGTCACCTCCTCCCGCTCGCGCCTCCGGGAGTGGGAAATAAGGGACAGGGCCTCTCCTCGGAGTACTGTCTTGAACGCCTCCCACAGTGAGACCGCCGATGACACAGACCCCACATTCTCGTCAAAATAGCGCTTAAGGGATTTAATCAGCTCTGCGCAAATGGTGGGGTCACGCAGGTACCAGGGATGGATCGGGACCACCCTACCCTCTCCCCTCGGCAAAATATCAAAGTGCAACAAGAGCGGGGAGTGGTCCGAAATACCCCGTGCCAAATGGCGCACCTCTCCCACCCTCCCCACATAAGCCGCTGGGACCAGGACATAATCTAGCCGTGAGAGACTACCATGAGCCCCTGAATGGAAGGTGTACTGTAGCTGCGTGGGATGTTTTAAACGCCAACAATCCACCAGCCCCAGGGTATCCAAGAGGCCAGATAACCACGCTTGGGCCCGGGGGAGATCCCTAGGGGGGAGACGATCCACAGTTCCGGAAACTACAGCATTAAAATCCCCCCCACCACTAGAATCCCCTCCGGAAGGCCAAGGAGGAGGCGCCCCAGGTCCGCAAAGGTGGTCGTCTGCAGCCCCGGCGGGACATATACTGACACAAAAACGACCACTCTGCCCTCCATTCTGCCCACCAAAACCGTGTAACGTCCCCTATCGTCATGGCGCACCTCATCAATCTCCAACGGGAGCGAGTTTATAACCATAATGCCCACACCTCTTGAACCAGACGTGAAGCCCGAATGGGCCACAAGGCGGTAGCCCCGTCGATTCATAGCGCAAAAGGAGTTGCCAATGAGGTGCGTCTCCTGCAGAAAAACTATATCGGGCGAAATTCGCTTCAAGAACTGCAGGACCACACCTCGTTTTATCCTGTCCCCCAGTCCATTAACATTCCAGGACAACAAACTCAGTCCCCTACCCCCCATCATAAACAGAAGTCATCACTCGTCCCCCAGAGAGCACTGTAGAGATAACACAATGATACGTTTGCCTTGTGGTGTAAACGAACAACACCCCACCCCAACCCACCCGCTCCAACAAAACTCCCCCCTCCCCGCACCCCTGCATGAGCCCGGACAGCCCCCCCAACTTGCAGTGTGCCTGTCGCCCCTATAGAATGAAACTAGCTAGACCCCCTAGAGGAGGAAAGAGTACCCCTTCTAGACCCCACACAACCTCCATGGGAGGGGAATGTACAAAGACAGACGCTTGATCGAAAGTAGCATCGTATTCGTCCAGAGTGAGGCCCAATATTGACCCCTCAGTTCCGATCCAGTGGGCCGTCTCCTCCCGCCGCCCCCCCCCCGCCATCTCGATCACGATCCCCAGACAGAGTGTCCAGCCAGTCCCCAGCCGCTTCGGGACGATCAAAAAAGTGCGTGCGACCATCCACCTCCACTCGCAGCTTGGCCGGAAAGAGCATGGCGTATTTTAAGTTCAGGTCCCGAAGTCGGCGTTTGACGCCCAGGAAGCTCAGTCTCTGCTTCTGGACCGCCTGGGTGAAATCAGGGTAAAAGTTCACCTCCATATTTTCCAGCTTAACCGGCCCATGTAGTCTGGAGGTTTGCAGGATCGCGTCTCTGTCCCGAAAGTTAAAAATCCGGGCAATGAGAGGTCGCGGAGGGGCTCCGACCTTCGGCCTTCCCCCGGGAACTCTGTGGGCCCTCTCCACGGCAAAAAATGTACTCAGTCCCCGAGGCTGGAGATGGGTAGCGATCAGGTCCTCCACAAATAGATCCGCCGCCGCTTCCTCCAGTCCCTCGGGTACTCCGATGATGCGGATGTTATTCCTCCGGGCCCGACTCTCGGAATCCTCAAGGCGCCGATCCATAAGTGCACTCGCCTGACTAAGCCGGCGCACCTCCATTTGTAGTGCCGCCACCTCAGTCGTAAGGCCCGATGCGGTTTGGGCCAAAGAATCAACTCGGTCGTTGGTCTTGGAAAGATCGGCCCTCACCAGGCCAACATCCACAAGGACCGCGTCGATCTTCTGTGCCAGGGTGTCGAACCGCTGGCCCACCGAGGCCTTCATCTCGGAAATGGCGCCCATGACGTCGTGGAGAGTCAGATCCGTGGGCAAGTCCGGGGCATCAGAAGGGCCCTCAGGGGACTTGTGCGGTCCGCCGGGAGATCCCCTCTGGAGGGTATAGCGGTCCATGCTGTTGGCCTGATGGACGGTGCCACGCCGGGTCGACTTGGTCTTTGACCGATCTCCATCTTGTTTCGTGGCCATCGCCGCTGGTCCCACAATCGCACCAGCAACGCCGTAGAGGGCAGGCAATCAGGGCCACGAGCTCCGGGGGGGCCACCCCAGATCGGCGGGGTGGGTCACAGCCGGCAGGCAGGCAGGGTCCCCCAGCGAGGCCACACCAACACAAAAGGCTCCGCGATCTCACTTGCAGAGATGGTGCGAAAGCGAAAGCGAAAGTGCGGGGTACGCGACTCGCCAGGCCCGGCCCGCCGTTGTTGTTCACTTTGCCACTGGGTCACCCCCCAACGCAAATCCGGGGTCCGGCGAGAAGAAGGCCGCAAACTTCAATCGGTGCTCACTCCGGCACCCGAGGTCCGATTTGAGAACGGAAAACGGGTACCACCTCAGCTCAGGCTCACCAACACAGTCGCCTCAACCGAGGCAGGATGAATTCAGGATAGACGTAGGAGGTTGCGGAGGTCCTCGGGAGCCTCGCACCTACGCGGCCATCTTGGTTGCGACCTAGGCTCCTCCTCCCCTTCTATAATTCTTATGCAAATAACACAGAGGTCACTGCCCATTTCACTGGCTCTATAAACCAACTGGCGAGACTTGACCAATGCCTCCAAGAATTTAAACCTGGTTGGCAGAGAGTAACCACCGATTAAGCCAAAGTAAGACAGAGTGATGCTGCTAGGAGTTAATAGGGGTGTCTCTATGCTTTCTTGTCAGCTTCCCCTCTGCTCAGTGCCTCTGGGCTGATGTCATTTTGGACTCTAGTCGTTCTGTTTGGCCCGGGCTGAAACATCTTTCACAAATGAAGGTTGTGGCGAAGGCTCCCGCTGCTGAAGCCAATACTGTGGTACATGCTGAACAGTGCATGTCATACGCCTTCCTGGACACACTGTTTTAACTCGTTGTCACCTCGAGACACCATAGACCCTCATAATACAACGACTCTGCTGCTTCACAACCTGAACAGAGAGCATGTATCAGTGCCAAGAAGCTTCCACGCTGACTTCCATTGTCATCAAGAGTTTAATTCAGATCGTGTCTTTTTCAGCAAAGACCCAGGACCTGCCGCCTTCCGGCCTATCCCCTGAGGTCATGACGTAGAGCTAGCGCCCACCCTTCGCTCTTCAACGGGCAGTTTTCTGTCTGGATTTCATGCAAAACTCTAGGAAGCTGCAGATTGTTTCAGGAGTTCCATCACTGGGGAACTGTGCAGCGATACATTTTTTTTAAAAAAACACGCCACTTTGATGATTATCGCAAAAGGATCCGTGTCGACGGGTAGGAGACTAATACCAACCAACGATTACGAACAGCTCACTCCAAATTCAGCGCCATGCACATGTTTAATGGCTCAAGCTCTGCAACAGCATGTCTTATAGTAAGTAGGGTGTCTGTTGAGTATAAGTAACTGAATAAAGGTTTTTATTGATTGGTCGATTTAGTGTAATGATCAATGTAGTAACTAGACAGGGCCAGGGATGTGGAAACGATGACACCCCGGTAGTAATGTTTAACTAAGACATCTCAGGCGTGCATCGAAGCAGTATTGTGAATCCATTACACAACAACGGAGATCTGGCTATGCACTGGGGCAGGGAGAGACGTTGTAGGCAAAGCTGTCAGGGCTTTGCAGGCATTGGCTGAAACTCATTTGGATGTGAACGGAATCATGCATGCTCAGTCAGGCACTGAAGGCCGAGAAGTGTTCGGGAGTATAAATACAGTTACAAGTTGCCTTGAGGCAGGCACCGTCCCGCCAGAGAGGGGCGCACTGGCAGTGACAGGGTATCTATCACTCTGTAAAAAAAAAGATAACAAGCATTGGCACAGCCAATAGGTCTCACTGATGGGACCTTATAAGTGTGTAGCCATGCAGTAGAACAGGGTTTTGGGGGGAGGGCTTGGTGAATTTAACTTTAAGCAATGTTGCACAATTAAAGAAGCTCGGTAATTGGCGTAATAAAGGTATTTATGTGCGATATTGCAGGTAGCACAAAACAAAAGCTTCTTGTGCACTTGATTATAAAGCGCTTTTATGTGCAGCTTCCAATGCAACGCTAAAACTTGCAGGGCAAGAGTGAGGAGAAAGGCCAGCGGGATTGTGTTACAATTTCAGAGAAACTTAAATATGTAAACTCCCATGAGCAGCGAGAAGTATTGGAGATTCCCGGGCTAAAAGAGGGTAAAAATTAAAAAAAAGGGGGGCTGTGCACAAGAGAGCAAAATAAAGCAAGACATAACGGGTACAAATAGTTGAAAGAGGGGCATGGCTTCGGCGCCTTCAGGGATGGCCGCAACGTCCGAGGGCTCCGTGGCGGCGTGAGGCGAAGGACTCGCTTCAGGCTACTTTCCCTTCTTCTTAACACGCAGCAACCGCTTCCGATATCGTCGGAAGTGCGGCTCCATGGAACACGATGTAGCTGCTGCCATATGGTGAGCTTAAGACAACGTTTTTGGCTTTTTATCGGCTGTATTGCTCTCGCTGCCGCCATTTTGTTTTTTCGTTTTGAGGTGTTTTTTTATGCCTGCTGCCTTTTTCACCTCAGAAGATGTCAATTTTTGTGGATTAATTATCTAATGTGGTTTTTATTATGCTGCCTCTGAGCTTCTTTATTTTTCCATTCCTTGGCTTGCTATTTTTACTTTGGAGCGCTGTAAATTTCGTCATTCAGTCAGCTTGACAGGATATGCTTGTTATCATCTGGCTCTGCCCTGTTGTCATCGCACTTTGGGGGTCAGTGCTCTCTGAATTTGGAAGTTTTGGACTTGCTGCCACCATTTTTTCCTCACATAGTGAAGTTGTGTGCTACCTTGCATCTGGCAACTGCTTACAATTTTAATTTTACTCTCTGAATTTTGCTAGTCGCTATCCTCTTTCAGTTTTGACCATGGCATCATCTCGTTCTAACCTTAAAGAGGCTCCGCGACCCAGTGGTGCATCACTGGCAGACTTCAATCCTTTTAATATTCTACAAGACACTTCTGACGATCTCCCCACGGACTGTGTGGCTACACAAGGTCCTTCTTCTTCTGTGGCTCGGCTAAGCTCTAAGCAGGGATCCAAAATACCGTCTTCAGCCCCCCTCACACCTAGAAAACGTGGTAAAGCGAATCCTCCTTCTCCTACTAATTCTTCTCTGCCTCTGTCGATGGAACTTCTTCTTGAAGAGATTCGCGCTCTCAAACCCTATATGGAAGAAACCAACATTCATCTGCAGAACCTGGAAGTTAATTGGTCTCACACTGAGCAACGAGTTGATGCTCTGGAAAAAAGAGTTGACTCTGTGCAGGACTTTGCTATGCAAGTTCCTCTTCTTCATAAGGAGGTGGATCATCTTAAACAACAAATTGAACAGTTGGAAAACCGTAATAGGCGCAATAACTTACGCATTTATGGTCTGGCTGAGGGACTTGAAGGTACTAACGCAATATCTTACTTTCAGTCCTTTCTTCCAACTCTCCTTGGTTTGCCAGAATCCCCACCATTAATTATCCAACGTGCGCATCGCTTGGGCCAAAGTCCCCGTTCTTCATCTTCCTCAACGAAACCCAGAGGAGTAATTCTGTATTTTTTGGAATATACAGACTTGCTTAAGGTCTTGCAGGCCGCCAAACAGAGAGGAAAGATTTCCTGGAATGGTTCCAATCTCTTTTTCGCTCAGGATTATGCCAAAATAACTGCTGACCGTCAGAAGAAGTTTTTGGATATGAGACCAGCTCTTCGCAGCTTGAACGCTTGTTATGGCTTATTCCATCCTTGTCTTTTTAAAGTGACTTATAACAACAGAACAACCAACTATGAAGACCCTGCTGTACTTCAACAATTTTTGGACTCTTGTAAAGTAGTTTCTATGGACATCTCTAAACCATAACTTGTTGTGAATGTTTTTGTCTCCATGGTTTAATGGTTGTTATGTATTTGTCCACAAATGTGAATTTCTTTTGTTTCAGTCGTTTTCGTAAGTTTTGGTGTTATTATAATTTTTCACTTTAATTATTTCTTCTTTGTTCCTTTTTTATCAGGTTGTGGTTTCTGCGTTCCCTTATTCTCAGTGTTCTTCACTTCGCCTGGACGATGTTCTTTGTGTGCTTCGCGTCCTATGTGCTCTCGTCTGGCGTGTGGCCCTCCCCATGTGGCTCCACCTACCC
This sequence comes from Triturus cristatus, assembly GCF_964204655.1. Classification (NCBI taxonomy): domain Eukaryota; kingdom Metazoa; phylum Chordata; class Amphibia; order Caudata; family Salamandridae; genus Triturus; species Triturus cristatus. The sequence goes on from NC_140589.1 coordinate 1,050,096,230, forward strand.
CGTCATTCTTGTTCTTTTGTGGTATGTCTTCCTATTGTATTGTTTTACCAATTGTTAATTTTATTTTGTCCTTCTATTTCCTGTTATCTCTACTCTTTCCCTCCTTTTCTCCGCATTCCTCTGTTTCATCTCTATTTTCAGCTTTCCTTTCATGCTTCTCATTCATCTCATCCTTTTTCTTATCCTCACTTTTTATGCTGTCTCTTGATTTTCTGTATTTCTCACTGCTATCTCTTTATCATAATGTTCTTTTTTCATATTTTGCTGTATTTTCCGCACTGTTTTTGCCTTTACATTTGGCATATTCTTTTACGAATTGTTTTGATTCAGTTTACATAAGATTTAAATGTCGTTAAACATTATATCTTGGAATGTTAAAGGTCTGGGTTCTCCTATCAAACGTCAGCGAGTTTTGTCACATATTTCAAATTTAAAGGGAGATATTGCTCTTTTACAAGAAATTCATGCATCGGATACTGAAATAACTAAACTACGACGGAATTGGGTAGGCCATGTTTTTGCATCTCCAGGCTCAGGAAAACGCAATGGTGTTGCTATTCTCTGTCATAAACGTTTAGATGTTCAGCTCATAAAACAGGATAATGATTCCGATGGTAGATGGATTGTGATCTCCTTACTGATTAATAAGATTTCTCTCACTATTTTTAATGTTTATGCTCCCACTACACAGGATAAATTGTTTTGGCCCCAAATTCTTTCCCTTCTAATGCAATGTACTGATGAGTATTTGATCTTTGGTGGGGATTGTAATCTGGTTGTAGACCCCTTTATTGACAGGAATTCCAACTCCAGGTTTGTCCCCTCTTCTATGCATTCTCAATTCACTTCCACTATTTCTCAAAGAGCTCTTGTAGACTGTTGGAGAATCTGTCATCCCACATTACAAGAATATATTTATTATTCACCTGCTCATTCATCACAATCCCGAATAGATTACCTCTTTATTTCCCGGGCTCTACTTCAACACGTTTCTCATTCCGACATAGGATCTATTCTAATTTCTGACCATGCCCCAGTTTCCTTAAGTTTGGATCTTCTTCCTCCCATTAAAGGTACTAGACGCTGGAGATTCAACAATTCTCTTTTATTAGATCCTAAGTTCACGCCAGCCTTTCTCAAATTTGCCTCCTGATTTTTTGAAGAAAATGAATCCCCTCAGTTATCTCCTCCTCTTCTATGGGATTCTTTTAAAGCTGCCTCTAGGGACTTTATCATATCCTTTGTTGCCCAAAAGCGACGTGCAGCTTCTCTTTCATCTCAGGCACTTAATTTGCATATTAAGAAACTGGAGCATCTTTATTATCTATCAAAAAACCAGTCTACTTTAAAGGAACTCATTAACGCCAAAATCTCTTTTAATAAATTTTCTACTGAATCTGCAAATTTATATTTACTCAAATCTAGTGCTAAATTCTATAGTGCTCAAAACAAGTCTGGTAATCTTCTTGCTAATTATCAAAGAACGTACTAAAATTGAATCTATCATTTCTTCATCTAATACTGTACTCCACAAAGATGAAGACATTCTCTTGGAATTCTCTGATTTTATAAGTCGCTATATACTCCTGAATCTTCACCTCTCGTTTCGGACATTGATCAATATTTAGCTTCTATACCTCCGCCTTCTTCTTTAGATGTAGATTTCTCCTCTCTAGAATCTGACATATGCACTAAAGACATTCTCAATGCTATCCAATCACTTAAAAAGGGGAAAGCTCCGGGTCCTGATGGCTTTACTATAGAATTTTACACTCACTTCTCCAGTTTACTTATTCCCAAATTGCTTAAATTATTTTTGTTTTTTATAGCTTCCTGGAGTTCTGAAGGTTCATTTCAAGAGGCTCTGATTTGTCTTCTTCCTAATGAAGGTAAAGATCATTCACTATGTAAAAACTACAGACCTATTTCTTTAATCTATTTGGACTATAACATTTTTACGAAAATTCTTGGGCTTCGTCTGGATAATATTCTACCTCATCTAATCGGTAAAGAACAATGTGGTTTCATTAAAGGCCGCCACCTCTCTGATAACACCCGTCTCTTTTTCAATGTACTTAGTAAATCTCACTCTCATAATTCTTCGTTAGCAGCTGTGGCTTTAGATGCTGAGAAAGCCTTTGACAGGGTCAATTGGCAGTTTATTTTTTCGACTCTTACCTGGTTTGGTTTTGGCCCTAAATTTCTTTCCTATATTTCGCTGCTTTACTCTTTCCCGAGATCATTTATTTTAGCCCATGGTCTTGTTTCTTCTTCTTTCCCACTTCTCAGAGGTGTCAGGCAAGGTTCTCCTCTTTCTCCCCTTTTATTTATTTTGTCTTTAGAACCCTTTTTATCTAAAATCCGGATGAACAAAACTATTACTGGCTTTCCCTATGGCGATAAACATTTAAAACTCTCAGCCTATGCTGATGATATTCTTTTATTTATCTCTAATCCTCGGACCTCTTTGCCGGCTTTTCTTTCAGAAGTCTCCACTTTTTCTTCAGTTTCAGGATACAAACTTAATGTAGATAAATGTGAAATTCTTCCATTAAATAAATATTGTTTCCATGCTGATTTTGTATCTTCTTCTTTTCACTGGAGCCCTACTAAGATTAAATATTTAGGTTTATGGTTCACCCCCTCTATTAAAGATACTGTATCACTCAATCTTAAGAATCTCCAGTCCACTTTAACCAACTCCACAACGCGTTGGCATCCCTTGTTTTTATCTTGGTGGGGTCGACTAGATTCTGTAAAAATTATGTTGGTCCCTATAATTTTATTTTTCTTATCTAATCTTCCTGTTAACATTCCTAAATCCTGGTACAAAAAAATGTATACTATTTTATCGCAATTTCTGTGGCAGAACAAAAAACCTAGGATGTCTTTTTCCAAACTTAAACAGCCTAAACACTTAGGGGGAGTCAACTTCCCCGATTTTGCATCTTACCATACTTCCTTCTTTCTTAAGAATTCTTCTTCTTTATTATCTCAGAATTCGACTGATTCGTTGTCTTTGCCTTTGTGGGTAGAAATTGAATCTTCTTTCATTTATCCTCTTTCATTTGATGAATTTTTATCCGTATCTAATAACCCTCAAAAATGTTCTCTTCCCATTCTTAAACATACTCATAAAACCTTTCATCCTCTTATGTTCGATGGTTTAAATAACCGAAACCGTTTCTTGCAATCTCCGATTTGGTATAACAATCTTATTAAGATTAAAAATCGAACTCTTTTTTGGAAAGATTGGTTTAATCTTGGCCTTAAATGGACTTATCCGCTTTTTCTTGGTGATACCTGCATACCTTTTTCTATATTGCAAACTCGGTATTCCCTTTCCTCTTCATATTTTTCTAAATATATATTATTGACCCTAGCTGCTCAAAGTTCTTATGATGCACTCAAGACTTCTTCCACGCAGATCAGTCCTTCTCCAGTTCCTCTTTCGTTCTTAAAGCTGAATACTTCAGCTTCTCAAATTTATAACAAATTGAGGCACATTGGTCAGACTCGCGACAAATCTGCAGTTGAATCCAGTTGGGAATCTGATTTAAACACTTCCTTTTTCCACTTCAGTATGGGATAAAATTTGGACTAAATTAAGGAAATCTTCTAGGGCGGCAAATACTACCCAAACATTATTTTTCATATATAACAGACTCTTAATTACTCCTGCCAAATTGCACCGGATTAACCCTCTCTCTCCTTCTACCAGTTGGTCATGTCCATCTCCTGATGCAGATCTTAAACATATGTTATTTACCTGTCCATTTATTCATCATTTTTGGATTAGTGTTTGGCAGCAAATTAACAAAATATTTCACACACATATCCCTTTTTCTTTTTCTCATATTTTTCTAGGAAGTGTTGCAGAAATTTGCTCTACTTCCACTTCCCTTAATACCCTTATCATTGATTTACTTATAGCTGTTGCTTTTCAGCAGATCACTAAATCGTGGAAAAATGCTTCAAATGTTTCCTTTCAGGCCTGGTGGTATGGTGTTTGTTATAACCACAGACTGGATAGAGCTTATGTTCATCCGATTACACTAGCCATTAAACGTGACTTATTATGGCTTCCTGTTACTAACTTTCTAGATATGTCTGCTCAATCATTACCATCGCATATTCCAGACATAGAAGAAGTTTCTAAGCCTCCCTAAAGTAAGGTTAATTGACTATTAATATATTCTGTGCTTATTCTCAAATGTATAGTTACGTTTGTTAGTAGTGAGATACATATGATATACCTGTTATATTTTTGATCAGTTTTTTCACTTGTATTACTATTGGATATTTATATCTTTTTGTTTTCCTCCCCCCACTCTTTTCCTTCTTCCCTTCCTATTTCTTTTTTCCTTATTGTTTACAGCATACTTTTCCATTTTTGTATTATTACTATGTATGGAATTGTATTATTGTTGTATCTATACTTATCTTTTCTTTTAAACTTGACAAATAGTTGAAAGATTCATCTGCAACACAGAGCAATTTGAGTGTTTAATAACATTAATTAATTGTGCCTCTGCAGTCTGGGAGGGGATATATTCTCCTTCAAAGTAATAATTGAATGTTAGTGGAATGCACACAACCAGCAACACAAGGTAAGTATACGTGATTAAATTGAACCAGGTGTTCTGATGATTTAAAAATGTATGGATATGACGTGCAGACTGGTGGTGCAACTTGGTGAAGTTTTATGCTTTCCGAAATGGTGAGTAAAAAGGGGAGGGTGATCAAATGAATAGAGAATACAGTGATTATGGAAAGTTGGGCATCAACGAAAGCCTTCATCCTCGGCTCCTATCTAGCACTTTATGGACGGTGCCTAACAAACAAGGGGCAGGAAATGTACGTGCTTTTCAGGTTACAGACATTCAAAGACAGATGAAACTGATTGTCAGTGCCAGAAACTCTAGGAATCAAGAAACAAAGTTTATGCTTACTGCCCTGCCCTTGTCGCTGTTCTCCTGGAGAACTTTCGAAGTAGAGTCCAAGGAAAATGTAAGGTCCTGTGTCCTTTAAAAGAATGGCTGTCCTTTTTTTGGAACGGGAGAACACACAATTAAGTTAACATTATCAAGTGACCCACCCCATATTGTGTGTCTCACATTTAGTCATTTGGGACTTTTTAGCCAATATCACTTTCTATTATAAAGTTTTTTAACCCAGGTTATCCAGCTCTAAAGATTCAATTAGGCTCAAGCGTGAAGAAATCCGCTGGCATATTTATATGCGCTATAAGGACCATCAATTCATGCATTTAAATAAAAATAGAATAGGAACAAACCTCTCAGTAAAAGCATGTCCTACCCCTCACCTATCCGGTGCAGATGCTGCACCTCTTCCACAGGCAGTTATGTCTATGCGGGTCACGGGTGAGGATGGGAGGGGGGCGGGAAGAAAGTCAACACAAAGTACTGCGGGAGGGGGGGGGCAGAAAGAAACACAACATGGACAAAGGGAGGGGTCAGGAGCTAAGGGAATACGGACAACTGGAGGGGGCCTGTAGCAAAGTGAACATGGACAACGGGAAGGGGGTGGGTAGGAAGGCAACAGAAAGTACGACAGGAGGGGGCGGGAAGAAAAACAACATAGACGATGAGAGGGGGCGGAAGCAAAGGGAATACAGACAACCAGAGGAGGGCATGAGCAAAGTGAATACAGACAACGAGGGGGGGGGCGGTAGCAAAATAAAACACAACAGGAAATTACAAAACAAGCCGGCGCAAAAGAAAAAGTAGTGCGCTTACCAAAAGAAAACAGCCATAAGGCGGGACAACAGTACTCTAAACCCCAACAAAAAGTATAGAATTTATAAAAGGCGGACCAAGCGGTGGGCATGTGGTGGGTGTCTTCAAACTTCCCAGAGGGATTACAGCATGCCTTGCAGAGCAGTGCATGCACACTGCCTCTAGGCTTGACCTAAAAACGAGTTCCTGCATAATGAACAGATTTAGCATGGCAGCAAGATATGTTCAGTAGGTATAGAGAGATGTGCTGGGGAAACTTAGTCCTATGGGCAGGACTCACCGAAGCCCAGGACCTGCTCTCAGTGCACATTCACTGCAAGCAAAGCTTTTGATTAATTCCTTAAGTAGGAGATTTGAGTGCATGTGTTGGTCAGTAGCCCCACTTAGATCCAATTGAGCAAGACCAAAGAAGGCTCTGACGTCTGCATCATATCCCACTCAGTGCAGAACCAAGTTGAGGCTTAAGATCTGCACCCTTAAACAACTCAGCACCTCAATATTGGTCTCTGATGTCAGCACTGTTTTCCATTTGGTGTGTGACCTGATCTCAACGCTCCTGTAAGGAGAGATGCTAGTTTCTAGCTAAAGCCCTTTTTGCAGGAACCACAATCAATCATGTCGATGATGTGATAAGCGGTGTGAACTCTTATGTCATCAATATTGACATTTGTTGGTTGCAGAACTCATTGTGAGTACACCAGCAGCAATATATACAAGTGTAGTAAAGTAAAATTTGAAAGAATTGTGAGTATGCAAATGACCTGCACTTGCCCCCTTTTTGTTGTTACCAAACATGTGATGTTGCACCCTGTTCCTCGTTAATCCAAACAATTGTAACTTTAAGCAAGTATTGGTAAAGCGAAAAGGTCTGGCTTTAATCTGCTATCACACAGAGACAGCATTTATGGATGTTGCTTTATGCATACCTTAGCAAATTAAAGAGAGATCTGTTGCCATTGCCAAAGCTTGTTTTTTTATGCAACAAACTGTTCCAACATCTGGCAGGCAGGAAAAACATTTCCAAGTCAGCAATCATGAAGGTAGATTACACTGATAAGAGAGAGAAATTTCTTAAAGCCCAAAAAGCTATACATTTTACTCATATGTACTGTCAATTGTCTCATGCCATTGAGGTTTCTCTCGGTAGCCCTGGTTTGTCAGCCTGTAGCTCTAAGCATGCTGGGATGTGTAGTTAATTGTTTCTCATTATAGTAATGGGCCTACGAGCTAATAATAATACGAAGAAGAAGAAATTGCTGCATATGTAGCACTTCATTCCACAGTTTTGCTGTTTGTAGGCGCCATCGTAAATACCAGGTATTGTTGACGTTTGAAGGATGAAAGGCCCAAAATGCTTAAAATTGTTAGCTGAAGGACCAGGACTGGCTGAAAGTCATCTTCATGCTTTGCAGCCAACTGACAACCATGACGGTATTATGCATGCGCTGCATAATGCATGAATCATTAGGATGATGTATGCATGTATGGCATCCTTAAAGAGGATCCCTTGCTGTATTGTAATGCATATTATGTCTCTATACAAGGAGCGAAGGCGCAAGCATTTCCTGCTGCCTTGTTGATCGACATCCACTGCTGCTCATCTGCCTATTGATTGGTGAGGAAATCCAAATGGGAATCCAATCTCATTATTCACATCACATCCCATGGATTAGGCCACACAAATCCTGCATCTACTGCCCGCTACAACAAGGCTGAGATTGGGGGGACGAGAGCAGTATCTAATTAAAGGTCATCTAATGTAAATTGTACACTGGGTTCAGTTACTTGCAAATAGAGGCTCTAAGAATCCCCAGCCTTAATGTTGCTTACTTTGCCCTCGTGTGCTTTGGTTATGATGAGTTATTTTTTGTAATAGACAGTTGTTTTTTTTTTCTGCCGAAAGATACAAAATCACATTTTAAAGAACGGGGACCAAAGCAAACAAGCGCGCGCGGCAGCAGGGGAAGGGGAGAGAGAGGAGGGGGCCTGCGCCGGATTCCCTTGTGGGAGCGAGCAGCAAGACGCGATAATTGCTAACATAAGGCGCCGCTGCACGCTCCCGCAAGGGAATCGCCAAACGTGCACGCGTTGCCATTGAAAGCAATGCAACGCGTGCACGTTTTTGGCCTCAAAACCAACTCGATTGCTAAAGGTCTTTTTCCTATGCAGCGCATGCGCGCTGCGTAGGCGAGACCTAATAATGAGGACAGGGAGGAACGAGTCAGCAGGAGGGTGTGATAACCAGAGTAAGATCGGGAGTGATGGACGGCATGGGAGGGGGAAAGGAGGTGCTGGAGAGAATGGAGCCAGGGAAGAAAGAGTGCCACAAAGGGAGCAGTGAACTGGTAGGAGCTGTAGGGAAAGGAGGAGTGTTGATGAAGTAACGGTGAGGAGGAGAGGGTCGAGCTAGGAAGACATGAGAGTGAATGTGGCACAGTAAGAGGGGTGAAAGGGAAAGGAGGAGGACTTGGAAGAAAGGTGAAGGGAGGAGTGAAGTGGGAGAGGAGTTGATTGGAAATATGAGGTGAATAGAGCCAAGGGAGAGTGGGATTGATGTGAAGAGAGAGGGAGGCGTAAGATGTAGCGTAGAGTAGAGTAGGGGAGGGAAGGGGAAGGGGCACGCAGAAGAAGGGAGAGAGCAGTGTGAGTGTACGGGTGGAGAGGGAAATTGAGACGGGAGGAGGACAACAGTCAGGGAAGAGGATGAGGATCTATGCTAGGGAGTGATGTAAGTGAAAACAGAGAAGGAGGGAGGAGTAATGTGAGGGGAGTGGAATAGAGTGGGTGAAGGGATAAGTAGGGAGAAATAAAGAAGGGAGGATGAGGTGCAGGTAAGGAGTTAACATCTTAAATAAATAAAAGGGGCGTTGGATAGAGCGGTTCATTATGCAACACGACTCCTTTACGTTCCTAATTGCCGAGTCCCAGGCCCATCCACAAGGTATCTTACAGCAGATCTTCAGACTGAGTGTCTGCACAGCTATCCGTTTCACCGTGCCACTCACAAACGTCTAGTCAGATTTTCCATTACTTAAACCATCCTGCTGCTCCCAAGGCCTTCAAACAGCTGCTGAGGAGCAGCACAGTTATAGCGAGACCTATAAAATGCAAATAGAAAGATGCTTCGCTATTTCGTGACCTCTCATCACTGAACATCAATGTACTGCTTTTGGCGTGACATCAACACATCCCCTGGGAAATTCCTCAGTGCGCCTGAAACGTAAATACACAGGCTAGACACAAAAATACGTTATTTTTCTAAAATAACACATAGATAATGCCCTAATAATGGTAGACTGGGCTTTTATAGTCTCTTTGCAGCTATAACAGTGTGCTGATTATTGTAATTGTTTTTATACAGAGCTTACTACCCCTGACGAGTTTACGTTTATTTGCATTTGCATAGTTGCTAAAAACCATTGCAATACAAAAAGCATCCTATGAAACCCTAAGAACACACAATGAAATATGGTGCTGCGCGCATATCTTGTAGTAGCACCTTGCAGAAAACATAGTAAAAACATTTAGTAGTTGCTTAAGTGAAGTTAAAAAGAGCAGCAAAGTCAGTATCTTTGCATAAGGGGCTAGTGCCATGTTCTTTGCTGGTGCACACTCTGCAAAAGTGCTTCAGGGGTGTTTTAAGGTGCTAGTCTCAGGTTCCCTTCCTAACTGTGCCATGACGGTTACAGCCTCTTCTTACTTGTAGGGTAGTAGATGCTAAGGTCTCAAGTGTGTGTAGCTACTGATGGTCCCTGGATTCAGGGATTGAGTAGGATTGGTTTCAAATGACCCAGCAGTGTGTTCCTAGTGTATCTTCAACTAGTGGCCTGGGTGCTTCTCCAGTCAGTGGCTAGTGAAATTTTTTGTTAAGCTAGCTTAAGAAATCTTACCAGTCTTCAGTTCAGTTGTGGGACCCCTGGATCAAAGCATGCCAGCACCGCTTGCCTCCATGAGCAAAATCCTCTCTGATTTAAGGGGGTCGTTAGCAACTGTCTCCTTTCCAACCGCAGCTCATTGCCGGTGCAGAGTAGGTGCAAAATGTCTCCTATTCCGTTATTACACAAGCGACTAGAAGTCAGGGTCTGTGCCCGCAGCCAGGGTGGTAGGTTCTGGGTGCACAGAGACTCAGGCGATGCCTCAGGAATTTTATTTTTTAATGATTTGGGGTAGCCCTGGTTGAAGTATTTTTGAGGTATAAGTGTTTTGTAATTGTTCCGAATCATCTAGGCGTGAGATCTGGATGAGAATGTGGCTTTGTCCTACATCAGTGAGAGTTGTTTTAGAGATTTTTAAACCAGTTTCTTGAAGGTTGAAAGGTGGATAGATCTGTGTGTTCCAGAGATCAGAGAGCCTGGTAGTTGCCAAAGATTCCCAAAGATAGCTTCTTGCAGTTGATGTGTCCCTCTGCTGAAGTTCTTGCCATAAGAGTTGGCTTAGGGTAGTTGGAGTGGAGGATTGGATCTTGTTCCAGCAGATGATGTAGACACAGTGCCTGGCCAAGGATTGTTTTAATGGGCCGAACTCCAGCCTTATTTGTGCTGGTGAAGTATAGTTTGGAAGACTGAACAGGATTATGTGCTCTTTAACTAAGATGCTGTCCAACAGTTTGGTGTCTCTGCCGTGCATTGATTCACTGCTGTAGGTTATTGTAGGGAGAATTTTTGGCCTGTGCTACCTTTAGGAGAGGGCTTAGTGTGGGCCCAGTCAGTTTTGATTTGAGGTTTTTCAGTGCTATTGCTAATGCCAGCCCTTCCTTCTAATTTCGTTTTTTTGTCGAGCGAAAGATCCTTCTTTGTCTATGCTGACGCCTAGATACTTGTAGTCCGCTGCTGGTTCTATTTGTAATGCCGCCCAAGTGCCAGGGCCTCTTCAGTTTCCTCTTGTTGTTAATGGACAATGTCCTTGTTTTCCTAAAGTTGATTTTTAGATTGTTCTCTGTAGCGTAATTCTGTATTTTATTGAGGAGATGTTATACGCCAACCTGGGTCTGACTAAGCAGGACTACATCATCGGCATCTAGTAGATTGGTCAGTGTTTTGCCTCCCAGCCTGTGGGCATGGGAGTAGCAGGTGTTGAGTTCTTTCAGCAAGTCTGCTATAAATAGATTAAACAGGGTGGGAGCGAGCATGCAGCCCTGCTCCAGGCCATTGGTTGTAGGAACTCTTCTGGAGAGGTGAGTCCCTGCTCCCAGTTTTACCTGGACCCAAGTGTCTGAGTGGAGAAGTGTCAACATTTTCAGAAGAGCTTGTGGAATACCCCATCGCGCCAGATTCCCCCACAGTGTTGTCTTGTCAACATTGTCGCAAGTGACACTGAAATCGATAAAGCAGAGGTGTAATGGAAGGTTTGCAGTCTTTGCTGCATCAATGAGTAGAGAGATTGACAGAATGTTTGTTGTTGTGCCTGACGTTATGCGAAATCCTGACCGGTTTAGTGGTATTATCTCATTAGCGTCTGCCCAAGCTGTGAGTTCCTCTAGCACGGTGCCTGCAAAGTATTTTGCCTCATTGTTAATCAGTGCCACCTGATGGTAGTTGCCAGGCAAGGCCTTATCTCTGCTTTTGTGAATCAGTGCAATCTAGAGCCTGTCCATAATTCTGGAATCCTACCCAGTGCTCTGACTTCCTAAAATAGAGGTTGCAGGGCACTTGCCCATTCCACTTCCCTCTGTTTGAACAGTGCTGGTGGGATGCCTTTCAGGCCCGGGGCCCCTTCTCTTCTCCCTTTTGCAACCTGTTGCCTCATTAAGAGTATCCCCGAGGCGCTGGTCTCATGCTCAGGGATGTAATCTGTGCCTGGAGTATTTGGTGTAGTTGTCTCCTTTAACAGGGTTCCTGCGGAGTGATCCCCTGGTGATGCCCTGTTTGGCAGAGTTGTCCGGTCACCCGCAGATTGATGGTTAAAGTACTCGCTTAAAAAGCTTGCCCAGGTGTCCTCTGAGATATGGGAAGAAATACCCCCATGCTGCAGGCGCATTATCGTGTTCACTGTTTTCCAAAAGCGAGCACTATCATTGTGATTTATGTCGAGGAGGAGCTTTGCCCATGTCTCCTCTTCATGATCTTTATTGATTCCCCATTTCCCGGGTGTAGACAAAATCCCTTGGTTTACATATATCAAGGACGAACGCTGCAGGTTGGGAAAGCCCAGTCTTTGGAGTAACCCAAAGGAAGCGTGTCTTGTAATCTCACGCACTGAATTAGTAAAAATTAACATATGACCAAACTTGCAGCTATTGAAGGGAGTTCAAACTTAGGACACCTGACTACCAAATTTCTGCTAATGAAAGAAGTATCACTATTGAACCCTTTGTAGATGATATCCAACCTCCCCAGGCAAGATAACTTTATGTCCAGTTCAGATATGGTACCCTGCCACTTTGTGCCTTTTCATGTAAATGGTCAAAGACAGCTTTGCGAGGGTACCCTGCCTGCAACTGTGAGGAAGAGTCAAAGCTTCATGTTCTCTTTTTTTGACCTGGCTATAAGCTAGTTGGTAGTGCTGGCTTATCCAGTTGTGCAGGAATCTAGGGTTCCTGCACTGTAGGGAGGCTTTTAGAGTCCTGAAAACTGTCACCCGCATGCCAATTGTATTAGTTGTATCCCGATTCTTAATCTCAATGTGGCATAGGCGTTGGACTCATTTAAATCAGATATCAAAGCTGCAAGTACGCACAATGTCCCCATCTGCAATGGTCTAACGTCATTTTAAAGTCCTCCAAAATTTAATAATGTCCCCACCCGTTAGTGGTTTTACCTAAATTTTAAAGCTTCTATGTCCCAAAGCGTATCGTACTAACTTTTTATTGTTCCTTCCATGTGTATACAGGGTGGCTTGTGAGATTATCCCTCTGAACCTACCATCATATGACTCCACTAAAGCATTTTAATATTATCCAAAAATGAATTTTATTCCTACAGCCACAATTAGCAAGTTGTACCTCCTGTTTGACTTTCTTGGTAACTTTCCTTTGAAATTGCACAGATTTTGCACATGCACTTTAATGAGGTCAACAAATCCGGAAATGTGTCGCTGTAGACTGTTTTATGAAATACAAAGATGATGTATATGCCTTTGTGTAAGATGGAAGGATTCCTTTTATTTTCTTATTTTTTAACAAAATGTATTGTATTGTATATATACTTTTATGGTTATAATCGACCGAAATAAAGTTTTCTGAACTGAACTGATTCCCCATTTCAACTTTTTGAGCAAGGTTCTTTGTTGTCGCAGGAGAAAACGTAGACTTGGATTCCCTGGATGGTGTCGCAGAGATTTTAAGATGCTGTTTATTGATTATTTGAAATCCTTTATTTGCACCCTTTGTAATTTCGTGAACCTATTTCCCTGCCTGGGGTCCTGGCAGAGTTCCTTTTTGGGAGACGAGGCTTGAAGTTCTGATAGTGTGGCAGTAAAGTGTTCCCAGTTGGTTATGTAGCTCTTTGTTGCTGTTGATTGTGAATGTAGGAGATCAATTGCTGTTGCTGACAGGGATTCAATGTTCACCGCCACAAATTTGATTCTCTTAAGGTTTGTTGTGTAAGTGGAGCCCAAGGCTGCTTCTGGGTGTATGCAGGGAGGCGCAGTTACTGATAGGAGGGTTTCTTGTGGTCAATGCTTGCTGTCCCCCTTGTCTCCCATTTTGAACCTGAGTATGCAGGGAAACAGAGCATGTTGAATGAGAGTAGTGGGTTGCCACGGGGAAGAGTCTCCAGGGAATCTTCCATTTAGAGCCCTGTGATTGAGATGTTCTAGATCCTCTGGGAGGCATCTGGTTTTGCTATTCTTTGTCCCATGTGAGGATCCACATTGAGTCGGTATGTTACAAAGTAGGGATTGAATGCGCACTGCGTTCCTCCCGTCATGACTGGGAGGTATTGGTTCAAGTCCCCTGAGAGGGCAACATTTGGGGTTTCTGTCTTACTTATGTAGCTTGATAGTTGGCCAATTAAGTCATCCAAGTCTTTTGCTTTATGTTTTGGGTGGATGTATGTGTTGACTATCACTGCCTCATCTTGTGCTCCTAGAAGAGAAAGGGTGATCTTGACTGCTGTAGTGGTCGCTGAAGCAGGGCCGACTGCCACCGCTGACATTATGCTAGACATGGATACATAGGTTGCCAGCCCTCCCGAGGAATGACCAAATTTCCAGCCCTTTACGGTTGGTGTTGCGAAGCACAGGAAACCTTGTAGATGCAGCAGGTCTGCGAGCCATCTTTCCTGCTGCAGAATTCTGTCAAACGAATTGAGGTACTGCAGGAATTTCGGATCTGAGATTTTTGTTGACAAGCCATTAACATTCTATGAGCAGAGACGGAGTCCGGATTTTTTTAGACTTAGTGCCTCCTTACTTCTATGTGTATTGTCATTGGGTGTCCGGAAGGGCGGTTATAGTTCTAGCGATCGATCCAAGGTCTGGATGTCTGCTTCGTGGGGCTGATGCTGTCCAAGGGCTGACTTGTTGATTTACCATCAAAGTTGCCCTTCATTGGGGTGATTGCCCCAAGGTCCCTCTGAGCACTGAGATGATGCACCTGGGAGAGTTGGTAGCTACAGACCTCGTACTGGGCACTAGCAGAGGTGGTGGATATCTTGGATTTTGATGATGGGCGATGTTCGTTCCCCAGGCTTTGAAGGTGCGGTGCTCAGCTAATACTCTCTGGGCGATTGTGGTTGTTTTCAACTTAGGAGGGAGTTAGTCCACACCTATAGAGAAACCTCCTCCATCCACCAACGTACTCTAACAGGCACTTTAGCAATTGGTAATTACAAATGCAACAGTTGCAATATGTGTGGTCAGTGCCTACAGGGCAAGGAAGTGGTCTACAATAAACATACCCTCACCTCCAAATCCTTGAATAACTGCAGGAGCAAGAATCTGGTTTATTTACTCTTATGTCCCTGTAATTTGGGATATGTCGGTGAGACATCTAGCGAATTACGTATCAGACTAGGAGAGCATAAGTCTGCCATAAAAAACAAGAAAGAAACCGCCCCCTTGGTGAACCACTTTGTGAAAGAGGGACATACTGAAATGGATTTTAGTTGGTTCATTATAGAAAAAATAGAGGGGAATAAAAGATCGGGGGACCTAACCCTGAAAAGAAAAAAACGGGAACAATGGTATATTTCAATCTTAGACACTATCAAGACAGGGCTGAACACAAAGGAAGACTGGATGAGACTTATAGATTAGTGGACCTGTCTAGATCACAACTACTGCTCTGAACTGAAATTTATGGTACATATAACTATGATCCGAGGTTTGCCCGATGAGTTTTCATCGATGTACCGGCCATCGATGGACTCAAGAGGCTCCCTTATTTCTAGTATGTCTACCGTATAAATAGCGCGCTTACAGATAAGTGCTAATATGTGAAAACCGCTTTAATAAACTAGATTCTACCCACGGAGTAGTGTAAGAAATAGGGCCGCTACTAATTCCGCTAAAATATATAATATAAATTAAATGAATTTTGACATCGGTACCATCATTCAAATTACGAGTTGAGTAAAAAATTTTTATTAGTTACTCAACGTTGAGAATAGGTGGACACCATCCTTACGGTATTAGATTCTGCCGCTATAAACACCTTTAAACTATATATAAATAAGAAACTAAATGTATTTAGACATCGATACCACCATTCGAATAATGAGTCTAATACCATACTTTATTAATCATCTAACGTTGATAACAGGCGGTTCGCTTGTTCACACAAATACACTTCGTGTCTTACAATACTTTACGTTCACAATAGGTGGACTGCCTCTCCATTCAAATATACTCTGTGGTTAATGTCTCACTCAGATAACGAGTGGAATACAAAACTTTATTATTCATCTTACGTTAAACAAAAGGTGGGCCCCACCATCAAAGTAATAGACTCTGCGGTTGCCGCCTTAAGAAAAGAAGGCCCCTTTAATCACAAAATAAACAACGTCGACGCTTTAAAGAAAGCGGGTCGACCTAATTAGAACATGAGACGTCGCGTACTTTTGACGTAGGACTACAGGTGTAGACAATTCAATTATAGTACCTCACGTATAAAAGTGACCATCAAAACACACCAATCCATCG
The DNA here is from genome assembly GCF_964204655.1 of Triturus cristatus. NCBI lineage: Eukaryota > Metazoa > Chordata > Amphibia > Caudata > Salamandridae > Triturus > Triturus cristatus. The sequence goes on from NC_140589.1 coordinate 1,050,112,069, forward strand.
GTTACCGACCCGGGGAGGAGAAATACGTGAAGACGGCAGGATATCCAAAAAGGATCGTAGGACGCCGCCACGTCGCGCAGACACCACCTATTCACGAAGGTAACAATAGGATAAATAGTTTGGGGGAACGTCTCTCTCTTTATTCATTTAGGCAAATATAGTCCCCATATTGTAAATCGGTCTAGAGAAATATATCGTGTAATGTATGTTCACATACATCCTTGTGAATATAAGAAAAACGTTATTATCTCTATCTGAGATGCTCTGACTAAGAGGTTAACATAAAACCGTTACGATTGCTTTTATAGAACTGGATATTCAGTTCACGTAATCGAACCTAAATAAGATCCGTAGAATACTCGTTATTCACATTTTTTACTCATAGACCTTACGATGGCTTAATTAATCTTATAGGTGTACATTTGGAATAAACTTCCCAATCAGGAGCCAACGTTTGAAAGTGGAAAACGTACAATATCGATGCAGTATCTTGATGCACGCATGTACCGGATTTTATTGGGCAAAATCCCCCATTTTCCACAGTAACCTATAATTATCAAGGTAAGCGGGTAAAATCAAACGATTACATCTGATAACAAACTGTGTTGAGATTAGGGCTATATCTAAGAGTCTTTCTCTCTATATATATAAACATATTTCCCATTAGATCCCACATCTGAATAAACTGGGACTCTTTGAGAACTACATCTTTTCATGCAACAGATAACATTTATATCTGTTCTTCAGACTGGACTGCACCCGCAATAGGGGTATGTATGCATTATTGCTGTTTTACATATTACAAGAAAATTAGGGGATGAATGGATATTATGGTTCGACTGGTCAACCCTTGAGCACCTTTTGTGACCTTTGGGTCCGGGTACCTGAACCATAAGTAGTATGTATGATACCTGTATGACTGAACTCGATATTCGGTGAATTGGTCACCGGTAGCCGCATGCACTCATTGACAAACACTATTTGGGGCTCTTTGCCCGATAAATGTATGATAGTAGAGGGATCCCAGTCTTTATATAGTAACACATGAGACATACTGCTGTGAATTAAAAATAATCTCTCTTTTTTTGTTAAAAACTAGGAAATGCATATGACAATGTTTGTGGATGATCTATAGTAGTGGAACCATTATTAGTATTGTGGTTATAATAATGATAAATCACCTCTATGATCTCAAATGAGGTTTCTTTTTTATTCTTTTTCATTGTTTTAATAGGTTTTTAAATTGCTCAAAAATATTGGAGAGCTTTTATCTTTGTCCTGAAGAAGGTGGACATTAATTAGAACTTACCACCGAAACGCGTCGACGCCTGCATTACCCAGAATTGGTCTAAAATCCATTTGGATCTACTGTACCAAAAATAGACCTGTGATACATATATATATATATGAATGTATACTGGAATTATACCATTCTGTGATGAATGTATAGATTTCACATTGTACCTTTGCTCTCTAACTTTTATGTTTTTAGACATTGTTTATGCTTTTCTTTTTGATTGTTTATATGAATTTGAGTGCACAATCACTGATATGTGGACAAATTGTTATCAATAAATCACAATATTAATTTTTATTCTATTTGGTTCTTTGTCTTTGAGATATATGCGGCTATTGTTGTGGGTATTTTAGACCCTTAGTAGAATTGGTCTGTATGGTCGGAGTGAACTTGATATGGTTGTAGTTTAGGTGGTCTGATACACCCAAGAGAAACTCTCTTTTTTTGACATACTTGCGGTACCCTGTCTCTTGGGCAGTGGGGTCCCTCCCATGTTTTTTACATATGTTTTCAACATAGCCCTGCTGGCCTCAGGCTTCGAGGGGTTTGTGGGATGGATGAACTCCATTGAGAGTAAGTCAGTTGAGTTTAGATCCACAAGGTTTGGGGTAGTTCGTAGCAACCTCAGAATGTTCCTCCTGTTCAAGATGTCATGGTTCCCGTTTGAGATGTACTCGGGCTTGAACAGTGTGGAGTTTACGGCAGGCTGCGTTATGCTGGGCGATTGTGTGGACTGAGGTGGCTCTGTCGGGCTGCGCAGTTACACGTTGGCAATCGAGATTGATATACTCCTTGAGTTAGAATTGCTCCCCCTCTCTTGGCGATCTGTGTCTAACATTCTTGGTCTTTGTCTTGTGTGAAGTAGCCCTTGGTAGTGTCTGCTTGCGCAAGTGCTCAGTTGTGCATTGGCTGAGTCCTGCCGGCTATGCCCTGTGATATTGGGTGAGGCCGAGTTTCGAGCAGAGTGCCTCGCGCTCTTGCTTGACCAATCTTTATTGGCTGCACGTTTTTTTCTGTGCCCGTTGTTTGTATCCTTATCTGTCTCTGGGCCCCTTGTGGCTACTGACACTGATCCTGTTTGGTTCTCCTCCCTTGCTAAAGCTGAGCAAGGCTGAGCTGGGAGGTAGGTGTGTTGGTTGGCCCTGGGGTGTGTACTGGACCTTGATCTGAGTTACGGCTTCTTCTGTGAGAAGCAGTTTTGCACGATGACATGGCCCAATTATCTTTATCGATGAATGACCACCTAACATCTTGGAGGGGAGACGTGCCTCCTGGGCAGGATGGGTTATCAGATGATTGCAAGTCCTTGTTTTAATTGCTTAAATCACGCAACTTGGTGTGTGTTTTACCACGTTGTTGGTAGAAAATGGGGGAAAGGGATGTTGAGTTCAGGAAGGATTTCTGGTTTCAGCCTTTTCTTCCTGGTGACAGCGTTGCTTGGCATTGAGCTTTGTGGTGTGAGTTTCCACTTGAATCGCCGCAGATGATTCTTTAGGGGTTCTTATGGGCCCCTTGCTTTTTAGGGTAGCTGAGACCTCCCGCTGATAGTTCTGAAGTGGTTCTCATTTATTTGATTTGGCATGCCTTCCTCTCTTCGGTCCGGGATCTGTGTTCATGCCTGTTGGGGGCGTACATGTGGAGGCTGTTGATACATTCCCCAGGTCCTTGAGCATGGTGTTTAGCATTGAGGGGAGAGTAGATAGTTTGTCCACAATATGGCTGCAGCAGCAGCTGAGTCGCACCTCAGATCGGGCTCTCCTTCTTAAACCATTAGGATCCCCCAATTTCTCATCAATACCTGCAGTGAACAATGCTAGGGTGTTAAATAGGGAAAGCTGGATGTCCATCTTATCCGAATAGTATTTAAGCGCCTCCACTGACATTTGCATGGTATTGAGGAGGGAGGCACATGCACTGCCCCCTTGTTCTATAGTGGTCACGCCCCCCCTTGGGCTCCTCCTTAGTCTCCTCCCTTGGGGCTTGGCAGTGACCAGCTGTGTTAGCCTGGGGCACCTTGGCAGGGAGTACCTCATATTAGTGATCTAGCGAGTAGGCGGCTAACATGTCCTCCCATTCTTGCGTGTTCAGATAGGAGAGGGTAACCCGCCCTTCTTCCTGATGAGTTGGATCGTCAGTCACACCCGTCCATGCAGGAAGTGGGACGGCAGATGTGGGTGGCCAGGCAGCTACTGGAGTTGATGCGTTGGCTCTTGGAGGCCGAGGCATCCAGTGACAAGTGGCATTGCTGTCATTTGGTGATGGGCTGAACATAGCTTCTAGTCGGGGTTCTGGCTGATGGTTCTGCATGCTCCTCTCGGTGAATGAGGATCCTGTGAGGGATTGGTTGTTGTAAGTTGCCTCTTGTGTGCGCCCCGTGGGCCTGCTACCTTTGAATTGGTTGCTAACTGTGCAAGCTGTGAAAGCCCCACCTCTGTAGGCAAGGTGCCGGTGCAGATGCTGGAAATGTTGAGGCTTGGGCCTCGTTTTGTCCTTGTTCTTGTGCTGCTTAATGTTCAATTAGTATCAAGGATCCTTATTGCCCATTTGGAGGCAGGTTTTGATTTGTTATAATGGGTGTGGTATATGTTGCCAAAGATTGAGGCGGAGAGGAGGATATGTGGGTTGAGCCATTGTGAGCAGTGCTGAAGCGGAAGGCTTTGCCGTTGGGTGGCCTTGTAAGAGTTAACAGGCCAGGTCTTCAGTGGGTGGAATAACCTCCTCTTGCGGCAGGGTGAGGGGTAAGAACCGCTGCGTCTGTAGAGTCTGTAAGGATAGCAGAGAGGTCTGCAGGCCTTTGAGAGCAGCATCTCTTGAGTAGTGAGCAGAGCCTACATCTTTTATGAAACAAACTTTCATGTAGAGTTTTGGTTGAGCTGAATGAGCTGAATGTTTTAGCCCCCGCCCCCTCACTGCTTGGCGACGCCCTGTCCTTTGATTCCGGCTCTGTTGTGATTTATGAAGTTTGGGCACTGTATTGAGTGGTGCTGAGACATGGCATTCGTTTCTTCCCTCTTTTCCCCATCGCCTAGGGGGAATGGCCACCATGGTTCTCCCTGACCTTATTGAATGACCAGTAGTCTCCCTCCAGTTAGCACTGCTTATTTCGCAGTGGTTGGTGGCCTGGTTGGTGCTCCTTCCTTTGTCCTGCCTTTTCCATGCCTTGCCCTCACTCTGTCGCTTCTGCTCATGACCTGCGATGCCTTGGAGCCGATGCGGTGAGGCCTCCCACTTCGCCCTTTTCCCAGGAGCCGGCCTCCACAGAGCTAGTTGGATGTCCAGGGGTTAGAGCGACTTCCTTAGGCAGGAGTGACTCCTTGGCACTCCTTCCCTTGTTTTCCTTTACGGTTGCGTGCACCCTTAGATCTTTGGCTGGGGCGCTATAAGCAGGAGTGGCGAAAGGTGACCCTCAGCAGTGGAAGCTATGGATGCTATGGCTGGGCTGAGGTGTTGACTTGACTGTGAGTGTGGCGAGTGGGGCTCCCCTAGCCGAGCTGCAGGCTGCACCCGGTACTGTCCAGGCTGCCTCCGCAGCCGATGGGTGCTCACTCTCTGTGGCAGCCGACTACAGCTGCCACACTTGCACTGCAGTCGTTGTTTGTCCTGGGGGATTCACCCCCTGCAGTAGGGTGGAAAAGAGGTGGGGAAGAGATGAGGAAGGTATGCTCCTGTGCCACACTTCTTTCTTGGGCTCACTAATTCATCCGGCCCAAGCTCCAACCTCTGATCCCCGGTCTCCATTGGCCACCCTAAGATTCTCTCCCTCCAGATGACTGGAAAAGCTGGCTAGGCGAGGCAGAGGCAAGGTGAAATAGAGCAGATGGCAGTACAGATGGCAGTGCGGAGGTCCGGCAGAGCCGCCGGGGCAGATCAAAGCCGAGCAGATTCTAAGGCTCAGGTGCTTGGCTGGTTGCCTGTTTGCAGTTGGTCGCTGCTGGACCACGGACCTCCTAGGGAGCAGGACGCATCGACTCACTCTGTGTCGATGAAGGAACCGCGGCACCCCCAGCCCCCTCTGCTTACCGCACAAGCTTGCTGCTCAGTGGGATCAAGCGGCCCAGTCAGATCAAGCGCCCCCCGCCTGCACGGACTTCACAACCTCGGCCTTGGATCGCGGCAACCTCTGAACGTCCTGCCGCTCTCGGCATCCGCTGCTGCTGATGCTCTGCTACCCCAGACAAGGTGTCAAAGCCCATTTTGGCAAATATCACACTAGTCCAGAACCCAAAAAGCATTAGTGGTGAATTAGTACAGGGAAATATTAAATACATTTGAGTGGTAGACATGTTAGTCTGTTAGTTGGATTGAAAAGGATAGAGGAAAGATAGAAGAGGGAAGGGTCTAGAAAGTGTTTATTTGGTGATCATAGCAGCAGGAGTAGGTTTGGGATGAGTAAAGGAGAGATGGGGGAAGAGTCTCTAGAAGTGGGTTACGGAGAAAGATGAGGTATTGGATGAGTCTAGGAGGGATACATGAGGGAAGGGTTTACAAAAGGCTTGTTTGAGAGATCTGTATAGTAAAAAAGGTTTGGGATGATGCAAGGAGCAGAAGAGTAGGGAAGAGTCTAGAAAGGGTTATTTTTGGAGCGAACAAAGCAAAACCAAAAGGGATGATGGACGGAGTGTTGAACATTGCAAGCATTCACCCCCAGTCAACTGATCTGGGTTTAATCAATCATCTTTCTTTAGCTCACTCCACTACCCCAGTTCAGACATGGCCATATGCAAATCAGTCTGACTCTGTGCCTCATGGGAACAGTCCAGGCCGAACTGCCGAGCCATGTCTTCCCTGGACCAGAAACAAGCATCCTGGGACCGGTTTCCGGCTAATCAGCCGTCATCAGCCAGGCTAGCTTGAATCCAGTGGCAAAGTGAGCAAGGGACCCACGTCCGGGCATACCCTGCCAACTTAGGGCGAACACAGAGTGGAGAAGTGTGGCTCACTGGTTAGAGTTGCAGACCTGGAAGCAGAGATCAGCCCGGGACCAGGGTTCAATTCCCGGCTCGGCCGGGTCTTGAGTCCATAAATTGTCCATGGACTCGATAATTCTCGCTCCAGTGCATACTCGATTCATGGGTTCACACTCTGCGACTCTGGGCAATAGCTTGCTTAATCTCCACAATGGCCCCTCGCGGTGGGATGCCTGGCTTTCACCTTGTGGATGCCCTGCTGGGTTATCTCACAGGGGAATACCAGGATGGGTTCCCTAAGCAAGCGCTTAGAGACCAGTTGGTGATTTGCGCTATGTAAATATCTGCACATTTACATTTACATTTACACAGCAAAACCAAAGGGGATGATGGACGGAGTGTTGAACATTGCAAGCACTCAACCCCAGTCAACTGATCTGGGTTTAATTCATCACCATTCTTTAGTTCACTCCGCCACCCCAGCTCAGACATGGGCATATGCAAATCAGTCTGACCCTGTGCCTCATGGGAACAGTCCAGGCCGAACTGCCAAGCCATGTCTTCCCTGGACAGGAAACAAGCATCCTGGGACCGGTTTCTGGCTAATCAGCCATCATCAGCCAGGCTAGCTTGAATCCAGTGGCAAAGTGAGCAAGGGACCCACGTCTGGGCATACCCTGCCAACTTAGGGCGAACAAAGCAAAACCAAGGGGGATGACGGACGGAGTGTTGAACATTGCAAGCACTCACCCCCAGTCAACTGATCTAGGTTTAATCCATCATCATTCTTTAGCTCACTCCACCAACCCAGTTCAGACATGGCCATATGCAAATCAGTCTGACCCTGTGCCTCATGGGAACAGTCCAGCCCGAACTGCCAAGCCATGTCTTTCCTGGACCGGAAACAAGCATCCTGGGACCGGTTTCTGGCTAATCAGCCGTCATCAGCCAGGCTAGCTTGAATCCAGTGGCAAAGTGAGCAAGGGACCCACGTCTGGGCATACCCTGCCAACTTAGGGCGAACAAAGCAAAACCAAAGGGGATGATGGACGGAGTGTTGAACATTGCAAGCACTCACCCCCAGTCAACTGATCTGGGTTTAATCCATCATCATTATTTAGCTCACTCCACCACCCCAGTTCAGACATGACCATATTTTGGGGGGGCATAGTAGTAGAATGTGGTTTGGGATGAGTCAGAGAGGGGAGGTAAAGGATATATTGAGAGAGGCATGGGGTGTGAAAAAGGGTAGTGCATTGGAGAGAATCGTAGAATGAGGTTTGGTTTAAGTCAAAGAGTAGAGGTAGAGAATATATTGAGAGGGGTATAGGGTGAGATATAGGTTAGTGCATTGGAGATGCTGCATTAGGAGTAGATTAAAAAATATAACGATACATAAGTGCATGGAAGGTATATATGTATAAGGAAGGTAATATATCCATATCTAAGTTGTTTTTAATAAGCTCAGACTTTCAAGTCTTGCTGTACTTATAGCTAATTTATTTTGTTTCATAATTCTTTTTTTCCTTCTAATAATTCAATAATGAAGCAATTGTGGATAAATAGTTATGATAAAAATGTACTTATTTATGCAGTGACCTATATATAAGTTAAACATAGAATAATATAACCATAGGTAATATGTAAATTTTTTAAGCAGACCTAACGAATATCTATATATTTATGAACATAATTAATACACATATTTATACAAAGGAAAACACATATCTAGGTAAATATATATATTCCAAACAAACGCTTGTATACACAGGGATATACTGTACGTTTGTGTTTGAGTACAGTGATTATGTGGGGAAGAGAAAACTCTTGAATAGTCTGCTGAAGATAGGATAGTTATTCATAGATCTTATTTTTAGGGGTAAAGAGTTCCATAGTTTGGTTGCTTGAACACAGAAGGATGTGCCACTTATGGTTTTTTTTCTTGTATGGTGGGATTTTGAGGCGAGGTGCAAATCTAAAGCAGAGGTTTCTTTGTTGAATGTATTTAGTGTTTTTTTCCCTGATAATAAGACACTCTGTTCCATGTGTCGCTTTGTGGGTGATGCAAGGCAGGTTGAATGTGGATCTTCTGGCAACCGGTAACCAATGTAGGGCCTACAAGGCTTGTAGCTTCATATGAAGGAGTATCCTGGCAGCAGAGTTCTACATTTGTTGTCGTTTTTTCATAGTTGTTAAAGATGATCCGTGGTTGAGGCTATTGGCGTAATTGAGTTTAGACATTACAAGAGAGATAGTAGCCTGGACCTTGTGTAGAAATCCCAGGTGGGGGAAGATGCGTTGCAGAGTTCTTACAGTAATGAAGCTTGAACTTGCTAGTTTGTCCACTTTGGCATTCATTGATAGATTGGAGTCCATGGTAATTCCGAGATTTCTTGCTACCTTAGATACTTTAGGCGGTGTTCGCAGATCTTCATGCCAGGCAGTGACTGGGTCAAAATTTTTCCATTCGTCACATATGAGTATTTCAGTTTTGGAAGCATTCAATTTGAGATGGCTCCATGTCATCCACTGATCAATGGCTCTCTCTGAGGCAACTTAAAATTTGTGAGTTCCCAATGTCTTTGGGGCTTTTCATGTTAAGGAGTATTTGTGTGTCATCTGCATAGTTATAGCATGTGAGGTGACATTCATTGATCAATGCCTGTAAGGACTTCATGTAGATGTTGAAAAGCATGGGTGAGATGATAGAGCCTTGAGGGACCCCTGCTTTTATGAAGTATGGTTTAGATGAGAAAGGGGAGGGGGAATGGATGATATTAGTTCTGTTTTGAAGGTAGGATGTGATCCAATTGAGAGAAGTCCCCTCTATGATGGCTTCGTAAAGTCTTTGTATTATAGTGTGATGGTCAACTGTGTCAAAGGCAGCTGAGAGGTCCAAGAGAAGTGGTGCAGCACCCCCGTTCCAGTCAACTGTGTTCTTCAGATCATCCCAGATGGCAATGAGGGCAGATTCTGTGCCTCTTCCTGGACTGAATCCTGTTTAGAAGTCTGAAAGTATGGAATTATCTTCGGTGAATTGCGGCATCTGAGCAAATGCTGCTCTTTCCATCAGTTTGCTTAGGAAAGGTCCATTTGTAATTGGTCTTTAGTTGTCTGGGTTAAACGGGTCGAGGTTTGTTATCTTTAGTAATGGACGTATGTATGACTTTTATAGGTGTTCTGGAAATATTCCCGTAGTTAAGGAATTGTTGATGATTCTTCTCACTGGTGTGGCAGCAGAGGTAGAAGAATTTTCTTGAAGGTTTGTGGTGGACATGGGTTAGAAGGGCTGCCGTCAAGCCTGCTTGCTTTGACCAGATCCATAAATTAATTGTGTGATATTTGTTAGAAGGAATGCAGAGGCTGAGTTAGCCTATTCTTGGAGGGTGTTTTGGAAAAGGGTTGGTGCTGGTTGTTTTCCTTTGTTTTAAATAGGAATCCAACGTGTCTGGTTTGGTTGTGTTATGATTTGCCAGTTTGTGTGTGAATTTGTGAGTAATAGGATGAGTTCCTTCTACAAAATTCGGTGAGAATTTTATAGAATTCTTTATTTACACATTTAATATTTTGAATTCTGTCTGAATGTTATCTTTTTTTAGCCTTTTGGATTGTTGACTTATAAATTCTGTTAAGTTTCTATAGGTGAAGTTTGTCTTGACTGGTGTTTGTTTTGAGCCAGGTGTGTTGCAACTTTCTAATTTGCTGTTTTATCTCTTTTAGCTCTGTATTTTTCCAAGATACCCATTTTATTTTCTACTGTTTTGTTGCTCTTAGTGGTATTTAGATATCAAAAGCTTCCTGTACTCACTCATATAGTTTGGAATGCAATTTATTATGGCTAGATCTGTATTAGATTTTAGTTGTGTTTCTAAGTGTTCAAAATTGAGTTTGTTCAACAGTCAATAGGTGGATGCATGTATGTTGGTTTTGGTTTGTTGCTTTGTATAGTTTTATGTTGGAAACAATAAAATTGTGGTCTCACCATGTGACTAGAGTAACTGTTTGAAAGGTAACTAGTTCTGTATTTGAAAAATTACTTCTAGGATGTGTCCAACAATGTGTGTGGGTGTGTGGCCAATCTGATGTATGTTCAGTGTATCTAGACCAGTGATAATAGTTTTTGGATGGGGCATATTGGGTTCATCAAACCAAATGTTTAGGTCACCAAGAATGCATCGGTTGGGATGTGGTGTTATCAGGTTTGAAACAGTGTCTGGATAGTGTCTGGCAATGTTGCATTGCTAGATGAAAGTCTGTAAAGGAGTAGGACGTTACAGGAGGAAGATGGTGTAGGGTTGCATCTGGCAAAGAGGGCCTCAAAATATTGTATGGAGACTTTGTCAGCTTTAGTGATATTTAATGTTTGCTTGAATACAACAGCTAGGCTGCCTCCTCTTTTCCCTACACAATTTTGTGTGATAGTTTGTTAGCCTAGAGGGACGGTTTTGTGCAACACTGGAGCCAGGTCATCTCCCAACCATGATTCAGTTTTGAAGAGTAAGCCAGGTTGGGTGTGAGTGAGAAGGTCTTAGATTGTAGGATGGTTTAAGCCACGCCCTATTTACAACACTAAGTTAGCATAAACGAGATCATTGTTAGCAAGCAAGCTTGTCGTTTCTGCTGCGCTGCACACGACACTGTTGTTATGTGTTATTCATTTTAGAAATGCTGACTCGACTTTGCCTTACAGGATAACAAACTGTTGTCTCACATTCTTAACCGTGAAATGGTTTTGGATTACCGGCATTTAAACTCGCATTGCCGGACGTGTGCTGTACAAAATACTCATAGTTCGGCTCTCGTCGATAGTCTCGTGAGAAAACGTTGCAAAACTACGCTCGACTTATCAAATGGCTTTTATTGCCATAATCTGGCCCCTCTTAGTTATGAGTGGACAGCATTCACCTCGGGTGGCAAACAAAAATTGTTCAAAAGGCTCCCGATGGGCTATAAAAACAGCCCTGGAGTTTTTGCCGCTCGCGTGGTCTCTCTCTTGGAGATGGTAGACCCGGAGGCATACTCGTATGTTGATGACATCTATCTGACAGACGACGAGTTGCTTCCACACCTTGCTCGTGTGGATAACATAGTGACTATGTTTGCAGACTTCGGTTACAAGTTTAACTTTAAGAAGTCCCACATTGCTGAGTTTACAGTGTTGTTCTTGGGGTACGAACTCAATAATGAGGGTCGAGGCTTGGCACCGCAATTCCTTGAGAAATGCGCACGCCTTCGTATTCCTACGACACTGAAAAAACTACAATCCCTGCTGGGTTTTCTGAATTTCGGTCGATCCTACATTCCTGATTATGCCCAGCGTATCAAGACGCTTTATGCCTTGATACAACCAACTTTTACCAGATCTTGCTGGCTGCCAGAGCATTCATTAGCATTGTATACTTTGCAAACTGATCTTCTTACAGCTAAATATTTAAAAACTCGTGACAACCACACCAACCTGGTCATTAGAATTGTTCCAGGCGCGGAAGGTTTCACGTACTTAACGTTCAATGAGGGCGATACAGTCCCCATTGCTTACAAATCTCATCTGTACACTTCGGCTGAGCTGCGATTTTCCACTGTTGAAAAAGTCTTAACAGCAGTTCAGATGGCGATCCTGAAAGAACGAGCGCTATCACAAGGAAAGCGCATGCTGGTGGTAACACCGTTTCCTGCTCTCGAAGCAGTCACTAAAGCTAGTGTACCGAATTCTAAGGCTTTGCATCCAAGGTGGATACAATGGGCAACCTCCTTAGCTTCGCCTGACGTCGAATACATCTTTGACGCAGCGTTGCAGACTCAGGAGAGTTTGGAGTATGAATTCGTTCATCCTGCTCCTCTGTCATTGCGCCCCATCGAGGAATACCATTGTGTCATATACACTGACGGGTCGGCGCAACCCGCAACTGGATCAAGGCACGCTTATTCAGCGGCTTGCGCAATTGTAGTCGGTACTTTCGTAAATGGAAAGTTCCAATCTGATGCAGTGCATACGCAGTCATTGGGTGATTGTACCGCGCAATTGGCGGAGCTTCGTGCTCTAGTGCTTGCACTTGAGTTTGCTGATCACAGGGTCACTACTCTTATAGTGAGTGATTCTTACTATTGTGTTCAATCATACAACGACAATTTGCTTTTTTGGATTATGAATGGTTTTCGTGATTCCAAAGGTGGTACAGTAAAGCATAAAACAGCAGTGGCGACATATTTAGTAGCAGCAGTTACAAGATCAAAATCTAAGATTGATGCTGACATCTTGGCAGCTGTTGCTGCTTCTGAGACAGGGACGAACTTCCCTAGAGGTTTCCCTTCTCGATACCATTATCACTTAAGTCCTGATAACGTCCCGTTAGTGAGGATTAACGACGTTGGTGATAGATTGATTCCCAATGCAGACTGCAGACCAAATTTGATAACGGCTGCCCACGAAGGTGTTGCGTCTGCGCATGCTGGAGTGTCAGCAACTGTGTCTCTTTTACAGCAACGTTACTGGCGGTACGGTTTGTATAAACAAGCGCGGGCTTATGTACTTAGTTGTGACATTTGCCAACAGATTAAACCTTCTTCTGTTGCGCGTCCACCTCCAACGCAGCTGCATATATCTAATCAACCACTTGCGTGTGTTTATTTAGATCACTGCGGTCCTTTTACCTCTGATACTGCGTACAAGTACATCTTGGTTGCAGTGGATTCGTGCACACGTTTTCTGTGGGTGTGGCCACAAAGGAGTGCTGATGCCAGGACTGTCATCAAAGCATTGCGTTTCTTTATAGGGAGTTTTGCATGTGGTACCCTTCACTCTGATCAGGGCCCGGCGTTCACCTCTAAGGCGTACAAAGAAGCAATGAGAAGTTTGGGGGTCCAAGTCAAATTTTCGTCTCCATACCGGCCTGAGGGCAATAGTGTTGTGGAACGGATGAACCGTGACCTAAAGCAATCGTTGACAGCCAAGGTGTTAGGTACAGGCCGGAACTGGCTTGCCCACTTGTATGACGTCCAACGTGCACTTAATAACCTCCCTAGAAGGTCTCTGGGTGGGCGGACCCCGTACATGATGCTCTTTGGAGTAAGAATGTTTGTTCCGGACCTTGACGGTCTAGACATGGCGGCGGCTGCCGTGCCTTTTGACCTAGATGACCACTGTGCTGTATTGCAGAATCTACAAGAAGCAAGAGACACTCTGGCAAAGGAACACGTGCCCTCTACATCTGAAGAAGCACTCCTGATTCCGGTAGTCGGCTGGCTACCTCGTGTTGGTGACCTGGTCCGTGAGAAGGTGGAAAACAAGAAAGAGTTTGGCCCCTCTTATCGTGCACCAGTCCCGGTGCTTGGAGTATTGGGTACACGTACAGTTGTTTTACCCCCACTTCCTGGTCGCAAGGGTAACAGGTACATTTCAATTGAGAATGTCAAGCTACACAGGGTGGCCGATTCTCCATAGTATGACACCTTCGGTTTCCTGCCCTTCGATGCTGAGAAACTCTGTTGTGATGCCACCCTCTATCATCGTGCCTGAGGTTTCCATTGAGATGCTTACAGTTACTGATACACCTGTGCCACCTACTGCTGGTGGTTTGCCTGATGATCCTGATTATTCTTATCCTGCAGAAGTCCCTTTGCCCCATTACATACAACAACACTTACCCAGTCCCATTCTTCCTTTGAAACTGAATCATTGACTTCCACTGCCCCTTCCAAAATTTCTATATTTTTTGCCTGGTTCAAGAGACATTTTTTGGTTGCACCTTGGACTTACATCTGGTTGGTGCTGATTTGTATTTTTTTATTCATGACAATTGGCTTTGTGGTGGTGTTTTTTAGACTTATCAATGGACACTACCTGAATGAGCGTTCTACAATTCAATTAATTGATGGAACTTTGGCCCCCCATTCCTCATCACACATCATGAAAAGAGACCAGACGTTTGTGAACATCACCGCCTGGCCTGTAGGTGATGGGATTGCGTGGGATACAGTGAACTTTCAAATTCATGGTCCCACCGAAGTTATTAATGTGCCAACTGTTTTTCGTGTTTCTATGGGTGATGTAGTTAAACAAAACATCCGCTCAGATGATTGGGATGTACAAGCAATAGAAGCACTGTTTTCTGATTTAAAATATTATGCTGCATTTGATGCTGAAGATCTGTATTTAAATACTGCAAACTACGATGAACAATTTTGTTTTCAACATTATGGCACACATTTCCTACACAGAGCAAATACTTTTCGTAATTTCGTTAATTTCACTCAATGGGAACATTGTCCTGTCCCTATGACTGGCAGCTCTGATACTTTATTGAAAAAATTCACATATTTTTCGGATTTTAGTGTGTCAGACCCTGCTTCTTTTTATTTTAAGGTGGCGGTAGAACCCACTTCTAAGGTCAGACTGACACACACAAAATTATGATATTCCAAATCCTTTATGGATGAGCTGGCTATTGGAGGTTATGACATATGGAAAGCTACTATCGATCTTAAATCGGTTTGGGGAACTAAACCGTGGCAGGTACAGGGAACAGAGGCTTTGCATCGTGCCTGTCTTATCCCAAACCATATATTATTTTTAAATTCGTCTATTTTTCAGACCACCTGTTTTGGATTGGCTATATCTAAAAAATTAATTTCCCCCTCGATCCCGGATCTGGGTGCTTATCCTGGTTGGGAGAATCACTCAGATCTGTCCCTTACGGGGGGGAGGAGCCTAGCGCGCAACCAAGATGGCCGCGTAGGCTTGTGGCTCCCGGGGGCCTCCGCAACCTCCCACATCTATCCTGTCATAATCCTGGTTTTCTCGATGGGCTTCTGTTTATGATCTTGCGCTAAGGTGCCACTCGTTTTTTAAATCGAAATTGGACTCCGGGAACCGGTTTTGTGGCGATCTGAAGTTTGCGGCCTTCTTCGGCCTTGGTCCCGAACTCGAGTTGGTGAAGTGTCCGGGTGCGAAGTGAACAACAGCGGCATGCCAGGTTGGTCCAGCCCCGGACCCCGTGCTTTCACTTTCGGTTTCGTGTTGATCTGCGGAAACTGACGTCGAGACATTGGGTGAACAGCGCCGAGGACGGGGTGCATAGCCTGATTCTTGAACTGTAAACGGGTCTATTTCAGTTGGTGGCCCTGGTCTCCTGGCCTTCCTCCGGGTGCTGGAGGGTGCTGACCTCGGTGGTCGCCGACGATGACGACTAGAGTGGACGGCGATAAGCTGAAACCCAAGTCTACCCGGAGGGGAGCCTATTCCCAGGCCAACAATATGGACCGCTATGCGCAGCCAAAGGGATCCCCTAGTGGATCACGTAAATCGCCTGAGCCGCCCAAGGAGGCCCCGGGCGCATCATCCGAATTGACTCTGCTGGATGTCATGGGGGCCATTGAGGAGATGAAGGCGACTGTGAACCAGCAATTTGATACCTTGGCTAATAAATTGGACTCGGTGTTGATTGATGTCACTTTGGTCAGAGCAGACCTGTCCAAAACTAATGACCGGGTCGACTCATTGACTCAGGCGGCGTCGAGCCTAACGGTAGATGTGGCCGCTTTGCAGACGACGGTGCGGAGGTTGCAGCTCGCCAGTGATCGTCGCCTTGAGGACACCGAAAGCAGGGCCAGGTGGAATAACGTCCGTATTATTGGGGTGCCCGAACGATCGGAGGAGTCTGCTGTGGATCTTTTTGTGGAGGATCTAGTGGTGACTCATCTAGCACCCAAAGGGCTGAGCAAGTTCTTCGCCGTGGAACGGGCCCACAGGATTCCAGGGGGTGCACCGAAGGTGGGTGCCCCCCCGCGGCCTATCATTGCCCGACTTTTTAATTTTCGGGATAGAGACGCTATCCTTCAGGCATCGAGGGTGACTGGGCCAGTAAAATTTGAGAATTCTAATGTTAGCTTTTACCCAGACTTCACGCAAGCGGTTCAAAAGCAACGGATGGGATTCTCGGCCATCAAACGGCGCTTGAGAGACATGGAGTTGAAGTATGCGATGCTATTCCCGGCTAAGCTGTGGGTCGAGTTAGATGGTCGCTCACACTTCTTCGACCGGCCGGAGGTGGTGGGAGAGTGGCTGGACGCCCTACCCAGGAGTCGAGGTCGGGAAGGTCGGATGGCGGAGAGCGGAGAGGGTTTGACGGCGTAGGAATGGAACTGTGACCCTGTCGATGGACTGGACTGGTAACGTTTTGCACCTGTGGCTGCACTAGACTCCAGTTTGTAACTCTTTGCCCCGTGGTATTTGGAGGTTGCGGGGGGCTAGCTGGGGCCCTTTCCTCCTTCAGGGTTTTTTTTTTTCTTTTCCCCCCTTTTTTTTTGTCCTTTTTGTAGTGAGTTTCATATTGGGGCGACAGGCACACTGCATGTTGGGGGGGCTGTTCGGGCTCACGCAGGGGTGCAGGGTGGGGGGAGTTCTGTTGGGGTTGATGGGGTGGGGTTGGGGTTTGTTTGTTTGTTTCACAAGGCGGGGTAATGTTTTTTGTTGTGCTATTATGATTGTGCTCTCCGGGAGGGGGATAGTTTGTGCTGGGAGGGATGGGGGGTAAGGGGCTGAGACTTCTTTCATGGAATGTGAACGGACTGGGGGACAGGATAAAGCGGGGGGTAGTCCTGCAGTTCTTGAAACGTATTTCGCCTGACATCGTGTTTCTGCAGGAAACACACCTCATAGGGAACTCTTTCCACGCCATGAACAGACGTGGGTATCGCCTTCTGGCCCATTCTGGTTTCACCTCTGGCTCGAGAGGAGTGGGCATTTTAGTCAGGACCTCTCTCCCGTTGGTGGTGGATGAGGTGCTCCATGACGACAGAGGGCGGTACACTGCGCTGGTGGGGAGGTGGGAGGGTAAGCTGATTTCGCTGGTCACGGTTTACGTGCCACCGGGCCTGCAGACGGCCACCTTTGCTGATTTGGGGCGCCTGCTACTTGGGCTTCCGGGGGGGGTGCTGGTCTTGGGGGGGGGATTTTAACGCGGTGGTTTCCGGAGTTGAGGATCGACACCCCCCTAGGGACCTCCCTCGGGCCCAGAACTGGCTGGGGGGCTTTCTGGATACCCTGGGACTGATAGACTGCTGGCGGTTGAAACACCCTGGACAGGCGCAATATACCTTCCACTCTGGGGCCCACGGTAGTCTTTCGAGGCTTGACTATATGCTAGTGCCTGCGGCCCAAGCTGGGATGATTGGGGAAGTGCGACACTTGGCACGCGGTATATCTGATCACTCCCCTCTTTTGCTACACCTAGATATCGCCTTGGGGACGGAGGGGAGGGTGGCGCCGATCAACCCCTGGTACCTACGAAACCCCACGATCCGTGCAGACCTGGTTAAGTCCCTGGAACACTATTTTGATGACAACATGGGGTCGGTGTCTTCCGCCATCTCCCTTTGGGAGGCCTTTAAGACGGTGCTCCGGGGCCAGGCTCTGTCTCTCATTTCCCATACCAAAAAATGCGCGGCGCAGGAGGTTGTTCGGCTAGAAAATGAGATCACCGAGTTGGAGATTGATTTGGAGCAAGGTGTTACGGATGACAGACTGCATGTGTTGGCACTTAAACAGGCCGACTACAAGGCGATGGTTACCGAATCTGCTAGGAGTATGAGCAGGGAGCAACAGGGGCGTTTGTACGATATGGGTGATAAGGCCGGGAAGTTGATTGCTTGGTTGGATAAGAGGGAGAGAGCGAGTCGAGTGGTGCCGGATGTTGAGAGGGTGGATGGTGTGCGGGTGACGGACCCCGGTGATATTGTTGATTGCTTTGCGGAGTATTTTCACGGGGTGTACTCTCCGGTATCAGAGCGATCAGAGGAAGACTCTCGACTACTTCTTCGAGACATTGCTCTGCCATCTCTATCTGATGAGGATAAATTATTGATGGATGCGGCCCCGTCGCCGGATGAGATTGCTTTGGCCATTCGCTCTATTGCCTCTGGTAAGGCCATGGGTCCTAATGGCCTTCCCATTGAATTATATAAGTTGCGCCCAGATAAGATTGCGCCGTATCTCCGGGACATGTTCCTTGAGGCTCTGGCGGCGGGTTCCCTCCCCCCTGACCAACGTCTTGCTACTATTGTTGTTATCCATAAGGAAGGGAAGCCGCGGGATAGGTGTACTTCTTACAGGCCTATCTCCTTGTTAAACGCGGAGCCCAAAATCCTTGCCAAGGTACTGGCCAATCGCCTGATCCGGGTTGTGGGCGACCTGATTCATCAAGATCAATCCGGTTTTATACCCCATCGCAATACCGCTTTGAACCTGCGGCGACTGCATGGCGTCCTCGCTAGAGCGCCATTCATCCGTGAGCCGGCCATTTTGGCGTCCCTTGACGCTACCATGGCGTTTGACACCTTGGAATGGCCGTATATTTGGGCAGCATTGGCGAAGTTTGGGTTTGGCCCGGGGTTTATCGGTTGGGTGAAATTGCTTTATGATAACCCACTGGCACAGGTGGTGGTCAACGGACGGGTGTCGGCTCCCTTTGTTTTGGGTAGGGGCACCCGACAGGGATGTCCACTGTCGCCTCTTCTCTTTGCGCTTTGTTTGGAGCCCCTTGCGGGGTGGCTGCGGTGGCACCCCTCGATGCGTGGCCTTCGATGGACGCCGGAGTACGAGGATCGTGTCTCCCTATATGCGGACGATATCCTCTTGTATCTTGCATCTCCGCGCAAATCACTTATTGTATTGGTGGATGTGTTGAGCTCCTTTGGTCGCAACTCCGGATTGGTCATTAACTGGGCTAAGTCTTGTGTGTACGTTCTCTCCGGGGAGGCCCCCCCCCCCTTCCGCGGGGGTGCCCTATCCAGGTTGCGCAGTCGGGGTTCACGTATCTGGGAATCTTTATAACCCTGGACCCGGTGGCCCGGTATGAACGGAATCTTCTCCCCCCCCTTCAGCGCCTCAGGGCGGATGTAGCGGGTTGGCGGCGGCTGCCAACCCGCTTTTTGTACGCCCTGCAGAACACTATGGACGCAGTGCCGGCCCGCTATTTTCGGGAGGTGGAGTGTCTTCAGCGTGTTGTTCTGGGATGGGCGGCCGCGGATTGCTCTCGCTAAACTAACCCTACCGTGGTATGATGGGGGGATCGCTCTCCCTGACATTAAACGATATTATTGGGCCTCCCAGTTGGCTGCTATCAATCACGGGATGTATGGGCCTGCTTTGAACCCGGCTTTTGAGATGGACAAATTGTTATTGCCCAGCGGGGATTATAACCGAGCACTATACTCGGGGTCCCTTGATGCGCGGTTGACTGGCCCGACGCGGGTCGCGGTGCAGGTGTGGCATGCAGCAAATGCGGCGATGGGGTGGAGGGATCGCTTGACTCGGGCAACGCCATAGTACGCTTCCCAGCGTTTGGGTTATCTGTGTACCACGAAAGGCTTTGAGAAATGGGATATGATTGGTATCAGCAAGGTAGGGGATCTCTGGACGAAAGGGAAATTTAAGACGTTCGACATGCTGAAAACTGAATATCAGCTGAACGATAGGGAATACTTTCGGTATGCTCAGGTTCACCATGCCTTGTGTTCCGTGTTCCCGGACGTCGCAGCTATTCCAGAGTATTCCACGTTGGAAGACAGAGTATTGGACGGCTATGTGCCGGATAGCACCATTTCGCTGATTTATAAGAAGCTTATCAATGATCGCATGGGTTTGCTGACCTCATTGCGAGAGACATGGACTGCCGACGGCTTGGAACTTGACGATGAAGATTGGGTGTCAGCGGTGGCCTCCCCAAAAGAGGTGGCAATCCCGGCCAGTTTGCGTTTCGTCCAGCTTAAGATACTTCACAGAGTGTACGTCACGGGGCCTGGTTTGCTGCGTATGGGGTACTCGGTGGATGGTCTGTGTAAGCGAGGCTGTGGATTACTGGGGACTTTCCTCCATATCCTGTGGGAATGTCCGGAAGTGACTCGGTTTTGGTGTAGAGTGCATGCGGTGTTAGAAGAAGTCACGCATGTTGCCTTGTTGCCGGAGGCACGGAGATGTTTGCTGAATGTCTGGGAGCCGACTGATTATAATGTGATGCAGACGCAGTGGGTGACTCTGGGCTATATGGTAGCGAAGCGGGACATTGCGCAACTGTGGGGCGCCCAGAGGCCGCCAACGGTCTCAGCGTGGAAGGAACACATGGACTGGTGTATGTTCAGAGAAAAAACGGTGTATGTGGCGAGAGGCAAGCCTGGGAAGTGGATTAAGGTGTGGGGTCCCTGGAACTCCTATTGTGGAGGTATTTGCGCCCCGCCCCAGACGCGTGAGATGGATGCTGCTCTGTCTCCCTAGCCCGCGCATTCCTATATGCTCCTGCGATATGCGACTTTGGTTTCTTCTGCCTGCCCCCCCCCCCTCTGTCTCCTTGGGCTTGTTTACTCCTTCGATGCGGGGAGCACATGTTATTGCCATTAACCCCCTCTGCCTTGTGTGTGTGATGTTTTTTGTTTTTTTCAAAATATGAAACCTTTCTTTGCTTATTTATGGACTACGGCTGCGGCCGGCGGAGTTGATTAGCACCCCAGTAGCTCTTTTGTTGTTTCATCGATGTGAATGTAAAGCTGTGCCTAGGTTTACACTGTGCGTTAGCGGCCGGCCTGTTGGTTGTAGGCCCATATTTGTATGTCTCTGAAACTGTAATAAAGGTTTTCCAAAAAAAAAAAGAAAAAAAAAAAAAAAAGATCTGTCCCTTACTATGTTGCAGTCCCTTGTTTCCAATGGCACCTTCAATATTTCAACATTGAATCCTGAGGGTTGGTTGGTATGGCAAACAAGCTCAGATTCCTGTCAACGTCGGTTTCTGGATTTGGCTCCAGGGTATACACAACTTAGGGTTGACCCTCGTTTTACATCTTCACACACTCTGTAGGTAAGTTATGTCAGTCATGGCTGCAACATTCCACGTTAACTTCAGTTAAGCTTCATTTATCACGCTTAAATGACAAAATAGATTTGAATGATTTTATTAAGGGTCCTGCAAATGCAAGGTCTAAACGATGGGCTTATGCTATTTACAATGAAATTTGGAAATTGTCGCAAATTTAAGCTGCTTCTAGATTACGTGCTATTGACCAGGCCAATATGGAAAAAGTATTGGCTGTGATAGATAATAGTATTAATACTTTGTCTTCTAGAATTTATACATTAGATAATATTGTTTCTTCTGTCGTAGACATTGTGCAAGATAATGTATCTGTGTTGTATCATGGTCAAAATCAGTTGCGTTCAATTATGCAGTTTGCATGGACATTGCAAACGTTAAAGGCAGGGAAAGTCCCTTGGGATTACATGAATATTTCATCGTTGTTCCTTCCTTTTAATTTGACAGACAAACAGCAGTTCATGTCCATGAAAGATGCAACTTATGCATTGCTGCACATTGAAAAATTAGAACCTTTACCTTTTTCTGTAGCTGAGTTGAATTCAGCCGTGTGGCTTATCCACGGATTAGTCACTTTACCTTTTAGTTTGTTCAAATTTAGTTCGTGCATGAAGCATTATGCCATTGGCAGATATGAACAACTTGGTGATGCGTTCCTGCACGAAGTTTGGTCACTTCCGTTCACTTACAGATGCGTAAGAGATGGCAAGGAGGTTTACTTAAAAGGTGAAGAATGCACTTCCGCTCCTGATCACTCTGTGGTTTGTAGACATATACAATTACATGGCGCTTGCAATCTACACGCTCCTAATTTAGCTTGTGTCCTCAAGGGGATTCCAATGCCAGTTATAACGTCTTCTTTTAAGCTGCTTGCCAACTGTAGTTATTTGCTTTTAAATAGTGAAGCTTGCTGTGGGATGCTAGTGGGTATTCCATACATAGTCACTGTTTCGCAAAAAGTAGTTTGCTGTAATAACGTCCTTTTCCCACCCCCGCAAGGCCTACTCGATATATCCATATGGCCAGCGATTCCAACCTTGAACGCAGAGTTCAATAGGATAAGCAGAATAAGGGCTCTTTTGTCTAAAAAAGAGGTTGCGTTGACTTCGTCCCGTGAAACATTTCTTCTTAATGTACAAGCTCTTTTAAATACCGACCTCCCCCTCCATTTTGGAACCTTGATTCAAACTATCTTTAATGCTTCGTCTACGACTGGCCTTGTTAATTTTTTTTAAATTGTGGGCTTTGGCCTCGTGACATCTTTCCAGACTGTTTTTGGTGTGATCCCCGCATTTTTACATTCTATTTTTTTGAGTGTCTTCGGAGGGTTCCCTTTGCTCCTCGCTTTGGTGGCTGGGATCCTCTTGTTGATTTGCGCACTTCGATATGGCTGCACACCAGGAGTTGCAAGACAGCGTGCTGCGCTTGCTCCATCTTCGTAGCCGGATGCTTAATTACTACGGCACCTTACCACTGGCGGTATTAAGCGTCAAGTATGGATTGTCTTTCCGGTTTCCCTTTTTTACGTGTGTGCAACCTGTTTTTCATTGCCTAGATTGTCCTTTCCAATGGGCTCTGGACTTGTGCCTGTCAAACTTGGCGTCACCTGACCCGGATTTTGATGAACTAATGTGTCCCTTAGTGGCTCATGAATTTGATTGTTCTGGTGTCGGGTTTATGGCTTTGGGTGCTGCACACGGAGTCCTTGGTAACTGGGATATCGGAGAGGCGACTATTGAATTCCTTGAAAGGAGTTATATCGAGGAGACTGACAGTTGTCCTACCATGGTGCTGGATGCTTCGATACTTGCTGAACACGTGTGTTCCTTTCCCTTGTTAAATTGGATGGCGGATACTTTTGCGGAACGCTCCAATGATTTCCTCTTGGAAGCTGTTGCAACTTACGGTGCATATACCTTCATGGATTGACTGATTGACATTGTCGCCCCAGGGTGCATTTTTCATTTTTTAAACAAAATTTTTTTTTTTCTCTTTTTTATTCTCGGACTTTACACTTACCTTATATGGACTTATAGTTCATGCCCTTGGTTCCGTTCTAAATCACTTGAACTCTGCGTTCTTGATAAGTATATCCCTATTGGTCCGTGCTCCGATCATGGGGGGTGTAGGATGGTTTAAGCCACGCCCTATTTACAACACTAAGTTAGCATAAACGAGATCATTGTTAGCAAGCAAGCTTGTCGTTTCTGCTGCGCTGCACACAACACTGTTGTTATGTGTTATTCATTTTAGAAATGCTGACTCGAC
Source organism: Triturus cristatus (assembly GCF_964204655.1). Taxonomy (NCBI): domain Eukaryota; kingdom Metazoa; phylum Chordata; class Amphibia; order Caudata; family Salamandridae; genus Triturus; species Triturus cristatus. The sequence continues at coordinate 1,050,135,399 of NC_140589.1, forward strand.
TTTGCCTTACAGGATAACAAACTGTTGTCTCACATTCTTAACCGTGAAATGTGTCCTTGGTCTGTACATCATGCAAAGAACGAGTCTGGGTCACTAGAAGGTACAGAGTGTTGTGTTTAGATTGATCGTACCACTTTTTAGACATATCATACATACAGCTGCCAATATCTGAAGGACAAGCGTCTTTAATATTGCAGAACAGTTTGGGTTTGCACACATTCGAACAGAAGAGCTGATGCATGAGAGAGCCGATCCTTTGATGTGATTCTACTAAGCTGATCTATACGGTATGGGGTCCCCCCTATCAGCCTAAGAGACCTTCTAATAGTCTAATAATAATAATGTATTAGATTCTAGTGAAAGGAGTGTGGCTGTATACCACTGTCATTATTAGTATGATTGCTCCTTTCATTTTGTATGGTATTGTAATAATGCTTATGGTTCTGATCTGTACTGTTAGTCTGCTAGTGTTAGCCAAAGTACTGCATCTTAGGACGCGAGGTTTATAAAATAAACTCTTTAAACTTTACCGTGTCTGTATTATTATGTTGTGGACTAACAAATAGATACGAACAGGTATTTCGGATTCCCACCACTCCTGAGAAATATCTAAGTCGCTTGTTCTGGTTTGTCTATACATTGGGACCGCCTAGCTAGATCTAGGCTAACGAATGGGATACTAAGCTAGTCGGATAAGGGGTTCTGGGTTCTGAGGGGAATTTTCTGGTACACCACAATTCTCTGAGGTCCTGGTCTCCTGCGCATAGTTCTGTGCAAAAGCAGAATCCCTGCAACAAGATGTGATGCTTGTTTTTAAAGAGTGATCAAGCATTTATTAGAGGGCAGTTTAGAAAATATGTTTTGGTGATGGTGTCACTTTGTTTTGTAGAAGAATGAGCAGTATATTGTGGACATGTAGCAGGTGTGTCCTTGGTGCTGGTATTAGCTGTATGAGGATAGCAATAGTGACTTCCTGAGCCCTAAGCTTAAATAGCCCTATTGGTCAGTTGACCCCTTCAGCCAATGGAAACCTTAGCCCTAACCAATCACAACACTAACCCTAAGCACCAATAGGAGACCAGCCCCTTACAGCCTATCACAGTCCTAGTCCGAGCACCCAGAGACCAAATCCTATGCCCTATGCCCAATAAAAACCCTGGTCCTAGGAACCCATCAAAACCCTATACTTATCACCAATCAGAACTCTAACCCTAAGCCCTAACTCCAATACAATCACTACTCTAGGGACCAATCAGAACCCTGAATCTATCAGCCAATCAGAAACCTAACTCTAAGCCAAATGGAAACAAAAGATACGGTAGCCAATCAGAGCACAGTTGTAATGTCCAATAGAACACTTTTATGAGGCGCGTGTGACCTTAAGCACAGGTTGATGGCCAGGTGGCAGTGAGCTGCTCCTGAAGAACAGAATCTCCTTGGATACAGACAGGCTAAATCCACACTTTGGTGGTCCTGGTTCACCCTGCAGGTAGGCCAAAATCCAAGCCACTTAAATACTGCTTTTTGCGCACTTTAACATATTCCTTTTTCTAGCCAAAATTAGGGTTACAAACACTTTCCAAACACAGTTTTAAAGCCTAAAGCAGTCTCATAAACACACTCTGATTAGCCCCAGAGGGTGTTTGCCTTTTTAACTTTTAATAGACCCAAAAGGAGGAGGAGGGGGAGTGGCCCCTGCACGCCAAAGCACAGTGCAGGGGAAACTAGGACAGATTTTCAAACGGTCACGGGTAGAAAAACAGCAGTTTATACATTACCCAATTCACAGAAACCAAGAGTTCAATTTAAACAGACACAAGCCCAAAAAAATAAACACCGTTTTTAAGAGTACCAATTGCACACAGGACAAGATCTTCAATTCAAACAGTGACCGGTAGAAAAAACAGAAGTTTTAAAGATGCAAAAACACAGCACAAGTCTGTGTTCTTACCACCTTCTCTCTCCTTTGTTCACTGGAATCTGTAGGGCACAGAGTGGCTGGGGCTACAAGATGGAGGTGGCTGGCTTGGGATGCCCTACACACACCATAAGAGATTATGTAGGTAGGGGGAGTGCTCAGGGTTGCTTAGAAGCTAGAGAGCCAATCAGGATGGCCCTAGCTGATAGCCAGGGGGCAGTGAGCTGCTCCTGAGGAACAGAATCTCCTTGGATACAGACAGGTTCAATCCACACTTTGCTGGTCCTGGTTCACCTTGCAGGTAGGCCCAAATCTAAGCCACTTAAATACTGCTTTTCACGCACTTCAACAAATCCCTTTTAAGAGCCAAATCAAGGGTTGGTGTTTAGTTGCCTTGAGATTTTGTTTTGAATACTTAGGGGCAGATTTAATATTTATTACTATAGTGAAGCACAGCAAGGGGAGAGAGCATTGTGGAACCATACTTATTAAAATGTTGTGCAACTGCTCTCTTCCCCAGTGCTGGCGTAGACATAGGCTGTCTAGTCTAGTACTGGAGTGGTACACTTTCAATACAATATACGATGCATAGACTCATATAAAAACTTTTTTCGGATTGGAAGCATGCTATACAGTGGTGCATGCGTGCAATTTGTGGAAATTTAGACAAAATTAACATTTTTGTTAATACCTACCTCAAGCAGGCTTTATTTTTTGGCTCAAATTTCTGTTTACTGATTCTAGTATGTAGGTCTTTAAATAAAAAATCATGGACGGTTGCATGGGAGCACCCATGCACCATCCCTGGGACACCCCTTGAGTCAAAGTCACTCCGAGCATGGCAAAGTGGTATTTGTGTTACTTTTGTGTCAACTTCAAGTGAAAACAATTTTGTGCTGGAAAGTAAATACTTTGTCAAGACTTTGTGTCAATTTTTATCACTTTGAGTGACTTTGCCCCAGCAAGAAGTTTTGATAAATCTGCCTTTTGATTTGCCCTTTTTCCTGACTGCATCACTGTTTGTTCTCTACATAGTGCACATCTAACACAGCTGTGTGAAACAAGGGACAGAAGCTACATCATGCAAATAAGCTAGGGAATATAACATAATCATGCAATAAATATGAAGAGATCCTGGCTATCAGTTATGTATTGAGATTTTTCCTTGATCAGTGCATTGATTCAAGATGAAACAAAGATGTGTGTGCTGATGAGGAGTCAAAATAAAAGCTGTGATTCCTATATTGAAAGTAAGTGTACAAGTGAAGAGAACAATGCATGATTTGACTGAAATAGGAATAGGCACTGCTGAAATGCAAAGACATTTTAGGAACATAGGCAAAACATATTTATTATATGTAGGAGAGTAGGATCTGCACTTATGTTGCCCCCACTTTTTTCTGATTTTAACACTGGTTTCTGGCTATAGTCTGGCTGGGTCCCTGCTAATCAGGGCCCCAGCCTCTCTGTTCTCTCTAAACAACTTGGAGTGCATATTAGATGCACTAGTGATTGGATACTGTGGTACCTTATGAGCCCCTAGTATATGGTACCTTAGGTACCAAGGGCATAGGTACTTCACAGGCCTACCAGGGGCTGAAGCATGTATTATGCCACTCCTGGGAAGCAGACTAAATCGGACACCACAGGCCGGCTACTGCAGCCTGGGTGAGGTAGTATTAGCACTCCTCACTGAGATATAGGCTTCCTATATCTCACCTTACACACACATATATAAACCTATCAGTCCTGGCCATGTCAGGGACTGTATCAGGACTGAAGTCCTGATAATGTTGGAACTAGGTGTGATTGAGCCTTCAGATAGCTCTTGGGCTAGTCCTTGTGCCCAAACCTCATACCCTGGGTGGTAAGAAAGAAATGAGGTTTTGTGTAGACTACAGTGGCCTCAATGCAGTCACCAGGACTGATGCCTATCCAATTCCCAGGGCAGATGAACTGATTGATATTTGGCCTCAGCCAAGTATCTGAGTACATTTGACCTTACAACTGGCTATTGGCAGATCAGGTTAGCTGAGGATGGCAAGGCCAAAACAGCATTTTTGACCCCTGATGGGCACTACCGCTTTGTGGTGATGCAGCAAGTCTTCTTTGGCTCCCATTGAAAACGACGCCGCGACCCGACACCAAAAGACACCTATGCACCCAGCTTCTCTGGGTGAGGTAACTCCAGCACTACGGTGCTGCTGTGTGTGTTGGCTCTAGAACTACTTACCCTGTAAGTGACTTGCTTGTAGACTCTCCCGAAGTATCCTAAAGCTTTAAAATTCCAACCGCGACTTGCTCCATTGAAGTCTATTGGGATCCGCGGCTGTGTTCTCACACTGCATGCGTCTCCCGTGGGTCCTTTACTTACATGCCTTGGGTGGATTAATGAGGCCCCAGCGCTTCTATAGGCCCTAGGCCTTGTCCCCTCGCAAGTCGATATTCTTATACCTCTTTTTTAGTATATGGCCTGGTACGCCCCTAGGGCCCCAGCCATATAAGTGCTTAACTTGTTGTGAACTGTTGATTTTTGCATATGTTCCCGACTTCTAATCTCATAAAGAGATTAGTAGGCTGTGTTAGAAATAAATACATATATATTTTATATATATATACCTAAGGCAGGTCCTATCAACCCTGAGGGTAGGGTGCTTGGTTTCCATGTGAGGGGGTGCCTCTGCCTGAGCAGGGCCCCTCTGCAGCTCTCAGAGTCTATTCTCTGTGGCTATTTGTGGATGCGGTTAAAGCATATACTCTTAAGTGCATTATAACCTCGCGGTAAATGCTACCTCTGGGATGACTGCATCAAAACATGTCGTGTTTGGTGTCAAACGCTTTGGAACCATACCCCCACACCAGTAACTGTTGTGGGAGTATGATCCCACCCTTCTAGAGGGATAGACATGTACCCACTGTGGAAACACGGTAGATTCCTGAAAGAACCCTGGCGTCACAAAATGGATGCCACCAGCACAGACACTGGGCTGCCCTCCTGTTGCTGACCGAAACTCGCAGTGGAGGAGGCCCAACAATAGGCATCCTGTCACAGGGAGGTGTAACCACCTTCCAGACAGGATTTAGTGTATTGGGGCTGGGTGGGTGCACTCCTAGAGTGCTTTGAAGTCCTGCACTGGGGGAGCAGTAGGCTCCTCTGTGCATGTGCCAGCTCAAACCGGTTCAGGGGCTACCTGCCCCTGCTCTGGCGTGAAACTGGACAAAGGGAAGTGGGTGTAACCACCCACTCCCCTGACCCTCCCATAGGTGGGGTCATAGAGCTAGTCCCTCCCTTCCTTCTAGTATAAGTTAGGGAATCCTTGCCATTGCAAACTAGATATCCCTGGACGACGTTCTGAAGAAGAATCCTGGATCTTCGACGTTCCACTACCTTTCGAAGACTGAAGAATCTCCCTTGGAGTCAAGGAGTGACTCCCCTGCTTGGCAGGCACCAAAACTTTGCATCAACTGTCGCAAACTTTCCCACTCCTGCCGGAGTCCAAAGTCCCTGCAGCCCCAGAAGTGGATTTCCTGACTTTTCCAAGACCATCGTGAGTCCCCACCGACGCTGAGGCAAGTGGACCCCACGAGTGATGAGGAACAGCAATACCCGGGTACCGTGCACTATTGTCGAGTGCAACCCATTCACGACATTCTGCGAACTTGTGCATTGGACCACGTGTGATCCAAGCCTCCAGCAGGCTGTGCTCCAAAGATCAGAGGCCTACCTCATCCCGAGTGACCGTGGGCTCCTGGTGAGTGAATCCTACTGAGGCGTCTTTGCGATCCCTTGGCGGTTGGCTTGTGGGTCCCCTGAAGACTTTTCTACAGAACCAAAGGACCCCCCTGGTTGCTCCAGACCTGCCCTGACTTACCCTTGCTGGGTGAGTCCCTCAGACCTTGCTGGTCTGCACCGCTGACTTTTTACACTTTCCATGAGACTTGCTGTTGCCAAGGCTTGTTGGCTCCAATCTGGTTGCTGACACCGCAGTAAGCTGCAGACTTTGTGGGACATGCAGAATCCAGCTCCTGGTCATCGTCGACACCTTCTGACCTCGTGGCTGAAGAGTCAAGACACCCAAGATCACCTGAAATCACCCGACGACTGTGGGCACCCATCTTCCTTGCCCCGGTCACTGCCAAGTGACTTTGAACACTGTCGCTTCTGCTTTCAGGTCTTCTTTCTTCTGAATCCAGCCTTGGATTCCACCGTACACTTCTCCTGTCTTCACAAGCAGCAAGTCTTCTTTGGCTCCCATTGAAAACGACGACGCGACCCGACACCAAAAGACACCTATGCACCTGGCCTATATTCTGAGGCTAGAGATTCAACCCCTGGAGCCACCAGGAGGTTGGTAATACCTCAGAAGTTTAGGGGGTTCCTCTTGACCCTAGCACATGACATCTCTTTAGCAGGACACTTGGGCCAAAACAAGACCTGGGACAGGCTTGTTCCACATTTTCATTGGCCACATATGTCAGAGGACACCAAGGAGTTTTGTCGCTCCTGTGTCACCTGCCAAGCCAGTGGCAAGTCAGGTGGCACAACAAAGGCCCCCCTGATACCATTACCTGTGGTGGGGGTACCCTTTGAAAGGGTAGGGATTGACATTGTTGGTCCCCTTGACCCTCCAACTGCATCTGGGCACAGATTTATCCTGGTGGTAGTGGATCATGCCACCAAGTACCCAGAGGCAATTCCCCTGAGGACCACCACAGCCCCTGTGGTGGCAAGAGCCCTCATTGGAGTTTTCTCCAGAGTGGGTTTCCCAAAGGAGGTCATATCCGACAGTGGTACCAACTTCATGTCAGGATATCTTAAAGCAATGTGGAAGGAGTGTGGTGTAACCTATAAATTCACTACTCCCTATCACCCACAATGCAATGGGTTAGTTGAACGTTTCAACAAAACCCTTAAAGGAATGATTAAAGGCCTCCCAGAAAAGCTTAGGCGAAAATTGGACCTTTTACTTCCCTGCCTTTTGTTTGCTTACAGAGAGGTTCCACAGAAGGGGGTTGGTTACAGCCCATGTGAACTTCTGTTTGGGCATCCTGTAAGAGGCCCATTATGTTTGGTGAAGGAGGGCTGGGAGTTACCTCCCAAACAGGATGTGATGGACTATGTACTTGGTCTCCGCTCCAGGATGGCCGAATACATGAAGAAGACAACTAAAAACCTGGAGGCCAGCCAAGAACTTCAAAAAACTTGGCATGACCAAAAGGCTGTGCTGGCTGTATACCAGCCAGGACAGAACGTGTGGGTGTTGGAGCCTGTGGCCCCAGCAGCCCTCCAGGACAAATGGAGTGGCCCCCATACAACTGTTAAGCAAAAGGGAGCAGTCACCTACCTGGTGAATCTTGGAACTCCCTGGAGCCCCCTTAGGGTTCTCCATATCAACAGGCTGAAGCCATATGTTGACAGGGCTGACATGGGCTTGCTCATGGCAACTGATGAGGAACAGGAGGCGGAGAGTGACCCTCTCCCTGACCTGCTGTCACAGAACCCTGATGATGGGTCAGTAGATGGTGTTGCTTTGGCAAGCAGCCTCACTAACAATCCGCAAACTGAATGCAGACAAGTTCTGCAGCAGTTTAGACATATGTTTAGCCTGACCCCTAGTCAGACTTCCTGGTGCACCCATGAGGTGGACACTGGAGACAGTCTGCCTGTCAAGAGTAAAATCTACAGGCAACCTGGCCATGTCAGGGACTGTATCAGGACTGAAGTCCTGATAATGTTGGAACTAGGTGTGATTGAGCCTTCAGATAGCTCTTGGGCTAGTCCTTGTGCCCAAACCTCATACCCTGGGTGGTAAGAAAGAAATGAGGTTTTGTGTAGACTACAGTGGCCTCAATGCAGTCACCAGGACTGATGCCTATCCAATTCCCAGGGCAGATGAACTGATTGATATTTGGCCTCAGCCAAGTATCTGAGTACATTTGACCTTACAACTGGCTATTGGCAGATCAGGTTAGCTGAGGATGGCAAGGCCAAAACAGCATTTTTGACCCCTGATGGGCACTACCGCTTTGTGGTGATGCAGCAAGTCTTCTTTGGCTCCCATTGAAAACGACGCCGCGACCCGACACCAAAAGACACCTATGCACCCAGCTTCTCTGGGTGAGGTAACTCCAGCACTACGGTGCTGCTGTGTGTGTTGGCTCTAGAACTACTTACCCTGTAAGTGACTTGCTTGTAGACTCTCCCGAAGTATCCTAAAGCTTTAAAATTCCAACCGCGACTTGCTCCATTGAAGTCTATTGGGATCCGCGGCTGTGTTCTCACACTGCATGCGTCTCCCGTGGGTCCTTTACTTACATGCCTTGGGTGGATTAATGAGGCCCCAGCGCTTCTATAGGCCCTAGGCCTTGTCCCCTCGCAAGTCGATATTCTTATACCTCTTTTTTAGTATATGGCCTGGTACGCCCCTAGGGCCCCAGCCATATAAGTGCTTAACTTGTTGTGAACTGTTGATTTTTGCATATGTTCCCGACTTCTAATCTCATAAAGAGATTAGTAGGGTGTGTTAGAAATAAATACATATATATTTTATATATATATACCTGTGTGGTGTCCTTTCATTTGGTAATTCAAGAGATTATAAGGTAAAACAAGCTGCTTTACATTCCTCTAGAGGCTTAGCCTGAAGGCTGCTCTCCACAGCTACCACTAGGATAGCTTTCTTTAAAAGGTTGTCTTAAACCTTTATACCATAAGAGTCAAATTGGACTGGTGCAAGGTGGCCACTTTAACTAGTGACCAGCATATGCCAGGCCAACTTCTCACATTCTATGTGTATGTTTTATTCTCTAATAGTAAAAGTAACATGAAGCTACAGAAGCCTAAGAAGACATTTAAATACTCTAGCCATTTCTGGAATTAATTATGCTAAAGGAAGTTCCAGACTTAAAATTAAACTCCACAAGAGGCTACCCATTCAAAATCGGATAATTAAGTTATAAATGGGTTACTGTTTAAATGCCTATATGGTAATAATACTAGTCACTATAGGAACATAAATTTAAATAAGGAGTGTAAGCACCCCCAATTTTATAAGGCTTATTTGCCCTACATAAACTCGAATACCATCTTTTTGGCAAATAGAAAAAATTCATTAGAGGATGGTTTCCAATCTGATGGTGCATTTTGATTTAATCAAATTCTTCATTAGTTTTTTTTCCTTATGGCATTCAGTACTAAACTGGTTACCCGACACGTGTTTCCCCCTACTTGGTTCACTTACCCAGGGCCTTCTCAACTTGAAAATTAGTACAGGAAAATATAGCATTGATTCAGAAGGAAATTAAAATAAAAGGGAGCAACACTTAAAATACATCATCATTGTCAAGTATGACATTAAATGTGACACTTCACTCCAAGATGTGGACACTGCAATCGGTGAGTAAAGTATAAAGTAGTGAGCAGCAAATAATTTTGCATTCAGAATTATTTCTACATCAAATACTCTTGCGTCCAGACTGGTTATTGATAAAGGTGTGCACAGTGCTTGTGAAAGTGTCATCAATGTGGGTAATTGAAAGGATACCTGTCATAAATTGGCTTTTCAGCTATTATTAACATTAGAGTGCTAGTTTGTTTGTATTTATTAGTATCAGGTACGGTTTCAGGAGGAGGCTATAGTTATAAAACATCATGCAACAATTTTAGGTACCTCTGTCCAGTCATACAGGTCATCATTCTGTGGAGATAAGGCACAGGTGGATAAGAGTCAGTTGAGTCATGCCCCCTCGCGGGCTTTTTACCTTGATAGTTATGGTCACAGATGGTGGTTGCCAAGGTGTGAATACTATGCTAATGTGCCACCAGCTACTTGCTTCCATGTTAGCTAGCAGGGACTGTATCGTAGAGGATCAGTGTACCTATGGTCCTCCGTGGATCATCATATTGGGATTATATGAGAGGCATTGTCACATTAACGTCTTATGTGTACAACATTAGTGATCATGAGGCAAAACATCAAACATTATCACATATGTGTATGTTGCTCCTATTTTATAGTCACAGAACAGTGGGGTAACCCAAAATTAACCGGAAGGACCTGGGTAGCTTATGATACAGACAAACAATGGTCCGATCGGAAAAAGCAACAAGAGGCATAGGAGAACTGACTTTATCTAAAGATCTCCTACCAATTATATGGAAAAGAAGAAAAACTGTCTTGTAGATTCAATCCACAGTTATGAGGTTAGGGCAGCAGCCAAGATTTCAAAAACAGAAGATTAAGACACATACACATAATTGCATTTCTGAAAGTTTAGTTACATCACTTATTAGTCAGTTTCAAACAACATTCCTATTTACACATTATATCGAAAACTCTCAGCTCCACAAATGGAGAAAGTGATAATGATGAGTGCTCAGAGAAGGTGCTCCTGTGGATAAGGAGTTGAAAAAGAAAAAGAAAAAAAAGGGGAGGGTCCTTCAGACCTTTTCACAAATCATATTGTTGTACATGGAAGCCTGACCGGTATACAATTTCTAATAACATATATTGCATCTAGAAGTGGTCGAGTTGCTAAATAACTATTGCCACTCTGTACAGATGTCCAAATGATGAAGGCTTAATAAAAGAGTGTCGACGTTTTGACCTGACACCTGGGGAGGGAAAGGGGCCACTGAATGCCTCAAACGCAGGTCTTCATCAGGACTAGGAAGGTGAAGGAGCAACCTGGATGCTGAAGTCATCCAACTGAGAAAATAGACCTGTATAATTCTATTAAGCTAAAGGGCCCAAAAGCTCCACTCTGATGGGTGAACAATCTCCACTTCAATATATGATCATATCAGTGATCATAATGGGGAGAACACAACAATTCTGTTCAATATGGGAAGTTCACACATGATTGCACTTAGACTCCGAAAGCACAGTGTTATTAAAATAGAAGTAATGGAGGTAAAGATCCAGGCAGTGACAACTGTGAATTATGGCATAGCAGCATTACATTTGCTAAATCAGGTAACTCTCTATATAGCTGATGTGAGCAATGTTCCCATGTTTGACAGTGGCTCCTGGGTGAGCAAATCCTCTGCTATTAATAAGGTGTTTTAGTGGCTGGAAAACACTACAATGGTAAGAGATCTGCAATATGTTGATGCACTCAACACCCATGGTGTACATTGGGTTGGTTCCTCACAGAAGACTTGACAGGATGACTTCCTGTTTCTGTCTTTTAGATATTCTAGTTTAAGTATATTAGCCTTCATTATGGTTGTTGAGGGTGTGCCATGGTTAAGCATTAATATAATTCAGTTGTTTTTTTAATAGAATTCTTCTAATGACTAAGGGTCCGATTCCGATTTCAGACGGAAGGCCTCCGAACGACGGTCGGAGCCGTTCCGCCCTCATCAGAACGTGCTGGCCAGATTCCTTTCCGACCGAGCCATTCTGATGGGCTCGGTCGGAAAGGAATCCGACTCAGATTTCCGGATGGCTTACGACGGGCTCGGAGAGCCCGTCTGCCGTCCGTAAATCCTTCAGTATTCCCCCTTCTGCCTCTTTACGACCGAAGGAGTACAATGGCAGGTTTCCACTGCCTTTTCGTACCGGTATTTCTGGCATGAAAAGGCAGTCGGAAACTGTCTTTGGGGGCCCCCAGAAGGGCTCCCATGGGTGCGAGGGTGCCGAATGGCGGCCTGGGGGCACCTTTGTTGCACCTCTGTTGATCCCTGCACCCGGTGGCAGGCACCTTGGGGTGCCGGCCACAGGGTGCAGGGATGAACTGCACACCTCCATTTCACAATGCGGGCATGCATTCCGCTCAGAATGCATGCTCCCATTGTGTAACATACGAGTGCGACCGAACAGGTTTCGGTCGCATCGTACTTAAAGGGCCGAAACCGATGACAGTAGGTCGGTCGGTCATGGTTCCTGACCGATGTTGGACGTACTCAGGTCCGTACGACATTGGCATCGGCCCCTATGTTGGATAATCATCAGCGCTTAACCTAGGTGGTGTCCCTTTCCAATACTGTCCATCAAATAGATTCAGGAGACTATTAGAAGGTTAGTGAAGAGGACAGTACCAGTTTAAAGCCACTTGTGACAGCATAAGACGCATGTAAGGAATCTTTGTTAGCCACACCAGTGAACACCTCTAATATTTATTAACCTAGCCTCATTTAGCGACAAGTATCGACTCTTGACCCCAACTGAGATGGAGAGCATCTTGGTGAGTATCATCATCAGAGGGTTGACCACCATGTTTGAAAACAAAGGCACTTGGAGAGGTAGGCTATGGTCATTAGAGGTGGTTACTTGTACTTCTGCTAAACTGAAAGCAATTGTGGACAGTCTTGGTCACTTTTATAAAAGGGTTCAAGTTTCATTCAATTCAATTCACCTTAATTAAGTAGCAAGAACCATAAAAGCAAACAAATAAAACAATATATAAAATGTACAATCTGTCATAAATTACGTGTCAAGGCATTTCCGTATTCTTGTATCAGCAGAGAAGTAACGACTAACAGCATGGCACAGTAACAGCAAAAGAAGAATATGTAAATACAGAAGTGCAGGTCTACATTGTGCAAATCTGGAATTTTTTAAGAATGGGTACAACAAGCTTCTTACGCAGAGATATAAAAAATTTACAGAAAAACATAAAGTGCATGGTGCATTGTAATGATACATTATCACAAGAACAGGGGGCAATACTGTTAAGTAACCTTCTGCCCAAAGGAAAGGATGAATAATATTGCACACGTCCCATCTTAAATCGTATTAACAAATGACAATTCAATGTATGTGGAGCACAGGAACGATAAGGCTCCATTTTGTTAGTTGTCTTAACTACAAAATGCAACTTGACAGATGATTTAGACAGCTCAAAAAGTTCTCCATCATACGTTCTGTGTTGATAAAAGGTTGTCTTTGCCCATAACTCATCCTTCTTGGTAAAGTCTCAAGGGAGTCATAGTTGTCTACAGAGAGATTTAATATAGCCAAGCTATGTCGACTCACCATCCTTAGATAAAGATCTTTAATCATCAATATGTTAAATGTAGTACTTGGAGCATCCATAACAGAAGTGGTGAAAGTAGTTTCGTATCAGTTAGATTAGAAACCCCAAGCTTCTTGTGACAGGAAAAGTGTGGACAAGACTGTAGGCCAACTAGAAGTTGCTGACAATTTATTTTCCTCCGTCTGCATGGGAGCAGGGTTAATGTGTCCCCATACACCCACCACATAACAGGCCACAAAGATACATTTTGACTAGTACAGGGTCAACATGTTGCTCAAATATGAATTTATCTGAAAGAACTGAAAAGACAAGAGGTGTTCAGCAAAACAGGAAAAATGCAGCGGCCGAAAGAGTCTTTACAGAATGCGTCTGAGGAAAGTCTCACGGTGTGCAAAGTTTCGGTTGATATTATATACATCTCATGATGTACAATACAGTCATTTGTGCATTCCTGAAAAGGATCTCAGTCATAAATTAACACGTTTGGGCATCTGATAAGGACACAGATGGCTCTAGACCTCGGGGTGGGGGGGGGGCTAGTGTGGGCCAGTGTATATGTGTCCATATGTCCAGCATATGGAGTGCGTGATCTCTACGTGTAGTGTGCATGTCATGTTGGAAGGGTTGAGAATCTTTGGGCTGTTTTTAGACTGGTTAGTGCAGGTACCGGTGAGCTGTTACCTGTGTTTTTGGGTGTCGCCAATTTTAACAATGTATACTGAAAGGGGTGTGAAGGTTGTGTGTGGACCCCTGTAGGAGACTGGAGGAAAATGGCTGGAACTGTGCCTGTTTGCAGTGTTTTTTCAGTCAGGGATCTCATTGGGGTTTTATGTGCTCAACCTGATGGAGGTGACGCTAATGAATTTGATGAGTTTTCTATGGACTGGGGTCATGTGATCACTGGGAAGCCGTTCTATGGCTTCTGTGACCAGGATGCGACCATGACTGGGATGGGGCCTCTCACTTCCATGGGCAATGTTCCATGATGCCCTGTGAATATCAATCGACCGGTGGGTGCGCGGTTGGTGAGCCTATACCTGCACCTCATGCGCGTGCTACGAAGGTCATCGATAGAGACCCTCTTCCCTACATCTGGGATATTTCAGACATGTTGCCTTCGGTGGGAATCAGGAGCTTCTTGTACAATAGTACGCTAATCCTGCTGCTTTCGACAGGCATGTTCAGACGAGGCAACCTTTTAGATGTTTGAAGGAATCTGGGAAGAGGAGAAGAAGGCAGTATGTACGGCCCACAAAGGGGGTCAGGTGTGCCGCCGGGGTGTACTGTATGTTAACTAAACCAGCACATCACCCAGATGGGTTTCTCTATTGATGTGGTGCCAAGTTAGTGGATGGCCGACAGGGCCCTGTGGTCATCTCAACCCCCTTCTGCCAAGTGCTTGGGACCTATGGCTTTCATCACTGGAGCATTTGCCTTGTTTTGGAACTCAAGGGGGCGCCTCCATTTGGAGGAGGGATGAAAACATTTTGAAGAATGAATTCCTTTCGATTGGGGGCATGCCCATATGACTTAGGCGAAGGGGCCTGGGTGCCTGCTTCTATGTACCCGTGGGGGTCACCCTGCTTCCTTGTCAGACTGTCCTCCACCTGGGAGCGTGGCCAGCCAACCCCTCCACCAGGGTATCAACAGCAGTGGGTGGCTCAGGCCCCTGCGGGCACCCCGATGGCGAACTTCAGTGTGTATTCCCGGTCGACATAGTACTGCGACTCCTAGGTTTTCTTGTGAGTAAGTAAAGGTTTGAGTCTTTTCTAATATTGCGTCACTAGTCCTTATTGCTGTAGTGAGCTTTCTGGAGTGGGTATGGAGTGGGTGCTGCACTGAGGTCTTGGACTCACTGTGTACGTGGCTTGTTCTAGGGTTTTTTTGGTAGGTAGGTATTCTGTGGGAACTGCTTTGGTAACATTCTATTCTGTTCGTGGTACATTTTTAGGAGACAATAGTCAGTCCTGTGGTTTCTTTGGTAACAATAGTGGCATTCTTGAACATTTGGAGTTTACCAGCCTTTTGGCTTCCTGGTGCGGGTACTCAGTTCATTCCCTCTGGGGTCCTATGGCTGAGTCCTCACCCAGCTGGGCACCTCTTACATGTCCGTGATCGCTTTGGCCCCGTTGGGGGTGTTTTTACCTGCTCCAGGTCACTACAAGGGGGCACCAGGGTAGGAGACAAGGTCAGTGGCCTATCCATCCTAGGCCCATGGATTTTTTCCGTGTGGCAGGCGGGGACATCTCCTTGGGATGTTACTATGCCAGTCGGGTATGCCGTATTCCTTACTGCATCGCTCGCCTGGGTGCCATATTTGGTGATAGCGAGGGGGCTCCCAGTGCGGGCAATGCACCCCTTGTCATGGTGCCTTCTTCTTGCACCACTTCCTCCCTTGAGGAGGTGCCAGGTTGGTGACAAAGGGTGAACTGGGACTGCCCGTGGTTTGCTGGGTCTCGTTGCTACCCCCACTGCCCCAATACACCTTGGGCCGGCGTCTCACTTATCCTCGGGGATGTGGTGGGTCTGTGGGTATTGCGATCGTGGGTCTCCGGTTCCCTACGCATCCTATCTGCAACTCTTTTGGCTATTTCTACCAAAAGGTGGTGTGTGCTGCGGTCCACTGCAGCTTGAGTTCATACAACTCTAAGAGGTTACCCCGATAGTTCAGACTACCCTTTTGACAAGGGTTTGACGATCCGGGATCACCCTGGCTGGCATTCTCGTGGTGTGTGAGGATGTTGCTGGTTTATGCCCTAGAGGGGAGATTCCAGGGGAGGAACAGGCTACAGTTCCATTTTCGGTGAACTGGATGGACATCCTTAGTGACAATAGGACCCATCCCAATATATTAGTTGGGGAGGCCTGATAGTACAACAGCTGTTTCTTAATCCTATTCCCTCCTACTTCAAGCTCGAGGGGTTCTGTCAGGGGAATCTTGGCCACAGACCCAAGTTTCCCTGCACTTTGATGGTGGTCTTGCATATAGGAATGCTCCTTCCTGTAAGCATGACCTTGCTGCTCCTGTATCCACCAGGAAGTGGTATGATGTCTCACTTATTAGCATTGTGTCCACGGGGTCCTTCTCAGGGTTTTCCTGGGTTGTTAGCAGAGTGAGCACATCTTTAAGTGCCTGGGTGGTCCTTGGTGTGCACTCTCTGCCTTTCCCCTGTATTGCCAGGGCCCACCCTATGCTTTTGCCCATCAGAGCCTTCCTTCCTGATGGTGCTAGCGGTCGGCCCATTGTATTAACAGGGCTATTTTCATATCTCTTAATTGGCCCACATGTCTGGCCTGAATGTAAGTTTTGGTGTTTGCTATGGTGTTGATACCAAATGTTTACCCCTCAGGCCAAGGAAATGCGTGGGCTTTGGCATGGTTGTGCCACTCATGCCAGTGTCTCTCTGGTCTCCAAGCCTGGTTGGGGAACTTCGCTTGCATGTAGCTTAGTGGAGTCTCCATAAATGGATCGGAGAACTTGTTTTAAGGATTTGGATTGTCTTGAGATTCTTTAAATAGTTACAGATCCTACTCTAATTTTGGGAAACAGTGTACAAGAGGTGGTATCGAAAACAATCTACTGGTTACAAACCCTATAAAAAAAAATTGATGCATCAAAATAAGGACATTTAACACTAATCAAAAGACAAATGCAAGGAAATAGTAACAACCTGTAACAGAATGCAATTGTTAATTCAGAGCAGTAGGAGTTGATTTGTAGCAGTGAACTAGCAAATGTTAAATTCTGATCAGTAAAAAATGGTCATTATTTCATGAAGCATAGACTTACTAACATGACATAACATTCAAACATGCAGCATATCACAAAATATAATGGCGCCACAACATCAATAAATGCATAAAATGGAAAATCTAAAAGCGACTAGGAGAGAAAATGGTTGACAGAAAAAATTATCACTTTGTCCAAAGCACATTAACCCCACTACCTAGCGCCTACTGCCCGAGGAGAGGGGATGCACAATGTACAACACAGAGGTAGGTGAGCATGATAGTCTGTCGGTATCGGCTTGGTGGACAAAGATTGTGCTTGAAAAGGAATAACCTGACAGCTATCAGCCGTCTGTGGACAGACACAAGCTACACCTTCTGTCACCAAAGTCCGACTTTTCCCTAATGTTCTGAATTACACCCTATGTCACACCCAGGGGTGGCGCGTACTGACTGCCTGACGCCCAGCGGTCCAAGCGCATAAATCCACCTTTTCACTTCTTTTTGATCCTTCCAGTGGATTTTCTTGATGATAACATTTTTTTTTGTTTTATATAGGCACTTCATATTGAACTGTTACAGAACCTCGATTGAGGTAGACGTTGGAGGATTACAGTGGCAAAAATTGGTTTCATCGCCACATATGCATAACTTTAACATTGTTCACATAACCCTCATTGATAGCAGATCTATTTCCGGCGCTACGTACCTTTTCCCTCATATTTTTCCATGCTTGGCCGGGCATCCCTATGCCTCATAGAGTGGCTTCTCCTGTTGGGCACACCAGTCCACCCCCATGTCTCCACTGTGCCAGCATCGGTGACATGGAGTTCTTTTAGCGGGCAGCGATGTCACTTTTGGCTACCAGCAGTGCCATCCCCAATAATGCCCGGTCAGCCCAGGTCCTTTCCGCACCCTCAAGTACAACCGGGAGAGGTCTATGTTGAGATTTAAGACATCAGAGAGATCAGATACCACCCTGTCCCAATAGCGTGCGATCACTGGATAGGATCACACCACATGAAAGAAATCAGCTGGAGAATGGGAGCAACAGAAACATTACTGGCATGGAAATATCTCAGCGTGGTGTAGCCTGTCTCGGGAGAGTTAAGCAGTATGTAGAAAATGTGTTTGCACTACAAGTAATCGTGAAGATACTGTTAGTACATTGGGGGCTATCACTGCATACCGCCATTTTGAGTCATCCAGCTGGCCAAGCCATCCATCCCAATGCGACTTGAGCACCCTCATTGTGTTTGGGGTATTAATAATTGATGTTCTGTAAATTTGGGAGACTCCACTCCCACCCAATGCCCCCATCATGATCTTCATCTCTACCCGACTGAACGCTGGGATCGAAGTGTCCAAAGAGATGTGTACTTGCAGTGTGTTCTGTTATTGTAGGTATTTGTGAAATTGTGTCCCGGAAAAGGAGTACCTCTGTTGGAGCTCCTGATTGGAATACATAGAGGGTTTGGGGGACTTACTTGTTGCAACAATAGGGGTTCTTGGCACCCAACGACTCTCAACAGGCAAGGGGAGTTCATTCTCCAACCAGTAGTATGCCAGGAGGCCTCTGTGCAGAGTGGTTGAGAAAGGGTGTGGGGCCTCCAATGACGTCTCAGCAATCCAACTGTGGGGGACTTACTTGTTGCAACAGTAGGGGTTCTTGGCCCCCAACAAGAATCAGCAGCCAAGGGGAGATTATACCCCAACCAGTAGTATGCCAGAAGGCCCCTGTGCAGAGTGGTTGAGAAACGGGGCAGGGTCTCCAACGACATCTCTGCAATACTGCTGTACGGAACTTACTTGTCTCAACAATAGGGGTTCTTGGCCCCCAACAACCCTCAGTAGCCAAGGGGAGTTCATCCCCCACCAGTAGTAGGCCAGGAGACGCCCATGAAGAGTGGTTGAGAAAGGAGGCGGGGCCTCTGATGCGGTCTCAGCAATCCAGCTGTGGGGACCATACTTATCGCAATAATAGGGTCTTCCAGCGATGTCTCAGCAGTTCTCAGCAAGCTCAATTCTGCCCTTTATTCTGCCGTTTTCTGCTCGTTTCTGACCTTGCCTCTTGCTGCTCCTTTTTGTCCTTTATTTTCTCTCTTTCTGCTAGTTTCTGACCTGTATTTATATATATATATATATATATATATATATATATATATATATATATATATATATATATATATATATATATATATATATATATATATATATATATATATATATGTATACTTAACCTGTAAAATACCTACATTTTCGTTATAAAGGCATACATGGTTAAGGCATATTCGTGGTAAATAAAATAGTTGTAAAGACTTTCGTGATTAAGGCTCTTTTGTTGTTCCGGCGTCGTTAAGGACATTTGTGGTTTAAGGTGCTTTGGTTCCGTCATACAAGCCCTCAGAGAGTAGGTTACCCACAAACGGAATAGCTGGAACCAACAGCAACAATTTTCTACTGAAACTAGAGGTAAGTGAGCATTGTTATCTACATTTTGCCACATCAGGTATACTTTTATTTTGTGCCCAGTGCCTAATGATATCAGTTGTTGCCTTGTTACTTAAGCTCAGTGTGTGCTGGTGTCATCACTTGTACATAATAAAACCAACAAAGTACAAAATACAAGCACCTAGTTATGTGTTTCTTGGTTTTACATCATGTATCAGGTAGTACTCTTTCCACACTTGGCTGCCCAAACATCTTGTTACGAATTGGAAAACAGACCATGTTGCATTTTAGACCGACGTCAGTGGCCAGACTATGATCATGCAACGAGAGAGTCCAGTCCAGGATAATTGTGATAGCATTTATATAGCGCCTACTACCCCTGAAAAGGCATTGAAGTGCTTTACGGCTTGCAGCACGCTACTCCGGAACCCAAGTTTAGTGGTTAATTTAGTGGTTATTGATAGTCATTGTGATCAGTCATGTGCACTCAACAAACAATTACATGCATTTAAACCAGTTAGTTTGTGATAGATTATATTAATACCACTTAGGTGTGATCATTAGTGAGGGCTAGTTGGTCTCAGTTGAACGGTTGGTGAGATGGATAGGCTGGTGGAGATTAGGTAATGTTAGATTACAGGGATAGGGGTTTAAAGAGGAGAGGTTGTAATCTATGAAATGAGGTATCAGCCAGTTGAAGGATTACAGTAAGAGCGATTAAAGCAGACTGGCATGAGACTGAGAGTATGCTATACTCAGAGATAGAAGGCATGCAGAGGAAGGAAGGTAGAAAGAGGGTCACTCTGAAGAAAGAAAGGAGATGAGTTAAGCTGAAGGAAGTCAAGGTCAATTTTCCCGGCACAGTTTTAGGAGTATTATGGGTGGCTTTCTGAGATAGTCAGGAATCTAAGGATGAAAACTGTTGAAAGAAACAACAGTACTTACAGTTCTCCACGTCAGGGCAGACAGCTGAAACATGCTAGTTGCTGAGTAATGGACGAGACACTGATGCATGCCAGGATAGTGCAATCCAATGTAAGCCACTAATGCCAAGCAACTTGAGTAGTGGCAGTGTGCTAAGAAATGGATACTAATACTATGAGTGCTAAGCATCACTGGCGGCCCTCAACATTTTGAAGATGTCCAGCACCAAGGCTGGGATTGCAGAGCACCTGGCACACTCGCGTGTTCGAAACCTTTTCAAAGAGGGCCTATCTAGAGCATAGTTAATTAAGCTTTGTCGAGGCTGCTCCAAATAACCATGATTTACTAGGTTAACAGATATTTCTCAATATGAGGAACATCAAGGAATCAACACAAATAGTAGGTTTCCAAGTGATAGCAACAGGAATTTCAGGATGCTGACTTGGAATATTGCCTAAGTGAGAAAGAGTTGGAACTTGCATATTCACTTACTCATCCGCCTATTCATTCTTCACAGTGACTCAAGCTCCAGCTCCAGAGATCTTACTGTAACCTACACGACTCATGCTTTAACAGTACATGTTCTATGATTGATGGAAGCTTGCACTAGTCTGAACTGCTGGATTTGTTCTGTGGGAAATGGAAAACTACACTTACTGCTTTCCGTGAGATTGGGAAGCTTACTTTGCTACTGCCAAGCTGTCCCTGTTCTGCGAGGAAGTAAAGTTGCTGTTCTGCTTCCGGTAGGTACTTTTACTGTGATTGGGAAAGCTTTTGCGGATGCTACCCTAGCCGTATCTGTCACCTGGTGTGCAGCTTCCACTGTTTCTGCCAAAGGAGTAGCTTTTTTTTCTAAAGAGGTGTGTTTCCCCATTTTATTTAAATAAAGGATATTTTTAATGCAGTTGCCTAGTATGCCCAGGCCAGTCAGAAGCTTTTGTTGAACCCAAGGCAAAAACTAGTTGGAGAGCCATAACCCAGAGATACTCGTTTCTAGCCAGCTTCCTCTCTTGGCCAAACTGAGTGAACCTGGGCAATTACTTTTCTTATCTCTCCATACTTTTCATATTTCAGAATACCTTGAAATAATTCAGTTCAGGTTGTGAACTGTATAAAAATCTCTCATATATGGCTTAATACACCATAATGTTGTTCCATCTATAACAACAATAAAAGGTTTTGTATAGGAGGCACAAGACATCTGACTTGCCTTTTGGGTCACTAATAACATTGTCATCAGAGCAGAAGAGGGAAAGAATGTAATTTCCAGCCAGGATCTGAATTGCACAATGTCTAATCAGGTACCCGGGTTTCAATTCCAACTTTCAAGCTTGACCAAACAGTTTGAACCTAGGAAATTACCTTTTTTCCCTGTGCCTTCTTTTTCATGATTATCATAGTTGAGAGCATCTTGAAATAATTCAGTTCAGGATGCAAAGTGTACAACAATCACTCTTGTCTTTGGTTTAATAGACTGTAATGTTGCGTCATAATTTAAAAAAAATATTATTTTGTATTTTTCCATGAACAAACAGAAATAACAAACTAATCACAATGCATGCAAGTAAAATCACCATATCATAGTAGAGTAAAGCATCGAAGTACGAATATGTAACATCATCTGTCCATTCAGTCTTCACGTATAGTTCATATATATTTTTATGGAAGCTCTAGCACCCTACCTTCCCACGCATAAGTATTTTACAGTATGTACAATTTATGCACTTCAAACATTGAGTCCATATCATGGAACAATTTTTTTACATATAACACTCTCACTTAGCAGTGTACACAATATAGAAATGCATGATCCGTCGACTCTCAGGAGCTTTCAGACACCTCATTACTGGTGTTTTTATCTGACTTTATCATTCTACAGAAATGGCCCTCAGCCAAGCATTGTCAGTAGGAACACTTGTAGATAGTCAGCAAATTGTTATAGGCTGTTTTCCGAGGACCAGCACCAGCATAACATATTTATATTACATTTTACTTAATGGTGTTATGGAAGCAGACCCAACACACACTGCTTCAGTGTGGCCTCTATACTTATCAACATCACTTTTTCTAGGATTGTACGAAGGCATTTCGCATTTCCTAATGGTGCTATTCACAGTTTCAGGTTTAAAAAAAATGCTAAATGACTTTCTGAAATTTACTAAATGCATTTTCGGTGGTTCAAAATGTGAATTTTATCCAGTAGAGATTGCATTTTAGAAATTGCTAAATTGCAAATATGGATTTCCAAATAGCGATTTGCTAACACCATGTGCAAAATGTCCATTTAGGAAATGCAATTACCATCAATCTGTATCAGGCTGTAAGCAGGTGCAAACTACAAACAGGCACCCAAATGCATCGGGATCTTTCAGAATGGTGGCTCTGTATGTCTTGGCGAGGAGGATGAGGATTTTGACTGGTAGGCAGAGAAGGAGGGGGTGACAGTAGAGGATATTTAGGGTGAGAGTCACCCTGTTTGAACAGAGTGAGGAGAAGATATTTGAGAAGTACAGACTCAGTAGTGAGTTAATCCCAGAATTAATTGATGAGTTACAACCTCAGCTACAGACCCCTACACTCAGAAGCAAAGCAATCCCACCACCTGTGCAGGTATTGTATTGTTTACACCTTTTAGCTTCAAGCAGTTACCAGGGGGAAACGCCGCCAAATTTTACTGCTCGCAACTTGCTCTGGGCCACTGTTGCAAACTCTGCTGCACCTTGTTGGGGCCCTTGAAGTGACCTGCACGCTGCACAATTTTGGGAGGACTACACTTCCCAGGGCACCGAGCGCACAGCGGCAGGAGACGCCCGCGTCACGGCAACAGCGAGATCACGCCACCACGCCCATAAAGCGGGGGTCTTGCCATCGCTCTGCGGGAAACGCTGCCAAATTTTACTGCTCGCAACTTGCTCTGGGCCACTGTTGCAAACTCTGCTGCACCTTGTTGGGGACCTTGAAGTGACCTGCACACTGCATAATTTTGGGAGGACTACACTTCCCAGGGCACAGAGCGCGCAGCAGCAGGAGCCGCCCGCGTCAGGGCAAAAGTGAGATCACGCCACCATGCCCATAAAGTGAGCTCTACCCACCGCTGCGTGGGACGCGCGCAGGCGTGCCGGGCGAAGCCCGGGCCAAGGGCGGGCCCGTGTGATCCCGCCAGAGCCCGGAAGAGGCTGGGCTGGGCCACGGTATTGACATTTTGATTTTAATATATTTGTTATTGGCATAGGCATAACCAGATATGTGAAAACGGACATTGAGAGACTTGCATTATAATCTACTGTATACGTGTACTAACAGGGGGAGTAGTAGGAGTAAGCAAAAATCATTAACTGGACAGGGGGTGGTGGTGACTCTAGACGCATTCATTCTGAGGGCGGAATCGGCCTTAATACATGAAACCGCTCTAACAGAGCAGGCTGTCCCACGAGCCGCTAGCGGGAATGTCCCGATCACAAAATTACACCTCAGATCTGCCAGTTTCTAGATTTGTAGAAGGAGCTAAAACCCCTCCATTAGAAAAAGGCCGTTCACCGCCTACGACTCCACAAGTAGAAGCCTCACCAGCTTTACTGGTAGCAACATCAGATCCACCGGAGCCATCAAATTCAAATATAAAATCGAACGTCTTGATGAGGGGCCAAAAAGTAAAGATTAGTCAGGGGAAAGGACCAGCCCTCCACCTAAAAAAAGGAGGGGACAGGGAATAACTGTTCATAAATTAGTCCCCCCTAAGCATAAAGGCTTAGGATTGGTGACGGAGAAGGGAGTTACAGTACAATCACAGGTATGTCCATCGATCCCAGTTGATAATTTGGTAGTTGGGGGGTTTCCGACTATGAATCAACTGGAATTCTGGGAATAACTGGAGGGCACAATGTCTGCTATAATGAGACCCCTGATAAATAAGATCTCCTCTATTGAGGAAAGGTTACTTAGTCTGGAAGGAGCTGTAAAGCGCTCACTAGTCCCCTCACAGGCTATAGTGCAGAAAAGAGGTGAAGCTGAAGAGATAGGTTGTAGAGGAGGGCCCACGGAAAATAACCCCCAGGGAATTCCAGCAATCGGAGTGTTGCAGTATATACATACACCTGACCCACTGCCCACAATTAATTCGGAGACGAGAGCTGGGGCGCCGACTGCCACAACATTGACTTCCCAACAGTATCATCATGTCCCTACAGCTCAAGGCCAATATGGTAACAGAGGGGATACTATACAGGCAACACAGGCAAACCAGGCTAGGGAGTTACATGAATTTAATAAGACCAAGTATGGAGGGAGGTAACTTATCAGAGCCAAGGCAGTTGCACCTCCCCCCGCAGGCTACTCCATACACCGTTATCCTAACTAATGTACCTATACTTCCACATGGAGAACTAGAGCACTGGTCTACTCGGAAAAATAAAGCACTACACTTCCTGACAGCGAAGACCGGATATACAAATACCTTCTTCACCGAATTGAAGATGGTGCGCCGTATCCTGTGGGTTGGAGGTTCCCCTAAATCGTTGCCGGGGAATTGTATTGTGATTACTTTTAGGTCCCCAGTTTTGGTTAGGAACATGCTGGATATTATCCGATCAAGAATTGGGGGATACGTGTGGTCCCCCTAGGTTTTTTCTATCAACCTACATTGGTTTCCCAGCGTGCTCCAACAGTAGAAAACACTAGAGATGCCCTACAACAGAGATATGGTATCCCAATATCTAACTTCTTTAATCCCATCCGCAGTTTGGATGGGGTTGATTGACTGACGCTACCTGCTGATATAGCAGGAGGTAGGGGAGAGCATTGAGCTATTAGTCCACTAGGTATGTCCCCCCAGGTTGAGTTACATCTACGAGAGGACCCAGTGGGGGTTTCACCTTCAGAGTGCTCAGAGCAATATACTGGTGCGAGAGGTATTTATGCGAGTTCAGTTCCCATATTAGAACAACACAAGGATATTAATGGATCATTGGTGTCACCTAGAGGGAACCCAATCATCGAAGGGGGACTAACTCTTATTAACCCTCTGCCCAAACCGATTTCAAATATTAGCTTTGTTGTTTCGTCGAACATAGCAGGTTTACGCTCAAAATTACAGAATCCAGTATGGGAAGCACTCATTGAGAATACAGATATCCTATGTTTGCAGGAGACCTGTGTAATTGAACCCATTCACATAAATGGTTTTAAGACTTACCACACTCAGGCAGTGAAACCCCTGGGAGGGAGACCAAAAGGAGGCATCTCCACTTACATCTCCAACACGATGCCCCTAAGCAATATACATTTTTATGAGGGAGACTATCATTACCACCTTGTAGAACTAATACTAAACATAACACATCGCATTATATTGATCAACTTCTATAATAACGCTCTTCAAGATGGTTTAGGATTGGTAGTAAAGAACATCATGGAGAATTTAAAAGGCATGTGCATTAGGAAAGGTAGAGATACTATGTTTCTGTTGATGGGAGATTTCAATTGTGCTCTATGTAATTACACTGACGACAGAATGTGTGGTTTGTCTAATGAAGTGGATAACAGTACTAATTTTAAGCATTCCAAAGTGGGGGATTTATTTAATGGGCTCATTTTTAACATGGACCTTGGCTACGCAAATGATTTATTGGCCACTCCACGTTGTATGCCCCCCACTTATAATGGGAGAGGGTTTGCAACCACAATTGACTTCATATTGATTTAGTTGTCTTATGCGCATTCGGTCATCTCTTTTGAGGTGGGCAACATTGCCATAAGTGATCATTTCCCCCTTTTTTTAAAGCTCAAGTTGCCTATTTACAGACCCGAAAAGTCCACGCAACCAACTTGTATGCTGGGGAATG
The DNA here is from genome assembly GCF_964204655.1 of Triturus cristatus. Taxonomy (NCBI): domain Eukaryota; kingdom Metazoa; phylum Chordata; class Amphibia; order Caudata; family Salamandridae; genus Triturus; species Triturus cristatus. Next base: position 1,050,161,241 of record NC_140589.1, read on the forward strand.
TAGCACTGAGCAAAACAAATGGCTATTCATTAAAGTGGGTTCCTGTGGGTGCAGATCTTCTGACTAAAAACGTGATAGTCAATTGTAAGTTTGCTCTGGATACTTGCCTGAGCGACGTTGCATCTGAGATTGCGATCGTGCATGCTTTTAACAATATCACTAAGGAGGTTAAAAACTTGTTAACAGTACAACAAAGGAAAAAACTGATATCTCCAGAACCTTTTCTGAGACTCTTCCCTGTGGGCGTGCTTTGCTCCGCCGCCCTCCTTGTGGGTTCTCGCTTTGGCCGGGCTGTGCTCCGCTGTCCCTCCCTGTGAGCTTCTCCGTGTGGCCGGGCTGTGCTCTGCTGCTCGCTGCATTCAGGACGACATCCCCCAGCAGCCCCGCCGGCATTGTGGACGCCGACGCGTAAAGATCGGGGCGGAACCTCGTCCCGCGGGACGCGCGCGGCACGCCGGGCAAAGCCCGGGCAAAGGGCGGGCCATCTGTGTCCATCAGGGGCCAGAAGAGGCCGGACTGGGCCAGCCCCTTGACATTTGCAGCAGGACACAGGACTTAAATTATCGCTAAGTGAGCCGTAAGGCACTGATTGACTTAACTAGTTGTCTAGTGTTATTACTTTGCTGACTATAGTGTGGCACCATTCCCTTCGTATCAATAGTTACCTTCTTCCCGCCACATGGCCAAATGTATTGCTAACTCTAAAGGGGGGGGGTGGGGCAGGGGGTGTAGGGACATTGGATGCTTTTCTTAAACGGGCAGAATCAGTTGTGGCCAAGGAGATAGAACTAGTCGAGAGGAGGTTATCACTCGATCCACTTGGCCAAAACCCAAATCAGATACCAACTATAGAATCAATAGGAGCCATCCAGATTCCCCTCCAATCCCCTCAAGTATTAATCACACCCTCTAGTGATGCCGTGACATCAGTGTTACATACAACTAACATTTCCTGTTCATTTACACCCAGTCCCCCTCCTTCACCTCCTAATACACACACCAGGCAGTCATGGGCTGCACTCGACATTAGAGCTAAAGATCTGCTGGGGAAGCGGTAGGCGAATAGTGCTCCAAGGGGAAGTAGGCAAAATGCGAAACAAGCTAGGAAAAAAAATTCTACCCTTGGGCTGGGTAGTCAAACAGAAAGTTTAACGAATCAGGAAAACCACCCTAAGACCCAAGGAGGGGGTAATTTAATTACACTCGTAACAGATAATTCTACGGAGGGTAATAAATTCAGAATTCATAGGGAATATGGAGGAGCGCCTAAAGGCACTTATCAACCCAGTGATGGACAAACTTGACTCAATCGACTGTAGACTAAAAGTCCTTGAAAGACACGTATTAAGTCAACAGGGGCCCACGATTGGGACAAAACTGACAGAAGCACGCTACGCCAGTGCCCCCACGCCTATATTTACAGCCACTAGCTCGAGCGAACCCATAGAACCTATAGTCGCTCAGGTGACACAACCACCAAACATCTCAACTTCAGTTAGTGGAGTTAAGCCTGGTTGTGGGGGACCTAGGGGTAGTTTACATCATATAGGTTACATTCCACCGAAAGAAACTAGTCTCCATCTCCCCCCAGAGGCGTGCCCGTATTCCATCATTCTGGCAAACGTCCCTAAAACCTTTGATGGCAAAGAGGAACACTGGTCTAAACTTAAAAATAAAGTACTCCATTTTTTGAACAACAGAACAGTGTTAGGTGAACATCTTTTTAACAACTTTAAGATGGTAAGAAGGGTGGACTGGGTGGGAAAGACCAGGAAGGGTATGGAGGGAGATTGTGTTGTTGTGAGTTTTGGATCCCCCCAATTGGTAGATCATATTTTGAGGCAGGCAGGATCATTAAGGATACATCAAGATCGCATCAACATACTACCACTGGGGTATTTTTATCCACCTATTAATACTGCCGCCATTAGCAGGAGAGACCATGTCATCCGGGCTGACCCTTATATTAGTTTTACACCAGTGAGTAATAGATTTCAGGTTCTTAGTTCACTGGACACTAATGACTGACTCTTACACAGACAAGATCAGGACCTACGAGGAATTAACACAGCTAACCCCCATAGAGTGAGTCTAGCATCTGGAATAGGCCCACATGAAACAATTCCTCCTGTATTGACAGATAAAGCTCAGATAAGTGGATTAACCAATATCAATAGTCCGAAGCAAGAGGTTTTCCAATCAGGGGGTAATGTAAGTGGAGGCCCACAGGATGTTGAATTAAATGGTACCCAAAATAGGGATGTTGATTCTGCTTTTTCATCATTGGTCTCCTGGAATGTGGCAGGGTTTAGAAACAAGGCAGTGTCATCTGACTGGTTAACCTTTTGTCAAGAATTCCTGTCATGCGAGGGGAGAAAAACGGTAACCAGCGAAAACGGACTACATCTCCCAGGATGCTTAGCGGTTGAGAGGTTATGTAAACAGGAGAGCTGTTACATAACTCAAGGAAAACACGCCCTTATGTAAAACAGGAGAGCTGTTACATAACTCAAGGAAAACACGCCCTTATGTAAACAGGAGAGCTGTTACATAACTCAAGGAAAACACGCCCTTATGTAAACAGGAGAGCTGTTACATAACACAAGGAAAACACGCCCTTATGTAAACAGGAGAGCTGTTACATAACTCAAGGAAAACAACGCCCTATAAAGGGAGGAACCGGGAGGTACAACGCTGTTGGATATTGTGTTTACACCGACGTACCTGCTTAGTGAGGAGCAGTGTTCAGGAGTGGTGCTCCAGTAAGGCAAGAACGGAGGTAGGTCGAGTCGTTACTCCCTGGGCCGTGTCTTGCCCCATCGTCACCTGTGAAGGACCCGGAAGCTCTACCGGATAACCATTGAGCTTCGCTTTTTGACTCGGCTGAGTCAAAGCGCAGTGGCGCTTTTGCTGGTTGGAGTCGTAACTCCCAGCCCGACCAGAGATACAGGGACTGCCAGCTGTAACGCACACCAGGAGGTGTTTGCCGCGTTACAGACTCGGAAGTCCACAGGATCGATCGAGCGGCTGCTCTCGGTTCAGTCTTCTTTGCTTGTGATTGGGGTATCGGTGACGCATCACCAGGAGGTGACTCCGCGTCCCGGTGCAGTCTGAGGAAGAGGTTGAGCGGCTGCTCCCTTCAGGTAGAGACCCCGGCTGGGTGTTTCCCTGACTCCTCGATTCTCCCCAACACTCTTCGTGCCCCTCACAGCCTACCGATTGGCATTGTCGGCCATTTCATTTCTGCCCTCTGTTGGCATACGCCGGGATCGGCGTATATGCAGACGACGGTTAGGACCATCCGTGCTGTGGGCTGGTAACGTACTTAGCCTGGAGGATTCCAGTGACTATAACCTTTGTTTATTCCTTGTATTATTTTTGCCTTCATTAAAATAACTAAACCTTCAGAAGTGGTTGCGTTCTCATTATCGTGTCTGTTAAACGATCCTGAGACGTTCAGGGCGTTACAAAATATCCGACCTTAATAACACTAACTGTCTCCCGGTCGATAACAGACATGGCAACACTTGATGATGTGCTGGCTGCTTTAGCGACCGTGCAAATTGAATTGGCTGCCTCCAGGCAAGAAACAGCCGATGTAAAAGCCAGACTGGATGCTATCCAATTGGTCCCGCTCATGCCCAGCACCTCCCTCACAAACCAGACCCCTGCGGTAGTAGTGGAAATGCCGGTAGCCGTCCCCTTGGCAACACCAGAGAGGTACAGTGGGGATCCTAACACAGTGCAGGTATTCCTCACACAAGTGGCGCTACATTTATCATGCAAACCAAGGGCGTTCCCCACGAGTCAGGCTCGTGTGGCTTTCCTTATATCCTATTTGGCTGGAAACGCGGCACAATGGGCCGTACCTCTGGTGAGCAGGGACGACCCAATCTTATGTGATTGGGGTGCTTTTCGCGAGGAATTCCTGAAGGTCTTCGACAGAAGGGCTGACTCGTACACGGCGGACCGTGAAATGCTTGAGTTGAGACAGGGATCCAACGACCTGGTGCAGTATCTCAACGCGTTCCGAAGGCTGGTTGCGGAAACCAAGTGGCCTGTTGCTAAACAGACGGCGCTCTTCCATCACGGGCTGTGCGATGAGCTCAAGGACGCCGTGGCTCATATTGACCCACAACCCAAGACATGTGAGGGCCTTATCAACCTGGTATTACGGCTGGAACATAGGCTAAGTGAAAGAAAGGGGGATCATGGGAGAAAAGGAAAATCCCTTCCATCCTATGTGACAGTGGGAAGTCCTGAAACTTCCACCACATCCAAGGGAGAACCCATGGACATCGGCGCAATACGAGCGAGCCTCACAGCCACGGAGAAAGAGTCACCCCGTAAACAAGGATTGTGCCTATATTGTGGCAAAAAAGGCCACTACGTACGTGAATGCCCTGCCAAACCGAAGACGTCACGTTATCGGGCCAACCGGTCGGTAACAGCCGTGGTGGACGTACCGGCGGAAAACTAGAGGACTCCCAGACCAAAGAAGGGGCATCTCGGAGTCACTCATCCATCCCTTCACTTTCCAACTCGGTCACTAAGGGACAACGACACCTGTTTCTCACGGTGCACGTGGGAGTGCATGACCAGTGGATACCCGTTGTGGCCATGGTGGATTCAGGGGCCACTGGCATGTTTATGGACCACAACGAGGCATGCAGGCTAGGGCTAGTGCTTCTTCCCAAAGCTGTACCCGAAGACGTCTATGCTGTAGACGGAAGGCGATTGGTGACGGGGCCCATCGGGCAGCACACGGGGGTCCTTCCGATGAGATGTGGGAGGAACCATTTGGAACAAATCGATTTTAACATCATCCGAGCGCCCCAATACGGCGTCATATTGGGATTGCCGTGGCTACAGAAACACAACCCCTCTGTGGATTGGCCAACACATCGCATCGAACTGACGTCACCGTATTGCATCCTGCATTGTGGAATAGGAACGGAATCCCTTGACGCAGATGAGAGCGGGAGTCAGACGGTGGCTACAGCGGCAGAAAAAGATGTGGCTCTCCCCCAGGCTTATCACAGTTTTGAGGATGTATTTGATGAGGTGAAGGCGGAAGTGCTACCACCGCATAGACAGTTTGACTGCCAGATCGACCTGGTGCCAGGGGCCAGCGTTCCCAGCGGCAGGCTGTATGCCCTGACGGAGCCTGAAAACGTGCATCTCCGGGGGTACCTGGATAAACTCCTCAAGCTAGGATTCATCCGCCCGTCCAAGTCTCCGGCCGCCTCGCCACTCTTCTTCATCCCGAAGGCTAATGGGGAGCTGAGAGCCTGTGTGGACTTTAGGGCATTGAATGCGATAACCGTAAAGAATCGGTACCCCTTGCCTCTCATCAGTGTACTCCTGGAACAGGTCAAGAAAGCTCGTATCTACACCAAGTTGGATTTGAAAGGGGCATACCATCTGGTGCGCATGAGGGACGGAGACGAGTGGAAGACCGCCTTTAAGACCAGGTTCGGCCTTTTTGAGTACCTCGTCATGCCGTTCGGTCTGTGCAACGCCCCGGCAGCCTTTCAGTACTTTTTGAATGAGGTATTCAGAGAGGAATTGGATATCTACGTGGTCGTATATATCGACGACATCCTCATCTATTCGTCCAGTGTGGAGGAGCACGTACACCACGTCAAAGCTGTGCTCCAAAAGCTGAGGGAAAACATGCTGTTTTGTAAACTCAGCAAGTGTGACTTCCACGTCACATCCGTGGAATTCCTCGGAGTGATGCTGAGTCCAGAGGGACAGGAGATGGCAGAACGAAAGATCAAGGCGGTGAAAGAATGGCCGGTGCCCCAAAGCGTGAAGGACGTCCAAAGTTTCATTGGCTTCGCCAACTTTTACAGGCGGTTTATAGATGGATTTTCAGGATTGGTGGCCCCAATCACACAGCTACTGAGGAAGTCCAAGGAGTTTGTCTGGTCCCCTGAAGCGAACAAAGCCTTTGAGGCCCTGAAAAGCGCCTTTGGTAAGGCACCGGTGTTGGCTCACCCCGATCCGGATCTCCCCTACGTGGTGGAAGCGGACGCATCGGATGTGGCGCTGGGGGCTATCTTGTCCCAACGCAACCACGACACAGGGGTGCTTCATCCCGTTGCGTACATGTCCCGCAAACTCAACGACGCCGAACGCAACTACCATATTGCGGAGAAGGAGCTTCTCGCAATCAAGGACGCCTTCACCGAATGGAGGCATTGGTTGATGGGGGCAAGACATGTGGTATCGGTGTACATGGACCATCGGAACCTACAGTTCATGACGGCCACAAGACACCTTTCTCCCAGACAGCTGCGGTGGATGATCTTCTTTGCGGGGTTCAACTTCCGCATCACATATCGGCCGGGGACGGAAAACCGGAAGGCGGACGCCCTGTCCCGTCAATCTGCAGTTAAGGAACCATTGCCTGCGACCGAGCATTCCATCATTTCCCCGAGGATGGTATTGGGGGTTATCCAACCGGATACTTTCCTGAGGGGAATAAAGAGAGGGATCAGGTCATTCGCATGGCGGAGGTGGCTCCTCAGTCACAGAGAATGGCAGCTGAAGGACGGGATACCCCTGAAGGGCAGGTGCCTATTGATACCCACGCCTAAGCTAAGGAAACAAGCATTTATCTGGTGCCATGACTCTCCATGCGCAGGTCATTTGGGCTTTGAAAAACGGTGGCTAGCATGGGACGGCATTTCTGGTGGCCAACCATGAGAGTGGATGTCAGGAGGTGGGGACAGGAGTGTCCTACGTGTGCTACCATGAAGGCCGACCATGGCCGAACCCAAGGGCTCTTACATCCACTTCCGACCCCGGATAGACCATGGGATAGCATATCACTGGACTTCGTGGTGGGCCTACCGGTAGACCAGGGGATGACGGCAATACTGGTGGTGGTGGATTACTTGACGAAAATGGGGCACTTCATCCCCTGCAAGAGAGTCCCTACGGCCGGGGAATTGGCGTCACTACTCCTAAAGAATGTGGTACGACTGCATGGATTACCTGGGGTGATCGTGTCGGACCGGGGGTCGCAGTTTACTGCGCAATTCTGGAAGACTTGGTGCACTGCGCTGCATGTTAAGACCGCCCTGTCCACCAGCTACCACCCTCAAACGGACGGCCAAACCGAGCGCCTGAACCAAACGCTCAAACAGTATCTGCGATGTTTTGTGGACCAGGGCAGGGAAGAATGGGTCGACTTGCTATGGGTTGCAGAGATCGCCTATAACAACACCACTCACAGCTCCACACAGTCATCTCCGTTCTATAGCAACTATGGCCAACATCCCAGGTTCTTGCCATTTCTACATCCGTTCAGAGAGGACAGGATTCCCGCCACAGCGGACAGGGTGGCACACATAAAAGACACGTTGATGCGCTCAAGGGCTGTCCTAATAGAGGCCAAGAGAAGATACAAGGCTGCGGCAGACAGGAAGAGAAGGCCCGGGCCACTGTACCGCACTGGAGACTACGTCTGGATATCCACAAGAAACATGAGGTTTCGAAAGAACAGTGTGTTCCATCCCAAGTACATGGGCCCCTATCGAATTACCAAGTGTATGGGTCCCGTGAACGTGAAGGTGTGCTTGCCCCAGTCATTGCGGATACACCCTGTCTTTCATGTATCATTGCTCAAACCAGCACCCTCCAAGCCGTCTGGGACACCTAGGCCGGTATGCGTGGAGTCGGAGGTGGAGTATGAAGTGTCGGGCATACGGGCGTCCCAATGGCGCAGGGGGAAGCTGTGGTACCTGGTTGCGTGGAAAGGCTATGGCCCGGAGGAGCAGTCATGGGAACCGGCTGAAGGGGTTCATGCTCCGCGCTTGGTCTCCTTGTTCCATCGGCGTTTTCCTGCCAGCGCTGGACCCGTGGGGAGCCGCTGAGAGGGAGGATGTACTGTCAAGAATTCCTGTCATGCGAGGGGAGGAAAACGGTAACCAGCGAAAACGGACTACATCTCCCAGGATGCTTAGCGGTTGAGAGGTTATGTAAACAGGAGAGCTGTTACATAACTCAAGGAAAACACGCCCTTATGTAAAACAGGAGAGCTGTTACATAACTCAAGGAAAACACGCCCTTATGTAAACAGGAGAGCTGTTACATAACTCAAGGAAAACACGCCCTTATGTAAACAGGAGAGCTGTTACATAACACAAGGAAAACACGCCCTTATGTAAACAGGAGAGCTGTTACATAACTCAAGGAAAACAACGCCCTATAAAGGGAGGAACCGGGAGGTACAACGCTGTCGGATATTGTGTTTACACCGACGTACCTGCTTAGTGAGGAGCAGTGTTCAGGAGTGGTGCTCCAGTAAGGCAAGAACGGAGGTAGGTCGAGTCGTTACTCCCTGGGCCGTGTCTTGCCCCATCGTCACCTGTGAAGGACCCGGAAGCTCTACCGGATAACCATTGAGCTTCGCTTTTTGACTCGGCTGAGTCAAAGCGCAGTGGCGCTTTTGCTGGTTGGAGTCGTAACTCCCAGCCCGACCAGAGATACAGGGACTGCCAGCTGTAACGCACACCAGGAGGTGTTTGCCGCGTTACAGACTCGGAAGTCCACAGGATCGATCGAGCGGCTGCTCTCGGTTCAGTCTTCTTTGCTTGTGATTGGGGTATCGGTGACGCATCACCAGGAGGTGACTCCGCGTCCCGGTGCAGTCTGAGGAAGAGGTTGAGCGGCTGCTCCCTTCAGGTAGAGACCCCGGCTGGGTGTTTCCCTGACTCCTCGATTCTCCCCAACACTCTTCGTGCCCCTCACAGCCTACCGATTGGCATTGTCGGCCATTTCATTTCTGCCCTCTGTTGGCATACGCCGGGATCGGCGTATATGCAGACGACGGTTAGGACCATCCGTGCTGTGGGCTGGTAACGTACTTAGCCTGGAGGATTCCAGTGACTATAACCTTTGTTTATTCCTTTTATTATTTTTGCCTTCATTAAAATAACTAAACCTTCAGAAGTGGTTGCGTTCTCATTATCGTGTCTGTTAAACGATCCTGAGACGTTCAGGGCGTTACACCTTTCTTGATAGCAAGGACCTAATACTATTCCAGGAAACCTGGTTGAATGCAATAGAATTCAGACCAGGATACCTTAGTTTTAACGTTCCTGCTATCCCTAGCCTCCGTGGCAGAGCAAAGGGGGGACTCTTAACATGGGTCAGACAAGATAGCAGGTATAATGTTAATCAACTGGATTCAAAAAGCAGCGACATATTATTAATTCAAGTTCAGTGTCCTGGATCGAAGGACCTTTTTGTTTTTAATGTCTACTCAAGAGGGATGCCGGGGGGAAAGTCTTCAAACACTGTTGAAGAATTAGATGTACTCCTCGAGATATATTGCAAAAAAGGTAATATTATAGTTGCGGGCGATTTTAATTGCTGTTTCGAACCTCTAGACAGTAATGATGTTGATCTTACCCTAGAAGAGGACCGTTCATGGAATATTCCCCAGCTGACACTTCTGCCTATTAAAAAATGGACAGAGGCCGCACTGCAGTTAAAGGTCCTATGTGTCGGACAGGGGTTACGAGCAATCAATGGTAGATCTGCTTCTGATAAACATGGGGCTTTCCCGTTTAGTAATGGTCTACGAAAAAGCCGCATTGACTACATACTTACCAATAAAGAGAACTGGCCCAGTATCAAGGACATGATGGTAGTGGAAAGGGTTGAAAGCAGTGGCGGCTGGTGACATTTGAAAGTGGTGGGGCGTAAAACAATGGGCCTACTGTAATGTTGCGACCGAGCGCAAACCACCTACGGGGTTTCTGGGGGTTCTCCCCGTGAAAAATTTGAAAAAAGAGTGGGAAAATGGTGCATTTTAAAGCCAATTTGAGATAGCAGGAAGGTTATTAAAGCAATTGTGAATCTGTTCTAACAAAGACAGTGAATGGCTCAGCTGTGGTCGAGTTCTTCCTTTTATTTGTTAACTTGCCCACATATAGTCTCATACATTCCCAGTACCATCACTATCTTTTGTCTCCATCTATTCACCTTTCTTGCCATCCGTCCATCCCTCTTTCTCTCCATCACCCATCCATCTTTTCATCTCTCCCGTCCTTCCTTCCATCTCTTCTTTTCTCCCAGATCTCTGCTCCGGACCCTTGAACCTGCCTAGTTATGCTGTGAACTATGTAAAATAAATATTTTGAACAAGAGATCCGCTAGGACACAACACAGCGACTGCCCAAAATGCACAACATGCCAGACTGGGTATCAAGTTCAGGTACAATTTAACACCTACACAGCCGTTTCTTTTGGGGGGCCAGGTAAGAATGGGTTTTAAAAACTGTGGTGACCTTTTAAAAAGCAGTAAAGTTTTGACATCAGCCATAAGTCTGCACTTCGTAAGTCAGGTCTCGTAGTGCACAGTGGCGAGTGCAGAAAGGCGCCGTTGTGTGTGTGCACAGACGTGTAGGCCTATACGTTATTACAAATGCAGCGTAGAACCCAGCAAGTCTTCATTAACAACCACTTTTCAAGACGCTTGAATAATAATAAAAACAAATCTTTTACAGTCACTTTTCTTTTCCTCCCACAAGCACAACTAATTAACCCACTCGTTGCCAGGGGAGTACAAGTTTGCCGTATGCGATCTCTTTGTGTTTTTTGTGTTTGGCTAGGCTTTCATCTCAGGGATTCCCTTTATGGCGAAAGGAATCCATACAACCCCACCCCCCTCACTAATTTGCTGATCCCACTACAAGGGAATGATTATCCGTCAGCTTCCTCCCTCCTCCACCCCCTGCAAACACCCTCATACCCAGAGAAGAGAGGCACATGGGAAAATCACGTTTTAATCACTTCTGTTTAGGGTCACAGGGTGACAGTATTTTTCTCAACAGAGCTGAGTCTTTCATGTTTCGCAGCGTAACCGCCGCATGCCAACCACTAAAACAGAAGGCCAACTCACACATGAATACATGGTTCAGCACAGGCCCACTTCCCCAGACTGTACATTTCTGTTACCAGGGTTTCCATGTCAAACTTGTAGCGTTTGTGTGAAATATCATGTACCCGCGACAAATGGCCACAGCATATTGAGTCACGGGGGAGGCGGGAGGCTTTATTTAGGAATACCAAGGAATTGGTAGAAAGTGCTTCATTTTTGCAGCCTAACCAGACCCCCAAGCTTCAAAACCAATCGTCAGGATAACATACCATGCGCAGTGACAGAGGCTTGAAACACGATTCTCGTACATAATGTTTTTCTGGGCACTGTCGATTGCAGCATGCATTACGCCTAAACTTGGAGACATGACTGCTGTACTTTCAGATGCCGAGGATGGGGGTCAGTACACAATTCCAAACAATCCGAAGCTTGCTTGGCAGAGAATTCTTGCTCGTGAGGAATTTAAGCAATTATGCAGCCTTCATCTTCATCTCTGTGCTTCATGTAACTCCCTGCTTCGTTCAGGCTGAACTGGACTAGATGTGAGAAGGTCAGGAAATCACGAGAGGGGTTTTATCCAACACACATGATCACTTTCTAAACCCATCTTGAGAAAATCATCGCTCTCACCCTGCCGGGGGCTGTGGCGCATCTTTGGAGAGCACAAGTTATCTTGAAAAGATATAATGTGACCCAGACTTACAACAGAGAGGACATTTCTCCAGCACTGCGAGTAACGAAGTGGTATTTATTTGCATAAGTTGATGAATTCACATAGTGACTTTTAATTACAGATTAAATTACAGTCGCGGACAGCATTATGGGCAGGGGGGGGGGAAATGGGGTCGTCCGTCGTCAGGTGGGGTATGGGGGGAGGCGGGAGGGGTTTAATAATTATTAACTTACTTCAAAATATAAATAAAACTTTTAACTTACTGAGCTTCTGGATGGGTCCGACGACTTCCGACTCCCGCCGTCCGATCCTGCGCTAATTCCTGCAGCTCCTTGTCAACTGGAAAGGCCGCCTCGCTCCTCGTCAACTGGAAAGGCCGCCTCCCTCCCTCCACCAATCTCAATGCTGGTGAGGCGCTGGGGAGAGCGCCCCAGCCGCGCCATTTTCTCCCGCATAGGGAAAAAGAGAGAGTGGGCGGTCATGCTAGAGGGCAGGGGGGGAGTGGCTTACCCACTGTTGTGGGTATTGACTGTTTGGTAGGCTCAGGGCCGACGGCCAAACAGTCAGTACCTACAACAGTGGGTAAGCCACTCCCCCCTGCCCTCGAGCAGGACCCGCCCACGCTCCCGCCCCCAACCAAGCACAGAGGCACTTCTGCTTTCTCGCAATGCGAGAAGGCAGAAACATAAATGGTCGTTTTTTTACCATTTATGTTTCTGCCTTTCTCGCACCGCGAGAAAGCAGTGGGGCAACGCCCCAACGCCCTAATGGGGGAGCCGCCACTGGTTGAAAGTGACCACGACCCCCTACTTCTATCAATTAAGCTATTTAAATCTTACTGTCAGGAGGTTTCTCCTGTAAAGGCTGACATTGTCCTATTAAATGATACAAGACGCATTAAATGGGCAAACTGTTTAACCCCTTCGCTGCCAGGCCTTTTCCCCCTCCTGTGCCAGGCCTTTTTTTGGCTATTTGGGGTAGTGCGCGCTTAGGCCCCTGTAACTTTTTGACCGCATTAGGTAGCCACGCCAAATTTGCGTCCTTTTCTTCCAACATCATGGGGATTCTAAAGGTACTCAGGGTTTGTGGATTCCCCTGGAGGGGTCACAGAAAAGAGCCAAAATACAGCAAAATTTTGGGCTTCTTTGGAAAAATTGGAAAAACGGGCTGCAAATGAAAGCATCTGGGTTTTTCCCTGCAAATGTTATCAAAAAAGGGTTTGTGGGGTTGAAATCACCATTTTCCCAGCTTTTCGGGGATACTTGACTTTTGTCAGAAACCCAACATTTTTTACAGTTTTGGCATTTTTCTGGGACATAGTCTATTTTTGCTATTTTTTGTGCTTTTGACCTCCTTCCAGTTAGTGGCAGAAATGGGTACAAAGGCAATAGTGGATCCTGGAAAGCTATACATTTTCGAAAAGAAGACAACATTCTGAATTCAGCAAGGGGTCATTTGTGTAGATCCATCAAGGTTTTTTTATAGAAACAAACAGTTAAATGTAGGATAAATTGAAATTTAGTTGAAAAAAACAGCCTTTTGTGTCAACGTTTTCACCTGTAACTTCTTCTAATTATGACAGCTCTTTGAAAGCAATATACCGTTGCATCCGCTGGACATTACTGGTTGTAGGGATATATAGGACTTGTAGGTTCACCAAGAACCCGACGAACCCAGAGCCAAAAACTGAGTAGTAACTTGCAATGGTTTTTTATTATGTACCGGGTATATAGTAATTATTCTGTAAAAAAGTGTACATGGAAAAATCGGTATGAAAGACACCTATGTATTTCTGAAATGGGAACAAAATATAGAGTTTAGAAACAGTAGATATTTGCACATTTCTGAAATTGGGAATACTCATACTAGCATGAGAATTATCAGTCATTTTTTAGAATGACTTCTTTTTTACACAATATCTTTCATTTGGAAAGCAGAAATGCATGGAAAGTCAATAGATAATAACAGTTCCTTTACAAATCTGAATTACCCTAAGTCTCCCGATAAAAATGGTACCTCACTTGTGTGGGTCGGCCTAGTGCCCGCGACAGGAAATGGCGCAAAACGCAACCTGGTCACACCTCAATTTCGCAGTGAAAAATGACCCTTTTTTGGAAAAATGACTAGCTGTAGTTTTTGAACCCTAGCTCTGCGGGCACCTTGGGAAACCTAGCAAACCTATACATTTTTGAAAACTAGACACCCAGGGGAATCCAGGATGGGGTGACTTGACTGCCTCCCACCAGGGTCTGTTACCCAGAATCCCTTGCAAACCTAAAAAATTGTCAAAAAAAACACATTTTCCCCACATTTCTGTCGTGGAAAGTTCCGGAATCTGCGTGGATCCACAAATTTCCACCCACCCCGCGTTCCCCAAAGTCTTACGAGAAAAACGGTACCTCACTTGTGTGGGTCGGCCTAGTGCCCGCGACAGGAAACGGCGCAAAACGCAACCTGGTCACACCTCAATTTCGCAGTGAAAAATGACCCTTTTTTGGAAAAATGACTAGCTGTGGTTTTTGAACCCTAGCTCGGCGGGCACCTTGGGAAACCTAGCAAACCTATACATTTTTGAAAACTAGACACCCAGGGGAATCCAGGATGGGGTGACTTGACTGCCTCCCACCAGGGTCTGTTAACCAGAATCCCTTGCAAACCTAAACAATTGTCAAAAAAACCACATTTTCCCCACATTTCTGTCGTGGAAAGTTCCGGAATCTGCGTGGATCCACAAATTTCCACCCACCCCGCGTTCCCCAAAGTCTTACGAGAAAAATGGTACCTCACTTGTGTGGGTCGGCCTAGTGCCCGCGACAGGAAACGGCGCAAAACGCAACCTGGTCACACCTCAATTTCGCAGTGAAAAATGACCCTTTTTTGGAAAAATGACTAGCTGTAGTTTTTGAACCCTAGCTCTGCGGGCACCTTGGGAAACCTAGCAAACCTATACATTTTTTAAAACTAGACACCCAGGGGAATCCAGGATGGGGTGACTTGACTGCCTCCCACCAGGGTCTGTTAACCAGAATCCCTTGCAAACCTAAACAATTGTCAAAAAAAACACATTTTCCCCACATTTCTGTCGTGGAAAGTTCCGGAATCTGCGTGGATCCACAAATTTCCACCCACCCCGCGTTCCCCGAAGTCTTATGAGAAAAATGGTACCTCACTTGTGTGGGTCGGCCTAGTGCCCGCGACAGGAAACGGCGCAAAACGCAACCTGGTCACACCTCAATTTCGCAGTGAAAAATGACCCTTTTTTGGAAAAATGACTAGCTGTAGTTTTTGAACCCTACCTCTGCGGGCACCTTGGGAAACCTAGCAAACCTATACATTTTTGAAAAGTAGACACCCAGGGGAATCCAGGATGGGGTGACTTGACTGCCTCCCACCAGGGTCTGTTACCCAGAATCCCTTGCAAACCTAAACAATTGTAAAAAAAACACATTTTCCACACATTTCTGTCGTGGAAAGTTCCAGAATCTGCGTGGATCCACAAATTTCCACCCACCCCGCGTTCCCCAAAGTCTTACGAGAAAAACGGTACCTCACTTGTGTGGGTCTACCTAGTGCCCGCGACAGGAAACGGCGCAAAACGCAACCTGGTCACACCTCAATTTCGCAGTGAAAAATGACCCTTTTTTGGAAAAATGACTAGCTGTAGTTTTTGAACCCTAGCTCTGCGGGCACCTTGGGAAACCTAGCAAACCTATACATTTTTGAAAACTAGACACCCAGGGGAATCCAGGATGGGGTGACTTGACTGCCTCCCACCAGGGTCTGTTAACCAGAATCCCTTGCAAACCTAAACAATTGTCAAAAAAAACACATTTTCCCCACATTTCTGTCGTGGAAAGTTCCGGAATCTGCGTGGATCCACAAATTTCCACCCACCCCGCGTTCCACAAAGTCTTACGAGAAAAATGGTACCTCACTTGTGTGGGTCGGCCTAGTGCCCGCGACAGAAAACGGCGCAAAACGCAACCTGGTCACACCTCAATTTCGCAGTGAAAAATGACCCTTTTTTGGAAAAATGACAAGCTGTAGCTTTTGAACGCTAGCTCTGCGGGCACCTTGGGAAACCTAGCAAACCTATACATTTTTGAAAACTAAACACGCAGGGGAATCCAGGATGGGGTGACTTGACTGCCTCCCACCAGGGTTTGTTACCCAGAATCCCTTGCAAACCTAAAAAATTGTCAAAAACAACACATTTTCCCCACATTTCTGTCGTGGAAAGTTCCGGAATCTGCGTGGATCCACAAATTTCCACCCACCCCGCGTTCCCCAAAGTCTTACGAGAAAAACGGTACCTCACTTGTGTGGGTCGGCCTAGTGCCCGCGACAGGAAATGGCGCAAAACGCAACCTGGTCACACCTCAATTTCGCAGTGAAAAATGACCCTTTTTTGGAAAAATGACTAGCTGTAGTTTTTGAACCCTAGCTCTGCGGGCACCTTGGGAAACCTAGCAAACCTATACATTTCTGAAAACTAGACACCCAGGGGAATCCAGGAAGGGGTGACTTAACTGCCTCCCACCAGGGTCTGTTACCCAGAATCCCTTGCAAACCTAAAAAATTGTCAAAAAAACCAAATTTTTCCCACATTTCTGTCGTGGAAAGTTCCGGAATCTGCGTGGATCCACAAATTTCCACCCACCCCGCGTTCCCCAAAGTCTTACGAGAAAAACGGTACCTCACTTGTGTGGGTCGGCCTAGTGCCCGCGACAGGAAACGGCGCAAAACGCAACCTGGTCACACCTCAATTTCGCTGTGAAAAATGACCCTTTTTTGGAAAAATGACTAGCTGTAGTTTTTGAACCCTAGCTCTGCGGGCACGTTGGGAAACCTAGCAAACCTATACATTTTTGAAAACTAGACACCCAGGGGAATCCAGGATGGGGTGACTTGACTGCCTCCCACCAGGGTCTGTTACCCAGAATCCCTTGCAAACCTAAAAAATTGTCAAAAAAAACACATTTTCCCCACATTTCTGTCGTGGAAAGTTCCGGAATCTGCGTGGATCCACAAATATCCACCCACCCCGCGTTCCCCAAAGTCTTACGAGAAAAACGGTACCTCACATGTGTGGGTCGGCCTAGTGCCCGCGACAGGAAACGGCGCAAAACGCTACCTGGTCACACCTCAATTTCGCAGTGAAAAATGACCCTTTTTTGGAAAAATGACTAGCTGTAGTTTTTGAACCCTAGCTCTGCGGGCACCTTGGGAAATCTAGCAAACCTATACATTTTTGAAAACTAGACACCCAGGGGAATCCAGGATGGGGTGACTTGACTGCCTCCCACCAGGGTCTGTTACCCAGAATCCCTTGCAAACCTAAATAATTGTCCAAAAAAACACATTTTCCCCACATTTCTGTCGTGGAAAGTTCCGGAATCTGCGTGGATCCACAAATTTCCACCCACCCCGCGTTCCCCAAAGTCTTACGAGAAAAACTGTACCTCACTTGTGTGGGTCGGCCTAGTGCCCGCGACAGGAAACGGCGCAAAACATAGTGAGGTGACATCAAAATTGCCTATCTCAAAACCACCTGGTTTTGCAAGGGGGGTCTCTTGGGTTTTTGGCCCGGTGCACGGCGGCCATCTAGGGAAACCTACCAAACCCATACATTTCTGAAAACTAGACACCCGGGGGCTTCCAGGGAGGTATGGCTTGCGTGGATCCCCCAACGTTTCCTTACCCAGAATCCCCCGCAAACCTCAAATTTACCTGAAAAAAGCACCTTTTTCACACTTTTTTGTGTGGGAAACTTGTGGCATCACCGGGCTCACTCAAATTTCACACCTCCCAGCGTTCCCCTGGGTCTCCCGGTAAAAATGGTGCCTCACTTGTGTGGGAGGCCCAAGTACCCGCGACAGGCAAGGGCCCAAAACGTAGTGATGCAACATCAACATTGCCTATCTCAAAACCACCTGGTTTTGCAATGGGGGTCTCTTGGGTTTTTGGCCCGGTGCACGGCGGCCATCTAGGGAAACCTACCTAACCCATACATTTCTGAAAACTAGACACCCGGGGGCTTGCAGGGAGGTATGGCTTGCATGGATCCCCCAACGTTTCCTTACCCAGAATCCCCTGCAAACCTCAATTTTAGCTGAAACAATCACTTTTTTCACACTTTTTTGTGTGGGAAAGTTGTGGCATCACCGGGCTCACTCAAATCTCACACCTCCCAGCGTTCCCCTGGGTCTCCCGGTAAAAATGGTGCCTCACTTGTGTGGGAGGCCCAAGTACCCGCGACAGGCAAGGGCCCAAAACGTAGTGATGCGACATCAACATTGCCTATCTCAAAACCACCTGGTTTTGCAAGGGGGGTCTCTTGGATTTTTGGCCCGGTGCACAGCGGCCATCTAGGGAAACCCACCAAACCCATACATTTCTGAAAACTAGACACCCGGGGGCTTCCAGGGAGGTATGGCTTGCGTGGATCCCCCAAAGTTTCCTTACCCAGAATCCCCTGCAAACCTCAATTTTAGCTGAAAAAATCACTTTTTTCACACTTTTTTGTGTGGGAAAGTTGTGGCATCACCGGGCTCACTCAAATTTCACACCTCCCAGCGTTCCCCTGGGTCTCCCGGTAAAAATGGTGCCTCACTTGTGTGGGAGGCCCAAGTACCCGCGACAGGCAAGGGCCCAAAACGTAGTGATGCGACATCAACATTGCCTATCTCAAAACCACCTGGTTTTGCAAGGGGGGTCTCTTGGGTTTTTGGCCCGGTGCATGGCGGCCATCTAGGGAAACCTACCAAAACCATACATTTCTGAAAACTAGACACCCGGGGGCTTCCAGGGAGGTATGGCTTGCGTGGATCCCCCAAAGTTTCCTTACCCAGAATCCCCTGCAAACCTCAATTTTAGCTGAAAAAATCACTTTTTTCACACTTTTTTGTGTGGGAAAGTTGTGGCATCACCGGGCTCACTCAAATTTCACACCTCCCAGCGTTCCCCTGGGTCTCCCGGTAAAAATGGTGCCTCACTTATGTGGGAGGCCCAAGTACCCGCGACAGGCAAGGGCCCAAAACGTAGTGATGCGACATCAACATTGCCTATCTCAAAACCACCTGGTTTTGCAAGGGGGTCTCTTGGGTTTTTGGCCCGGTGCACGGCGGCCATCTAGGGAAACCTACCAAAACCATACATTTCTGAAAACTAGACACCCGGGGGCTTCCAGGGAGGTATGGCTTGCGTGGATTCCCCAACGTTTCCTTACCCAGAATCCCCTGCAAACCTCAATTTTAGCTGAAAAAATCACTTTTTTCACACTTTTTTGTGTGGGAAAGTTGTGGCATCACCGGGCTCACTCAAATTTCACACCTCCCAGCGTTCCCCTGGGTCTCCCGGTAAAAATGGTGCCTCACTTGTGTGGGAGGCCCAAGTACCCGCGACAGGCAAGGGCCCAAAACGTAGTGATGCGACATCAACATTGCCTATCTCAAAACCACCTGGTTTTGAAAGAGGGGTCTCTTGGGTTTTTGGCCCGGGGCACGGCGGCCATCTAGGGAAACCTACCAAACCCATACATTTCTGAAAACTAGACAACCGGGGGCTTTTAGGGAGGTATGGCTTGCGTGGATCCCCCAACGTTTCCTTACCCAGAATCCCCTGCAAACCTCAATTGTAGTTGAAACAATCACTTTTTTCACACTTTTTTGTGTGTGAAAGTTGTGGCATCACCGGGCTCACTCAAATTTCACACCTCCCAGCGTTCCCCTGGGTCTCCCGGTAAAAATGGTGCCTCACTTGTGTGGGAGGCCCAAGTACCCGCGACAGGCAAGGGCCCAAAACGTAGTGATGCGACATCAACATTGCCTATCTCAAAACCACTTGGTTTTGCAAGGGGGGTCTCTTGGGTTTTTTGGCCCGGGGCACGGCGGCCATCTAGGGAAACCTACCAAACCCATACATTTCTGAAAACTAGACACCCGGGGGCTTCCAGGGAGGTATGGCTTGCGTGGATCCCCCAACGTTTCCTTACCCAGAATCCCCTGCAAACCTCAATTTTAGCTGAAAAAATCACTTTTTTCACACTTTTTTGTGTGGGAAAGTTGTGGCATCACCGGGCTCACTCAAATTTCACACCTCCCAGCGTTCCCCTGGGTCTCCCGGTAAAAATGGTGCCTCACTTGTGTGGGAGGCCCAAGTACCCGCGACAGGCAAGGGCCCAAAACGTAGTGATGCGACATCAACATTGCCTATCTCAAAACCACCTGGTTTTGCAAGGGGGGTCTCTTGGGTTTTTGGCCCGGTGCATGGCGGCCATCTAGGGAAACCTACCAAAACCATACATTTCTGAAAACTAGACACCCGGGGGCTTCCAGGGAGGTATGGCTTGCGTGGATCCCCCAAAGTTTCCTTACCCAGAATCCCCTGCAAACCTCAATTTTAGCTGAAAAAATCACTTTTTTCACACTTTTTTGTGTGGGAAAGTTGTGGCATCACCGGGCTCACTCAAATTTCACACCTCCCAGCGTTCCCCTGGGTCTCCCGGTAAAAATGGTGCCTCACTTATGTGGGAGGCCCAAGTACCCGCGACAGGCAAGGGCCCAAAACGTAGTGATGCGACATCAACATTGCCTATCTCAAAACCACCTGGTTTTGCAAGGGGGTCTCTTGGGTTTTTGGCCCGGTGCACGGCGGCCATCTAGGGAAACCTACCAAAACCATACATTTCTGAAAACTAGACACCCGGGGGCTTCCAGGGAGGTATGGCTTGCGTGGATTCCCCAACGTTTCCTTACCCAGAATCCCCTGCAAACCTCAATTTTAGCTGAAAAAATCACTTTTTTCACACTTTTTTGTGTGGGAAAGTTGTGGCATCACCGGGCTCACTCAAATTTCACACCTCCCAGCGTTCCCCTGGGTCTCCCGGTAAAAATGGTGCCTCACTTGTGTGGGAGGCCCAAGTACCCGCGACAGGCAAGGGCCCAAAACGTAGTGATGCGACATCAACATTGCCTATCTCAAAACCACCTGGTTTTGCAAGGGGGGTCTCTTGGGTTTTTTGGCCCGGGGCACGGCGGCCATCTAGGGAAACCTACCAAACCCATACATTTCTGAAAACTAGACACCCGGGGGCTTCCAGGGAGGTATGGCTTGCGTGGATCCCCCAACGTTTCCTTACCCAGAATCCCCTGCAAACCTCAATTTTAGCTGAAAAAATCACTTTTTTCACACTTTTTTGTGTGGGAAACTTGTGGCATCACCGGTCTCACTCAAATTTCACACCTCCCAGCGTTCCCCTGGGTCTCCCGGTAAAAATGGTGCCTCACTTGTGTGGGAGGGCCAAGTACCCGCGACAGGCAAGGGCCCAAAACGTAGTGATGCGACATCAACATTGCCTATCTCAAAACCACCTGGTTTTGCAAGGGGGGTCTCTTGGGTTTTTGGCCCGGTGCATGGCGGCCATCTAGGGAAACCTACCAAAACCATACATTTCTGAAAACTAGACACCCGGGGGCTTCCAGGGAGGTATGGCTTGCGTGGATCCCCCAAAGTTTCCTTACCCAGAATCCCCTGCAAACCTCAATTTTAGCTGAAAAAATCACTTTTTTCACACTTTTTTCACACTTTTTTGTGTGGGAAAGGTGTGGCATCACCGGGCTCACTCAAATTTCACACCTCCCAGCGTTCCCCTGGGTCTCCCGGTAAAAATGGTGCCTCACTTGTGTGGGAGGCCCAAGTACCCGCGACAGGCAAGGGCCCAAAACGTAGTGATGCGACATCAACATTGCCTATCTCAAAACCACCTGGTTTTGCAAGGGGGTCTCTTGGGTTTTTGGCCCGGTGCACGGCGGCCATCTAGGGAAACCTACCAAAACCATACATTTCTGAAAACTAGACACCCGGGGGCTTCCAGGGAGGTATGGCTTGCGGGGATTCCCCAACGTTTCCTTACCCAGAATCCCCTGCAAACCTCAATTTTAGCTGAAAAAATCACTTTTTTCACACTTTTTTGTGTGGGAAAGTTGTGGCATCACCGGGCTCACTCAAATTTCACACCTCCCAGCGTTCCCCTGGGTCTCCCGGTAAAAATGGTGCCTCACTTGTGTGGGAGGCCCAAGTACCCGCGACAGGCAAGGGCCCAAAACGTAGTGATGCGACATCAACATTGCCTATCTCAAAACCACCTGGTTTTGAAAGAGGGGTCTCTTGGGTTTTTGGCCCGGGGCACGGCGGCCATCTAGGGAAACCTACCAAACCCATACATTTCTGAAAACTAGACAACCGGGGGCTTTTAGGGAGGTATGGCTTGCGTGGATCCCCCAACGTTTCCTTACCCAGAATCCCCTGCAAACCTCAATTGTAGTTGAAACAATCACTTTTTCACACTTTTTTGTGTGTGAAAGTTGTGGCATCACCGGGCTCACTCAAATTTCACACCTCCCAGCGTTCCCCTGGGTCTCCCGGTAAAAATGGTGCCTCACTTGTGTGGGAGGCCCAAGTACCCGCGACAGGCAAGGGCCCAAAACGTAGTGATGCGACATCAACATTGCCTATCTCAAAACCACCTGGTTTTGCAAGGGGGGTCTCTTGGGTTTTTTGGCCCGGGGCACGGCGGCCATCTAGGGAAACCTACCAAACCCATACATTTCTGAAAACTAGACACCCGGGGGCTTCCAGGGAGGTATGGCTTGCGTGGATCCCCCAACGTTTCCTTACCCAGAATCCCCTGCAAACCTCAATTTTAGCTGAAAAAATCACTTTTTTCACACTTTTTTGTGTGGGAAACTTGTGGCATCACCGGGCTCACTCAAATTTCACACCTCCCAGCGTTCCCCTGGGTCTCCCGGTAAAAATGGTGCCTCACTTGTGTGGGAGGGCCAAGTACCCGCGACAGGCAAGGGCCCAAAACGTAGTGATGCGACATTTGGGATAGGCAATGTTGATGTTGATGCTGGGAGGTGTGAAATTTGAGTGAGCCCGGTGATGCCACAACTTTCCCACACAAAAAAGTGTGAAAAAAGTGATTTTTTCAGCTAAAATTGAGGTTTGCAGGAGATTCTGGGTAAGGAAACGTGGGGGGATCCACGCAAGCCATACCTCCCTGGAAGCCCCCGGGTGTCTAGTTTTCAGAAATGTATGGTTTTGGTAGGTTTCCCTAGATGGCCGCCATGCACCGGGCCAAAAACCCAAGAGACCCCCCTTGCAAAACCAGGTGGTTTTGAGATAGGCAATGTTGATGTCGCATCACTACGTTTTGGGCCCTTGCCTGTCGCGGGTAGTCGGGCCTCCCACACAAGTGAGGCACCATTTTTACCGGGAGACCCAGGGAAACGCTGGGAGGTGTGAAATTTGAGTGAGCCCGGTGATGCCACAAGTTGCCCACACAAAAAAGTGTGAAAAAAGTGATTTTTTCAGCTAAAATTGAGGTTTGCAGGGGATTCTGGGTAAGGAAACGTTAGGGGATCCACGCAAGCCATACCTCCCTGGAAGCCCCCGGTTGTCTAGTTTTCAGAAATGTATGGGTTTGGTAGGTTTCCCTAGATGGCCGCCGTGCACCGGGCCAAAAACCCAAGAGACCCCCATTGCAAAACCAGGTGGTTTTGAGATAGGCAATGTTGATGTCGCATCAC
Organism: Triturus cristatus; assembly: GCF_964204655.1. Lineage (NCBI taxonomy): Eukaryota > Metazoa > Chordata > Amphibia > Caudata > Salamandridae > Triturus > Triturus cristatus. Next base: position 1,050,184,405 of record NC_140589.1, read on the forward strand.
TTTGTTTTGGGCCCTTGCCTGTCGCGGGTACTTGGGCCTCCCACACAAGTGAGGCACCATTTTTACCGGGAGACCCAGGGGAACGCTGGGAGGTGTGAAATTTGAGTGAGCCCGGTGATGCCACAACTTTCCCACACAAAAAAGTGTGAAAAAAGTGATTTTTTCAGCTAAAATTGAGGTTTGCAGGGGATTCTGGGTAAGGAAACGTTGGGGGATCCACGCAAGCCATACCTCCCTGGAAGCCCCCGGGTGTCTAGTTTTCAGAAATGTATGGGTTTGGTAGGTTTCCCTTGATGGCCGCCGTGCACCGGGCCAAAAACCCAAGAGACCCCCATTGCAAAACCAGGTGGTTTTGAGATAGGCAATGTTGATGTCCCATCACTTTGTTTGGGGCCCTTGCCTGTCGCGAGTACTTGGGCCTCCCACACAAGTGAGGCACCATTTTTACCAGGAGACCCAGGGGAACGCTGGGAGGTGTGAAATTTGAGTGAGCCCGGTGATGCCACAACTTTCCCACACCAAAAAGTGTGAAAAAAGTGATTTTTTCAGCTAAAATTGAGGTTTGCAGGGGATTCTGGGTAAGGAAACGTTGGGGGATCCACGCAAGCCATACCTCCCTGGAAGCCCCCGGGTGTCTAGTTTTCAGAAATGTATGGGTTTGGTAGGTTTCCCTAGATGGCCGCCGTGCACCGGGCCAAAAACCCAAGAGACCCCCCTTGCAAAACCAGGTGGTTTTGAGATAGGCAATGTTGATGTCGCATCACTACGTTTTGGGCCCTTGCCTGTCGCGGGTACTTGGGCCTCCCACACAAGTGAGGCACCATTTTTACCGGGAGACCCAGGGGAACGCTGGGAGGTGTGAAATTTGAGTGAGCCCGGTGATGCCACAACTTTCCCACACAAAAAAGTGTGAAAAAAGTGATTTTTTCAGCTAAAATTGAGGTTTGCAGGGGATTCTGGGTAAGGACACGTTGGGGTATCCACGCAAGCCATACCTCCCTGGAAGCCCCCGGGTGTCTAGTTTTCAGAAATGTATGGGTTTAGTAGGTTTCCCTAGATGGCCGCCGTGCACCGGGCCAAAAACCCAAGAGACCCCCCTTGCAAAACCAGGTGGTTTTGAGATAGGCAATGTTGATGTCGCATCACTACGTTTTGGGCCCTTGCCTGTCGCGGGTACTTGGGTCTCCCACACAAGTGAGGCACCATTTTTACCGGGAGACCCAGGGGAATGCTGGGAGGTGTGAAATTTGAGTGAGCCCGGTGATGCCACAAGTTTCCCACACAAAAAAGTGTGAAAAAAGTGCTTTTTTCAGCTAAAATTGAGGTTTGCAGGGGATTCTGGGTAAGGAAACGTTGGGGGATCCACGCAAGCCATACCTCCCTGGAGGCCCCCGGGTGTCTAGTTTTCAGAAATGTATGGGTTTGGTAGGTTTCCCTAGATGGCCGCCGTGCACCGGGCCAAAAACCCAAGAGACCCCCCTTGCAAAACCAGGTGGTTTTGAGATAGGCAATGTTGATGTCGCATCACTACGTTTTGGGCCCTTGCCTGTCGCGGGTACTTGGGCCTCCCACACAAGTGAGGCACCATTTTTACCGGGAGACCCATGGGAACGCTGGGTGGTGGGAAATTTGAGTGAGCCCGGTGATACCACAAGTTTCCCACACAAAAAAGTGTGAAAAAAGTGATTTTTTCAGCTAAAATTGAGGTTTGCGGGGGATTCTGGGTAAGGAAACGTTGGGGGATCCACGCAAGCCATACCTCCCTGGAATCCCCCGGGTGTCTAGTTTTCAGAAATGTATGGGTTTGGTAGGTTTCCCTAGATGGCCGCCGAGCACGGGCCAAAAAGACAGTTGACCCCCTTGCAAAACCAGAACGTTTTGACATTGTTTCTACAACGTGAGAATTTCGGCACAATATTGCATGGACAATGTGACAGATATTTTGAGGTTTGCAGGACATTGAGGATAAAAAACCTTTTTGTAATTCACAAGAGAGACATCACCATGAACTCCCATGGGTTTACGACAATATCTACACTTGGTGGGTTATTTTTACATGGAACATACACCTTGGCAGAGAAACTAAAAAGACAAAGAATCCTGCACAGCCACCTATTCCTCAAACGCACACACATACTGGTTGGATTGTGCACGAGGGCGAGTGATGGTTCAGTATATTACATTTTATTAACAAGAGATTTCACAAAAATGAAATGCACTGTCAATAATTCAATGGAGAAAAAACTGAACCAATGACTCGCAGCTCGTGAGCTGTAAAGCCACGGCAAGGCACCAACCGCTTTACAGGCCATTCACACACCTTTCATATGTGATACACACAAGACCATTCGCACCACCAGGCACAAAAACAACACATTACAAAATTCACAAAAGGGACAAGGTACACCCTGCTTCAGAAAGGCAAATATTACTGCACAGCCATCTAATCCTCAAGCACACACACATACTGGTTGGATTTGGCACCAGGGTGAGTGATGGTTCAGAATATACAATTGTATTAGCAAGTGATTTCACAAAAATGAAATGCACTGTTAATAATTGAAAGGGCGAGAAACTGAACCATTGACTCACAGCTCGTGAGCTGTAAAGCCACGACAAGGCACCAACCTCTTTACAGGCCATTCATACACCTTTGATACTCGTGAGATATACAAAACCATTCACACCGCCAGCCGCGGGCCCATCACATAGCAAAACTCACACCAGCACAGAGCGCCATTCAAGGGCCCATCACTTTCACACGCCCACATTCCTGACACAGTAACTACACAAGCAGATGGATTGCGTGGAGTGGCACTCAGCTAGCAGTGTGTGTAGTGACCAGCAGCAAGTCACTACTCACACACAGCCAGCCGAGCGCCAGTCCACGCACACCGCTAGCCGAGCACCAGTCCACGCACACCGCTAGCTAAACACCAGTCCACGCACACCGCTAGCCAAGCGCCAGTCCAGGCACACCACCAGCCAATCGCCAGTCCACGCACACCGCCAGCCAAGCACCAGTCCACGCACACCGCCAGCCAAGCACCAGTCCACACACACTGCCAGCCAAGCACCAGTCCACGCACACCACCAGCCAAGCACCAGTCCATGCACACCGCCAGCCAAGCACCAGTCCACGCACACCGCCAGCCAAGCACCAGTCCACGCACACCGCCAGCCAAGCACCAGTCCACGCACACCACCAGCCAAGCACCAGTCCATGCACACCGCCAGCCAAGCACCATTCCACGTACACCGCCAAAGAAGTGCCAGTCCACACACACTGCCAACACATTTAGGATTTTTTTAGACAAAAATAAAAACACAAACAAATCACAAATAGATACAAATCTACAAACACAAAATCAGAAACTAAACACATTGCATTAACGGCAACCTTGAAACAGAATCAAATTTTTCAAAGAATACAAACCAATCAGTTAACTTTACCACTCATGAATGCTCCCAAAAATTATTTTGCGTATGGTACGCTCTAAAACAAGCAGGGACACACAGCCCAGGTTTAGATGGACAGTTGGGGCAATACATACGAATCTCCTTCCGCGTACCTCTTTGCCAACAGACTCTGCATCTCCTAGTGGGAAAATCTTTTGCCGGTGTGGGAGGGATGAAATCAGGAAAGTGGCAATCTTTCAATCGAACCACATCCTCCACCTCTCCAAATCTAGGAACACTTGCCTGTTCCACAACAACAAGGCTAGCTAACACAGAGTGCTGAAACTGAAGAAATGTCAACTTTGACGCAGGAGAACACTCCTTGAACACAATAAAAGCATTGAACATTGCTAATTCGAAGAAATGGATGGACAACTTCTTATACCAAACATAAGCCTTCCGAATAGCAGAGTAAGGTTCCAACCTCTGATCTACTCTGTCAACACCACCCATGTGCTTATTGTAGTCTAGAATGCACACAGGTTTGCGCACTTCAGCAACCTGACCCCAAACAGCCACAGGTGAAGTACTCTCATCATGGATGGTAGTCAGCATGTACACATCCCTCCTGTCCACAAATTTTACAGCTAGTAGTTCATCACTACGCAAGGAACTGCACTGCCCCCTCTGAAGTTTTTTGCAAACAAGCTCTTTCGGATAAGCTTTACGGTTAGAGCGGATTGTGCCACATGCAAAAGTGTCCACTTTATACAATTCCTTAAATAATTGCACAGCAGTATAGAAGTTATCAAGGTACAAATGGTGGCCTCTGTGAAACAGTCTCCTAGCAAGATCCCACACAATTTTCTCTGCAACTCCAAAAGTGGACGGACAACCTGGGGGGTCAATAGCAGAATCTCTACCAGTGTACACACGAAAATTAAAAACATATCCTGTCCTACTCTCAGACAACATATACAGCTTAATTCCATAGCATGCCCTCTTGCTAGGGATGTACTGCCTAAAAAACAAACGGCCCTTGAACAAGACCAAAGACTCATCAATAGATATTTCTTTCCCTGGAGGGGGAACAATTGAACACTCGTAGGGGGAACAATTGAACACTCGTACCTGTACCAGGACTCAGAGACCAGCGATACTATTCCTAGGGGGACAGCTGACTGGGGCATTCCTGCAGGGAGTTTCCCTCGCTGGCGGTTCATCTCACCTGCAGCCGCGAGAGGAGACTACGATTCCCAGCAGCCCCTGCTCCTCCGACGTCACTTCCGCCGCCAGCGCGCCCGGAGGCGCTTGAAAAACGACAGCTCCCTCTGCGGAGCGTGGGGAACAATTGAACACTCGTACCTGTACCAGGACTCAGAGACCAGCGATACTATTCCTAGGGGGACAGCTGACTGGGGCATTCCTGCAGGGTGTTTCCCTCGCTGGCGGTTCATCTCACCTGCAGCCGCGAGAGGAGACTACGATTCCCAGCAGCCCCTGCTCCTCCGACGTCACTTCCGCCGCCAGCGCGCCCGGAGGCGCTTGAAAAACGACAGCTCCCTCGGCGGAGCGGGGGGAACAATTGAACACTCGTACCTGTACCAGGACTCAGAGACCAGCGATACTATTCCTAGGGGGACAGCTGACTGGGGCATTCCTGCAGGGTGTTTCCCTCGCTGGCGGTTCATCTCACCTGCAGCCGCGAGAGGAGACTACGATTCCCAGCAGCCCCTGCTCCTCCGACGTCACTTCCGCCGCCAGCGCGCCCGGAGGCGCTTGAAAAACGACAGCTTCCTCCGCCTCGCGGGACACGCGCGGGCGACGCCGGGCTGAGCCCGGGCAGAGGGCGGGCCGTCGGTGGCAGGCGGAGGCAGGGCTGGGCCAGCCCCCTGACCAGTCATAATGGGTAAGCGTAAACATACTGTTACCACTGATGCCGGAGTTAAGAAAGCGAAGGTGCCGAGACAGTCTGAGTCCATTATTTCGTATCTTTCCTCTGCGGTGGGTGTACTAACAAGCTGTACTAACAAGCTGGGTTTACCTTCATCCCCAGCGTCATTGCTTGTTCACACTTTTGACTCTACCCAATGTGCCCCCCTTGAGCTGCAGGTACCCCAGGAAAGTACCCAACAGCCCATCCTCAGCCCGCCACCTATCACTATGACGAATCCTACCCTACTTGATGACACCCAGGCCCCCGCCCCACGCGTGCCTATACAGATACGTGCTCCGAGGAGAAGAAAGAAAGCTGAGAGTAACCTAACACCAGCCCGCGTTCGGGAGGTTTCCCTGGGAGACCAGCTTGAGTTATTGTTCACAGCCCGTATTGAGCCCCTATTGGTGGGTATTGCCAAGGACATTGTTGAGACACTGAATACCTGTCTTACAGGCCTACTGACTAAATGTACTGCTATTGACAATATGGTGAAAGACTTCTCTACACTTTCTACTCAACTGATAAAGGGCGCTGTCCCTGGGAATCCAAAGCATAGTAATAAAAATGAAACATCCGTCTTTAGTTCTTCTACTGGAGGGAGGGCCCAAGATCTGGAGGGAGGGCATAATCTAATACCTCTCAACACTGATCCAAGCCATGCCCCTGGTGGATCTAAGCCTATTCCTCAGATTAGAGGCGGAATCCACAGTGGGCTAACAGCAACCAGTGGGCCAAAGGGTTGCAATGTAAACATTGATTTGCCCCTGCAAGCAGCCCCACTAGTCGCAGTCTTTATTGGTGTACCTCCCCTGGCTGATGGTGCGGGTGAATCAACCACCACTCTAATCTCTAAGGCAAAGTTATGGTGTGAAGAGGCATCTTGTGGTGGGCAAGAAATCGTTAACCATGTGATATTTGCCCGCAGGGTAGGGTGGATTGGGAAAAGAAGCAAGACCGCGCAGGGTGATTGTGTTATTGTTAATTTTGATCGCCCTGATTTGGCTGATAGACTTTTTTGGGATGGGTCGGACATCTCAGGGAGCGATTGTATGAGACCTATTCCGATATTTCTATCCCCCCCATTGCCAATATCTGCATTAGGGCGTTCCAGAGGGCGCAGAAGTTTCACAGCGGATACTGTAGGCCAAACTCAATCGACACAACCTACTTTTGCGAGCGCTCCTGGTTTTCAGCCAGCTTTGACTAGTCTTCCTAATGTACAGGAGAGGGTGAGTCTGGTTTTGTCTAACAGATTTTCCACACTCTCTGATATCGAAGAAATTGATTGACAGCTAGCACCAGTCCAAGTTATTATCCCCAGTCCCCCTACTCTAGACAAGCCCAACGTATGTAATTTTATTAGCTGGAATATTGCTGGAGTTAGATCCAAGAGGGAAGATGTTGAATGGATCAACTTTATCAGCGCCTACGATATTATAGCGTGCCAAGAAACTTGGGATACCTCTCCTAATTTCTGGGTGGATGGTTTTTCTACTTTCGCTATCCCAGCTGTCCCTAGTAAATCCGGCAGGGCCAAGGGTGGCCTTATGTCCCTCTTTTCTCTAAATTTGAAAGGCACACTTAGGCAGGTGGATAGTGGCTCACTAAACCTCTTAATTGTAGAATGGGTTGTTTCAGCAGATTACTACGTTTTTATTATCAATTTTTATAACTCTTGGGATAGAGACTTGGAAACAGGCCATTTAAATAGCCTGGAGATTTTCCTCTCTACGTTCAGTCAAAATAACTACATGAATTATGATTTGGTTTTATTAGGTGATTTTAATGTTCATCCATGTAAGGATCTGTGTATGGTTAGAGAGCAGGAGGACATGATGGTCTTTCAGATACCCCATTTCGAACACGCCAAAGGGGGTGAAGCCCTTGAAGAGTTGCTTGCCAATCACAATCTGTACGAATCCGATATCTCGGAGTTAGGTGAAAGAACTATCACCTACAAAGGATCAACCCCGAGCACCATACTTGATTATATTTTTGTGAGCGCAGGTTTTCTATCTAGAGTGGTGTCCTATGGGGCTATGGTATCAACATATAGCGACCACAACCCTGTTTTGCTTGTGGTAACATAGAATGAATGGTTGGGCATCAAGACCCGTCCTAGCAACCCAGGATTAGCCCTACGTCCCATAGATCAAGGGAGAAGGCTCAAATGGGCGAAAGTGGTGCCTGGAAACTTCATGCAGGATTTGATGCCTAAACTAGGAGGGTATGTTGAGATTTGTCAGAAGGAGGGTTCCTCAGCTCATGAAGTTATGGGGGCGTTTGAAAGCATCTGTGCGCAAGTATCCATTGCCCTTACGGTAAAAAGCACTCGTGGCGCTGAAAAAAAGCACAGGTGGTTTGACGCTAAATGCTCTAAAGCCCATAAAGCCTTATTAACAGCTCTGAAACGATCCCCGAAAGACAGGACCGAGGTCGCCATGGCTAGGAAGGAATACAAGGCTACTATTATGGGGAGAAAGCATACCATAAAACAGTTGGCGTGGGAGAAATTAATATCTAGTGACGTTTTGCGTAATAGCTCCCAGTTTTGGGCCACTGTGAACCAACCCTTTTTTTCCGATGTAGATAACAACGTAATGGACTGTGTCATACCGGATGACAAATGGCTCAACCATTTTAGCAAAGTTTATGGTGCCTGTGATCCGAGTCTAGTTAATATTGGCTGGGAGCCTCTGGATTGTCCCCCGTTAGTTTTTACTCCTGCTGAGGTGGAGAGGGCCATCATGGAGACATCTAAAAATAAAGCCCCGGGACCGGATGGGGTCCCAGGAGACTTCTACATGCTCTCGCCAAAACTCTGGGCAGGGGTTCTGACCCATGTTTTTACAGCCGCCAACAGTAACATCTTTCCCAGCAGTTGGGCCACATCTGTCATCGTGCCAATTTTTAAAAAGGGCCAGCGCGATGACCCGGGGTGTTATAGGCCCATTTCCCTCATAGACTCTGCCATTAAGATCTTAGGGAGAGTCTTGCTTTACCAACTTACAGATAATATCGAGAGGAGGGGTGGCCTTTCAAACATGCAATATGGCTTTAGGGAAAAAAGGGGCACTGTGGACCAGTGCCTAAACCTCCATATGTTAATATCAAAATACACAGTTGCCAAGGAGGGGTCCCTGTTTTTGGCGTTCATGGACCTCTCCTCGGCTTTCGACCTAGTGAACAGGTCGAAACTGTGGGTTGTCTTATTGGAATTTGGGGTCGATAAGTCCCTTGTGAATTTCATGGCATCACTCCATCAGGACCTCTTTGCCAAAGTAAGAGCTACAAAAGAGGGAAGATGTACTAGCCATTTTAAATCAGCCAGAGGAGTACGGCAGGGCTGCATCTTGGCCCCCCTCCTTTTCACCATTTATATAAACGGACTTTGTAAACATCTTGAGGCTGTGGAGGGGGATGTGCCGCGTGTAGGAGAGACAAGGATACCCACTCTCCTATACGCGGACGATGCAGTCCTATTAGCTCGCACCGGGGTAGCCCTTCAACGCCTGTTGGATTGCTTTGTAGCTTTTATGGATCAACTAGATCTGAAAATTAATACCAAAAAGTCCCACACGATGGTGGCAACTCGCCATGTTAAGAAGGGTAAAAACATCTCCTTCTTTTGCAAGGGCGAGGCAGTGTCTAGGGTTGCATCATTTCCCTATTTGGGGGTAACGTTTGATGAGAGGGGTACTTGGGGTCCGCAGATTAAGGTAAAGAACCTCTCAATGGCCAGAGCTACATCGGCCTTATTGGGATTTTCTAACAGGCTGGGCGCAAGGCCCATGGAGGCCCTTTTAAAAATATACGATGCTAAGTGCATCTCCATAGCTACATATGGTTCATCACTATGGGGGTTTGTTCATCAGGAATTGCTACAACGAGTGGAAAATAAGTTTCTTAGAAACCTCCTGTCCGTTCCCCAGTCAACCCCCACTTACTCGATTCATAGGGAGGTGGGTTTAAACTATGTAACGGATAAGCTTGGCTTAGCACCCCTAATATGTTGGTTGAAGACATGGCTCAATCAAGAATTATCTCTTAACCATGTTATCCTGCAGGATGTAATGTCCCTGGATCATATGAACAAAATTTCATGGTTGGAGTATGTAAAAAACACTTTTTCCAATTTAGGGCGTCCCAACCTATTTGCTCTGCCATCTTCCATTAGGAAAGAGGATATTAATTGGACTAAAAAACACTTTATGGATAAGGCGAGACTGGCCCGTGGGGAACAGGAACTGACTAAAATAACAGTCAGATCACACTTTATGCTGTCATCCTCTCCGTCCCTGGAGCCATATCTCACTCTTGTTACAAAGCCCTTCCACAGACATTTGTTAATCAAATTTAGATTCAATTTAATCCCCTACACCCTAGGCTGTTTTCAGACATGGAGCAAACCGGAAAGGGGTCCGCCGTGTAAGTGTGATGATTTTTCCACTCAGGACACTATGCACTTTATGATGTTTTGTAGCTTTTATAGGGCCCCAAGAAAAAAATATTTGTTACCCATTTTAACAGAAGCTGGGTTTGTTCAAGTCAGGCCAGCGCTAATTTTCCTGCAGCTTCTTGGTAGTACTCGCATAATATTTTCTGTTTCAAGTTTTTTGGTTGCAGCACAGAGAATTAAAACAAAGAAAAGGGTAATGCCTGTTAATGGGGAGACCTGAAGCGCGAAAACTGAGCATTGTGACTATACAAATTTGCTCTACCTTGCACTTTCTATTTGCACTTTTGTATTTGTATTTTTATAAGTTTGTGCATTGCTGATTGTATTCTGATCTTAATTCATGATTTGTATTTTTAACCTGTATATATTGTTGTCTTTTATGGCTTTTATGATTTTTAAAAAATCGAATAAAGTGTATTTTGACTGACTGACTGACTGTATAGATCTCAGAAAATCGATCCACAAAGTGATCAAGAATGGGCCGAATCTTAAAAAGACGGTCACAGTCAGGGTGATCTCGTGGCAACGCCATAGAATTATCAACAAAATGCAGCATACGTAGCAAAAGTAAATACCGATTACTAGTCATAACTGCAGGAAATATGGCAGTTGCCAACAAGGGGCTAGTAGACCAATATGAAGCCAAGGTTGGCTTCCTTACCACACCCATCAATAAAGTCAAACCCAAAAACTTCTTAATCTCTTCCAGATATGTGGGAGTCCACCGGGTAGCTCTAGACTGGGGCCTAAGTTTGTCGCTGTTGTTCCTCAAAAACTGTTCAGCATACAAATTTGTCTGCTCAACAATCTCACCCAAAAATACATCATCCATAAACAACTGAAAAAACTGTATAGGCAAAAAGTTTTCACAATTCACTGTACACCCTGTATCACCGCTAAAGGCAGGCAACACCGGCTGCACCATGTTTGGATCAACCCAAAGTCCAGCACTTCCAGTAGGAAGCCTAGCAGCCTCAGACTGCAATCCAGATGCCTCTTGCACCATCGGCACAGCAGTTTCCTCCTCTAAGACAGGCACTTCATCCGCACTGAGAGTTGCTTCATCCACACCAAGAGTACCTTCATCTGCACTGAGAGTACCTTCATCATCCGATGATTCCATGTTGAGTGAAAACTCATTGCCAGAATCTTCCCCTCCCTCCTCTCCCTCAGACGCACTTGCAGTCTCATAATCATGCTCAGAGGAAGATTCAAGAAGCATACCGACCACCTGTTGAGCAGTCATTCTACGGCTAGCCATATTGCTTACTAATAAAGGTAACTTGTCAAACAAGTCAACAACAACAAACTCTTTGTAAAATAAGTAATAAGCAAAAAGCACCTTTATCAAAAACTCAAATATACTCCAAAACAATACCACTCACTTGCCAGAGGCAGCTAAACTACTCACCACCACCAACTCTGTACAGACACAGTATGGATCAACAATATCCCACTAAAAAAGAAAGAGAAAAGCAATTACACATAAGACTATGCAAAACACATCGCAAAGAATTTCATGCTCAAACCACTAACTAAATATGCCGCCATTATGACATCACTTACAAAAAAATTCATTCAGACATTATATTATTACTCATTTGGTGTAAATACAACAACAAAAAATGTCTTACCAACACAATGCAACTACACAAAACTGCAGAACAGCCACCGTCGAAAAGCTTTAGACTAGAATAAAAAGAAGAAAAAAATCTTTATTGTAACATATGCATATAATGCTCTAGACCATCACGTACTGCGCAAAATGTATTGCTTGACCCTCCCACTTTCAAAAAGGAAAGATCGATGGCCCAATCCTTTACAAGCAACGCGGCGAGAATCTGGAACTGAGCCTCAGCTCCGGACCACCCCCTCCCTCTTCCCAGTCCTTCAAAACTAACCTCAAAGTTCTCCTCCTGCAAAGACACTTCCAAACTTAATTCACACCCTCTCTATTGTGTGAAGGAAGTCTTTACATTATAGGAAATTCTGTTCTCCATGCCCGTAGAAGTGCCTACCCAGTGTGTTCCTGTGTTTTGCGTGTCTGCCATTTATTGCACTTTTATACCTCTACTTGTACTTTGTACTCTTTTGTAAGTTGACACCACTACAGTACACCTGCTTGTGCTAAGACATCAAGCCTTCTAAGGTCAAGTGGGGCCTTCTACGGTGTAGCATGGGAATGTGCTCCCTCAGTACAGTGGTGTGGTGGACTGGTCATGAATGCTAAACCCGGTTCCCCATTTCCAAATTCAACAGCTCCGGCCATAGTGCCACATCCCCACTGAACGCCATACTTGCCCACTGAGAGAAACTCGCACTGCCTTCAGCTATAACCTAATTGTGCCCGCTATAAACACTTGGATGTGGCTCAATTCAAATTATGCACTTGATAAGAGTAATACGCTGCATAAAAAAAAAAAAAACACTCCTAGGGAATGCAAAGCATGTGAAATGTAAGCAGAAACAACATGGTTACCTAAACGATCTCTCACTAACTATTCAGAAATCAGCGAGTGGTTTCACCGGAAAAGTTATGGACATGACTAGAGGGCCCTGAAGGGAACCGTTTCACTGTCCATTGCTTACATCCTTACAAAACATAAGCAGTATGGTAGACCACATCCATAAACACAGAACCATGGTGCACATTGTGTTTTCCAATTCACCCATCAACCAGGTATTGCAGTACCTCCAGAAATGGTACACTCTCCCACCCTGGAAACAACAATGCTGTTCAAAGGAAGACGAGAAAACGAAAGTAGCAATACACTGGCAAACTCTGATGCTGGTGTACTTGGATGCAAATGAAATCAATCTGGCCACTTTGCAACCCCTCTGTCTTACTTTATTTCGCCCCCCCTGGGAACAACAATGCTGTTCAAAGTTAGATGAGAAAACGAAAGAAGCACTTCACTGGCAAACTCTGATGCTGGTGTACTTGGATGCAAATAAAAACAATCTGGCCACTTGGCAACCCCTCTGTCTTACTTTATTTCGCCCCCCTGGGAACAACAATACTGTTCAAAGGAAGACGAGAAAACAAAAGTAGCACTTCACTGGCAAACTCTGATGCTGGTGTACTTGGATGCAAATAAAATCAATCTGGCCACTTTGCAACCCCTCTGTCTTACTTTCTTTCGCCCCCCCTTGGTACAACAATGCTGTTCAAAGTTAGACGAGAAAACGAAAGTAGCACTTCACTGGCAAACTCTGATGCTGGTGTACTTGGATGCTAATAAAATCAATCTGGCCACTTTGCAACCCCTCTGTCTTACTTTATTTAGCCCCCCCTGGGAACAACAATACTGTTCAAAGGAAGACGAGAAAACGAAAGTAGCACTTCACTGGCAAACTCTGATGCTGGTGTACTTGGATGCAAATAAAATCAATCTGGCCACTTTGCAACCCCTCTGTCTTACTTTATTTCGCCCCCCCTGGGAACAACAATGCTGCTCAAAGTTAGACGAGAAAACGAAAGTCGCACTGCACTGGCAAACTCTGATGCTGGTGTACTTGGATGCAAATAAAATCAATCTGGCCACTTTGCAACCCCTCTGTCTTACTTTATTTCGCCCCCCCCTGGGAACAACAATGCTGTTCAAAGTTAGACGAGTAAACGAAAGTAGCACTTCACTGGCAAACTCTGATGCTGGTGTACTTGGAAGCAAATAAAATCAATCTGGCCACTTTGCAACCCCTCTGTCTCACTTTATTTCACACCCCTGGGAACAACAATGCTCTTCAACGTTACACGAGTAAACGAAAGTAGCACTTCACTGGCAAACTCTGTGATGCTGGTGTATTTGCATACTAAAAAAAAACAGGGCACTTTGCAACCCCTCTGACTTATTTTGTTTCACCCCCCACCCCCCTACCAGCACCCACCGATCACAAGATGTAAAAGAAATCAATCTAGCCACTGTGCAATCCCTCTGTCTAACTTTATTTTGCCCCCGGGGAACAACAATGCTGTTCAAAGGAAGACCAGAAAACGAAAGTAGCACTACACTGGAAAACTATGTGATGCTGGTGTATTTGGATGCACATAAAATCAATCTGGCCACTTTGCAACCCCAAAGGCTTACTTTATTTCGCCCCCCCACCCCCATCCCACGCTAGCAGCACCCCTCATACAGAAAATGAGAGAAAAAGGGCATCTCTCGAAAACGAGCGTTTATTTTTTGGATCCATTTCACATAGAAGCAACTGCACTTGGACGATCCAAGCGCAGGAACAAAGCGGAGCCTACATAAAAACATTTCTACCCCCCCAACATTGTGCCCCCACCCTACCTAACCCACCGATGCAATAATACCCCCTCCCCAGCCCCAAAACTGACCTTTACTCTCCGACGCGCAGGAAGCAAATGGCTTCCTGCGCCTCGGAGAGCAAAGGGGAAGCCTCCGGTGACGTCAGCGCGGCTCGCGCGCTGACGTCATTGATGACGCGGGCGGGGGGGGGGGTGGGGGGAGGCAGGGGAAGGTCTTCCTCTGCCTCCCCAGTAAAAAAAAAAAAATCGACGAATTACGGGGGGAGCGCCAGCGCTTCCCCCAAGGGTGGGTCCCATGACGAGATGGTCTCGTCATGGGCACAGCGCGACTGTGCTCCATGACGAGACCATCTCGTCATGGGCACAGAAGGGGTTAAGGAATGAGAGTCAGATAATAACCATGAGAGATTTGACTATCACGGTGACAACTGCCCTACAAAATTGTATTACTCAAGAGGAGGCTATTACTAATGTAAACCTGATTCACACAAATTTTTTTAATCAACTTAGGGTTTTTTTTACGAAAAAGGCTCATACTAAACCTAAAAAACCATTAAGAAAGGAGGATCAATGGTACGGGAAGTCATGTAGGGCCGCGTACCAGGCCTTGACCGAGGCAGTGAAAACCAAAGATAGAGATCGTATTAAGAGTGCCCGTGTTGCTTCCAAAAAAGCCCAATACGATGCTAAACATGCTTGGGACAAGGATTATTGGAGGGACATTCACTCTGCTAGCAAAGAACGTACAATGTGCACCTTTTGGGATATGGTTAAGTGGGGCAGGGGGATACAAAGGGAAGAACCAATAAACTATGTCTCGCCTAACCTCTGGGTTTCGCATTACGCATCCCAGTTTGCATCTTTTGAAACGGTTGGCGAGATTAGTAAAGATGCCACCCCCCTTAATAAGGATATAGTCCTCTTAAACTTCGAGATAATCAAGGTGAGAAAGGCACTGAATACCATCCCCAGGGGTAGAGCGCCAGGATTGGACTCTGTCCCAGCTGATTTGTTTATGCATGATAAGGAGCTTTGGGCACCATACATTCAATGTCTAGCAAACGGTATTGCCAATGGATCACCCATACCGAATACCTGGAAGGGCGCTGAGATCATACCGACCTATAAAAAGGGGGAGCGCTCAGATCCAGGAAATTATAGCCCCATAAGCTTGATTGACTGCATACAGAAGGTGGTTGCAAGGCTTGTCCTGCAGAGAATCCAAGGGTGGATTGAGGAGGAAGAAGTATTGTCACCACTTCAGGCAGGATTTCGCAGTCACACAAGCACCATAGACCAAGTTTTTAGGTTTCTTTTAATTTATTGGCGGGTGGTTTTGTTGGGGGAGGGTATGTTATTCGCGGCTTTTGTTGACCTCAAATCAGCGTTTGACTTGGTTCCACGAGCAAAAATGTGGGCAGTTTTTGAAGATCAAGGTATGCCACTTGACATTTTGACCTTTTTAATGAAGCTCCACGAGGACAATTTTGCCCAAGTTAGATGGAACCAATCGGGCAGTGTAACAGATAAGTTTCCCATTGCAAGGGGAGTACGCCAAGGGTGCGTATTAGCCCCGACCCTTTTTTCATTATACATCAACAGGGTGATCAACTATTTCGAGCAACACCGACGCAACCAAGCTGGATGGTAAGATGATCCCACTGTTGATGTTTGCAGATGATACTCTATTAATCTCAAAGACACAACAGGGTTTACAAAAAGCCATTGATGTATTCGAGGTTTTTTGCAAAGACCATGGGCTTATAGTTAATGTAAGTAAGACCAAGTTTATGGTCCTTCATAAGTCTAAACATATAAGAGGAAATGTGCAAATGAATGGGGTCAAATTAGAACAGACTAAGGTTTTTTCGTACCTGGGTATAACCCTTGCATCAAAGCTAGACTGGAAACCGCACACTACCCAGCTGGTTACAAAGCATGCACAGTTAACTGGAGCACTAATAAAAGAGCTTCACCTCTCATACACCAGGCCAATAATACCAGCACTTAAAATCTACGATGCAAAGATAGGAACAGCAATTCTTTACGGGGCGGAATTGTGGGGATTCAGTAACCTCACCCTGCTGACTAGGGCCCAAAATAAGTTTTTACGAGTAATCACAGGTCTTCCTGTATCAACCCCACTGATCCCTCTCTTCTACGACCTAGGTGTCCAACGTTTGGAGGATATGGCCCGATATAGACCAGTGGCATACTGGAGGAGACTGTGGGTCACCCCAGATCTCTCACAGTATGCTCGGGCATTTATGGATGTCAGAGGAGCAGATAAGGCGCAAAAAATCCCCTGGATGCGGGAGGTTAAGGCAATTTACTCCGCCATGGGCCTAGCCAGTCTTTGGGAAGACCCAACAGCACATACTTTCCCCCCTAGGAAAACCTTAAGAGATCTATATTGGAGTATGGTTTCAGCGAAAAGATTTGGTTCATGTATTGGTCCGTCACTAACTGCGGATTTTATGGAACTTAAAGACTCGCCTGTGTTTGAAAGCTATTGGGACTGTATTATTGTTGTGGAGGACAGAAAGAGATACCATCAATTTAGAGTGGGCACACTACCTATTAATTCCTTCGTTGCCAAATGGAGAGAAGGCCTTGACCCTAGTTGTCCTTTCTGCCCTACACAACGGGAAAGTACCGGGCATATTTTATTTATTTGTCCAGAGTATAAAGATCCCAGGCGGTCTTGGCTTAAACCTATTTGTTTACAGCTGGGCCTTCGGGCAGGCGGGGAGGCTTTACAGGTTCTTAAAACTAATACCTCCCAACCTGTGATTATCGCTGTTGCAAAATTCCTTCATTGGATGTGGATAATTCGTGCACGTAAATTAAGCTTTTTGTGAATACTTCAGACTTCATTTGTATAGCCCCTTTTTATATCATAAGCCTTTTAAACATTTTAAATGTTTTACTTATAATGGGATGTGTACTTACAACCGAAGTTAATACGCATGTTACACTCCATGATGTTTTTTTTTTTGGTTGGTTTAGAATTTTGTAACACAGTTCTGGTGTGGTTTTTAAACAACATTTTGAAATCTTTTACATTATATCCCTTGTGAAAGAACTCCTTTTCTCTTTTAAAAATTGTCAAATATTTTAATGATGTCTTTTATGATTGAAAATCGAAATAAAGACTTTGAAATTGAATTGATATCCCCAGGTTGGTTTAATGGAAAATGTACCAGGGCTTATGCCAATCTAAAAAAGGAATTGCATAAACAGCCTAGATCACCATCTAAAATTAGGCAAGATAGATTAGATTATTAAAGGGGCAATAAAAGAAAGAAAGCAAAACTTGCGAAACGAAGCCTGGGATTCCTTACATAAAGCGGCCCAGATGAAAGATAGTGTTGAGTTTTGGAAGGTTCTAAGGACTCCCTTATTATCTCCTAGCAATGGCCCTTCTGTTGAAGTAGCAATCACAGAAGATGTATGGATTAGTTACTTTTCTGGGGTGTACAATGAGCAGGAAAGCATTCGGTGGCAACATGACGATTGCATCATAAATAGTAGTAACCAGGCCGATCTGGCAATTACCCTAGAAGAGATGAACAGGGCCCTGGCTTATAGTCTGAGTGGTAAAGCCCCTGGATCTGACGGGGTCCCTGTGGACATGTATAAATTTAACGTTTCCTTGTGGGGCCCTATTTTAACACAGATGATTAATGCCTGTATAAAGACTGTCCTCCCTCAGACTTGGGCGCATTCAATAATAATCCCAATTTTTAAAAAAGGCGACCAACAAGATCCAGGGTGCTATAGACCAATCTCCCTCCTGGATTCCATGGTTAAAGTGGCAGGGAGAGTCATCCTGGAGCGCCTTCAAGACTGGGCGGAGGATAGCCATATAATATCGAACTTGCAGTATGGATTTCGTGCTGTCCTTGGTACTATTGAACAGAGTCTAAACTTGTAAATTTTGGTTGGCAAATATACCAGGGCAAAAAAAGGAAGTCTTTTTCTGGCCTTTGTGGACCTCACCGCGGCCTTTGATTCAGTTAGACATAAGAGGCTGTGGGAGGTTCTTGATGCGGTAGGGGGAGACAAATTATTATGTTCTTAAGGCAGTTGTATAGTGGAGCCACGGCAAGCATCCGGTATGACAAAAATGGCGAATGTACTCAAGCTTTTCCCATTAGGAGAGGGGTCAGACAAGGCTGCGTCTTGGCCCCTTTCCTTTTTAATTTCTATATTAATGGACTAGAAGAAACATTAGTCGTGCAGGGCAAAGACTTTCCCCAAGTGGATGGTCGGTATATTCCCGCGTTACTTTATGCGGACGACACCGTGTTGATGGCTCGTACCCAAAACGGCCTCCAGAGAGTTCTGGATAGTTTTAGCGTATTTATGAAGGACCTAGGTCTTAAAACTAATATTGCTAAAACATATGTTATGAGATGCAGGCAAGGGACCCAGAAGACCCGATAAATGGAAATAGAAGGGAAGAAACTATTATCAGCAAAAAATGTCTTCTACCTAGGTATACTTTTTAATCAGCATGACTCTTGGGCTGCTACCCTATCTGCTAAAAAGCTGGCATTTTCTAGATCTACCTCAGCTCTCGTGACTTTTGCCAATAAATTAGGAGGGAAACCACCCACAGAATGAATACAAATATATAAAGCAAAATGCATAATGATGGCAACTTATGGGGCCGGAGTGTGGGGTTTTGCAGATGCAACCCCGCTACAATTAGTTGAAAATACTTTTTAAAGATATATCCTTTCTGCACCCCCTAGTACTTCCTCATTTATCTGTCATGAAGAGTTGGGTCTTCATTACATAGCAGATCTCGTAAAATTAGAACCAATACTCTTGTGGCATAGAATTTGGATTAAAGACCAGACAAAGCTAATGAGGGAGATTCTAAAAGATACCTTGAGGTTAGAGGGGGCTCTGTCGATTCCTTGGTTAAATTCGTCTATGATTTTATGAATGACTTGGGCCACCCTGAATATTTTTCTAATCCGACATCTATGATGGTGATCCCCAGAAAGTTCCGAAAAAAAGAGGGTCTCCAGTTATTGGAAACAACTAGAATGGTAGGGGAAATCTCAAATAAAATTACTGTGAGGCGGCACCAGTTAATACGCACTACTTTGGGGATGGAGCCTTATCTGTCATTTGTACCTGGAACATATGATAGATTTTTTTTAACAAGGTTTAGACTGGGAAATATACACGACTTGTGTCCTTGCCGAAAATGAATGACTGGTCGTGTAACTTGATATCGTGTCCTTGTGACAAGATTTCCGGCCAGTCGACTATGCATCTAGTTCTGTTTTGTAAATGTTATGTAGAGCCAAGGAAACTTTGGATTATTCCATTTTTAAAATCCTTAGGGTTTAGACAGTGTTGTCAGTTCATGGTTTTATTTCAGCTATTGGAAAATGAGCATATAGCTTGAAGATTAGCAAAGTCTTTTAAAAAGGTGCTCCAAATTAGGAAGAGTATTATAATGGAATTGTAATTATCGCACCATGTTTTAGATGAAAATATATCACTGTAAATACCATGAAATTAAATTGTTTTATGTTTTTGTGTGCTTTTATGTTTGTTTTTAAAAAGCAGTCGAATAAAGTTTCCTTGACTTGACTACCAGGGGGTCATAGCAATGGCATGGGGGGGTCTCACAAAGTGCATTTTGTAGGTTCTTTTACAGGTTTCTGGACATCATGGTCAGAAAAGTTAAACAATACATATATTTTACAAATATCCTCCAATATTTTTAACTGACCAAAATAATGTTTTGCCGCATAGCGCAGCTCTCCAATGCAATTGGCTGTGTCGATGGCACACATATTGTATATATACTCCCCCTCAGCAAGTGAATTAAACTATAGAATTAGGAATGCTCACACTCACTCAATGTACAGGTACTGTGTGATGCCTCATGCATCACAACAGACTGTGTAGCCAGATTCCCGGGCAGCACGCATGACTTCTTCATGTTCTGCCACAGTGGAATACATAACCTATTGTCTCAGGGAGATCTTGGTGATGGCTTTTTACTTGGTAAAAGAATTGCTGAGTCGATTCTTACAGTGGCATGAACTGTTTGTATAATCTGACCTAATGGTTTATCCTTCTCATGCTCTTAAAGGAGACAGTGCATACGCCTTGCTTCATTGGATACTGACATAATACTTGACTCCAAGAACCAGAAGTGAATGGCAGTACAACAGGGCACATAAGAAAACACGGTCAATAATCGAACATACTTTTGGCATACTGAAGTTCAGATTTCGCTGCCTCCACACAACTGATGGAGCACTGCTTTACAGACCCAAGTCCTGTTGCTAAATCATTGCCACAAGTGCCATTCTACACAACATTGCCATGAGGAAGGGTCTACACAACATCAGCAAAGAGCCCGACTCTGACTCAGATGAGGAACTAACACCACTACAGGTTCAGCAGGACTGGACATATGCAGCAGGGGGTCATGCTCTATGCACAGAGATCACTAACAACTATTTTTGAGGGAAGAATGATTACCACATCTAAAAAATATACATCGCATATGATGGTAATGCTTTGTGCATAACGGAAAGATTACCTTTTAGTCAGGTTGTGACAATGTTTCGCTCCTTAATCAAATGCATCCATTGCAGACGTAATATCGTTTCAACAAAGCATTAAAGTATGAAAAAACCAACAACACAAAGTATTCTCGTTACTCTGAGTGTTTCCTGGATTCACTTTTTCCGGCCTCTGGGGTTGGTTGCACTCTCAGCAAAACTGGACTATGAAAGAGGAGACATGTCAGACCCTGAAGTGTTCCGGCGTGTATGCCTGGTACAGCATTATTCTTGCTCGGATATGGCAATGATACTAGAGCCGTTCTCACTTTCATGTTAATCAATCAATCTATCAATCAATCAGTGTTTGTTAAGCGCAACTACTCACCCATGACGATCTCAAGGCGCTATGGGAGCGGCTGCAGGTCCTCCTGATAGGACCTGAGGTTCAGTCGAAGAGCAAGGTCTTGGGATCCTTCCTGTATTGGGTTAGCGATGGGGATAGCCTGAGTTGGAGAGGCAGTGTGTTCCTGGTTTTCGCGGCGAGGTGGGAGAAGGATCTTCCTCCGGTCCTGGTCATATGGATCCGAGGGACGGTGGCAAGAGCCAGTTCGGCGGAACGGAGGTGTCTGATAGGTACATGGAATGAGAGGCAGTGGTTCAGGTATGCTGGTCCGGCATCGTGGAGGGCTTTGTAGGAGTGTAAGAGGAGCTTGAACGTTACTCTTTTATTGACTGAGAGCAAGTGGAGTTCTCGCAGGTTTTCAGAGATGTTGTTAGAATAAAAATTATGGTTTCATATTGTTTCACGTAAGTTAGCATCCGCAGCACCAACTTGTGTACCGGCACCATTTTGTATTATGATCTAAACTAATTCTCTGCCATTTCTCTGAAATGGCCTTCTCTAGGTTATGTTTCTTTGGAACTGAGTTTTTGTTAAACTAATGAATGTACTGTTTTTATTAGCGCATACCTTTCCTTGGTTGTATGCCTTCTCCCATTTGTCTAGTGGCTGGCATTGAATTATAGATAATGTGTGCCCAGCTTCAGAACTGAAACTTACTCCTTTGTAGTTTACTGTCCACCTGCATCTCTTTGGAAAATTCCATGGTGGGTGTGTTTTCATTGATTCTGAAATTTACATAATGTATTGTTATGGTTGTTGAACTTAGACTCTCTCTGCAGCACTATTAGCGACTGGGCAGACAGAACACTGCTCTGAGCACACTTTGTATAAACTGTTATTGGTATGTTTTCTCTACTGTCTAACTGACTCTTCATTACGTAGAAGGGAAAGAGGTGGTCGCGAGTGACCAGAATCGGGCCATTTCCTTCAGTTGGCGCCCGAATAGGGACTCCTTCGGTGAATGACCCATCCCCTGGTGCGAATGGAGGGGGAGGTCGGAGCTATTGTCAGGTCAGATGGACGAATCAGGGATCCCTGCACGTAGAGTTTCTGACACTCGCAGCTGCCACTTCTGTCTGGCCGGACGGTGCCTTGCCAAGTGGACATCCCAACTGGAGTCCTGAATGGCAAAACCCTTGGATCTGACCGTTTGGTCTGAAGAGTCGGCAGTGGAGAATAGATTTGTTTTGACCTGCATATATCAGGTGAGTTTGTTTTGGTTCTTTTGTGGATATGGTACCATTTTGGTTTGTATTTGGTATGGTCTAGGGACCCTCTTTGGGAAAAAAACAATTGAAATAGAATGAGTCTGTTCTCTTCTGAAAATGCCTAGCTTTAGTAAAATATTTGCTTTGTGTTGTCGTTGTTGCTCTATTGAAGCTGGATTGGAAGAAAGTCAGCCAGTGCCTCCAGAAGGCACTCTGACTTTTGATATGTACATGAAGCATGGTCTTGGCCCTATTATGTTTAGTACATTATGGCACAAATATATGCGGGACAATGCCAAATTGCAGTGGCAGTTGACGGGCACTTTTGATGAACAAAAGATTGAGTATTTACAAGAACAGTTGTTCAAGAAAAGAAGTAGGCAGTCTATGTTTGATTCCCTCAGAACGTGGCAAAAAACAGCTAAACAGAGACAAATGAAAGCAGAGAAAGAGGCCCGGAAAGGGAGAATGCAGACGCTGACTCAGAAGGCTGTAGCATATGACAGGGAGAAACGGGAGAAGGGTATTGAATGTGAGGATAGAAGGTTTCGATTACATGCTGATAAATCATATGTGGCTCAGGAGTAAAATGATACATTTGTGGAAGAATTGTTGGATGCCCGACCCCGCCCCCATATACCCGCAGAGAATATATCCCACTGTTCCGGTCCCTTCACCGCTGCCCGTTACAGTTCCACCCACTGTCTCTGCCCCTGTGTCCACTGTTGTTTTGTCAATAGCTGTGGCTTCGGCTCCACCTCCTCCTCCTTCTTCTGTTTCTTTGCAGTCTGTGGCAACTATGACCGTTAGTACTCCGCCTGTACCTATTGTTTCAGCATCCCTCTCGCCAACTCTTTCCCCGCCCGACACAACCCTTAGTGACGACAGTGCCTGCTACTACTGTTGCCTCTCCCACTGTGGTTTGTCATCCTCCGGCATTAGTGAGTAGTGGAGCAGCGGTGTGTGGATTTGAGGATAGGGATTAGACAAAGTTCATGGAGAGCATGAGACCGTTAGTAAGGTCTGATGTGGGAGATGATGAGAAACAGGTAATAGCTAATCAGGCTGTGCAGGGGGCCCGTAATCCTATTATAGTGTACAGGATGTTTGGGCGACTATGAGAGATTTTGAGCCTTTTATACAGCAGCATGCCCTTAAGCACATATCAGCTACTTTGATTGGTCTTTGGCAACAGTACGTAGGAGCGGAGGCGCCTCAGATTTTATATGACATTAGAGACCGAGTGCATATTAGTGAATGGGTGCGAGAACAAGTCTTTGCTAATGTTACAACAATCTTAGCTTACAGGGGCCGACTGAATGAGAAAAGCCCCAGGTCGGTATCCCAGTTTCCGATGAGAGAAGTTAATCCTATATATCACCCAGAGACACCAGATATAACGGATGGGTGAAGTAATGTTACTCGGGCAGCACAGGTGGGCAGTTTCAAGATCAATGGGTTTATACTCCATGAAAAAGAAGTGAGGTTTTATCTTTTAAAACTCAATTGCCTGATCCTAGGAAGAATCCTACAGCTTATTATAAAGAGTTGACTGAAGCTGCTTCTTCGACAGTAATGACTCTAGCAGACATTGAAATGTTCTTTGATCTTCTTGTTCCAGTTGATATTTGGAGGCAGGTTCATACTCAAGATCATGTTCCAGAGTTGGGTGGTACTTGAGATCAAATTAAGGCATGAGATCAGGAAAGAAAGCCAGGTGACAAGCCTCAGGCAGAGATACTTGCTTTGCCAGGTCGCATTATTACGTACATGCATTCTCTTATTCCGCCAAGAAAGGTGGATTGGGTCAAATTGTCAGCTTTTCGACAGAAAAAAGATAAGAGTGTGTCTGATTTTTTCACTCGATTTGAAGGTACGTTTTTGGACTACAGTGGGCTGGATTTGTCTATTGAAGGAGGTGTTTGATTGTTTGTTAATAGATTTGTCTCTAATTTACTTCCCGAAATTGTGACTCGATTGCAAGCCTCTGAGAGTACCTGGTCCAACTCCTCTTCCTCTGTTATTTTGAATATGGCAAAATATTATGAGCATAGGGATAATGAGGAAAAGGAAAGGACAGAGAAGAGGCATAAGGATTTAAAGACGAATGTGTTGTTACAGCAGGCTTTTAGAGGGAATTGGGGAAGACGTGGTTGTCCGGCTCGACAGCTTCCACGCACTACTAGGCAACCAGCAACTACGCCTTTGGGTCCGAATCAGTGTACGTATTGTTAGGAGGAGGTACATTGGTGCAGTGAGTGTCCTGTGCTTTTGCAGAAAGTGGCAGCCCCCAGAGGACGGGGTTCTCTTGGTCGGGCCGTGGAGCTAGTGGGGCTGATAGGGCACAGGGGGCTGCAGCCCCACAGGGTTGTTCTGCTAACAAATATTTTGATGACCCTCGAGATGGAGAGTACTTTCATGATGAATATGATGTGGATTAAGTGACAGGAATGTCTTACAGCTAGGACAGCCAGGGACAGAGTGGGGGACCAGTTCAGATACCTGTAGACCAGTGTGGTCCTTATGTGACAGCAGAATTGCAAGGTTCAACTAAGGAGTTTTTGGTGGACACAGGTGCGACAAAAAGGTTTGTTACTTGAAATATGGTCCCTGGGGCGGGTCTATCTGGCCAGAAGAAAATGTGTTGGTTGGTTTCTCTGGTGTACTGGTTGTAAGCCCCATTTCAAAACCTCTTGCATTGGTCCTTTCACTGTGGGTTCACCATTCCTGCTGACATCTAATTGTGGTGAAAATTTGATGGGTTTGGATTTATTGAAAGAGTTGTATGCCACAATTTATTGTTCTCCGGCAGGTGTCTATATGACAGTGGGTCCAGATGTAACGCATGCTAAGCAGTGTTTGTCCAAAGACGCACCCCTCCCTGTTGAGTTTAAAGATGTGCCACCTACTCTGTGGGCAACAGGCAACACAGATGTGGGATTGTTGCAGATATCGTCGGTTTTGATACAGGTTAAGGATGGTGATATTTTGCCTTGTATCCCTCAGTATAAAATACAGAAGGCAGGGGAGCGCACTTTGGGGCATATTCCCAAGAACTTATCTCCGAGTTATCTCGCAGAGTTTTAGCGCAGCAAAATGGGTGAAAGAATTATGTCCCCATTCACAAGCTGGTGCAAACTGCCCATATTCCCACTTTTGCCGCGATAGCGTCCGCAAAAAACATCTCCATGGAGGAGAGCCACAACTAACGCTAATGATATGCAGAGTAGGCGTTCCAGTGCAAAAACACATGAAAACACCACTTCTCGACATTCTCAAAACCAGCCAGATCTGCGATGCGAACCAAAAACAGGCGATAAGGCGTGTTATCAGCAGGGATCTAACACCTGCCTTTCGCTGGTGTTAAGCAGGACGACTACCTGCTGCATGAAAGGGAGCCCAGCCCAGAGGCACATCTGAAGACCAACACATGACATGGAGACACTGATCATGCAGCTCGGAGACCCAAGAGGTCCACAATACCCACCGCCACCACCCCCATGCCCCCCCCAACCTCTCCCCCCCAGACTACCACCCAGGCAGCGCAGAACAGGACAGCGGAAGTTAAAAAAAAAAACATGGCCCCTCAGGCACACAATAGCAGAATGTGGGGAGAGGTGGAAACCAAGTATGTGTGAAGGAGGCAAGTCACCCATGAATAAGAATGCACACAATGCCAAGTGTGGCGGTGATGTGCTGGACAGACCTCAGTATGCAGAGCACAGACCTGGCCATGTGGACATATACTGCTGGTGTTTGTAGTGTTGTGGACAGTGGACACACCCATGTCACCTCAGGCAATGGGGAGCAGCTGGGACATATAGCCAAGTCCCTCCCCCCTGTTAGCGAAACTGTTGCAATGTAGCATGCACCCGGATGGCGGGCCCGCTCGAACGGAGTAATATAGGAGCGCAAGACCGCTGGGGGTACAGGACCATACATGCCAAGTGCTGTGTCTTACTGTATTGCCGCAGCATGAGCCAAATGCCCAGACACATTAGCTGCGCCAGTGCAGCCAGGCATGTACTCCATATCTGTATCCGCCCCAAACTTACCATAGGCCTACACTCACGTGGCCCACCACCTCCAACAACCAACATCACAGTGTCATTGTCAGGCTTTTGGACATGCGCAGACAGGCATGACAATACTGTGCCTAGGAGTGCAAGTGATGCAATCTTGCAGCGCACACAAGTAAATGGGTTCGGGGGGGGAGGGAGGAGCAGCTGTGAGGCAACGTAACAAACAGTGATGACGCTCATATGCCACATGCAAGACATGTCAAAAATGAATGACAAAGTCGCACTCATCCCATCCCACCCCAACAAGTCACTTCACATTTCATGACTGCAAGCAGATTCCAAACTCACACTAGGGATGAAAGCTCCTTTGTCTGTAATATCAGGCGGAAGCACATCTGCACCTCCAACCTCTGAATTGCATGTACATATACAATTGCAACTGATGCGGACTCCCACACTACGCACAGCCCGATGAGAGACCAATGTATACACACCCCACACACAGGAGTCCTTGCTCGAAGTTTTCTTGCATGGAATGGCCTTCACACTTACTCCCACAACATCCCAGGCATACAACCAGTGCACACTAAAACAACTCATTGATCCGAGATGTGGCATTTCATCCACAGGACTGGCGCATGTCAGAATAGTGCAGCTTCAACAAGAGCCACTAACGCAATGGCCGAACATCCCAGACACATGCACAACCCCTGTCACGTGGGACTGTACCATGCACGAACGCTGCATCTACTGGGGGCACTGCCAATGGCAGTGCTGCGTATCAGTTACCAGCTGAGCTTCCCCCTTGCCAACATCACCTGCGTACAGCCTGTGTTGCATTGTGGGTCATGTATATTAGAGTGGTCCATGGATGTCAGCCTATCCAACAGTAAGGTAGCAGAACTGGATTTTGACATGTGTGTGTGCCCCCTGTTGGCCCACGTCCAGGAGTGTCACTGTGATACCCGTTTATGGGACGTCTGGATACTTGGCTTACATTCTGGCAGCAGGAGCTGGGAGATTGCACAAATCCTCGTGTGCAGTGACTACATTGAGCCGCTCCCCTTTTGGGCTGTAGTGCTAATTGGTGTAAGGGGGTGGACGCAGCACATCTGTCCAGAACTGCTAATGGATCGCCTCGCCGTCCTGTTTGCTGAAGTAGACAACGACCTCATGTTGGAAATGTTAGCCTATGAAGCTGCAATCTCTTTCATGGATGAGTAACTACGTACCTGCAGCCACAATAGATTGGAACACATTGCATGTGTCCCGACACCTTGGTGCATCTTGGAGATCTGGTCACATATCCCACGACAACGGTGGACATGGCTGCATTCACATGGACTCCGAAAACATGAGCGTACAACAACGCGGCTTAACACACACCTGTGTAAGGTGAGGCACTCCCCCGGACTGGACAGCGGCGCTTGGCAACATTCCTCATTCTGATATACTGCAGCATTGGTCTGCATGTTGAGGCACTTATCTTGCCCGTACTGACACGCATATGCTAACAAAGTCTGCGCACCTTCACTTGTATTCAACTGTGATGTGTGTTGATTTGAATGACAATGTTTGTCTCAATGCCTATCTGGGTCATGGCCACATGTGATTGCTGTGTCATTGGTGTCCAAATAAAATATGGCAGTCCATGTCCTGGTCCAAGGTGAGTGTCGCTCAGTGTGTAGGGGGACAGTGGGAGGTTACATTCCAGGGCAAGATGCAGAGGGCAGAAGCAAGCTGTCCCGGTACATATGGCTGAGATGAATGCTTCCACTTCATTCTAGCCACAAGGCCAGAATCATCATCATCTTCATCCTCTGATGTGTCAGGTGCCTCACATGCGGGTGGTGGTGTTTTGTCTGCATCACTGTGTGGCAGTGACATATCAGGGGATGGAGATGGGAAATCTGCCGCACTGTGTGGCACTGAGACTTCAGGGGGAGGAGATGTGGATGTAGTAGTAGCACCAGCATCCACCCACGCCATGCCTCGTGGTGGCAATGCCATGACGTGGATCTGCAGGGCATGGAAGATCACAGCTACATCTCACTGGTGTGCATCCATGGCCAACATTCTTTCCGCATGCATCCGCTCCCAAGTCTCCGTCATTCTCCTTATGTGTCCCAACTCACGGATGACATTGCTGGGGCCACTCTGACCAAACAGTTGTTCTTGGCTCAGAGTCAGGACTCCAGCAATGTCAGCCATGGCTTGTTGTAGTGCAAGGAGCGGACAGTGGGTGTCAGTTAGGGACTGTGAGTGGTTCCTGATGTGACTTAGAAACCCATGTATGGCATCTAGTTTGGCTACCATGCGGTCAAACCCCACCCGCAGCGGGTCAGACATCTCCTCCTGGCACCCTAACACACGGCGTTGGAAAACCATGTGTTGTTCGTGGGGGTCCTGGGAGGCCGCCGTGGTGGTGGGTGCTTTCTGCTGTGTGGTCTGTGCAAGGGGTGGGGTCTCATGGATGCAGCTGGGCTGCCCTGCTCAGCGAGGTGGGGTGCCAGAGCTGTCCCTGAGCTTTTGCAGTGCGTGGGTGTAGATTTCAGGGGGGCCTCTTCATCATCAGTGCTGAGTTGTTGGGCCTGCTCTGCAGGAGGAGTTGATTCTCCCTCTGCAATGTGAAGAGGAAATGCAGATTGACATTGTGTTCACATGTATGTTCACGTTTTGTACAACTTTACTGTCAGACTGCATGGCAATGTACTTTGTGACTGTTTATGAGCAGACGCCTATTGTAAGCGGAACACTTGGCATTTCTACGCCATCAGGGATGTGTACTGGTACATTGTCATCTCACAGTTTGCTGCTATGCCAAATGCGAATGGCCATTTTCTACACACAGGTGGCACCAGTTGTGTTCTCTATTCTGTTGTGAAAGTGTTGCAGTCTGTACCACTTGTTGTGAATGTTGGGATGCTCTGCATCTTGTGTGTGTGCTGCATTGTGGATGAGTTGCCCCTTCGGCTCTGATATGGCTGGCCCTTATCCCTTTCAGGCGGTGTGCCTTTCACTTCTGTGCTACTGCAGTGCTGGGATGTTGCAGACTTGGGTAGACTGGGCTCTTGGTCGGAGTTGTGACTCTTGGGCATGATTTATCTGAAGATGTGCTATGCTTACTTGTGCATGTGTGCCATTGTGCCCATCTCCCCCCGTCCCCCCAGTCCCTGGTCGTTACTCACCCTGTTGCTGTTGGCTCAGGTCATGTTGTGCAGTGTCCAGTCCCCCAACTCCTGCCACCGTCTCCCCAATGATGGTCCCAGGCTGCTCCTCCGTGGGGCTTGTGGGGTTCTGGTTCTCCTCTGTACTTTCTATGGCTACCAATCCATAAATAGTTTGCATTTGTCACCCCGAGTGGGACGGGTATGCTCAGACGTGAATCCCGTGCTCTCCATGCCACTGGAATCAAGCTATCCTGGCTGAAGAGGGGTGAAACCCTGAAACCGGTCCTAGGATGCTTGTTTCCAGTCCAGGGAGGACCTGGACTGGCAGTTTGGGCTGGACTGTTCCCATTGGGCACAGGGTCAAGACTGATTTGCATATAGCTGGGTCCAAACTGGAACGGCATGGTGAGCAAAAAAACGATGGATTTAGGCCCAGATCTCTGTACTGGGGTGAATGTATGACATTGTTCTGCATTCTGTCCACCAATAGTTCTTTTTGCATTTGTCACCCCGAGTGGGACGGGTATGCTCAGACGTGAGTCCCGTGCTCTCCATGCCACTGGAATCAAGCTATCCTGGCTGAAGAGGGGTGAAACCCCGAAACCGGTCCTAGGATGCTTGTTTCCAGTCCAGGGAGGACCTGGACTGGCAGTTCGGGCTGGACTGTTCTCATTGGGCACAGGGCCAAGACTGATATGCATATGGCTGGGTCCAAACTGGAATGGCATGGTGAGCAAAAAATCGATGGATTTAGGCCCAGATCTCTGTACTGGGGTAAATGTATGACATTGTTCTGCATTCTGTCCATCAATAGTTCTTTTTGCAATTGCTACGGCTACCTCCATGGTGCCACGCAGTTGTTTGGGTCCTGTTTGTGTTTTTGGTTGCCGCTTTGACAGTGATTTTGGCCGCCTGACTTGTGGGACTTGCAGGCTGGTGCGGCTTCTCGCTGTATTTTTTTCGCAGTTGTGCCCATCACAAGTTTTTTCACGTTGGGGTTTAGATTTTTATCTCCGTCCAGAGACTTTTATCGCAGACATTTGTCACATTTTTGGGGGTCTATCGCATGTTACCACCATGTTGTGAATAGGACGTTGACACAGAGTTATTTTCCAGCGATAGACGGCGATATGTAAGATTACGTTAACTGATTTGGGCGATGATTATCACACGTTCTTGAGAATATCCCCCTTTATTGCAAATTATACAGGATTTGATTAGGAATGGAGTGGTTGAGGAGACCACTGCTAATATTTGCAATAGCCCTATTATTTCAATTCTTAAATGGGCGCCCTCAGGTTCTTCTGATGACCATGAAGATGTTTATCGTTTTGTGATTAATTTGCGCAAAGTTAATAAAATAGTAGCCCCTCAGTTTCCAGTGGTTCCAGACATTACCACTCTTTTGACGATGATTCCTTCTACTGCTAATTCTTTTCTGTTATCAACTTGAAAAATGCATTCTTTAGTATTCCTATTCATCCAGGTATTTGTTTGGTTTTACCCTAGCTGGCAGAAGCTTTAGATTCTGTTGAGCTCCTCAGGGCTATACAGAAAGTCAGGGCATTTATAGTCAAGCCTTAAAGAACCAATTGGATTCCCTTTCAGTTCCCCAAGGTAATGTATTAGTGCAGTATGTTGATGACTTGCTCATTGCTTCTGACACAGAGCAAGGCTGTAGGGACAGTACAGTTAAGTTGTTGTTGCGTTTGGCTAATCTTGGATTTAAAGTTTCCCTTTCCAAATTTTAGTATTGTCGCCAGGTGGCCACCTATTTAGGTTACCTACTGTCAAAGGAGGGTAGGAGACTGGCCCCTGAGTACATTAGTACTATTGTTAAAACGCTCGTTCCACAAACTCAGAAAGATGTATGCGCTTTTATAGGTATCACTTCCTATTGCCGGCAGTGGAAACCAAGCTACTCACTATTAATCAAACTCCTGCTTGCTCTAACATTAAAAGATGGGCATGAACCCCTGCCTTGGACGCCTGAATGTCAGCAGTCTTTTGAGCAATTGAAAACTGTGCTTTG
Organism: Triturus cristatus; assembly: GCF_964204655.1. NCBI lineage: Eukaryota > Metazoa > Chordata > Amphibia > Caudata > Salamandridae > Triturus > Triturus cristatus. The sequence continues at coordinate 1,050,215,855 of NC_140589.1, forward strand.
TTCTGCTCCAGTGCTCCACACCCTAGACTATACTAAACCGGTTGTGTTGTACGTCCATGAGATGGCTGGTTGCATGCTTTGTTTTAACACAAAAATTTGGAGATAAGCAATGGCTGTGTGCTGATTTCTCTGCTGTGTTTGACACTGCCACACGAGCCCTCCCGAGCTGTGTAAGAGCGGTCGCGGCTGCGGCCGTCTTGATAAGACAATCAGCTGGACTCATATTTGATACTGACCTCACAGTTATGGTACCCCATGCTGTGGATACACTTTTGAATAAGACTAAGACACAGCACCTTACCTGTGCACGTCTGGTTGGCTATGAATTAACATTGTTTGCAAAACACAACACAATCAAAAGATGTGCCACTCTGAATCCAGCCATGTTACTGCCCCTCCCTTCTGAGAATGATGAGATTGATAAACATGATTGTATCTTCCGGACAGAACAAGAGACAAAAGGACAGGTAGACTTGACTGATGTTCCCTTATCTGACCCACATGGGGAACTATATGTCGAGGGCTCTTGTTTTAAATTACCAGATGGCACTACAACTGCTGTGTATGCTATTACTACACTGCGTACAGTAGTTGAGACATCACAAGTCCCCTATCAGTCGGCCCAAGCTGGCGAGCTTGTTGCCCTAATCCGAGCTTGCGAATTAAGCGAGGGATTGGTTGTCAATATTTATACTGACAGCCAGAATGCCTTCGGAGTTGCCCATAATTTTGGGGGACTCTGGGCAGAGAGAGGGTTTCTTACTTCCCATGGCACCAAAATCCAGCACAGGCACCTCATATTGCGGCTGCTGTCTGCTTTCACCCTCCCTAAGAAGTTAGCTATAGTAAAGTGTAGCGCCCATCGGAAAGTCACTGAGGATGTAGGTAGGGACAACGCTTCTGCAGATCAGACAGCTAAGGAAACAGCCCAGACCAAAATGAAAAGAATGTTTGCAGCAGGCCCTGCTAGGTGGGTGCCTGAGGTTACTATGTTCAAAGACACATTTGAGAATGGGAAGGAGATTCAAAGTGAGGCCACAACAGAAGAGTTAGCCGTGTGGCAAGAAAGCAGGGCACAATTGAACAATGAGGGGTGTTGAATTGACAGGCAGGGAAGCAGAGATGGATGTTGCCAGATGCATATGTTCTCCCTGTAGTTACAACGGCCCATGGTCCAGCCCATATTAGTGCTAAGGGTATTTGCAAATTGTTATTTCCTGTATGGCGGAATGATAATATTTCAAAGACTGCTGCACATTTAGTGAAGTATTGTATGGTGTGCATGATGCACAACCCAGGGAAAGGTACTCCTACCCCACTCGGCAATTTTGCACCACTCACTTTTCCTTTTGAGGTCCTTCAGATGTACTACATCGAATTAGATAGGTGCAATAATTTGAAGTATGTTTTGGTGGTTGTTTGTGCTTTCAGTAAATGGATTGAAGCTCATCCCACTAAAGACAATACAGCTGTTACGACTGCAAAGGTACTCCTGAAGGAGTTATTTCCCTGTTTCGGCTTGCCCCATTTGATCTGGAGTGATAACGGAAGTCACTTTAATGCCAATGTCATTCATTTAATTTGTGATGGTTTGCACATAAAACAGACGTTTCATGCTGCAAACCACCTGCAGTCAGCAGGTTTGGTTGAAAAGTACAATGGTACTCTCAAATTGAAATTGGCAAAGATACAGGAGACAGCAGGGTTACAGTGGCCAGATGCTTTACCATTAGCTCTTTTGTCAATGAGAAAAACAGCACATTCTAGAACAGGATTGTCATTGTACAAGGTCGTGTTTGGACGGGGAGCAAATGTCTGGGGTGTCCCGCGTCCCCGTAGGTTCTCTGATATTGAACACCCGTTGTTGATTGACTATCTTCGCCAGTTAACTAAAAATGGGCTTTCTATTCACAAACAGGTCCGCAAGTCCCTGTCAGCTACACCAAAGGTACCTGGACATGACATTCAGCCTGGAGACTACATGTTAATTTGAAATTTTCCACGGAAGAAGAATTTGGAACCACACTGGAAAGGACCGGAACAGGTCCTTCTAGCTACACACCCCAAGATCAAGATCGCCGGCCAAAAAAATTGGGTGTATGGCACTCATTGCAAAAGGGTGCCCCTGCCTCTGCCTTATGACCAATGGATTGAAGATGGAGTAGGGGATACTGAGTGTGAGACGGTGCCTCAGTTTGTCCCCTTCAGTGATGCTAGGCTGACCTGGATCAAAACGGATGAGGAGTATTATGAAGTGCTGAATGCAGCAGTTCCACAGGAAATGCGAGCTATCCAGGAACCCCTTTTCATTGATTCTTCTGTGCCTGGAGTTACCAGGTACAATCTGCATCCTCGGCTGAGGAATAGTGCACAAAAGGAGAAGTCAGATTAGACAGGGATGGACTGTGTAAGTTAGGGTGTACTTTGCTGTAGTACCAACGGAGTTAGTTTAGGGTGATGTCAGATTTGTTCACTGTTTGACATTGGAAAGGATAGATCAAACGTGTTGCTTCTGGGATACATTATTCTGATCAGCGTGGGGCTCATCATGAGCTTTGGACAGAGCAAGCTCCACCACCGGTGCTCAAGTGCGCCAACATTTGATGAACAATACGAGCCTGTACCAGTGAGGCTCAGATGGACACTGGGAACTTGTGAGCTTCTTTTGCTGGCGATTCGCCCCTTGCTTTATTATTTGCTATGCACCCTTTTGGCAGAATGGTTGCTGATGAAGAGCAGCCAGTAATTCCTCTTATTCATGCACGGAAACTTTGGTCTACCAAACAAAAAGTACTTTGTGTTGTTCTTGTGTTACTGTTGTTGTTGATTTTGGGTGGGGTGTCTTGGGTTTTGGAGTGTGATCACAATGTACCATCATGTACTACACATAAGATTGTTTCTCAAGTTAGTACAAAAAGCACAATCCGAGCAATGTATTTCTAGACACACATAAGAAATTCTTTGTTGAGGGTACAGCTTGCTACCCTACTGAATCTGTCACAAGTTTATGGACTGCTTACCCATTGTCACTGGTTAACTATACATACGTTCGCCCACCCCAATTCATCGAGATAAAGGGCGAGTTTTGGATGGGATATCTCGGTCCTTGTTTGTATTACAGGAAGCCAGGAGGGAGGGGATATCCAGGTTGCGACACTGATATGTACTGTAATAATTTGTATTTGGAGGAGCAGAATATTACCTCAGTGGGCTGGCATTATCAAGGTCTGACAGTTACTCGAAAAGTAGGGTATTATCCTGCATGTTGTCCGATAGTAAACATACTGACGCTTTTCTATACGTAAACTGTTCTGGAATAATATTGTTTAAAAATACAATGTCTTTAGTGAAAAAGAAGGATCCAAGTACAGTAGGAATGAACACTAGATATGCTCATGTAGACTATCAAGGTCCACTTCATGCACACTCAGGATTCTACTTTCTGTCCAATGGTACGTACTTGAATGTTTATAATGGTACCAAAGATGTTGCTTTATGAATGGTGCCTCCTCTTGGCGTGCCTTGTAAGTATGGTAAGACAAATATAAGATGGGTTAAAAGGACTTTGCCATGGAATTTTACAACGGAGTGGCAGACCTTGAAGTCAATAATTATAGTAATGGTATCACCTTTGGGTATATTCCTTCCTCCATTATTACTTTTGGTGGTACTGCTATGGCCAGGGGTGAAAGGGCTAGGGAATATTTTGGATGTAAGCTGCAGATACTTTATAATTCCACAGTAGCAGCTCTGTGTGACATAAGGGGGCCCCAGGGGGAGCGGAGAAACAGTCTCCCCCTGGGGCTGTTCGCCCGAATGGAACGGGCCACGCTAGGGACGTAGGGAGAGGCGCGCGCGCGCGTAGTTTAGTTAGTCGGGTGAGCGTTGATTAGGGAAGCGCGAGCGTGGGGTGAGAGGAGAAAATCGAAGTGGTGAGGAGAAAAATGAATTAGGAGGAGATAAACGAAGTGGTGAGGAGAAAAACAAAGGGGAGAGGAGAAAAACGACGCGGAGAAGAGAAAAACGAAGTCAGAGCTGATATAAAAAAAAAATCAAAAAATGTTTTGCTCTGAGGTGAAAACGGACTGGAATTGACGGGGAGGAGCAGGAGAGGCATGGAGGACGACGAACAAGTGAGGACAGCATTGGAGCTATTAAAGAAGGCAGGGAGAGAAGACCTGCTGTCAGCTGAGGCGAGGGCTGCGTATGCGCCCAAGGGAAGGTCAATGAGGCGTCGTGCTGCAAGCGGAGTGCAGAGGGCAATAGCGGCCTGCTTGCCTCAGCAGGCTGGTAGAACACGAAGAGCTACGCGCCTCAGGAGTGGAGGTGCACATGTCAGTGAGGACAGAGGTATGGCAAAACGCCTTGCACAGCGCCCGGTGATAGCAATGCCTCAGGGAGTTTTAAATGGCGCAATAGTAAGGCAGGAGGTTAGCATGGAGGGGGCCCCATTGGCAATTTTTAGGGGGCTCATTTCGAGAAGAAGTAGAGTGAGGGGCAGGAGGGGTTGGGGGAGGGGGGCTGCGCCAGGCATCCTCAGTTGGGAGCAGCAAAATAGCTTTGCGAAGGTGGGAACGGAGGATCAACAGTTTAGTGATGTGACAGAACCTCTGGGTATGATTTTACACACTAGGGGGGAACAAGGTTTTTCGTTAGTGGATTATTCTTCAGACACATGGAGTGACAGGGACCAAGAAGGGGTTGTGGGCATTTTGCGGCCAGAGCAGAAAAAGAATATGCAAAGGTCTGGTGGGGGTATGGGTAACAAGGGTAAAAGGTTACAGCAAGTGAGGGGTGAAGGTTGTGGTATAGGGGAGGACGATGTGGATTTTGTGGCGCAAGTGGTAGAGACAGGCGGCGTGTCCAGCGAAGAACAAGATGTTTGGGTATATGGCGTAGACCAGCTGGGTGGGAGTTTGTGGCAGGGTGATAATGGGCCCTATCATAGTTTAGAGCCTGACATGGAGGAAAATATTTTTCCGGAGCCTAGGTTACCACCAGGTCAAATAGCGCAAGGGGAGTTAGCAGAGATAGGGTGTGATGAAGGGCAGTGGGTGTGGATGCCACACTCTGGGCAAAGAGGCGAGGCACAAGAGAGGGAGGCTGCTAAAAAATCACCTGTTACGAGAATATCAGTTGCGGAGCAGCCTACCGGTGGGAAGAGCGCCCGGAGGTCGAAAGCTGTTTCTGGGCGGACTGTAGCTCAAAGCGAGCAGCGGTCTCGAAAAGCGTCACAGGTAGCGGTGGCTAGTGTTTTAGCGCCACAGCAAGAGAAGTTCAGTGCGGATTTTTAACAAAGACGCAGAGCTCAAGCGCTGAGTTGTGTTCAAGATTGGCGCAGATTTGATGGGGGGATAGGTGATGGAGCCCTGCCTAGCAGTAGTAGACAAAATGTGGGGTAAGGAGAAGAGGGTGGAGATGGAGAGGCGAGTTGGGATGAAATTAGAGAGGAAGACAATACAGTCGTGCAGCAAATTAGATCGGAAAAAGGAGTAGGGGAGGGAGGGAAGGGGTCAACTGCCTATTTTTCTACCTTACAGAACTCACGTGCGGACCTGCCAGTTGAAGAGTCTCAAAAGAAAAGACGTCGAGCGAGTGTGCCAGTGGGCATGAGGGACAGAGCAGAACATCTTCCAAGAGATACGACACCATGGTGGGAGGTGTGGGCCCCTTCAGTTACACATTTAGACTTACCACAGGTGAGGGATATACACAGCGGCTCGAGTCAGCCAAAGGTATTGCCGAGTAAGGTTGGGGAGGAAGAGGCCTCAGTCGTTGAACAAAACAATGACAAAGTAGGAAGTACGTCGGTGCACAGGACAGAGGGGGATGCGACACAGGCAGTGAGGAAGGTAGCTAAACGTCTACCTTACATGGGTTTAGCGATGCCCCTGGGTACACATTACATTTATCTTTAAAGACGAAACAGAAAATTTGGGACCATGTGTTTGTCGACATCTTTAAATTACTACACAGGAAGGTCCAGGCAAAAGAAGGTTCCAAGGAAGAAGAGTGGGAACTGGCAAGGCGGCCAAGGGTTCCACGTAATGTGGAAAACTGGACGTCTGCTTTTCTCATCTGTGCCAGCATATATACGGAGAAATACCCTGAGAGAGCAGTGTCCATTTTTAAATATATGGATATAGTACGAAAAGCTCAGCTGCAGTTTGGGGGTTATTGCTGGCTCAATTATGATGAGGAGTATAGGGCCAGAATGAGCATGGCAGCAAATAAACCATGGGGTGAGGTAGATGCAGAATTGTGGCTCCAATGGATGGCTTCAGCTCATCCTTTGGCGACTACTCATACTGCCAGCGGTCTGCCGGTTACATATAAGCCCTTTCTACCGCGTCCCGCTCTATCAGGGGCGGGTGTCACAGGGCGGGGGCAGGCGGCTGGGATTGGAGCCTGCTGGAATTTTAATAGGGGATTATGCACCAGGCAGGCGTGTCGCTTTCGACACGAATGTTCACAATGTGGGGGGCGACATGCAATTACCCAGTGCTTCACCACATTTAACGCAGCCGGTGGGCAGAGAGGGTCCGAACAGGGATGGGGGGCCAGGGGTAGAGGGGCACCATTACAATTTATGCCAAAAGGCTGCTACGCCAATTAATTTGGAGGCGATGATACCATGGCTGGAAGCATATCATGATAAGACAGCGGCTAGCACATTGTTTTGGGGTTTGTTGGAGGGCTTCAAGATTAGTTATCAAGGGCCCAGAGAAAGTCGGTGGGCAGACAATTTGAAATCCGCAACGGATTTCCCTCACATAGTTCGAGCTAAGCTGTCTGAAGAAGTGTCATTGGGCAGAGTAGCTGGCCCGTTTGCGATGTGTCCCTTGCCGAATTTGATCATTTCGCCTATTGGGGTCATCCCTAAAAAGGCAGCTGGGGAATTTCAAATGATCCAGCACCTGTCCTGGCCAGAAGGCTATTCTATTAATGATTTTATTGCCCCAGCAGACACGGCAGTGTCTTACACGTCAGTTGACGAGGCTCTGAAGCAGGTGAATTTTCTAGGTGGAAGGGCGCAGCTCGCTAAATGTGATATCAAGTCTGCGTTTAGGCTCCTCCCGATTCATGCAACTGATTTTGAATTATGGGAATGTATTTTGAGGGGCACTATTATGTGGACAAAGTGTTACCCATGGGGTGTGCGGTGTCTTGTGCCCTCTTTGAGCGATTTAGCACATTCCTGCACTGGATTTTTTCGCAGAATTACCAGCAAGGAGCGTCCTGTCACTATTTGGATGATTTTCTCTTCATGGGGCAGGCAGGTACTAGGCAGTGCCAGGCAGCCTTGGATGTTTTTTGTAATTTGATGAAGGAGCTGGGAGTGCCATTTGCGCCGGACAAAACAGTAGGGCCACAGACCTGTTTAACATTTGTTGGCATTGAAACAGACACGGTAGCACAAATAGCCAGGATGCCAGCAGGAAAGGTATGTGAAATTCGAGAATGTGTGGAGGAAACGTTAAAACAAATGAAACTGGAGCTTAGGCAGGTACAGCGCCTACTGGGCTATTTGACGTTTGCTTGCAGAGTAGTAAGGGCAGGTAGGACGTTTTGCCGGGCCTTAGGCATGGCGCTTTCGGGAGCCTGGCGGCCACATCATAGAGTCTGCATATCCAAAATGGTGAAGGAAGATTTGAGAATATGGTTGGTTTTCTTGAAGAATTTCCATGGAGTGCCGTTACAATTCATTGAAGACCGTTTCCTCTGGCAAGTACAGATATATTCAGACGCGGCTGGTTCCAAAGGTTTTGGTATCTTTTGGGACGGTCGGTGGTGTTCGGAGCAGTGGCCAGCGCACTGGATGACACAAGGGCGCAGCATCGCCTTTTTAGAACTTTTTCCGGTTCTAGTAGCGCTGGCCACATGGGGCAAAGAGCTTCAAAATAGATCTGTTTTGTTCAATATTGATAATATGTCTGTGGTGAACTTACTCAATCACCAAAAAGCCAAAGATGTGAGAGTGTTACGCTTGTTACGGGAGTTTATGTTGGTGAGTTTGTACTGGAATATTATGTTCAGAGCCAAACACATACCAGGGGTAAATAACTGCATTGCTGACGCCCTTTCAAGTTTTAATTGGCAGCTTTTTCGCGAACTGGCGCCAGGGGCGGACGACAGCAAAACCCTGTCAGACAGCATCTGGGCGTTGGGAAACTGACAATTGAAAGGCTCGTGGAAAATTCAGTAGCGGACTCCACAAGGAAATCTTACAGACAAGCGTGGTTACAATTTACGAGTTATGTACAATGTAACAGCGGAGGGTGGAAGAAGCAACATTTTACTTACAATATCTTACACTTTGTCCTATGGCTGGCGTAACAGGGATTGTCATCTAATACCATAGCGGGTAAACTGGCTGGGGTATCCTTTTATGGACAGTTACACTGGGGCTTTGACCCTGTTGACGGCATTCTGGTGCGAAGAATGTTGAAAGGTTTGAGCAAAAGGAGTGTAACAAGGCGGCTGCCTAGAGCCCCCATTTCTTTTCAGCTGCAGCAGAGACTGGTGCAACAGTTACCACATTGTTGTTATAGCGCTCATGAGGCAGCATTGTTCAGGCTGGCAATGATTTGGCTCTTTTTCTGAGCTTTTAGAGTGTCAGAGATATTGGGCGACAGAGGGAAAGGAGGCATACGATATGACGAAGTGATTTGCGAACAGCATAGGCTTCGGATTTGGTTAAGAAGTTCAAAAACTGACCAGTTGGGGAGGGGCGTTTGGGTTTTTCTGAATAAAAGTAGCATGGTGGAGTGATGCCCAGTTTTAGAGTGGGAGGGGTTTCAGGACAAATCCATTACCAACACAGCAGCTTATATTTTTATGCATAAGTCAGGCCATCATGTTACCAGTTAACAGCTGTTGGGGGTGCTGAGGAAGGTTTTGTTGTTAGTGGGAGAATCACCTTCAGAATATGCGACTCATTCATTCAGAATAGGAGCAGCGACGGACGCTGCGAAGTTGGGGTTAGGGTGGGATGCCATTCAAAGAATAGGCAGGTGGAAATCCAGGTGTTGTACACGTTATGTACGCAAGTAGATTTAGTCAATGTTGGTAAGGCGTGATAATTCTTTTTATTTTATGTTAGGTGATATCCGCACTTTGTCCGGGAAATGCCACGTATGGATCATCGGACATTCATTTGTCAAATGGGCTGGCCTCTTCGCTGAAAGACAGATTTATGGTCGCAGCTTCGGCCTCCCAAGTGCAGGACATGAAGTGCTTTGGCATGGTAAAGGTGGCATGAAATGGGAGGAACTGTTCCCAACTCTCCGAAAATTGAGGTATGATAGACGGCCGCCAAACTTACTGTTGATACATCTAGGAGAAAACAATCTTGTATCGCTTTCAGGTCTTACGCTGTTAAAAAACATGAAATTAGATCTAGCGGTGATCAAGGACAACTGGTTGGGAACAACAGTTGTATGGACTGAATTTGTTTATCGACAGCATTGGAGGCAAGCGAGAGACCAAGTGGCAATGGACAGAGCACGCAAAAAGCTGAATAAAGAAATGAAAAACTATTGTGCGGGAATGGGCATAAGGTATTTGTCACATGGAAACATCACTAGTAAAGAAGGAAAGTTATTCAGAGCAGATGGGGTTCATTTGTCAGAGTTGGGCCTGGCATATTACATTTTCGAAATCAGGGATTGTTTGTCAATGGAATTGGCTGTCGACCTTTGGTGCAACAGCAAAGATCGCTGAAGGGAGGTTACGGCTGCAATAGTTGGTGGGGACAGGAAAACGTTTCGGGTTTTCCTGGGTGGCAAGGTTTGGGGTGGGTGAGGCAGGAGCGGTCTTACCCGGCATCCCAGGAAGACGGGTAGGAAAAAGGGGAAGAAAAGAATGACAAGGTAAAGGTAACACAGAGAAGTTTGAAGGTTGGTTTAAAGTTTTGAAATGGGGAAATGTGATTTTAGAAATGGTTTTGGCTCAGTATTCTAAATTGTAAAGAGAAATAATTAAAATTGCCGAGTTATTTGAGAGTTTACCTGTTCTAAATAAAGTGGCCTTTCTACTATACAAAGATGTGTGAGGGTCAGTTTATTTTGGGCGAGGGGGCCCCGGGGGAGCGGAGAAACAGTCTCCCCCTGGGGCTGTTCGCCCGAATGGAACGGGCCACGCCAGGGACGTAGGGAGAGGCGCGCGCGCGCGTAGTTTAGTCAGTCAGGTGCGCGTTGATTAGGGAAGCGCGAACGTGGGGTGAGAGGAGAAAATCGAAGTCTCACCCTCCCAACCCAAAAAAATAAAAAAATAAAAAAATAAAAAACCCACTATTAGACAGGTTACTCTTGGGCAATGTTCATTGGTAAAGGCAAGGTTTGGGGTGGGTGAGGCAGGAGCGGTCTTACCCGGCATCCCAGGAAGACGGGTAGGAAAAAGGGAAAGAAAAAATGACAAGGTAAAGGTAACACAGAGAAGTATGAAGGTTGGTTTAAAGTTTTGAAATGGGGAAATGTGATTTTAGAAATGGTTTTGGCTCAGTATTCTAAATTGTAAAGAGAAATAAATAAAATTGCCGAGTTATTTGAGAGTTTACCTGTTCTAAATAAAGTGGCCTTTCTACTATACAAAGGTGTGTGAGGGTCAGTTTATTTTGGGCGACCACCCAATTGGAAAGTATGCGGATATATTCCGAGCAAACCAGATATGCTGTTGATTTCATTCTAGCTAAGAGCGTTGGTGTGTGCGCTGTAGTAGGAGACCAGTGTGTAGTCAGGATCACTAATATGGAAAAGAACATTACCCAGCAAATTTTGGATATCCTGGAAAATGTCAAGGGAATGGAGAGTGGAAATTGGTGTTTGTCCCCCTTTGGTGGATGGGGTTGGATCCTTGAGAGGGTGATCTATTTTATTGTGATTCTGATTGTTTGCTGTGTTCTAGTACAATGTCTTCCCTTACGTTGTGATTTCTTGCTGTGTTCTTGTACAATGTCTTCCCTTACGTTGTTCTTACTGTACCACCCTTCTCGCCCCTAAGAGAGTATCGATCCATGATACCAATGCAACAATTATGATTAAAAAAGAGGTTAACGATCTTATGCAGATCGACTAGGGTATTTTTGAGACTTCTTCCCTCCTTACTGTTTCTCTCCCTGAAGCTGAAGACATGGAATGTTCCTAAAATCGAATTACTCTGTTTTATTGCATAGTATGTCTTTTTCCCTTTTGTTATCATGATATGTTTGCTTAGCTCATGCTAAAAGGAGGGTCTGTTAGAATAAAAATGATGCTTTCGGTATGTCACGTAAGTTAGCATTTGTGGCACCATCTTGTGTACTGACGCCATTTTGCATTATGATCAAAACTAATTCTCCGCCATTTCTCGGAAATGGCCTTCTCTAGGTTATGTTTCTTTGGAATTGAGTTTTTATTAAACTAATGAATGCACTGTTCTTATTTGCGCATACCTTTCCTTGGCTGTAAGCCTTCTCCCACTTGTCTAGAGGCGGGCACAGGCAGAATGGCATTGAATTATAGATACTGTGTGCCTGACTTCAGAACTAAAATGTACTCGTTTGTAATTTACTGTCCAGCTTTATCTCGCTGGAAAATTCCATGGTGGGCGTGTTTTCATTGATTCTGAAGTGTACATAATGTATTGTTATGCTTGTTGAGCTTAGACTCTCTCTGCAGCACTCTTAGCGAAAGGGCAGACAGGGCTCCGCTCTCTGAGCGCACTTTGAATAAACTGTTATTGGTTTGTATTCTCTAATGTCTACCCAACTTCATTTCGTAGAAGGCAGAGAGGTGGTCGTGAGTGAACTGAGTCAGGTCATTTCCTTCAATGTGGCTGCAGCGGGGGATGTTGAGGACCAGTCTGGCTGCGGCGTTCTGAACATTCTGTAGTTTCCTGAGGAGTTTCTGGGTGATGCCTGCATAGAGTGCATTGCCATAGTCGACTCTGCTGCTGATGAGGGCTTAGGTGACTGTCTTTCTGGCCTCAGTGAGGATCCATCGGAAGGTCTTTTGAAGCAGGTGAAGATTTGGAAGCATGATGAGGAGACGGCGTTGATCTGGTGGTTGATCGTGAATGAGGAGTCCAGTATGATGCTGAGGTTTTGTGCGTGATCCATGGGTGTGGGGGGGTTCCTAACGCAGCGGGCCACCAGGAGACTTCCCATGCGGAGGTGTTGGGCCCAACAATGAGGACTTTGGTCTTGTCAGAGTTGAGCTTGAGGCAGCCGTCTCTCATCCTCGTGGAAGTTATTTCTGGTGATTGTGGGCTTGTTGGTGAGGGAGAGGATCAGCTGGGTGTCGTCGGCGTTAGAGATGATGTTGAGTCCGTGGTTCCTGACTATGGCTGCGAGCTGGACTATATAGTCGTTGAAGAGGGTTGGGCTCAGAGAGAAGCCCTGGGGGACTCCGCAGCTGATCTCCGAGAGTTCTGAGAGGAACGGTGATGGTCTGATTTGCTGTCTCCTCCCGGTGAAGAAGGGATGGACCTAGTCCAGTGCATTGCTGCGGATGCCAGCGTTGTGGAGTCTTGTGCTTAGGGTGCAGTGGGAAACAGTGTCGAAGGCAGCCAAGACGTTCACTAGGATGAGGGCCGCTGTTTCTCTGGTGGAGGAGGTATTGGATGTCATCGGTGGTGGTGAGGAGGGTGAACTCGGTGCTGTGGTTGCCTCAGAAGCTGGATTGAGAGGAGTCCAGGACGCGGTTGGCTTCGATGAACTCGGAGAGTTGGGCATTGATAGCCTTCTCAATAACCTTGGCTGGGAAGGGAAGCAGGAAGATGGGTCTGGAATTCATGAGGTTTGTCGGGTCGGCAGACGTTTTTTTCAGCAGGGGGTTGATCTCAACGTATTTACAGTCATCGTGGAAGATGGCGATCTTGATGGAGCAGTTGATGGTGTTGCAGAATGTTGGGGACAGATAGGTTGTGTGTCTGTATCTTTTCAAGGGCTGTGGTTACTTGTACTAGCCCACGTACAACATCCTGACAGCAGTGCCTCATGTCATTTTGTATGTTGGCAGTTCTCCTTGAAAGAGTGGCCGTGGCTACTGCCAATTGATTTATTGATCGAGTGAAGGTATCAATTTGCAGACTATGCTCCTTCTCCATGGCAGCAATCCAACGGTCATGCCCTTCTTTCAAGTGCTTTGGGAAAAAGGGGTGGTGATGGACAGAGTTTCTGAATGATGCAGAATACTCTTACCAAGTCAAGAGATCATGGTTTTAATCCATCACCGTTTTTTAGCTCACTGCACCATCCCAGCTCAGAACCTGGCTACATGCAAATTAGTCTGTACCTGTCCCAGTGCATGATGGGAACAGGGCAAACCAAACTACCAAGCCAATTCTTATACTGGGAAGGAAACAAGCTTCCGGGGACCGGTTTCTGGCATCACAGCCTTCGTCGGCCCGGCTTGCCTGAATCCTGATGGTGCAATGAGCAAGGGACTCATGTCTGAGCATACCCTCCCACACTGAGTGTGAATAAAATCGATTTGGGAAAAAGGGGTGGTGATGGACAGAGTTTCTGAATGATGCAGAATACTCTTACCAAGTCAAGAGATCATGGTTTTAATCCATCACCATTTTTTAGCTCACTGCACCATCCCAGCTCAGAACCTGGCTACATGCAAATTAGTCTGTACCTGTCCCAGTGCATGATGGGAACAGGGCAAACGAAACTACCAAGCCAATTCTTATACTGGGAAGGAAACAAGCTTCCGGGGACCGGTTTCTGGCATCACAGCCTTCGTCGGCCCGGCTTGCCTGAATCCTGATGGTGCAATGAGCAAGGGACTCACGTCTGAGCATACCCTCCCACACTGAGTGTGGATAAAATCGATTTGGGAAAAAGGGGTGGTGATGGACAGAGTTTCTGAATGATGCAGAATACTCTTACCAAGTCAAGAGATCATGGTTTTAATCCATCACCGTTTTTTAGCTCACTGCACCATCCCAGCTCAGAACCTGGCTACATGCAAATTAGTCTGTACCTGTCCCAGTGCATGATGGGAACAGGGCAAACCAAACTACCAAGCCAATTCTTATACTGGGAAGGAAACAAGCTTCCGGGGACCGGTTTTTGGCATCACAGCCTTCGTTGGCCCGGCTTGCCTGAATCCTGATGGTGCAATGAGCAAGGGACTCACGTCTGAGCATACCCTCCCACACTGAGTGTGGATAAAATCGATTTGGGAAAAAGGGGTGGTGATGGACAGAGTTTCTGAATGATGCAGAATACTCTTACCAAGTCAAGAGATCATGGTTTTAATCCATCACCGTTTTTTAGCTCACTGCACCATCCCAGCTCAGAACCTGGCTACATGCAAATTAGTCTGTACCTGTCCCAGTGCATGATGGGAACAGGGCAAACCAAACTACCAAGCCAATTCTTATACTGGGAAGGAAACAAGCTTCCGGGGACCGGTTTCTGGCATCACAGCCTTCGTCGGCCCGGCTTGCCTGAATCCTGATGGTGCAATGAGCAAGGGACTCACGTCTGAGCATACCCTCCCACACTGAGTGTGGATAAAATCGATTTGGGAAAAAGGGGTGGTGATGGACAGAGTTTCTGAATGATGCAGAATACTCTTACCAAGTCAAGAGATCATGGTTTTAATCCATCACCGTTTTTTAGCTCACTGCACCATCCCAGCTCAGAACCTGGCTACATGCAAATTAGTCTGTACCTGTCCCAGTGCATGATGGGAACAGGGCAAACCAAACTACCAAGCCAATTCTTATACTGGGAAGGAAACAAGCTTCCGGGGACCGGTTTCTGGCATCACAGCCTTCGTCGGCCCGGCTTGCCTGAATCCTGATGGTGCAATGAGCAAGGGACTCACGTCTGAGCATACCCTCCCACACTGAGTGTGGATAAAATCGATTTGGGAAAAAGGGGTGGTGATGGACAGAGTTTCTGAATGATGCAGAATACTCTTACCAAGTCAAGAGATCATGGTTTTAATCCATCACCGTTTTTTAGCTCACTGCACCATCCCAGCTCAGAACCTGGCTACATGCAAATTAGTCTGTACCTGTCCCAGTGCATGATGGGAACAGGGCAAACCAAACTACCAAGCCAATTCTTATACTGGGAAGGAAACAAGCTTCCGGGGACCGGTTTCTGGCATCACAGCCTTCGTCGGCCCGGCTTGCCTGAATCCTGATGGTGCAATGAGCAAGGGACTCACGTCTGAGCATACCCTCCCACACTGAGTGTGGATAAAATCGATTTGGGAAAAAGGGGTGGTGATGGACAGAGTTTCTGAATGATGCAGAATACTCTTACCAAGTCAAGAGATCATGGTTTTAATCCATCACCGTTTTTTAGCTCACTGCACCATCCCAGCTCAGAACCTGGCTACATGCAAATTAGTCTGTACCTGTCCCAGTGCATGATGGGAACAGGGCAAACCAAACTACCAAGCCAATTCTTATACTGGGAAGGAAACAAGCTTCCGGGGACCGGTTTCTGGCATCACAGCCTTCGTCGGCCCGGCTTGCCTGAATCCTGATGGTGCAATGAGCAAGGGACTCACGTCTGAGCATACCCTCCCACACTGAGTGTGGATAAAATCGATTTGGGAAAAAGGGGTGGTGATGGACAGAGTTTCTGAATGATGCAGAATACTCTTACCAAGTCAAGAGATCATGGTTTTAATCCATCACCGTTTTTTAGCTCACTGCACCATCCCAGCTCAGAACCTGGCTACATGCAAATTAGTCTGTACCTGTCCCAGTGCATGATGGGAACAGGGCAAACCAAACTACCAAGCCAATTCTTATACTGGGAAGGAAACAAGCTTCCGGGGACCGGTTTCTGGCATCACAGCCCTCGTCGGCCCGGCTTGCCTGAATCCTGATGGTGCAATGAGCAAGGGACTCACGTCTGAGCATACCCTCCCACACTGAGTGTGGATAAAATCGATTTGGGAAAAAGGGGTGGTGATGGACAGAGTTTCTGAATGATGCAGAATACTCTTACCAAGTCAAGAGATCATGGTTTTAATCCATCACCGTTTTTTAGCTCACTGCACCATCCCAGCTCAGAACCTGGCTACATGCAAATTAGTCTGTACCTGTCCCAGTGCATGATGGGAACAGGGCAAACCAAACTACCAAGCCAATTCTTATACTGGGAAGGAAACAAGCTTCCGGGGACCGGTTTCTGGCATCACAGCCTTCGTCGGCCCGGCTTGCCTGAATCCTGATGGTGCAATGAGCAAGGGACTCACGTCTGAGCATACCCTCCCACACTGAGTGTGGATAAAATCGATTTGGGGAAAAGGGGTGGTGATGGACAGAGTTTCTGAATGATGCAGAATACTCTTACCAAGTCAAGAGATCATGGTTTTAATCCATCACCGTTTTTTAGCTCACTGCACCATCCCAGCTCAGAACCTGGCTACATGCAAATTAGTCTGTACCTGTCCCAGTGCATGATGGGAACAGGGCAAACCAAACTACCAAGCCAATTCTTATACTGGGAAGGAAACAAGCTTCCGGGGACCGGTTTCTGGCATCACAGCCTTCGTCGGCCCGGCTTGCCTGAATCCTGATGGTGCAATGAGCAAGGGACTCACGTCTGAGCATACCCTCCCACACTGAGTGTGGATAAAATCGATTTGGGAAAAAGGGGTGGTGATGGACAGAGTTTCTGAATGATGCAGAATACTCTTACCAAGTCAAGAGATCATGGTTTTAATCCATCACCGTTTTTTAGCTCACTGCACCATCCCAGCTCAGAACCTGGCTACATGCAAATTAGTCTGTACCTGTCCCAGTGCATGATGGGAACAGGGCAAACCAAACTACCAAGCCAATTCTTATACTGGGAAGGAAACAAGCTTCCGGGGACCGGTTTCTGGCATCACAGCCTTCGTCGGCCCGGCTTGCCTGAATCCTGATGGTGCATATGAGCAAGGGACTCACGTCTGAGCATACCCTCCCACACTGAGTGTGGATAAAATCGATTTGGGAAAAAGGGGTGGTGATGGACAGAGTTTCTGAATGATGCAGAATACTCTTACCAAGTCAAGAGATCATGGTTTTAATCCATCACCGTTTTTTAGCTCACTGCACCATCCCAGCTCAGAACCTGGCTACATGCAAATTAGTCTGTACCTGTCCCAGTGCATGATGGGAACAGGGCAAACCAAACTACCAAGCCAATTCTTATACTGGGAAGGAAACAAGCTTCCGGGGACCGGTTTCTGGCATCACAGCCTTCGTCGGCCCGGCTTGCCTGAATCCTGATGGTGCAATGAGCAAGGGACTCACGTCTGAGCATACCCTCCCACACTGAGTGTGGATAAAATCGATTTGGGAAAAAGGGGTGGTGATGGACAGAGTTTCTGAATGATGCAGAATACTCTTACCAAGTCAAGAGATCATGGTTTTAATCCATCACCGTTTTTTAGCTCACTGCACCATCCCAGCTCAGCACCTGGCTACATGCAAATTAGTCTGTACCTGTCCCAGTGCATGATGGGAACAGGGCAAACCAAACTACCAAGCCAATTCTTATACTGGGAAGGAAACAAGCTTCCGGGGACCGGTTTCTGGCATCACAGCCTTCGTCGGCCCGGCTTGCCTGAATCCTGATGGTGCAATGAGCAAGGGACTCACGTCTGAGCATACCCTCCCACACTGAGTGTGGATAAAATCGATTTGGGAAAAAGGGGTGGTGATGGACAGAGTTTCTGAATGATGCAGAATACTCTTACCAAGTCAAGAGATCATGGTTTTAATCCATCACCGTTTTTTAGCTCACTGCACCATCCCAGCTCAGAACCTGGCTACATGCAAATTAGTCTGTACCTGTCCCAGTGCATGATGGGAACAGGGCAAACCAAACTACCAAGCCAATTCTTATACTGGGAAGGAAACAAGCTTCCGGGGACCGGTTTCTGGCATCACAGCCTTCGTCGGCCCGGCTTGCCTGAATCCTGATGGTGCAATGAGCAAGGGACTCACGTCTGAGCATACCCTCCCACACTGAGTGTGGATAAAATCGATTTGGGAAAAAGGGGTGGTGATGGACAGAGTTTCTGAATGATGCAGAATACTCTTACCAAGTCAAGAGATCATGGTTTTAATCCATCACCGTTTTTTAGCTCACTGCACCATCCCAGCTCAGAACCTGGCTACATGCAAATTAGTCTGTACCTGTCCCAGTGCATGATGGGAACAGGGCAAACCAAACTACCAAGCCAATTCTTATACTGGGAAGGAAACAAGCTTCCGGGGACCGGTTTCTGGCATCACAGCCTTCGTCGGCCCGGCTTGCCTGAATCCTGATGGTGCAATGAGCAAGGGACTCACGTCTGAGCATACCCTCCCACACTGAGTGTGGATAAAATCGATTTGGGAAAAAGGGGTGGTGATGGACAGAGTTTCTGAATGATGCAGAATACTCTTACCAAGTCAAGAGATCATGGTTTTAATCCATCACCGTTTTTTAGCTCACTGCACCATCCCAGCTCAGAACCTGGCTACATGCAAATTAGTCTGTACCTGTCCCAGTGCATGATGGGAACAGGGCAAACCAAACTACCAAGCCAATTCTTATACTGGGAAGGAAACAAGCTTCCGGGGACCGGTTTCTGGCATCACAGCCTTCGTCGGCCCGGCTTGCCTGAATCCTGATGGTGCAATGAGCAAGGGACTCACGTCTGAGCATACCCTCCCACACTGAGTGTGGATAAAATCGATTTGGGAAAAAGGGGTGGTGATGGACAGAGTTTCTGAATGATGCAGAATACTCTTACCAAGTCAAGAGATCATGGTTTTAATCCATCACCGTTTTTTAGCTCACTGCACCATCCCAGCTCAGAACCTGGCTACATGCAAATTAGTCTGTACCTGTCCCAGTGCATGATGGGAACAGGGCAAACCAAACTACCAAGCCAATTCTTATACTGGGAAGGAAACAAGCTTCCGGGGACCGGTTTCTGGCATCACAGCCTTCGTCGGCCCGGCTTGCCTGAATCCTGATGGTGCAATGAGCAAGGGACTCACGTCTGAGCATACCCTCCCACACTGAGTGTGGATAAAATCGATTTGGGAAAAAGGGGTGGTGATGGACAGAGTTTCTGAATGATGCAGAATACTCTTACCAAGTCAAGAGATCATGGTTTTAATCCATCACCGTTTTTTAGCTCACTGCACCATCCCAGCTCAGAACCTGGCTACATGCAAATTAGTCTGTACCTGTCCCAGTGCATGATGGGAACAGGGCAAACCAAACTACCAAGCCAATTCTTATACTGGGAAGGAAACAAGCTTCCGGGGACCGGTTTCTGGCATCACAGCCCTCGTCGGCCCGGCTTGCCTGAATCCTGATGGTGCAATGAGCAAGGGACTCACGTCTGAGCATACCCTCCCACACTGAGTGTGGATAAAATCGATTTGGGAAAAAGGGGTGGTGATGGACAGAGTTTCTGAATGATGCAGAATACTCTTACCAAGTCAAGAGATCATGGTTTTAATCCATCACCGTTTTTTAGCTCACTGCACCATCCCAGCTCAGAACCTGGCTACATGCAAATTAGTCTGTACCTGTCCCAGTGCATGATGGGAACAGGGCAAACCAAACTACCAAGCCAATTCTTATACTGGGAAGGAAACAAGCTTCCGGGGACCGGTTTCTGGCATCACAGCCTTCGTCGGCCCGGCTTGCCTGAATCCTGATGGTGCAATGAGCAAGGGACTCACGTCTGAGCATACCCTCCCACACTGAGTGTGGATAAAATCGATTTGGGGAAAAGGGGTGGTGATGGACAGAGTTTCTGAATGATGCAGAATACTCTTACCAAGTCAAGAGATCATGGTTTTAATCCATCACCGTTTTTTAGCTCACTGCACCATCCCAGCTCAGAACCTGGCTACATGCAAATTAGTCTGTACCTGTCCCAGTGCATGATGGGAACAGGGCAAACCAAACTACCAAGCCAATTCTTATACTGGGAAGGAAACAAGCTTCCGGGGACCGGTTTCTGGCATCACAGCCTTCGTCGGCCCGGCTTGCCTGAATCCTGATGGTGCAATGAGCAAGGGACTCACGTCTGAGCATACCCTCCCACACTGAGTGTGGATAAAATCGATTTGGGAAAAAGGGGTGGTGATGGACAGAGTTTCTGAATGATGCAGAATACTCTTACCAAGTCAAGAGATCATGGTTTTAATCCATCACCGTTTTTTAGCTCACTGCACCATCCCAGCTCAGAACCTGGCTACATGCAAATTAGTCTGTACCTGTCCCAGTGCATGATGGGAACAGGGCAAACCAAACTACCAAGCCAATTCTTATACTGGGAAGGAAACAAGCTTCCGGGGACCGGTTTCTGGCATCACAGCCTTCGTCGGCCCGGCTTGCCTGAATCCTGATGGTGCATATGAGCAAGGGACTCACGTCTGAGCATACCCTCCCACACTGAGTGTGGATAAAATCGATTTGGGAAAAAGGGGTGGTGATGGACAGAGTTTCTGAATGATGCAGAATACTCTTACCAAGTCAAGAGATCATGGTTTTAATCCATCACCGTTTTTTAGCTCACTGCACCATCCCAGCTCAGAACCTGGCTACATGCAAATTAGTCTGTACCTGTCCCAGTGCATGATGGGAACAGGGCAAACCAAACTACCAAGCCAATTCTTATACTGGGAAGGAAACAAGCTTCCGGGGACCGGTTTCTGGCATCACAGCCTTCGTCGGCCCGGCTTGCCTGAATCCTGATGGTGCAATGAGCAAGGGACTCACGTCTGAGCATACCCTCCCACACTGAGTGTGGATAAAATCGATTTGGGAAAAAGGGGTGGTGATGGACAGAGTTTCTGAATGATGCAGAATACTCTTACCAAGTCAAGAGATCATGGTTTTAATCCCATCACCGTTTTTTAGCTCACTGCACCATCCCAGCTCAGCACCTGGCTACATGCAAATTAGTCTGTACCTGTCCCAGTGCATGATGGGAACAGGGCAAACCAAACTACCAAGCCAATTCTTATACTGGGAAGGAAACAAGCTTCCGGGGACCGGTTTCTGGCATCACAGCCTTCGTCGGCCCGGCTTGCCTGAATCCTGATGGTGCAATGAGCAAGGGACTCACGTCTGAGCATACCCTCCCACACTGAATGTGGATAAAATCGATTTGGGAAAAAGGGGTGGTGATGGACAGAGTTTCTGAATGATGCAGAATACTCTTACCAAGTCAAGAGATCATGGTTTTAATCCATCACCGTTTTTTTAGCTCACTGCACCATCCCAGCTCAGAACCTGGCTACATGCAAATTAGTCTGTACCTGTCCCAGTGCATGATGGGAACAGGGCAAACCAAACTACCAAGCCAATTCTTATACTGGGAAGGAAACAAGCTTCCGGGGACCGGTTTCTGGCATCACAGCCTTCGTCGGCCCGGCTTGCCTGAATCCTGATGGTGCAATGAGCAAGGGACTCACGTCTGAGCATACCCTCCCACACTGAGTGTGGATAAAATCGATTTGGGAAAAAGGGGTGGTGATGGACAGAGTTTCTGAATGATGCAGAATACTCTTACCAAGTCAAGAGATCATGGTTTTAATCCATCACCGTTTTTTAGCTCACTGCACCATCCCAGCTCAGAACCTGGCTACATGCAAATTAGTCTGTACCTGTCCCAGTGCATGATGGGAACAGGGCAAACCAAACTACCAAGCCAATTCTTATACTGGGAAGGAAACAAGCTTCCGGGGACCGGTTTCTGGCATCACAGCCTTCGTCGGCCCGGCTTGCCTGAATCCTGATGGTGCAATGAGCAAGGGACTCACGTCTGAGCATACCCTCCCACACTGAGTGTGGATAAAATCGATTTGGGGAAAAGGGGTGGTGATGGACAGAGTTTCTGAATGATGCAGAATACTCTTACCAAGTCAAGAGATCATGGTTTTAATCCATCACCGTTTTTTAGCTCACTGCACCATCCCAGCTCAGAACCTGGCTACATGCAAATTAGTCTGTACCTGTCCCAGTGCATGATGGGAACAGGGCAAACCAAACTACCAAGCCAATTCTTATACTGGGAAGGAAACAAGCTTCCGGGGACCGGTTTCTGGCATCACAGCCTTCGTCGGCCCGGCTTGCCTGAATCCTGATGGTGCAATGAGCAAGGGACTCACGTCTGAGCATACCCTCCCACACTGAGTGTGGATAAAATCGATTTGGGAAAAAGGGGTGGTGATGGACAGAGTTTCTGAATGATGCAGAATACTCTTACCAAGTCAAGAGATCATGGTTTTAATCCATCACCGTTTTTTAGCTCACTGCACCATCCCAGCTCAGAACCTGGCTACATGCAAATTAGTCTGTACCTGTCCCAGTGCATGATGGGAACAGGGCAAACCAAACTACCAAGCCAATTCTTATACTGGGAAGGAAACAAGCTTCCGGGGACCGGTTTCTGGCATCACAGCCTTCGTCGGCCCGGCTTGCCTGAATCCTGATGGTGCAATGAGCAAGGGACTCACGTCTGAGCATACCCTCCCACACTGAGTGTGGATAAAATCGATTTGGGAAAAAGGGGTGGTGATGGACAGAGTTTCTGAATGATGCAGAATACTCTTACTAAGTCAAGAGATCATGGTTTTAATCCATCACCGTTTTTTAGCTCACTGCACCATCCCAGCTCAGAACCTGGCTACATGCAAATTAGTCTGTACCTGTCCCAGTGCATGATGGGAACAGGGCAAACCAAACTACCAAGCCAATTCTTATACTGGGAAGGAAACAAGCTTCCGGGGACCGGTTTCTGGCATCACAGCCTTCGTCGGCCCGGCTTGCCTGAATCCTGATGGTGCAATGAGCAAGGGACTCACGTCTGAGCATACCCTCCCACACTGAGTGTGGATAAAATCGATTTGGGAAAAAGGGGTGGTGATGGACAGAGTTTCTGAATGATGCAGAATACTCTTACCAAGTCAAGAGATCATGGTTTTAATCCATCACCGTTTTTTAGCTCACTGCACCATCCCAGCTCAGAACCTGGCTACATGCAAATTAGTCTGTACCTGTCCCAGTGCATGATGGGAACAGGGCAAACCAAACTACCAAGCCAATTCTTATACTGGGAAGGAAACAAGCTTCCGGGGACCGGTTTCTGGCATCACAGCCTTCGTCGGCCCGGCTTGCCTGAATCCTGATGGTGCAATGAGCAAGGGACTCACGTCTGAGCATACCCTCCCACACTGAGTGTGGATAAAATCGATTTGGGAAAAAGGGGTGGTGATGGACAGAGTTTCTGAATGATGCAGAATACTCAAGTGCAGCATTGACCTTGACATGCTTTACAGATGCCTATTATCAGTCTTAATTTGTTTGGTTTGCAAGTGCTGTACTGAGATGATGGATTTCTGCAGGCCACCAAACACAGGAGAACTGTCTGCCATGGCGTCTGCCAAATTGTCATTGTGCACTGTTGCTGGTTGGACTCTACGGTTTCTGTGTGTTCTTCATCCAGATGTAGATGTGTTCCTGCTTTAGGATAGTCCCTCATCACCTTCCACAAAGTCTGGTAGTGCAGCAGTTGCTGTCCTAGTATTTGGAGTTGGAATAATGGCCATAGAAGTTGCTATTGTACTGTCCTTCATTTCCACGTGTGCTTCAGTAGCTTCATCAGCCTCAATTGTTTCTGTCACGTCCTGGGTGTAAACTGTGGAAATGCATGTGTATAGTTAGTATAAATAAATGATTAATGTTTGTTCACTATCTGGCACATGCATCAAGCAAAAATCCAGTCGGTAAAATACCGAATCGCTAAAATCACCAGTTAGCGAGTGTGAAAAACCGATTTCCAATGCATCAACCCAAAATGTGAGCAAATAAAGAATCGCTAAATAAATACCCGAAAAATAACAAATCGCAATTAACCAATCCTCAAAATTACCGAATCGCCAAATACCGAAGTCGCAATTACCGGAACTCACAAATAGCTCCCGGAAAGTGTCAATGGCTAATAACCAATCTCCACCCAATGCAACACCACTCGCAAATACCGAAAATCCCAAAAATCGCTATTTAGCATGAGCAAAATAAGGGGAATCAGAACCTGGAGGTAAAGTTAAAAAAAAAGTTTTGTGAACAAAAAATTTTTTTGAAACATGTGCAACTGATTGTGGTAATCACCAAACCCTTAAATGTGGCCTAGGAGACCCTGTTGGCTAGCACAAAATGGCAGCCCTCTACGTGCTTGTAAGGAGGATGCGTATCAATGCGGCAGGACAGCGCAGGAGAAGGGTCCAGGAGAGAGTATTCAGACTGCGCATCACCTTGCTCGGACAGAATGAGGACGAGGTGTACGAGAAGTATCGACTGAATCGTGCCATGATCATGCGCCTCATTGCAGACCTGGAACCACTAGTGCAGCACCAGACACACCGGACCAATGCAATCCCTGCGCACGTCCAGGTCCTATGCAGCCTGCACCTACTGGCCTCAGGAAGTTTCCAGGGGGTAATCGCCGTAGCCGGAGGCGTATCGCAAAGCGCACTCTCACGCTTCTTCCAGAAATTCTTAGATGCCATGCTGACAATGATACACACCCACATCAGCTTCCCCACAACCCCACAGCAGTTGGACCGCATCAAACAGGCATTCTATCAGGTGGCACAATTCCCCCATGTAATTGGATGCATCGACTGTACGCATATCCCCATCTGTCCACCCTCAGCAAATGAGTACATATTCCGTAACCGCAAGTCATACCACTCAATCAACGTGCAGGTTGTGTGCAATGCCAATCACATCATAACGGACCTAGTGGCACAATTTCCGGGGAGCACACACGACTCCTACATATTCCGCCACAGTGGCATCCACAGGCGTCTACTCAACGGAGAATTTGGAGAGGGACACCTGCTTGGTACGTACACATACCTCTTCCCCACATGAACACCACACATGTATGAACATCACCATTGCTAAGTGTTTGCTTCTATCTTCTAGGTAACAGTGCTTACACCCTGCGTGAATTTATACTCACCCCATACATCAATCCAGCAACCCCACAGGAACAACGATACAACGCGGCACACATAAGCACTAGGAATGTCATAGAGAGAACATTTGGGATTCTGAAGAGTCGCTTTAGAATCCTACATAAGACTGGCGGCGCCTTGCTATACAAACCTGATACCTGCTGCCGGATTGTTGCTGTATGTGCAATGCTGCACAACATTGCGACCAGAAGGGGGATACCCATAGAGGTGGACAGGAATGACGACCACCGGGATGACCAACCACCCGCCCAACACCGACAGGCACACGTCCCTAACACAGCAGAGGGCCATAGGAGGCGGACATACATCATGCAACATCATTTCTGAAGCAGGTAAGAATGATACATTACTATTTCATTGGTGGTGCAACTGTTTAATGCACAGTAGCACTGCGGTATGTGCAACCAAACAAGCAATGAATATAATGCTCCCCATGCAAAATGTAAGAACAAATGTGCATTTAAGTCACGGCTGTGCAGCGTCAGGAAGGGGAGGACCATGGTTGCCCCACCACGGTCAGGTATGGATGAAAATCAGTCTAGTGGCGCTTGCCACGTACGCCAAGCCTCCTCTCCGGTGTCTCCGACGCCTCACCACGGCCTGTCCCCGTGGAGCCCCGTGAACTGCGGCGCCTGGTGCTGGTCTCTGCCACAGACACACTGCTTACACTCGAGGCAACCTCACTGCCGTCTTCCCCTCCCAATGCACCAGCACTGAATGTGCCGCTCTGCAGGTGTTCTACTGCAGCGGTCATCTGCCCTAGAGCCTTGGCAACATCCCCGCAGAAGTGTCCAAGGTCCACCTGCAAGGACACCGAGCGGCGTGCCAACACTGTGGTGCTATTGCTCATCCTAGTGATGGCCTTTGTAAAGGCCGCGGACCGCACCAAGTTCTGACGGTGCCTCCTCCTCTCGCACTCATGGCCTTCCCTCATGGCACGGGTGAGCTCATGGATGTCCTCCCTCAGGTGCCCATTGCCCTCTGCCACCACAGTGCTCATGTCCCTCACCGCCGCAGTCATGGAACGCATTTCCCTTGCAAGGCGCGCGATGTTTGTGCTGATTGTCGCCATGTATCGTCCCTGCAGGCGCTGGACACGCAGCATCCTTTCCTCGATTGCAGCATTTTGGGTGATATCAACGTCGCCTGAGGAGAGTGAACTTGGGCGAGACCTGTGCCGCTGTGGGAGTCTGGAACGTGCAGGTGGTGCAGCAGGCGGTGTGATGCTGCGCAGACTTTGTCCCGATGGTGTAGAGGGTGTTCCCATCACCTGCAGGGCCGGGACTTGGGACCTGCGCCTCGGCGCTTTAGTGGATGTTGTAGGTGGAGCTGGTGGTGCTGGTGCTGGTTGTGCTGGTGCTGGTGCTGGTGCTGGTGGTGGTGGTGGTGGTGGGGTCGCAGGTGGAGGTGATGTATGCGCATCCTGCGCTGTGTCCATGTCGGAATCCGCAGGAGTCTCCGAAATAATCAGCCGCTCACTGTCGTCCTAATCCCCAGGAGATGCATCTGTGTGTGAAACAGTGCATGGTTAGTGGGATAGTTACACCTACGTAGTGTTGTAAACATACAAGTCCCTCTGTGATCCACTAAATAAACAGTCTCTATCCATGTTCAACTGATGTGGTGATTTGTAATTGTATTTCATCCTGTACATGCACACTGGGCTGACTAGACTACAACTCCCATGATGCACTAGTGTTAAGAGTAAAGGTGTGTGGGCCAAAGCTGCATGCACACTGTGATCCTGCTGGGGGCATGTGAATGGATTTATGCTATTCTGGGTATGGGCACAGGCATGCATCTTACCTTGGGCACTTGTGGCTGCGCCGGAGGTATCCATCTGGGTTACTCCCACGACGGCCTCATGCTCGATCGTCCCTTCCACCAGCTCCTCCAGGGCAGTGTTGGCTTGAACTGTAGAAGTGCCGCCCCTGTTCTGGATGCCTCCCAGAGCCTCTCCGCAATCCTCTCCTTAGCCCGCTTCCTCAGGTCGTACCATCTTTTTTTAAGGTCGTCAATGCTGCGGGGCGTCACACCAACAGCATTTACCCTCTCCCGGATACGCTGCCATATGCGCCGCTTCTCGGGCTCTTGCACCTTGAGGGACAGCTTACCAAAAAGGCGATCGTGCTTGCTGCTGACTCCCTCTATCAGGTACTCCAGCTCCCGGTCAGAAAACTTGCGTTTCCGCTTGCGTGCAGCCTCAGCGCTGGATGGTGCTTCCTTCTCCATCTGGGTAGTGTTTGAGGGTAGCTCAGTTGGTGTTGCTTCAATCTGCACAGCCAGTCTCCAGTCCCAGCTCCTGTTTGCTCCTCTGTCGAGGCAATGAGGGTGGGGCAGCAGTATTTCCTGGTTGGTGATGTCATAAACACGTTCCCGGAGCGACCCGATCTTTGCCGATTTAGCTATTACCGATTTCGCTATTAGCTAATTCGGTATTACCGAAATCGCAATTAGCTATTTCGGTATTTCCGGAATCGCTAATAGCTCTTCGGTGTTTGCATTCCCCGCTATTGGATAATCGGTAAAAAATAGCGATTTTTAAGGAATCGCTATTTTTTACCGAATCTGTTGATGCATTCACAAAAGCGATTCCTTAATACCGATTCCTTATTTCTCGCTATTAAGGAATCGCTTTTGCTTTTGTTGATGCATGTGCACCTATATTGCTGTGACTGTGTTTCATGTGTCTGTGACATGTTTATAATGTACAGATATGTGTAGTGTATTGATCAGCACACAGTAGAGCATGTAACTTTGGTGTACTATAACTCCCATGATGCATTGCCAAGGTACAGCAAGCATCTCAATGGAGTTTTGTTTGCTAAGATGTACTTGAGGAATTACACGTCATGTTATGCTTAGTAAGTAAAGGGGAGTTGACGTTCTCTAGCTGGAGCCTCGCGAATTGGAGGTGTCAATGTCTGACACTCATACCACACTTTCTGGCTCCAGTGTCCCCTCGATCAGGGATTCCATAGGGATGGGAGGGGGATATTTGGAGGCTCCATCACCTGTGCCACGACCATCAGCCATCCTGCTGCCCACCTTGTCTTTGGCGCAGAATTTCAAGTCATACCAGCGTTTTCTGATCTCAGGTATGGTCCTCTGGGTGACACCAAGGGAGTTCACCTTCTCCAGGATACTGTTCCTTTGTCATTCTGGCCCTCAGGGACAGTAAATGAAGCCTTCCCACAGATCTGGTCCATACATGCCACACATTATTTAGTTAGCAGCTCCACCTCCTTTTCTAAGAACTTGTCGCTGCGCTTCCTACTCCTAGAATCATTGTCTCCATTTTCCTTTGACATGGTTTCCTCCAGGTATTGGTATTTCACTGCCAGTGGTGAGACAGGTGCATTCCATCCTTCCAGCACCTTCCTAGGCATTCTGGGTTATGGCCACTCCCTGTATTTCTTAACTTCTTGTTTTGACATCATCATTCTGCATCCAGAATGCGACTGTTCCTAATTTTGTGGTTTCTCTTTAGGAAATCGCAATTTTGCGGTTTCCAAAATGACGATTTCCTAGTTGCGATTGCGGATTTTTAGAGATTGCTATTAGTCAAATACACTCCTTCAAATATCTAATTTTGCAATTCTCTAATAATGATTTCTACAAATTCCCTATTTGGAAATTGCAAAGCCTTAGTTTCGCACATATGGCCCTCAGTCACTTCCCCCCAGTACAGTTCTATGAGTCTGCACTCTCAAATCAATTGAAGAAACTCTGCATTATTATAACTATATTTAGGACAAGCGGGTGATCTGTACGCATACATTCTATGTATCCTCATTGGGGTGAGGTAGGTAAGATATAATAAGTAAAAATTAAAAAACTTAAATCTAGCATTACTGGCTGCCAGTTGAACCAGAGCACAGGTCTTCTCACACTTCCAATCATCTATATGCTGCCATAGATGGGTTTCCCAGCTCTAGAGCACTTTCAAAGGAAATTTCACTCTATCTTGCTATCTTGCTTTCGGGCTTTATATAACTGGGATATTAATTTTACCCCATCGCTACCCTCAAATACCACCTCAGGAGTCTCACAGATGGATGGCATTTGCGGGACTTCTGTCCATATTTCCCCCGCAGTCTTGGTTAATTTAGCAAATTGTAAAACAGCCCCTTTCCTACCCCAAATGTTTCACATGTGTAGGAAGCTGGTCTCTATATGGTATATCACTAGGTGGTCATACCTTACACAGAGTGCAGAGATTCCCCCAGAAGTGTACAGGGCTCAATGTAAACCTAAAGTGCTCTATTTGTGGTAGTGTGGGTGAGCCGCCTTAGGCCTAACACAGAGGAGTGTAAGACACATATTTCACACACATTGACCAATAACTGACACACGTCTCAAAAAGTAGACCCACGCCAATTTTCTAAAAAAATAAGCCTTGTTTGAGTTTTATTTTAAGACCAAAATCTTTGCAAAAAGGTAAGTATGTTTTTCAGGAAAAATACTTTAGTCTTTGAAAAGGCAACACAATTTTCAAACAGTTCAATCTTAACCTATGGAGTAAAAGAACAATGCAGTTTTATGGGTAAGTACCCAACTTACAGTTCCAGTATTAAGTTAAGTTTAAGATCAGCAGAATGCAATGCTCGGGTAAGCACAAAGTCTGCACCACCATTGACACAGGGGCGGCTGGGTGCAGAGGTCAAATTCGGAGATAGGCCCAATGCGTTTCAATGGAGACTGGGGGTGCTTGAAGCCACGCTGCTTGCAGGTAAGCAAATCGATTGAAGGGGCTAAGCTTCGGGGGTTAGAGCAAGTACGGGGGCTACAAGGCAGCACCAAACATACACAACCAGCGGCACAGGGGTGGCCAGGTGCAGGGTGAAAATCCAGCGTTGGGATCCAGATGCTTTTCAATGGAGGAACTTGGATTTGAAAACAGGCTGAAAGTGACGAATTGGAGGCTTCACACAGGAAACCAGCAACAGCAGAGGTAAGATGAGGTGTTGAGGGTCGTAGGGACACCATCAGTCAAGCTCCCCAAGTCCCAGGGGCTTCGGGAGCGGGGGTGTCCTTTGACGTTGGATTCTTCTGATCGTCGCAGTCAGGGGGAGCCTTTGGATTCACACTGCAGGCGTCGTCGTGGAGTCCAGAAGGGAACAGCCAGCACTGCACTTGAGGTCAGGATCACTGGGGAACCTGATCTGGATCAGTGGGCCATCTGGACGCAGGCCGGTGGCGTCAGGTGCAGAGTGTTCAGGCATCGTGGTACCGGAGGGTGCCAGAGTCCTTTGTGTAGATTTCTTGGGGACAGGTCTGCTGTTATTGAGAGTTTTGGTCTTTATCAAAGGTCAGGCAGTCTTCCTCAGGTTCTGGAAAATCGCTGGCTGCAGGATAGGCATCTCCAAAAAAAATAGTTGATGGACAGAATGCAGAACAATGTCATACTGTAATAAATAGGTCCAATTCCAATATTAAAAGTAAGATCTTTACTGGTATCAATCCTCATGTCAACCTCCAGCATAACACTGCTACTGGCTCAAATTAGAACATTGAATTTCCATAGCTCCATTACATCATAACCTGAACATTCTGTTCTAACATCATCACATATCTCCCCCCTATAAACAATTAAACAATGCAATCTACAAATAAGCATACATATTTTTCCTTTGCTATTTATAAAACACTATAACAAAACTAAAATTTCATAAATGGAATATTTTACATAAATCCCCTTCATTACATTACATAAATAGAATACTTTACATAAATCCCTTCATAACATTTCATAAATGGGATACTTTACATAAATCTCCCACACTCCTCTTCTTTCCATCTTCAAGAAGGGCTACAGAACCTTCCACCGATATTATTTTGCATGGTTGAGAAAATTTGCTTTCACCTTTCTTTATAAAACCAAACTTCCTTACCACCACCCAATCACCTTTGTTAAAGACCAATTCCTTAACTGCCTTCCTTTGATCATACTCCATTTTATTTCGCTTTTGACTCTCTTGCACTCTTAATCTCATTCCTTCTCTGTCAATCCAAACCTGCTTTTTATCTTGTAACCACATTGGGGATTCTTTCGTTCCAGGCTCCCTTCCCCTTAATGCAACAAAAGGAGAAACTCCTGTCACTGTGTGAGGAGTAATCCGATGACCCCACATCATTCTCCGTAACTCAGCTTTCCAGGACAATCCATTTGCTAATGAAAGTTGAATATTTTCCATAATCATGCGATTTACCCTCTCCACCAACCCATTAGCCTGAGGATGGAACAAAGCAACCTTTTCATGGCAGACTCCTATATTTTTCAAGTAATTGTCCATCTCCACTGAAACTAACTGAACACCATTGTCAGTCAGAAGCGTCTTAGGCACCCCTTCTTCAAGAAAAACTTCCTTCAAAAATATTATCACATTCCTTGAAGTCACATCAGTCATAGATTTACACGTGAACCACTTACTATGGTAATCTACCAACACCACCAAGTATCTGTTATTACTCCCCAATTTATCAACCGGGCCCAAAATATCCAACCCTACTTTTTCCCATGGTTTCATTGGATGCTCCATGCACCTCAAAGGAGGATTCCTAGTAACCTTCATCTTGTCACTATTGCTACATGCATAACACTCTTTCACCAAGCTTTCCACATCCTTGTCCATTCCTGGCCACCAAAACGACTCTCTCAATCTCCGATTGGTTAAACTCCTTCCAAGATGTCCCTCATGTACAATCTTTAATATCTTAAGTCTCAACACATTTGGCGGAATAATCCTACTTCTACGCAAAATCCTATCATCTTGCAGACTCAATTAATCTTTGACTTGTAAATAATGTTTGTACTTATGCAACGCATCAGACTCACCCCAACAATTCATGATGACCTCTCTCAATCCCTTATATTCCTCATCTTTTTCCACCGCTTCCTTCCATTCATCTCGACTTATGGCAAATTCACCATCAACTTCTACAACCAATTCCTCCACATCTACAACACCAGAATCTCCTTCCACTGGCATCCTAGACAAACAATCAGCCAAGACATTTTTCTCTCCCCGCACATACTCTACCATAAAATTGTAATCTAACACTGATGTCAACCACCTAGAAATTCGGGGAGTTACACTTCCGTCTAAACCCCGACCTCCCTTGAACAAGTGGATCAAAGGTTTATGGTCTGTCTTAAGTACAAAAGGTATACCCCACAGATAATACCTGTAATGCGCTATAGCCCAACAACAAGCAAGCGCTTCTTTCTCAATTGTGGAATAACTCCTCTCCGCACCCTGCAATCTCCTGGAAGCAAAACCTATAATCTTCTCTTCCCCATCAGACACCTGTAACAATACAGCACCAATTCCCACATTACTCGCATCACTAACCAAAATAGTTCTTTTCTTATAGTCAAAATGCCCCAACGCAGGTGCACCTACAAGATAAGACTTCAAATTTCCAAATGCTCTTTCACAATCCAAGTTCCAATCAAAAACAACTCCTTTTTTCAACAAAAGTCTCATAGGTTCCACTATCTCACTGAAATTGGGAACAAATTTTGAAAAATATTCTGCCAATCCGAGAAAAGATTTCAACTGCTCTTTATTGACCGGAGAAGGTGCATCTTTAACTGCTTTCACAATATTATTTTTAGGTTTTATACCTTCCGCCGATATCTGATGCCCCAAATAATTAACCATTCCCAATCTGATTTGACACTTCTCTTTCTTTATCGTCAATCCACACTTCTCAACCCTACATAAAACCTCCTCCATAATCTCATCATGCTCTTTGTGTGACCTCCCCACAATCAAGATATCGTCCTGGAAACACATTACTCTCTCCAAACCCTTCAATATGTTCTGCATCACTCTCTGGAAAACTGCGGAAGCCGATGCCAAACCGAATGGCATCCTCCGATAACGAAATGCCCCCAGTGGTGTGACAAATGAGGTCAAATGTCGTGAATCTGGATGTAAATTTACCTGATGGTACGCCGATGACATATCCAGAACACTGAAAACACAACCCCCACCCATCATACTTAACATTTCTCCAATATTGGGCAAAGGTTGCCTGTCTACCCATATGTTTTTGTTCAAGTCTCGTAAGTCGATGCACAAACGAATATTATTTCCCTCCTTAGGGGCTACGACAATCGGAGATAACCATTCCGATGATTCAATTGGTTCAATAATCTTGGCTTGCAATAATTTTTCCAATTCTTTTTGCAAGGCTTCCTTCATCATGTAAGGTACAGACCTTACTTTATGTACCACGGGTTTCGCATTATTTTTCAACACAATCCTATGTGTGAAACCCTTCAACATACCAAGATTTTCAGCAAACACTTTGGAGTACTTATTCATTATTCTTTCACCCCAATCATTTTTTGCATTCCCACCACGAGACTCGCTCCCAACATTGTTTTCCATTGTCATAACTGGTTCCGGCACATTAGGATTTAAAATTATTCCCAAATCTCTCTGGTGTCTCCACCCAAGCAAATTAGATCCCTCATCCGTGATATAGACCCTTCCATATACCCCTCTATGTTCAAAAACAATGCTTGTCCATTGCATTCCTAAAATGTTGATTTTAGAACCCCCGTATCCCACTGCCTTCACATCAGGGGTTGTAAGCTCACCCATTTCTCCACCTAAGTTCCCTACAAAAGCATCTTTTGAAATGAGAGTGAATAAACTCCCTGAATCCACCAATAATTTCACAACACCATTTCCAACAGTAATTTCACAATGTGGCTTTTCCAGTTTTTCTGTACTTTCCATTTTTAAGTTCAATGGATTACTGACTGTCGAAACCACATCTACATTATCTTTCTCACCTGCCTCCATCCATT
Organism: Triturus cristatus; assembly: GCF_964204655.1. Classification (NCBI taxonomy): domain Eukaryota; kingdom Metazoa; phylum Chordata; class Amphibia; order Caudata; family Salamandridae; genus Triturus; species Triturus cristatus. The sequence goes on from NC_140589.1 coordinate 1,050,249,690, forward strand.
TGCGATCTCCTAGTTCAATCCCATCAACAGTTAAAAATATCTCTCCACAATTTTCCTCTTCATTTTCTATCTCTTTCACACTTGTTGTCGGAACACTCCCTTTGGATCTACATGCCTTGGCCAAGTGACCCCTTTTCACACAAGACCTGCACGTAGCATTCCTAGCACCGCATGCAAAGCTTGAACTTATATGCCCAGGACATCCACACCTGTAGCAGATTATTGGCCTTCTCTCTACCGGTCTCATCGGTACATTTCCATACCCCTTATATATTGTTTTCTTAACCTCTTTTTTCACATCTTTTACTTCAGCTGCCATTTCTTTTACTATCACTGTTGACGGACTCTCTGAAACTTTTTTTTCTCTATCTATCTCTTTAATCCAAATGTCTGTATCTTCCATGCTTCTAGCGATCTGAATAGCCTCTTCTAAAGTAGGATTCTTTGATAGTAATTTTTCTCTAACCCTCTTATTATTCGTGCATCTGACTATTTGATCTCTTATTAACGAATCACACAATGTTCCGAACTCACACGTGACAGCCAATCCTCGAAGAGTTGCTACATAAGATACAATGCCCTCATCAGATTTTTGTCCTCTGGAAAAAAACTTATGTCTTTCAAACACAACATTAATTTTTGGCATAAAGTGTTTTTCTAGCATCTGCAATGACATTTCATAAATGTTTACCGGCTGCCCATCTCCCATCCCCAGAGAAATTTCTGGCAAATCATCATAAATGCGCCTCCCTTCTACGCCTAAATGATGCAATAATATGGCTTGTCTCCTGACAGGCCCATATTTATCTCCACCAATGGCTAACAGATAAGTGAAAAAAATATTTTTCCATCTCTTCCATGGAATAATGGGATCACCAGGCACCGGCAAAAATTTTGGTGGAGCAGACATAGAATCGTCAGACATTTTCTAGGTTTGGATAGAAACAAAATATAACTAAAATAATTGACTGAAATAATTAATTAAAACAATTAATCAAAACAATTAATTAAAATAATTAACTAAAACAACCAATCACGATAGTCACTGTATACACTCCAACTTGAATCTCTGTCCAACTATTTTCGTTTTCTTAAACAGCTTTCCTCTAGTTTCCTTTCTTCTTAGCACCTTGCACGCAAGTACTTTTTCAGTTTCTCTATTATCTGGATTTCTGTCAGTCCTTCTACTGTTTCCACGGACCTACACGTCTCGTTGTTTTCACCAGCCTTGCTGTTTTCACCAAGTTCTCCCACAATTTCACCGATCTTGCACCCGTCCAAGAATAAGGTAATTATTTAATTCTTATTTGATCTCGCGTAGTTGCCATGCGCTGAGTCTCTTCAGTTGACGATATTGCCAAACACGCGCACCGTTATCACGCGCTGTGTTTACTTTTGACACACAGCTTGACTCGCGCTAATTCACTGTGTTACTTCCATTAATGATCTTGTCAAACACGCGCACTGTCATCACGCGCTGTGTTTACTTTTGAACACACGGCTTGCGCTACTCCGTACAGTCCTTGTCGATAGTATTGCACTGCTCCATAACTTCCCCGCACCGTCTTGTATCAGGTATGAGACGCATTCAAAAGTTCACGAAACAGCAAACTTGTACCCAAAGTTACGGACAACACGATCAACCGCCACAAGAATACCAACTTTTGTATATCTCTCCAACAACTGCTCAAATCAAGATATACATTCTTCCAGTGACAATAAATTAGCTCCTTAATTACCGGACAGGTTAAAAACGTCAGTTTACCTCCTTCTTCTTCAATGTGAACAGCTCAGCACAGCCTCTTGTCATGGTCGTGTTAGAATTGTTTCAATAGCACTGATTCCAAAATCAGTGTCGTTCCAGGGATGAAGGTTGCTTACTTGTTCCCTGCACAAGATCCCAGCTCGTCGCCAATATGTAATAAATAGGTCCAATTCCAATATTAAAAGTAAGATCTTTACTGGTATCAATCCTCATGTCAACCTCCAGAATAACACTGCTACTGGCTCAAATTAGAACATTGAATTTCCATAGCTCCATTACATCATAACCTGAACATTCTGTTCTAACATCATCACACATACATTCACCCCAGTACAGAGATCTGGGCCTAAATGCATCGTTTTTTTGCACAACATGCCATTCCAGTTTGAACCCAGCCATATGCAAATCAGTCTTGACTCTGTGCCTCATGGGAACAGTCCAGCCCGAACTGCCAAGCCAGGTCCTCCCTGGACTGGAAACAAGCATCCTAGAACCGGTTTTGCGGTTTCACCCCTCTTCAGCCAGGATAGCTTGATTCTAGTGGCATGGAGAACACGGGACTCACGTATGAGCATACCCGTCCCACTCGGGGTGACAAATGCCAAAACAACATCCTCTTTCGCAGGGTCTTGGAGCTGGAGACAGGCCAGTAGGGCTGGGGACAAGTCGGTAGGCGTCTAGGTATCCTTGTACAGCGTCTTCTTCATCCTTCTACTTAGGTCTGCAGGAACTAGTTTCAGGGTCTGGGGCAGTCACCTTTTAGATCGTTTTAAGGGAGGGTCAGGTAGGGTTATTGGGCACCTTGCCTGGGGTGACTACGCCCTCAATTATGCAACCCTCCTGTGGGAGAGGACATAGTCCTAGCCCCGGTTGGAGGGGTCCCCCATATTCAAGATGGCAGGGACTGAAAGGTGTAATTGGCTTTGTTTCTGGTCCAGAGAGCATAGAATCTCTACCCAGGGGTCCAGAAACATAAACCTAAAGTCAGTCTGAGGTCACACCAGGGTTGGTGGGTTTTCAGGGGACACCTCTAAAGTGCCCTCTGAGTACATGTATCAATAAATCCCACACTGGCATCAGTGTGGGTGTATTGAGAGTAGTTTGGTACCAAACGCTCCTGGGTTCAAAGAAGCCACCATGGTGCTGGGCAATGCAAGTTGTCGAGTTTCCAGCCCATGTACTCTCTATGGCTTCCCTGCCACTTACAATACCTAAGAATGGATTTAAATATTGTAGGGGCATATCTGTTCATGCAAATATGCCCACACCTGCTGTATAATGCACCCTGTCTTAGGGCTGGCAGGCCTGCTAGAGGGATTACTTACCTATACCCTAGGCAGTGCAAGCTGGCATGGCACACATGCAGTGTGCCATGTCGACTTTGTCGTTTTGTCTGCACCAGGCCATGCATTCTGCAGTGGCAGTCTGCATGGCCTAGGTGACAGGTCCCTAGGGGCCCTCTTCAGTCCCAAGGCCTGAGGTACCCAGGTACCATTTACAAGGGACTTACAAGGGGCCTGAATGGTCAATTGTGGAATAGTTTTAGGGAAGAAGCACTGGCACAAGGGACCTGGTTGGCAGGTACCCTGTGCACTACAATCGAAACCACATCAATTTCAAGGTAAAAAGTAGGGGCTAACCGTGTCAAAAGAGGCTGTTTCTCACAACATGCGTCTTCAAATATTGATGTACTTGACTCCCATATACTGGTCACCGAGTGTGAGACACCTGTCTTCTCTCCACTTAGACATCGGCTTGTCATGACTCATATTACAAAAAGGCTGCAACCACTGGATCTGCAGCGATTTCAAGAACAGAGGTCGTTTAAGTACTCTCTTAATTGTCCTTTCCCAAGCTGCAGCAACCAACCCAATGAACACAGGAAGGTTTATTGCTTGATGTGTCCCACACTTCAGAAAAAGCGGAACTGAGGCAATGTCTATAGTACTGTTAAGGAGATCTTTCTTCCAGGTGCAGCCCTCTCTACACCACTGCACTGCATGCTGAAGCGGGAAGCTATAAAATACCTCCCTTAGTCTTCAAGTTTATCCTAACTGCAATCTACAACCTTTTCCTGCCCATACTAGGGTAGTTAGTAGCCCGTCTTGTTTCTTCAATGTTGATCTGGGTATGGGACACAGCAAGTATTGCAAAGCATAGAAGCAACAAGAACGGAAGACCATATTGGGCAATGTAAAGTCTGTCCAGTGATGTAACTGGGCTCATGGACCTGCGCATTGTATCCATTGAACATGGGGGCAGAGAAGTTTTAAGGCATGGGCAAAGTGGGCTCTGGCCCAGGACCCAACCTTTCAGGGGGGGGGGGCCTGATAGAGCCAGCTCTGTTCGGCAGCCCTGATGACCTTGAATAATAAACATTTTAAATACCTTTTTTCTTTCACTTATTTTTAATATGGGTGATGTGTGTGTCTATTATAGACAATTTGCAGATAAATGCTGTGTTTATGTTTCATGGAGCATCCATAAAATAAGGTTATTTTAGATCAAAACAGGACCTCGCATATGAGAAATGGGAGGGTGTCACAGGGATTATTTGCAGTAATATTAGTGAGCCGCTGCTGTGGCGCAATATTGAAAACACACATCACTAGTCCTGAATATTAGATGTTAACACAGTCCTGGCCAAAGAGGGCATGGAAGAGCTGAAATTGAATCATAAATGTAAAGCTGTTTCGAACTGGGGCCCCCAAAATACGTTTGGCCAAGGGACCCCAAATTCCTTAAGATGTCCATGCATGGGGGTAAGTCGTGGAGGGGACAAGTTCACATCTGCCGTCCATAGGAATAACACTGTTTTATGTGTTAAGTTTTAGGTCAGATATTCTACCAGTTTTTTGTAGTTCTCTTAACACAGATATCGCCTTTGTTGGATCGGTCATGTAAGAGAACGTGTCGTCGGTCTACTGTGACACTTTAGAAAATCCTTTCGGCTCTGCATACACTAAAAGGTTGCGAGAAAACGCATAAAATAAGCAAACGCATAAAATAAGCATCTGGAAAAAATTATAACGTATATTACTCTGTGTTTAATGTGCTTTTTGAATGTACAACCAGGGAATCTGTCCCATTTAAAAGGTAACAACAAACGGTATCATTATATCGAAAGTAGACCTGGGCTAAAATTCCGTTCCGCTCGCGGAAATTGCGATAATTTGACATTTTCGCGTTCCGCGGAGAGCGCGAAAATGTCAATTTCCGCAATCCGCATTTTACCGGAAATGTTTTGCTTGCTCGTGCTGTAAAATAATAGATTCTCGCGTACGCGCGATCGCCTTACCTGAATCCCCGTGTTCGCCGACAAGTTTTCCCAATCCGGTCGCGTTCTCCACGAGATGTTGGATTGTTGGTAGCCATTTGCGCTGTCTCGCGAAAGTTCGCGCCTGCAGTAACGTCATTCGTCGCGCGATCACGTCTGTCTTCTCGCGATCATGCACCGCGAGACAAGTGAAAACAAGATGGCCGCGCCCGCGAGCAACCGCATGGGTAAGTTGGCGAGCCACGACCACGTAGAAAATACCGCGAACGGGCGGGAAAAAAACTTCTGCATCTTCGCAATTTTTTACATTTTCACGATAATTTGCGAAAGTGAATTTCGCAAATTCCGCCCACCCCTAATCGAAAGGTAGTGAAGCACTCCACGCAGTTTTGAGGACATCGCTCAACTAAGCCTAAAGGGTATCCATAAACTGTGAGACCTACGTCAAGCAGATATGACGTGTGGTCTTAACTTTCTTCACCATGGAAGGAAGGGCAAGGTGCCCAGAAACCTCAAGCGACTGATTGAGTTGAAATATTGTTAGTTGACTGTAGACCACACGTTTGAAAACGCATGCCAAGAAAGTGCGTTCTTCCATTTTAGTGTAAGATCTTATCAGCAGCATGACTTGAAACTATACAAGTTAGAGCTCTTTCCACCGACCCACATTTTCAGCAATCCGTTTAAATGCAGGACTGAGGCTGTCAGCTCAAATCAGCCTTAGAAAACACTTCAAAGCTAACCTCATCCTGCAACCGTCCCGCCCACAGAAGGATTCATTGTATGCACTGTTTTATATATGTGTCTATGATCACAGTTTACATCTGTTACAGGCATATCTGGGCGAAGAGTAGGACATTATCTGATACTTCGTTGTTCGGTAGAAGAGTGGGGGTATTTGTTTTCTTATCATAACGTTTTTCTAAGAATTCGATGGCCACCTTTTCTGAAGTATACAAAGCTTTCGCTGTTTTTCACTACCATGTCAGAGGGCAGATTCGCGACAAACCGATTGGCTGGAACCAACAGCAACAGTTTTCCACTGAAACTAGAGGTAGGTGAGCATTGTTATCTATATATTTTTTTTATAGTTTTTTGTGCCCAGTGACCAATTATAGTGGTTGTTGCCTTACTACTTAAGGTCTGTGCATGCTGGTGTCGTCACTGCTACATAATAAAACCAACAAAGTCCAAAATGCAAGCACATGGTTGTGTGTTCGCTGGTTTTACATCAGGAATCATGTGGTCGTATATCCTACTTTTATACCCCGTCCCTCATGAATGAATGTACCAAGATGGATCCCAAGAGTCTCCACAGACAATGCAAACAGCAGTGGTGATAGCGGGCATCCCTGTCTCATGCCCCTTCCTAGTGTCCAGCTATTGGATACCGGTCCGCCAGTCTCTATCCGGGCGCCAGGGGCAGTGTAGGCAGCGTGATTAAGCTCCAGATTCTTGGACCAAGACAGATTGTCATTACTGGTGATAGCGGATAACAGTGTGTCATAAATCATAGACATATGTGATGAGCTATGTCTGTTGTCCTTGTACATGCGAACACCGTGCACACTATGGCTCCACTTACGTGTGGCCAGAAATAATGATTCCAGCTGATCCCGCCGTACTTAAATCCAGTTTTTCCAAGTTTTTGTTCCCAGAGTAAGAATTTGTGAACCTAGAAATACCAGCTCAAAATCGAGAAGCAGAGTTCCAGTTTTGGAGACAGATCTGCTCCCATTTCTCATCTGCACTCTGCACGTTGTAAATCAGAGCAGAGGGCCCCTGCAGTTTGGGGAAGACATCAGAAAACAGGAGAGGCTGTGGGCTGACGAGAGACCATTCTGTGCTCTGTCTATGCCCTTGGAGAGGGTCAGGCAGGGACTGGTGGACAGGCCTAGGCTGTGATTTCCATCTGATTTTGGAAAATGGACCATGATAGCAAACTTTAGAGTCCTCTTTCAAACTAACATTATAAGTACTCAAGTGCTTCTTACACATACTTTTTTTGTTTTTCTACGCTCTCTTTTGGTATATTTTCTTAGAGAAAAGATTCCTTTTCCAACAACATTCCCTGTAAATCCTTGTTTTCAGAAAAATACTCTGAATGTTTTACATACCGGAGTATTACGCCTTCCTTCACTGATTCCCTTGTGAAGCATGTGCTACCACAATGTATTTAGTGTTGCAAATTAAAACACTAGAGTTGACGCAATTGCACCTCAATCACAACATGGGCTTTATTTTCAACTTAACTGTGCCAAAAAAAAGCGCTTCAAGCGCACACTTTTGCTGTGCTTTCCAAAACAAACTGCATTCCTTAGCTCGTGCAACCATGCTATCAGATTCGCGAAATTGTGTATCTGTTATACACACACTCTAGCTTTCTGTTTCGTTAGAGATAAGGACAACACTGGCCCACCATACCTCAACAACCGCATACAATTTCACCAGCCTGACAGACCCCTATTCTCAGCCTCACTCTCACTTGCACATATCCCCCGCGTTTACAATGGCAGAACGCGAGGTCTTTAGTTCTCATAGAATGCACCAAAAACATGTAACGAGCTCCCACAACATATCGGAGCCTCCTCCTCACTTCTTGAGATCCACAAGAAGCTGAAGACCTGGCTCTTCGAAATACTCTGATACGACATTCACCTACACACCTGTTCAAGCACTTGGATACCCTCACGGATGATTAGTGCGCTATACAAATAGACACAACATAACATTCGCTTCAACACTACATACAGGTAGTCCCGTTCTAGCAAGTCAAAGGCTTTTTCTACATCTAACGCCACTAGAGCCGCCTCCACGTCCCTATCGGCTCTGATATTCGTTACCTGATTTAAGTGATGGCTATTCATCTGCGTGCTGTGGTCTGGTATAAACCCACATTGATCTGTATGTACCACCTTAGCAATATTCTATTCACTATAGCTTTAGATAATAATTTTATGTCAGTGCTAATCATGGATAAGGGCTTGTGGGACTCCTGAGGATCTCTGATTGGTTTTGGCATTATAATAACTGTGGCCTTTCTCATGGAATCCAGGAGTCTCCCACAACTCCTGGCCTGCTCAAACACTTCTGGAAGCCACTCTATCTGTTCCCCTTGAAACAGCTGATAAAACTCCTCCAGTTCAAGGGCCTTCCCAGGCGGGATATCATCAATTGCTGACATGATCTCCTCTTTAGAGAGGTCTCGCTCATGGTGCTTCATCTATGAAAATAAAGGCTTACATAGAAGAAACAAGACCACTGATTTGCTCCTTGGATTATTAATCACATTATCATAGGAGAAAGGGTGTGTTGACTAATTGAAATAAAGGCCACTCAGGGCATTGATATAATCAGAGTGAAATAACCCTAAACACTGCTTTTTATGTAAATGTCATATCTCAGCTATACATAAATGGCAGTCAGTGACACTTGCAGCAGGGAAGGCGGTTCAGGCAGAGACAAGAGCGATACACCTCAGCCTCCACGGTGGTGCTTTTCCAAACAGGATGCAACAAAAATGGGGCCAAGGGGAATTATGGCACCCAGCCTTCGACTTTGTCACTACCACTGCCCTATTGGCGCTGCTAGTGAGAGAGGAGGTGCAGGGCATGAGGTTCGCAGTCTCAAGGCCTATAGACTCCCATTTCCCACACCCAGTCAGTTGTGAGCAAGGCTTGGTAGCACAGGCATGGCTTGTTTCGTAGCACAGGATATGATTACAGTGTCTCGCCCTGTGAAACATGATTAACGTGCTGACACCCTTGCCAATAGTACATCGCAAGGTCTCTTTAGGGAATGGGGCCTAAGGAACTTTGGAGACCGGTGACAAGCTCTGTGAGGCAGTGACTATTTAAAACCATTTGATGTGAGCCACCTGTATTCCTGGGGAAGACACCTAACTCCACTGGAGCAAGTTTCAAGCATGCAAACAAGTTGATGGAAAAGAGAAGAATGGCCCATTGCTTGGCACTCCTGTTTTTAATCTTGTGGAATGTATACGCCTGTAAAAAACATGTTTAGCTCGCCACATACAAGTTTAATGCACATCTGACATTCTAACACAGGAAGGGCATTTATGTTGACAAATTGTGACATACCTCACCAAAACTAGGCAGCTAATTACTAGGGGGCCGATTCACAGAACTAACATAAGACAAAATCCTAAACTTACTACCATTTTCGTATTCACAGAAGGCACTTACTCATTTTGATATTCACAGAAGACACTTACTCACTTCGGTATTCTCCTAAATGCCTTCTGTGAATACCGAAAGCCTTAAAATTAGGATTTTTCTCAGTTTAGGAGTCCTAAAGTTAGGACTCCTAACTTTACTACTACTAAACTGAGAAAAATCCTAATTTTAAGGCTTTCGGTATTCACAGAAGGCATTTAGGAGTCCTAAAGTTAGGAGTCCTAACTTTACTACTACTAAATTGAGAAAAATCCTAATTTTAAGACTTTCGGTATTCACAGAAGGCATTTAGGAGTCCTAAAGTTAGGACTCCTAACTTCTGTGAATACCGAAATGAGTAAGTGCCTTCAATGAATACCAAAATGAGTAAGTGCCTTCTGTGAATACCAAAATGGTAGTAAGTTTAGGATTTTGTCTTAAGTTGGTTCTGTGACTCGGGCCCTAGGAGACCGGACGACCAGTAGACAGTAATACTCTTGAACACTTCCCAGTACAAGATACAGAACCCATTGATAAAGCACACCACTCTAGGTAGGTGAGCATTCATCATCCTATGGGAGGAAATGAATGTCTGGTAATTCCATATAAGGGTTGGCTGTTTCTTCCCAGGGTGTTGTACTTTTTGTATGTTTTTAAGTCAATTTATGGAAATCATACAACAGCCTCTCACTCAGTCTTTAGTGTGTTTCCTACCCATGTACCTGTCCTGTATATCTGAGAGAATCATGTGCTGTGCCTTCTGCTACTGCTACATGTCCTTAACTTATTTGTGTTATGAAAGCGTATGGTGCTGTTGTACCTTTATTATGTTGTGAAGATCGGGGGCTTGTTTTAATGCACGATAAGTGTGAACTCTCAAAAAAAATCTAAAATAAGCAGTTTTTTAAATGAAGTAGGCAGCTTTGTAAAATGTCACAACATAGCTGACAAGTAGCTATATCAGGACTGCGTGTTAATGCTGTCAAGTCTAGCCTCTATCCCTTCAGTGAGCAGTGCAAAAATCCTGGATATGTACTCAACGGCACAGAGGTCCGTTGGTGCCTGGATACGTTCCGTTATCTGGGACTCCGGATCTATAGAAACCCGGTGGACCTGCAAGATGGAAACTTGGGTAGGGCCCTGCCTGCAATTAAAACACAATCAGCATTCTGGAACATGCTCCCATTAACAAGAACGGGGAGAGTAGCCTTAACTAAGATGATGATACTGCCCCGATTAGTATACTATTTTACAAACCTTCCGCATTAGGTTGCACCATCATTCATCTATGCCCTGGAACAACTTATCAGGGATTTTATATGGGGCAACACCAGGCATCGGATAGCTTTTCATAAGCTTTACTTACCTACCGGTCAGGAAGGCTTGGCAGTCCCACAGCTGGAGCAACACTACTTGACAGCCCAGCTCCAATGGCTATCCAGTGGCTGGCAGGACACCACACCGGGGACACAGTGACAACACAACCACCCCTACCCGCCACAGAGTTAACAGCACTATTCCATCCCTGCTCCAAAATTAGGCCACCGAACTCGCTATTAGTATCAGTTGCAGAAAAGAGCTACCGTAGAGGGCTCTACATCACCCGAAAAACTGTCCCATACGTGCCTGCATTACCACTAGAGGGCACACCCAGGGGCGCAAGAATCACCACAGCAGCAGAGTTAAGCAACTGGCGTGCAGGACATGGGAGATCTATACAATGAAGGCACACTGACCCCGTACACGACGCTGGTGGCTGAGGCAAACCTGCCCCCTGGTTGGTTTCTGCTTCACCGCTCCTTGCTTGCAGCACTCACAGCGAAATGGGGCGTCTTAGCAACTGAGCCCACCACACATCTCACGATACAATATCTGCACGTTATGGGCCAGGGCCCACCTCACCAGGTGGTTTGCTGCATCACTCCAACACCACATGGCTGCCAACTTAAAACTCCTCCGCCAACGCTGGGAAACAGCCATAGGTCGCCCACTCACAGATCGAGAATGGACCACGGCGCTAGAAGGCCTGACAAAAATTCCTTGGAAAGCGCACCTACGTCAAATCCAACTTTACATACTGCACAAGGCATACCTCACGCCTGTGAAAATCAACCAATACTTTAGGCGAAACGACTCGGCATGCCTCAGATGTACACATGTAGACGTGGACATACTCCACATGTTGTGGTGATGCCTGCGATTGACAAGATATTGGTCAGAGGTAGCGGATGCCTTAGCACAGTGGACCAGCCGTGCCATTCCAAATACAATTTTACAGAATGATCAATGTGGACCATGTAAAGTATATGTCAGTTAACATGCTAACACACAAACCAATAAAAACAGATTACAAAAAAAAACATAGCTGACAAGTGCCTCAAAGTCACGCGTGACACCTTCAGCCAATTCTGCCATTAGGCAACAGCACTTTGTAAGCTGGGTTTTGAGCCCATTATGAAACCGTTAAATGTAAAACTATGAATCTACAATGCAATCTACTGTTGGCTGAAATTAAAACCAAAATACATAATTATATCTTATGCCACAGAGCCAAAGCGCAAGTGTGAAATCCATAATAAAATTGTGTTCCTGGATTTTTGCCGTTTTTCCATGTAGGTGATCATGGATAAAAAGCCCAGTGGGTGAGAGAGCAAAGAGAGCCTTTCAGATGCAGATGCAAGCATCTCCTGCTAATGGGCTAACATTAGCACTCCTTGGAATACCAGCAGAAACCTTTGCGCCAGAACAATGCGAGCAGTTATGTTTCGTTTCTCTGTGTGTCTCTGTCTAGAGACACAGAGAAAGGAAAAGAATGGCTTGCAACCCCATCTTCCCCCGAGCACATCTTCCTCATAGAACGTGGTGCAATATAGGTGTCGAGCTTGCACGATTGTAGTGAACAAGTGCAGCACCTACTGCAGGGGCTGCCCGCAAGAGCCACCAGTGACAAGCATGCAGTCCTACAGTGGGAGTAACTAAAGACACAGGCAGGGCTGGACTGGTGGTAGGGGGCACTGGGCGTTTCCCCGGTGGGTCGCCAGGGTGGGGGCTTAGTTTGGGACCCTGGGGGGCCGTTTTTGCAACATAGCTGCAACATTGCCCCCTGTAACAAAATCGGCTGAAGCCGGCCCTGGCAAACAGCTCGGCCGCAACCCCAATACACCGGGGAGCCAGCCGAGCACTTTGCCAGTCCATCCCTGGACACAGGCCCCGATTCACAAAGGTAAAAGTCTAACTTTACGACTTTGGTATTCACAAAAGGCATTTACTGCACATAAATGCTCTTTGGGAATACTGAAAGTTGTACAGTTCGACTTTCAGTATTCACAACGGGCATTTACGAATAGTAAATGACCTTTGTGTATACGGAAAGTCGTAAAGTTAGACTTTATTCTCACTTTACCCTTGTGAATTGCGCCCAACGTTCACATCTGCATCTGGAACTGACAGCCCCTGTGGTACAGGGGTGCCCTTAACCATTCAGGGTCCCCTTTAAGGCTGAGGCCCATGAATATCTGTGAGATATGGGGGACTCAGGGACCCCTCATCACATTCTGCACGGGCCCCACTTTGCATTACATCGATAGGTGCAGTGCCCTTTCAGATTGCATGAGAGCCAAAACATGTTACATCTACCTGCGGCAGAGCAGGCATTGACTCTGAAGCAGAGCAGGCGTTGAATCTGAAGCAGAGCAGGCGTTGAATCTGAAGCAGAGCAGGCATCGAATCTGAAGCAGAGCAGGCGTTGAATCTGAAGCAGAGCAGGCGTTGAATCTGAAGCAGAGCAGGCATCGAATCTGAAGCAGAGCAGGCGTTGAATCTGAAGCAGAGCTGGCGTTGAATCTGAAGCAGAGCAGGCGTTGAATCTGAAGCAGAACAGGCATTGACTCTGAAGCAGAGCAGGCATTGACTCTGAAGCAGAGCAGGCATTGACTCTGAAGCAGAGCAGGCGTTGAATCTGAAGCAGAGCAGGCATTGAATCTGAAGCAGAGCTGGCGTTGAATCTGAAGCAGAGCAGGCGTTGAATCTGAAGCAGAGCTGGCGTTGAATCTGAAGCAGAGCAGGCATTGAATCTGAAGCAGAGCAGGCATTGACTCTGAAGCAGAGCAGGCATTGACTCTGAAGCAGAGCAGGCATTGACTCTGAAGCAGAGCAGGCGTTGAATCTGAAGCAGAGCAGGCATTGAATCTGAAGCAGAGCTGGCGTTGAATCTGAAGCAGAGCAGGCATTGAATCTGAAGCAGAGCAGGCGTTGAATCTGAAGCAGAGCAGGCATTGACTCTGAAGCAGAGCAGGCATTGACTCTGAAGCAGAGCAGGCGTTGAATCTGAAGCAGAGCAGGCATTGAATCTGAAGCAGAGCTGGCGTTGAATCTGAAGCAGAGCAGGCGTTGAATCTGAAGCAGAGCAGGCATTGAATCTGAAGCAGAGCTGGCGTTGAATCTGAAGCAGAGCAGGCATTGAATCTGAAGCAGAGCAGGCGTTGAATCTGAAGCAGAGCAGGCATTGAATCTGAAGCAGAGCTGGCGTTGAATCTGAAGCAGAGCAGGCATTGAATCTGAAGCAGAGCAGGCGTTGAATCTGAAGCAGAGCAGGCATTGAATCTGAAGCAGAGCTGGCGTTGAATCTGAAGCAGAGCAGGCATTGAATCTGAAGCAGAGCTGGCGTTGAATCTGAAGCAGAGCAGGCATTGAATCTGAAGCAGAGCTGGCGTTGAATCTGAAGCAGAGCAGGCATTGAATCTGAAGCAGAGCAGGCGTTGAATCTGAAGCAGAGCAGGCATTGAATCTGAAGCAGAGCAGGCATTGACTCTGAAGCAGAGCAGGCATTGACTCTGAAGCAGAGCAGGCATTGAATCTGAAGCAGAGCAGGCATTGAATCTGAAGCAGAGCAGGCATTGAATCTGAAGCAGAGCAGGCATTGAATCTGAAGCAGAGCAGGCATTGAATCTGAAGCAGAGCAGGCATTGACTCTGAAGCAGAGCAGGCATTGACTCTGAAGCAGAGCAGGCATTGAATCTGAAGCAGAGCAGGCATTGAATCTGAAGCAGAGCAACAGCGCATGCTCAGTGTCTGTGTAAAGGTGAAACAAATAGTAATTTCTTTTAGTTTGAAGAATCGAATGATACAATCTGAAGGAGCGCAAAGCAAACAAAGACAACCCTCTGGTACCTGGAGAAAGGATCTTAGGTTTTAAAGACTTCCAACATCAAAGAGAGGTGCAGAAACTGATTGTACTGAGAACTGCCTTCGAATACCTGCTTCGAAACTACCTTAGGACGTCTACCCTGAAGCAAGCGGCCTAGTGTGGACAATCATGTTACCAGTTTAGAAGCAAATGTTTGGGAGAATGCAAAGTGCAATAGCTCCTTCTAGGTTACGAGGAGGGAACGCTGATGATAGGGGAACATAATGACAGTTTCAAGGTTTACCTGTAGGCCATTGTGTGAGACATTGAAGAGTGATACAGTTTAAAAAAAATATTATCTGGAAACAATTTACATATTCAATTGTTCACTCAAGAAGAAAAGTTGACTCACTATAAAACAAAGGGTGTTGCTGCATGAAAATTATACTGAAAAAAATGTATTGAGGAGGCACAGTTTTTTAGAAAAAGAGCAAATGACTTGGAATGCACTGTTGTGGTTCTTAGAGCATAACATGCCTATCCTACTTACAGAGAGTTCAAAGACAATATGACTGGAGACAAGTCTCTATATATACATATCAACTGCTAAGTACTTAGACGAGAAAAAACAGCTGTCTAGGAAGTTGACGATTGAGAAACATTGGAAAATGAAAAAAGAAAGTGGTAACATTGAATGGTTTCAATGAATTGACTTTGAAGTAGGAAAATAAAGAGTTATGCAAGTGGCAAAACAATGGGAGCAAAAGGTTAGCTAGAGATAGTGGATATAGGAATTCAAGTGGCACAGAGCAGCCGTCATATGCATAAATGGAAACAATGCAATAAAATGCAACCGTATGCCAAAATGTGCAACAGTGGGGTTTCCATAAATGGAAAAAGAGAATTGTTGGAGATGTAAGTTTTGACAAAGTGAGTGAAGATTTGGAGTTTGTGTTGCAGGTAGGTGATGTGAGTGTGTGCAGGGAAAATACAACACATTACAATGTGTGGGTTTATGGAGAGGAAATTAGAATGTTGGTAGGATCAGGAGCCCATCGCACATTAACTAGAAATGTCAGGCCCGCTCTTCCTCCTGGCCCCCTAGTGCTCTTTACGGCACATGGCTCGCTGGTCATTGGCCCCTTAATGCCCCACTACTTGAGTCTGCACCCTCGCCACTGTCCTTGATGCTCCACCACTTGAGTCAGCCCTGCGCCACTGTCCTTGACGCCCAGGCCACCCCTTCTGTGCCAAATACTGCTGTAGTCAATGATACCCTGTCCTCCCCGTGTTGAACCTGTTATCCTTAGGGTGGTATTCCCCCAACTTTTTGCCTTTTGCCTCCCACTCTTTGCTGTATCTTTTTGTTGCCCTTAGGACTCTGGGCACTTTACCACTGCTAATCAGTGCTAAAGTGCAAGTGCTTCTCCCCTAAAATATGGTGACATTAGTATACCTGAGTGGCATGTTTAGTTTACTATATGTCCCTTGTAAAGTGGTATTCCATATATCCAGAGCCTTTGCACAACTTTACAAGGAGCTTGCACCGCCACTGCGTCATTTTTTTTTAACGCGGCAGTGGCGTACTCAGTGCTCCTCATTTCCCCATCAAACTGCATTTGCCCCAATGAGTCCGTTTTTGTAGAGGCCTGCGTCACATTATACCTGTGCTAGATATAATGTATGAAGGGTAGGCGTTCCCCATTAAAAGCCATGTAGAACTTATACAATTAGATTTACAGCCTTTCACTGCGCTTCTCTTATGATTTGACTGCGAACAAACTCACTACGCCTTCTCAAGCCAGCCGTAAGGAATGACACAGGGCCTTTAACATGGGACTTGCCTCTGTCTTCTGATGCATTGCTAGATTTGCGTCAGTCTTACGACCAACTTCAGCAATGCATCACATTAGCGCCAAATGATGCATCAAAATTTCTGACGCATCCCTAAATCCTTGCACAACGAAGCATTGTATTATAAATACCGTGCATCCATGGCGTTGTTAGGGCATCAGCGGCAGGCACAAGAAATCCGACACATTGATGCTGATGCATCAGTTCTTGTAAATATGCCTCTAAATGCTACTAGTGGGCCAGCAGCACTGATTGTGCCATCCACCCAGGTAGCCTTTTAAACATGTCACAGGCCTGCTATTGCAAGGCTTGTGTGTGCAGTTTACTGCCACTTCGACTTGGCATTTAAAACCTCTTGCCAAGCCTTAACCTCCCCTTCATTACAAATATGTCTCCACTAAGGTTTCCCCTAAGTGGGAAGAGGATGTAGCCTAACGGCTAGGCAAGTCGACCTCTATTCTGGGGAACAGAGTTCGTGTCTCGGCAACGACGCTCATCATCCTGTGATTCTGGGCAAATCACAATCTCCCCGTGCCTAACAAAATTGAATGTAATGCAACTGGAGCTCATGTGAAGTGCTCTGATACCTGATACCTTCGGGTCAAGTTCGCACTATATAAAACTTTGAGGGGAAAAAAAGTGACCCTAAGAGCAGAGTGCTGTGTAACTAAAAGGCAGGACATGTACTTGTACGTTTTTGATGTCCTGGCAGTGAGAAACAGCTACATTTATTTTACACTGCTATGAGTTCAGCATTGGAAATTTCTCTTCTATACTTTTAAGTAGTAATTCCTAATCAGAAAGGAGTAGCTTTGTTATGTTTGGTATGGTTGGAATAGTAATGACAAATTCTCTTTACTGGCAAAATTTGATTCCACATAACTGTTTTAGAAATGACACTTTAAGTAAGTCACTTTTAGAAAGTGGATATATCTCTGCTCTTTACTTAGCTCTGAATGCCTGCAGCTTGACTCCAAACCACGCCTAGCCAGGGTGACAGTTATACTTTGTGCATACTCTCTAGACAGCCACAAACACAGGAAGGGTGTGACAGGTGATACATTTGCATACTGATATTCCTCCTGGGTTGAGAGAGGGAGAGGTGGTTCACACTTTCATCTGAATAGTCTGTGTCCTGCTCTCACCCAAAGGGCTGATTTACCCCCTACTGGTAGTCTGAAGCCAGGACTGGGTTGAAAGGGATCCTTGTTCACTACTGAAGGCTCTTTTGAAGTCACCGCTACATCAAAAGCAATTTGGGTTATAAGTATGAGGGCTCTGGCCCCATCAAATCAGATCACTTCTGGGCCTGGAAGAACCTCTACTGGAGTAAAGGATGCTGCACTGAAAGGATTGCCCCACTGCTGTGACTGATTTCTCTCAGGAACTGCTGCCCTGCTTTGCTGTGCTGCCCTAATACCTCTTGACCCCTTCCCTGCCATGAAGGGCCACAGACGCACCCAGAGTGACTCCAAGGGCATGCTAGCTTGCCCCCTGTTTTCCCAGTACCTAGGGCGATCAAAGGCCCAGTGAACAGCTTAATTGGAACTACCATACGGTTTATTAAAGACTTTATGAGCAGCTCCATTTCAACCTGCCACACCACTTGTCAACGGCTCTGTGAGAAGCCCCACTGACAACTCGCCGCACCGCCCAGCTAAGATCTGTTCTCTTCCATTGGAGAGCCTTCTAATGCGCTCAGCCGGAATGCGGGCCGCCTGACCTGCTCGTCCTTCACCAAGAGTTCTCCCGTGAAGCACAGACTGTTGATGCACATGGCCCCTTCACTGCTCTCCCTCCAGGTGCTGCATTCCAAGGTGCCCCGCCCAGTTGCCCAGGCAATTGTGATGCTTTGGTCGCGCTCACACTACTTTGGCATGCGAATCGCACTCCAACACAATTATGCTTCCAGCCACAGCGCCGGCCCTCACCAGGTATCTCCTTCTTCTCGGTCCGCAGCTGTGGCGGTACGTTCCCTGGCAGTTTAGACCAGAGCGTTCTTGGAGATTCCACTGTGCTCGCCGCAGTGAGAGATAAAGCACACTTGCATTTTACCTCAATACCTGGACTGAACCCAAGGAGCCTGACCATTCTTCACTGCGCTCCTCGCAGTTGGATAAACGTATCTTCCAAAAATACCATAAAGGCTCTAAAGTGCTCCATTTTAATGTTCTTTGAAATAAATTTCTCCTGATATTTTTATTACATATTTGTAATTTTGTTCTTGATCTACTCAGATAAATAATCTCTATTTTCTTAAACCTGTGTAGAGTATTTTTGTGGTTTTATTTGTGTTTGCTGAATGTATGTTACACAAATGCTTTACACATTGCTTTCTAAGTTAAGCCTGTCTGCTCTGTGCCAAGTCACTAGAGGGTGAGCACAGGTTAATTTCGGTTGTGTATCTGACTAGGATTATGGTTCCTACATGGCCAGGGTGCATACATCTGCAAACTAAAGACCCAATTTCTAACACCCCTCCACTCTCCTAGGTGCCTAAGTGGTAGTCACAAACTCACTCTCCATTTCCACATTATGAAAGGCCTCCTTCCTCTCAACAGGCTGTTTTTGCCGTCACGAAGGGGAGGTCCCAAAGTTTTGTGAGATTTTGAAAACTCACAAGATTTGGTGGCCATCATGGGTGAGGTACTATAAATACCACGCCCATTCCTCTCAGCCTTGCTTGGCTTTGAGTTTCCCACCTTGGATGGACCGTATCCACTGCTCTGCTTACCTGGTTAGTTTCCAGTCCCTCAATGCCTATAGCAGAGACCACTTTCAGTCCGTTGACGCCTGCAGCAGTGGCCTCCTCCAGTCCCTCAAAGTTGCAGCAGCATCTTCTTCCAGTACCTCAATGCCTGCAGAAGCGACCTCTTTCAGTCCTCAATGCCCTCAGTAGAGGCAGCATCTCCTCTTCTGGTCCTGTAAGGAACAAACAAAGAACAAATACATTAAGGTCAGTGCATTGTACCCACCTACTGTACAATACTTAGAGACTATGAGGTTTTTATTTTTGGATTCGCTCAACCAAGGGAAGAACTTGAAAACTAGTGACTTGCACTCTGCAAAAGTAACTTGAGCAATTTTTGGACTCTTATTGCGCATCTTTCGGACTCCGTCCTTGGTGCTTACATTGGTTTAACCACAGTGAATAATCTCTATGACTTAATAGAGATTAAGGGTGAGTTCCCAAACTATGTAGTTGTTAGTCTAAGGGAAATGCATGCTTAGCCTGAGGTACTTTTGTTCTCCCTATATCAGTGTTAACTTGTATCTTTCAGACACAGATACCCACAAGCAGAAAAGGTTGCGGCTTCAACTCTCCGATTCATTTCTGGACAGATCGCGAGAGGTGATTATACCAGGCACTAAATGCCAAGTTGAGACGTGTCTTCTCCCTATCCTTGTCTACCCTCAACCCCTTTCCCCCAGGATTAGTTGCCAACACCCGTGGGTCTCTGTCTGTTGAGGACTGACCCTCAGGGGATTCAGCACAATATCTTCGCTCCCACAGATCTCTGGACTTTAGGTGAGTGGAGACTTGTCAGTGATGACATGATGTTTAATTTCCCAGAAGTATGTTTACAAAATGCAGATATAATGCTAGATGGGTATGGAGTGAGGTGGTAGGTAGAGGGTAGAATTACATATGTACATGGCTGAGAAGGTGGGGTGCAGATATTAGTGCAGAAGCAACAGCAGAAACTCGATATTAAGCTTGACCTAAATTCTCCAGAACACGTATTACAGGTAGATAATGTAAAATGAGAATGTGAAAGATGGTGCAAGTTATACCCTACATCATTCAGAGAGGTGCTGGGGAAGCATATGCACTTCATATGTAGACTAATATTGAAGGAGAGTGTTCAACCAAGGGTACAAAAGCACACTGTGTTCCCATGATGCTCAGAAAGGGGGTAAAAGTACGAGTTTAAGGCTTTGTGTGAGGAGAAGATTATATAGGAGATTGTGTCATTAGAGTGGTTTGCTCCAACAATGGTGATGAAGAAACCCAATGATCAATAAGAATGTGTGGAGGTTTGTTGGGTTTAAGTGCTTGCTTTTGTGCAATTTTTTTAAGCTAAATTTTGCGTCAGTGTATCATCCGATTTTACTGCACAGACAATTTGGGCTGCTAATAGCTATAATTTTTGGAGTATTTGGACTGGAGCTTGTAATTTTTTCTGTCAGGTTTTGAAGAGGTCAGTCCTGGTGCAAGGAGTTGATTAGTGGAGCTTACACTGATGGGTGGATGACTTTAGGCTGTGGCTGCTAAGTCATGCTTGGTATCTGGGATGAGGAAGGAGAAAGTATTTGCTTACAAATAGTTTAAGCAAACTGTGTCAGATGCACTCAGTTTGAGTCTTTTGCAACTTAGCAAGTAGAACACAACCCAATCGAAGACGGAACTGTTATACTTAGTTAAATTTGTACATGTTTCTTGTCATACATAGTAGAGCTGTGTTAAGAGAGTTCTATGATGTGCTATTGTTATCATTGCCTGGCAACATCACAGAATGATGAGTTTCTCCCACCTCTTTGTGGTTTACACCAGCTCTTCCAGTACTGCAACCTTATTTTCTTGCTCTTTCCTTGAGGGAATTGTGATTGCTGTCTGTTAAAATGTGTTCTTTCAATTCCTTCTGTGTTCAACCTGTGTTTGTGTTTTTTCACAGACGTTGCTTCATCCAGGAGCCCTTGCTCTTCCTTCTAAACTCTTAAGGATAATACAGTCCAAACCACTGAACCTGGTGCTTGGAGTTTCTTCTTCATCTGACATTACTCTGTAATTCTGTGCACTCCTACTTATGTACCCCTAATAACTTACAGATCTTGGTGTTGTTTCTGTGCTATCTGCACCCCTACTTTCCTGCAGGTAGATGTTCCACCACTTCTTTTCATATAGGATACTGGGTGTCTTGGATTGGCGGGGGTCTTGTTGTTTTTGGTTAGATCATAGCGTGCCAGACAAAGTCCTGACAATCATGTCACAAGAAGCCGTATTTATGCCTTCAGGCATAGGGCTGGGTGGAATTAATTATTAGGGACACCACACTGTCAGACTGGGGATTACCCCAAAATAATTATTTGGTGGAGGCTATTTGGTCAAATTCCTGTTTGACTGCTAAAAAATAATTTTGTTATTTTCTTGGAATTACTAAATCTTTTCCAAAGTCAATAAAACAAACCAGCCAGTGCTTTCTTACATTTAAAAGGCTGATTGATGCATCGGGCTATGTGTGAGTCTATGTCAGATGAGAGCCCTACACATATTACAACATTTACCCACAAAGAAAATCCACTCTGGTAAATTTATGAGACAGGATTATATGTAAAAACCATGAAGGTTTACATTTTAAATTCAATACAGAAGGCAACTGCATGGGTTAGTTAAATCCTATCAAAATACAAAATATAATTGGCAGCGGAATTAGAGCCCAAGTTAAATCAAAGCCAGCACCAAATACAGTCTAGCACAATGACAAAGAAGGAATCAAAGAGCATATGGCATAAGAACTGCTCAGTAAGGGCGGAGAGAACCTGAAAATTACTGGAAGTAGAGAGTGATAAACAAACCAGCATGGAGTCTGCATGCTAAGATGGCCAGAGAAAGACCTGGCTTGTTCCCAAGATCCATGATCTTCAGGGCTCGAGTCAAGAGTAGACATGAGGAGACCTCATCTACCCACTATTTTCAGAGGGTAGACCCTGTCTACCCTGCTGCAAAGCTGCCTCTTTCAGTGGAGTGCCACGTTATTTTCCTACTTCTCCTGGAATTTACAGAGATATGCTGAACTCGCCCTGGTGTAATTGTCTGACATCAAACACTTTCAGCAGCACCTGTGCGTTGGCTGCTTTCGTTTCGAGCAGCAACATGCAGGCAGGAAAGGTGCTTATCAGATTCCAGCTTCACACATAACAAAAGTTGGAGGTAAGGGTCTGTTAGGCCTCTCTTTGTTGAAGTATCCTGGCTGGGAGCTATCAGGAGCCTCACACCTAGGTGAAATAGAGGGGAAACAGAGGCTCACGTCTTATCACTTTAAGGGCACTTAAGAGAGAAATGCTTTTGGCTTTGTTCAGATCCTGAATATAAGAGATATGCATACTCTATAATAATAACAGATGTGTTGGTCACCCGGGTGTCAGAGTGCTTTACATCACATGTACACATTACACATTGACAACAAATCATATGTGTGTACATCAATATAAAGGATAGGCTACATAAGACAGTGCGGATTACAAGGTGTAGGAGGCCCATTTCCTTCATACCTCACTGTGCTATATTAGAAGGATTTGCAATTTATGAACTGCAAGTAACAAAAGAATCTGTCTTAAAAGCAGTAACCCACATACCCATTTACACAAAATGAAAATCTGTCAGCTGCGTGTTACATAATGTGCTTTGCAGGGGACATACTAACCCTCTATAATACTTTAATTCAAAACTAAGACAAGGCAAACACAGATCTCTCCAGCAAATACATTATCCTTCAGAGTTATCTTACCAGTATTATTATTCCCTGAGATTTAGGCACACAAAGATCTCTGCAACAGGTGCCTTAACCCATAAGACATTTTAAAATACAGTCATTGCAGCAAAGTAAGCAGAACACATTTACTGCCACATTTCTCCTTTTTGTTAATTTCTTTGTGGTAGGGTTAAAAAAAATGTATAACCCCAATGCAAAATCTAATTTGTTAAATATTGTAATGTGCTCAAATGTACTCATGATAGAACTACTAAACATATCTGAATTCTTCAGATCTGATGTCACTTCTTGTGACGTCATGGGTTGTGATGCTACTTCCTGTGATGCCACATGTAATGCCACTTCCTGTGATGTCACACGCAGTGATGTCACATGTGGTGTTGGCACACTCATTCTGCCTAACTTGGTGAGTCCCCCCCACTTCTTTTGTTAGGACTTGAGCCCTGAGGATCTTTATACGTTTTTTAGACAGAGAAGCTACACAGTGACGGTGGTCTGAAAAAGAAAGATATATGGCACAACCAGTAGTAAATAGAAATCACATGATAAAATTCACATTTAACCTACATCTAATCAATATGCAGTACTAGATCTTCGACAGAAAACAATAACACATTTGGAATACTATACAATACCTTTGTCTGGCTAAGAAAGTAGTGAAATTACTTTCAGTTTGTATGCAGTTATGAAATCATCCTGTCCAGGAACATCAAATTACATTGTATAAATGTACAGTGCGAGCAAGACCATTGAACAAACTGAACTGAGTATATGCAATAAACAGTGAAGGTCAGAGTTGAAGCGCCCTGGAACATGGATAGAGTAGAGAGGGGGGTAGCTACCATTGGGGCATTAAGGTGCATTGGCATCATAGGCCAGAGGAGCCCAGTAAGCCTTGACAATTCTGTGTTTTACTTGCCCAGCATTCTGTCTAAGGGGCATTTTTATTTGTGCCAGGGCCCATGGAATACTTGCTACCTTACTAAGGGAAGATGAGTTGGTGTTAGCATTGTCAATGTGAGGAAAACCACACGGATCAAAAATGTGCAAACTGAAAACATGAATAGGCGTAAAGCGTCACTCATGCTAATTTTCACGTTCTTGTTCTATAAAGTACTTTAAAAATATTGCATTTGAGAGTCCTTAATGTTAATTATTATGCAGAATTTTGAACTGTAAAATCTGCGCACACACAGCCCTTACAAGATGATATCAGGAAGAGCTGCAGCTGGAGCTGTGTGAAGTTGTTGAAGAGCTATTTCACTCCACCACACAGTTCCAGCAGCAGGCTCTTGCTCGATATTAAATCAGGAAGAACGAAAACTGGGTGAAGAACTGAGGAAGCGGCAGCGAAGATAAGAAAGAAAGTATTGATGTGTCCAAGGGGTAGTAAGCAATAAGGCAATAGATGATTTGAAAAGGGAAATTGGAGGCAAGTTGTTAATGTTGCATAGTCACTTTCACATTTCACTATGCTAATTCACCACTTACACTGTATAGGTTCCAGAGTAGTGTGCTACTCGCTGAAAAAGCATTCCAACACCCCATCAGGGGTAGCAAGTGCTTTATAAAGGCAAACCTTTTTCCCTCTTCTATCCCTCCACTAGCCTTCTCAATCCAAATAACTGACTAACATATCCATCCCTTTGTCAATGGCAGCGATAGAAGTCTGTAGGGGGTAAGCTGGAACTTATCTGGAAATAAGACAGTAAAACGTATTTCAGGTGTTAAAAGAAGTAACTGCTATTGCTTATGAAGGAAGAGAGAGGAGAACCTGGACTCTGCAGTGATAATCTTTACCATGATGTGGTATTTGAGTGACACATTGGACGTTGGTGATCGTGATCATGGGAGCTGTAAGATGTAATCTGCTGCATAGGCTCCTTTTGCATACATATGGATAACAAGATGGGGTCCCACATCTTGGAGAAGACAGCCAACTCTCATTAGCTCTGCAACGCATTCCACGTAATTGAGAACAGTCGGCTTCTGACAGTAACGTAGAATTCATGTTTTGGCCATCACCAAGGCAGAGGCTTCCCATTGTCTATTATAATTAGCGAGGCCAATTACTTTAGACATATTGTGCTGTAATGCCAGTGACGATGATGGGGTAAAGCCTGCCCCGTGGTCTCCTGAAGTTGGGTGGGTTAGCATGCCGACTCTACACAATCTAACCCGGATCCAGTACCAGTTATTTAGTATCTCAAACTAGGAGAATTATTTAACATGCTTCCCTATGGTATTATAATGCGTAGAGAGTTGGGTCATCCAATCAGATTCTTCTATCTCTACATTTCGTTTAAGGTAGCCTGTGATTGTTCTTGGTAGGGTTTCATGGCCATTTTGGACAAGAGTACTTCTGTGAGTAATACATGTAGACCAGCCGCCACTCTTTTATAAGACATCAGGTCTTCGGGTATTTCTAGATCATCGAGTCCTGTAGCACACCTGAGGGTGCAGCTGGTCTGCATTGGAGGCAGTGGAATAACTGCCTAAACTGCCAATGGGGGTGCATATTCAATCCAAACTCAGGGGAGAGGATGGGGAAGGGTTTTAAGGAATCTTTGGACAAAACATGATCTGGCATTGAAATGCAGTTCGATAACCATTGCATCCAGACAATCTGCTTATTGCCAATCAGTATGGCTGTCTTGTTTAGTAGTTAATCAATTTTTAGAAGTCTGTAGGCTCCCTTCTAGTAGTGGAGCATGACTTTGATGACCAGGCCAGTGCACCAGCGTCCAAAAACAAACCATCCCTCCCTTTTGTTATCCATATCAACTAGTAAGGGTCCTTAAATGCATGGAGTACCAACTGGGAGGGTTGATGTACTAAGTAATTTGTTAAATAAAAAAGATCCCCTTGGGTTTCTTTATAAAGCATACATTGAGTCACTCACATTCACATTCACTCAAATTGAACTAAATGCTCGCACCAAACAGAATCCGGAAATGCAATATAGGGAAAATATATAGTATATTTTTTATTTATAAATGTCATAAAATCATTAAAAACATCTTATCCACATAACAATAGGGAGAACCTTAAGATCTTTAAGGAAGTGAATATACAACGATGTATTATATATCAAAGGCACTACAAAGTACATGAAACTAGATGTGATGTTCATAAGTAGCGGTATAATGAGCGTTTGGTCTTCTTTTTCTGTTCAAGTCCAAAGTAGTACCAATGCCTTCATGAGCCCAAACTTCCTTTATTATAGCAAATCGTTGTTTTAGTTTCTTCCTATAGGTCTAAAAAAGAGAAAGAGCGACGCGTTTCGGTGGTATCATATATTTCACCACCTTCTTCAGGCTAGCAAGATACTTATAATAAATCTCCCAAAAAGCTGAATCTGCTTAAGGGTAGATCGGAGGCTTTGATATCTCTCCTTTGACAGTCAAACTTCTAAACACAGAATATCTCTTGCTTGTATTTCTCTGTGTGGGGGGACACAGTCTCCTCCCTTTCAGAGGGTCTTAGAAGGTGTCAATAATCTTTGAGTCACTCGATTAAAAATAATTAATACAGGACCCAGCCTTGTCCGCTAAACTGGTATCCGGGTCCAACCTTATATGACCACAGAAGCTATGATCATTATAGGAGAACCTGACCAACAGGTATAATGTTTCATGAATTGTCTTGTTGGGGTTCTTCGAACGTTTTACCGGGACTGAAGAGTCTCACGGCCAGCTTCTATTCTCCGTCTAGAGCTCCGACTGCTACGTAATTTGTTCACAGGTGTGGCATGTGGAAGCCTTCACCCTTAGCATCAGCCTACAATCTGTGTGATTTCAGTCTTGGCCTGGCATTTTGCCAGATGCATTGTTGAATGTCAGAGTGGATCAATGATAGCTGAGATTAAGGGATAAGAGGGGGAAACATTCCAAAATATAATTGTATCTTGGGGCAGCGATCATCTTGACTACTTGCAATCTGCTCTGCAGTGACAGAGGATGCCTCCTCTCAACTGCGATCGGCCTGGAGAGGAAACCATCACAGTTGACTTGGGCTGAGGGTGGATTATGAAGAAAGCGCTTTGAGCAGAGCACACCCTAAGACTTGTTGATGTGATGCGTTTGATATCAGGTCAATGCTCTTTGACAGAGCAGGTTGGATTTTGATGGTTTTGACTTCTTCAATCAAGGAGGACAGGATAGAAGGAAAGGTGTTTAGCTTCTCCAGATAGGGCCGCATAAGCCGTCTTGCTTTAAAGATGGTGGGCTTTTGTCGGCATCTGCAAGATGTTGTTTTAAAGTGTGATGTAAGCACTCAAAACCTTAGTCAATGTCTGCTGTATATTGTGCAAAAGTTGCAAACAGGGATATTTGAATATCGAATTTATTAAATTGAAACTCCAGCGCCTCTGCGTTTGCCTCCGGAGTTTGGAACAACCGTTTCCAGGTGCCTTGCTTGAAATAATCTTTACTCTTAATCCGTGGTGAAGGCACTCAGCTGGGTTTCCGATGGTTAATAGCTGTCAGCACTCCATTTTGCTGTCATTTTGATCCTGATTTGTTAAGCATGTTCTGGAAGCTGGCACTCTATCCTCTTTGGGCCAGTTCTGCAATACTCCCTTATCAAGTGCACAGATAGGTGAAGGAAAAGTGTGTGTGATTGGTGGAGAGTTCCTGTTTATAGGGTTAAGGCTAGTGCTTGCTGTTGTGCAAGGTGCCATGGACAGCGGTATCTGAAAACATGTTGCTATATCGAGCATATACCCAGCTGCCCATGCCCTAGTATGAAGCTTGCTTTTAAGGTCAGGCGTTTTGCCTTTGCTTTTTTTCTGTATAAGCCCAGTCTTTATATTGCGCATTTTATATAACAGAAAAAAGAGAGCTGAACACAGGTCACGAATAGGCTGCTTGATGACAATAGCCACTGAAATGGTTGGTGTCATTTATTGGTTGGCAATCGATAATGCAATTAGTGAAGTGCGGTCATTGTGGTCTGAGCCAACAGGGAAGACTGCCTAACCCAAGATAGCGTGCCCCGCTTGTGCAATTAACAAATTGATGGAATTCATGGAGTCAAAATAGTTAGGGCAAGTAGGGTGGTCAAATCAGACCAATGGAATTCAGTTCGCAAATGTGCAGGGGGAGATCGAGCCAGCTACAGGCCCCTTATCACCTCAACACCCCTTAGCTCATTGATTAGTGAAGATTGTCAGTACAGGAGTACTTCTTAAGACATTTAATGTTGTTGCCTTATTCCAGTCGTGTGCTTCCTCCAGCAAGGTCTCCAGCATGGCCACCAAGGGCACAATAGTTGTCATCCCGAAAGAAGGAAAGGATACACTGGATGTCAAAAACTACAGGCCAATATGTCTACTCAATATTGACATAAATTATATGCCAAAATCCTAGCACAAAGGTTAGCGAGGGTGTTACTGAAACTCATTGCCCCACCCCAAACCGGATTTCTGAAAGGAAGGCTAGCTACTGATAATATACATGTCTTCTGACATGCACCATGGAGATGGCCCTCGGTGCAGAAAAAGCCTTTGACACGGTCTCTTGGACTTTCCTACACGAGGCCCTCCGCAAATTACAACTTGGCGAGTGTTTCATCAGAATGGTTTTGGCCCTATACGTGGCTCCATTGGCGAAAGTTATGATAAACAGCTGTCTATCCAACACTTTTCTCTTAGCCCAGGGCAACAGATAGGGTTGTCCTCTCTCTCCCCTCCTATTCCTTTTAGTTATCGAACCCTTCTTATGCTCCCCAAAAGCGAATGAAGATATCAGAGGCATCCAGTTCCAATCATGCCGGCAGCTAGTTGCAGCATACGACGACATTATTCTGATCTTTCCTGAAGATGCAGACAATGCCATTCCTCATATTATCCCGGAAATTGAAAGTTACTCCTGTGTATCTGGCTAGACACTTAACTGCTCTAAAACAGAAATCTTCCCCATGAATATCCACTGCACCCCCACGATCGTTGATTACTCTGGCTTAAAATAGCAACCTGTGGCTCTAAAATATTTAGGCATCTGGTGAGTCAAAGACCTACACACCTCTGTCTCAATCAACAAGTAAAACATTCTCCAAGATCACTGGCCTACTATCCTCCTGGTCGTTCAAACTCTTGACTTGGTGGAGCAGCACAGAATCAGTAAAAATTATGATAGCTCCCCCAGTCAACTTTCTCGCAAGTATGCTCCCCATAAACTTATCAAACCATTTCTTTAAAGCAGTTGACAAAGCTATTTTGATATTCTCATGGAAAGAAAAAAGGGCTAGGATCGCTGGCCCCACCCTAAAACCGAACAAAAACAGAGGTGGCCTAAATATGCCTGCAAGAAGTCAGTGCAGAGAATCCATAGAAAAAGATGCGTGATTTGAGAGGACCTACCTCTCGCATATGTTTTTTTTGTTTTAGGAATAACAGTTTTTTTGCACTATCTGTTGCATGGTCTGTTTGGGGTGGGTCCCTCCAGTAGTCACACTTTCGTCAAGGATGAGAACTGACGTGTATCCTACCGTGCCCCTTCAAACAGCCAACTGTTAGCGCAAAAAAACTAGGTTATTCCTAAAACGAAAAAACCATATGCGAGAGGTAGGTCCTCTCAAAAGACACACTTTTTGTCTATGAAGTACTCTGCACTGACTTCTTGCAGTATAGGGGCTCACAGAGACAGCCCTGATGAATGCCATAGGCGGATAGGCCAACCGAAGGCAGAAACATGTTGGCATGAGTATTTACTCATATGCCAAGGCATAAATATTTACTTATAATCAGAGACGCATATTGGTCATTACATCCATATATGCCTCCTGTAGTTACTCCTTTAGTAACGTTTTAATATACCTAGGATACCACCTGAATGAAAGGAGACTTTTGTGTCTATCGTAAGGTGTTTTTAACCATTCCGCTGGATCATTGTATTATCCAGATAAGTAACATCTAAGAACTCCCTCGGGTGAGCCCCAGCCAGCCTGCCCTGGTAGCACCACCTTACCAAGGTGGGACGAGGTGGCCAATGATGAAGCATGTCACATTACGTGAGTAAGCCATCCTCGTCCAATTATTGGAATAGCTAAAAAACTGGGAGTGATGTAGGTAGCGATAACTGGGAGATCTCTTTAGTATGCATTCGTTCACCATGCAAGTTGTTATAACGACTTGCCTTAGGGGGGCGCATTGGTGGAATGGAGTTGGATATAAAGTCCAACACCTTCCCTACTGTTGTGCAGAGTGGAGTTGGAATAGTAAATTAACCTATTCAAAAATCCAGCGCCCCCCTAAGGCAAGTCATTATGTGTGCTGAACAACTGCGTACTAAAGACATGTTTGTTCTAATGACGGCACTGTGAATCGACAGTGTGATTCCAGCTTGCGGAATACCATCACACATTAATCTTCAAAGTAAAGAGGAAAATGCCTTGAGAGATTGTTTTTGTGTAGTAAGGTATTCCTTCCTGCAGAAAAACAATTCTTCTTGAATGGCAGGCACCCTTGAACTGTGGTACAAGGGTACCTGCGTTGGCGGTAGGCTGCCTGAAGTGCGCCAGCGCAATGAGAATCAGAAGGACGCCAGATCTTGGTAGATAGGCGCATTCTGATGTCTCCCTTTCACCCAACGCTGCACAGCAAGTTGCCCTGCTACACTGCGTTGCAGGCAAAGTTAGTAAATCTGGCCCCTAATGTGCATGGGGCGATGGACCATCCCAAGTGGAGGCGCAGTGTGTGACCCCAAATGAACCCTTAAAAAGGGCGCTCAAAAGGCATTATGCTAAATGTGCGCCAATTCCTGGATGAGAGACAATCTGCACGATCCCCACCTGGGACGTCTCTGCTGACGTGCAAATTTTTCTATTTTGGAGCAAACACATGTTAAAATAAGTAATCTTGTTTGCATTTGTTCACACCCATCATGCAAATAAGAGAACACCCTCTACTGACCATGCGCCCGCTGCCAGAGTGAGCCAGCATTCAGCATCACAATGTTTTAATACCATTCTTTAACCCATGCAGAACAAGTGCCCGAAACCCACACACACCTGTATAGTTTAAACAGCTCCTATGTCCTATCACCAGCATTTTCTGGATTTTGGCACTAGGATTCAGATGATGACCAAGCAGTATGTGACAAAGTAAGTTCTCAAAACTACACAGAACTCAGATACTCCCACTTCATAAAGTAAAGACAAAGGGGCAGATTTACAAGCCCCTTGTGACACTTTTGCTCCGTTGTTGCGTCACTTTTTGTGACGCAGCTGTGCCGTAACAATGCACCACATTGCGGTCCATTTACAATGTGACGCATCTAGGGAGATGCGTCACGTTGTAAAGCCCTTCGTCACATTATACCTGGGTCAGGTATAATGTATGCAGGGTGAGCGTTCGCACTCGGGAAAGCCTTGTGGAAGTGACGCAGTGAAATCTACAAGATTTCACTGTGCCACTTCTAGGACGCCACTGCGTCAAAACCCTACGCCTGCTTGGAGCAGGCGTAAGGAGTGACACAGTATATTAGGAATAGGCCTCCCCATGCATTGCGGGAGTTGCATCATGCTTGCGACACGACTCCAGCAATGCGTGACTTTTGCACTGACAGATGCGTCAGAATTTCTGACGCATCTGTCAATCCTTGCACTATGGTGCACCGTACATCCACGGTGACGCAAGGGTTCTGCAGGCTGGCGCTGGGAAACTGACGCATCTAAACAGATGCATCATTTTCTTGTAAATAGGCCCCACAAAACTGCAAACCGGAAGTAGGCCAACTCCATCTGATTCATTGACAGCTCTTTTCAATCATATGCCTGTTAGACTGTACATCCATACATGCCAACATTTCAGAAGAGGGTGAGTGTAGAAAAAAAGAACAGGGTGAATGGATTTCCCCCATTGACTTCAATTGAAGCCGAGGCACTTTCAGGCAGGAGACAGCCGAATTAACGCCATTTTTTGCATCAAAAATCGGGTGTCTCCCGCCTGAAACGGGTCTATTGGTATGTATGTGTACATTGCACACAGACATTTCAATTTAGTTAACTAAGTACATATCCGTTTTCCATTTACATCACCGGGGGCAGCCAAGAATGCAGTTTTGGCTCGCTCCGTCTCCATTACATTTCATCACTCGTCCCGTTATACTTCACGCTTGCCCTGGAGTGCCCCCGGCCTCTCCCGTTTCACTGCCCCGCAATGCTAAGTATCCCCGAGGCAGACACACGATCCTCGTGCACATGCCACTGACATGTATTTATGGGCTCACAGGCGACAGTCTCTGTTTATAAAAGTCGTGTAGTAAGGTGAGCACATTGAAACGAGGAGGTCAACTTCCTCGCGGGTTTCCATACTGAAAGGGTGCAGTGAGTGAGCATCACGGGGGCCTGGGCGCAGAAATCCTCGGTTTTTTTACTCACCGAACGTGATCATGACGACATGACAGGCGGGCAACTAGGGCCAAAATTGGGGGGGGGGGGGGCTGAAAAAGATTTCGGGGGGGGCTACGTCTTCCAGCCATAGGCAGAGTGGCTGTAAGAAGGGGTGAAACCACAACAAAAGCCTCATTAACGAGTAAATGGTCTTTTAAAGACCTGTGAAGTACTCGGGTCCGACTGCAATTAGACAGACACCAACCCGCGAGGCTGTCTCAGCCGGGCTGACACACTTAACGGGGGGTGCTGAAGCCCGGTGAGCCCAATGGGTGTTGCGCTCCTGCGACATGATCATGGCCGACTCCAGAGGCGCAGCTTTGGGTGCACTTATTTCGTTGTGAGTTAGCTTAGCAATAGCACGTTCCTTCCTTTTGTATTTTAGCAATCTGTACATCTAAATAGGCATGGCCACTCATTAAAGTATCCATAGATTGCCATAGGAGACACTCCTAGCAAACCACAAGCCTTTGCTTCACAAGTAATTACGCGAAGCAAGAAAGTGGATGAATGATCCTACGCGTTAACCCTCAAAGTGCATTTGCCCACGTCAGTGTCAGGAAAAGGAAAGAAGATTCTATAATTTTTTAACGCTGATCTTCAAACTTTTACCTCATGCATGAATACTCCTGAATGAGTATAGATATGAATTGGCAGTCCCAACATTTTGCTTTTGGCAGTTGCAGATAGGTAGCTTAAATGAAATTACTCAATACGTAATGGGTTGTGTGGCTACCCCTATAAAAAAAAATACACATTGCTTACTCATTTTTAGTCGAAGCCTATAATGTCGTATTGCCATGATGGACTGTTGTAGACATTACATCAATATGGTTAGTACTTTTATTTATTATATGATTTATAGATTTTAGATGTTGTAGTTCGTTTTTTGTGAGTAATATTCAGAATCCCGTTCCGAGGGCTACCGGACAAGCAGGATCTACTGGGCCCAACCCTGAGGGCTTAGGCCTTTTACTCCTAATGTCCTGTGGTCCGACTTCTATGTATCCTGAGCAACTGGCCCCAGTACCCCTTCAGCACTTCACTCTCAGTAATAGCGCGGGGTGAGCATTCCAAGGTTTCTTCAGGGGCTGTGGGTGGGGGGGGGCGAGGTATATACAGGTGGAACACAGGCTCACCAATGAAAAATACGTTCAGCAGTAGTAGTAAATGATTGTCAAGTCAAATACTTGTTTTTTTATGAAAAAGGACTATTAGTATATACACACAAAGTAAAATAAGGCATTCACAAACAATACACAAACTCCCCTGGAGCCAGGGCTCTAGTGCTTTATTCTTTAAATCTTTTCTATTGTTTTCAAAACACAAAAGTTGCAGTAGATAGGCAATAAGCCCTCAAGCTGTGAATCATATTAACCCTGGGCGGAGCTGGCATAGTGCCACTACGCAGAGTTCCACGGAGTTATGAAAAAACTCAGTGGAACTCCGCTCCGCCACCTGCCTCCACAGAAGCAGGGCTCGGGGCCTGGGCTCCAGGGGGCCCTGGGGTGCAGGAGCCCATGTCCTGCAGTCAGCTGAGGGTCCGTGTGCCTGGGACGAGGGTTCCTCATCCCCGGGCAGGCTCCCAGATCCCCCCGGCCTGGCTGGGTTGAGAAGCAGGGACCGGGCCTGGGATTTGGGCAGGGCCTGGGGTGGTGGAGCCCCCGCCCTGCGGCCTGCCTAGGGTCCGTCTGCCCGGGACCAGGATCCCTGGTGCCCGGCGAGGTTCCCACCCCTCCCCGGCCTGGCTGGGTTCAGAAGCAGGGACCGGTTCCAGGGCCCAGGCTCCGGCGGGCCCTGGGGTGCGGGAGCCCACGTCCTGCGGCCAGCCGAGGGTCCGGGTGCCCGTCACGGGGGACCATCAGGCCAGGGCAGGCCTCCCCAGGTTTGCCTGCCTGTCAAGGTGCCTGCGGGCCCTGGGTCAGAGTTCCGTCGGGGACCCCCTCGCAGCCCCGTGCCCGAGACCCAGCTAAGGGCTCTGATAAGCCCCTGGGAAGCAGAGCCCGAGCTCTCCAAAGGGTAGGCGGGAGCCCTCTAACGAAGACTCGGGAGGTCGGGCGCGTCCACGCCCTGTGTCCCGTCCATCACTCGGTGCGCACAGGTTACCAGAAAAGGGGGTACCCTTCCTCCGGATTACTGGGGAAATGGTACACCGGAACCCCTCGCTGGCTGGGGTCTCTCCGCCGGCAACCAGATGGGCTAGGGCTGGGCAAACCCCTCCCTCCCTTGTCCGGGGCTCCGTCCTCCGGCCCGCTGCGTGGCAGAGTGCCGAGGATGGGCTCCATCAGGCCCAGGCGGTCCTCCCTTGGGCATCCGGGCCGGTGAGTCATGGGTCCGTCAGGCGTTCCCCAGCTCGGCTTGGGTTCAGGAGCTACGGCAGGGGCCCTTGGTGGCTCTGGGGTGGAGGATGCCCTCCCCACCCCAGGCTCCGTCCTTGGGCCTGCTGCATGGCGGGGCATCCAGGACGCCGGCCTTCGGGAGGCCTCCCATGCGCGTGCCAGCCCAGGACCTCCAGCCGTGTCCAGGATACCAGGTTCCGCCCCCCTGCTCCGCCATGGTCCAGGACGGGGGTCTGTCAGGCCCCGGCAGGCCTCACTCCTGCTTCGCCTGCCTGTCAAGGTGCCTGGGGAACCCTGTATTAGAAGTCTGTCGGGGACCCTCGTCCGCAGCCCCAGGCCCGAGGCCCGAGCCCTCCAAAAGGCAGGCGGGAGCCCTCCCGCGAATGCTTGGGCAGGCAGATTGGCGTCCTTTGGGCCCGGCCATCTGGTCGCACCTTTCCCCTCAGCCATATGGTTGTGAGCAATGCTTTCCAATAGGGCAACCAGATGGCCAGGCTGCCCTGGAAGTCCAGATGAGGGCTTGTTTGCCTCCCCGATCCCAGCCAGGGCTCCAGGAGGTCGGGTACGTCCGTGCCTTGGGTCCCCTCAGTCTCGCGGTGCACACGGGTTACCAGAAAAGGGGGTACCCTTCCTCCGGATTACTAGGGACAGGGTACGCCGGAAATGCTCGCAGGCTGGGGGCTCTCAGCTGGAGACCAGATGGGCTAGGGCCAAGCACAAACCTCCTCCCATGTCCGGGGCACCGTCCTCCGGCCCGCCACATGACAAAGTGCCCGGGACGGGCTCCATCGGGCCTGGGCGGTCCCCCCTTGGGCATCTGGCCCGAGAGTTCTGGCTGGGCGCTCCCTACTCTGGGCTCCGTCCTCCATTCCGCCATGGGCCTGGGGCCCATCGGGCGTTCCCCAGCTCGGCTTGCTTTCAAGAGCTCTGGCAGGGGCCCTTGCTGGCCCTGGGGTGGAGGGTGCTCTCCCCACACCGGGCTTCGTCCTCGAGCCTGCCGCATGGCAGGGTGCCCGGGACACGGACTTTGGGGAGGCCTCCCATGCACGTGCCGGCCCAGGACCTCCGGCCAGGCCCACGGGACCGGGCTCCGTCCCTCTGCTCTGCCATGGCCCCAGGACGGGGTTCTGTCGGGTGCAGGCAGGCCTCCCTCCTGCTTCGCCCGCCTGTCAAGGGTCGGAGGTCCGTCAGGGACCCCCGTCTGCAGCCCTGGGCCTGAGTCCCAGCTGGGGTCTCTAAGCTCCCGGGACGCAGAGCCCCTGAGCCCTACAAGGGCAGGCGGGAGCCCTCCTGCGAAGGCTCGGGCAGGTAGATTGGCATCCTTCAGATCTGGCCATCTGGTCGCGCCTTTCCCCTCGGCCATCTGGTTACGCGCAATGCTTTCCAATGGGGCAACCAGACGACCAGATGGCTGCCCTGGAAGTACTGATGAGGGTTCGTTTTCCTCCCCGATCCCAGCCAGGGCTCCAGGAGGTCGGGCTCGCCCGTGCCTTGGGTTCCCTCAGTCTTGTGGTGCACAAGGGTTACAAGAAAGGGGGTACCCTTCCCCTGGATTACTAGGGACAGGGTACTACAACCTCTCTCGGCCTAGCGGTCCTCAGCTGGCAGTCGGACGGGCCAGGACGACCACCTAGGCCAGGGCTCAGTCCTCCGCCCAACGTGTGGCATGGTGCCTGGGATGGGGGCCGCGGGCCCGGGGAGGCCTCACCTGTGCCCGGGAGCCCCGACAGGGTCCAGGGGCCCCAGGCTCAGTGTCCAGGCCTGCCGCTCCGCCAGGGGCCAGAGACGGGGTTCTGCCGGGCCCGGA
The DNA here is from genome assembly GCF_964204655.1 of Triturus cristatus. Lineage (NCBI taxonomy): Eukaryota > Metazoa > Chordata > Amphibia > Caudata > Salamandridae > Triturus > Triturus cristatus. The sequence goes on from NC_140589.1 coordinate 1,050,285,919, forward strand.
GAGCCTGTCGCTGCCTGGCTGGGTACAAGAGCTATGAAGAGCCCCCCAGGGAGGCCCCACCCTGCGCCTCTGGGCACGGGAGCCCCGATGGGGTCCAGGGGACTCGCTGGGCCACGGGGAAGGTGCTCCTGCCCTAGGCTCCGTCTCCTGGTCTGCCGCTCCAGCAGGGGCCCAGGACGGGGTACCTTAGTGCCCGGGGAGCTTTCCTCTGCTTAGCGGGGTTCAGAAGCTCCAGCCGGGGCCCCTGAGGGCCCTGGGGAGGACAGCCTCCCCACCCCAGGCTCTGTCCTCAGGCCTGCCGTGTGGCAGGGCGTCCGGTACAGAGCCCTGCCGGCCTGGAGAGATCCCACCCTGCGCCTCTGGGTATGGGAGCCCCAATGGGGACCAGGGGCCTCGCTGGGCCCCAGGGAGGGCGCTCCCACCCTGGGCTCTGTCTCCTGGTCTGCGGCTCCGCCAGGGGCCTGACGGGGTTCCATAGTCACCGGGGAGCCTCCCCCTGCTTGGCTGGGTTCAGGAGCTCCGGCTGGGGCCCAAGGGCACTTGGGAGGGTAGCCTCCCTACCCCGGGCTCCGTCCTCAGGCCGGAGGCATGGCAGGGGGCCTGAGATGGGGTCCTGAGGGCCCGGGGAAGCTTCCCTTGCACCTCCGGGAGCCACGGCTGGGTCCAGGGGCCCCGCCAGGCCCCGGTTTGGGTGCTCCAGCCCTGGGCCCCAACCCCCAGCCTGCCGCTCTGCAAAAGGCCTGAGACGGGGTTCCCTCGTGCCTGGGGAGACTTCCCCTGCTTGGCTGGGTTCAGGAGCTCTGGCCGGGGCCCCTGAGGGCCCTGGGAGGGCGGCCTCCCACCTCGGCTCTGTCCTCAGCCTGTCACGTGGCAGGGTGCCCGGTACAGGGGCCCGGGGAGGATTCCTCTGCACCTCCTGTCCTGGGAACCCTAGCTTTGGTCCAGGGGCCCACCTGGGCTCCGTTCCCAGGCCTGCTGCTCTGCCAAAGGCCCGAGACAGGGTTCCGTCGTGCCCGGGGTGCCTTCCCCTGCTTGGCTGGGTTCAGGAGCTCCAGCCGGGGCCCTGAGGGCCCTGGGGAGGGTGGCGTCCCCCCCGGGCTCTGTTGTCAGGCCTGCCACATGGCAGGGTGCCCGGGACGGGGTCTCGCGGGCCCAGGGAGGCTTCTCCTGCGCCTCTGGGCCTGGTAGCCCCGGCTGGGACCAGGGGTCTCGACGGGCCCGGGTCAGGTGCTCCTGCCAAGGGCTCTGTCCTCCGGCCTGCCGCTATGCCAAAGTCCCGAGATGGGGTTCTGTTGTGCCTGGGGAGCCCCCCCCCGCTTGGCTGGGTTCAGGAGCTCTGTCCATGGCCCCTGAGGGCCCCTGGGAGGTAGCCTCCCCACCCTGGGCTCCGTCCTCAGGCCTGCTGTGTGGAAGGGTGCCTGGGACAGGGTCCTGTGGGCCCTGGAAGGCTACCCCTGTGCCTCTGGGCCCGGGAGCTCCGATGGGGTCCAGGGGCCCCGCCAGGCCTCGGGTCGGCGCTTCCACCCTGGGCCCAGTCCTACGGCCTGCTGTTCCACCAAGGGACGGGGGTCTGTCAGTCCCGTGCAGACCTCCCCTGCTTCGCCCGCTGGTCAAGGTGTCCGCGGACCCCGGGTTGGAGGACCCGTCGGCTCCCCCTCGCAGCCCCATGGCTGAGGCCCAGCTGGGGACCTGGGCCTCTGGTCCCCCATGCCCCGGAACCCGCTCGCCATTTTGTTAGGGCACAGAGTGACCAGATGGCCACCCTTCGAGCCCAGCCATCTGGTCGTGCCTTTCCCCTCAACCATCTGGTTGCACCTATCCCCTCAGCCATTTGGTCGCATGGAATGCTTTCCAATGAAGTGACCAGATGGCCGGGTTTTCCTGGAAGTCCTGATGAGGGCTTATTTGCCCCCCGATCCCAGCGAGGGCTCCAGGAGGTCGGGCACGTTCGCCCCTTAGGTCCCCTCCGTCATCCGCTGTGCAAGGATTACAAGAAAAGGGGATATTTTTGCTGTGGATTACTAGGGAGAGGGTCAGGTAGACCTCTGTGATGACTGGCGATTCCGAGACAGGGGAAGGCAGGACTCGGGCACGCCTGCCGGGGCCCCTAGGGGCCCGGTTCTGCACCTGTATACCAGACCTTCCCGATGGGCCTTTCCTCCGAGCCTGCCTTGTCTGGGAGCGGGCAGGGATGCGAATCTGGTGTCCCCTGTGCAGGGCACCTGCCAGGGGAGGCCCCAGCTGTGCTCCGATCGATTGGACACGCTCGATCTGTTTAGGGATGGACTGCTTGGCCAGCCTTGGCTGTTGTTTCAAGCAAAGAGCTTCCACCCCAGATGGACCGTCAGACTTGAGGGCCTGCCGTCTGGCCCTTCCCGTTACCCAGAAGAGCGAAGGCCGAGAGGGCAGCTTGCGCTCCCAAGTGGTCTGGCCCGAGCGGAAGGGATCAGGTGGCGCAAGGCCCCAGACGCTACCGCCCGGCAGGTACATAGGCCCCACGTGCCATGCCGTCACCCCTCTCCGCCCAGCGCATTTCCACAGTAGCTCGGAACGACCGTTCTGAGGGGTGCCACCGCCACCAGGCTCCGGCTCCCCTGCGTCTCGCTCAGGCTGCCCCTCGGCCTGCCTCTCTCCTTCCGGGGAGATGGCTGGGCCCACCGGTGCCCGTGCGACTGTACCTCTCCACCCCTCTAGCGAGCCCTCTGGCCCAGGCGGGCAGGCTCCTTTCCCTAGCAGGCTCCAGAGAGGGAGGGGTGTGTGAAGGTTGTCGGTCGGAGAGACTGACAAGCAGCTCTCAAACCCCACCCTGTCAGCAGGTGCATTAAATCAGTTATGGTTCCTTTGATTGCTCCATCTGTTACTTGGATAACTGTGGTAATTCTAGAGCTAATACATGCCGACGAGCGCTGACCTCCCATGCTTCGCCCGCTCAGACTAACACCAATCCGCGCTCGCGCGGCCGCTTTGGTGACTTTGGATAACCTCGGGCCGATCCCACGTCCCTGTGACGGCAATGATACATTCGGATGTCTGCCGTATCAACTTTCGATGGTATTTTCTGTGCCTACCATGGTGCCCACGGATAACGGGGAATCAGGGTTCGATTCCGGAAAGGAAGCCTGAGAAACAGCTACCACATCCAAGGAAGGCAGCAGGCGAGCAAATTACCCACTCCCGACTTGGGGAGGTGGTGATGAAAAATAACAATACAGGACTCTTTTGAGGCCCTGTAATTGAAATGAGTACACCTGAAATCCTTTAATGAGGATGCAATGGAGGGCAAGTCTGGTGCCAGCAGCCGCGATAATTCCAGCTCCAATAGCGTATATTAAAGTTGCTGCAGTTAAAATGCTTATAGTTGGATCTTGGGATCGAGCTGGTGGTCCACCGCGAGGCAAGCTACCGCCTGTCCCAGCCCCTGCCTCTTGGTGCCCACTTGATGCTCTTGATGGAGTGTCCTGGGGGTCTGAAGCGTTTACTTTGAAAACATTAGAGTGTTCAAAGCAGGCCAGTCGCCTGAATACTTGAGCTAGAAATAATGGAATAGGACTCCGGAACTGGGGCCATGATTAAGAGGGACTGCCGGGGGCATTCGTATTGTGCCGCTAGAAGTGAAATTCTTGGACCGACGCAAGACGAACCAAAGTGAAAGCATTTGCCAAGAATGTTTTCATTAATCAAGAACGAAAGTCGGAGGTTCGAAGATGATCAGATAGCATTGTAGTTCCAACCATAAACGATACCGACTAGCAATCCGGTGGCGTTATTCCCATGACCCGCAGAGCAGCTTCCAGGAAACCAAAGTCTTTGGGTTCCGGGGAGGAGTATGGATGCAAAGCTGAAACTTAAAGGAATTGACAGAAGGGCACCACCAGGAGTGGAGCCTGCGGCTTAATTTGACTCAACACGGGAAACCTCGCCCGGACACGGAAGCGATTGACAGATTGATAGCTCTTTCTTGATTCTGTGGATGGTGGTGCATGGCCGTTCTTAGTTGGTGGAGCGATTTGTCTGGTTAATTCCGATAACAAACGAGACTCCTCCATGCTAACTAATTACTTGACCCCCAGAGGTCCGCGTCCAACTTTTTAGAGGGACAAGTGGCGTTCAGCCACACGAGAGCGACCAATAACAGGTCTGTGATGCCCTTAGATGTCCTGGGCTGCCCGCGCGCTACACTGAACGGATCAGCGTGCGTCTACCCTTCACTGACAGCTGCGGGTAACCCGCTGAGCCCCGTTCGTGATAGGGAGTGGGGATTGCAATTATTTCCCATGACCGAGAAATTCCCAGTAAGTGCGGGTCATAAGCTTGCATTGATTAAGTCACTGCCCTTTGTACACACCGCCCGTTGCTACTACCGATTGGATGGTTTAGTAAGGTCCTCAGATCGGCCCTGCCGGGGTCGGTAACGGCCCTGGCGGAGTCCCGAGATGACAATCAAACTTGACTATCTAGTGGAAGTAAAAGTCGTAACAAGGTTTCAGTAGGTGAATCTGCAGAACGATCATTAACAGCGGAGCGAGTGACGGAAGACGCCAGCCCAAAACCCTCGGCCGCCTCCTGCAAGCACACCCTAGGCACAGGCCTGGGTGAGGACCGGGCATCGGCAGGTCTTCCTCCACCGGGGAAGGAGCCGACCGACTGAAGCCCGAGGGACGGCCCCAGGCCCCTGTGCCTCTCAATGGGAGGGGTACAGCGGTTGTGGGGAAACCGAATGGCAGTGCCTCCCTGGGCTGGGACCACCCCCGTGGAAGGCCCTGCCGCCCCAGGCCCTCCCGCGCCCATGTCCCAGCTCGACCGGGCTTTGGGCGACCGAGGAGCAGCCTTTCTTGGGCGGCAGGGTGGCCTGGAAGAGAAGGAGCCAAAGGTCTGCGAGGGGACCCCCGGCTGCTCTCGGTGGAAGGCGTGCAGGATGGGGAGCCACCTGGCTCTTCTCTTCTGGTGCCACAGACCCGGACATGGGTGGCCGCCAGCACGGCTCGGGGGCGCCCGGCAAAGGATGGCTGACGTGCAGGTGCCAGGTTCAAACGGAAAGGGACTCCGGTTACTCCGGAAAGGGACTGGCGATGGTGAGGCTGCCTGCTCCCGTCGCCCTGGCAGCCCCCCTCGCCTGTGGGTGGGTGGGGGGAGACTCATGGGCTGAGCACCTGTTAACACTTTTTCTCCCAACGGTGCAGTCTGACTCCCAGAAGGGGAAGCCTTGAACGGGGTGCCCGGGTTTGTCTCGCTACACGGGCGGTGGACGGACGGGTGTCCCCTTCCTCACACCTCTCCTTTGCCCGCACTCGAAAAGTTGCCTGTGACTCTTGGCGGTGGATCACTCGGCTCCTGTGTCAATGAAGAGCGCAGCTAGCTGCGAGAATTAGTGTTAATTGCAGGACACATTGATCATCGACACTTCGAATGCACCAGGTGGGGAGCCAGGGGTCTACGTTGATGTTAGTTACCCACCCGCCCGTCTTGAAATACGGACCAAGGAGTGCTCTTTCTGTCCAGGCTGCACACATGTTCCCGCCTCTTTATATCTCTGCCTTACCCCACCCCCCATTTAATCTTACCCCCCCCACCCATGGCCTCTCACCTCTAATTTAGTATCTGAATAGGTGTTTCTGGTAAGGGGGAGGGAACTTGACCTATGAACACAGAAGACACCCAACCCTCCCTCCCAGTAACATCCAATGCTTTAAATGGGCAGGTACTGTTCAGTACTGAGTACTTGCACTTCTTTCGTTTGGAAGGGATTGTACCTGCACTTCTCAGCACTGCTGCAATACATTTAATGAGAGAGTACCGGTACTTCTCCACAGCAAACAGGCTTTCTAGTTAGTGGGTACCTACACTTCTACATTTCCATTAGGTCAGTGGCAGACTTCCCACAACTCCCACCAAACAACAACATTGCACCTTTAACACCTCTGTGCCCATCTGCAAGGTGAAAGGTGCATCTTCCATATGGGATAATTTTCCTCACGCAGACATATTGTGTACAACATTGATAGGCAGCAGAGCAAACTTGTGTCATTCACATGGACAAGGTGAAGCAGAAGCACTATTATTAATACACATAATAGTAACTCCTCTTATATACATTACTTAGAAAAGGTTAAAATATAAAATAGTAGGGAGATAGAGAAAACCAGAGGAGAGGGGACAAGGAAGGGCGATAATTTAATTTCACATGGGGTGCTATTGTAGCTAAGGTCAGCTCTGATTATGTAATGGACAATTTAATAACATCTTTTGTCGTTTCTCATGACTAGGAGTAGGTGTCAAAGGGGAGCGAGGCTTCAAATAACACTCAATGTACCCTCCACACACACACGATTTCTGATAAAAGATCACACTATGGTTACTTATACACTTTTGGGAGACCAGAATGTTGTATTCCGCTTTAGGTGTCCGTATATAGGTTTTCATGAAACATGTCCTTATATAGGCACAATTCGCATTGCCCTTATATAGGCATAAGATCCCAGTCCTTATTTAGGCATTAGCCATGCTATCCAAATAAAGGCATGGTCACTTACATCCGTCCGCCCCAACGTCACAACGGGTTCTTAGAAACCAGACCCTTAAGCTCTTGGGTGTTCGCCTAGCACAGGATTATTGATTTCTCTAAGAACTCATTTATTATGCATGAACGACTATTCCTTAAGGGTTCATCCCGGACGTCTTCCTCTGCCCGACTTTACATCAATGCTAACATTCCAAGGCACCTACCAGGTATAAATATACCTTTCCTTGCCCAAGCAACTATGAGGAGACCTCGACTTTAGAGGAGCCTGTGTCCCGGCCTGACGCACTGACAAGACGCTGTCATTCCTGCTCGCAGAGAATCCAGCTTCCAGTGTTCTGACTCCCTTTAAAGGGTGTTAGAGTTCGAGACCCAGAAAGATTTCCATCTCTCTCATTCTCAAGGTATGGAGTTGACTAGAACCTAGATGGACTCCTGGCATGCCAGACTTGGCATACCAGACTATAGCATACAGCACCTACTTCTTACCTTGTACTACACTTAGGTTAGGTACACTGGGGTAGAACTTTTTAGAGAAGCATCTTATGAGTACTCGCATTTTTAAAGTATGTTATTTGTGTATATGAATATATGTGTCATAGCTAAAAGATAATGCTAGCGCAGTATTATTTCTTTCTACAGCTTACGATGTACATAATATATCTTGCATACTGTCTTGTGATTGCAACAGCTCATATCTCTTACATGAGAAACAAGACTGTTCAATAAATCCTTTAATTGAAACGCCTGTCTATTATAAACTAAGCATGCACGATTAGCTGAGTGAAACTGTTATCTGTTGTTTCCACGATTCTGAGAGTGTTCCGATTCTAAAGGGAAACAAAGTTGTCTTGTTTATGCAGTTGCCAGAAACTACTCCCTTCTTGTTTACAAGGAGTTTCTAGTGGCCTCTGAGTTAGCTGGTACAAAATAATTAAGTATAATATACTCGATAGGGGCATACTGACCTCAGTCCTATGCCAAATCTATAGGGTATATTATTCCAATGCGCAGAGCCTATTAGGGAAATAGGAACTACACTACATGACGCCCAACGTTTGGTAAGGCACTAATTTAACGCTAGATACTGAGTAACTCAGTCGTGCTTTTCTCAGAGATCCTTACTCACATATTCTATAAGACGTCTGGAGTGGGTAGGGTTAAGTATCCGCCAGAGCTGAATAGGACAAAAGTCCAATATAAGCTGTTTGGTTTGTTCAACGTTGAAGGATACAGTGTTCCAAAATATTGTGCACCTTTTCTTTGTTTCCTTGAAACTTGTTCTACATTTTTTTAAAACAATGTCCCTGAACGGGGATACTAACACCGAGAACCGTGTATCTATGGCTGACCCAGTCGAACAGCTTTTAATTTTACAGGTTTAAATGAAGCAGATGAGGGTGTTATAAACATCCCTCCAAACTTAAGGAGAGCCATCACTCTAAAACGTATAAAACACGGCCTAATACCAAGAGGTGGTAGAGCAGTTTTCGTGATAGAGGCACACAAATCCTTTCAGATAGAGGTATTCTATTCATGGGTTGTATTCCCGGATTCGAATCCAGTAACAAAAGTATTTCCCTTCTTTAAAGAAGATGAACCACCTGAGGAATAAATTCCTTTCGAGGAAATTGAAATTCCACTTGAATACCAGGAGCATAATCTCTGGTTTAAAGGCGCCCTAAAACATCACAAAAACATTACCAGGCTCGGTCCACTAGGTAGACCAGGAGCAACATGGCCGATTTTAGCCGGCTACACACCTCATCCTGACATCGAAGAGATGTCAGATGAGGAATCTTTAAAGTGTGTGCTAATTATATTTACTGCTATATTCAATGTTTTAAGTTTGAAGGTGATTTTACTAATGTTTTTACTGGGAAAAATGAAAGTGGAGCCCGATGGGGCCTGTTATAGGGCTGGGGCCCAAGGTCAGCTGTGAGATAAGGTGCACTGGAGAGGAGTAGTGAATAATCAAGCCTGTAAGGGAGTGTGTTGCAGAGTCCGAGGTCAGGTGGAGATAGTAATGAAGAGGGATTCTCCCTGAAGGCTCGCACAGAGGGAGCCCGAGAAGTGTCACTTGCCTGATACTCCCACCTCAGAAACCTCCTCTTCCCATCAAAGGAACATTACATGGAAAAAACACTTTTTGAGAGTGATAATATTTAGAAAGAGATTTGGAAAAGAGTGCGTTTTACTGGGCCTTGTAAGACTAAGAAGAGATAAAGGAGGGCCCGGGATATATACTATTTAGTGAGCATGTGGCAGTCCAATTGAATAAGCTAACATATGCTAGTAATGCAGTAAGAAAGAGAAAATATTTTTATCAACAAGGAAAATTTAAACAGTTGATCTCTAAATTACAGAAGGTGGACCTAGTAATTCGTAATTCGGACAAAGGAGGGAATATTGTCCTTTAGTCCACAGCAGAGTATCTTAGGGAGGCTTACAGGCAATTGGATGATGCAGTATGTTACAGTAAAAGTACGCCACTAAAATATAAAAATGCACAAGAGACATTATTTAAAAATCTATTGGCATGGAAAAGTTTGGGACTTTTAAGTTGGGAAGAATTCAAGTTTATTAAAAAAAGAACATCCATTAGTACCTTACATATACTTCATCCCTAAAGTCCATAAAAATTTGACTGTCCCTCCGGGTCGTCCAATTATTGCAGCTTGTGACGGCCCTCTTGAGAATCTCTCACGGTATATTGATTATTTTTTGCAAGAACATATGAAAAAGCTAAATTCATACATCCAGGATACAGGAGATTTCCTCAAAAAGATCGATAACTTAATTTGGAGAGAGGATTATCTGTTAGTAACATTGGACGTATGTTCTTTATATACCTGTATCAGACACAAAGATGTTGAATTTTATTTGAATACTAGAGAAATGGAATATGCTGACCACACAAGAATGCTATTGAACATGTTATCCTTTTGCTTAGAAAACAATTTTTTTCTGTTTAACGGTCAGTTCTATCAACAGATACGAGGGGTAGCGATGGGGGCCAGCTTCTCCCCCAGCTATGCCTGTTTGTTCATGGGCTGGTGGGAGGAGCTGGTGGTCAGATGCCAATACAAACATGTCTTTACTCAGAATGTGGTTTCTTGGTTCCGCTATATTGATGACCTTTTTATTATATGGCAAGGATCAAAGGAAAGTGTAATGAACTTTGTTAAGGATATCAACTGCAATGATCTTAATCTCTCTTTTACTTCAAACATCAGTGAGGACTCAGTGACATTTTTAGATGTACCCGTGACCAAGGCGGCTTGCCGCTGAAACGCGTTGGGTTTTAGTTGACTGGATGCTTTAAACAATAAAAAACTCTTTTGAAAAGCTTGTTTGGAGAATCGTGTGGATTTTGGAAGGAGTGCACGCGTACTTGGATGTGCGGTGAGAAAAGGATAGTAAACAGGGTGACTTCGGACCCTGAGGTGCTCCGCCGCTTGAAGAGTCCCGGCTAATCGAAGAAGTGGCAATTGAAGGGATATATCACCAAAACTCCTCCAAGAAGAGAGCAGAGGCCACAATTGGGGTAAGCAGGGAGGCCACTTTATTCAATCACAGGCTTCTCAACGGCGAATGCATTTCGGCAACAGATATGCCTTCTTCAGCGCCCAGAGTCTTATAACGAGTAGCAGGTAACATTGTGTGTTTAAATAATGGCCCCAAGATGATTGGTTTAAGTCCGCTCCGCCCCCAGGAGCAATGTCCTTTCTCACCATCTGTAGTGCATTTGATACGTGTGTACTACAGTTCCCAGGATGCAATGGAATTCCAGGTAGGTAAGGCGGGTGGGTAAATTGTTGTAGTTGCGGAAATTGGCGTCACAATGTCATCTGGCCAAATCCCCTGCCTGTTGCATGAATTACAGTGTGGTCCCCTGACCGCATCAACCTCCACGGAAGAGGATTCCATTTGGCGGGGGCAAGACTGGAGATTCTATCTCGCCCAACGCAGAGTTGAGTAACTCCGTCACCGCCCCATCTCCTCCTGGACCCGGGGGTGGGCCTCGGTGATCCAGTACCCTGGAAAAACGCAAAGTCCGCCACATCAGTGCCAGCGAGACCAAGGCCAACTTTGAGATGCTGGGGCCTCTAGAGCGCGCTTCTGGCATATGCGCTAAATATCACCAAAACTCCTCCAAGAAGAGAGCAGAGGCCACAATTGGGGTAAGCAGGGAGGCCACTTTATTCAATCACAGGCTTCTCAACGGTGAATGCATTTCGGCATCACATATGCCTTCTTCAGCGCCCAGAGTCTTATAACGAGTAGCAGGTAACATTGTGTGTTTAAATAATGGCCCCAAGATGATTGATTTAAGTCCGCCCGCCCCCAGGAGCAATGTCCTTTCTCATCATCTGTAGTGCATTTGATACGTGTGCACTACAGTTCCCAGGATGCAATGGAAATCCAGGCAGGAAAGGCGGGTGGGTAAATTGTTGTAGTTGCGGAAATTGGCGTTACGATGTCATCTGGCCAAATCCCCTGCCTGTTGCGTGAATTACAGTGTCCCCCTGGGTCCCCAGACCGCATCAACCTCCACCGAACAGGATTCCATTTGGCGGGGGCAAGACCAGAGATCCTATCTCGCCCAACGCAGAGTTGAGTAACTCCGTCACCGCCCCATCTCCTCCTGGAGTCGGATCATGAGGGCTACTGTGGAACATACTTTAAAGTGTGTGCTAATTATATTTACTGCTGTATTTAATGTTTTAAGTTTGAAGGTGATTTTACTAATGTTTTTACTGGGAAAAATGAAAGTGGAGCCCGATGCGGCCTGATATAGGGCTGGGGCCCAAGGTCAGCTGTGAGATAAGGTGCACTGGAGAGGAGTAGTGAATAATCAAGCCTGTAAGGGAGTGTGTTGCAGAGTCCGAGGTCAGGTGGAGGTAGTAATGAAGAGGGATTCTCCCTGAAGGCTCGCACGGAGGGAGCCCGAGAAGTGTCACTTGCCTGATACTCCCACCTCAGAAACCTCCTCTTCCCATCAAAGGAACATTACATAGAAAAAACACTTTTTGAGAGTGATAATATTTAGAAAGAGATTTGGAAAAGAGTGCGTTTTACTGGGCCTTGTAAGACTAAGAAGAGATAAAGGAGGGCCCGGGATATATATATTACCTACTGGCGGTCGCCAGTAGGTAGTTATAGTTAGGACCTATTTTCCATAGGAAATCCGCAACATTCTATTCCCAATAAGTCTGGCGCCGGTTGATGAATCCTCGCAAAATTTTCCAAACGTTTGGGCAGCTCCGCTCCGCTCCTACCCTGAAAGTTTTGTGGTGATTCGTCAAGCGGGGGCCGAGAAAAAAGAGGGATCCCAAAACGCGTTTTCCCCATGCAATTTCCCATAGGATCTGTTGTCGCAGCTACAGCCCGAACCGCTGAACGGAATGGCACCAAATTTGGCAAAGAGGTAGTCCTCAGTTCAGACTCGTGCCTTTTGCATAAATGGTGTGAATCCGTTCAGTAGTTCCTGAGAAAATGAAAGTTAAAAGTACAGAAATATCTATGGCCGCGGAGGATCCATGGATCGTACACGCACCGTACGTGCACCCTCCCCGAACCAAGCGCACACCCTCCCGATCGCGCGCTGAATGCTAATTGGCTGTCGAGTGTCTCTCTACATTCGAAACCAGGAACTGTTCGCGGCCATTTTCTGCCTCGGTAGAAGCGAGGCTGAAGAAGCAAGGGGAAAAAGTGTGTAAAACATATAAAGGGGCAGAGTGGAAATACTCTGACCCTCTAGAGGTGCTTAGGGGGTCCCAGAAGGACCCCCTGGGGCCCCCCTTAAAAAAAAAAAACGCGAAATGCGCGCACGGTGCACGCATCCTATCGCGTTGGATGCACGGATTCTCTCGTGGTAGGTTCGCGGATCCAAGGGAAAAATAATTAAATTGTTGGGAGATAAAGATTAAGCTCAAGTGTTTTGTTCTTGAGTGGCTCTAAAACGAGCCGTTGTGTTCATTGAGAGTTTTTGGTACTTATAAGTAAGTACCTATACAGAGTTTAAAGTTGTTGAGGAAGACTCTGTTTCCTTCATCAGTAAAATGTACTCCATCTCTCCTATACATCTCTTGCATATGAAAGCGCAGATTGTTATTGTAAATGGACCCCATTCTGTAGTCTCGGAGAAAAGCAGAAACAGATTTATTCACATGTTTCCTAGCTTTCTCAATCTGTGGACAAAAATGATCGGACCAGTTCCATTTCTGCCTTTGGCATATGTTAGAATACACAAAGGCAGTTTTAGGGAAAAGTGAAATCAGTTCTGCAAAGGTGTCCTTCATAAGCATTTCCAGACCTACCCCAGTCAAAGTGCCTAGGTTATTGCCACCACAGTGCACTATTATGAGGTCAGGGTTTTGGATTTGCATGAAGGATTTCACCAATGGCATCAATTGGTGCCACTTTAACCCTCTCTTTCCAATCAATTTAATGTCTACATTTGGCACACCTAGGTCTTTGTGAATGCCTTTGTTTTCTGCATACCTTTGGCTCCAGAAAATGTAGCTGTGTCCCACAATCCACACTCTGAGCATCTTGTAAGGAGGCCTGGATGCACTCAGATGGTCTCTGTAAATGAAATGGCAGTTTGGAAAGTAAGATGTTTCTAAAATGGTGGCTAAGATGCAATTTTGAAAAAAAGACAATAAATCATTGGTTGTTTGACAACCTTCTAAACTGAAAGGTAGGGTGCATATTTCTGTTTTTTAAACGCATGATTCTTATTGGTTAACAAAAACTGATTGTAAGGAACATTATATATGATAAGCTGATATGTTGAGAAGTCAAGCACACTTGCTGTCTTGATTAGCAACATTGTGTGTGCTGAACTTGTGACCTGTGTCCTCAGTAGAGTGTTCCATGACCTGTTTCTATGGTAACGGGCAGAAGGCAGATTGGGGGAAGGGTTGAAGTTTATGTCATTTGGAAAGGGTTGAAATGTTTAACCAATAGAAATGTGTGTTAGCTTTTGAATTATGTGGGAAGGAATGTGATTTGATGTTTACATGTATATGGGTGGAAAATGAGAGGGAACCTTTGCCATTCTTTGGTTCTGCTGACAGGTGCACAGTGCAGAGATTCTGTATAACAAAATCTGGTGTGTGACTGATATCTGGTGTGTGACTGATATACTTCTTAATCTACAAAACATCTTGAAAGGTGAGTTATTTAATTGTGAGGGGATGTATATAGACTATTTTTATTTTAATCAGACTAATGTATTTCTTCTGCAAAGTGTAGGGAGTACTTTTTTTCTCTACAATCTTATTGACAGTGTGTGTGTGCATGTAGAAACCATTTTGTGATAAGGATTTGTTTTTTTCATGTGTTTGTAGACAGATAACTATGCAGTTTTGATATTTTGGTAGAATTAGAAACCAGTCATTGTTTATGAATTTGTGAAATGAGTTATGTTTCTGCACTAAAATGTAGTACTCCTTGTAGATGAAGAAATGTGTTTTGGTATAGTGCAAGGGATAGTGTTGTTTGTCTAGAATCACACAGAGAGCCTGTGTGCATTTGGGAACCACTGTGAGAGAAGCATTTAGTAACATCTTGTATTTGCTGACAGATAACCTGTCATGTTGTCAAGTTTTAGTAGCATTAGAAGCCAGTCTTTGCTTATGCGTTGATTAAATGAGTCAGGCTTTGACACAAAAATGCACTTTTGAAATATGCACATTATGTGCAGTTCCCTTACCACTTCCATAGTAGTGAATGAGTTTTGGTAAACTCCTAGGGATAGTTGTGCTTGTCTAGCATCACACAGTGAGTCTGTGTGCATTTGGGAACCAATGTGAGAGAAGTGTTTGGTAACATCGTGTATTTGCTGACAGATAACTGTTTTAAAACATGTCATGTTGTCAAGTTTTAGTAGCATTAGAAGACCGTTATGGCTTATGCTTTCATTAAATGAGTCAGGTATTGACACTAAAGTGTAGTCGTGAAATATGTAGATTGTGTGCAGTTCCCTTACCACTTCCACTGTAGTGAATGAGTTTTGGTAAACTCCTAGGGATAGTGTTGTTTGTGTAGAATCACACTGTGAGTCTCTGTGCATTTGGGAACCACTGTGAGAGAAACGTTTGGTAACATCGTGCATTTGCTGACAGATAACTGTTTTAAAACCTGTCAAGTTTTAGTAGCATTAGAAGCCAGTCTTTGCTTATGCGTTGATAAAATGAGTCAGGCATTGACAGTAAAGTGCAGTCGTGAAATATGTAGATTGTGTGCAGTTCCCTTACCACTTCCACTGTAGTGAATGAGTTTTGGTAAACTCCTAGGGATAGTGGTGCTTGTCTAGAATCACACTGTGAGTCTGTGTGCATTTGGGAACCACTGTGAGAGAAGTGTTTGGTAACATCGTGTATTTGCTGACAGATAACTGTTTTAAAACATGTCATGCTGTCAAGTTTTAGTAGCATTAGAAGACAGTTATGGCTTATGCTTTCATTAAATGAGTCAGGTATTGACACTAAAGTGTAGTCATGAAATATGTAGATTGTGTACAGTTCCCTTACCACTTCCACTGTAGTGAATGAGTTTTGATAAACTCCTAGGGATAGTGGTGTTTGTGTAGAATCACACTGAGTCTGTGTGCATTTGGGAACCACTGTGAGAGAAGTGTTTGGTAACATCATGTATTTGCTGACAGATAACTGTTTTAAAACATGTCATGCTGTCAAGTTTTAGTAGCATTAGAAGACAGTTATGGCTTATGCTTTCATTAAATGAGTCAGGTATTGACACTAAAGTGTAGTCATGAAATATGTAGATTGTGTACAGTTCCCTTACCACTTCCACTGTAGTGAATGAGTTTTGATAAACTCCTAGGGATAGTGGTGTTTGTGTAGAATCACACTGAGTCTGTGTGCATTTGGGAACCACTGTGAGAGAAGTGTTTGGTAACATCGTGTATTTGCTGACAGATAACTGTTTTAAAACATGTCATGCTGTCAAGTTTTAGTAGCATTAGAAGACAGTTATGACTTATGCTTTCATTAAATGAGTCAGGTATTGACACTAAAGTGTAGTCGTGAAATATGTAGATTGTGTACAGTTCCCTTACCACTTCCACTGTAGTGAATGAGTTTTGGTAAACTCCTAGGGAAAGTGGTTGTTGTCTAGAATCACACTGTGAGTCTGTGTGCATTTGGGAACCACTGTGAGAAGCATTTGGTAACATTGTGTATTTGGTGGCAGATAAGTGTTTTAAAACCTGTCATGTTGTCAAGTTTTCGTAGCATTAGAAGCCAGTGTTTGCTTATGCATTGATAAAATGAGTCATGCTTTGACACTAAAATGCAGTACCATGTAGTATTGTCTTCACTGCACCAGAACTGAAACTTTATAAAAGTTTTACCCAGGCACTGTCCTAGAAGTAGTCTGATGATTTAATCAGTTTCTAAGTACTTATGTTGTGAACCATTCATTACCAAATAGACTGCTTCAAATGTCTATGCAGTATGCATGTAGTTCTCTAACCACCCACACAGTTGTTTTTCATACCTTCAATTCCCTAGTCAGTATCCATACACTTCCAGGAAAAACCCTCTCACTCCCTTTGCAGTCCTCTAGTGACCCATTCAGCACCATGTACTAATCCATTCACTGTGCCAAAACCCAAACACTTATAAATTCACCAAGACACTCTCTTTCCAGTATTCTAATGATTCAGTCACTGCCTAAGTATTCATGCACTGAGCCAGGCCTTAGCACGTGGACTGCTTCAAACCCCTATGCACTATGCATGCAGTCTTCTAACCACCTATACACTTGTCATTCACACTTTCAATTCCCTAGTCAGTATCCATATAGTCCAGCAAACATCCTGTCACTCCCTTTGCACTCTTCTAGTGACACATTCAGTACCAAGTACTAATCCATTCCCTGCGCCAAAAGCCTACCACTTATAAATTCACCCAGGCACTCTCCTTGCTGTAGTCTAATCATTCAGTCAGTACCCAAGTACTCATACAGTGAGCCAGGCCTTAGCACATGGACTGCTTTAAATGCCTATCCAGTATGCATTCAGTCCTCTAATCAGCTACACAGTTGTCTTTCACACCTTCAATTCCCCAGTTAGTATTCATACACTTCTAGCAAACACCCTGTTACTCACCCAGTGTGTCTCCTTTTAGTACTGTAATCATTCACTCAGTTAGCATGTAGTCTTTTAGTGACGTAGGCTTTAGGGCATGAACTGCTTCTAAGTAGTATGCACTATGTATGTAGTGTTTTAACCATCGTCACACTTGTGGTTCAGGGCTATAGTTTCTTAGTCAGTTTTTATATAAAATGTGTTTGTACAGTAATGGAATAGTATAAATTTGAAAGTTATTAATATACATTTATTTGTGATTCTTTTTTGCAGATACTGTTTTTCAACGTTAAAATAGAGAAATTATGCCAGAAAAAAAAAGAAAAAGAAAATAACAGAGACAGGAGGATTATTTGAAGAAACATCAACCACAAGTATTGAATAGACAAGATAATGTGGCTAAAAGGAAAAAATCTTCTGGTAAGATCACGAAGCAATTTATTAAAAATGTTTGTAGGAGCAAACAGAATGTAGATAATGCTGCAACTTCAGAGAATTTTTCAAGTAAGAAAAAAATTCAAAATAAGAGGAAAAGTAAAAAAGCAAATGTTCAGTCAAAGGAGATAAAGTATGGTAAAAGAAGACAAAATCAGTATAAGGAATTACACAAAAAAATATTTTACAAGAGAGTAGTGCATAATTTCTGAAAGATGTGAAGAAATATAAAAAGAGAGCTTTATTTTTTAAAAAGAAGAAGCATATTGAAAGCATTGTGGAAAAGGCTTTTGAAGTAAAAAGGAAACTGTTTATTTTAGTGTTCAACAGGATTTGATCACTAGATAAACCAATATATGTAATGAAGGCCAAAAGTAGGAGGAAAAGAGTTATTAATAAAAAAAAAAATGTTGATGTTTTTTTGGGAGAATGGAAACACAGTTCTAGTTCAGAGCCTTTTTTAATGAAGAGAGTTATTCACTGAGTGAAAAAGTATTGTATGCAGTTGACACCAGTGGTAGAGGTTATGAGGTTAGTGATGGTTGTCCAATGGAGAAAGAGAAAATGGTTGAAAGAAATGCAGAAGAAGTGATAGCTGATGAAGTTTTAGGGAGACGTGCTAAAAACCCTGTGTACACTTGGGATTGCAGTAGTGTTTGTAGTGTACGACAGGAATCTATTGAAAAATGATGTAGTTTTTTACGAGCCCCTACTAAAAAAAGTGTAAAACAAAAGATTAAGCTGTTGCAAGGACTAGACCCTTGCAGAGTGAGAAAACATACGGGTTTGCAAGGTCATTCTCTGGCTTGTCTTTCTAGGAAAATTTGTGAAAGTGTTTTTCACCATTTCAGAATGCTGGCAGTACATCATACTCAAATGCGGAAGTTAGTGAGAAGGTTGTATTATGCAAAAAGTCCAGCACTAAAGTTAAGTGAGTTGAACAGTGCTCTTTTACGTGGGTCAGTTTCAGATGTGAAGCAGGTCTGTGAGGATATTGAGTTTTGTTACTTTGGGCCTCAGCAAGAGAGTGAAGAGACTGACACATTAGTAGAACAAAATGTTGAAGACAATGTAGAACCTGTAATTACAGAAAATTTTGAGGATGAAATCACAAAGTTTAAGGTAATTTCAGGTGAAAGACCAACTGTTTCTTGTATTTGTTGTCGGCGAAGTCACTATAAAAATCAGACTAGGGGTGTCAATCTGTATTTAAAAAGTGAAATAGAAGATAATGATAAGTGGATGGAATTTGCAACTTATTTGTTGGTAGAGGATTGTTTTGATTTGGGATGTGAGCAGCGTATTTGCAAATATTGTTATACCAAATTAGATGAGTGTAAAATGCCTGCTAGAGCTGTTCATAATAATCTAGAGTTGGTTGCTATTCCTCCAGAGCTGATAGATTTAAATACGTATAAGTCTATTCGGATACAATGTGTTCACCCGTTTCAGGCTATTGTTCGTATGGAGCCCAAAACAAGTAAATTACCTCTATCAGAGTTGCAAAGAGGATTGAAAGGAAGAGGTGTGTATTTACCATTAGATTTAAGGAAAAATGTTGAAACTATTGGTGTAGATCATGTAGAAAATGAGCCACTAGTCATTCTAGTTAATGGTGTTCCTACTAAGAATAAGAAAATCTGGCAAGAGTTAGTGGATGTTAAAAAAGTGCAAAAGGCATTATTGTATCTGTTAAAAAATAATGAGTACTATAGAAATGTGTTTGTTGGAGAAGAAGAAATAGATTTAGCAGAAGATAGTGAAAAATTAAGTGGACAAATTGAAAAAGTGGACATGTCCAGATGTGAAGAGATCTATGAACATTACAGTGTACATCCACTTCATTCCAAAGAGGTGATGGGGAATACGATTGAGTTGTTTCAAATGAAAAAAGCAACAGGAAGTCCCATGAGTGTATGGGAAGAGAGCTTGGAAGCTCATTGTTTCCCGCAGTTGTTTCCAACAGGAAAAGGTGGACGATATGATGAACGTCCTGTGCAGATTCCTGCATCTGAATATCGGACAACAAGATTATATGTAGAAGATCCAAGATTTCGACAATGTATCCCTTATATGTTTCATCTTCTGTTTGAAAGTGACTTGTCTGGACTTTCATATGCAGTAAATCACATTTTAAAAACTGGAATGCATCTTCAAAATGTAACTGCAAAGGATTTTATGGATAAAGTGCATCAGAGAGATGATCATTTAGAATCTCAGTTGATTAATCTGATGGCATGTCAGCGTGGGACTAATGAATATTGGTACCGTCGACATGGAGAACTGAAATGTGTGCTACGGAACTTGGGAACTCCTACATGGTTCGTTACACTAAGCTGTGCTGAGTATGCTTGGGATGATTTACTTGAATTTCTTCAAGAGGCAAATTCCAATAGAAAAAATATTGAATACAAGACACCTGGAGAATTGTGCTCTTTGGATCCTGTCAATGTATTCAGATATTTCAATCATAGATTTGAAGCTATGATGTCTTTCATCTGCAATAAAAAGAATCCTCCTCTTGGAGAAGTTGTGGATTTCTTTTGGAGAAAGGAGTATCAAGCAAGAGGTGCTCCTCAGATACATATGTTGTTATGGGTCAAAGACGCCCCCAAATTTGGAACAGATTCAGATGAAACTGTTTTGTCTTTCATTGAAGATTATGCTACATGTGCTCTTCCAAATAGCAGAGAAGAGAAAAACTTAAAACAACAAGTCTTACGATTTCAAAGCCACAGGTGTAGAAAATACTGTTGACGAAAGTACAAGTCAAAGGATAAGTTGTATACCAAATGTTGTTTTGGATTTCCACGTCCTGTATTATCCAAAGGAAGAGTGAACAGTTTTATGTCAGCTGTACGACATATCATCACAAGAAAGTCTCTGAAAAACACCTACAACTTAAGAAGAAGCGAAGAATCAAAATACATAAATGACTACAATCCAGTTATTTTATCCATGTGGAACGCTAACATGGATATTCAGTATGTTGCGGACAATTCCATTGCTGTTGTTCGATATGTAACGTCTTACATTACTAAATCAGAAAAAACTGAATTGAAAGAAATGTGGGAAGAGATTTCTCACGAGAAGACTCTAAGTAAGAAATTATACAGTTTCAGTTTGAAGATGTTATCGCATCTTGAAATTGGAGCATATGAATGTTCCGATCGGTTATCATCTGCAAGTCTATATTCCAAAAGTAGAAGAATCATTTGGGTGAGTCTAAGTCTTGCAGGAATGCGAAATCGGGTACTGAAATCTGTTCAAGAAATTGAATATTTAGCAGAAAATGACCCTGAAAGTACAGATATTTTGAAAACCAATATGTTGGACACATACTATCCAAATAGAAGTCATCATCTTGAGAACATGTGTCTCTATGAAGTGCTGCAAAACGACACTTTTAAACGGAATATTACAGAGAACATCAACGATGGAAAATATGGAGTGATTGGTTCTGAAGGATGCCTGGTGAAACAAAGGAAAGGAAATGTAATTAATCACAGAAAACTGAGTTGCGACACTGGTGACAAAAGGGAATTTTACTATTTAGCCCTTTTGCAAATGTTCAAACCATGGCGTTCTGAACTGGAATTACTTGGAGATTTTCCCAGCTATGAAGATTCATTTAATGCTTGTAAAGATAGCATACAATGCAGTGCTTTAGCAAATTATGTCAAAATGTTGAATGATGAAATTGATCAAGAAGCTATAATTGCAGCTGAGATTGCTAGAGACAGTCCTCAAGACAGTCAAAGTTCTGCTGCACTGAGTCAAGATCCACTAGGACAACCAATTGTTGAAAATGAAGCAGCGATTGCAATGAATGAGGTGGAAACAGCAATGCACTAAGCACAAGAAGATGCAATACAGTTAGGAAACTTGGAAGAGCAACTAAATATTGAACAGAAACAAATATATCAGCAAGTGAAAGAGCAGATTGATCATGGATTACATCATGAAAAGAGAGTGTGCTCATGTACATCATTTCAACCTATCCGAATGTATGTGAGTGGTCAAGCTGGAACAGGAAAGAGTTTCTTAATTAAAGTAATTACAAGTTATCTGCAAAAAACAACTGAGACGCATTTGTCTTGTGTTGTCACTGCTCCAATTGGGTTATCAGCACATAACATTAAAGGAATTACTTTACATTGTTTACTAATGCTGCCAGTAGAGCATGAGAACACATTGGAATACCACAAGCTATTTGGAGAAGCTTGTTGTGAAGTTTCAAGAGTCCTGAAGAAAATGAAACTTCTCATTATTGATGAAGTGAGCATGGTTTCAAACTTGATGCTTGCCTTTGTGCATTTAAGAATGCAGCAAATTCTTAAAACAGAGTATGACGTGTTATTTGGAGGAAAACATGTCATAGTTTTTGGAGATCTACTGCAACTGACACCGGTAAAAGGACAACCGGTATTTAAAACACTTGCCCATGAAGATACCAGAAAGTCTCTTGGCAGTGTTGGTAATGTGAACATTTGGAGTAATTTTGAATACAAAGAACTGACAACAAATATGCGGCAGGCAAATGATGCTGAATATGGAAGTATTATTCAAGATATAAGAATTGAAATTCTTTCAAAACAAGGGAAAGAAGCTTTGGAGAGTCGATTACTTTGCAATGTCTTTCCAAATGAAAATGCAGTTCCTGCAAAAGTGTACGTGGAAATTGCTAAAAATAAGTCAGTGATTTGCTTAATGCCAACACTGCATGAGTGTTCAATATTCAAATAAGAATTATTAAAATTGGAAAATGAAGAAATTGTAAAAATGGAAGCCATCGATAAAATACTACATGAAGGAATCACTATTATTTTGACGGGTAAGTTGAGATCAAAACTGGATTGTTTAGAATAAAAAATATCTAAAACTGCTGGTTTGGAAAAGACACTATGCGTGTGTAAACTGTCGGGTAATTTTAAGACGTAATTTGGATGTAGAGAAAGGTTTAGTTAATGGTGCAATGGGCAAAGTGGTGGATTTTGTGAATTATCAGAAAAAAGAAGGAATTTAATTTTTAAAAATTAAATTTGATCAGATTGATGAAGTTAAAGAAATTGGTTGTTGTTCAATTTGTTTTTTGCTTGTTAAAGATTTATATGTCCGTAGGAAACAATTTCCATTTTCTCTGGCATATGCAGTGACTATTCATAAATCGCAAGGATTAAGTGTAGACAGTGCATTGGTGAACATTGGATCTACCGTATTTAAGGAGGGTTTGGCATATGTTGCTTTGTCGCGAGTCAGAACATTATCTGGTTTGTTTTTGATTGATTTTGATGAGACTAAGGTTACTGCAGATGCAAACTGTGTAAAAGAGTATAATAGGTTAAGAAGGGTGTATGCTCCAAATTTAGGTCAACATCCTGTATTTGAAAAGCGTATGGTTGGTCGAAAAAGAAGGTTAGAGAATATCTGTTCTGAAGGTATCAAGAAAAGAAAAGAACAAAA
Organism: Triturus cristatus; assembly: GCF_964204655.1. Lineage (NCBI taxonomy): Eukaryota > Metazoa > Chordata > Amphibia > Caudata > Salamandridae > Triturus > Triturus cristatus. The sequence goes on from NC_140589.1 coordinate 1,050,308,457, forward strand.
TAATGTTGTGATTGCAGGTAAAAAGAAATTGGACACTGTTGGAGAGATTGTTGGTTATCAGTTTGAAAATAGTTCTGGTATCAACTGCTATGCTAATGTAGTGGTCAATGTTGTTTTTTATCTTGAAGGTTTGCAAGAACAAATCATGGAGAATCGGCAAAAAATATTTTGTTCTCTGTTGCATTCTGTTTATGAAAAATTGACAACAGATAGAAGTAAAATACAATCTGTTTCAGATGTTCGTAATCTTTTGGATGTGTGTTCTGGTGCTACACAATTTACACAAAATATCCAACAAGATGCTCAGGAATTTTTAATGTATATGCTTACCATTTTTGAAAATGAAGGTGTAGAAATAGAAAATATTTTTGGCCTTTCTTACAAATGGGAACATGATTGTGAAAATTGCATGTATACATGTAGCACCAATGTAGACACTGAGAGATTTCTGTATTTAACATTACCAGACTGTAAATCAGTGTCTTTCAATAAATTAGTTAAAGGTGCAAATCAAAACATGGAGTGTAGCCAATGTAAATCAGAAATGTTATCCACATTATTCTTAACAAAATATGGAAAATACATAATTTTAATGATGCAACGTTGTACAGCTGACGGAAGAAAATTGGATACTTTAATAAAGCAATTTGTAGCAGCACAACTATCAATATCAGGAAGGACTTTTGTAGCAATTGCTATAATTTTCCATGATGGTCCTTCCACCACATCTGGACATTACACTGCCTATCTAAAATGTGACAAAGGCTGGACACTTTGTAATGATGCCCAGTTGGTTTTCAAACAACGTTTGCCTAGTGAATTACCAAATTCCTACCTAATATTTTTAAAGCCAAAGTTTTAGGAAGATAATTCACTCTGAGGAAATTATTATAATTTAATAGGACTACCATTGGACAATTTACATAAAGAAGAAATGCAAAAATACCATTTGGCCTCAAGGAAAGGTATATTTTTGAATTATGAACTTTTTGGTGGTCATTTATTCGGCGATTATTTTAATGCGGCAACATTTACAGTTTTTATAAGTTAAAGTTATAACATTTTGTAATCTGTAAGCATTTCATATATGTATGATTTATATTTCCTGGTATTTTACTGACAATAGTATGTTTTTTTTTTTAACAATCTTTCTGATTGTGTTTTTTTTTTGCCCGCTGTTAAGTGATGAGTACGATTGAAATCACTATTTCTAGTGAAATTCAATATATTCTGAGAAGAGCAAAAAAGGCAAACAAATTACTTTGTGGAAATTATGTTGTGTTGTAAAAAATGTATTATTACAGGTTATAATTTTTTTTTCTTTTCTTTCACAGATCCAAATTTTAAAATAAGCAATTTTTAAGAATTTAGATTTGAATGAAAATGTGAAAAAAATGTGTACCATTTTTTATTCCTATTACTGTGAAGGTAAGTTTAACTAAGTCTCAATATGCAGAATGAGAAGGTCTGCAAGAAGCTACAAAGTGGAAACATATTTCTAAAAACACTTTGTTTATACCTATATAGATTTGAAATCTGACATAATCAGATATCATGTGACCTGCAAAAAAAGAGATTTATGGGGTTCATATTATTTCCCATTTTAGCTATTGAAGAACCGCAATTATTTCAATCATTCTTATTTGAACATCTTTGCAGACAAAACTCTGTGCTTACTTTTATCATTCGCAAGGAATTTTAAAAACGGAAATATGTCACTTTTTGTAACATAGTTATTGTGTAAGATACTGTTTCATATTTACAAAGAGAGGAAAAGGCACTCTGTGCACTTTTTATATTCCATGTAAATACAACCTCATCATGCAGACCACTTTGCGTTGATATGGTGTTCTATAAGTGTTGTTGTGCATGATTGCGCTGAATACTCATAGAACAAGACACATGTCTAGATTTATCAGAAATCAGAAATCTCGATATGTGTGTGAATGGTGCACCATTCTAAAATTGGTGTAGGAAAGCACAACAAGGAGAATTGTTTTCATTTCTCCACATTTTTATATCTTCAATGTATGCTGAAATGTTCAGAATACATTGAAGGAGAAAAATGCATTTTCTCATTGTTTTTGTGCAGGAAAGTGTGTCTTCCCGCAGAAAAACAAACAGCACATGACACAGATATCCTTGCACTATGGTGCAAGGGTGCCTGTGTCACCACATTGCTGCAGTTTAAGCAGCCGTGCAGACAGAAGCATAGATTTGCAACATATTTATGTACATATGTTGCATCACTTTGCTTCGGAAGTACTACAGCACACTGCAGTTAAAGAGGTTACTGTGTGATGCTGCAGCACTTCCTCATACTTCTGCACTTATACATTCACCATACGCTACTAATGCAATCATTCAGTCAATTACGTACTACACATACATTCATCTAAACTAACACTAACAAAGAAATTTAGCTCTTTTTTTAAACCAGGAAAGTTAGTTCTTAGAAGAACTTTTTTTTTTCTTCTTTCTTCTTTTATACATTTTTTTGGGGCTTTTCTGAACAATTTTTTATTTTTTTTGGTTTTTCTGCAAAACAAAACAAAACAGGAGAAACCAAACAATGAACTTCAGGGAACAATTAAAAAAAAATAGCAAATGTGACTTTCTTGGTGGTGGCAGATCAGATCGATCGACTGCTCACCATAGCACAAAGTCGCATTGCACTTAGTGCAGAGCACTTTTAAAAATTGAAATTGAGGACGGATGTCCAAGGTTTGGGCTGATGGATGCACTCTTGATGTGCTCGGCTGCGATGAGGTGGATGGCGCAGGAGCAGGAGTGTTTCTCATCCGTCAGCACTCTTCTCGTGCAAGATTGTTTGGATGAAAGGTCCTCATGTGCTTCATCATACTTGCCGTGCCGCAAGAGTATTTCTTGTTAGGATCCCCTTGCGACAGGACTCTTTTGCAAATCTTGCACGTGACCAAGGTGGCATTGGTCTTATTCTGCCCCTCGGGAAAAGTAAAACATTTCCACACCACTGAAGAAAAACGTTCTTTGGGTGGTGCCTCCGGCAAAAATTCATACTCAGAAGTATGAGGTGATGCAGGTGATGCCTGCTGCCCTGAAGCCATTTGTGGTTGAAAAAAGTTAGAGCTAAGTGTAAACTTAGTCTAAAAAATCATCTCTCCAAAGAGATGGTGCTCCAAAGAAGGTCAAAGAAGAATGATTGAAATGGGTGGAGTCTTTCAATAGTTAGAAGAGGAAGTGTAATGAACCAATCAAATCTCTTTTTTTGCAGGTCAGATGGGATCCGCGCACCCTGAGTGTACGCAGCACGCACCCAGCGCGCAAACGCAAAATTGAATAAAAAAAGATGATAGGATTAGATGTAAAAATATATTAGTTTTAAGACTAGTTTAGAGTTTGTCTTCAATTAATATTAACAGGAAATACATACATATGTTTTTTTAAATGTTAAATACTTTGTGGGATCCGCGCACCCACCGCGTCATAGACGCAGATGACGCATCGCGAAAGCGCGTAAACATCGCGTTACGTACATCGAATGTGTCACGTATAGGCTGGGAGTCGCGTATCGGTCGCATTGGAATCGTGCACTAACCACGTACCCGACGCATACCATGCGCGGATGCTATCACGTAGGGATCGAGAACGGTGCGCATAGGGTCTGCGGATCCACAAACATTGAAAAAAATATATAAAATACAGTTTTGAACATATAGTTAAAAATTTTTTGAAAAATATAAAAAAATATGTTTGAAAAACCCATTAAGTTCAAATAATATTTTTTAATTTTTAAAAGAATTAATTGAAAAAATAAGTTTAAAAAATGGTGATAGGGGAGGAGCTTAGCGCTTGACCGAGATGGCCGCGTGAGCTTTGAGCTCCCGCTACCCTCGCGCCCTCCGGCACTCATCCTGTCCTAAATCCTGATTTTCATGCACGGAATCCTGCAGATGAGTCACAGCTGGGGCGATTGACGTTGTACGGGCCAAGATCGCCCACCGGGGACCGAAGTTGTGCACGGCGGAAGATTGCGGCCTACCTCCGAAGGATGCCAGGGGCTTGCGTTGGCAGGATGCCCGGCCACTAATTGAACAACAGCGGCCTTGGGAGGTGTGAACTGACGGACGGATGCCGTGGCACTTTCACTTTCGCTTTCCCGCCCTTTGTTTGCTCCGGGTTGGGAGTGCGTCATACAGATCCTCTGTTGTCTGGAAGACCTCCACCCGGTCCTGACTGGCTGTTGAAGACCTAGTCGTACCTGTCTCCTCTACCTGTGTGAGGGACGTCCTCTTGCGACTGACCGTCCTGCTGTCCGAGATGTCGACCAAATCGGAGGCAGACAGGTCGAAGTCTAAGACTACCAGGCGGGGAGGCTATATCCAATCCAACAATATGGATCGCTATGCGCAGCAGAAGGAGTCGCCTGGTGGATCGGGACAGTCGCTGGAAGCACAGAAGGCCGATTCATCCCCAGCCTCGGAGTTATCATTGCAGGATATCAAGGGGGCGATAGATGGGATGCAATCTTCGATTGGGCGACAGTTCGAGACCCTGGCGCACAAGGTGGACATGATTTTGGTCGATGTCAACTTGATTCGCGCGGACCTGGGGAAAACCAATGAACGGGTCAAGTCCCTGGACCTCAAGACTACTGGCCTCGCGGACGATGTCTCGGAACTCCAGGCTGAGGTCCGCTAGCTACGAACCGCGAGTCCGGCTCGAGGACTTTGAAGGTCGGGCCCGGCGCAATAATGTGCGCATTATTGGGGTCCCAGAAACTTCGGAGGAGCTCTCCGTGGACCTCCTCGTCGAGGACCTGGTGGTGAATCATCTTGCGCCGAAGGGCCTCGGCAAGTTTTTCGCGGTGGAGCGGGCTCACCGAGTGCCTGGCGGACGGCCTAAGGTGGGAGCCCCCCCGCAGCCGATTGTCGCCCGGATCTTCCACTTTCGAGATCGGGACGCTATCCTGCAAGCATCGAGGGTGACCGGCCCGGTGCCTTTTCAAAATGCCTCTGTGAGCTTTTACCCTGATTTCACCCAGATGGTGCAGAAACAAAGGCAAAGTTTCCTGGGGGTGAAGCGGCGGCTTAGGGATATGGACCTGAAGTATGCCATGCTTTTTCCCGCTAAGCTGCGTGTGGTATATGAGGATCGGACTTTCTTCTTCGAATCGCCGGACATGGCAGGGGACTGGCTGGATGCACTCCCTCGGTGACAGCCCGGCCGGGACAGCGTGGATGGGGTGGAAGGCGATCGGGATGGACAGAAGTGATACCCTCGGTGCTGGCCTGTTTCGATTCAGCCCTGGACAGTGACTCGCACCTTATTGCAGTAATGGGAGGGCGGCGGGGGGAAGATAGGGGCTCTTTCCTCCCTTGGGGTGCTTTTTGTAGATTTGTTTTTGGTAGGGCGACAGGCACACTGCAAGTTGGGGGGGCTTTGTAAGCTGACGCAGGGGTGCAGGGTGGGGGGGGGTTTCAGGATGTTGGGGTTGTTGTTTGGGGTTGTTGTTTTTTCTTGCAAGGCGTAGCAATGACTGTCAGAATTGTCCGATTGTGGTTCTCTGGGGGGGGGGGGAGGTCTCTGTGTTCAGGGATGGGGGATAGGGGCTTAAAGGTAATTAGCTGGAATGTTAATGGCTTAGGGGACCGTATAAAACGGGGGATAGTCCTGCAATTTTTGAAACGGACCTTGCCAGACGTGGTCCTCTTGCAGGAGACCCACCTTATAGGGAATATGTGTTATGCGCTTAACAGAAAGGGCTATAAATTCATTGCTCACTCGGGGTTTTCCTCGGGCTCCAGGGGTGTGGGCATACTTGTCAGAGCTTCCCTACCATTTGAGGTTGACTCCACCATTGCTGATGATGGGGGGCGCTTTGTGGCCGTGTCGGGGAGGTGGGAGGGCAGAACGTTGGTTTTGGTTTCTGTTTATGTTCCTCCTGCCTTGCAGGCCTCCACGTTTGCTGATCTGGGCAAGGCCTTGTTGGAACTCCCCGAAGGGATGCTGGTGGTGGGAGGGGACTTCAATGCGGTTGGTTCTGGAATGCTAGATAGGCACCCGCCCAGAGACACCGGGGGGGCTCAGAAGTGGCTTCCCGACTTTATTGATACTTTTGGCTTGGTAGATTGTTGGAGGCTGCGGCACCCCACTCAGCGACAATACACCTTCCACTCCGGGGCCCACGGGAGTCTCTCCCGGATTGATTATTTGCTCACTTTGGCGGCACACGCCTCTTTGGTAACTGAGGTTAGGCACATGGCACGGGGCATATCAGATCATTCACCGGTGTGGGCACGTCTGGACATGGGCCGGGTGGCGGGGGGCAGGGTGGCTCCCGTGAACCCCTGGTACTTTCGGGACCCCAAGTTGCGCAGCGCGTTGCTGAAGACAGTTGACCACTACTTTCGAGAAAACCAGGGCTCAGTTGACTCCGCGGTGTCCTTGTGGGAGGCGTCTAAGGCTGTACTGAGAGGAGAAGCCTTGTCCCTGGTAATGGCCGCCAAGCGGCGGAGAGATGCCGAGGTGATACAAGTGGAGGACGAGATAGCGGCTTTAGAGTTGGCCTTAGAAGGGGATGTTGAGACGTCCACGCTGCACAATTTGAGCCTGAAGCAATTGGAGTATAGGGATCTGGTGACAAATGCCGCCAAGACCCTTCACAGGGAGCAGCAGGGGCGGTTGTATGATGTTGGAGATAAGGCCGGGAAATTGCTGGCATGGCTGGACAAAAAGGAGCGTGTTAATCGTGTGGTGCCGGAGTTGTTGACGGATGGGGGAGAGGTTGTCACTGATCCCGACGGTATAGTCCGGTGTTTCTCAGACTATTTTCGTACGGTATACGCCTCGGTCTCGGATAGATCGACTGAGGACTCGTGTGATCTTCTGCGTGACATCGCTCTGCCCTGCCTTTCCGCCATTGATAGGGAGGACCTCGATGGTGATATCACTGTAGACGAAGTGGCAGGTGCTATCCGTGCGTTGCGCTCCGGCAAGGCTTCGGGCCCAAATGGTCTGCCGGTAGAGCTGTACAAGCTTTGTCCGGATAAGTTTGCTCCTCACTTGACCGCCATGTTCGTGGAGGCGCGGAGGAACGGGTTTCTTCCGCTCGATCAACGGCTGGCGACGATTGTGGTAATACATAAAGACGGAAAGCCCCGGGATAGGTGTGGCTCCTATCGGCCGATCTCGCTCCTCAACGTCGAGCCGAAAATCCTTGCCAAGATTCTCGTGAACCGCCTGGTCCGGGTACTTGGCGACTTGATCCACCCGGATCAGTCGGGCTTTATCCCGCACCGTAACACTGCACTAAACCTTAGACGCCTCCACGGAGTGATTGCCAGGACGGGTACGATACGAGAGCCGGCTATTGTGGCGTCCCTTGACGCCACGATGGCCTTTGACACGGTAGAGTGGGCATACTTGTGGGCGGTGCTGGCCAAATTCGGCTTCGGGCCTGGATTCGTGGGGTGGGTGAGGCTGCTCTATGAGGGCGGGCGTCGGCACCTTTCGAGCTCGGGAGAGGCACCCGGCAGGGTTGCCCCCTGTCGCCGTTGCTGTTTGCCCTTGCTCTTGAGCCGTTGGCGGCGTGGATACGGTGGCACCCGGATATACGTGGGCTTCGCTGGTCGCCTGACCACGAAGACCGTATTTCACTCTACGCTGATGACATTCTGCTATATCTTGCCTCGCCTAAGAAATCTCTGATAGTGGTTTGTGACGTCTTGACATCTTTCGGTAGAAACTCGGGCCTAGTCATTAATTGGGGGAAGTCACACTTGTACGTCCTGTGTGGGGATGTCCCGCCTGTTCCGCGTAACTGTTCGATCCAGATAGCCCAGCAGGGGTTTTTGTATTTGGGGATCTATATTTCCACCGACCCCATCTTGCGCTACGAGAAGAACTTGCTCCCTCCCTTGGTGCGTCTGCGGAGGGATGTGGCGGGCTGGCGGCGATTGCCGCTGTCCCTCCTTGGCCGCGCTGCACTGTTTAAAATGATGTCCCTTCCCCGTTTCCTCTATGCCCTGCAGAATACTCTTGACCTGGTTCCGGCCAGCTATTTCCGTGAGATCGAAAGCCACCAGCGCGCGCTCTTATGGGACGGGCGTCCGCGTATCACAGTCGCTAAGTTGACGCTTCCGTGGTACGACGGTGGTATCGCGCTTCCAGACATTCGACGTTATTACTGGGCCACCCAGTTGAGCGCGATTAACCATGGTGTCTATGGTCCGGCGCTCTGCCCTGGCTTCGCCATGGATCGCTGGTTGCTCCGTGGGGGTAATTACCACAGAGCGTTGTATTCGAAATCGTCGGACCTCACCCTCACGGGGCCCACCAGAGTGGCCGTCCATGTGTGGAAGGTGGCGACGGACTCGCTGGGCTGGAGGGGTAAGCTTACCCTTGCCACCCCTCTGTTCGACTCCGAGATTCTGGGGAAGCTTTGGCGCACAAAAGGGTTCGAGAAATGGGATTTGATCGGCATATCCAGGGTTGGAGACCTTTTGGTTAAGGGTAAGATAAAGTCGTTCGAGGAGCTGCAGAAGGAATACGAGCTGGGGAGCACGGAGTTCTTCCAATATGCACAAGTGCGCCACGCCTTGCGGTCAGTCCTTGTGGAGGGGGAGAAGGTGCCAGAGTCCTCCCCGTTGGAGGATCGGATCCTGGATGGTCACATGCCAGAGAGCACGATTTCGCTCATTTATAAGAAGCTTATCAATGTTCGGGCGCATCTTCTCCTAGGGTTGCGCGCCCAATGGATAAGGGACGGCCTTGAGCTAGATGATGAGGATTGGCAGTACGCAGTTTCTTCTCCCAAAGAGGTCGCTATCCCCGCGCGCCTACGGCTGGTGCAGCTAAAAATACTCCATAGGGTCTACGTGACGGGGCCCAGGTTGGTTCACATGGGTTTTTCTGAGGAGGGCCTATGTAAGAGAGGCTGTGGTATGGTGGGTACCTTCCTCCATATTATTTGGGAATGCGGTGCGATTATGGAGTTCTGGAGGCAAGTCCATGAGGTGATGGGGGAGGTGACAGGAATTGTTATGCAGCCTGAGGCGCGATGTTGTCTCCTGAATGTCTGGAGTCCTACTGACCACAACGCGGCACAGACTCAGTGGGTGACCCTGGGGAACATGGTAGCCAAGCGCGATATCGCTCGGCTGTGGGGCTCCGATAGGCCGCCCACATTGACAGCGTGGATGGAAAACATGGACTGGAGCATGTTTAGGGAGAAGACAGTGTATTGTGCTCGGGGGCGCCCTCGGAAATGGCATGCTGTGTGGGGGCCATGGAACCAGTACAGAGGGGACATATGCCTGCCCCCCGACCCGGATCCGCCTGAGGAGCAACTTTCCCCTTAGTCCTTTTCCGGCTTTGACTTTCCCGCTGATATGTGATTGTTTCTAGAGTCTCTGCCTTTCCCTCCTTTCCCTTACTATAGATCTGTGCCTGTTGGACGTGATGGGGCTCGTCCCCCCTGATGGGAACCTCTCTTGGTGTTTACAGTACCTTTCGCCTTGCTTGTGTTTAGGGTTGTATTTATGTTTATGCAAAATAGAACCTTTGGCTCTCCTGTCAGTGTTATGTGGACGCAAGCATGTGTTGAACCTCTCAAGCTGCCGTACCTCCGGGATGTCGGCTGAATAGCTGTGTCACTGATATAAAATAAAGGTTTTAAAAAAAAAAAATTAAAAAAAAAAATGGTGATAAAAAAGTATTTTAAAAAAAAGATAATTAATGAAATTGACACACTGAATTTGAAAAATATAGAAATCCAATCAAAATCATTAAAAATGATATCTTCAGAGATAAGTTATAGATAGGAATTAGCATTTAAAAAACCTTTGAAATTCACTGAAAAAACCATAGGTTCATGCACGTTATAGTTAGGAATTGGCATTTAAAAAACCTTAGAAATTCACCGAAAAAACCATAGGTTTCAGGGGCGTTATAGTTAGCTGGACATTTCCCTCGTACAAAACCCTAGAAATTCCCCTGTTATAGTTAGTCCAGCTAACTATAACTCGCGCCCCCGCAATGCACTGCTGATGACGTCACATATTACATCACTCATGACATGGTCAGTGACATCACTGATGACATCACCATTAACCTTGAAACATTAAGGATAGTCACACGCTTAACCGGATCAGCGAGATGCCTTTCCTTAACTGAAACAGGTGATTTATTACATCCTTTAGTCTCTCGCATATCACACTGGGCTATGATCGGATAAGACCTTGACCCCGTAATTAGTTCTGGAGTGTAAAATTTAATTGTTTTGTTTCGATTACCAGACGCTGTGGCAGAATCCATTTCCTTTTTTCCCCACCAACCTTGGAATTTTGAGGATAGGTGCACGCCAAGCCGGAATAGTGAGGTGCCTTCCCTGAAACTGAAGTAGGTGATTAATTACATCTTGGAGTTTCTCGCTTATCACACGGGTCTATGATTTATATAAAATAAAAAAAAGACCTTCACTAGCCTGTTTTGTTTTCGTTGGTATTTCAGACCCATTGACTTTTATTCATCGCCTCTAAAGTGCAAACAGAGAACACCTACGAACCGCTGATTTCAGGTAGATTAAGCCCCACGGACATGGCCTATGTCTCCCCCTATAAACGAATCAAATCTAACAAACTTTGTGTTGTGACTGAAATGTTAATTTTTCTCGATCTACTCTCTTCCTTAGATCTCGCATTCCAATAAGTGGACAAGTTCCACTGCATTGCTATATTTGCTCACCGTAAGAAGTACTGAGGTTGTGTCATTAAACTTAAGGAGAGAGATATATTTATACTTATCTTCTCGACTGATCCCTTGGTGAGCGTGTCTCTCTTCTTCTTTTGCTGTAATCATTAGTTTCATGCAGAAGTAGTACCCCTATCATTTGTAATCTTTATGTTTTGTAACTGTACTCGAAACCCACTCATCCTCTGGGTATAACTATCTCCCAAACTATTTTTTGGGATACACCACTATGGTGAATTTTCGTAGTTAATTTTTTTATTGTTTCTACCCTAATGCTCTTTACCAGATTTTGTGCAACGGTATCCAGTTTAAGTAATACATCCAGGAATCTCTTTGATTAATTGCTAGTGTGACAAAACTATCCATTGTTGTGTTTTTCTTTACAAACTTTTCTCGTATCTTGGTTATTCTGTTTGTTTTTTCCATTATGTGTGCAACGTCCAGAATATAATCAGTGTATCCAATGCTCAACCACTCATGTATCTGGACCAGTGTTCAGTTTAGATGAATTTAGCTTTTTGTAACTTTATGAAAAATCGGTATTATCTAATGTATATGTTTAGAATAAATAGTTCTTTTGTTCATTAACTGTTATTTATCACTTGGTAGGTCCCATGGAACTTATATTTGAATAATTTCTCGCCCTGAAGAAGGTGTTGCCCCGGGGAAAAGGGGTTGTTACACCGAAACGCGCGTCGGCATATTGAACTGGACTGTTCATCACACAGATTTGTTAAGACCTTACAATATCACAAGAACACATTTTCTTGTTATTCCATTCTGTTTACCATATGCCATTCTTCTTTTCTGTATCCCTCTGTGTATGCCTTACATTTAAGAAGACTCGCCTACCATTTTTTTGGGCCTGTATTTTGTTCATCTTTTAGCTTTTAGGGTTATGTGTCATTTGTTACATTGTATGAATGTTTTTTAGTATGAATGAGTATGTGTGAATAATTTTACCTCACAGATTGTCCATGGGTACCAATGTATTGTAGGACTAACAGGTCCTTGGTTTTGTTGTAATGTTGGTGTAATGTATAAACTTTACGTATTCATCAAGTAAATCTTTTTCAACTAAGGTCAAAATTAAAACATGGATTAATGCCCTATTTCAATGTGTTTTGTAATCTCTACACGGTCCAGATAGAGTGGTTTTTTCTGTCTTATGAAATGACTTAGATGCATTTATAAAATAACTATAGGTACAGCAGATATTTTTGTATTTACTTGTGAATTTTCCCCTGCTGCTCTACCTTCATTCACTTAGGGGTTCCCCTTTTTTAGTGGTTTTTCCTTCCCAGCCTTGTTTGCTGTGGGGTAATTTATGTTTATTTATCTCGGATAGTTGCACACATCTTTTTGTCCCCCAGGACCCCCTCTCTTTAGATCAGCCTCCGGTATCTTTTGTTACCCCTTTTTCCCTATTCTATTCTTATCTCCTCTATATTTCTTTCTTCTCGAGTACCTTGTCAAATTCTATTTTTCTATGGATAGTATTAAAACCTTTGGTTTTTCTGATGAGGATTATGCACGCCTTATAGGCCAAACACCTGACCCCAACAGACCCTTCTCACTCTCAAAAGGTCCTAATGAAGATTGGACCAAGCTGTTCAACTTAAAAAAGAAAACCAAACATACGGAGTCTCATGCCAACTTTATGTTGGAGTACTTAAAAGCAGGGACTATCCCCATTGGCCTTAGAGTGAGAAATATACCAGGTCTGTTTGTTGAGATCAGGCAATTCCTCGAAAAATGGGCCCTGATATCGAACAGATGCTCTAGGGACTGGATGATCCTTATTGTTGAAACAGCCAGAGAGGTAATCCAACTATTAAACAAGGAAATCCAGGACCTAGAGGATAAACTCAAAGCATCTAGCGCCCTCGAGGAGGGAAAGAAAAAATTGGAAGAGATTACGATAGAGTTAGATTCCTTCAGTGAATATCTACTCAAAAGGAAGACGGACAAGCTCAGAAAGGACATTAGACTCTTTTCGCAGGAAAGGGCCTATCCTTATCTATCTGAAAATTTCTATTCCTCAACCAATGACAGCTTGACTGGCAACTCTTCTGGCCAGTGGAACAACAAGCGTATCATAACATTCTCGGATACCACCGACTCAGACAGCGAGGGGCCATCTTACCAAACTCCCCAATATAGATCAGATGCGGAGAGATACCAGAGTGAGAATCGTTTTTTAGGGAACCGAAGGGGCGGATCCCGCTCACGGTTCCAAACTCAATATCGAAGTCAATATCAGAACACTTATCAAAGGAATCAACACCAGGAACAAGTACAACAGCAGAGATACCAGGAACAAGCCCAACCACAGAGGTACATCAGGACTCGCCAGAACCAATACTGGCGAACATAGCCAAAATCCCAGTTTTCAATCTATCAGGCTATATAATGGATGACCCTACTGAAACACTGCTTACTAAAGGTCTTTCCTTTGTCCCTTCAACTACAATGAACAAATTTGAATTCATGACAGACATGCATGCTTTCTTCCGGAAAATCAGACTCAAGAAATTCTTCCAGAATCGAAGTATCCCTGAGGATAATGGGAATCATTCAGGCCTAAAACCCCCGTCAAACTTTACACCTACCATTGATCAAATTGGTAAAGAAGTAGACCTTTTCGAAAAAGCCGTCCTCAACAAGATTGAAAAAATAACGGCTTTTGTACCCTTTCCGGTAAATAATATCACCAGGGAAGAAAAGAACGCCTTAAACATCCTAAAGAAAAACAATGATGTCACATTGAAACCATGTGACAAAGATGGAGGTATAGTCATTTTTAATACAGATGACTATAAGAACAGGATGAACACGCTCTTGGGGTCACCCAGACACTACTTAAAAATCACCATTAATCCAGAACCAAGACTGAAACGTAGAATTCTCCGAATAGTCATGTCAGCCGTAGAGAGGGGAGAAATATGTGAGAAGGAAGCAGAGTATCTTACCCCCACCTATACTCGGATTCCCATCATCTACGGAGTTCCTAAAACCCACAAAAACCAGAAGGACCCCCCAATGAGACCCATCGTCTCCACCATAGGGTCGGCAACAGAACCCCTATCAAAATATATCGATCGTTTCCTCCAACCCCTGGTCACCGCGCTCCAATCTTATGTGAAGGACACAGGGCACTTCATTTCCAAAATAGAAGGCCTGCAGTATGATCCTGAACGAGAAATATTAGTCACCATGGACATCGAGTCCCTATACTCTAACATACCACAAGGAGACGCTTTGAAAGTAGTCAAAAACAAAATAGATTCTTTAACATCATTACATAACAACACATTTTTGACCCAATGTTTGGAAGTAGTCCTGGAAGAAAACTTCTTTGAGTTTAATGGTGACTTTTACCATCAAGTCCAGGGAGTAAGCATGGGGGCAGCCTGTGCGCCTAGTGTCGCCTGTCTATATATGGGACACTTTGAAGAGCGTAATATCTATAACGAGGTTGCCCCCTTTTATGAAAATGTTCGTCACTGGTCACGCTTCATAGACGACATTTTCTTCGTCTGGAGCGGTGACCGAGAATCTCTCAATGAATTCATATCCTGGATCAATCTAGCCGATTCCAACCTTCACTTCACGGCACAAAGTAGCACTGAAAAACTGGAATTCTTGGATGTCTATGTCAAACATGAGAACAACCAACTTCAGGTATCACTCTTCACCAAACCCACCTCTAGGAATACTCTGCTCCACTTTGAAAGTTTCCATCCTAATAGCCAAAAATCAAGCATCCCATTTAGTCAGTTCTTACGACTGCGCAGGAACTGTTCTTCAGTTAAAGATTATCTATTGCACGCAGAGTCAATGAAACAAAAATTCCTTCTAAGAGGATACCCTAACAGACTTGTTAGGGATGCCCTCAAGAGAGCTAGATACTTCAATCGGGATACTCTGTTTACACCCAAGGAGAAAGAAAGCAAGACGGAAAAATTGGTTTGTGTTATTAAACACTCATCCATAAACCATAAAATACGTCAAATCGTCAATTCACAGTGGCACCTTCTAAATCTGGACAATGAGGCAGATAAGATACCCAAGCCTATATTTGCATTCCGAAGGAACAAAAATTTGAAAAATCTATTGGTCAGAGCCAAACTCCAAGAACGAAACACATTGACACAGAGATCCATTATTGGCAATACCCCCGTTCAAGGGCATCATCAATGTGGAGGCTGTCAGGCATGCCCCAATACTATTGTCAACGACACCATCGTAATCAATAATAAAACCATCAATCTCAAAGAAATGACCAACTGCAAAACATCGAACTGTATTTATGTCATCCTATGCCCATGTAAAATCCCCTATGTAGGAGAGACTGGCAGAGAATGCAAAATACGCATAGGGGAACACAAATCCAACATCAGGCGAAATAATCTTTCAGCACCATTGGTCAGACATTGGATGGAGTTTAACCACACTGAAAAGGACCTACGTTGGACCATCTTAGAAAGGGTCCACATTCAAAAGGGCACTGACAGTACCCGGATCCGTAAGAAGCGAGAAGTCTTTTGGATCTACTTCCTGGACTCCAAGACAAGGGGGCTCAATGAGGAATTACCCTGGGAGAATGCTATCATTTAAGCATCTGAATAGAGCGATGCATCCCTCTAAAAAAACGAATTGGATCTCCATTAAACACCACTGTGAACCGCTACTATAGATCCTCCATTGGTTCTTTCTCCGTGCTCATTGCCCAGCTTATGGGCCCCTATATAATATCATTAGGGGGTTTTTCAATCCATCCATCTGAGCAATCCCCACTAGTTCTCTTTTGACGACTGCACTGCAAATTGTTAGAGACTTTTATATCTGGCTTGTTATCTCACTATCTTCAGCCATCACAGCTGCGACCTCAAAACACTTTAATCCGAAGTTTTCTCGGAATCCATAGCCACGATTTAGACACTGCCCTATGACGTGATCTGTGCTCAGCCCCTGCCGGTATTTAAGCAGCTGTGCACAATCAGACTGGTCGTTGCTCGCTTCTCAGAAAGCGGCGGACCAGCAGCGGAGAAGCGTCTACATTTTCCTGCATTCTTGGACTAAGACGAAGGACTGAAAGGAATAGAAAACTTCTTTCCGGTAAGCGTTTAGAAAATAGGAGGAAGGGCTAAGACCACAGTTTCCTCGTTCCCGTAATTAGCCCTGGAGCGTTAACTTAAATTGTTTTGTTTCGCTCACCAGATACTGTGGCGGAATCCAATTCCTTCTCCCTCATTAACCTTGAAACATTAAGGATAGTCACACGCTTAACCGGATCAGCGAGATGCCTTTCCTTAACTGAAACAGGTGATTTATTACATCCTTTAGTCTCTCGCATATCACACTGGGCTATGATCGGATAAGACCTTGACCCCGTAATTAGTTCTGGAGTGTAAAATTGAATTGTTTTGTTTCGATTACCAGACGCTGTGGCAGAATCCATTTCCTTTTTTCCCCACCAACCTTGGAATTTTGAGGATAGGTGCACGCCAAGCCGGAATAGTGAGGTGCCTTCCCTGAAACTGAAGTAGGTGATTAATTACATCTTGGAGTTTCTCGCTTATCACACGGGTCTATGATTTATATAAAATAAAAAAAAGACCTTCACTAGCCTGTTTTGTTTTCGTTGGTATTTCAGACCCATTGACTTTTATTCATCGCCTCTAAAGTGCAAACAGAGAACACCTACGAACCGCTGATTTCAGGTAGATTAAGCCCCACGGACATGGCCTATGTCTCCCCCTATAAACGAATCAAATCTAACAAACTTTGTGTTGTGACTGAAATGCTAATTTTTCTCGATCTACTCTCTTCCTTAGATCTCGCATTCCAATAAGTGGACAAGTTCCACTGCATTGCTATATTTGCTCACCGTAAGAAGTACTGAGGTTGTGTCATTAAACTTAAGGAGAGAGATATATTTATACTTATCTTCTCGACTGATCCCTTGGTGAGCGTGTCTCTCTTCTTCTTTTGCTGTAATCATTAGTTTCATGCAGAAGTAGTACCCCTATCATTTGTAATCTTTATGTTTTGTAACTGTACTCGAAACCCACTCATCCTCTGGGTATAACTATCTCCCAAACTATTTTTTGGGATACACCACTATGGTGAATTTTCGTAGTTAATTTTTTTATTGTTTCTACCCTAATGCTCTTTACCAGATTTTGTGCAACGGTATCCAGTTTAAGTAATACATCCAGGAATCTCTTTGATTAATTGCTAGTGTGACAAAACTATCCATTGTTGTGTTTTTCTTTACAAACTTTTCTCGTATCTTGGTTATTCTGTTTGTTTTTTCCATTATGTGTGCAACGTCCAGAATATAATCAGTGTATCCAATGCTCAACCACTCCTGTATCTGGACCAGTGTTCAGTTTAGATGAATTTTGCTTTTTGTAACTTTATGAAAAATCGGTATTATCTAATGTATATGTTTAGAATAAATAGTTCTTTTGTTCATTAACTGTTATTTATCACTTGGTAGGTCCCATGGAACTTATATTTGAATAATTTCTCGCCCTGAAGAAGGTGTTGCCCCGGGGAAAAGGGGTTGTTACACCGAAACGCGCGTCGGCATATTGAACTGGACTGTTCATCACACAGATTTGTTAAGACCTTACAATATCACAAGAACACATTTTCTTGTTATTCCATTCTGTTTACCATATGCCATTCTTCTTTTCTGTATCCCTCTGTGTATGCCTTACATTTAAGAAGACTCGCCTACCATTTTTTTGGGCCTGTATTTTGTTCATCTTTTAGCTTTTAGGGTTATGTGTCATTTGTTACATTGTATGAATGTTTTTTAGTATGAATGAGTATGTGTGAATAATTTTACCTCACAGATTGTCCATGGGTACCAATGTATTGTAGGACTAACAGGTCCTTGGTTTTGTTGTAATGTTGGTGTAATGTATAAACTTTACGTATTCATCAAGTAAATCTTTTTCAACTAAGGTCAAAATTAAAACATGGATTAATGCCCTATTTCAATGTGTTTTGTAATCTCTACACGGTCCAGATAGAGTGGTTTTTTCTGTCTTATGAAATGACTTAGATGCATTTATAAAATAACTATAGGTACAGCAGATATTTTTGTATTTACTTTTGTATTTACTTGTGACATCACTTATGACATCTGAAATGACATCACTGATGACGTCATCCATGTGATAAATTAGTGCATCTTCTCACACCCTAATATAACCTTTGATACACCAACTCAAAATTTCAGACGGCCATTCTCAAAACCATAGATACTCCAATACCAATAACTACATACCTACTCATTGACTCTTAGGTCTACATACACCTCCACTCACTCACCTGTACAGTCACTCATACTTACAGTCACTCTCATACTCATTTTAGGAATTGTGGTGTGTTCTAAGGTGATTTTACCATGTGAAAAAACCTTCTGCTGTGATATCATAAATCATGTTTGAGAGAAAACTATTTTCTCATGCTTTTCCCACAGAGGTTTGGAAGGTGATCTATAAGCTAAACTGAGAGCATATTTTCTGTAAATTATCTGTCTCAGTCATGTGAGAATGAAGTCTGACATTCTCAGTAAAACATGTACATCCAACAAGGGCAGAGACTGTCCGTTGATTCCTTTGTGTTCTACTGCAGCTTCCCAGAGTGTTCTAAAGAACAACTAGAGCGCTAACAGTCCTACTTATGACAAACTTATGGCACACCTGAAGCCATCTTGGTTGGAATAAAGTGGTAACTCTTAAAACATTTAATTTAAAAAGGAACAAAATGAGGGGGTTCATTTTGCCATAGAAAGTATGATTAGTGCTGCACAAAGAAAAATTAGGGCACATTTTGAGTGACTTCTCAAATCCTCTTCTATTTCATTAAAAAATTCTGACATGCAGACTAAAACATGCACTTTGAATACCAGCAGCAGACTTCCCTGGTGAGCAGTAGCTTTACTACAGTGATCTAATGAGCAACTAGAGTGCTAACATTCAGAATTTATGGTAAATGTGTGACACATCTGAATGCCTTCTTGGTGGAACCAAAGTAAAAAACTGAAAGTATTTCCTACTGAGGAGACTGCAGTAAATGAGGAAATTAGGAAACTTCTTAATAAATAAATCTCCCAAAATGGCCACCAGAGACAAAAGAGCCCAAATGCAGCCCAAATATCACCCAGATGTAGCCCAAGTATAGCCCAATGACAGAATGTCCCAGAGTGTTCTAACGAACAACTAGAGCACTAACAGTCTTACTTATGACAAAAGTATGGCACACCTGAAGCCATCTTGATTGGAATAAAGTGGTAACACTTAAAACATTTAATTTACAAAGGAACAAAATGAGAGGGTTCATTTTCCCATAGAAATTATGATTAGTTCTGCAGAAAGAAAAATTAGGGCACATTTTGACTTCTCAAATCTTCTTCTATTTCATAAAAATATTCTGACATGCAGACTGAAACATACACTTTTAATACCAGCAGCAGACTTCCGTGGTGAGCAGTAGCTTTACTACAATGATCTAATGAGCAACTAGAGTGCTAACATTCAGATTTTATGGCAAATGTGTGACATATCTGAATACCTTCGTGATGGAATCAAAGTAAAAAACTGAAAGCATTTCCTACTGAGGAGACTGCAGTAAATGAAGAAATTAGGAAACTTCATAACAAATAAATCTCCCAAGATGGCCACCAGAGACAAAAGAGCCCAAATGCAGCACAAATATCACCCAGATGTAGCCCACTTGTAGCCCAATGACAGAAGTGTGCAAAACACTTATTTTTTGTGTATTTGCAGTTTTATATAGTGCAGACTTGTCAGGTATTGGAGTGCTTTACATGAGCATTGGTTACATCACACAAGATCAAATTCATTTTGGTTGTAGACATGGGGAGATTAAGTGATTTTACCAGAATCACAGAATGTTGAGCTAAAGCAGTAACTCCAACCTGGTTCCCCTGTTGCAAAGTCTGCAGCTCTGGAATTAACATCACATCCTCTCCCCTAGGCGCAACATTTAATCAAGTGGTCAACTGGATAAAAAAACAAAGATTACAAATAATTTAAGTTCTTTGTCGCTATT
Organism: Triturus cristatus; assembly: GCF_964204655.1. Taxonomy (NCBI): domain Eukaryota; kingdom Metazoa; phylum Chordata; class Amphibia; order Caudata; family Salamandridae; genus Triturus; species Triturus cristatus. The sequence continues at coordinate 1,050,328,284 of NC_140589.1, forward strand.
TGAAAACTCAGAAAAAATGTCCTCATTTTAGTTTTTTAGAGCACTAACCATAATTTTGATGCAAATAAGACCCTCTCATATATGTAGTTTCTAAAGGAAATACTCTAGGTATTACAGTTTTGATTACATCAAGATGACGTCAGGCGTTCCACACTTTTGTAATAAATATAGAATGTTAGCAATCTAGTTGTTCATTGGGATACTGTTGAGAGGCAGAGGCCAGGGGCACGGACTCTGAAAATTGAAGGCAGGTAGGAGAGTGCAGAGGCAACAATTTGACCACACTGGGCAGGCAGGAAGGGCAGTGGCAGCACGACAGATATGGAGGGCAGTGGAAAGGGGGGCAGGGGCAACAAACCAACAATACAGGACTGGCATGAGAGGCTGTGGCAATATAATAGACCATTGTGGGCAGAAGGAAGAGGCAGTGGTAGTACAACCATACATGCCAACAGACCCGTTTCAGCCAGGAAACGTCCAATGTTTTTCAGCTCAAATGGGCTTTATTTGATCTGTCTCCTGTCTACAATCTCCTCTTTTTCAATGTGACTCAAAGGGGAAAATCAATACCCCAGTTTTTTTTCAAAATCTCCCTCTTACCAAGTTCAAAATGTTTGCAAGTATGGTACACTGGATCATGGTAGGCAGGAGGAATTGGGGTAGGTACATGGACTCGGATAACAGAGGAAAGGAGGGACATGGAGAGGTGCACCAAACTGACCCTACAGGGCAGGCATAAGGGTTTGCAGCAGCACAATACACCACACAGCGCATGCGGGACGGGAGTGCAGCACAACAATCCATAGAAAGCAATAGGGAGGGGACAGGACCATGCACATGGACAACAGAGAACAGAGGGGAAAGAGGCAATGGTAGCTAGCTGACCATAATGGACAGACAGGAGAGAAAGCTGCAGCATAACAGACCATAAAGGGCAGGAGGGACGGATCAGGGGCATTACAATGGAACAGGCAAGCCAGGAGGGAGGGAATAGGGGTCTGCACATGGAAACAGAGGGCTGGGGGCAAGGGGGCAGGGCAGGAGCAGCAAGATGACCATGGAGGTCAGGCAGGATGGGCACTAGAGACAAGTCACACCATGGAGAGCAACAATGAGACTATGATGGCATACACACAGACCATGGAGGGAAGGTGGGAGGGGGTCAGGGGCAGCTAGCTGACCACACAGAGAAGGTGGGAGGGGCCATGGCAGCACAGAAGACCATGCATGGAAAGCGGGAGGGTTAGTGGCAGCACAATGGCTATGATGGGCAAAAAGGAGGGTGCAGGGGCATGCACAAAGGACCATGGAGGATAGAAGGGAGGGTCAGGACCTGGGCACAGACAAGAGAGTTCAGGGGAAGGGGCCTCACAACAGACCGTGCGGGGCAGGCAGGAGGAGCAATTGCAGCACAACAGACCAGGGAGGGCAGAAAGGTGTGGCAGTAAAATGGACCATGGAGGACAGGAGGAAGGGGGTAGGGGCATGGCATGTGGACAGGCAGGGTGGAGGTGGCAGGGACAGGTTACAGTCATCTGACAATGCTAGGCAGGTGGGAGGGGAGTGGCAGCTCAACAGAACACTCAGAGTAGATAGGAGTGGCAGGTCCATGGAACATGGTGGGCAAAAAGGATGGAACAGGGGCATGCACAAAGACATCGGAGGGCAGGGGGAAGGAGAATAGGGGCAGCAAGCTAAGCACAGAGGCTAAGCAGGAGGTCAATGATGGGCCATAGAATTGGGCAATGGAGGGCAGGAGGAGTGGACTGGTACATCATGGTAAATGGAGGGCAGTGGCAGCACATCAGACCATGCATGGCAGGAGGGAGGAGGCTAGTCCATGGATTCAGACAACAGAGGATAGGGAGGAGGTGGATGGGGCAGCAAGCTAACTGTTCAGAGAAGGTGGGTATTAGGAACTTTATTGTTTTTAAAATGTGTGTCTGTGCGAACTACTTAAAATATGAACAAGTATGCAGCATAATCTCACTTTTATTCAGGAAGAAGAGGACGTTTGTGACTGTGACTCCGGGCTCACTTGGTAGAAACACCCCCTGACCCTCCACCTCCCATCGCAAAATGTAATGCCTGTGAAAAGGGTAGGTGGACGCAGTGTTATATAGAACATAGTCCTGAGAGCACGATTCAAAATGAAAACTAGATATAGTATATGGTATAAACTATGCACCAAAAAGTGTGATATAAGATGAACTGGGGCATGAAATATAATATGCAATACATTGTGCGCAATGACAGATTCATTGGAGAGCGCGAGATAGCACAGGTACTAGCGCGTCCTATGCGATATGCGCCTTGGAGTATAATATGCACAGGGCAGTGTTGTGTAACCTCACTAGTCTCTAAAGTTGTAATATAAAATATGTGCTGGGGAGTGTAACGTTGCATATGCACTGTGACAAAGATATGGATCCCAGATTGTAATATGTATGGCATAGTGCTGTGCGTTATAACAGGCATCGAGGAAGGCACGTTAGATGGGGCAATATAACCCGTGCGAAGGCAAGTGTGGCATGACATATTCACGGGGTGGTGTTACAGTGCACATGGGCTAGAGAGTGTCATGGCATACGCACTAGCTGGTGGAATACAACGCAGAGGTGTGAGGCACTCGGCGGGCACTGGTGGGTGTAACACAGCATTGGGCTCAGCCAGGAGCGCGCTGTGACTCTCAAGTGAGGTTCGTCTCCTTTCCAGAGTAAAATAAAAAGTATTACACATCCGGTGGTGGATGTGTGTTTTATTAACCGTGAGGGGGGTTTCTTGCATAGTTTGGTTGAATTTTTGTCGAATCCCCTTTGAATGGCTTGGTGTGCGTGTATATTAAATGTGCCCATCAATAGCTACCCATGTTTGTATAAATAAACGACAAGGGTGTCTACTTGGAGAGTACCCACCGGCGGGGGCGCCGGGATTAGGCACGGTAGTGCGTCAGACACGTCAGAGCTTCACTAGCATTGTAAATACATTCCATGTGGATTCATTCTATGCATAGAATATCATAATGAATATCACGCAAATCGTCATGGTGATAGGTATATACGGTTTGTCCAGCATGTCCTAGGTGTTTTTAGGCCTGGGCGTAGTTCGCGAAGTAGTACTTCGCGAAGCTACGCAAAGTGAAGTTCGCACTACGCGAGCTACGTGTAGCACTTCGCGAACTGCGTAGTACCTTGTTCGCACTGTGCCAGATGTCGTTTTCAATGATTGCACAGTACGGACAAGCAACCGGCACTGTGCAATCATTGAAAATGGCATCTTGCACAGTGCGAGCTGTAGTTTTCTGCTGCTTGAGTAGATTTTTACTCGAGCTTCAGCTTTCTCAACGCGAACTGGTAGTTTCTCATTGCGAGCGGTCGCGAGCATACGCGACCACTCGCAATGAGAAACCGGACCTCCTCACGTTGGGAATCTCGCCGGGAGTTTTATTTTCCATGCTCGCGATCGCCAACTTGAAGTTGCTGATTGCGAACAAAGAAAAAGTCTCGCCGGGATGACATTTTACTTGCTCGCGGTCGCCAACTTGACGTTAAGGACCGCGAGCAAGCAAAAAATGACCGCAGCACTACGCTACGCGTGTTCGCACTGTACTACGTGCAGTTCGCGTAGTGCGAAGTAGCGCAAACTTCGCAAACTACGCGAGCGTAGCGTAGTGCTTCGCCCAGGCTTAGTTTCTATAAATATATATATTTTTTAAATAATAAAAATCAAAGGCCGGCCCCGGGGGATGGGGTCCCCGGGGCCATAAGTGACCTGAGGAGGGGGGCAACGCAGCCCCCTCCTAAAGATTCTTTTTTAAAAAGGCCATGACCCGGGGGTTGGGGTCCCCGGGGCCGATTAAGGCCTTGGGAGGGCCAAATTAATTTTTTTCAACAAAAGAAATTAGGGTGCAGGCCCTGGGGGATGGGGTCCCCAGGGCCAGTAAATTAGAAAAAGAAGGGGGGCCACACAGCCCTCCTTCTTAAAAAAATACAATAAAATAAAAGACTGGCATCGCGCCGGAGGTCACGCCCCCTCCTTGCAGCACTCTGCAAACGCGCCCCCTGGCCAGTTATAAGTTGGGGAATTAATTCCCCTTCAATACTGAGGGTCCCTGAGGGCCGACTAGCCCAACAGGTATCTCCAGTATGCGCCAGGGAGCAGCGTTGCAGACAGGTATTCTGAGGCCACGCCCCTTTTTACACCTCTATGCAACGCAGCTCTGTGGCGCTTACTGGAGGTACCTAGTGGGCTAGTTTGACCCTAGGGACCCTTAGGATTCAAGGGGACTTAATCTCTCAACTTAGAACGGCCACAGGGCGCGTTTACACAGTGGTGAAGGGAGGGGACGGGGCCTGAGGTGACGTGTGCAAACACGCCCTGTGGCGCGTTTTAAGTTGGGGAAATAATTCCCTTTCAATCCTGAGGGACCCTGGGGGCCAACTAGCCCACCAGGTGCTTCCAGTAAGCGCCACGATCCACGAAGAGCAAGATCCCGCCCTCTGTTGTGTTGCCGCCTGCTGCCTGCCCGCCCACAGAGAACGTCGGAGAACGTCGGAGAAACGTCGATTGCGCCGATCGCATCCCGCCGATCGCGCCCCGCCCCACCCCCTGAGGCCGAGGGGATCGCGCTGCAACGGAGCACGGATGCTGAAGGATTACGTTGAAGGTTTACGGCACCGTGTAGTGCAGCCTTTACAGGAGAAGAGAAGTTAGTTCCGATATATGCTCTCGGGAGTCGGCGGACCTGGAGGACTTGGCGGTCACGTGGCAATGGAGTAAGGGAAAGAGAGGTAACCCCAGCCCTTTCAGGTACCGGGAAGCTGTATTGGAAATCGACCGTGGCCCCCCCCTCCTCTCTGTAAAAGGAGAGAAGTAAGAGGGAGGCCCCAAGGCCCTAAGGACATTTGAGTCACTTGAAGCATTTAAATTTGAAGCATCTAAGCCACAAAAACTACAAATTGCAAATCTTAAGGCGCTTGGGGGGCAAGGCAGGTTAGCGGCACAACAGAGGTAAGTGGATGTGGATGAATGACTATTGACCCTGAACATTCCTTCAAAAGTATATAGACTTAACTGCCTAGGGGGTAGTAAGGGAGGGGAAAGTCAAGCGAGGAACACATAAGTCCATCCAATAGAATATACTTATTTGCGGCTATAGTTATGGGGCCAAAAAGAATGCTAAGAATCCGAAAAAAACAAACGGAGCGGAGTCCCGGCTGGAGAGAACTACTTGGAAAATCAAAGTCTACAGAAGAGAGCCTGGAGAGTCAGGTTAGCCCCAAAGCAGGTGCCAAAACAATATCGCAAAGGAGAAAAACTAAACAAGCTAATAAACAAGCTATTATAGAGACCGAGCAAGTAAATAAAGGATGTTTATCAGTCTCCAACCCTGTAAAGAATTTTTTAGGGAAACATTACAAAAGAACTGATACACCTATGAGAGCCATGTGTATGGGGGCAGCGCAGGTGATCGGAAATGGCACTGTAGAACTCGTGGAAGAACTACAGGAGACATCACTTCTGTTAAACTATTCACAAATAGGTCAAAGTGAATTGTTAATACCGCCGCGACTGTCTTCATCCCCCAGATTATTCCGGTCACAAATCCAGGGTCTCGAGACCTCAGGTCAAATGGAAAATATCAGTGAAACGTCAAGAACTGATCGGAGTGAGGTATTAAATACATCGGCTCAACGGTCAAATGAAACTCAGCAGGAACCTTTGAGAAGCACAAGAAGCGATGACCCTGAAAGAAATAGCCTACATGATTTTGACATTTCCGCTACTCCTTCCTCGTCAATGATGGACATACTGTTGATGCTTCAGAAAACCCTCCAGGGTATTCTAGAAGTTACAATGTTAAACAACGGGGTTCTAAAAACGCAAAAAATATATTTAAAAGAGATAGAGGAGGAGTTGCAAGGAATTCGAGGACAAATGCCATATATGATGAGACCGGTAGAAGATTTACAACCTGTAGAAAAGCTAGGGAGTGCAGAAACGGTAGTACCACCCCATAATGTATATATATCTAAACGCCCAATGCTGATAAGAAGAAGAGGAGAAATCCCCAGATATAGGTTTATGAACTATAGCTGTCAAGCTAGGTTTACAAACTATAGTGGCCAGGCCAGAACGTTAGGTAGAAAGCAGGGACCCAAAGGTACTCTAGGGGTAAAACAGCAGGTAAAGGAAGTGGAGAAAAAGCCAAATCAAGCAGTAATATTAGCATCCGATAAGTCTGCAAAAGAGAAAAGTAAGAGGAAGGGCCCCAAGGACCAAGTAAAGAAACAGATCTGTAAGGGACCAAGAAGAGAGAAAGTAGAAGTAAAACCTCCATTAAAACAAAAAAAAAAACAAATGGGGATCAGGAGAAATACACCCAGAAGATCCGAACCCTTGAAAAAGCCGCTCCGCAATCAGGAAAGATAGGAGTGAAAAGTAACCAGGGCAAGGCTATATGGAAGGATAATAGACGGTTAGGTATAAAAATACCTAACATAAAGCCAACCCCTCTAAGTAATAAATGGCTATACTTTGAACCAGCCCAACCAGAGAAAAAGGGAAAGAAAACACGAAAGATCCAACCCATAAATAGGTCCCAAATCCTGTTTTCCTTCTCAAAATGTCCAAGCTTGAGGGTAATAGGAACAAAAGATCTAAGACAAGTAGGCTTTGTAGAAGATACAAATGGGAAAGAAATTACAAGAGTCCTTGTTTACTCAGACTTGGTGAAAATGACAGTATGGAAGGCAGAGAGCGAGTTAGAGCAGGAAGGGATACGATTACTGTCAGAGAAGGAAATGGAAAAAAAGATGTACCCAGATGGCAATTTTTTAAATTACCATGCAGGACTTGGGAAGAGACAAGTGAGGTTAATGGAGGAAAGCAGAGAGGGGGGAGGTACTCTAAATATAGCAGTGAATAATACAGAATTTGACAATACTTGGGGTAACTGGAGCCAAAGAAATAGTCCTGTAGGCCCCTCCCAGTGGTATAATGAAGATTTGGCAGAGGATGGAGGTTTAAGTGAGGTAGAATAGGATGAAGGGGTGTCGCATAGCCTTAAGTTCTTAACTTGGAACATAAATGGTTTGGGCGATAGAGCAAAACAGGAATGTTTAAGTAAGCTACTAAAGGATGTGGAAATTATGTGTTTGCAAGAAACTTGGCTTTGCGACGAAACCCCAACATTTGATGGTTTTACCCAACTGCATCGATCAGCCAGGAAAAAAAGATTTGGGCGTCCGGCGGGGGAGATTATGACCTTATTGTCTACAAAAATAGCAACTAATGTGATTCCGGTAAAAGTAAAATGTAAATGGCTTTTGGTATGTAAACTGTCATTATTGATGCTAGGGAAAAAATATGAAAATGTAATTATTATAAATGTGTATATGCAATGGGGGGACATCAAGGAGTATGAAAGTGAGTTGGAGTATTTTAAAGAAGATATAGATGTTTTATGTGAAATGTATGAATTGGATATGTTTTTCATAATGGGAGATTTTAATCACAAATTGAGTCCAAAGAAGGTCGATCTCTGGTATAGGGATATAATGGATGCATATGAGATAAAACAAGCAATTTTTCCGGTCTGCGACCCCCAAAGACGGGATGAATGGCTGGGAAATTATTTAGGGTTGAAGGGCCTTTATTGTCTGAATGGTAGATTTGAATCTGATTGCCCAGCAAAGAAAACATTTAAAATAGGTACACAAAACTGCCCAATAGATTATATGTTTATGTTTGCTTGGAACTTCCCTCTAATAAGCAAATTTAGGATACTCCAGTTAGAAGGGAGTGATCATCATCCCCTGCAGCTGACAATCCAAGGTGGACGTACGAAACCCTGTGATAAGGTAATTGAACAACAAGTTGAATACCCAAAAAGAGTAACAACTAGATTAACGGAAGAATATTTAGAAAAATTAAGGAAATTGCAAGAGAAGATACCTTTAGGAGATATAGCGGGTCAAAATCTGGAATGGTACGAGGGAAAAATAGCGCAAGTGGTGCAATGTCTACGAATCGAATTGAAGAGAAATAAAGTAAATCAACATACAATCCCTGTAAACTGCTTGAGATGGTTCACGGTAGATTGTCAGAAGAAAAAAAGAGAGATAAGGAGAGAAATTAGAAGTAGTAAAAAATCTAACTGGAAGAAACAAAGGCATCTTGAAAAATTGAAAAAAGAATATAAAAAGTTACTTAGAGATACAAAAAGAGCCTATAGAGAAAAATGTTGGGAAAACTTATTGGTGTCTATTGAAACGAAGAACCTAAGACAGTTTTGGAAACTAGTGAAAGCAGCAGAAGACCATCCTGTCGGGGCCATGAATTGTGTGGTAGACGAGGCAGCATGGGAAAAGTATTTGAAGGTATTGTACGGCGTACGTAGAAAACCAGAAGAAACAGCCCCAGAGCAATGGCCAGGGCTAACGGATGAATTAAAATCAGATTTCTCAGAACAAAATGTAAAAAATGTTATAGCTGATTTAAAACTAACACGGGCTGCAGGGCCAGATAACCTTCCAGCAATAATAATAAAGTCAGAGATGCAGTGGTGGGCGAGTTTTTTTTCTCAGATGTTTTCGGTAATTTTAGAGGTAGGGAAAATACCTAAGAATTGGAAGGGAGCCGTAATAAGGCCAATTCATAAAAAAGGTGATATGAGCGCACCACAAAACTATAGGTTAATTAACCTGTTAGATATTGGGGAAAAAGTTCTCAAAAATAATTCTGAATAGATTAAAGAACTGGGTGGAGGAATTTTCAATTGTACCAACTGAACAGGGGGGCTTTAAAGAAGGACACTCCACAATCGACCACTGCTTTGCTTTATGGGCAGTCGCACGCAAGTCATTGGAACAAAATGGTAAGATGTGCTGCTGCTTTGTTGACTTTCGAGCAGCGTTCGATTCAGTTGATCGGAACTGCCTTTGGGAAACTCTAGTAAACAAAAACATCCCCGTGGGGTTGCTGAGTATAATAAAAGAGTTACATTGTGGCAATTGGGCCCAAGTAATAAGAGATACAGAGGGGTCACTGACACCAAAAATAGTAATTGAAAATGGCCTAAGACAGGGCTGCGTGTTAGCCCCCCTGCTCTTTGCAATATTCTTGGCTGACCTACCAGCAACCTTAGAGGTTGAAAGAAGTGCAAGCCCAAAAATGGACGGTAAGAAAATTTCATGCTTGCTATATGCGGACGACCTGGTGATTTTGGACCAGACCGAAATAGGCCTCCAGAGAAAATTACATGCGTTTAGAGAATACTGTGAAGGGAAAAGTTTAATTGTAAATATGGATAAAACAAAAATGTTATGTTTCGGAAATAAAGACACGAGTTTTAAATGGATGTTAGGAGATTTTAAACTGGAAATAGTGAATGAATATCGCTATCTGGGCGTATGGTTTGACAGGAAGTTAAAATGGTATACACATTTAGAAGCTCAAAAAGCAAAGGCCGTCTCATCAATCTGCGGATTGAAGAAATTTAATCGGGACTATGGATATATGTCACATAGACCGCTGTTAAAGGCTTTTAGCTCTATGATCCCACCACAGGTATTATATGGAGTAGAGATCCTTTATCTAAGCGGTAAGCAAGTTTGGGACCAAGATGAAGGTATGTGCCTGAAAACATTGTTGGCGTTACCACGCTCTTCGATGATCCAAGCAATAAGAACCGAGATAGGTACAACTGCTTGGAGTATTCAGGCTCAAATGGCTTTGGTCAGATTTTGGAAACGCCTGGATATAGAGACAGGCCAGAAGATATCACATTGGTGTAGGAAAGAGATTATATCAAGTAGCCTAAAATGGGCGAAAGATACAAGAAATAAATTATTACAGGCCAGTGAGAATCTAAATGTAAAAATCACCCAGAGCCAGTTGCAGGTAGAGTTCTCTAAGAAGGAGCTCATAAAATATGGACAAGAAGCCTCAAGAAGAGGAGATATGGTCTACTTGGAGAAGAAAAAATCTGTGCAATTAATGAGGGATTCATGGCGAAAAGAAAATTGGTTCCCCTATCTGGAAATTTTACCAAACATGGGGTATAGACAGGAGATTTTAAGAATAAGAATAGGTATAAATCCCTGGTTGGCAAATGAGGAACTGAAAAGAAAAATGTTATATTTTGATGGCCATTGTAAGTGTAATTTGGGCACTAAAGGCGATATATTGCACATTCTGTTGGACTGTACAACGCTACTAGAACAGCGTAAATGTTATCTCCGCCCAATATTTTTAAAATATGAAATAAGGCAAAGGAATAAGGCAGCAGAACTACTTACTGAAATGCCAAATCTTGATATAGCGATTGCAATTGGGAAATATATGAAAGAAATTAAAAATAAATAAATACATTTCCTAGCAATGAATTAGTTAAAAGATTTAATGATTTTAAACCACTTTAACTTTTGTATTATGGTACTAATATCGTCTTTTATAAGAATATCTTTATATTGCATATATTTTAAAATGTGTTGAGCCTCCCTGAGCAGGAAAACTGGATTCATGTACTATTTATTGAAAAATTGATCAATTCCCTAACATTGATAATGTATATATTGTGTTTTTTTTTTTTTTTTTTTTTAATTGGTTCCATAATTGTTTAAAGACCAAGGTCTAAATAAACATTGTTTTTGACTGACTGACAGTAAGCGCCACTGAGCTGCGTTGCACAGAGGTGGTCCAGGCCGTGCCACTTTTTACACCTCTCCGCAACGCAGCTCTGTGGTGCTTACTGGAGGTACCTAATGGTCTAGTTGGACCCTCAGGATTCAAGGGGACTTAATCTCCCAACTTAAAACGGCCACAGGGCGTGTTTACACAGTGGGGAAGTGAGGGGACGGGGCCTGAGGTGACGTGTGCAAACACGCCCTGTGGCGCGTTTTAAGAGGTGGTTTTAATCCCCTGCCCTATTATATACTAGGGGCTTACAGAGGAGGTCATGCTGATCACAGGGGGACCCCAACGCATAGTGTTCCCTAGTGTATTTAGGTGTTTTCACTGTATTCTGAGTGTCTTTTAACATAGCACTGGCTCTAGGACTGGTTAGTCAGACTCAGTTAACACCAGTATCCGTCTGAAAAAGTTGAGGGTACAGGATGATTTTGCAACAAGGCTTCTTTCTGCTCTTCTGTTTGTTCTTTCTGCACGTTATCCTTCTTCCTGCACTTTTCTTCGTCTTTGAGGACTTCTGTTGCTTCTTTCTGCATTTCTTTTTTTTCTTTCTGTGCGTTTTTTCTTCTTTCTGCACATGTCCTATCTCTGTAGCCATAGTTAGAAATTAGCATTTAAAAAACCTTTGAAATTCCCTGAAAAAACCATAGGTTTCAGGAACGTTATAGTTAGGAATTAGCATTTAAAAAACCTTAGAAATTCAATGAAAAAAACATAGGTTTCAGGTGCGTTATAATTAGCTGGACTTTTCACTCTTACAAAACCATTGAAATACCCCCGTTATAGTTAGTTCAGCTAACTATAACTCGCGCGCCCGCAATGCACTGCTGATGACGTCACATATTACATCACTCATGACATGGTCAGTGACATCACTCATGACATCACTGATGACATCTCAAATGACATCACTGATGACATCATCCTTGTGATAGAGTGGCAGACCTCCTCTCCCCCTAATATAACCTTTGATACACACATTCAAAAATAGAAACTACAATTTTCAAAACAATGGACATACCAATATCTGAACCTCTGGTTTTTTCAGTGAGTATATATATACCATGACTTTAATTTTGTACCAACTTTGTAATATAATTGCAATTTGAAATTTTGTGTTTCCTTTCTAAAAATATGGATTAATTTGAAACACATTCTGAGGTAAATCAACCTTTACTTTAAAATAATTATCGTTGCATTTAAATGTCCAGTATGTCTTCACTGTTAAAAAGTACTCGCAGTGGCACTTTAAATAGACACTCTGGGCTCTGTGACTCTATGGTCCAGTCGAAGGCCAAGTGCCGAAACGCGTAGACCGTCTTTTTCGTGTGTGACACCTTGTTTCAACTTGAAAAGAATAAATATTACTTTGAGTGTCGTTCGTGGTGCTGTGATCCCTACCTGCGGAAACCGAGGGAGAAGTGAAAGGAATTATATATATAAATAAACATACATATATCTCAATTCGAGCCCGCAGTGGCCCACACAAATGCACCCTTGGCCCACCCAAATAAAAATTCCTGGAGCTGGGCCTGGAACAGACCAACACCTCAACCTCTCTGATGTTAATCCAAGGGCACAGGGCATCTCCCAGAGTGATCGAGGGTGCGATGATTCGGCTCTCATCTGATCTAAGCACGGAGGGCGATCAGTGACCCAACCTCAGCATTAGCGGCAATAGCAAACAGGGAACACTAGCCAGGAGTAGCTATAACACAGAATCCTCTGGGATCCACAAGATAAAGAGTCGAAACTGGTCAGAACGCCAACAGTGGAAAGGCAAAAACTTTAACAGCAATAAAACTTACACATGAGTAGAAACCAGTTTTCTACAATCCTTTAACAATGTTATCCTCGTTGCAATGCTTTAAAACAAAAGGGTGGATGGCACGGTGAACGCAAGGATAATCATGGATGAGTGATACCAATCCCTGAGCATCCTACCAGAGCCCCTGCTCGGTAGCCATCTTGCTTTCTCATCCCTACTTTTATGAGTGAAACTGTATTTCTGTGGAAATGTAATGATCATTCCAATTGAGGATGTTTTCTGTAATGGCAGTGCGCTACCACACCATGCTAATTCCACTTTACCTCACTCCACTCTGCACCACTCCACACCACTGCACTCTGCGCCACTTCATTCTATGCCTCTCTACTCCACTCTATTCTACTGCACCCCATGCCAATGTACTCTACTCTGTAACATTCCACTCTATGACAGTGCAGTGTGTGCCAATCCACTCTACCCTGCAACACTCCACTCTGAGCCACTTTACTCTACTCTGAAACAATCTACTCTACTCCACTGCACTCAGCGCCACTCCACTCAGTGTCTCTCCACTCTACTCTATTCCACTGCAATCTACGCTGCACCACTCCACTCTGTGCCACTCTACTCTGCATCACTCTACTCTAACCACTGCACTCTGTGCCAATGCACTCTACACCACTTTACTCAAAACCAATGCAATCTATGCCACTGCGCTTGTGGTAAATAAAATATCACGCTGTCATAATTTTTCAGATATCAATAAGATCATGCATAAAGCAAGAGGCTGAGTCTGTGGTATCAGATTCATAAAGGGCTTTATTCCAATAACTCGAGTCAAAGGGAGAATATCTCCATCACCAAAAAGGATCTGGACGGGGCTGAAAAGTATTCTCAATATTCTCAAAACATTATTCACAGAGTACAGTATATATACATTTCTCAATTGTACGTAAGCAAGAGAGCAAGAGAGAATGAGATAAGAGCATGTGGGCGTGTAAGTAGGCGTGAAGGTGGGCGTCCATGTGGGCGTCCACTTGATGATAAGGGGTAAATTGTCATGTGTGGGTGGATACCTGGAGATGATTTCGCAATGTCAGCAGAAATACTTGGCAGAGATGCGCGCGCAGCAGCATGACGTGTGATAGACGTGCAACTAGAGGGTGAAGGGGACTTGACATTTAGCTCTACATGTGGAGACAAAAGTCTGGGGTTATGTCAACCTAATCCCAAATCATATCTAATATCCTATGTTTAAAGAACTGTGTTATCCACAAGGGAAGGGCTCTCGGACAGAATCTATTCTATACTGACTGTGTGTGTGTGTACAAGCGTCTAAGTGTCTACACTGAATGCGAGGGGATGGGAATATTCCATGGTGACAGGGCTATGAATTACTTGCATGAGGGCAGAGAAACCGGGCCTTTTGCTTGGTAACTGGAGGAATGTTTACTTAAGCTACTAGGCAGGAATGCATCGGCTGAGGGGGAAGCAGATAATTCGAAGGTGAAATACAGCTCTTGGCAGAGAATAGGCTGATGTCAGGCTTCGTGGGCCGCGCAGAGAATGAGACAGAGTTCATGGTCACAGATGCGAGCTCAAGCTGAAGCTGTCAGAGGCAGAGAGCAGGGAAAGGCTTTGAGGACAGAATCGGGCCTACTTGCCTGAACTGTAAAAATGGAGTAACTTAGCCATAAAAAGTCGGTGGCCTTTCATACTTAGGAATCGAATATCCAGCCCATTCATGGCGGATCTGACAGAGGACATGTTAACGGTGGACGCACATGTGTTTGCGTCTTCGAAACTGGAACTGGAGGGAACATACATGTACTTGTAACATGCATATAGAACCGTTGGGGTCCAAGATAGGGGACATAACTGGTCAGGAGAATCCACATTTCCACATTCCCTCCTTGTCCCCTACTTGCCCTTCAAGAGATATCAATCTTCATCCATCCATTGATCTGTTCATATAGCATCATTTGTTCTTCTTTCTTCTTCCGTGATCTTGAATGAAAACCTTGATGTGGAATACACGATGTGGCACACAGACCACAAATCGCTGGTCCACATTGCAGGCATAGACAGCAACTGAATAGTATGAGAAGGCCAATACCTAGGAAGGATAGGACCCTCCATCCAAAGGTAGATAATACACTCCAAAACCAACCGGACCAAGTCCAGGTGCCTGGGTTCTGGTGTATCTGGCTTACAATCTTATGAAGGCGAGTTATGGCTTTATATACAGATGGCGAATTTTCTGGTATGAAAAATGCAATGGCTTGATCCGATGACCCTACAAGCTCCGCCCCTATCGGCCAGGATAACGTCAAGGACAAGACTATTTTGAAGCACAACAATCCGCATAGCAGACTGCTCTTCTGTTAAATTGCCTAAGGCGGAAATAGTTTCGTTCACTACTGCTTCAAGGGTTCTGGTTAATCTACGTATCAGCTTACTATTGGTAACTGTACCTATATAGGGAAAGAAACCTTTATTGAAATCTGTGTATTTTTCCCATGCTGTTTCAGTGTAATTGACAATTGGGAGATCTCTCTGCTGTCTATTGTGTACTAAATGAGTATTTCTATGAGAATCAGGAGGAGCTAGGAAAACAGGTGGTAGGAGGAATGCTATGTAACAGGTACCATCCCAATCTAGAGGTAGGCGTATATATGCGGTCTGGCCACATATAAAGTAGGAATGACGAGAAGCTCTAAATGTAGACTTGCCTTGATCACTGAATTTTATTACAGTGGTGCATTTACTATGGCCCATGTGTATGGAGCCATTCTTTCTTATACATAATTCCTCTTTTACTGGGAATACGGACATGGCGGGCAAGATTGGTGTAGTTTCAGATTCAACGTTCAGGATCATGAGGTTAAGTGTAAAATTACCTAATCCATATACTTCATTTCTTAGATCAGTTCCTGTTCTTTTGGGAAGTCCCTCCTTGTTAGGGTAGCAGACTTTAAGCAAAAACTAAATTCAGGTTTCCCCATACCCAGTTGTCTTGATAAACTGCGGAATTCGAATCTAGGGAATTAATCAAACTAAACCATGCTCCACAGGAGCCATTGTGTGTGAACGGATAGAGAATAAAGGGGCAAAACTCCCTTATAGTTCTGATAGGGGGGGAGTCTGCCACAGACCCAGCAGTCTGTAGCATTGCTAGTCTGATGTGAATGGTGCAGCATCTGAATAAAGGTATTGTTGCGTAAGGCAAGTCGATATGATAGCTCATAGGATGGCAGATCACTAAATGTGTGCTTTATGGTATCATTAGTGGAGGAGTGTAAAAGTGAGGCAATAGGAGGAAAAATAGCATGTAGTATTAAGCTGATACATATTATCGTGATGCTCTTAAGATATTGAAAAATTACAGTCACTATACATCTATTTGCTTCTTATCTAACTCTCTTATTTTTGCTTTATGTTATTGTCCAAGATCTTATGCGAGCCAGAATACATGTTCAACCGCTTCACCACCTAGTGGACTTAATTGATCAAACGGGTTCTGACTTTTTGAATCAAGGTTTAGCTTTGTGGAAACTTCTGGGCATTCTCCTCTAGAAAATGTTGTTCAAAATCCAAGTTCAAAGTTTTTTTTTCCTTTGTAAAAGAGTGGTGAAGGTGCACTTTGACTTTAACGGCCGTCCCCGTGGTCGTCCCCGTGGTCCAGAGCACTTCATCCAGGAGCGATGGAGTATTCTTTGACCTGGGTGTTGTCAGGCAAGGCGGCAGCAACCTGCGAACAACAAGAGAGTAGTGCAGACATCAAGGAAGCCAGGTAATCTGTCAGCATGTTACTGTCAACATAAGTAATCTTTTAGGCATTGTAGTGCCCACATATTTTGGTGGTCTACCAAAGACCACTTCATAGGGAGATAAGCCTGTTCTAGAATGAGCTACAATTCGCATGTAAAAGAGGGCAACCGGCAGGGCTACCATCCAGTCTATACCTTTGTCTGCGCAAATTTTTAATGTCTGATTATGTCTTTCTACAAGGCCTGCTGCTTCAGGATGTCGCACACAATGGAATTTCCAGGTATACCCTAACAGAAGGGACACCTGCTTCATTAGTACCAGGACATATTTGTAACCTCTACATCTGTTTATTTGGATATAATCCATTTGGAGCACTTCAAAAGGGTGGTCAGGTGGATGGAATCCACCTTGTTCCATCGGAATGCCTTTACCTGCATTGAATTGGCAACAGATCATACATGTTCTGACCTTTTGTTTCGCTGCTGCACGCAGGTGCTTGTTGAACCATATATTCTGTAAGCTATCTATCATTGCTTTCTCTCCTAAGTGTGCAGGACTATGTGCGGTATTTATAATCACTTGTACCATGGTATCAGGAAGAAACCATGTGGATTTGCCCTTTGTCATCCAACCTTGATCAGTCAGTACCCCTCCTTGTTCCGATCATTTCTTTAATTCGTCTACAGTAGCATGTGTCTGAATGTCTTGTACATCCCTGGAAGGATCCCTAACTGTCATGGCTTTGGACAGTGATAGTATCTGTGATTTTGTCATGTCTAGTGGGGTCTGAGCTGTCTGTTTAGCAGTTCGGTCTGCCAGATCATTGCCTTGGGAAATGGTATCTGTGGCTCTAGTATGTGCTTTACATTTTAGGATAGCTATGGCTGTTGGTAAATGTATTGCTTCCAGTAGGGCTTGAATAAGGGGGCCATGCTGTATCTTGGCCCCATGAGAGGTCAAGAAACCTCTTTCTCGCCAGAAAATCGGTGTAAATGTTTACTCTCAGGTGCTTAGCTCTTATGCACGCTTGTGTCAGGGCGATGAGCTCTGCTGCTTGTGCTGACAATATGTCTATTCTTTTAGTCTCTATTATTACAGTATCAGCAGTCACTGCATATGCTGCCACTAATTCTCCCGCCCCTGTCCTCATGCATGAGCCGTCAACATATAGTGTTAGGTCGGGGTCTGGGAGTGCAACATCTGTCAAGTCTTGTCTTGGTTTAGTCACGGTATGTATTACTTCAACACAGTTGTGTGGTGAAACGCTTTCTGTACTGGAGGGCAAAAGGGTAGCAGGATTCAGTATGTTGCATCGTCTGATCTCTATGTGTGGTTGAAATAACGTCAGCTCATAATCCGTCAGTCTAGCTACAGTCAGGTGTTGTGTTTGTGTCCGGTTCAAGAGAACCTCTACTGCGTGTGGTACTTGTACTGTCAGAGGGTGGCCCAGCACTATCGAGTCACTTTGTCTTATGGCTAAGGCCATTGCTGCAACTGATTTTTGGCACGCAGGCACAGCCTGTGCTACTGGGTCTAATGTACTAGAAAAATAAGCACAGGGCTCGTGTTTTCCTGCATGATCTTGTGTTAGGACAGATAGTGCTGTTCCATCCCGCTCTGTCACAAAAACATAAACGATTTGTTGTAATCAGGGTTTGCTAAAACTGGTGCTTGACATAAAGCTCTCTTTAATTCTTCAAATGCCACAGTGTGTTCTTGTGTCCAAGGGAGGACTTTAGTAGAAGCTGTATTAGGGGCTTGGACTAATTCCCCTGAAAGATCACAATAAAACATGAGAAAAAGGGGAAAACACCATACCTATTTCCTTGGCTTAATTTCTAAGGGGGCTAATTTCTAAGGGGCTTAATTTCTTAAGGGGCTAGCGGGAAGCGAACCTCCTCAGGGGCCACCCTGTGTCTTGACAATACTATTAATCCCTGTGTGTAGCTACTGGGCGTAAGCAAAATTATAGGAGATACACAGCGTATGTGAAACGGCGAGAAATCCTTCAAATTAATGTACAAACCTCATTGTGTTAGCTCATAAGCTAGCCAAATGACATCTCATATGCAAATGTCCCTATTACATGAACCTACACCAACCTGAAGTCAATATTAATGCTAGGAGGCCCTAATAGGAATGCTAAATTACCTAAATATTCGGAAAACCAAGTTTAAGAACAGTTGTTAATGTTGATAATTAATAATTTATCTGCTAAAGAAATCAGTCAATGTGCAATAATTTCCACCTATACAATAAATAGCCTAATTCAAAAACAAGTCAACTTTTGGGGCCACCACTCACAAGAATGAGCTTACTAAAGCAAACTTTAAAAAGGAAATCCTGTCAGATATTTTCTCATTACCCTAAATACCGGGCCTCATATGTCCCTCTGTGGTGGCAGTCCTTATTTAAAACAGGCCTTTCAAGAGTTAAAATGCGAATGCACAGATCATAATTGTTCCTTAATGTCCAATCTGGAAACATATGACCGAGGCTGCCTGTCTATAAGAGAAAGGCAGTTATGTGAAAAATATTTTAGTCTTGCATAGCCTTTTTCTTTTGTTTCATTCATCTCCAACACCAATTAGACATACACTGATAACGTGTTGTCTGCTATTTTGACAGCATGATAATGGTAATATCATGTCTGTGAAATTTAGTAATTGTGCCAAGCCATCAGTATACCGGGCACAGAAAGCATGGATAATTACACTAACATATATAAATGAGCAGCGATGCGCAATTACAGTACCTACAGCTCAGATGCGAACATTCTGGCCTGCTTAATTTGTCAGGCTTATAATCAATAACTTATTTACCTGCCCTATACAACCCCATCTGGCAGTGGGTCATCCCAATGATGACCGCGTCAAGTCTGACACACAGGATCAGCAACAATAATCAAAAAATGACGAACACACGAACCTGTCTCTTTTTTTTTTTTTTTTTTTTTTTTTTTTTTATAAAAATGTGCTATGCTTCTTTGTACACAATGTACCCTCATGTCCTAGTCGAAGATGCATCTCACATCTTTCCTCACAGACCCGTAACCACTGGATCATTTATCCAATGCAACTGGTGGCAGCTTGTGGCCACAATTCAAAAATGTCTGAATTTGAAAATCGTTTTTATATAGGCACATAGCCCTTAAAATTCCAAGCAAGAGCAACATTTTACTTTCTGACCAGAAGCAATATAACAATTGCTAAAAAATAAAACAAATCTTCTCCATAGACATTTCCTCGGGGCACTTGTTTTGCACAGAATAGAACAAGGGAATCTTTCTCGACTTACATTTCTCAGCTGCCCTGTCTTATCAGAGAAGTTAAAAATAGCCCCTCAGCGCGGCCTGAGCCTGGGCTGCCAGCCATCTTTTTTTTTTGTTTTTCCTACTCCTGGCCCCAAGGCTCTCCAGCTGCAGGCATTACACAGATGCGATGTCAGAGAAGCCTTCTAAGCAGTGCCCTGTTCTGCTCCTCTCATCGGCCCCCACCTACACTGGCTACAAGGTCAGAATCTGTCTCCGATTTCTGTATCACATTCTGCTCTACACGGCCCCCACCTTCTCCTCACTCTGAAGCTGTCAAAGACAAAAAGACTACTCAATTCCATAAAAACTGCAATAATTCGCTCAATTGAAAAATTATTTTTACATACAATTTGCACTCAGGGGGTCATAATCTTACCGACTTGACCCAGCACATTGGCTCACTGGACCATCAAGAACACAAACCTGTATTCATGAAAAATTTGCAAATTCGAAATACCCACAATTCTTTTTCCAAGCTAAACTTGTCACTAATTATTTTTCGTTAACACTTTGTACATTAGGGGTGTCATCAAATCACAGGAGTTGCTCCTTCTCTAGCTGCACCCCTCTCAATTTCCTATTGACAATGTAGTCAAATGTTGGACCATGTAAACACCAGCTATGCGCTGTTCATTTGGTGGGGGGCTCAAGAACCTTTGGGCTACTATGTAATTAATATATGTATTATAACTGGTCTTTTTACTGGGGCCACTCTTGCTAGGTCCTCTGAAAGGACGGGATAAATACCAGCAACGTCAGTATTTCTTTTTCTGTCAGCCTGCGCTCATTTTACCAGCTCAAATTCCTCCTGTAACATCTCATCCTTGGCTTTTCCAGACTCCAGTCCACTCCTCTCTGCTTCGTGAAACACTTACTCTGACCTTCTATGTGACGCCTTGCGCCAAAAACTCAATGGCATCCTTCCAAGCTGGTCTACATTTTCTCTTTCATAAGAGTGTTTCGTTGTCCATCTACTTGTTCTGCTTTTACTCAGATACCTTCCTCAACTAACACGTTTTCTCGGGCTTTGTCTGAATCCTCCATACTTTTCTCTTCTTTTCTGAGCGCTTACTCTGTGCGTCTATGCTATTCTTTACGCCATAATTCAACAGCGTCTTTCTGTGACTGTCTAGCTTTCCTCTTCCACAACTCTTCTTCGACTTTCATGATACATTCGGCATCCCAGGTCCCAGCTACGGGCCATCTCTGACTTTCTGGTAACTCTTTGGTGTAGTCCACCCATAGATCAAGGAATAATATGGCGTCTAAGCCATGCTTGTGAAAAATAAAATGTCCTGTAGTGTCCCTAGGAGGAATAGGAACTGCTTCTTCAAGCACCCCTTTTCTGGTAGTAATCTGTCTTAACTTCGAGAAGAGCGGCATATTGACAACTGATCTGATACTTACTCTTGAACTCACTTAATACGAAAAAAACACAATAATGAACAGTGAACAATGAACAATCATTCATACCACAATATTTGAACACTTTAAACATTAAACATTTAAACATTTTAACAACGACCGACAATGATGACAGTCTGCCTAACTAATCACCACGCTGAATTCTTGACAATAACTGAATACTTCGGAATACTTGATATACTGCTAAACAGTACATATACACTGCTAAACAGTGCAGACCGGATTTGTGTACCCAAATCCGTCTTGACCGGCACAACCTATGTGCGCGTCAACACGCCTCCCCGGCGATGGTACTCACCGAGTAGCTCCTTGAAACGGAAGGCCTCAGAGAATGGACTGGACTCGACGACTGCGGACATCGGACCCTCTGGACATCGGGACTTTGAAAACCTGGTTGGCCTCTGTATACCTCGGACGCAGCTCTCTCGCAGGTGGGCTCTGGGTAGACAATCTGCGTTCCTCACCGCCTCGTATGGATGCCTGGTCACAGTCTGTCCCCTTCGGTGGCCTGAGGGAGTTGGCGGGAAAACCCGCGACGTGCACGCTTGAAGTCCATCACGGCTATGGAAGGGGGCAAAACAGGACCTTCATCTCCGGCGTGTGGGGAAAGAGATTAAACTGTTCGGGCGCCATTCTGTGGTAAATAAAATATCACGCTGCCATAATTTTTCAGATATCAATAAGATCATGCATAAAGCAAGAGGCTGAGTCTGTGGTATCAGATTCATAAAGGGCTTTATTCCAATAACTCGAGTCAAAGGGAGAATATCTCCATCACCAAAAAGGATCTGGACGGGGCTGAAAAGTATTCTCAATATTCTCAAAACATTATTCACAGAGTACAGTATATATACATTTCTCAATTGTACGTAAGCAAGAGAGCAAGAGAGAATGAGATAAGAGCATGTGGGCGTGTAAGTAGGCGTGAAGGTGGGCGTCCATGTGGGCGTCCACTTGATGATAAGGGGTAAATTGTCATGTGTGGGTGGATACCTGGAGATGATTTCGCAATGTCAGCAGAAATACTTGGCAGAGATGCGCGCGCAGCAGCATGACGTGTGATAGACGTGCAACTAGAGGGTGAAGGGGACTTGACATTTAGCTCTACATGTGGAGACAAAAGTCTGGGGTTATGTCAACCTAATCCCAAATCATATCTAATATCCTATGTTTAAAGAACTGTGTTATCCACAAGGGAAGGGCTCTCGGACAGAATCTATTCTATACTGACTGTGTGTGTGTGTACAAGCGTCTAAGTGTCTACACTGAATGCGAGGGGATGGGAATATTCCATGGTGACAGGGCTATGAATTACTTGCATGAGGGCAGAGAAACCGGGCCTTTTGCTTGGTAACTGGAGGAATGTTTACTTAAGCTACTAGGCAGGAATGCATCGGCTGAGGGGGAAGCAGATAATTCGAAGGTGAAATACAGCTCTTGGCAGAGAATAGGCTGATGTCAGGCTTCGTGGGCCGCGCAGAGAATGAGACAGAGTTCATGGTCACAGATGCGAGCTCAAGCTGAAGCTGTCAGAGGCAGAGAGCAGGGAAAGGCTTTGAGGACAGAATCGGGCCTACTTGCCTGAACTGTAAAAATGGAGTAACTTAGCCATAAAAAGTCGGTGGCCTTTCATACTTAGGAATCGAATATCCAGCCCATTCATGGCGGATCTGACAGAGGACATGTTAACGGTGGACGCACATGTGTTTGCGTCTTCGAAACTGGAACTGGAGGGAACATACATGTACTTGTAACATGCATATAGAACCGTTGGGGTCCAAGATAGGGGACATAACTGGTCAGGAGAATCCACATTTCCACACGCTCTACACCAATTTACTCTGCACAACTGCACTCTATACCACTATCCTCTTCTCTGCAAAACTCTACTCCACTGCCCTCGACACTATTATACTCTACATCACTGCACTCCATGCCACTGTATTCTGCTCTGCACCATTGCACTCTACTTTGCACCACTGTACTCTACATCAATGCACTCTACATCACTCCACTATACACTACTGAACTCTACGACAGTCTACTCTGCAACACTGCACCCTCTACCACTGAACTCTATGCCACTCCACTCTATGCGACTGCATTCTATACCACTGCACCACTATGCCACATTACTCTACATCACTCCACTCTATGCTACCTCATTCTACCCTGCAACACTCCACTCTGCACCACTCCATTCTATGCCACTTCTACTCTGCAACCATGCACTCGCCGCCACTCTACTCTACACCAATGCAATCTAGGCCAATGCGCTCTACTCTACGCCACTCTAATGTACTCTATGCTAATGCACTGTATGTCACTACACTCAATGCCACTCTGCCCTACGCCAATCCACTCTAAGTCAGTATAATCTACTCTGCACTACTGAATTCTACAACACTGCACTATATGGGGGTTTGGAAAACATGGCGGCCAGCTAGTGTGACTGGTCGGGAGTGCCGGCTCAGTGGCGTGATGACCGTGTGTTTTGATCTTTGAACTAGCGTCCATTGTGTATTTTCTATCAGAGAGGAAGCACGGAGTACAAATATTTTCATGTTTCGTGTTTTAACCGTTGCGTCCGCTGAATTCAGCGTTACCGTGTAAGACTTCTTTCTGGCATTTTGGGCGGTAGTGTATGGCGAATGTTACGGAGCAAGAGCAGGAGGAAACCTTACCTCAGAAGCCGGCGGATCCGGAGGTGGGGCTTTCAGAGAAACCAACGGAGGAGTCCATTCCAGCAGTGGCAGCAGCAGTAGGAGGAACGACAGGCTCTGGGCGCTGGAGTCGTGCCATCATTGAGCGAGTTAGAGGGAGGCGGGCGGCGTCCAGAGTTCAGTTCAGTGCGGGTGGGGCTGTGGGAAGGGGGACTACTAGTAAGCGAGATCCTAAGTTTTTCCTATCATCCCTACCCCATTCTGATACGCAGGTTTTGGGAGCTGCTTCTAATGTTTCTAATGTTTCTAATGTTTCTACTAACATTTTAGAGGGAAAGGAAAAGGAAAAGGAAAAGGAGGGAGGTACTTGCCCAAAAGTTAGAACGAAAATATCTCACAAGATTAACAAAGGTTATGAGCTTAGAAGTATAAGCAAGGTAGAGGGGAGGGAAAGTGAGGTTCTACAATTGGGTAGTAAAACCCGTAGCCATTCAAAAAAATATATTAGGCAATCACACAAGGCAGGGCTAATAAATAAGAAAATCAATTCCAACCCCTCTTTAAACGCTTATTTTAAGCCGGTTCCTAGGGTACTTATACTTTCAAAAGATAGAAGCTCAACAGATACAGTTTATGTTAAAACAGCCGAAAACGAATTAGATCCAGCGGATTCTAAAGCTATCTCGGGCGGTTGGCTTGATTATCTGAGTCCTAATAGATATAAGTCTTTAGAAGTCGAGATGGAAGCAGAAAATCTAGAGGCTCCTAAATTGGATGGAGAAATTGACGCTTTACTGGATAATCCGTGTCAGGCTATTCCCTCCGGTATAGTAGAGACCCCGAATTTAAATTTAAATACAGGTTCACAATGTAATGATATGGTGGTTGAAGCTACGGAGGGGGAGCCGCACCCAGATACAGTTGTTATTACTTTGTTAAAAAAGCTTGACTTGGATATGCATAGGGGGTTTGAGGAGTCTAAGGTAAAACAGGACGGTATTAGGGAGGCAGTGGGTCTACTGGAAGCTAGATTTGATGAGTTAAATGTGCGTACGACTTCTCTTGAGGAGGAGGTTAAGGTGATACATGGCAAGCTTGATGAAAATTGTAAAGAGTTAGAGCAGGTTAAGTCTAGAGAAAAGGCCTATGAGGATCGCTTGGAAAGATTGGAAAATTTACAGCGAAGGAACAATTTAAAAATTTTGAGGCTTCCAGAGGGGAAGGAAGGGCCAGATCTAAAGGGCTTTATTGAACAGAGGTGCGCCGGCTTAGTCAGGCGAGCGCGCTTATGGATCGGCGCCTGGAGGACTCCGAGAGTCGGGCCCGGAGAAACAACATCCGCATCGAATACCCGAGGGACGGGAGGAAGCGGCGGCGGACCTATTTGTGGAGGACCTGATCGCTACCCATCTCCAGCCACGGGGGCTGAGTAAATTCTTCGCGGTGGAGCGGGCCCACAGGGTTCCCGGGGGAAGGCCGAAGGTCGGAGCCCCTCCGCGGCCCCCTCATTGCCCGGATTTTCAACTTTCGGGACAGAGACGCTATCCTGCAAGCCTCCAGACTGTTGGGGCCGGTTAAGCTTGACAACATGGAGGTGAACTTTTATCCGGATTTCACCCCAGCGGTCCAGAAGCAGAGACTGAGCTTCCAAGGCGTCAAGCGCCGTCTTCGGGACTTGAACCTTAAATACGCAATGCTCTTCCCTGCCAAGCTGCGAGTGGAGGTAGAGGGTCGCACGCACTTTTTTGATCGTCCCGAAGCGGCCGGAGACTGGCTGGACACTCTGTCTGGGGAGCGTGATCTGGGGGGCGGGGGGGGTGGCGGCGGGGGGAGACGGCACACTGGATCGGGACTGAGGGGGTGATGTTGGGCTTCACTCTGGACACAATGTTGCCACTCTCGATTAAGCATCTGTCTGTATAATTTCCCCTCCTATGGAGGTTGTGTGGGGTCTCTTGGGGGTTCTCCCTCCTCCTCTAGGGGGCTTAGCTAGTTTTTATTATATATATGGGGCGACAGGCACACTGCACGTTGGGGGGGCTGTTCGGGCTCATGCAGGGGTGCAGGGAGGGGGGAGTTTTGTTGGGGTGGGTGGGTAGGGATGGGGGGGTGTTGTTCGTTTTCACCACAAGGCAAAAGTATCATTGTGCTAGCTCTATAGTGCTCTCGGGGGGACGGATGGTGGCTCTTGTCTATGATGGGGGGTAGGGAACTAACTCTGTTGTCCTGGAACGTGAATGGACTGGGGGACAGGATTAAACGTGGGGTGGTCCTGCAGTTCTTTAAGCGAATCTCGCCCGATGTAGTTTTTCTGCAGGAGACACACCTCATTGGCAACTCCTTCTGCGCCATGAATCGGCGTGGCTATCGCCTAGTGGCCCATTCGGGCTTTACGTCTGGCTCAAGGGGTGTGGGCATCATGGTTAAGAACTCGCTTCTGCTGGAGATTGATGAGGTGCTCCATGACGACAGGGGACGTTACGCGGTCTTGGTGGGAAGGATGGAGGGCAAAGTGGTGGTTTTTGTGTCAGTATACGTCGCACCGGGGCTGCAGTCGACTACCTTTGCGGACCTGGGGCGCCTCCTCCTTGGCCTTCCGGGGGGGATTCTGGTGGTGGGGGGGGATTTCAATGCGGTGGTTTCCGGGACTGTGGATCGTCACCCCCCTAGGGACCTCCCCCGGGCCCAAGCGTGGCTCTCTGGTCTATTGGACACTCTGGGATTGGTGGATTGCTGGCGTTTAAAACATCCCACGCAGTTACAGTATACCTTCCATTCGGGGGCCCATGGTAGTCTCTCACGACTAGATTATGTCCTGGTCCCGGCGGCCCATGTTGGGAGGGTGGGAGAGGTGCGCCATTTGGCACGGGGTATCTCGGACCATTCCCCGCTCCTGTTACACCTGGACCTTTTTCCGAGGGGTGAGGGTAGGGTGGTCCCGATCAATCCCTGGTACTTGCGCGACCCCACTATTCGTGCTGAATTGATTAAATCCCTCCAGCGCTACTTTGACGAGAATGTGGGGTCCGTGCCTTCGGCTGTCTCACTGTGGGAGGCATTCAAGACAGTACTACGAGGAGAGGCCCTGTCCCTCATTTCCCACACCCGGAGGCGCGAGCGGGAGGAGGTGACCCGGGTGGAAGCTGAGATAGCCGAGTTGGAGGGTAATCTAGAAAGTGGGGTGACGGATGCCGTATTGCATGTCCTCCAACTCAAGCAAGCGGCCTATAGGGCCCTCGTCAAGGAGGCAGCCAGGGGCCTCAGTAGAGAGCAACAGGGGAGATTGTATGATGTGGGTGATAAGGCTGGTAAATTGATTGCGTGGCTGGACAAAAAGGAGAGAGCGAGTCGTGTAGTCCCGCTGATTGAGAAAACAGACGGTGTGTGTGTTACTGAGCTGGAAGAAATGGTCTCCTGCTTCGCGGACTATTTCCGTGGGGTGTATTCCCCGGTGTCTTCCTGCTCTGAAGAGGATTCCCGTACCCTGCTCAGGGATATCGCGCTGCCTTCCCTTTCGGAGGAGGACAGAGTGTCGTTGGACGCCGCTCCAACCTCCGACGAAATCGCCCTCGCCATACGTTCGGTCGCTTCCGGCAAGGCCATGGGTCCTAATGGTCTCCCCATCGAGTTGTACAAATTGAGACCGGATACGCTGGCACCACATCTCCGATCGATGTTTCTGGAGGCCCATTCGGTGGGCTCCCTCCCGCTGGACCAGCGTCTGGCTACAATCGTGGTGATCCACAAGGAGGGGAGACCTCGGGACCGGGTTACATCCTATCGGCCCATTTCGCTACTGAACGCGGAGCCTAAAATTCTCGCCAAGGTCCTGGCCAATCGGCTGGTCGGCGTGGTGGGCGAACTGGTTCACCAGGATCAGTCCGGCTTTATTCCCCATCGTAACACAGCTCTTAACTTGCGGCGTTTGCATGGGGTGCTTGCACGTGTTCAGTACATACGAGAGCCGGCCATTTTGGCATCCCTGGACGCCACCATGGCGTTTGATACGCTTGAATGGCCATACATCTGGGCGATGCTTGCGAAGTTTGGCTTTGGCGCAGGGTTCATCAGTTGGGTCAAATTGCTGTATTCGGGCCCATTGGCGCAGGTGGTGGTGAACGGTAGAGTATCGGCTCCGTTCGAGCTGGGCCGGGGCACGCGGCAGGGCTGCCCCTTATCGCCGCTCCTTTTTGCGCTTGCCTTGGAGCCCCTGGCAGAGTGGCTGCGGTGGGAGCCTTCCATCCGTGGTCTCCGTTGGACCCCCGAGCATGAGGACCGCGTATCCCTATACGCTGATGACATCCTCTTGTACCTAGCTTCCCCACGTAACTCACTTATAGTACTGGTTGATGTTTTGCATTCATTTGGTCGTAACTCCGGCCTAGTCATCAACTGGGCTAAATCGTGCGTGTATGTTCTCTCTGGGGAGGCGCCCATTCTCCCGCGGGGCTGTCCGATCCAGATCGCCCTGCAGGGATTCCGGTACCTGGGTGTCTTCATTACTCTGGACCCGGAGGCCCGGTATGATCGGAACTTGCTTCCCCCCCTCCAGCGCCTGAAGGAAGATGTCACGCGCTGGCGGCGCTTGCCGCTCTCGCCGCTCGGCCGGGCGGCATTGTTTAAGATGATGTCTCTGCCGCGCTTCCTCTACGCTTTGCAGAATACTATGGACCCCGTCCCAGCGCGCTATTTCCGTGAGGTGGAGAGTTTGCAGCACCGCCTGTTCTGGGACGGGAGGCCGCGTATCGCCCTGGCGAAGCTGACGCTCCCATGGTATGACGGCGGGATTGCCCTCCCGGATATCAAACGATACTATTGGGCCTCCCAGCTGGCTGCGATTAATCACGGCCTGTATGGGCCCGCTTTAAACCCGGCATTCGAAATGGATAAGATGCTACTCCCGGGTGGGGACTATAATCGAGCGCTCTACTCCAGCACGCCCGACGCACGGCTGACCGGCCCCACGCGTGTCATGGTGCGAGTGTGGCACGCGGCTAATGTGGCGATGGGGTGGAAGGATCGTCTGACCCGGGCGTCACCACTATACGCGTCCGAGCAGTTGGGCTCCCTGTGGACCTCGAAGGGCTTCGAGAAGTGGGACATGATAGGCATTAGCAAGGTGGGGGATCTCTGGACGAGGGGAGGATTTAAAACGTTCGAGATGCTGCAGACGGAATTCCACTTACATGGCAGGGAGTACTTTCGGTATTTGCAGATCCGTCATGCACTGGGCTCCGTCTTCCCGGACGTTGCATCCATCCCGGAGTGTTCCCCCCTTGAGGATAGAGTGCTGGATGGACACGTTCCGGACAGCACGATCTCACTGATCTACAAAAAACTGATCAATGACCGCACAGGATTGCTGACTGCCCTTCGTGAGGCTTAGGTTGCCGATGGACTGGAGCTGGACGACGAGGACTGGACCCTTGCGGTGGCCTCCCCGAAAGAGGTGGCCATACCGGCCCGCCTTCGCTTCGTCCAGCTCAAGATACTCCACAGAGTCTACATGACGGGGCCGAGGCTTCTGCGTATGGGCTATGCTGTGGACGGGTTGTGTAAGCGTGGGTGTGGCGCTTTGGGGACCTTTCTGCATATATTGTGGGAATGCCCGGAGGTGGAGCGATTCTGGCGTGGTGTGCATGAGGTCCTGCGTGTGGTTACGCATGTGGTGCTGCTACCCGAAGCGAGGAGATGCCTGTTGAATGTGTGGGAACCTACCGACTGCTCGGCGCCACAGACGTGGTGGGTGACTCTGGGATACATGGTGGCCAAGCGTGATATTGCTCAACTGTGGGGATCTCAGAGGTCCCCGACTGTCTCGGCCTGGAAGGAACATATGGATTGGTGCATGTTTCGGGAAAAGGTGGTGTATGTTGCGAGAGGTAAGCCTGGGACATGGGTGAAAGTCTGGGGCCCCTGGAACGCCTACCGCGGGGGAATCTGTACTCCACCGTTATTGCCCGATCCGTCGCCCGCCCCATCCCCGTAGCCGACCCATCTTCCCTGTTCCGGGCATTGAGTTTTACCCAGCCCTAATCCTGATCTCTTCCCCTTCTTGATACTCCTATGGATTGGTAGGGTCCCCCTCTCAGGGGAGCACATGCTGCTATTTCTGATTGTAGATTGCCTTGTGGTTTTTTTTTTTTCTGGTTGTTATTTCAGTTTAAAATGAAACCGTACAGTGGGGTCCGGATGGTGTGGCTATCAACGCTGCTAACTCCTGTGCATCTTCCTTACCGCAACGCGCGCTCTACATGTGTATCGTATGCTCCTTTTGTTTACTAACGGCCGGCCGGAAGGTTGTAGGCCCATCTTTGTATATTTTTTGAGTTTTGTAATAAACGGTTTAAAAAAAAAAATTAAAAAAAATAAAAAAAAATAAAGGGCTTTATTGCTCATTTATTAAAGACAGAGTTACAGCTGGAGGAAACTGAGGATGAGATTGCACAAGATATTCAAAGGGTGCATCGTGACCCCTTCAAATTGAATCCAAATCGTTCGAAGCCCAGGAAGATTCTGATAAATTTTTTAACTTATGGGTTAAAAGAGAAAATACTTACAGCAGCATTGAAGAAGGGTCGTTTAACGGTTGGAGAGGCAAGAGTTGAGGTCAGGTCAGACCTTTCTATAGTAACAGCAAATAAACAGTGGGAGCTGGGTAAGAGAATTGAACCTCTAAGGAAGCTAGGTGCTACGGTCCAGTTGAAATTTCCGGCATTCTTAAAAGTTATGTGGAACAATAAGATGCATACTTTTACGGCAGTAGAGGATGTAGATAGTTTTTTGGAGTATTGCCAGGCTGGGGGCCTATAACACAATGACATAACGTCTTTTTCAGGTTATGGATGCTAATAAAAGTATGGTGATAGTTTCACGTTCACTAGAACCGGCACTCGATAGGCCCAGGTTTGGGCCTTAGGTCAATGGATGGGTTTTCCCGGGAGGGGGGTTTTGGGGTTCGGGGAAGGGAATGGGGGGGGGGGGGTTAGGGTTGGGGAAAAAAGTTCTAAAAATGTTCTCATAGGTCACGGTTATGGGAATGGATATGGCTTCAGTTGGGTGTTAGGTAGTGATAAACAGTGGAAACGATGTTGGAGGACAGGATAGGTGTAGTGAGCTGGATGTCATGGAATGTTAATGGGTTAAGGGGTAAAGACAGGAGAGATAGGATCATGAGATATTTGAAAGATGCTCCAGCTAATATTATGATTCTTCAAGAGTCTCATCTAACGGAAGAAGAAAGCAAGAAATTTATTGGCTCACTTCGGTGGCTAGAACATGTTTTTTATACACCACAGACACTAGTTACAAAAGGAATTGTTTTATTGGTTAGAAAGGGACTGGATTGTCAGATTGAGGGTAAAAAGGCAGATATTAGAGGTAGGTGGCTAATAGTAAATATTAAGATTGCTGGCCTTATATATAATGTTATTGGTTACTATGGGCCAAATCAAGATGATGTTGGTCCACTGGATTAATTAGCTAAGGAGATGATGGGCCTTTCGGGATATATAATTTTCGCTGGAGATTTTAATACAGTATTGGACCCCAGGTTAGACCGCTCGATGAGTAGTAGGGCTCAGGTGAATAATAAAATGGCATGCAGAGTAAGAGGCCTGATGGAGCAATTTGGATTATGTGATGTATGGCGACAGAGGGCGGGCCAGAATGTTGGGTATACTTTTTATAATAAAAAATATCAACATAAATCCAGAATCGATTATTTTTTAATCGATTCAAGATTACTTGGCAAGGTAAAAAATAGTATGCATGTTGGGGTACATTTGTCGGATCATTCGGCGGTTATTTTAGAATTTGTGCTTGGGAAGCGTGATTTGGATTCAGTCTGGAGGTTGGACCGCACAGTTTTATATGATCAAGAAGTAATGCAATCCCTCCAGCAAGAACTTGAAATTTTTGTTGAACAAAATCTGGGTACAGCCAAAATAGATATTGTGTGGGAGACAACTAAGGCTTATTTGCGAGGCAGATTAGGTGCTATTGCAGCCAGCAGAAGAAGGAAGTATTTTTTTGAAGTAGAAGGATTGGAATTAGCAATTAGGCATTGTAAATAGGGAGAGAGCGCAGAAGGAAGAGGTTATTCAAAAGCTGGTGGAGTTGAAAGGAAAACTATCCTCGGTAGTTAATAATCGAGTAAAAGAAAAATGGGAGGCCAGCAGATTAGCGCATTTTGAATGTGGGGAGGCTACAAGCAAACTACTTGCTTGGAAGGCTAGGAAAGACCGGATTAGGAATACGATCAAAGAAGTGAAAACAAGCGAACTAGGTGATTTAGCTACAGAGACTTAAAGATATTGTGGAAGCTTTTTTTAGATATTTTACAGCGGTATATAGGGAGGATTTGGTCCCGGATACGAAGCAGATAGAGGACTGGCTGAAAGTTCTAAATCCTCTGACTGAGGATTTGCAACATTTTTTAGATCAAGATATTTCTCCAGGGGAATTAGATGAGGCCATTAAACAAGCTAAAACAGGAAAGGCCCCTGGCCCAGATGGCCTCCCAGTGGAGGTATATAAAACTTTATCCGGGAGTCTTTTGCCGCTATTGTTTAAGTTATTTAATGGAGTTTTTCATGGTAATATAGCGCTCCCTGCCTCTTGGAATCAGGCTAATATAGTTGTCATTCCTAAAACGGGGAAATCACCAAGATGTATGGAATCATATAGGCCTATTTCATTGCTAAACAGTGATTATAAACTTTATGCAAAGATCTTGGCAGATAGGCTTGCTAAGGTGATCCCCGGTATAGTTCACGAAGATCAGAAAGGGTTTATTAAGAATAGATACCTTAAAGAATTAACATTCTCTTTGATAGCGAGTATTGATGTTGCCACTGATCAGAAGCTCCCCTTGGCGATTATTGCCCTTGATGCAGCTAAAGCTTTTGATCGCGTCAACTGGACTTTTTTGAAGGCCTTAATTATGCATCTACGTCTGGGGAGAAACTTTGGCCAATCTTTGGTCTCTCTTTATCAGTCACCTACTTCAAGGGTTTTAGTTAATGGAGTTTTAACCAAACCTATTAAGGTCATGAGGGGCACGAGGCAGGGTTGTCCCCTTTCCCCTCTGTTATTCGATCTTTATATTTAACCGTTGGCTTGCAAAATTAGAGGGACAGACAGCATTCCTCCTTTTATATGTCAGCAATGGTCTAAGAAGATCGGTCTCTATGCTGATGACATAGTCATTTTTACATCAGATTTGAACCAATCACTAGCAAGGATAGAAACAATTACAAATAATTTTGGTGCAGTTTCAGGATATTGTCTGAATACGGACAAAACGGAAATTATGATGTGGAATTTGGCAACGGGCGCTATAACCCCCAAAAGGCAGATCAGATATTTAGGGGTCCAAATAACTCAAGATATTTGACAAATTGCCACAACAAACCTCCTTAAAATAGGGAAGGATATTTCTAGCTTGATGAAAGGTTGGAAACATCTTCCACTAACTATTTTTGGTCGAGTTAATTTGATCAAGATGATGGTCCTGCCGAAGTTAACTTCTTTATTTGATTCTATCCCTTTAATGTTTGAAAAAAAGGGGTTGGCAAAACTGCAAAGCGAAATTGCTTCATTTATATGGTCCTCCAAGGGATCTAGGCTTTCATGGAAGAAGATTAGGAGGAAGTATATAAAGGGGGGTCTGGCAGCCCCGGACTTTCAGATCTATTCTTGGGCCTTTCTGCTCAAGAATTGCAGAATGCTTTTGGGAAACCCAGGGAGCTCAGTTAATGGGGAACTATTCTCTGCTTTGTTGAATATCGAGGGGGTTAAGCAGTTTGGTTTTATGTACACATTTTCGGATCCAAAATACTTAAAAAAAGTAAGATTGAAGACTTTGAGAGATTTGGCCATGGTTTGGTATTGGGTAAGAAGAACTATAAATATCCCTTATTTCAGTGCGGGCGCACCAATTTGGGAAACTCCGGGCGCTCCAAGCTGGATGGCTGATGCACTGGCAAGGACTTTAAAAACAGAAGGACCCCAAAAGTGGGGTGATATGTTTGTTGAAGGTATTTTATTACCATGGTCTGAATGTGAGCTGGTTTGGGGCACCAAGTTTTCGAAATTTAAATATCTTCAGATACAAAGCTGGGCCACAGGGAAAGGTCATCTTATTGGACGTCATAATGACTTTGAGGAAAAATTGGCACTGGATGTTTCTTTCAAAAAGGAGGTCGCGATGTGGTACTGGGCTATCGTCGAGCTGGAAGATGGCCCCTTTTTGCTGCCGGAGTCCCTTTGGAGAGAGTGCTTGCCGAGGATCGCGACAGAAGAACAATGGCAAGTAACTATGTTGATTCTATATAAGTTGGTAAAACCTGCAAATTTAAGAAGGAATCATCTGTTCACTCTCCACAGGGCATATTGGACTCCAAAGAGGTTGGCCAAATTTAAAAATGGTGGTGAAGTGAGATGCCCTAAATGCAACAGTCCAAATGAGGACGATATTCATATGTTTGTTACGTGTCCGGCAATCAAGATATTTTGGGATTCTGTAAGTAACTGCTTATCAACAATTTTAAAGCAAAGAATAAAGGTAAGCCCTGAAACTATCATTACTGGCAGATTGGATCTACAATCCAAGAGTTTGGATGATAAAACGAAGTTGGTGTTTTATGCTATTCTGCTGGCCCGCAGGGATATTTGTAAACTGTGGGTTTCCCCTGACTCCCCGACAGACTTAACCTGGATCAAAGCTATGAGATCTATTGGAAAACTAGATATGGCTGTTCCTCAGAAAGAAAAGAAGTTTAGATTTTGGTCTTTATTTTTTGAACACTATGGGTGAAGGGCGGGGACATATATAGTAGTTTAAATTTAAATTTAAATTATCGGTAAAGTCCGGTCCTATGATTAAGTTGCTTTTAATCTCTTGGCGGATCTCCTTGTTTTGGAATAGTCGGAGTTAAGTTCTTGCAATTTTCCTCCCTTAGGCTTTTTAACCCCTTCAGTGCCCATGACGAGCTGGACTCGTCATGGGCTGCGGTGGCGCTGTGCCCATGACGAGTCCAGCTCGTCATGAACTCCGCCCGCTAATGGAAGGCACGGCACTGGGCGGGGAAAGGGGCGGGCATGCAAGGGGTTAAACGAGAAGGATCCTTCCATTATATGAGAGAATTAACACCCTAGGGCGTTACCAAGAGAGAAAGGGTGGAAAGTGACACATGACAAAAAAAAAAAAAAGAAAAACACTGCACTATATGGCACTCTACTCTGTTCCTCTGCACTCTGTACTACTTCACTGTACTCTGAAGCAATCTACTCTATGCCACTGTACTCTATGCCACTCAATTTCACTCTGCGACATTCCACTCTATGCCACTCCACTCTATTCCACTGCATTGTACCCTGCGCCACTCCACTCCGCACAACTATACTCTACGCTACTGTGCTCTATACCACTCTGTTCTATGCTGCTGTACTCTATGCCACTGCACTCTCTGCCACTGCACTCTACAACAATGCACTCAACACCACTTTACTCAAAACCAATACACTCTATGCCACTGCACTCTATGCCAATCTACTCTGCACTGTATGCCACTATACTCTACAACACGGTACTCTATGCCACCTTTACTTTATGTCACTGCACTCTGTGCCATTGCATTTTATGACACTGTATTCTATGCCTCCCTATTCTACTCTGCACTACTGCACTCTACGCCTCTGCCATCTATGGCACTTTACTCTGCGCCACGCTACTCTACGCCACTCTACTCAACACCACTGCACTCTACGATACTTTACTAGACTGCACTCTGCCACTGAACTATACATCACTGTACTCTGCACCACTGCATTCTATGCCACTGCACTCTATTCTGCACCACTCTACTCTATGTAACTGTACTGCACTCTGCGCAACTGCACTTTATGTCCCTGCACTCTGTGCCACTGAACTGTATGCTGTGCCACTCTATGCCACTCTACTCTGCTCTGCACCACTCCACTCTATTCTAAAGCAGTGCACTTTATGGCAGTGCACACTACACCATTGTATTCACAACTAATGCACTCTACACCACTGCACTCTATGCCAACTACTCTGCACCTCTGCACTCTACGCCTCCCTACTCAGCACCACTCTATGTATGCCAATGCCCTTAACCCCACTCTACTATGCACCAGTGCACTCTTCTCTACTGCACTGTACACCACTGCAGTCTAGGCCACTCAACTCCACTCTGCACCACTCCATTCTACTCTACTCCACTCTATGCAACTCTACTCTGCAACACTGCACTCTATACCACTGCACTCTACGCCAATGCACTCTACTCTGTACCACCGCACTCTACACAAGTGCACTCTATGCCACTATTCTATGCCACTAAACTCTACACTCTACCCTTCACCACTCTACTCCATGCCACCTTATTCTACCCTGAAACAATCTACTCTACGCCATTGCACTCTATGCCACTGCATGCTACACCACTCTACGCCACTCCACTGCACGCCACTGCAATATACACTTCACTACTCTATCCACTCTATTCTGCACCACTCTGCTCTAAGTCAGTGCACACTACGCCACTTTACTCAAAACCAATGCACTCTACACCACTGCACTCTATGCCACTATATTTTAAAACACTCTGCGCTACCACATGCAATGCTACTCTACACCATTGCACTATACCTCACTGCTCTCTACACCACTCAACTTTATGTCAATGCGCTCTATTCTACACCACTGCACTCTACTACACTCTCCTCTGCAAGACTGCACTCTCCACCACTGAACTCTTTGCCACTACTTTGCACCACTGCACTCTACACTGTACCACTCAACTGCACTCTATGCCAATGCACTCTACGCCACTCTACTCTGCATAACTCCACTCTACGCCACTGTACTCTATGTAACTTTACTGTGCACCTCTGCCCTCTACTCCTGCACCACTCCAATCTATGCTGTAGAACTCCACTCTATTCCATTTCACTCTACTCTGAAACAATCTAATCTATGCCACCCCACTCTACTCCACTGCACTATACGCCACTCCACTCTGCGCCAGTCCACTCTACACCTCTGCCATCGACGCCACTCTACTTTATGTCACTGCACTGTACGCCAAGGCACTCTGCACCGCTTTACTCAAAACTAATGAATTCAACGCCAATCTACTGTGCACCACTCCACTCTAGGCCACTCTTCTGCGATCTACTCTAGGACTCTACACTTCACAATACTCCACTCTATGACGCTCTACTCCATTAAACTCTGACACACTACTCCATTGCACTCTACTCCACTCTGTGCCGCTCCACGACATTACCCCACTCTATGACGCTCTATGCAACTCACTCTATGCCACTCCATGCTACTTTACTCCACTCTATTCTTTCACACACACTCCTCCACTCTACGCCACTCTACTCCACTCCACTTCACTCTACTACACTACTACACTCTATGCCACTCCACTCTGAACCACTCCGCTCTACGCCTCTGCCATCTACGCCACCCTACTCTAGGTCACTGCACTCTACACCAATGCACTCTGCACCGCTTTACTCAAAGTGAATGAATTCAACACCAATCTACTGTGCGCCACTCCACTCTAGGCCACTCTAAGCAATCTAATCTATGATTCTACACTCCACGATACTCCACTCTATGATGCTCTACTCCATTAAACTTTGACACACTACTCCATTCCCCTCTACAACACTCTACTCCACTTTGTGCCACTCTACAACATTACTCCACTCTGTGACGCCCTACACAACTCCCTCTATGCCACTCCATGCCACTTTAGTCCACTCTATTCTATGCCACTCCACTCTACTCTATGCAACTCTACTACACTCAACTCTATGACACTCGACTCCTTGACTCTCTTCCACTCTTCTCCACTGTACGACACTCTAGAACACTCTGCGCCACACCACTCTACGCCACTCAACTCTACGCCACTCAACTCCCTCCAAGACCCTTTACAACATTCCATGCCACTCAATGCCACTCTACCCTACACCACTCCATGAATCTCAATGCCACTCCATAACTCTTTACCAGATTTGATTCAAAATCTTTATTCTGCACTATAAGCATAGGCCATAAAAGAACAATTGATTAAAATATGACACGTCATAAAAACAGCTTAAAACATAAAAATATACATCCAGAGCTTGACATCCTACAAACAAAAACAGAGCTACAATTGTTAAAAAATGTTTTTTCTAACACATTTTGTTTCCTAGATGTAAGAAGCAACACTAAAAATCTTTGTAGGGACCTCCATAATACATAGAAAACGCATTGCAGCATTAGGATCCCTGATACTGTGTTCAGTAAAAATAAATGTAATAATGCTTCCTTAATTCAAGACGACATCGACAAAAGAGCATAAAGTACTGAGTGCTCTGTTTTGAGGTTCTGTCACAGGGTCATGGGACCAACGCTCTATACCATTGATTAATAATAGGGACAGTGACAAGGTGGTGTACTGTGCCTAGCCGCAATCTGGTCACGATGAAGCGGTGTTGAGTGTTTGTCATCAGAGACAGATACAATTGAAATCCCCCGGGAAGGGCATACAACATATATGTAACAACCGTGGGTTTCCTAACATCAATAAGGGCTCTTAACCTTAGACTTCTGGTGCACACAAATTCTAGAGGGCTCCTGGAGCCCAGGGTAGCCAAACACCAACTTATGGGTGTCATTGATGTTGGAGAGCCACAGGATATGCAAAGCATAATTAACACTAAACAGTCCTGTATCATTGCTTACGTGAATTCTGTCTTGGGTTTAGCCCATATTGAATGCCACAGTAGAATAGGTTTGAGTGTCAGCATGTCTTCCAGGTGAATTAACCCTACTCCCTTGTGAATATTAGATGAGTATGAAGAGGGAGTACACAAAAGGCAGCTTAAAAAGGCAATTTCCTCAACCTGTAAAGGGCTGCTAGGCATATAACCGCAACCGCCATATATTGACGCTGACAATGCTCTTCCTTTATAGATGGTAATCATATCCCTAATGCGGCAGCATCCAATTTTGTGAAAAAACCTGAACACACCCTCACACACTCTATTCATGTTAAGCCAGGCATTCTGTATATGTTAAACCCATGAACCATTGCTGGGGAAAAAAACAAATAACAAAAATAATTAACCTTTGCAATAAGTGTACCCTCAATAAACAAGCATTTGCACTGCAATAGGTCTGGCATTTACGCGAGTTTGAGCTATTGGCATTGTAAATGACAGTGGCTTTTTTTATGTTTTGGTTTTTAAAACATAAATAAAAGGTATTGTCATTCATGGAAATAGCTTAAACTCACATAAATACGAGACCTATTGCATTGCCAATGCTTTTTTTATGGTGCTGATTTCCATTTACAGAAAGAACCCTTTCTTCTATCCCATAAAGAACTATCTGACTCTATCGAAATTATGATTATATCACCGCACAAAATAGAATAGTGGCACCGATTTTCCCAAAAGCCAAAACCTTAGCGCTCTGCCATCCTAATCGAATGACAACACATTATTATTTTACTCACGAAACTTGTGAATATTGGGGTACATAGTGTGGACTATTTTATACCTATATGTATATATAGTTTCAGATAAGATCCATTGAAGGGGTATAACATTTAGCCGTACCAACAAAAAAACTTTTACTGACGTTGCTTCCATCCTATTTAAACATTAAGGGCCATATGTAGGTAGATTCACATTTACCGACTCATAAATACCGAATTTTACCGATTCGGTATTTATGAATCGGTAAATGTGATGTAGGTAATCAATCGGTAATATTTACTGATTCGGAAAGGGTCGGTAATCTAGAATCGGTATTTACCGATTCGGTAATGCTGCATACCTTCCCATTGATTCCTATGGGCCAGGAGGCCCATAGGAATCAATGGGAAGCCAGTTACCATTACCGAATCGGTAAATACCGATTCGGTAATGGGGGG
Source organism: Triturus cristatus (assembly GCF_964204655.1). Taxonomy (NCBI): domain Eukaryota; kingdom Metazoa; phylum Chordata; class Amphibia; order Caudata; family Salamandridae; genus Triturus; species Triturus cristatus. The sequence goes on from NC_140589.1 coordinate 1,050,367,887, forward strand.
AGCACATTCAAGGGTGGCAGGGTGTCACATTGACACCCTGTTGCACCCCTGATTCCTGCATGTGTGCACATGTGGCGGACATACATGCCCTAAGGGCATGTATGTCTGCCACATGGCACTGTTATTTCAGCAAAATATTGCTTTGTGCAATGTATTCGGTATTTAGCACCAACCTATATTTGGTGCTAAATACCGAATTCTTTTTCCTAGACATCACTCATTTGAGTGTTACCTACATGTCATTTCAGGATTCGGTATTTACCGAATCAGTAAAATTACCGATACGGTAATTTTACCGATTCGGTAAATTACCGAATCCTGACATATGCCCCCTACATAGCAAAAGCCAAAATACCGGTCGGTAACGGGATATTTACCGAAAATCGGCCGTTACCGACCGGTATTTGGCTTCCTACATATGGCCCTAAGTAAGTAAAATCCGACTGACCATAGAATAATGAAAATATTGGTCATTACCCATTGAAACCTGACTAAAAATCAGTATACACATTTTTCACTCTTTGCAGTTACTTACATCAGTTTCCCTTTCCTTGAAGAACAACATTTGCATTTTAATAAATTTTTACATATGGACGAACATCATTATCTATATCTACTGTAAGTACTATAACTCTGCTCCATCTCTTTTTTCTGCATGGTTGGCTAGAACAGAATTACTTTTTTGAACTAACTAAAAAACCTAAATAGGAAAGACACATGGTCTCTTTGTTTTGTTAAAATAATAAATTATTGACCAAACATAGATAACTTCCATTTGTTTTTACAGATTGGAAAGTCCTTACGATGTATAAACCATTTCAATATCCAATTTGGACATCTAGTTGTCTCCTAAAATAAGGTATAAACTATGCAATTGCTGTCACACATTTTCTGACAAATCGCTATCTGAGCTAAACAGTGGACAGGTATAATTAGTATTTCATTTTCCTGTTATATATCCCTGTAGAAATACAGAACTCGTGTGACGCCTTCATACTTAAAGATTAACAATTGTGCTGCTTTAAATTGGGGATCAGTGTCCCGGCCCAGGAATATAGGTATATACCTTGTCTACGAGGTTACCTTTTAATTAACAACAATTTTGGGACACTGGGTTTAAATAGCTATCGAATGACTAAAGATAGTCACTGCATAAAGGACTCTCTTTTTTAACTAACAAAAGAATTTTAAAGCACATCTGTTTTTCCCAAGCACTATTTCCTTGCACGGTTAACTTTATTTCTCTTTCTCTATGGAGACATAAGGTTATGTCCCCATTTCTTCTTTTTCTTGGGTGATAGTTTCACGAAACAAAGAATGTGTGTTCCAACACCAAATCTTATTATGGATCTGTCTAGAAGATTGTGTGTTCTTCTGTCAACATTGGCATAGACATCAAAGTTATGAAGCATAGAGTGCTCATATTTGTATCATGATCATTGTCCCAGGCTTAGAGTGCTTTTGTATGTTTTATATTGTGTTTATTTTGCACTTTATTATAGAGAAAGTTGAGACGGTTCTCCTGACGAAGGCTTATATGCCGAAACGCGCGTCGTGTTCTCATCGACCGCCAGCCTTTGAATTATTTGCCAAAACATCAACTCCTTCTCCTATTATTTCTTTGTATAGCACTGTAAATTATTGTTTTTGGTATAACATTTTGTGTTTTTGTACATATGTGTTTGTGTTTATGTAATGTAAACATTGGGGAAATTTCTTTTTTGAAATACACTATCTTCTGTGAAATAATAATCATTGAAAATACCAAAATATAAAAAGAAAAAGGAATAGGAGAAAAATATGATGGAAAAATAATTAATAAAAAATATGTTTTGTAATAAAAAGAATTGTTCCAAGTCATATGTACATGTTTAATCTTACATGCACTTTCTATCTTCATATGTATTGATTCTAGTTATTAAACAACATAGATCTTATGCTTAGCCCTTATTTTTACCCCTTATAGTACCTTTCCCTACAGCTAGCAAGATTCAATGTTTTCAGTAGGGGCCCCCTTCTAACCAAATTGTATTAACATTCAGCATTAGCCTCAGGTTCGAAACACTTGCCCAGCTCCAACTGCAGCTCTCCTCTGGAGTCCCCATGCTGTCACCTTTATAAACAGCCTCTGCTGGTATGGGTCACTGGCCTAGACGTACAGGTGAACTTAAGATTTACCCTCATTGACCCTTCAAGGCCGCAATCAGCATGCACCGCCATAATACATGCGGAAAGTATCAAATTTAAACAAGTCTGATCATAAAACAGCAACAGATAGGTAGAGTGAGAATCGGCTGCTCTGACATTTGCACTATGTTACCAATCTTTCGGATTCACTACCATCTTGGTGATAATTACTAGTGTTGCATTACCACATAAAATGCAGCTAAAAATCAGCCCTATTTATTATGTTCCCGAAGTTGTTGGGTGTAGGAGCACCCGTGGAATTTCCACGGCACCTTCCTTAGATCTGCTGGGAAGGTTTCATTGTGGTTAACTTGCGAAGCCCAGAAGAGCGGACCTTGGTGGCACTGTTGCAAAGAATCGCACTCCACTCCTGAATGGTAAAGGTGGCCTAAGGTAGAGCCCCTGGAATTATGCGCACTGGAGAGCCCAATTATACAAAGGGATTGGATAAATCCCGCTGTCAGAAAAGGCAAATAATGCTGTTATTTCTGCAATGATTTCTCCACATGATACTGTCTCAACAAAGTTTCAATTTAACATTACAAATTGAACATCTGAGTACTGCAATCAGCAAAGGAAAGGAGACCAACCAACCTTTGCAAAGGGTCTCTCATTGAGAAAAGTCCCGTGTGGGAACCTTATTTACCTAACTTTCGATCTATTTTGAGCCAAAAGCAAATTTAATTGAGTGAAATCTGCGGCAGACCGTTGATTTTGAGGCAAGCGCACTCAAACTGCAATTACGTGGATATTACCACAGCCTCATATATTTCAGTGGTCCGGTTATATGCCGCCCCAAATGGCAAGATGACAGCAATCTTTAGTAAAGAGAATTTGTCTTTAATGTGCTTACATGCAAAGATCCGCTGTAGTAGTATGTATTGTTCTTAAGACTTTTAATAACGAGGAAAGGACCATGTCAGTGAGTGGGGTCCCTTCCAAGTAATCGCCCAAAGGGATGCAATTTTTTAGGTCTTTCTGTAAATATGCATAAATCCCACAGGATTGCAGATGCGGACTTTCGAGAACACTGGTACACAAAGTACGGCCTGCTGATCATCTGCTGGGACCCCTGGTAAATCAGGAGAGAAAGCTGGTCCATTTCCGTAATTGGCAAATTCTGTTAACCGAGAAACATCGTTATGTGATTCTGGGCTTGGTTTCTAAAGTAAGTTCCGCTAGTTTTCTTCGAATAGCTGTCCTGCTCACAGAACAAGCAGAATGACTATAGAAACAAAGCCTAGAATCAGAAAGGCAAAACAAGCATTTGCAATGCAATAGGACTTGCATTTACATGAGACCTATTGCATTGGAAACGGGACGAGAAGGCACAAACAGGAGTGAGGGGATGGGTTGGGCGAGAACTCATGGATTGTGGGAGGGGGCACAAGGGGGGTGAGACAGGGAAGAAAATAGTGTTCGGAGTAAAGGGGCCAGTAACCATGGAAGGATACAAATAGCAGTCATGAGGAGAACTAACAAGCCTAAAACCAATGGGAAGGCAGCATTTAGGACCTAAGTCAATGAAAAAGATGGGCGGAGAGTGGCCAGAGGTTCCATGAAGCTTCCAGGCTATACTGAATACTGCAAGCCTCCCAAAGCGTGCAGCGCATGCGTTGCAACGCTAGGCTCGACCTAAAAAGGAACTAACCATCTGAGTAGTTTTCCCACAAGACATAAATGTCTCGGATTCATTATTATTTAATAATTTCTTGGATTCCCTGAATCCAGCAAAAGTATTTATTAGTTGCTGTAGCTTGACTGCGGTACTAGACAATAGGACCGTATTGTCTGCATAGAAGAGGACAAATGAGGCGACTAGCAACAGTTTATGCATCGGCCTGCTAGGACCCGAAGGCATCATCAACACCATTTATAACAAGTATTGGCATAGCCAATAGGTCTCGCCTTTGGGACCTCATAAGTGTTTGGCCAGAGCTATTGGCCATGCATTTAAGCTATGTTGGAGGACTTACTTCAAGGACTTTTATTGCATACAAGAGTAGGGGGCGAAGGGGGGGCAATCATGTTCGTAGATCAATGAGACGTAGAAGATAAACAGGATACAGGAAATCAGTTATAAATAATCCAAAATGGGCTGCACGCATAGTTTGATAAAATAGCGAAGAAGGCATGCTGCATTCTGCCTTCTCTAAATAATGGTATCTAGGTAGATACACACCCTTGGTACAGTGAATAATTGTCTACGCACAAAACCCTTAGGGTAAGAAACACTACAACAATAATACAATTACCTGAATATGTCAGGCTTAACCCCTTCGCTACTAGGCCTTTCACTCCCCTGTGCGAAGCCTTTTTATGGCTTTTTGGGGTAGTTCATGCTTGAGCCCCTATAACTTTTTGACCACATTAGGTTTCCACGCAAAATCTGCGTCCTTTTCTTCCAATATCATGGGGATTCTAAAGGTACCCAAGGTTTGTGGATTCCCCTGGAGGGGACCCAGAAATTAGCCAAAATACAGCAACATTTTGGAAAAATGCATAAAAAGAGCTGCAAATGAAAGCGTCTGTTTTTTCCCTGCAAATGGTATCAACAAAGGGTTTGTGGGGCTGAAATCACAGTTTTCCCAGCTTTCAGGGACTGACAGACTTTTGTCAGAAAACCAACAATTTTTCACAATTTTGGCATTTTACTGGGACATAGCCTATTTTTGCTATTTTTTGTGCTTTCAACCTTCTTCCAGTTAATGGTAGAAATGGGTATGAAATAATGGATCCAGGAATGCTATAACTTTTAGAAGAGTAGACACATTTCTGAATTCAGCAAGGGGTCATTTGTGTAGATCCTTCAAAGTTTCTTTATAGAAACCACCAGTTGAAAATAGGAACAATTGAAAATGAGTTGAAAAAAACTGAAATTTGTGCCAACGTTTTCACGTGTAACTTCTTCTAATTATGACAGATGTTTGAAAGCAATATACTGTTACATCCGCTGGACCTTTCTAGTTGTGGGGAATATATAGGACTTGTAGGTTCACCATGAACCCGACAAACCCAGAGCCAATAATTGAGCAGTATCTTGCAATGGTTTTTTTATCATGTACAGGGTATCTAGCAATTAATTTGGGAAAATATATATAGTGAAAAATCGGGATAAAAGACACCTATGTATTTCTGAAATTGGAACAAAATATAGAGTTTAGAAACAGTAGCTATTTGCACATTTCTGAAATTGTGAGTACCCATACTAGCATGAGAATTATAGGACATTTTTCAAACTGACTTCTTTTTTACACATTGTCTTTCATGTGGAAGGCAGAAATGCATAGAAAGACAATAGGTAATAACAATTGCTCTACAATTCTGTGTTACCCTAAGTCTCCCAATAAAAATGGTACCTCACTTGTGTGGGTAGACCTAGTGTCCGCGACAGGAACCGGCCCAAAACGCAACATGGACACACTTTATTTTTACAGTGAAAACTGACCCTTGTTGTAGATTTTGAACCCTAGGTCCGCCGGCACCTAGGGAAACCTAGCAAACATATATACATTTTTGAAAACTAGACACCCAGGAGAATCCAGAATGGGATGACTTGTCTGGCTTTTACTAGGTTCTGTTACCCAGAATCCCTTGCTAACCTCAAACTTTGTCAAACAAACCACATTTTCCTCACATTTCTGGGGTTGAAAGTTATGGAATCTGCGTGGATCCACAAAATTCCACCCACCCCGCAGTCTTCCGAGAAAAATGACACCTCACTTGTGTGGGTATCCCTAGTGGCCGCGACAGGAAACGGCCCAAAACGCAATGTGGAGACACCACATTTTCACAGTGAAAACGGACCATTTTTTTGCAAAGTGCCTAGCTGTAGATTTTGAACCCTAGCTCTGTCGGCACTTAGGGAAAACCTAGCAAACCTATACATTTTTGAAAACTAGACACCCATGGGAATCTTTTCCTCACATTTCTGTGGTAGAAAGTTCTGGAATCTGCGTAAATCCACAACATTCCACACAGTCTGCATTTCCCTAAGTCTTCCGAGAAAAATGATACCTCACTTGTGTGGGTAGACCTAGTGTGTCACGCTCCGTCTTCCGGTGCTCCTCGGAGTTGTACTGATGCTGAATGGGGTCCACCTCTCGACCTCCCCAAGTCCGGAATATAGAATAACACAGACTGGTGAGGTGGTCGAGCGAGGGAAGGAAAGGGTAGGGACAGCAGGGAAGGAGATCTGAAACGAGAAAACACCTCAGGTTTATCAGGAGAGAGGACACAAGGGGGGATACTGGTACCGCCCAATATTCTAAGGAACTGTAACTGGTAGGGTCACTCAGAGCTCTTCGACCCCCTCTCTAGAACCCTCTTCTGCACAGAACGAAAAGAGAATAAACTAAACAGTGGGCACTGTTTCCTATCACAGTGGTGAGTCCGATTATGCCAAACACTACAAACAAAACTGGGCATGAAGTAGTGAAACAATGTCTCCCGTCAAGGAGTCTTACGGTTTCGTAGTACTGAGGTGCCGGTAGTATGGCCTTGCCGGTGTAGCGGTCGTGGAGAACACTGCCACGGTAACGTGATGCCTTCAACCAGCACCCCCAGTAGCTTTAGCGCTCCTCTGCACGAGGCTCCGCCAAGGAGTCTCTCCAACAGAGGAGCGGACAAGGAAGGTGCCGACAAACAGCACCACAAGCGGCTTTAGCGCTCCTCTGCACGAGGCTCCGCCAAGGAGTCTCTCCAACAGAGGAGTGGACAAGGAAGGTGCCGACAAACAGCACCACACGAGGCTTTATCGCTCCTCTGCACGAGGCTCCGCCAAGGAGTCTCTCCAACAGAGGAGCGGATAAGGAAGGTGCCAATAAACAGCAACACAAGAGGCTTTAGCGCTCCTCTGCACGAGGCTCTGCCAAGGAGTCTCTCCAACAGAGGAGCGGACAAGGAAGGTGCCGATAAACAGCACCACAAGAGGCTTTAGCGCTCCTCTGCACGAGGCTCCGCCAAGGAGTCTCTCCAACAGAGGAGCGGACAAGGAAGGTGCCGATAAACAGCACCACAAGAGGCTTTAGCGCTCCTCTGCACGAGGCTCCGCCAAGGAGTCTCACCAACAGAGGAGCGGACACGGAAGATGCCGGGATGGAACAAGGGCTGCTCTGCGTCTGCTACTCACGTCCCGCGTCGAGAAGCGCTGCAGCTGGTCACCGGGTCGGAACGAGTCAACGGTTCGCCAGGACTGGACGTCAAAAAGAAAATAACCAGCGTCTGTTTGCTCTTCCGGCTCACAGATAAGGGATTCGGCGCACAGCATACGCGTCACGTTTAGACGCGTCGCGCGCTGCGCCTCATGGGAATTGTAGTTTTCTCTGAATCGGGACAGTCAGTGATTACCGGGTGCTCGGCCTGACAGTACATCCACCCTTCCGAAGACACTGACTGGCTTTAGGTTTTTCAGGGTATCTTGCGTGGAATGCCGCAACCAGCCGGGCCGCATGAACCGCGGAAACCGGTTCCCACGAGTTTTCTTCCGGCCCATACCCCTTCCACGCCACCAGATACCATAACTTGTTTCTCATCACTTTGGAGTCCAGGATGCCTCGAACCACATATTCCTGATCTTGTTGTACCCATATAGGCACCGGACGTTTCTTCACCGGACAATGGGATGGTTTAAGGAGAGAGACGTGAAAGACCGGATGGATGTGTAAGGATGAGGGCAATTTCAGTCTGACAGCTACAGGGTTGACATGCTGGAGTACACGGTACGGACCTATGTATTTTGGGTGAAAAGCGCTGTGTCTTTTGAACCTGATGTTCTTTGTTGACAGCCAAACCCACTCCCCTCGTTTGTATGAGGGACCAGGTCGACGATGTTTGTCAGCCTGAGCCTTGTACTGCTTCTTGGCCTTTAGCAAGGCATCCCGTGTGTCTCGTAATATGGAGTGTATGTGTTCTAGCCGTTCTTGTACTGTAGGGAGTTTGGAAGGTGGAAGAGGAAGGATGAGAGGAGTGAACCGGGGGTGAAATCCGTAAGAGCTAAAGAAGGGGGAGTGTTGGGTGGAGGTGTGTTTGGCGCTATTGTAAGCTATCTCCGCTACCCATAACCACTCCACCCACGCCTCTGTATTGTTGTCCACATAGCAACGGAGGAATTGTTTTAACGTCTGATTAAGTCTTTCCGTTTGGCCATCTGATTGTGGGTGAAAACTGGTGGAAAGAGCGGATTCAATCTTAAGTTCTGAGCACCAGGTCTTCCAAAACCGGGCAGTGAACTGGGCCCCTCGGTCCGATACGATGACTTTTGGAAGGCCATGAAGACGGATGACATGAATCAGCAGTAGCTTGGCTAAAGAACTCGCGGTGGGAACCTGTTTGCAGGCAATAAAGTGCCCCATCTTGGTTAAATAATCAATGACAACCACAATGGCAGTGCACCCTTGGTCCCGGGGTAACCCTACAACAAAATCCACGGAAAAACGTTCCCAAGGGGTGTCGGGTGTGGGTAGAGGCTGTAACAATCCTTGAATAGGGTGATGATCGGTTTTCATCTGGGAACAGGTGACGCAGTTTTTTACCCAAGACACGACGTCGGTACGTACTGAGGGCCACCAGAATTGTCGCAGAATCTTTTCCAAAGTTTTCCTCTCTGTGTCCGGCACAGGGGAGGTCGTGACACGATGTGAACACCTTTCTCCGTAACTCCTGAGTGGGGATCAAGAGTTGGTGACCGTTAAAAAACAGCCCCTGCGCGGTCGCTGGACTCGTCCCTCACGGGGCCCACTGGGGTGGCGGTGCGGGTGTGGAAGTTGGCGACTGACTCGCTGGGCTGGAAGGATAGGCTCACCCTTGCTACCCCGTTGTTTGACTCTGAAAAATTGGGGAAGCTTTGGCATACGAAAGGTTTTGAGAAATGGGACTTGATCGGTATCTCCAGGGTTGGAGATTTGCTGATTAAGGGGAGGGTGAAGTCCTTTGAAGAGCTGCAGAAGGAGTATGAGTTGGGGAAATCTGAGTTTTTCCGCTATGTTCAGGTGCGTCATGCCCTGCGGTCAGTTCTCGTAGAAGGTGAGAAGGTGCCTGAGTCCTCTCCATTGGAGGACCGGATCCTCGATGGCCATATGCCAGAGAGTACGATCTCTCTTATCTATAAGAAATTGATTAATGTTCGGGCGGACCTGCCATTGGGGCTGCGGGACCAATGGACTAGGGACGGACTGGAGCTGGATGACGAGGATTGGCAGTCTGCGGTTTCCTCTCCTAAGGAGGTCGCGATCCCGTCGCGTCTGCGGCTGGTGCAGCTCAAAATACTCCACAGAGTCTATGTTACGGGGCCAAGGCTGGTTCATATGGGATTTTCTGAGGAGGGCTTATGTAGGAGGGGCTGTGGTATGGTGGGTACCTTCCTGCATATCATTTGGGAATGTGGCGTCATCATGGAATTTTGGAGGAGAGTCCATGCGGTAATGGGGGAGGTGACGGGCATTGTTATGCAGCCGGAGGCGCGGTGTTGTCTCCTGAATGTTTGGGGGCCTACTGATCACGATGAGGCACAGACCCAGTGGGTGACTCTGGGTAACATGGTGGCTAAGCGAGACATCGCGCGCCTGTGGGGCTCCGCGGGACCCCCCACATTGGCTGCGTGGAAGGAAAACATGGACTGGAGTATGTTCAGGGAAAAGACGGTATATTGCGCTAGAGGGCGCCCTCGGAAGTGGCATGCCATTTGGGGGCGGTGGAACCAATATAGGGGGGGGGCATATGTCTTGCCCCTGATCTGGATCCCCCCGAGGAGCAGCTCTCTCCTTAGCATTCTTTCCAGCTCTGTACATATATTTGATTGTTAATTGACTTCTTGGGTCTCTGCTTTTCCCCTTTTTCCTCTTATCACAGCACTGTGACTGATAGACGAGGGGGGTCCGGTCTCCCCTGAGGGGCAATCACCAGTTGTATTCAGTGTTTTTCGCCTTGCTTGGGTTTGGTTTGTGTTAGTGTTTATTTAAAATAGAACCTTTTTGCTTCTCCTTTTATGCACTGTGGACGCTTCTTTGTACTGCTCTCTTGAAGCTGCCAAACCTCCGGGTTGTCGGCTGAATAGCTGTGTCCCTGATTTTTGATGAATAAAGGTTTAAAAAAAAAAAAAACAGCCCCTGGTGGCTCTTCCATTCTGGGTGGCATTTCAACCAGGTTCTCCAGGTAAAGGTGTTCATTCCTTGCTTGGTCTTCTGTAAAAACAGATCCGTATGGATGGCCCGATCACTCGGCTGGGTTCGATTATGGCCCTTTCCGTGGTTCCGGGTTGACCTGTCGGCGTTTCTTGGCGTGTCAGGGCGTCGGCTTTCTGGTTGTCTTTGCCAGGGCGAAAGGTGATAAGGAAATGGAATTCCGCAAAAAACAGCATCCACCGGAGCTGACGCAGAGTTAGATGTCGTGCGGCTCGCATGAATTGGAGGTTCCGATGATCGGTGTAAACGGTGACTTGGTGAACCGCCCCTAATAACCAATGTCGCGTTTCACTAAACGCATCCTTTATCGCTAAGAGCTCCTTCTCCGCAATCGTGTAGTTCTGTTCTGCGGAGTTGAGCTTTCGGGACATGAACGCAATGGGGTGCAGGTATCCGGTTTCTTCATTCCTCTGGGATAAGACCGCTCCCACTGCTACTTCCGAAGCGTCTGCTTCCACGATGAAAGGTATCTCGGAACGAGCATGGGCCAACACAGGGGCGGAAGTAAAGGCTTGTTTGAGCTGTTCGAAAGCACTTTGGGCGTCGGAAGACCAGTGAAAGGGTACCTTTTTCCGGGTAAGTTGGGTGAGAGGTGTTACTTTCTCCGAAAAGTTAGAGATAAACCTCCTATAAAAGTTGGCAAACCCTAAGAAACTTTGAATGTCTTTCACGGTCCGGGGTTGGGGCCAGTCGAGGATCGCCTGTACCTTTCTTTCTGCCATAACCTGACCAGATGGTGTAAGCATTACCCCCAGGAACTCTACCGTGGTCACATGAAACTCACATTTGGAGATTTTACAGTAGAGTTGATGATCCTGAAGGGCCTGTAAAACTCTTCCTACGTGGTCTCGGTGTTCCTCTTCGGTGGTGGAGTAAACCAGGATATCGCCGATATAAACGACCACGAACCTATCCAGAAATGGCCGTAGGACATCGTTCAGGAAGAATTGAAATGCGGCCGGGGCGTTGCACAGCCCGAAGGGCATGACCAAGTATTCGAACAGCCCATACCGCGTCTTGAAGGCCGTCTTCCACTCGTCGCCTTCTCTCATGCGAACCAGGTGATATGCCCCGCGCAGGTCTAATTTGGTGTACACCACCGCCGTCTTTACCTGTTCCAGAAGGACCGGAATCAAGGGCAAGGGGTATTGGTTTTTAACGGTGATGGCATTCAAGGCTCTATAATCAATGCAACACCGCAAATCCCCGTTGGCCTTGGGGATAAAGAAAAGGGGGGACGCCGCTGGAGATCGGGAAGGGCGGATGAACCCTAAGTTCAGATACTTGTCGAGATATTCCCGGAGATGGAGATTTTCAGGAGTGGTAAGCGCATAGATCCTCCCACACGGGATTTCAGTGCCTGGGACCAGATCGATGCGGCAATCGTAATCCCGATGTGGGGGAAGTTCTTCCGCCTTACTGTCACTGAATACTACCGCATATTTCTCATAGCATTCTGGTAGGGTCACGTCCTTTTCTGCCGCCGTGGCCACATGGAAACCCGCGGCCAATGTTTCCGATGGTCGTGTGGGGTAGCGGTTGCACCTCTCCTGACAGTAGTGGGATTGCAGGATTAATGTCTTGTGGGTCCATTGTATGGTGGGTTCATGCTTCTGGAGCCAGGGGAGACCCAGGATCACTCCGTAGTGTGGGGCATGAATGACTTGGAAAGACAGCATTTCGTGGTGGTACCCACCATAGATAACTTCATATTCCTGGGTCATGTAGCTGATGGGTCCGGACTTCAATTCCTTGCCGTCAACGGCATATACTCTTTCGGGGGTGGTTTTCCGAATGAGTTGCAACTGTAGGCGTTGAGCTTCTTGGTAGTCAATAAAACACCCGGTGGCGCCGGAATCAATCATGGCCTGTGTTTGTTTTCTTCGATCGTCCGTCAGGATATCTACTTCAATGAAGAAATGCTTTACTTCGACGGCGTTCTGGCTGTTAACTGAAGGGATCAGATACGTGCTTGATGGCTCCCCTTCGTGAACCTTCAAGCTTTGAAGTTTTCTGGATCTTTTCCGGTTGTTACAGCGGCCATCTGTCCTGGTCGCGGACGCCCATACCGAGGTCGTACGGGACATTCGCGGAGAAAGTGCCCCTTTTTGCTGCAATAGAGACAGAGGCCTTGTTTCCTTCTTTGGTCTTTCTCGCTCAGAGTGAGGGAGGCCCGCACGGCTCCGATTTCCATAGGCTCAGGTTTGCCAGCCGACGAGTCCATCGACGGACCGCGATCTGATTGTAACGAACCTCTGTCCTTTCTCCGGTGATCCCCTTTCCGTTCTTGGAGGCGATGGTCCAGCCGTAAGGTCAACTCGATGAGGGCAGAGCATGTGGAGGGTTGAGGGTCAATCTGGGCCAGGACGTCTTTCAGCTCCTCCTTCAGACCTTGGTAGAAGACGCCGGCTTGTTTGGATTCTGGCCAGTCTGTCTCGGCCACCAACCGCCGGAAATGGTTCAGGTAAGTAAGCAAGTCGGTATTACCCTGGCGTAGTACCAATAAGTCCCTGTCTGCCGCGAAGGACTCGGTCCTTCTATCAAAGGTTTTCTCGAATTCGGTTCGGAAGGCGTTCCAGTCGTATAATAACGGGTCGTCCCTTCTCACCAACGGCACTGCCCACTGTGCTGCTTCTCCCGCCAAATAAGAGATCACAAACGCCACTCGCGCTTGATTCGTGTTGAACAGCTTTGGTTTACAATTAAAATGAAGCAGGGCCTGGGTTATGAACACCTGTATCTTTTTGTTATCCCCATAAAACCTTTCAGGGGAGGCCAACAGGATTTGGGCGGGCATCTCCACAACTACTGGGACTGGTGGAGGGCGCGTGGTGTCCCCTGCATCGAAGGGATTCCTTTGCATCCTGTCTACCCTAGCCTGGAGAGCTGCGCTCTCAGTACGTGAGGCCGTGAGTTCTGCTTGAACAAGGGCCAGGGCTGCCATGACGTCTTCCAGGGTGGTCATTCTCACACCAGCACAACCGGGAGGAGCGAATTCGTGGGCTGGTTATTCTGTCACGCTCCGTCTTCCGGTGCTCCTCGGAGTTGTACTGATGCTGAATGGGGTCCACCTCTCGACCTCCCCAAGTCCGGAATATAGAATAACACAGACTGGTGAGGTGGTCGAGCGAGGGAAGGAAAGGGTAGGGACAGCAGGGAAGGAGATCTGAAACGAGAAAACACCTCAGGTTTATCAGGAGAGAGGACACAAGGGGGGATACTGGTACCGCCCAATATTCTAAGGAACTGTAACTGGTAGGGTCACTCAGAGCTCTTCGACCCCCTCTCTGGAACCCTCTTCTGCACAGAACGAAAAGAGAATAAACTAAACAGTGGGCACTGTTTCCTATCACAGTGGTGAGTCCGATTATGCCAAACACTACAAACAAAACTGGGCATGAAGTAGTGAAACAATGTCTCCCGTCAAGGAGTCTTACGGTTTTGTAGTACTGAGGTGCCGGTAGTATGGCCTTGCCGGTGTAGCGGTCGTGGAGAACACTGCCACGGTAACGTGATGCCTTCAACCAGCACCCCCAGTAGCTTTAGCGCTCCTCTGCACGAGGCTCCGCCAAGGAGTCTCTCCAACAGAGGAGCGGACAAGGAAGGTGTCGACAAACAGCACCACAAGCGGCTTTAGCGCTCCTCTGCACGAGGCTCCGCCAAGGAGTCTCTCCAACGGAGGAGCGGACAAGGTAGGTGCCGACAAACAGCACCACTGGTGGCTTTAGCGCTCCTCTGCACGAGGCTCCGCCAAGGAGTCTCTCCAACAGAGGAGCGGACAAGGAAGGTGCCGACAAACAGCACCACACGAGGCTTTAGCGCTCCTCTGCACGAGGCTCCGCCAAGGAGTCTCTCCAACAGAGGAGCGGATAAGGAAGGTGGCGATAAACAGCACCACAAGAGGCTTTAGCGCTCCTCTGCACGAGGCTCTGCCAAGGAGTCTCTCCAACAGAGGAGCGGACAAGGAAGGTGCCGATAAACAGCACCACAAGAGGCTTTAGCGCTCCTCTGCACGAGGCTCCGCCAAGGAGTCTCTCCAACAGAGGAGCGGACAAGGAAGGTGCCGATAAACAGCACCACAAGAGGCTTTAGCGCTCCTCTGCACGAGGCTCCGCCAAGGAGTCTCACCAACAGAGGAGCGGACACGGAAGATGCCGGGATGGAACAAGGGCTGCTCTGCGTCTGCTACTCACGTCCCGCGTCGAGAAGCGCTGCAGCTGGTCATCGGGTCGGAACGAGTCAACGGTTCGCCAGGACTGGACGTCGAAAAGAAAATAACCAGCGTCTGTTTGCTCTTCCGGCTCACAGATAAGGGATTCGGCGCACAGCATACGCGTCACGTTTAGACGCGTCGCGCGCTGGGCCTCATGGGAATTGTAGTTTTCTCTGAATCGGGACAGTCAGTGATTACCGGGTGCTCGGCCTGACATAGTGGCCGCGACTGGAAACAGCCCAAAATGCAACATGGACACACAACATTTTCACATTGAAAACTGACCCTTTTTTGCAAAGTGCCTAGCTGTATATTTTGAACCCTAGCTCTGCCGACACCTAGGGAAACATAGCAAACCTATACATTTTTGCAAAGTAGACACCCAGGGGAATCCAGGATGGGGTGACTTGTCTGGCTCTCACCAGGTCCTGTTATCCAGAATCCCTTGCAAACCTCAAACTTTGTAAAAAAAAAATAATAATAATTCTTCACATTTCTGTGGTAGAAGGTTCTGGAATCTGCATGGATCCACAAAATTCCACACACCCCGCAGTCCAAAGTCTTCTGAGAAAGATTATACCTCACTTGTGTGGGTGGATCAAGGGCCTGTGACTGGGAAGAACCCAAAACATAGGGACTAAGGGTATAGCACTGAGAATTCTATGAGCTACATTTTTTTAAAAATAAGTTTTTAGCCAAATCTGCATTGGACACCCACACAAGTGAGGTATCATTTTACTTGGTAGACTGAGGGGAACGCTGTGGGGTAGGACATTTTTGCCGGACAGTGATTCCACACAAAAATATGTGGAAAATGTGTTTTTTTCAGCTAAATTTGAGGTTTGCAGGGGATTCTGGCTAGGAACACGTTGGGGCATCCACGCAAACCATACCTCGCTGGACTCCCCCGGGTGTCTAGTTTTCAGAAATGTGTAGGTTTGGTAGTTTCCCAAGATGGCCTCCGATCCCAGGGCCAAAAACCTAGGTGACCCCCCTTGCATAACCAGGTTGTTTTGTGATAGGTAATTTTGATGTAATTTCGATATCTCCTCAATACCCACCAAGGGTCATATTGGGGGCTACTGCCTCCGTCTGCCCCCGGGGGGGGCAGAAAGACTGGGATTTCTCTTGGGGGGGTATTGTCATGCACATTTTGAGCATCCCCCACCCCTACATGAATGCAAAAATAATCCCTAGTTTCTAGTGGGCTTTCTCGCCCCCCCCCCGGAGGGCAGATTGGGGTCTACTGCCCCATCTGCTCCCCAGGGGGGCATCAAGACTGAATGTAGCCAATTTTCTGGGGGGGGGGAAGCAAAGGCCCTTGGCCAAGGGGCCGCTGACCCCTCCCTGGTGTCTAGTGGGTGGATCCCTCCTGGGGCGATCCTGAAGCAGGGATCAACTGGGGAGGGGTACCAATGGAAAGGGGAGATTCTCCCCTTTCCAATGATACCTCTCCCGTCTTTCTAGGTGGTCGGGAGGCTGAGATAACCCAATAGCACATGGAAAGTGAAACTGAAATGAGCCTAAAGGCTCATTTCAGTTTCGGTTTCTATAAAATGACGACAGCACAAAGAGGGCGCTGATCGTCATTTCACAGAAACTAGGGGGGGGCCTCAGGAACTGGGGTAGCTCTTCCCCAGCTCCCGAGGATTTTGGGGAGAAAAATAAATCCCTCTGCTGCCTGCATGCAGCATAGCACATTCTCACACTTTAAAGCAACATCCTCGGCTTTAGTGTTTTCCGTGAATTGCAGCTCTCTGATGCGCATTTGATAAACACCTTCTGTCTTTTAGAATGCCTTTCTAGGGGAAACAGAAAACGAATTCCAAAAGAGAGGCATGTCATCTGTAACAGACTGTTTTACTGTGCCATTTATGTTTCCTATTTAAGATGTATGTTGCTCTGACCTGTGAGTATATCCAAGTAATTCTTGTATACTATGAATATATTTGGAACCTTAAACCCTGCATTTGTGTAGCATGTCTCTTGATTGGCTTGCCCCACATGCTGATTATCTTTTTTGATATATCCCTGGCAGTTTCAAAGGTCAGTCCTACTCTAACAAACACCACCTGCTTTAAAACCATAAAAATTTTCACACAGTGATCACATAGGAGACAAGTCAGTTACATCTGTCATCTGAATGGTGCATTTTTATTTCTTTGTTTGTGTCACCTAAAGTAGATCTAGAAATTGTCAATGATTCATGCACAGCTGGACCTCAATAGTGTCAACAACTGTCGCTTGATCGGGAAGCATCTTCAAAGCCCTGGCAGTGGGAGCGGTGTCTGGACGTTGTATTGAAAGCAGTAACTGCTTGGGTAAGGGGTCTAGTCATGAAGACATGGGAGCTTTAATTTGCCCTTTGGGTGTGGTAAAGACCTTTGGCTTACGTTCAATGATGTACAAGTTTCAGACTGTTCACTCCACCTGCTCATACTTTGCAAAGTGATGCTTAGGAGTCTGTGCCTTGCTAGGCTAACACTTTTGTTAGCACTTTCTAAATTCTCCCTATCCTGCTTGCAGCTCGTTAATAATATAGTTTCAAATTCAGCCATTGATGGATCTCACAAACCTCATAAAAGGTAGTTTACATCTGCGTTTGTGTAAGCCAAGAGTTTTATTACTGCTTTACTCCCCAAATGTTAATGTGTTACGTTCCTTTTTTTGTTAAAAAAATATTCCAGCAGTAGCCTAAGTAATAAAATAAAATCCAAGAAGCAAGAAAAGGATGCCATACTACAGGCTGTTACTAAGTGTCTCTATGGAGGTGAAAAGGGACCTCTGTTGGTCACAAGGTTCTGCACCCTTACTTATGCAACTGCTAGGATATTTGTTAACAAAAAAAAAACTAAAACATTATTATTTGCAACGCCATTAGCTCAAACTTTCAGTAATGCGAGACCTTTGCATTGCAAATGCTTGTTTCTAAAAGCTAGCACCTTGTTGTAATGCGTCCTTAGGGGCTTAATGACAGAACGTTCCCTTGGGACACACTGAAGAGCGGCCCTCAACTTCTTAGAGGGTGATTGAACCAGCCATGTCTATTAGATGGCCCTGTCCTAGAGGGGCGCATCAAGAGGGTGTTAAGAGCCCCAGTAATTAGCTCGAAGGCAAAGATCAAACCATCATTATCCACATCAGTGGCCAAGCAAAGATCAAACTCATTTGTGTTCATAATCAGCAACCTCCAGAGTACACACATAGGGTTGATTCCTGACTGTCTAATACAAACACCATTCGGCCTAACAGGGACAATATTTGCTACACAGTTAGGGGCTTTGGGGGCAATCATAAAAAAAATCATAGATAACACAATTGTAATATGGTCTCTTACTGCAGTTTGTTTGACCCTAATATTTTAAACTAAATGGTTAGCAGTGCAGCTAACTAAATGATCAATTGTGGAATATGCACCTTTTTCAACAAAGGTATGGATCTGTAAGTTTCATTAAATAGTATGATCATCCAGCAGCAGAAGATCGTATTTGTGCATCAAAGTGTTTAATACCTTTCCATATGCACTTTGTAGGAAATGTGGGACACCTTCCACGCCTAGTTGGTAAAGCCACACACCCATCTTGCTGGGTAGCTACATCTTTGGACATTGAAATCACCAGCTGTAAGACCTGTTATCCTTAGGGCGTTCCACCCGTAAACGTTTTGCCTGCTTACCTCCTCTTTTAGCTGGTTCTTTTTATTGGCCTTAGGACTCTGAGCACTTTACTACTGGTGACCAGTGCTAAAAATACATTTGCTTCTCCCCTAAACATGGTAACATTGGTGGTGACAGGGCTGGGGTGGGAGAGGGAGTGAAAAGAACAAAAAACGAGTGATTGGACTGAGCACCAGGGCTCTGCTCATAGACATGGACTGGGAGCCTGGGCATGTTCACCCAGGCTGTGATTTAGCCTGGTTGGAGAACATGCAAAGTGTGCATGAATGTTTAGCCGCCCCAGACAGATTGCCAAACATTCATGCGCACTTACAGAGTGCCCACCTCCCCTCCCCTTGCTCTGGGAGCAGAGCAGCCTCTTCCCGCCCGGTCCCACAAAGCTGACGCAGCAGGAAAGAATAAAATGATAATAACAACGAGTTATTATCATTTTATTTTTCCTTTATTTACACTGCTGAGAAGCAGTGGGGTGGTGCTCCTCTGCCTTAGCGGAGGAGGCGCCACAGCATATTTAATTTACTAGTATAGTGTTATACCATATACCAAGGGTCTTTAACCTAAGTGCTACTAGTGGGCCTGCAGCACTGATTGTGCCACTCACACAAGTAGCCTTTCAAACCTGTCTCATTGCAGGGCCTGTGTGTGCAGTTTACTGTCACTTCGAGTTTGCATTTACAACTACATGCCAAGCCTCAAACTCCCCTTTTATTAAACATAAGTCACCCCAAAGGAAGGCACTAGGAAGCTCATAGGGCAGGGGACTGTGAAAGTAAAAGTTAGGACATTGTAGGATAGTGGGTTTCTATTGCAGTAACCCCTCACTTTTTGCCAGATTTCTGATGCACTTTGACTTAGTGTGCCCTGGGTCCCTGCAAATCAGGTTCCCAGGGCCTGTGTTCTTACCCTATCCTGTACCATTGTTTTCACATTTGGCACAACTCTGGCCTACCTGTAAGTCCCTTGTAAGCGGTACCTATGGTACCAAGGACATGGTAACCAGGGAAAGGCCTCTGACAGTTGCAGCATTTATTATGCCACCCCCCAGAGACATCTTACCACAAACATGCACCACTGCCATTGCAGCCTGTGTGTTGTGGTGCAGCTAAAAGTGAAGAGTCGACATGGCACACATCCCTGTGTGCCATGCCTGCCCAGCACTGCATGAGGCCTAGGTAAGTCACCCTTAAGGCAGGGTGCCCTATACCTCATATGAGGGCCTATCTGCATAAGCAGATAGGTTCCTATAATATCTAAGGCCATTCTTAGATATTAAAAGAGCCCAGTAAAGCCATCCTGAGTATATGGTCTAGGAACTGGTCATTACCAGTTTCCTAGCATCATAAAGGCTTTATTGAATCCTGGGATGTTTGGTATCAAACATCTCAGAATAACAAACCTTCACTAATTCCAGTGACAGATATATTATCCCATGCCCCCAGGGGTCCATTCAGGTTTGAACCCCTGAAACAAACCAACCGCTGGTGGGTTTCTTGCTGGTCACCACCAGCCTGCCACAAAAAGACAGGTTTCTGGATGCCTGGGGTGGAAGCTTTTGCTCCCTCGGCCCAGAATCAAAGCCTTTCCTGGGCTGAGGTGTTCAGGTCCGGAAGAGCTATCTGTGGCAGGGGAGCTTCAAAGGTCTTTCCGCCTTTGCAACACAACTCCCAGCCTCTCCTGCTATCAGGAGCAGGCTCCCTTCCTGTCTCACCCCGTTTTGGCGAGAAGACAGGTGGGAAATTCAGGACACCCCAGAAGGTGTGCCCACCTCTGCCAACCCCACCCCTCAGGTGGGGGAGGCGAGGTGAAACCCACTCCTCAGTTCCCACCATCTAGCTGATGGGCGGGGATCCCCCAATCAGAGTTAGAGAATGTGCTCACTCCCCCAAGTGGGGTGAGCACACCAAGGATGTAGTCACCCTAAGGTCAGTAGCCCATTGGCTACTACCTCGAGACCCCTAAAACACCACCCAAATACATTATTTAGAGGGCACCCAGAGCCCAGAAGTTAGTTCCTGACTACCTAAGATGATTGGCAGAGAAGACGATGCTGCAGACGAGGAACACGGTGACAACTGCCTTGGCCCCAGCCCTACTGGCCTGCCTGCTCCTCCCACGAAACCTGCAGCAGGACGACCTCCATTCGAAGAGCAGCGAACTCCACAAATCCCAGGAGGACTGATTATCTTTGAAAAAGACCCAGACACCCACAGACAGCGCCTCTGTCTACAAAATAAGCTCCAAGAGCCTGAAAACCATGAGAAACTCACCTTCCTGACAGACCTCTGCACCTGACGCACACGGCCCGAGTCCAGGTGGCCTACCAAACCAGAGGAGGTTCCACAGTGGCCCTGAGCTCGAATCAGTTGAGGGGTGACAACTCCAAGCCCTGGTGACGACGCCTGCAGCCTCAAAGCCGGGACCTTCCTCCACCGTGACCAGACTGGTAAGCGCATTCTCAGTGTCGAAAGGCACCCTGCAGTCTACGACCCTCCATCCTGGTGACCAGATCCCGAAGACTTCCTGGACTGAGCTTGCATCCGAAATCCAAAGACGACAACCCCCTTAGGATTGCATTGGGCTCCTGACACGTCTAGGCACCCTGCACCCGGCTGCCCCTGTGCCACTGGTGAGGTAGTCTTGGTGCTACCTTGGGACCCCTTTTGCCCTCACCCTAACCCTAGGAGCCTGTCTCCCAAACCTGAGTGGCCTGTCTGTTAGCGGCCCCCAACCGAGGTCCCCCCTAGCCCCACTGGCTAACCTTGGCACCCTGCACTCTGCACCCGGCTGACCTAGAGCTGCTGGCGGTGCACCTGGAGTGCTAACCTGAACCTTGCTTCTTCCCTCCAAAATCAGTTACCAAAACCATTTATTTACCTGCAAACTTACCACTGCTTTTTCCTCCATAGGATTGCATGGTGAGTTTTTCTCTGAAAAATGTTCTAAGTGCTGATTCTGGCTTGTATTGCAACAAAATAACTTAGTGTCAGCAAATGAGTTACCCTGCTTACTGATGCAAAACAATGCCTAAACTGTGTTATTAGTTTGTTTTGCCCTAAGCTAGAAAAGTTACTAACAAGTAACTAGAAAGTAATCTAAATTAATTACAAGTATTGTAAAGAGTTTACAATACCATTTCCCTACCGCAAAGTAACTTGTATGCTCCTACAAAACCAGTACACACTGTATCCTGAAAATTATTATTGTATTGAAAGTATCACCTACCTGCTACTAAGTAAATCTTGGTTCTAGTAAAAAAAATAACAAAGTAACAACTTTTTATACAAACAATTGGTCTGGATTAAGTCTTTGAGTGTGTGACATCATTTAATGCCTGAGTGTGTACAACAAATGCTTAACACTACCCTCTGATAAGCCCGACTGCTCAACTACACTACCACAGAAGAAAGTAAGGTATTATCTACTTTAGCCTCTGCTATACCTCTAGGGATCCACTGGACTCTGTGCACACTAAGCCTTACTTTGTTATAGTATATGCAGAGCCAGCTTCCTACATACATGTACTTTTAAGTTTGCATGTCCTGGTAGAGACAAACAGCTAAACTAGTTTTCACTACCTTGCCGCCTACTCCTCTCATAGGCTAGCAGTGTGGAATTCCATAATACACCTTTAAGCTGTAATTCCTGATCAGAAAGGAGTTGCTGCATCATGTTTTATATCTATGGAATGGTAATGATAAATCCTCTTTAATGGTCAAATTGGATTTAACTCTACTATTTTAGAAATACCACTTTTAGAAAGTGGGCATTTCGGTGCTCTTACTACTCTGTGTGCCTGCAACGTCTCCAATACACATCTCGGGTGGGTGACCGCTAAACTTTATGCATCCTCTTTGGACAGCTACAAACGCAGGAAGGGTAGGTGTGACATAGACCTCATCAGCATACTGATAGGCTCTTCCTGGGCAGGAAGAGGGGGGGGGTGTTGATACTTACACCTGAATAGGCAGTGTCCTGTTTCTCACACAAAGGGCTCATTACCCCTTACTGATAATCTGGAGCATGGTTCTTCAAAGTCAGTCCTGGAGGGCCGGGTCCCTGCCAGATTTTTATCATATCCGCATTTAGATAAATGTAGTTAGCTTAAAAATTTGGCATGGATCCAGCCATCCAGGACTGACTTTGGTGAACTCTGGTCTGGAGCCAGGGCTGGGGAAAAATGGCCTGTGTGCACGTCAAAGGCCCTTCTCTGAAGCCAACCCCACTTCAAAGGCACAACTGGGTATAAGTACTGGGGCTTTGACCCTACCAAGACAGTACACTACTGGTCCTGTGAAGAACTCTGCCAGGAGTAAAGACTGCTGTGCTACAAGGATTGCCACTCTGCTTGACTGCTGCTCTGGAAGACCTGTTTTTGTGCTTTGCTGTGCTGCCTGCTGATCTCTGCCTTGCTGAGGACAAGGACTGAACTCATCTCACTTGATTTCCCTCAAACCTGCAACAGCACCTGGACTCTGCCATCTGTAAGTCCTGCCCTACCAAGTGGTGCCAATCCAGTCCTGGGCCCTTGAAAGGTAATTTCTGCTGTGCTGAGCCATGGAAACTGATACATCAACGACTTTGCGCTGATCAGAACCGACAAATGGCCCTTCAACACTGATACGGCTGCTGCTTGACTACATCACTTCAACATACTGTGCCCGCTTGACGAGAGCTTGCACTTTCTGCTGAAAAATGGAGAGATGGTCCTCCATCAGTCTCTGGCAGAAGGTGCAGTAGAGAAGAGAGGAAGGGTATGGCATAAACCTTGCAAGCAATCTGCAGAACCCAGCTGTCTGATTTGATTGCCTGCCAACCTGCGAAGAATCATTGGATCCAGCCCCCCACAGGGTGGCTGTCATCGGCGATAACCGCAAAGACGCTGACGCTGCATTCCGTGTGAGAACAATCGCAAGGAGGGAGATGCCGCGCTGCTCTTCATCATCCTGTCCTACCTGTTTGCCACTCACCCATTTGCCCTCAGGGTGAAGCCCCATCAAGGCCCGTAGAGGTCCCGCGGCCCACGCTGCTCCCGGACTCCCAGCGGCCCCCCGTAGCTTGCAGCTGCAGCTGCGGGCGGCGGAGAGAGGAGAACGAATGCGAGTCAGGGACTGGAGGCAGTGAGAGGCATTGAGGCGTTGCGCCTGTGTTTTTGGCGGCCCGCTCTGTACCCGCTCTGTGCAGTACTTCCCAGCCGAGGGCACTGACCTCTCCAATGCCGCTCCGCCACCTCCCTCATGCGGCCCAGTACGTTATAGTGACTTGTACCGGTCGCGGTTGGTGACTGCGGGTGCTACTGTGGGTGGCTGTCATCCGCTAAAGGCATGCTAAAGGGGTTTTGCAGGTGGAGATGCAGTGGGTGGCAGTGGACTCAGCAATCCATTGACCTTTGCTTCAGTGGCGGTGGGCACCACGGCCTCAACTGCAAAACTGTTGGGTTCCTTGCTGAGGCTGGCAGAATGGACCAGCTCTACCAAATCCATGAAAGGACTGGTAAAATTGGTGCGGATAGCCCAGAGAGCCTTAAGTAGCACTGCTCTCCTTGAATCTCTCTAAATTGGAATCAGCCTTGTCCCTAATCAGGCGAGTCCCATCGAAGGGAAAGTCCACAGGGGAGGATTGGACATCGCCTGAGACCCCAGCTGATTGCAGCCAAGCATGGCAGTCAGTGGTAACACTGGTGCCAATAGCTTGTTCGGTGGAATTGGTGATGTCCAAACCACACTGAATCATGAATTTTGCTGCATTCTAACTGCAGGAAAGTGTATCAGCTTCTAATGGTAATCCCCACTTTTTGCTTGATGTGATGCTGTTTTTCACTAGTCTGACTGGGATCCTGCTAATCAGGACCCCAGTCTATCTGGTTTCTCCTTAAACTGTTGTGTTCAGTATCTAGGTACATACCAGATTGGATACTGGGGTACCCTTGTCAGTCCCTAGTATGTGGTACACCTGTACCCAGGGCATAGGTACCCCAGAGGTCCCCCATGGGCTGAAGCATGTATTATGCCACCCATGGGAGACCATTCAAAATGAAACTACAGGCCTGCCATAGCAACCTGTGTAAGTTGGTGCTTGCACCACTTACTAAAGATATAGGTTTACTATATCTAAGGGTCACTGCACTTAAAACCTATGTCACCCCTACAGCAAACCTTTATAATCCTGAGGGCAGAATGCTTGGTTCTAAGTGAGAGGGTACCCCTGCATGAGCAGGACACTCCATACAGCCTATGGAGTACATTCTCCCGGGTTGTCAGTGATGCAGCCCTATACTATATAGAGGGGCACCGCGTAATTACGTGGTGACCATCTCAAAACTGGCTGCAACGTATCCTATCATGTTTGGTATCAAACATGTTGGAATCATACCCTCACACCTTAAATGGTGTGGGAGATAGGATTCCAAGCATATGGAAGAGCCCTCCGTTAGGCTCTCAGTGTTCCCGATACCAGCCTTCTTGACCCGGACAGCACGAAATAGTTGCTGCCAACCAGAGACACATTTCTGCCCTCCTGCTGCTGAGCCAAGCTCGAGCAGATGAAGGTGGAACAATAGGCATCGCAGAAATAACACTCAATAATTTATTGTCCAGTCTGTACTTTGCTTTATAAAAGTAAGAGTACATTTATTAAACACACACTACTCAATACTATGCAACAATTTACAAATATACATAAGCTGTTGGAATTACTTTGTGACATTGCCTAACATCTCCACCCCTCCCGCAGGGGGTGTGGGGTCTAGTACCACCACTCCCATGTATGCACATCATCTTGCCCCCTAATGCAGTGGGTTGACACAACCTGGAGCGAGGGCTTGCCAGCTGGCACCATCCCAGTGGCGACCCACCCCATCATCTCAACAAGCATTAAAATAGGTACACCTGCCCAGGGGACACATAACCCTGACTGAGCATCTCATACTATCCATACAGTATACACCTCTACATCTTAGTGGCTAACAGTCTGGGTTGTTCTTCCCCTAACGCAGTATCAAGAATACATGTTTTGGCATCACTTTAAATGAGGTGCTTATCATAGCTGATAACAGTTGTAATGCATTGCAATTAAAGCCCCTAAAAGGCCTCACAGTTAGAATCACAGGATTAAGCATATACAGCTCGACACCCTAGCAGGGATGTCTGGCAACCTAACCCCACTTCGCTTATGACTCCACATTTTTGCACGTGTGACTTACAGTCCCTCTAAAAAAGAAATAACATGGGTAAATGCATTTCTGGTGCAATTACACCTCTTCACCTCCAGGAGATGCCCTTCTCCAGACATCCCAATCACAGGCTTCCACATCTCACACCTTGGTGCAAGTCTTAGGGAACCCCCAGCTGAAGAGCAAAAGTTCCAGCCACAAAATGATGTTGATGCCTAGCTGAGCCCTTGAAGGGTTATTCTGTGCAATTCCCCAGAGACTTATTGAGGGACTTTCCATTTGTGTGCTGGGGGCAGACTGCGTCGCTTCTGCAGCTCCCCTGCACCTTGTCACACCTTTGGCGGTGACCCCGTCCTCCTGGGGCCACCGCAAACCGAGGAAAAGCTGTTTTCCCTTGCAGGCCGGTCCGGGCCTGTAAGGCATTATGGGGCACTTCCTTCCTTCCCCACACATATGATAGCAGCAGCTCCCCCGCTGCGCACGGAGAGCCGCGCTGTGGGCTTCTGGCCGCATCTTGGCTTCGGTGGAGGGTCCGGTCCCACCCGGACCCCCAGGTTAGTGATGCAGCTCGGGGAGCCCACCCCCGGCTGCTCCAGCTTATTTTCGGGGGACCCTGGCACCTCCTATCTTCTTTGGGGCCCCGGTCCCACCAGGGCACCCAGTCTGGCCTCCTCGGTGGAGAGCCGCTCGGGGACCCCACCCCCGGCAGCTCCCGCCGGCTCCCCAACTGGCCAGCACCCTCGCATGCTGTCACGGGAGCCGGCACTCCGGTTCTGGTGTGCCTGCTCTGGCGGGCAAACACGAGGCTCCATCCTCACTTCATCGGGTCTTCGGGGGAGTGCAACTGCACTCCCCCTGCCTTCCCGCTACCGCCCACCTCGCCTTCACTTCGGGGCCCAGGGATGGGGTCCCGGGCCCCCAGGGACGTCTTCGCGCGGAGTGCGATAGCGCTCCCCGGCTTTGCTTCTGGGTGTCCTGCCCGGATCTGGGGCCCCAGGGACATTTTTGCGGGGGCGCAATGGTGCTCCCCACCCCCCATTGTTGCCGGGCCCAGGGTGGGCTCCTGGCACCCTGGTTGGGCACCTTCACGGGGAGCGCGACAGGCGCTCCCCAACTTTCGTCTTCGTGGGGGGGGCGTGATGGCGCTCCCCTGCCTCCATTCCCGGCGGGGGCCAAGGTGGGCTCCTGGCACCCCATGGGGCACGCTCCCCGACTTATCCTTTGCTGAGGGCAGCCCCCGGGACCTGACCCACCCCGGGGGCATTTTCTGGACCGGCGGTGGAGCCCCCACGCTTCGTCTTTGGTCAGCCAAAGGTCTCCTACCTTCTGAGGGGCATATCTCAGCCCCCAGGGGACCGATCTTCCTGATTTTGGCCTCTTCTTGCTCCTGGTGGCGCTCCACCGCCACTGGGAGCACTTTCTTCTGCCCTCTTGGGCGCCAGGAGGGTGAATGCAGCAGGGAGCGGTCTTCACTGGCTCGCTGCGCCAGCCTTTCGCCTGGCTCTCTTCCTGGGCCTCTCTTCTCCTTGCGCAGAGGCCCAGGCTTCTGGTTCCTTCTCCTGGTCTCCCTTTTTGGCGCAAGTCAGTGTCCTGGACCAGTCTGGAGGTTCTTCCTTTCAGCTGTCCATGGTGCCAGGCTCCAGCACCAGTCATCCTCCGCAGACCACACCCCAGAGAGAGCTCCTCTTCCTGTGCAAACTCTCTTAAAGAATTTGGAGGAGCTGGCAGGAAGTCTCTGTTTGCCCTATCAACCAGTGACACATCACTTCTCTGCCCCTGCTCCCTCCTTCCTCCTTCCTGCCCAGACCTCTGGGTTAGTTCAAAATGGCGTCGTCCAGGGGTCTCATGCCACATGGTCTCTGAAAGCCCCTTCTCCCTTCGCTACCTTCTCTCCAGAGCAGCTTGGTGCTTGGCACCAGGTGAAAGCTGCTGATAGATTAACCTGTAGCTTCACCCACCTTCTCTTCTTGGAGAGGAGGCCTTCACCCCTGGAATGCTTGCCGTGCAGGGCTAGGCCTCGGATGCTACAGCTTGGGGAAGAAGGTCATTAATCCAGCCTGGCAGGGTCAGCCCCAGCCAGGCCCTGGTTATGAGCTGACTCAGAAAAATATGACATTTCTGGATGACCCAAAAGCAGTACAAATATGACTTTGGACTCTGCAGAATACTTCTTCTCACATAATGTTACAGTGGACTTTAGTGTGTGTCTGGAATTTGTACCCCCTAGGAAAGTGAAACTAGCCCATCTGCTCCCCATCCTCATATGAGAATGATGGAATGAAAACAGTAAAGCACACTGACTTTCCCTCAAATGTTTCGTCCCATTGTAGAAAGCCTATTCCATGTCACCACCCAGCTCTGCCAGGAATCTCCCCTGCGCAGCCCTTACACTTGTGCACACGCATGTACACACATGTCTGCATGTAACCAGCCCGGAGCCCCTTACTCTGGTGGCAGCGCAGCGGTCTACTCGCGCCAGGAGGACACCGGTAAAATACACCTGCAGTCTCTTTCATCATGAATTCATAGTTGGTGAGTCCCAACTTATGAGGCTCTCCCATAGTAAAACCTCAACAAATAGGTGTTCAAAAAGTGAAAAATCCGGGTGGCTCAGATGGTAAGAACCACCTTCTAACATCTATTTACTGTGATTTATTTGCTATAATATTTAGTGCTTTGTGTATATCGCCATGTGGGAGATAATGTAACTTACTAGAGAGTAATATATAATAAGTACATATTTTTATAACTACCTTGTGTGGTTCTCTTTAATTTAATCTATCATATAAGGTTGCATTCTGGTAAAACAGCTGCTTTACACTCCTTCAGGACTAAGTCTAAAGGCTGCTCTCCGCAGCTACCACTTAGAGAGCTTTCTGTGGTTGTCTTAAGACCTCTTAAATCACCATAAGGGTTGTCTGGACTGGAGCAAGGCACCCACTTACATTAGTGGACACCATATACCAGGCCAGCTTCTAACACCGTCCATCTAGGATAGCCTGAACAAGGACAGGTTGGAGATCTTCAAGGATACAATGGATGACTTGTGCCACTGTGTCCAAAAGGGTGTGGGCATAGCATTCCAGGAGGCATCTGGTGTTTACTGATCGGAAAGCTAGGCTGGAGGAAGAAAAAAGTATTGTCCAAAATGTTTCCAACTGTTTAGACTCCCTATCAGGGGGAGTAGTAGGAAGAGTGCTCGGGTTAAACCTGATTGTGGATGCCTGCACCCCTAAACATTCAGAGGAAGGATGCTGAGAGAGGAATGCAGGGTCGTTGGGAGTAGGACAATGGTGTGTCATAATGTGTCTGTTGAATGATTGATTGATTGATTGATTGATTGATTGATTGATTGATTGATTGATTGATTGATTGATTGACTGACTGATTGACTGGAGGGCTGGAGGTTTGTCCCAAGCCCCCAATAAGTTTCCATTAGTGCTTCATTAAATGGAGCTCTGAAAATGTCTGACCCGCCTGGAGAACTTCTGTCAATACGTTACTTTTGACCGCCAAGTTAGAGAAATGGAGGTCAAGTACGTCAACCACCCTACGCGTTACCTTGGTGTAGGAAATGGATTCCTCCTCTGAGGCTGGTCCAGGGAGTGAGAGAAAGACTTTTTCAGAGGAGTTATAGAGACTGTTAGCCTCCTGCAAGTCATTATACTAATTGTTGTCTTGGTAGGGCCAGGCGAACCGATCACCCATGTTGTTATCAATGTCCGAGTTTGTGTCGGACAGATCAACTATCCGTGGGCGCAACTGTTATCAAAATCAAACTGCACTGACTCAGAATTGGACAGGACTATGGGTTCCGCCTGATCCGATGTCGCATGTACCCAAGTGCCGGAGGAGGGTCGGAATCGGAGATGGAGGCATTGTGAAGGGCTCGGAAGGTCCTACTGACGCTGATAGAGAACCTGCCGGCAGTACTCCAGATAGAAGGCCTCTCTGCTCTTTGGTGCCTTGGTGCCTGAAGGTGCACCAGAAGGAGTGTGCAAGGATCAGAAGAGTTGGAGCATGGCTGCGTGGAACTCTTCGATCTGTTGTGGAGTGGCTAACGGCCCTGGAAACTCAGGTTATGCCAGAACAAGTTGCCGGATCAGCTCTGAAGTTGGGTGACTCCAGGAGCGAGATTGAAAGCCATGGCACCACCCCCATGCCTGCTCAGGCGAATGCAAGTGTCAA
This sequence comes from Triturus cristatus, assembly GCF_964204655.1. NCBI lineage: Eukaryota > Metazoa > Chordata > Amphibia > Caudata > Salamandridae > Triturus > Triturus cristatus. The sequence continues at coordinate 1,050,397,499 of NC_140589.1, forward strand.
GAGGGTACTGAGTTCTCCATTAACTTACTGTGTTTCTTTTTGGACTTACGAGAGGATTTGGAACGTAATGAAGACCAACCTCTGAAGCAGCTTGGTTGACTTCTGGAGCGGCAAAAGAACTGGTACTGAACCTTGAACTTGGACTACGGTCTCAGCGAAGAGTCTTCTTATGCTTGCTGATGTAAAGTTTCACTTTGCGGTGCCAGATAGCATTCGGGTTCATCAACTCCTGGTCACTGCAGGCCTTTGAGTCGTGACTCGATCCCAGACACCACAGGCACACCTAATGGGGATCTAATTTAAACACCTGACAATAGGTCCTGGCTTGCATGATCCCTTCCATGAAGTCACATAATTCCCACCCTTGCTCTTGTTTCCCGCTCCACTCTCAGTGGATTCTCCTTCTTTGTCAGTCCCACTAATGAATCCCTTCCCGACCCAATACAGCCTGGGTGACCCCGTGAATGGCAGAGAGGTTACAGGTAACTTTCCTTTTGGGTTTATTAGAGCCTTCAAGTATACGGCCAGAGCCATGTCCTTTCATCTCTTACTCCTTCACTCTCTCTTCACTTAACATAACACCGCCCCCCCAGCCAACTTTCTTCCAGAGTACTACCTTAGCAGCCAACTATAGTGTCTAACTTAATGATGTAATAATCCTATTCCTTGGATTAATCCGTAGACTCACTACCATGGTGTCTGCCTCACCCCGGTTAGACACCATGTAGTGTTTACTGCGGGCTTATTCAGGGCTTTATGTGGGATGAAAAACCTGGGGGATCTCTCAAAGGGGCGTGGCCAATGTAATTGAAGGCATGGCTTAACAACACTAAGCTAAAAATCTGTACTTAGCATGGTGTGCCACCCGACTTGTATTTTGCTGTTTCTGTCATTGCATCCAGATATATGATACAACAAACATCATACCTACAACAAGTCAGGACTATTGGCTTTATCAATGGTTGTTAGTTGTATAAAGTAAATAAGCTGCAACTATGACTTGTATATAATATTGAAAAAGCTTCCACTTAAAGCCCTGGTGACACCACGAAAATGTTGCAGAAGGGAAATCCTGAGCGAAAGTGACTTTCTTTAAATGATTTCCCTTCCCCTACAATGCTCTCCTGGCATGGCGTCATGCTGTAACTTCTCCACTAGTGAAAACTGAGAAGTGAGCAGTGTGAGCACATCGTTTTGCCTGCCTGTCACTGGAGTCCGGAAAAAAACTTGACCATCTGTGTCAGGGCACAAAACAGAGCCCGATAGAGACCCGTTTCGAGGCCTCCTTTAAAATACTGCCGGTGCTCAGCACCTATAAGACCCGGCCCACTTAAAGCCCTGGGCTTATCAGTGCCTCCAGGTCCTGTGCTTCTGTTGCCGCTGGGTAAACTCACCCTAGTATTCACTCGCGGTTTACCCGTGCCAGCAAATATCAGGCTTCTATCGCCCTGGGGTGGACCTCACATTTTGTTTACTGCTAGTGTCTTCAAGAGGTCAGACTTTTGTTTTGCCTATGCGGGCTCCACATAGTATTTATCGGTCCTAATGGTGCCTCCAGGGGTTGGGATTCTGTCGCTCCTTGGTAACTCCACACACTGTTTACTGGTGGCTTCACACTGTCTCCAGGGGCCGGGCTTTCATTGCTTCTGGGTGGACCCCATCCAAAACTCCCATAGGTGGAACTACCTCCCCGTCCAGAAATACAATGCAGGGACCATGCACCCAGAGAAACTGTGGCTTCCCACCAGCCACCTACAATTCAGAAAGCAATAAACACTTGCAAGCTTCAATTTAGAGCCTTACCAGTTCCTAGGACTACAAGTCCGAGTTTTGTGTGAGTGCCTGTAAACTGGGCAGGTTTTTGGCATGGGCGAGCTGGGCCCAGGCCCAGGGCGCCAATCTTCTGAAGGGGCGTATGGAGCTGTCTGCATTAAGGTCTTGCAGACAGCAGGGCCACTGTCACCTGGCCCTAATGCTGCAAGAGCTATTTCAAACCCCTGCTTTCTTGTCCTCCCTCTCACCTACTGTTGCCACACAGATTAACCCATTATCACTACCCACTTCCAACAAACAACTTGGCACCAGAGCTAATCTGTGAGTGAATCAGGTGGGAGGGGAGGGGGCAGGTGCTGAGATGTTTGTGTTCAGAGCCAGTCACAGTTATGCTGTAGACAGCCAGGGACTGACTTCTGAACACAAAAGTGCTTCCCTGGTGCTTCTTTCCGCCCAGGGCGCCAGGGGCGTAACACAGGCCCCCCGCAGTGCGGGGGGAGCCCCCAAGCAGCAGGGGCCCCCCTCAGCACGATACTCATGCTGGAGAGCTCCGTATTAAATCCGGAGCGGCCCCTCTGTGTACTTTGGAGGGGGGTCCCTTCAACTTTCGTTACGCCACTGCAGGGCGCTATCCTAGCCAAGGCCGACTCTGCCCTTAAACCAATCCCTCCCCCACCCATGCCTTCCATTACATGTGTATGACGTTGGTAAATCCAGGCAGGCCAAGTCAGAAGCAAACTCTCCAGGTCTCATTCGTGACTCTGAAACACAAAATTCATAGGTGATACCTCGGGCACAAGAGAGAGTTCGGTTACTCGATGAACCAGAAAGATCTTCGGGACATTAGCGAGGACTAAGAAAGCAATATAGAAATACAGTGCAGTACATTTTTCTTGTAAGGCAGAAAACATGGGATATATGCAGGGCTTTAAGTGGGTTGGGTTTCACCGGTGCTGAGTACCGGCAGGTTTTTAAAAAGGGACCTCGAAACGGTTCTCTATCGGGCTTTGTGTAGTGTCCTGGAAGCAAAAGACACACAATTGATGGACGGAATGCAGAACAAATCAAAACATTCACCCCCAGTCAAGAGATCTGGGTGAAATCCATCATTCTTTTGCTCACCATGCCACCCCATTTTAGACCTGGGAATATGCAAATCAGTCTTGACCCTGTGCCTCATGGGAACAGTCCAGCCGGAATTGCCTAGCCAGGTCCTCCCTGGACCGGAAACATGCATCCTAGGACTGGTTTCAGAGTTTCACCCCTCTTCAGCCAGGATAGCTTGATTCAAGTGGCACGTTGAGCCAGGGACCCACGTCTGGGCATACCGGGTGCACTTAGGGTGAGGAAGCCAAAGACACACATTTGATGGACGGAATGCAGAAAAAATCAAAACATTTACCCCAGTCAAGAGATCTGGGTTAAATCCATCATTCTTTTGCTCACCATGCCACCCCAGTTTAGACCTGGGAATATGCAAATCAGTCTTGACCCTGTGCCTCATGGGAACAGTCCAGCCGGAATTGCCTAGCCAGGTCCTCCCTGGACCGGAAACATGCATCCAGGGAACGGTTTCAGAGTTTCACCCCTCTTCAGCCAGGATAGCTTGATTCCAGTGGCACGTTGAGCCAGGGACCCACGTCTGGGCATACCGGGTGCACTTAGGGTGAGGAAGCCAAAGACACACATTTGATGGACGGAATGCAGAAAAAATCAAAACATTTACCCCAGTCAAGAGATCTGGGTTAAATCCATCATTCTTTTGCTCACCATGCCACCCCAGTTTAGACCTGGGAATATGCAAATCAGTCTTGACCCTGTGCCTCCTGGGAACAGTCCAGCCGGAATTGCCTAGCCAGGTCCTCCCTGGACCGGAAACATGCATCCAGGGAACGGTTTCAGAGTTTCACCCCTCTTCAGCCAGGATAGCTTGATTCAAGTGGCACGTTGAGCCAGGGACCCACGTCTGGGCATACCGGGTGCACTTAGGGTGAGGAAGCCAAAGACACACATTTGATGGACGGAATGCAGAAAAAATCAAAACATTTATCCCCAGTCAAGAGATCTGGGTTAAAACCATCATTTTTTTGCTCACCATGCCATCTCAGTATTTGGCACAGGCGTTTTTTTTTTCGTACCTTAGTGTCAGCAGGCACATCAACATTCATGTGCTCACACTTCCTTCTCACTAGTGGAGATGTTACGGCATGACGTCATGCCAGGTGAGCATTGTAGGGGGAGGGAAATCCTTTAAAGAGAGTCATTGTCTCTCTGGATTTCCCTTCTCTTTTTGAAACTCAGAAGTAGCAACATTGTCGTGGTGTCATCAGGGCTTTAAGTGAAAGCTTTTTCAATATTATATACAAGCCATAGTTGCTACTTATTTATCTTATGCAACTAACAACCATTGACAAAGCCAAAAGTACTGACTTGTAGGTATGATGTTACTTGTTGTATCATATAACTGGATGCAATGACAGAAACAGCAAAATACAAGTCGGGCGGCACACCATGCTAAGCACAGATTTTTAGCCTACGTATTAAAGCCACGCCCTTAATTACATTGGCCACGCCGCTTTAGAGGCCCCCCAGATTTTTCATCCCACTTAAAGCCCTGGAAATATGGATTTCCTCCAATGTGTGCACCATTGTAAAATTTAACATAAACGCTCCATTTTGGACTTTAAAGGAGAATGCAGGAAGTCTGAGATGCAACGATATGATGCTTAAAAACACTGCCTTGTAAATTTTTATTGCAATTTTGAAGGAGACATTCTGTAAAAATCTGCATTGTGCACCTGTGCAAACTCAAAAAGGCTCAAGTAGAGATTCAGAAATCCCATGTCTAAGGGCGCCATCTACAGGTTAAAATGATGAATTAGGACAAATGGCAAATACAATTCGCTTAGCCCGTCTTTATCTGAATCGGTGCAAGTAAGATAAGAGTTAGTGAAAACGCAGGTCTATATAGTATTTACTTTCGACCTGGATATTAAAGACTTAGGCAAAATATGCTTACATGTTATCAGTGTTAAAAGTTATTTTATTATTTGTATTAAGCATACTCCACGCCATACACACTGATGCCCTTAAAAGTAAGCGGAACATTCATCATTGAACACATATAGAAAGGCATACATAAAAAACATGTAACACAATTTAGAAACTTTTGTCTATGCCTCGCTTGGCCTCACCTAGCAACAGCATTCTTTGATAAAAAAAACAGGGCAGATCTCGGTTTCATTTAGCATAGCTTTATTGAAATGTGTTTAAAAAACGATGGCAGCTTTTTAAAAACTACATACAATCACAATAAAGTACAATCAAAATTGAAATATGATTCAAGTCCTCTATAGTACCAGATTACAATTGCCATGGGAACACTAGCTCATAATATCCACAGACCACCAACGTTGATAAGAAATAACGTGCTCGAAACGATTCCAGTACTCTCAGTTCAATGCCACCGTGCCCTCTGACCTCCACCCTCCTGGTTTGTGCAATTCTTGTTCAATAATTGTTTATTTTCATCCTCTTAAGCAACGAAGTCCTTCAATCTACTTTTCAAACATCTTTTATTAAGTCTATTTCCTGCTGAAGCCCTCAGCAATTCCTAATTAGTTATAGCATCCTCAAAGTAAAAAAAAATTCAGCAAGGCTAACAGACCCAATCAATCATGTAACTGGGGCACGTCCAATGCATTCCACACTCACAAACGCGTCTGCAGCAGCCCGCAGCTCCACAGACCTGTGAATACAACGTGAGCAAATACAATTAATGACCCTAAGCACAAGTACCAGACAGACATTACATAATGTTTAACCCTCTTATAGAACCAAATGCGCAAATGTTTTCTTTAAAATAAAAAAAACTTCCCGTCTTTTCATTTTTGCGCGTATAGCAGCAGAACTTGCAAAGACTCAGCTTCGCTCGAGTAAATATAGACTATAGACTCATTAGAAGTCCAAAATCATATCCACAGTACATCAATCAAGTACCCCTGTATCTTTGCTGATTGCATTCAAGCTACTACTGCGCCCATGACTTTGTCGGTTTAGCGTGCGGTCGATCGTTTATTCACTGCAAACTTAGGAAATGTCCTCCTTTAGTAGAACAAAACAAGCTTTAATATATATACGACGCCTTTTGCCTACAGATATCATGACTTGTAAATGGCGGCGGACTGTGAGGTACTCACACAGCTGAGGAGTGTCTCTTCTCGCTCCATGTATTTATAAGACAGCTGGTCCCTGTGAACGTTTGTATGACGCCATATGACACCCCATGGCCTCCTTCTTGCAGCGTCTGTTGCTATCGCAGTTTATTATGTAAGAATATGGGGGACAACCTACTTCCAACACCCTCCAGTGACTCCCGCTACAATGGGGGCCTCATAAAGCACACCTAGTGACGGCACCTTCAGTATTGTGCTTTTTATTAAGCTTGTTTTGTCAAGTCACGGAATAGATCCACTATCAATCACTATTCACTATCGTGGGAATCATGTGTTTAAAGGAATAATGATCCTACTACCACACGTTCCAAAACCCTACCAACATATCCATTCCCTTATCAATCCTGACCACGGTTGTGTTGACTTGATCCAAAATGCATCATGTAAATCATTTACAAGTCTAAATACCAAAAAGTGCCTTTGTGATTTCCTTATAGTGTCACTTCAACAGAACATACTTCCATTGTTGTATACTCACAGAATAAAAAGATTAAGAGAAAAAATAATTCAGGAACGTTGTATACTCTGTAAACTTCGGGGCCTAAGTCCTAAAAAAAGAAGTGGAGGTACTAACCAGGTTAGGAAGCATGCAAGCAACATCATGGCGTGGGACATCACTGTGCGTGACACTGAGTGTGGCATCACAGGAAGTAACAGCACAAGAAGTAGCATCACGACCTCACAGGAAGTGACATCACTAGAAGAGACATCAGAATAAAGACCTCACACTTGTGTAGTAGCTCTATCATTAGTACATTTGAGAACATTACAAGATTTAACAAATGAAAGCTGATCAGTACTTGAACATAAATATTGAGCTCCCTGTCTGAAGGAATTAACAGCCCAAATGTGGTTGAAGTTTGGTGTCTGACTAACTGCAGTAGACAAACCACTATGTTCTATTAGCTAGGCATATTAAACATGGCACCAAGAACAAAGCACAGTTCATGCATTGCATTAAAAATGATTGCGGCTGAAATTGGGAGCATCAAAACTATAACATTTAATAACCTACCAAACATACCACCATTTTATACACCGACAATTCTAGCACACTTTGAAAATTATCAAAACAAGCAAGTTGCACACTGCATTGGATATTCTGAGCATGGCAAACAATATCTCATATAAAAGATACAGTTAAAACTAGATATTCTGCACATATATTAATTCAGATATCATAGACCAAGTCATATTACCACCAGAATTTTAACCATTAGAAACAACTAACTAGTGAGATCTTTTCCACCACTGAATCCCTAACAAGTGGGTGACAAAATCCTAGACATCTTAATTGCCAACATAGTTCACTGGAGAAGGCCTACCTGTTTACATTAACACTGACTTGAGGGCTCGCCTATTCACTGTAACCTCATCCTGAAGGAGTCAACCCCATGTAAGCACACCTGATCGTGCACATCATATATAACATTGAATTACATCGGCCTGCTAGATCCAAGGGCATTGTAACAGGAAAGATACCCCTGTTATTGTTATACTACAGTACATTGCAAACTCTGCAGCTCACTGCAGTAGGTGGGGGAGAGAAGGGCAGAGAATACCAAGCAATACTCAGGCAGGGTAACAACTTGGCAAACTTTAACACAGCCATACTCAACACTCTTGAATTTCCAGAACTATAAAAACACACAAAACCTGTTTTCCTTTCAAGGAAAACAGCTCTTCAACATTTAGTGATGGGACTAGGTAAATAAAAAACATACTTTCAAATGTTTAGTAATCATTTTTTGTTGTGGTGTGATGAATTTAAACACTTCTGCACAAAAACCTGAAATATGTGGGTAATGGAGGAGCTGGCAGGATTTTGTGAGATATCCCCTATTTGAGGGGGGAAATGCACAGTTGCAGCACAAATGAAAGAAGAAATGAGCACACAATTTCTACAAGTTGGTAAATAAGTGCACATCAATCTGTGATACTGACCAAATGTGAACCAATCAGATCAAGTTGACAAGTGTAACATACAGAAATCAGTCTATGCACGTTCCCAAACATACAGCAGTAAGGGGAAGCTTAACTCTGGTTCTGCTATGAGTGGTAGGCAGATAACTCTTTTGAGCGATTTAATTGACTACAACGTTGTTCTATGTATAATAAGAATCTATGCCATATGTAGGGTGCACAACAATTGACTTGCATAATGCTTCTGCCTGACATCCACGCTCCAACCATGTGCGACAATATTTACAGACAAAGCATTAACCTTTAATGTAAAACAGGAGAAATAAATAAATGCCCTTCAAGTGGCTAAATTAAACAATGTGAAAGCAGAAAACCTGGAACGAATCCCAGCTTCGACACTAGACCTAATTGTGTGATCGCAGGCAAATCGTTCTCTTGCGTTTGACTTAGCGAACAATGAGCTTGCTCCATGTATTATAAGAATCTAGGTCACATATAGGGTGCTTATGACAGTTGATTTGCCTCTTAGTTCATTAATAGCATTGTCAGGGCAGGGGTGGGTATGAACGTTTCCAAGATAACACTAAATTCAAGTGATCACTTTTAGTAAATGCCTGTCAATGCAGTGATGCACTCTGAAATACTATGGTGAAACATTTCAGCATTTTAACGAAATACACTTTTTTGAATTATGAAGTGACTTTGCATATTTTGTTGCATGCATTTGTTGCCAGTCATGGCTCAGCTTCTGCATGGGCTCTTCCATTTAATTTCTTAGCTTGCGCACTTCTAGAGAACCTAGCATTTAAAAGCAACGCGGGGGGGGGTGGGTGATTGTAATGGTACTCTAACTCTGCCAGGCTGTTTGAGTTGGACACCTTTCCTTGTAATGGGGCTGCATGCCAAGCTGATGCTGCATCACAGGGGCAACATTGTGTTCAAAGATAAGATGCTGCATTTCTCTTGCAGTGAGATGGGGTGAATTCTGATTGGGGTACTAGTACTTTACAAGAGCCTGAATGAAGGCCTGAATACAGACGACTCCTCTCCACCAACAATCTCTGTTGGGTTGCTTACGCCCTCTTTCTGCTTGTGTACTGCGTGTGCTCCAGCTCAAATGGAAGGCAAGGTGCAGTGTGGCTAAGGCAGGTGTAAGGGGCCCAGGAACAAAAAGACCAACATTCTGGTTGAACACCCTTTTAAGGGGTGTGCAACAAATGTTGATCTTCCAGCTTCCTGGAGCGCGGAAATCTGGGAGAATCGCAGGATGGACATTTTTCTACCTTCTTTTTGCTGAATTCTTCCAGGTTTCGGGCGCTTGGCATGTGGGAAAAATAACAGGACAGATGTGAGGCAGTCTGGAAAGAGATCCTTCCTTCAGTACTGAACTTGGAAAAGCTCTACTCTGTGAAGCTATAAATTGGGGGGGGGGGGCGGGAGGGGGGTTCAAAGAAAAGGGAGTTGAAGACAACAGTGTGACAATCAACTTACACATTTATTGTTTAAAAAAACTCTGCCACAAACACTTTGGCAACAAGGAGAAACATAACAGTAAATCTATTTTTGCTTTATTGGTTGTAAAGGCTGCATTTTAAAATATCGTCTGGCATGAAGGCACCTGTTGCAGGGATGAGATCTTTGTGTGCCCAGTAAATGCCAGGGAACAATAATAACGATGGTAAGATAATTGTAATGGTTAATGTATTTACTGGGGAGATCTGTGTTTACTCTAGTCACAGGTTTGACTCAAAGTAGCATCGAGGGTTAATGTGTCTCCTTCAAAGTACACCATGACACATGCAGATGAGGGATTTTATTTTATATAGATAGGTAAGTGGGTTACTGCTTTTAATACAGAGGTCATTTTGTTACTTGCATTTAATAAATTACAATCTTTACAATTCAACACATTGAACTTTGAAGAATGATGACTGACTCCTACAACTTGAGGCCCTCATAGTATGCACACAACGTGACATTCACTCCTCTCAATTTTCGTCATTTCCACACCGCTATGCATAAGAATTCTCAGAATCAGAGCATGTTGTCCAAGGCGTAGCCTCTTTTATTCACATCAAACCAGGAAATTCAACTCAGACCAATAGGAGAAAACCATCCTGTTTGGATAGATACAATTATTCACAGCATCATGCTTTAGCCGCATCAACCTGTCAAAGGCATTAAGTAACTTAGGCACGACATTACACTTGAACTTTAGTTTGGCCGTACACTTTAGCGACATTTTAAAGGCAGTAAGAAAATTATACATGACATTACACCTGCACTTGAGCTTGGCCGTAAAGTTGAACTTGGCGACTCAGCCCGCCAAACTCCCCACTCAGCTGCGCACATTGTGCCAGTAGGCCCCAACGCACACAGCAAACAGTTGCATTACCTCCTCATCAACCCTCCCCGTCCCAGTCCTTACTAATGACCATAGCTCCTCCCACCAGAAACTCCCAAGCAACTAAAAACCCATCCCTTCCCTCCAGGCCACATCCATACCCTGAGGTATATAACTCTATGACCCGCCCATCCACATCCTGTTTGTCTTTTCTGTGGATTAACTTCCTGTCAATTTCGTCATGGGGGGTGCTGGACCTGTGTCTCCTTTCGGCTGAGTGTGAAACGGTCTGCTCGGCAGCCGTTTAATCCCCTGAAGTGCCAGTCATTCCATCTACGTTTGAGTCCCTGCTTTAGCGGGACCGTGGGGTTGGGGCGTCCGGACTGCTTGCTGTGGGGTGGTGACTCCCTGCTGCGGCCTCCCAACTTCCAGGTTTGTTCCCTGCTCTAGCGGGAACACCTGGGGAGGGGGGGGGAGGTGTGTTGGCCGTGACTGGCTTCTCTGCGCGCCGGAGGCGTGGCGGTTTGGCTCCTCCACGGAGGTGTGTGTGGGGGGCTCGGTGCTCATCTTGTTTCGACCCCGTGTTTCCCTTTTTGTTTTTCTTCCTGCTGTTTCTGCATAATGGTCTGCGCCTCGTGTCACAAGCTCAGGGTCGGTGCTTTAGAAAGGCAGGGCGCTGTATTCCACGGCTACGTGGCCCTGGTTTCACCTCAGGCCTCTTTAACCTGCCACGTGACGCTCCCTGTCCAAGCAGTCTGAAATCCTCAGTTGGGAGTGTGTTTGACTGATGATCTGACTGGTCCCTGGTTCAGATCCTGGGTTTCGGTACAGATTGAACTTCTGCTTACAAATTTAAAACATCGCGGTTTTTGAGCAGTGTGTGCCCGATCGTACGAGGGCTGCCGGTGTTTTCAGATGAGCGTTTTTGTTTGTCAATACGTGGGGGGGCGCCTGGGTGGAGGGTTTCCCGGTAATTTGAGTCAGTTTTCTCTGACGTGTACTTCCTGCACAATGTGTCTCTGTGGCCTTGTGGTTAAGGTCTCTGACTCACTCCAACAGATATGTGTTCGAATCCTGGTGTTTAGGTTGTTGTGGTTTCTGTGCTACGGTTATAATGCATGTTATATGGCCGTGGTCTGCATGGGCTGGTTCCTGTGGCTGGGGCTTCTGGGCTCCTTCGGGTTCCTTCCGATTGGGGCCTTTTTAGTCGTTTCTTTGGTGTTTGTGTCCCAGGTGGGCCGGCCTACTGTCCTGTTGGGGTTTGGTGTTCCCTGGTTGGCCCTTATGGATCTTGCATTGCTTGGTCTGGGGTGATTTGTTGGGTGCTGGTTTCTCTCTTCTGTTCACATCGTGGAGTCGAGTGGTTTAGACGTGAGTAGGCTCCGCTCTATGGGGGAGGTGGGGGTCGCTGGGTCTTCCGCTGCTCCTTCCCTAGTGTCATGTGCAAGATGCCTCTGCTGACATGGCTCCGGACATGTTTTCGGATGAGACCTGGGGGCAGGCTTTGCGGTGTTCTGCTACGTGTTCGGGACGGTTTGGGTTCCCTAGGTCCTTGGGGGGGGTGGAAAGTCAGTAGACTTGTTCGCCAATAACCAGTTGATGGGACTTGTAGGCCTCCCTCTTCCTAAACTCTGTGAGTAATGTGCTAGAGGGGGAGTGGAAGGATGTTGTCAAACATGTTTTTTCCCGGTTTCTGGCGGAGGGGTATCCTTTACTGTGGTTCGCTGAGGTTTCCTGGCTGTGGTGATGGTGGATCCCTGCTGACTAATGTGGCATCTCGGTGCCTGGTGGTGTCCATGGGTGCTGTTCCTTCATCTCCTGTGGTCATGTGGGTTGAAGGGGCCTTGAAGCGGGCTTTTGCTGCCTCTGGTCTTGCAGTTCGGTCTGCGACTTGCCCCTGCTTTCGGGTTCAGTCACTTCTGTATGTCTGTCAGGGTTTTCTGTGAAGTTCTTGCTGGATGTGGATCCCTTTGAATCTTTTTCCATGTTGGGACTGCAGTTGCGTTTCCTGGCGGTTTTGTCCTTCAAGTCCCTTGGTACGGTGGTGGCAGGGTCTGGGACCTCTGTGGCTGCTCGGTGGCAGTTGTGACTTTAGCCTTGGAAGGCAGTGCTGCTCGGAAGGCTGCCATGATGGAGCTCCCCTTCGCGTGCTCTATACTGTTTGGCAATCCGTTGGAGGCCTTGATTGGTATGACAGCTGAGGACAATAATTTGTTGGCTCCGGTCCGATTTCTCGGTATGGGAAGTCTGCGGGTTGTGAGCAGGCTTTGGGCAGCGTTTCATTCGAATTGGCGGCCCAGCACTTTCGTAGTGTGGAACGGGGTCGGGGGGTCCCTTCCTTCCACATGTCCCGGGGTCGGGGGGGGGGGTGCTTCCTCTTCTTCTAGTCCCTCCTTGTTGGGCTGGGCTACTGGATGTGTTCTGTGCTGCCCCTGTTCCCGGTTCTCTGGCGATGTGTCGGGCTCTATTTCACGGTGTTCGGGACTTAGTTTCTGATGGGGCTGTGTAGTGGGTGCCTGTGAGTTTGCAGGGTCTGGGCGGGGGGGTTCCTCGATCCTGTTTCTGGTCCGGAAGCCGTTTGGGGACTACCGTCCTGTCCTGGTTGTGAAGGCTGTACACATGTGTCTCCCTCATCGTTCCTTCATAATGGTGTCTCTTAGGTAGTTTCTTCCCTTCCTGTCGGTGGGGGGTTTTCTGGCTTCTCTGGTTCTCATGGACGCCTACTTTCATGCCGGTACACGCGGCTTCAGGGTGGTTTCTACATTTCGGTGTGGGAGTTGTTCATTACTGGTTCTGGGTATTGCCTTTTGGGCTGTCTGCGTCTCCTGGGGTGTTTGCTGACGTTTTAGCGCCCTTGGTGGTTTTGTTGCGGGTTCGGGGGATCCAGGTGTTCCCTTCCTTGAATGGTTTGTTGTTCTTCCTCTTATTTCCTTCCGGCTCAGACTTTTTCACTGGGTGTTTGATGGCTCCTTCGTTGGTATGGGTGGATTCTAGGCTTGGAGAATTCCATTCTTTGCCCACTCAGGAATTTCTGTTCGTTGGGGGGTTTTCTGAGCCACTGTGGGTGAGGTATTCCTGTCGGTGCCCTGCGGACTGGCTCTGTTGCGTGAACTGAGGTGGTTGTTGAGGGCTCAGTCTTCCACTGCTCACCAGCGGCTCCGTGTTCGGGGGCTGTTGTCGGCTGCTATGGTGATTGTTCCTTGGGCCCGTTGGTGCTTGTTCCCCCTGGTGTGTCCTGCCCTGGGGCTTTGAGATCCAGCATCTCTGGATTGTGAGATGTTGTTTCCGGGGGGTGTGGCCACAGGCCAGGGGTTGTCTTGATGGCTGGTGGTTCGGGGCCTCTTGCAGGGCTTGCCCTTTGTGTCCCAGGAGCGGTTGGTACTGAGTCTGTCTTGGAAACTACCTTGGGTCCTCCAGATTGGTGGCCTGTTGGCCTGGCTCGGGGTCCCAGTGGTGGAGCTGCTTACGTCTCCTGGGATCACCTTGGGTGAGGTTTGTTCTCTGGTTCGGTTGGTTGCTGTCTGGAGGGTTGTTGCCCTGTCATTCCGGTGGGAGGGGGCCTGCTGTGTGTTTTTCCACCGAATACTCTGATTCCAAGGGTCCTGCTGCAGGTCGGACTGGGTCAGGCCTCGTTTGTCCTGGTGGCTCCGGTTTGGTCTGGGAGGCCTTGGTTCCTTCTGTTCTTGTGGTTGATGGTGGGGCCTTGCTGGAGATTGCCGGTGGTCCCTTGTTGTTTCCCCCTATGTGTCGGGGGGTCTACGGCCTTTCCACCCTGAAATCACTTGTTATCTGTTGTTAAGCAGGGTCAGAACTCGTTAGTGCCTTGCTGGGAGACCACCAGGGACTACCATGTGCTGTAGACTTAAGGTGGCTGTGGTATGGCTGTACCTCATGGCTTTGGGGCGTTCTCCTTCTGGGGCTGAATTTATTCAGGGATCCGGGCGCCCTTTGACTCTAATGTCCTTTGCCTGATTCTGGATTACAGTTCGACACAGGGTGGGTCTGCGTTGGATCCGGTGCGTGTCTTGGATTTCTTGGTGGTTGGCTTCGACTTGGTCTGGTTGGTCCTTCCTGTGAGCTCTGTGGGCAGCTGTGTGGGCCTTTCAAGATTCGACCTTTGAGGCGGTGGTCCCTTTGATGACCCGGTGGTTGTGGAGTTGTTTTCTCCTGAGACCGGTTTTTCGTTCCTTTGCTCCTTGTTAGGTTCTCCTTGAGTTGGTGAGCCTTGTGGGGTAATCCTTTTGGGCCTCTGCATGTGGTGTCCTTGCCGTTGACGTTCAGTGTGCTTCCTGGTCGCTCTTGCCTCGGAGGTTTGGGGAGTTGGGCTCCTTGCTTTGTTCTGTGCCCTTTTTGCTTGTATCCTGATGGGTTGTTCTGCGGCCTGGTCCTTCCTTTGTTCCCAGGGTTCTTCCTTGTTTCGCTGCTTGGAGGTTCTGATTTTGCCTGTTTTCTCCCTGATCCTCTTTCTGGGGTTTCGGTGCCGCTGCTCTGTTTGGCCGTTTTACGGGCTCTGGAGGTGTGCTTCCTTCATGCTGTGCCTTTACGTAGGGTGGCTTACCTTTTTGGGTCCTTTGAGCTGGCTGGCCGAGGTCTAATGCCTTCTGGGGCTGCTCTCAGTCGGTGGCTGAGTTGGCTGTGGGGCCTGCGTATGGGCTTGTGGTGTCTTGGCGCCTGGGTCGGTTCGTGGTGGATTGGCTCTGGGGTGGCTGCGTCCTGGGCTTGCTTCCGAGGGGCTTCCATGGTCGTGTTCTGTGTGGATGCTGCTTGGTGTTCTCCTCACTCTTTTATGTCCCGTGGTCATTGGGTGTTGAGTGGGACTGTGTCTCCTGGGTTTGGGGACGTGGTGTTTCATTCTGCCCTGGTAGTGTGACTTTCTGGTTGTGCTGAATAAGTCTGTTTTTGCTACTGAGTGAAGCAGATTCTTGCTTTGGTATCTGCTCATTAGTAAGGACTGGGACGGGGAGGGTTGACGAGGAGGTAATGACTGGTTACTCACCGGTAATATTCATTACTCCGAGTCGTAGCCCTCTCCGTCCCAGTCCCGGTTCCCATCCCTCCCTCCCTGTTCAGATTCTTGTGCTTGGTGGTACAGGATGTGGATGGGCGGGTCACAGGGTTATATACCTCAGGGTATGGGTGTGGCCTGGAGGGAAGGGATGGGTTTTTAGTTGCTTGGGAGTTTCTGGTGGGAGGAGCTATGCTCATTAGTAAGGACTGAGACGGGGAGGGTTACAACTCGGAGTAATGAATATTACCGGTGAGTAACCGGTCATTACTTGAAATCCAGGGCACCGCATAGCGCACCGGCCCGCCGGGGTACCTGCACACAGGCAGCCTCCCCAAGGTTCTACTCAGTCCATACGTTGCGGGTTAAGGCAGTAGAGTCCAGGACCACCAGCAGGTTAGTCCCCCATTTCCGCCTACCCTTTGCACACGTGGATCCTACCCCCTCCTGTGGTCCATCGAGTTGTTGAACTTGCATTGCTATGCATCCCCCTTTGTTGTTAACTGTCACTGCTCCGCGAAAGCCTCGCTCTTCTGCTGGGTGGGTGGGCGGGTGGTCAATGACATGCCTCTGCAGCTTGCCGGAGGTCTGAGGGGACAAAGAGGCGGAATGCTCCAGGGGGCAGCCTTAAATAACTCTCCACGGAATTCCTGCGTATCCCCGATGTTATGACATCACTGGCCCTCCTCATTCAATCCCACCCCCTTCTTAGCCTCCCGGTGGAGGCTCAGTCTCGTGGCGCAACTAAGGGCGCCCCTAGGCAAGGGGGACGCCTGTTCATAGTATGCGCACAACGTGACATTCACTCCTCTCCATTTTTGTCATTTCCACCCGCTATGCCCAAGAACTCTCAGAATCAGAGCATGTTGTCCAAGGCATAGCCTCTTTCATTCACATCAAACGAACCAGGTAATTCATCTCAGACCAATAGGAGAAAACCATCCTGTTTGGATAGATACAATTATTCACAGCATCATGCTTTAGCCGCATCAACCTGTCAAAGGTATTAAGTAACTTAGGCACGACATTACACTTGAACTTCAGTTTGGCCTTACACTTTAGCGGCAACATGTCAAAGGCACTAAGAAAATTATACACGACATTACACCTGCACTTGAGCTTGGCCGTAAAGTTGAACTTGGCCGACTCAGCCCGCCAAGCTCCTCACTCAGCTGCGCACATTGTGCCAGTATGCCCCAACGCGCTACAGCAAACAGTTGCGTTACTTGAAATCCAGGGCACCGCATAGCGCACCGGCCCACTGGGGTAACTGCACACAGGCAGCCTCCCCAAGATTCTACTCAGTCCATACGTTGCGGGTTAAGGCAGTAGAGTCCAGGACCACCAGCAGGTCAGTCCCCCTTTTCCGCCTACCCATTGCACACGTGGATCCTAACCCCTCCTGGGGTCCATCGAGTCGTTGAACTTGCATTGTTGTGCATCCCCCTTTGTTGTTAACTGTCAGTGCTCAGCCACAGGGTGAGAAACTACCTGGTGCACTCGTCCTCCCCCCTGACGCTGACAGTGCTTCCCCATAGCCACCAGTATAGTGTAGTTAAAGAACTCCTGTGCTTATTACTGACAGATGCACCCCATCCCAACAAAACTGCCCCCTTTTACCTAATTGGAGCAAATTGTGCCGACTTCATGAAATAATTCAGCTTACAGATGTGTTAATTCCCTTAACTGGGGCACCCCCAGCCCATACTGCTTTCAGTATTACTTCCGACTACAGTAATGACGTTGTCGGTAAGAACGGTGTAAACCCAAAAGTGGCTGCGAACAAGCCTCCCTCCACCATGGCCTGCCTAATGACATTATATCATTCCCACCAGCGTTAATGACTAAAAGGACCATATGGGGAACTGCGTTATATTGTATACCTGTCCCAGCCAACCCAACAGCACCTTCAATGTGACACCCCCCTTCCTAAAGGCAGTAAAGAAATTAGACAAGATAATCCATTCGAACTTTCCAAACAAACAGCACCTGCAATGTGACACCCCCTATCCTAAAGGCACAGGACAATCCACTTTAACATTGACTTGGCCGTACAGTAGAACTTGTATTTTCTCACTGGGCTTCCTACGGACCGGTTCATTTGCGCACCTTGTGCCAGCAGGCTCCAATGTGCTACAGCAAACAGATGAATTACTTAAAAAGCAAAGCCCCCGCATAGCACTCTGGCCCCACAGGGTACCTGTATATAGGCAGCTTCCCCAAGCCGGTACTCCATCCATACTAATGGACTTGCTGCTTTGCTCTGCAAATGAAGGAATGGTCACGGGTAGACGTACCGGGCTGTGCCTGCCACAGGTAGGCGTACTGGGTTGCACCCATTAATGTGGTGCTATTGCCACCACCCAACTGCCAATTTGGGAGACAGAAACGAAATGCCATTTGCTTCGCCTCTATCGTGGGCTTCACCTGAGAACGGAAGCGGATCAGAAAACAGCGTCTTCCCCTCTTCCGTAGAGTACCTGCGGCCTACTGGATGTTAACCGCGTTGCACACCATTGGTCCTTACTAAAACTGCCAGCCTTCAAAAAGAAAAATATAACTCTGCATATGAAAACCTCAGCTATTGAATAAAGCCACCATATTATAGATGGATTTTAAGCAAAACCAATTGCATGTGGATTGCGCCACAAAATAAATTGCAACCCTTTATTGGGGTTGGCTTTTAAAATGCATGTGGCTCCCAAGCCCCACCCATGTGAGTTGTGTTGCACACCACCAGTTCTCACTACAAGTGCTGATACTTAAAAAGGAAAGAGAAACAATGGAGATACATCTTTGGCAGTCGAGGACAGCCCCACAAATCTACACTGGTTATTGGGATGAGGCTCTAACATGGATTTCCTTCCCAGGGTCCACTCCATGTTAATTGTGTTGCACACCATCCTTCCTCCTGAAGGACTGCTGATACATAACAGAAAAGAAAAACAGAACTGTGTATATTAATGCTTGACAATTTAGTAAAGCCACCCTAATGTTGATTGATTACTCAGCAATTCCTATTGCCAGTGGATTATGCCAGAAATAACTCACCATCCGTTTGCTGGAACACGGTGTTGCAACGTATTTCTTTCCTAAGGCCTGCTCCATGTTAATTGTGTTGCACACCAACAGTCCTTCATAAGGTCTGCTGATAATTAAAACAGAAAGGGAAACTCTGCAGATAAATATTGGACTGCTGGCACGTAACAGAAAACAAATGCCAGGACTCTGCATATCCATGCTTTGCAATCCAGAAAAGCCACTGTAATGTTGACTGATTTCTCCGCAATTCCCATTGCCTGTGGATTATGACAGACATACCTCACCACCCGTTATTGGGATGCGCTATTACAATGTATTTACTTCCTGAGGCCCACTCCATGTTAATTGTGTTGCATCCCGCCAGACCGCACTAAGGACTACTGACCCTTAAAAGAAAAAGGAAACTCCGTATATAAATATATGGCAATTAAGTAAAGCCCCAATTAAGCAAAGCCCAATCCATCCCTACAGTATATTGTGAGGAGCATGTAAAATGGATTTCCTTACCAAGGCACACGATGAGTCCTCACTAAGGACTGCTGACATGTTACAGAAAAGAAATACCAGTACTGTGCATATCCATGCTTTGCAATCCAGGAATGCCACCATAATGTTGACTGATTTCTCCACAATTCCCATTGCCTGTGGATTATGACAGAAATACCTCACCACCCGTTATTGGGATGCGCTATTACAATGTATTTACTTCCTGAGGCCCACTCCATGTTAATTGTGTTGCATCCCACCAGACCTCACTAAGGACTACTGACCCATAAAAGAAAAAAGGAAACTCCGTATATAAATATATGGCAAATAAGAAAAACCCAAATGAAGCAAAGCCCAATCCATCCCTAAAGATTATTGTGATGAGCATATAAAATGGATTTCCTTACCAAGGCACACGATGAGTCCTCACTAAGGACTGCTGACATGTTACAGAAAAGAAATACCAGTACTGTGCATATCCATGCTTTGCAATCCAGGAATGCCACCATAATGTTGACTGATTTCTCCACAATTCCCATTGCCTGTGGATTATGACAGAAATACCTCACCACCCGTTATTGGGATGCGCTATTACAATGTATTTACTTCCTGAGGCCCACTCCATGTTAAGTGTGTTGCATCCCACCAGACCTCACTAAGGACTACTGACCCATAAAAGAAAAAAGGAAACTCCGTATATAAATATATGGCAAATAAGAAAAACCCAAATGAAGCAAAGCCCAATCCATCCCTAAAGATTATTGTGATGAGCATATAAAATGGATTTCCTTACCAAGGCACATGATGAGTCCTCACTAAGGACTGCTGACAATTCCCCCCATAACCTGAGGATTATGTCCCAAATAAATCTCTACCTGGTATTGGGATGAGCTTTTAAAATGCATTCCTTCCCCAAGGGCCGCTTGTTTTTTAATGTATTGTACTCCATCCACCCTCACGAAAGACTGCTGATATTTGGCAGTAAAAGAAAACTTTGCATAACACTATTTGGCAATTAAGTAAAGATACCCGAATATTGCCTGGGTTGCTAGCAATTCCCCACATTGTCTACTGAATATGCCACCAATAAATCTCTACACTTTGTTGGGATGAGCTTTAAAATGCATTTAATAAATGCCAGGGAGAAGGACGGTTCCATAGCACGACGGCAGGACATCTACCTGGGTGATAATGCTTGTAAACAAAACAGCATAACTCAATGTATCGCTATATGTTGCCATCTCTTTAAAACCTTCCCGGAATTATGTACTGCACCGGGATTTGACGGCACCCTTGGGGATGATCAACTAAGAGCCACGTACACCAACTCTTTTAATGATGCACCCTAAAACAGGGGTTTTCCTGTACCACCAACCCCTGGCTAACTCCGCACCAGAGGTAACTGGAACTATCGCTGGGCATGAATTCTATTTTGGTATTGATGACAGAAAGATACATGAATAATGCTCAAGTGACTAGCCCAAACAAATTGTATCCCCTAGCCGTTTAGATACCTTATATTTTTAGCACTACTAAACTCGGTCTGTCACTAATTTGAAGGCAAATAACCTATTATAAAGCTATGAATAGCCGTCGCAATAGGGGTAGAACCCCGGATTATTTATGTTGTGAAGTAGAGAACCCATACAGCATCACATACCAATTACCGAACAGGACAACAGCTGCGTATGATGAAAGGAAAACATTGTCTCAGCCTTTCACCAAATGAATCATACCACACGGTCAACCCGTTGACGAGAACCTCATAAACACAGAAAAGTTGTGCCTCAGTACTGCCACCGTTCTAACGACCACCCCAACTGGCAAAGGGTTACTACCAGGTCGCAGCAGCCTATCTATATTTCTGACATAAAGCATTATTGTATTTGCATTGGGTCCTCTCATACCCCCAATGGGGGCATCTTGACGGTGAATAACAAATGCTTATTCTTCAACTGCATGGTGCTTATTTCCAACCCAGGCATACTCTCATGAGGGGTACCACAGGGCTCGGCGCTGTCGCCCCTCCTTTTCAACGCCTACCTCCAGCCCCTGATAGCTGCGCTGAACCAGATGGAGTGCCGTATCTACAACTATGCTGACGACACTCAAATTATCATCCAGATAGACAACTCCCCGACTACCCACTCAAGAATTCAAAATATTCTGAAATTCACGGTCAACTGGATGACGGCCAATTCCCTCAAAACTAACCCAGCTAAGACTGAGGTATTGGCAGTCAATACTGACTCCAATCCCTGGAATGATCTCTTTTGGACACAAGAGCTAGGCACCTACCCGGAGCCAGCTTTGGCCGTAAAAAGCTTGGGAATTAAAATCAATGCCAAGCTTTCCATGATCCAGCAAGTGTCAGCAGTAGTGGGCACATGTGTCAGATTGTTGAGACTGCTACGTAAACTTGCCCCCCTTCTCACCTTCGCCACACTCAGACTGGCGGTATCAGGCATGATACTGTCGAGATTGGATTATGGCAATTCCCTATATATCGGCCTCCCGGGAAAACTACTGGCCAGATTACAGGTTATCATGAATGATGCCGCCAGGCTAATCTTCAGAGTACCTAGACGAGCACACACCATCCCTCTTCTACGTAAGTTGCACTGGCTTCCGGTCAGGCAGAGAACAATGTTTAAAGGCCTCTGCATTGCTCATAAAGCCATCTATGGCCAAGCACCGAGGTATATCAAAGACCGCCTAGTCAAATACACCCCGAGTAGGATACAACGGTCTGCAGAGGCCATCCTGCTGGCCTGCCCCCGTTTCTGCTTGTCCTCCAAAGGAGGAAGAGCTTTTTCAACCTCCATCCCCCAAATTTGGAATACATTGCCAGAGCAGTGGCGGATGGTGACATTTGAAAGTGGTGAGGCGTAAACTTTCTGTCGGAGTGCACCGTGGCGAGCGAGCTCGACCACCTTAGAGGGGTTCGGGGGGGTTTTTCCCCCCTGAAAAAATTTTGAAAAAAAAGGGGGTAAAGGGTGCATTTTCAAGCAAATTTGAAAAGCACAGAGACTAGAGCTGCAAACACACATAGAGCCCACTGCAGAGGGTATGTTCTTAGGTGAAGTCCTGCTGAAACTAAAATGCATTAACATTATAATCTCAGTTTCGCCACTTAACAAAGAGAGTCATCCCCAGAAAATGAGTTCCCCATCCTGTTTCTTCATTACATTTTCATAAATATGACTTGTTGTTGGTCAGTGCGCTTTAATGCATGGTCCTGTAAACTTACAATGGGACTGTGACATACACACACAGTCACACACGGTGCGGGGCACTAGGTTTTGTACACACGGAGCGGGTGGGGGCTCCACACAAAGGAACCCTGGAGGCTGTTGGTATTAAGGGCGTGAGTGCTGCCCTCCAGTACAAGGGGAGTAGCTGCTTCGCTGCCATGCAGTACAAACTCTGAAGAAACACACTACGTATGCATGATGTGGCAGACTTTGATCCCAAGTAGAAGAACAACTTCAAGAGAGTGCTCCTAACCCCTCTTCGCATGTTAATCCCGTACGTCACATGGTCATGGAAGACTCGAGATATTCAGGTATTCGGCTTTTTTTCCCCTTGATTTGCGCCCTCGGATCTAAGTAGGTCTTATTTGTACCGAAGCACAGCGCACAGAAGGGGTCTTTGCACCCTGGGTGTGTGCGCTAGACGCTAGTCACAGTACTCGGCAGGGCTGCCTTTGCGTGGGTCAGTCTCAGAGCCTGGCATCGCATGGGCACAGATCTCTGCTGAATACATCAGCAATGCCACCGCAGGGCATCAGTGCATCTGTTACATTCACAGCATCAGGCGCTTAAAAATCTCAATAAATCCGGCGGTGTTACTATGCATGTCCACATTTGTTTGGCTTTTATGATACCTTTAAAAGTCTCCTTGGCAGAGAGAGTCAAAGTGCTCTGTGGCATCCAAGCCCTTTAAACGGCACATCTGTCTTGAGCTAATGGTCTCATCACGCAGTGATTACACGCATGGCGGCAGACAGCGCTTATATACACAGTCGCGGCTCGCGGGGGGGGTCGCGCACGGGGGAAATGAAGTATTAAACAAAAAACTAAACTTACCTTACTGCCGGTCCACGCCACCTCTCAGACCTCTGCTCCCCTTGGCGCCTTCACGAACGGCACTGGAGGGGCCTGCCAACCCCTCTCAGCCAATCCTGGCGCTGCCAGCAGCGCCAGGATTGGCTGACGGCACAGCTTACGCTACGCCCGCCGCCTGCCCATTAGGAGACCGAGGGGCTCCTAATGGGCATGCGCAAGCCATTGCAAATACAAGTGCGCATGACTGGGCATGGGTGAAAATTCGCTCACCTTCCCCACTCATGCGCACTTGTGCTGCTGCCTGTTGTCCCTGGTCTGACAATCATGTCAGTCAACATGACGCCGGACCGCCCACCCCCTTCAAACTCTGAAGGGGGTGGGCGGTCCGACGTCATGCTGACTGA
Source organism: Triturus cristatus (assembly GCF_964204655.1). Classification (NCBI taxonomy): domain Eukaryota; kingdom Metazoa; phylum Chordata; class Amphibia; order Caudata; family Salamandridae; genus Triturus; species Triturus cristatus. The sequence continues at coordinate 1,050,420,778 of NC_140589.1, forward strand.
CATGATTGTCAGTTGGTTCTCCCTCGCCGTCTTTGAACTTAAGTGTTTACTTAAGACAAGTTTAGAAATGCCGAGGGAGCTACGGGCGGAAGATACGGGCGGGGGGGGCAACGCCCCAACACCCCCAATGGACGCACCGCCACTGTGCCAGAGAGTGTACGCAAGGAACATGCTCTCCTTCCATTTAGGTAGAAGCTAAAGACAGTACTCTTCTCAGACGCCTGGGGCACAATTTAATCTATACGGTCTCCACACGTGCTAGGGCAGGGCTCTCTCATAGCGCTTAGAGACCTGAAGGTGATAATGCGCTTTATAAATGACAATTACAATTACAATTTGTCCACCTCCAGAAGTATGAGTTATCACCCCACCCAGACAACATGGACGAAAACACCAAAAACATATCAATAAAGCAATGTTGTGCCTCAGGGCTGCAATCATCATCCCAACCGGTAAGGGGTCACTACCAAGTAGCCTCAGCCCATCAATATTTGTGACCTATAGCATGACGTATATTTACCCTGTGACTTTCAGCCCCCAAGGGGCATGTTGACGCTGACTAACCGATGCTTCTTTACCCAATTGAATGGTGTTTATTTGTCTACCTCCGCGAAGATAAAAGGCTAAGTGTGCCTCACCATGAACACGTGACCAAGAGGTCAAACACCGGGCCCTGCAATGGATGTGTTAATCTACTAATCACCCCAGCACGTCCCGACGACAGAACTAGTCATTAATTATTAATTAGATAAAACGTGCTTACGGGTTTCCCAGTACATTTGGAATCATTGGTGGACTAACTTAATACATACATTCATACGTACTATAACTTAGGGCACCTGGTCCATTTAAAATTCCCCATACAATAAACTGTAGACATAAAGAACTAAATGTTTGTCGCATTTATGACACATAGATTCATACGTACTCTAACTTATGGCATATGTTCCCGATTATTTAAGATTGCCCGTACAATAAACTGTAGACAAAAGAACTAAATGTTTGTCGCATTTATATAAAAACATATCAATTTGAATCTGAACGCCTGTTGCTGTTTTCTCTGAACCAGAAATACTTCTGCGGATAATCAACCCAAACCATTCCGATAATGTGTTTAGTAAACTGGAATGATTTATGAGCCGAAGGGAAAGATTCCTCATGCACTATAGAAGTACCTTTAAAATGTGTTGAAGTAATAAACCAAGAACTGCCCTCGAAACCCTTCGTTGGTTGCCCATTAGGTGCGGCGTGCCATCACAAACCCCAGGCATCTTATATTGGCCAAAACATCCTACCGACCCCTCCGTTATGCAGCAAATAGTCATTCCCTACAATGCCTAAAGGGGCCTGTAATCCAACAAATGTGGACTGCTTCTTTTGCCCATAACGAACCAATGTAGAATTGGGGGCATGCAGATAGCACTAACCCCCCTCACCGCTACAGCCAATCTACCTAGCGCATGCTAACCAAGTGTGGTGGCTGAATACAGGTCATTTTACAGCTCTTGATGGAATTCCTGGAGTAGGTAAAGTTTTGCCGGGAGTAGGATGCTCAGCCTGTCGGCATAAGCCATCAGGTCGGCACTAGCAAGGCGCCTTATTATCCCTGCTGCCAAGCGCTGCGTCAACACCGCTGTGGCTATTCCCTGGTGAGTGCCACCCAGCGCTATAACAACATATGAAAAAGTAAGGCAGTATCTAGTGTAACAAGGCCCCGTGGCCTGCGAGGACATCACCGCCCCCCACACATACCGACTCGGCCCCACCTGTGCAGCATCCTTAGTATCCTCCAGCTTGTGAACTGCTGCCCATAATCTCCGCTCCGAGAACGAGGGCGCGTCCCCCGCATACCACCACAGGACGCCTCGCCCCACGAGCTGCTTCTTGCCTATCACGGGCGCAGCCCCCCACTTCCGGGATAGCAACCGCAAGCAGCTATTACCGCCTAAAACACCAGTGAGGTGTGGGAGACCAGTGAGTCACAACCCCCCTGTTTTGCGTGAACAGGGCCCCGCGGGCTGCGAGGACCTTACCACCCCCCACACATATGGGCTCGGCCCCCATCTGTGCAGCGACCATATGATCCACCGCAGCGGGACACCTCACACTACGAGCCGCATCTTGCCTGTAACGGGCACGGCCCCCCCCTTGTGTGACCGCAGCCACGAGGTGCCTTGTTATAAGTGAAAAGGGTTCAGTGGTCTTGCGAAAATAAATCAAGACAAAATAAAAACACAGGGAATGGAATGTGGTTTGGGAACATTCCCAACGTTAATGTGCATATAGCATAGCCATATTCGCGTCGCGAGCCGCCTGTGAAGTCTTCAAAGGGCCTAATTAGCATGGCTGCGCATAGGCGCGTAAGAAGACACGGGAGCCGATCTTTGGTTAACACACACGCGGCTCCGACTGATTCGCCGAGGCCACGCCTCTTTATTTTAACGAGCTAGCGTCTGACGTCACGCGTCAGCGCTAGCGCACCTCGGCAGCGCGGAAGGCTAGAACGCCTCGCGCGCGCCGAATACTACACTCCTTCCAACCTTTATAAAACATTAAGCAAAACATAAAACCAACGATGAATCTATTACCGGTTTGCCAGTCCTTACAGGTTACACCATATAGTCCGCCAGCTGGGATGACGGTGCCGGGTTCTTCCTCAGGTTGTAGCGGGATGGGCCGCCTCTGGCAACGGCCACCTCGGGGGTTCTGCGCCTTGGGGTGTTCGGCTCTACCCGGGCTGGGGAGCTGCCAGGCGGGTTGCCCCCCCGGGGTGGCTGGGGCGGACTGGGAACCACCATTCTCGCTCCGATCGTCCTCCACCTCCTGATCTCCGCTTGGCTGGTCGGGATCCGGCCCCTCGGGCTCGGCCCCGGGGCGTGAGGGTGTTCCTGGGTGGACTTTTTTGAAGAAGGACACATCTCGCGTGACCGTTTCAGCACCTCTTTGAGCGGTCACCATCGTGCCTGTCCGGCGAGTGACAACCCATGGTTGTGGTTCGAAAGGAAGTCTGAACTTGCTGCCTGGGTAGCGGTCCTTCACGTACACTCGATCTTGCTGTTGTATCGTGGACTCCTTAGCTCCCCTTCGCCGGCTGGCGTGGTCGTTCGAGCGCATCCGATTGGCTAAGGTCTTTTCGTTGGTGGCTTGTGCCGGAACCCATGTAGGGTGGTGCGGGATCGTGTCACTTACGATTCTCCCCATGGTGGCTGTTCCTGGCGCTGCCTCGGTTGTGACATGGGGGGTCAGCCGATATTCCCGCAGAAAGCTGTAGATCGCTCTCCCCAGTGGAGATCCGTCAGCCATGGCGATGCGAATGGTTTTGTTGAGTGTCCTCATAAACCTCTCCACCTCTCCATTGGCTTGGGGCCACCGTGGTGTTATTTTGCGGTGATGGATCCCCCAGCTCTTGAGATACTCTGTGAACTCCTGCCCTTGGAAAGGCGGTCCATTGTCGGTCTTGACCACCCCGAATATGCCATGAGAGGCGATGGTTTTTTCGAACTTCGCGATCACTTCAGTGGCTGTCTGGCTCCCCACAATTTCGACCTTTGGGTATTTGGTGAAGTCGTCGCTAATGACCAGCGCGTACCGTCCATCGGGGAGATGTCCGAAGTCGGCACTCACGCACTCCCATGGTTGCAGAGGATTGTCTTCGGTCGCCACCGGGTGAGGGCGTTCCGGCTGTCCAGTGGCTTGGCACCACGTGCAGGTTCTCACCGTCTGTTCCACCATCGCGTCCATGCCTGGGAACCATACTTTGGCTCAGAGCCTGCCCTTTGTCTTTACCATTCCTTGATGTCCCCTGTGGGCGAGGTCCACCGCCTGTTGAGCAAGGCTGGCCGGCATGACTAGTCTCGGACCCCGAAGAAGACATCCTTGGGCGTCAACGGACAGCTCACTTTTTACTTTCAAGAATGATTCCAGTGTCAGCTTGGCTTGGGGCGTCCTCCTGTTGAGCGAGGCTTGGATTGTCCTCCAGTCTCCCGACCTGACAGCCTCCGCTGCTGCTCTCACGCATTCGTCACCTTCTGAGGCCTCTATTATTGCGGCCAGGCTCATTGGGAGGGGCCGTGACCGCTCTGTCACATACCGGACGTACTCCTCTGTGTCCTCGGCCTCCTCCTTCTCTTCTGTTGTGGCTTTCCGCGGGTGCCTTGACAGATAGTCCGCCGGGTTCGTGGCCCCTGGTTTGTACTCCTCCCGGTAGTCGTACCCTTGTAGTTGGAGTATCCATTTTTCAATCCAGGGTGGCGGCTTAGAGGACGACCCTTGGAATAGAGGAATGAGTGGCTTGTGATCGGTTGTCACCGTGAAGTGATGTCCATACACGTACACGTGAAAATGTCGGCATGCCCAGTGGATGGCGATGGCTTCTCGCTCGATTTGCGAGTAACGCTGCTCTGTTTCGGTCAGGGACCGGCTGGCGTAGGCGATGGGTGCCAACTCCTCGTTGTCCTGGAGTTGTGTCAGGACCGCTCCCAGCCCAAACGGGCTCGCGTCGACCGCCACATTGGTGGGCTTTGCCGGGTCGAAGTATGAGAGGGTAGTGTCTGCGGACAGGGCTGTCTTCGTTGCTTGGAACGCCTGTTCCTGTTCCGGGCCCCACTGCCACGTGGTGGACGACTTGGTCAGCTCCCTGAGGGGTTTGGTGAGGTTGGAGAGGTCCGGAATGAAGCGGCCGCAGAAGTTGACCATGCCCAGGAAACTCCGGGCCTCCGAGATGTTCGTCGGAGCTGGGGCATCTTGGACATCCTTCACCTTGTCCGGGTCTGGGGCCACCCCTTGGTCCGAGAAGGTGTACCCAAAGAAAATGATCTTGTTCTGCAGGAACTGACACTTCTCCCGGTGCAGGGTCAAGCCTGACTCCTGAATCCTCTTGAGGACCCCTCTCAAACGCTGGTGGTGTTCCTATATGGTTGACGCGTATATGAGCAGGTCGTCGCTCACATTGAGCACGCCGGGGAGCCCACTTAGCACTTCTCTGATGGTATTTTGGAATACCTCGGCGGCACTCGAGATGCCGAAGTTCAGGCGCCGATAACGTCTAAGGCCCACATGGGTGGAAAATGTGGTGATGTACCTCGAGTTCGGATGAAGTGGTAGCTGGTGGTAGCCTGACCGTAAGTCCATCTTCGAAAACCACCTGGCCCCGTTCAGCTCCCCCAGGATGTCATCAATGGGGGGCGTCAGGTGTCGCTCTCTTTTGACCACGGCGTTAGGGAGGCGCATGTCCACACAGATGCGGACTTGTCCTGGCTGCTTCGGCTTCCTGGCGATGACGATTGGGGATACCCACGGGGTTGGCCCACTGACCTTTTCGATGATGCCTTGTCTCTCCAGGGCCTCCAGCTCCTCCTCGACCTTCTGCCGCAGGTGGAAAGCAATTCTCCGGTGCCTCAACGCCACTGGTTGGACCGACGGGTCGATGTGTAAGGATACTTCCTTTCCTTTCAGGCACCCGATGCCGTTAAAGACTTCTCCGAACTCTTCCATGATGGTATCCAGTTCTTCCTCCAGAACTGCCATGGCAAACGAGATCAGTCTCAATTCTTCGGCCGATTGCCCGCTCAGCAGCATCCCGCTGCCCTCTTCCTTGACATAGACGGTGGTGTTGATGCTCCTCTCGCTATGTTGTAGCTCTGTTTTGAAACACCCGATGAGGGGAATGGGCGTTTTCTGGCCGTATGCGAACACCCGAATCTTCGCCTCTCTCAGCGGGGGTTTGACCCGCAGTTGGTGGTAGACATTGGCGGCCATCAGCTTGATGGAAGCCCCAGTGTCAATCGTCGCCTTTACCTCTTGTTGTTGTACTAGGATGCGACATTTCGGAAGTCTGCGCTTCTTCTTCTGTGGTTGATGGATTGCAAACACATAATGGACTGGGTACTCTTCGGTGTCGTCGTCCATGTCTTCACTGTCTGCTTCCTCGCGTACCGCATGGGCCGCCTCCTTCTTGACTCTGGTGGACCGGCACACCGCCGCAAAGTGGTTCATCCACCCGCAGGCGCCGCACTTTTTCCCTCTGGCCGGGCAGTCTTGCATGCGGTGGGGTTGGCCGCCACAGTACCCACAGTCTTTCTTCTTTGCCTCCGGCTGCCGTTTCCCTCCGGCTTGCCTTCCTTTTGGCCGCACTACTTTCACCGCTTCCGCCACTTGCACTTGCTCCGTCTTGACAGGGCGATGTACGGCTGCCTCCATATGCAAGGCTCTCGCTTGCGATAGCTCCTTCGACCGTCCGAGGGTGAGGATGTCCGCCAGGGGCTTTCCTTCTTCCTGGAGGACCGTGACACGAAGCTTCGACGAGTAACAACCTTGTATAATCTGCCCTCGGATCTCCTCCTGTTCGTCGCGGAACCCACACGTGCTGGCTAACTCCTTCAGCCTGCCATGAAACGCATCCAGGGACTCGTCTGCCTCTTGTTTGGCCTGACGGAAGATGAACCTTTCATAGTCTCTGTTCGCCATGGGCTCAAAGTGGGCGTTGAGCGCGTTCAGCAGTGTGTGGTACGTTTTCGGCGTGGCTTCCACAAGAGTTTTGTAGATGCGATGGATGTCCTTGCCTCCTAGGTGGAGCAGCAACGCTCTGCGCCTTTCCCTCGCGATGCCAGCCTCTTCGAAGTAAATTTGTAGGCGGTCTGTCCAATCCCTCCAGCGCGGGGCAAGGGATTACGGGGCACCGTCAACGGCAAACGGCTCAATGGCGGGAATCAACGCCATCTTGGCACGTGCGCAGCACGCGGTGGAAGCTGGCCTCCTCTCCTCTGCGTCAATGCCACCAGGCATGCACCCCCTACAGGCGTTGCGCGTAGACTCCCCTCGCGCTTCTGCACCAAGCGGCGGGCGCGCCTACCTCCAGACGTCATCCGCGGGACCCCTTAGGCGCATCTGGGTTGAGGCGAGCACACCCGGCATAGGCCCGAACCGTAGGAGGGCGCGGTCGCCGTCAGGCACCTCGTGGGGCAGGTGCGGCACCACCTGGGCAAGACATACCCCTGACCAGCTGTGGATTGGGGCACCACGGCGCACACCGCGTCACCTTCAATGGCTGGGCGGGCCTCCAGGGGACTTGCAGTGTTCCTCACCAGGCCTCACAGCAGGCTCAGCCGGGTCACCAGGAGGGGGCCTGCACACACAGGCTCAGGACACATGGGTGGCCAAAAATGGACACTGTGGGGCATAACACAGCACATCAGGGCTCAATAGACCCTCGTCGCCAGTGTGAAGTCTTCAAAGGGCCTAATTAGCATGGCTGCGCATAGACGCGTAAGAAGACACGGGAGCCGATCTTTGGTTAACACACACGTGGCTCCGACTGATTCGCCGAGGCCACGCCTCTTTATTTTAACGAGCTAGCGTCTGACGTCACGCGTCAGCGCTAGCGCACCTCGGCAGCGCGGAAGGCTAGAACGCCTCGCGCTCGCCGAATACTACACCGCCCCCGCATATGTGAGCGGCCCTATTGTCCTGAGCAAGCTCCTACCACGCAAAGTTACCAGCAATTCATCGCCGCAGCAAGTAAAGCCATCAATAGCCATATTCGTGGCACGAGCCGCCGCTACCGCTGCCCCCGTATATGCGAGCAGCCCCGAAGTGCTGTGCAACCTCCTACCAAGCGATGTTACCAGCAAATCAACGGCGCCAGAAGTAAAGTCACCAATAGCCATATTCGCGCCGCGAGCCACCACTACCGCTGCCCCCATATATACGAGTGGCCACATTGTCCCGTGCAGCTGCCTACAGAGCAGAAATCAACTATGAAGCTATTAAAACTAACTTGTTTTGCGAGCAGCTATTCCCGTCACATGACCCTCTAAACCCATGCTCGCACCTTGAGCCCCCCTTTACCAAGCATAGTTAAAGGTAAAGGCTGAATGTACCCGCTCGTATATGGCAGGGCTCCGAATAAAACAAATACACTTTTAACGCTAAGCCAAGGCCCCTCCAACCTACTGAACAACACTCCACCAGGCGCACTCGCTAAATGAAGCACCTCTGCAGCTTGCCAGAGGTCCGAGGGGACAAAGAGGCAGAATGCTCCAGGGCACAGTCTTAAATGACTCTCCCCAGAATTCCTGCGCACCCCTGATGACAAACACCGGCCCTCCTCATTCAATCCACCCCTTCTTAGCCGCCCTGGAGGAGGCTCAGTCTCGAGGCGCAACTAAGGGCGTCCCTCCCCTAGGCGCGGAGGGCGCCTGTTCATTTTCTTGTGTAATACACCCTGTTCATTGATTTACAAACTTGTATGGTTTATTGTCAACCTATAATGGGTCTATAACGTGTGCTCTGCAGGATACGCTCCAACCGTCAGAGGCACTGGCTGTCAATAGCGCCCCTGCGCATATTCACATCACACCAGGGAAGGTGGGACTGAGAAAAAAAATCAGGCAAGTCATCATGCATCCTTATGTATGGCACCGCTCGCCCACGTCGCATGGTGGCACAACCTCAACATCATCTCCTACGCCGACGACACCCAGCTGATCCTCTCCCTCACCCAAAACCCCCTCACCGCCAAAACCAACCTCCACAAAGGAATGAAGGCTGTCGCCGACTGGATGAGAAACAGCCGACTGAAGCTGAACTCAGACAAGACGGAGGTCCTCATCCTCGGATCCACCCCCTCGGCCTTGGATGACTCCTGGTGGCTGACTGCACAAGGAGCACCCCCCACACCCACCGACCATGCATGCAACCTAGGGGTCAACCTCGACTCCACCCACTCCATGTTGAAGCAGGTCAACGCCGTCTCCTCTTCCTGCTTCAACACCCTCCGCACGCTTCGCAGGATCTTCAAGTGGATCCCCACCGAAACTAGAAGGATGGTCACCCAGGCCCTCGTCAGCAGTAGACTGGACTACGACAACGCACTCTACGTAGGAGCCCCGGCCGAACTCCTGAAACGGCTCCAACGCATCCAGAACGCCTCCGCATGCCTGATCCTCGACATCCCTCTCCGCAGCCACATCACACACCACCTGAGAGACCTGCACTGGCTCCCCATCAACAAGAGGATAACCTTCAAACTCCTCACCCACGCACACAGAGCACTCCACAACACCGGAGCAGCCTACCTCAACAGCCGACTCAGCCTCTACACCCCCACCCACCAGCTCCGCTCTGCAGACCGCGCCCTCGCCTCCGTCCTCCGCATCCGAAGAGTGACCGCCAGCGGCAGATCATTCTCCCACCTCGCCGCCAAGACATGGAACACCGTACCCATCCGCCTGCGGTAGACCGAAGACCTCCTTTCCTTCAGGAGACTTCTCAAACAGCAGCAGCGTCCCCCCTCCCCCTTAGCGCCTTGAGACCCTTCCGGGTATCTAATGCGCTATATAAATGCTATGATTGATTGATTGATGTAAGCTGCAGGGTAATCAGCCTTATTTTGCTGTGCCAAAACTGTAGTCCAAGCGAGCAGTAAGGCCCTGTTCCTCTAGTCAGAGATCGTGCTACTGTCTGTTACTCAGGAAGGCCCAGAACCACTTGTTCTCTCTTCTAGGTCTAACTACACCTCTCCCACATGCTTTCCAGCTGTGCCTCCCTTATGTTGTTATGAACCAGAGAAACGTCAGCCTACCTGCTCAGGGCTTTGGTCACTAGTCACTTTTCTTAATCCACATGGACTGCGGCCTGCCTTGACTCCCTACCTCCTTAGTGGGGTTGGTCTCATCTTGTCACCAAAAAAGTAAGGGTTTGTTATAGCTGGGCAAACTGGCCAAGGGTCAGCAGTAATAAATCAAAATGAGGTAATGACAGGGCAAGACTAGGAACACATACCAGCCCTGGCAATACAGTTGGACCGGTCCCATAGGGGAGAGTAGGTGATGCTAGTAAGACGCACTGCTGCAAAACCGGCCCCCAGTAAACAAAAACACCCCCACCACTCAAAAACGCACCTCACCCTTCCGGCCCACTGGGAAAATGTTTGGTGCCTGCTACAGCCAGCCTGACCCTCGGTAATGATAATCCATGACAGCGAGAAAGCACGTTTACATTTCTCATGGTCTACTTAATTTACCAACTTTTTCCAGCATGTTGTTTTTCTGTATGTTTTCTCTTAGAGCACATTTATCTTGAATTGTGTGTGCTGTGACTTGGCTTATTGGTAGGTGTCTCTGATTTCAGATTATGGGTGGGGGTTGCCAAGGGGCAAAAATTGAGATGTTTAGAGTTGAAGCTAAAGGCAGTGCAAGTGTGTCTCAGTACCCATCAGAGAGCCATTAAGGAGATCATACTACTTGAACATCCATTTCTTGGCCTCTCTGCGACTAAACAGAGCAGTGTTGGCATGTGCCACTTTTAATTGTGCTTATACTGTAATATTGACAGGACCAACATGTTTACAGTTGAATGGGTGTGTTCTGTTGTGCGTGTTATGAGTTGGTGAAGTGAATGAGATGCAAGGAAGTATATGCAGAACCAGAGGGTGAAAAGAGGGTGCAGAAGAAGAGATTGATGAGGTGTGGAACATGCAAATGGAGGATTTCAGGATGATGGGAGTATGAAAATGCTGTAAGTGCCTCACAGACAGGCTGCAGAGGAAAGTAGTGTGAATGGGATACCGGTATGATGATCACATCTGAAGAACACTAATCATCCACCTCAGTAACATGATTGTTTTGAGGTTCAAATGGTACAAATTTCTTGGGGGCCCTGGCTTCCGGTAGTAATTTGGTGGGGGTCCTCAGAAGTCAAAAGGCTGAGAACCACTGATGTAAAACAGTCTGACACCCTACATTAGAATGAGTAGTGCTATAGAAGAATTACATTTTAAAACGTTTAGCATTTAAATTGTTATTCGTGTAAATACTTGTACAAGCCAATACATCGGACATTTTTACAGTGTGTGCATATCTCCTTTTTACAGGGACTGAACAAAGTAAAAAGCTTGCTTCCAAATTGCAGTGTCTCTTAAGTACTTGTGAAGTGATAACTAGCTGTTTCCGTCCATTGCTCTGGCATCTAGGTGTGAGGCTGCAGATAGCTCCAAGCCAGGATGCTACTGAAACAAAAGGAGGGCTAATGACTCTTTAAATCAGGACTTTATGCTGGACAATGCTGAAGGTGGAAATAAGAATACCCCTGCACGTTGCTGTTCAGTAGGAAAGCAGACAACGTGCAGGCACAGGTGAATGTGTCCTGGTGTCTGAAAATTACACCGGGACAATTTCAGCATATTTCACTGGAGTCCACCTTCTTATGCATGGGACGGCGTCTATCTGTAAAAATAGTAGGTGGACGTCATCTACAGGTGTGTAGCCCCGTCCACAGGTGTGTAGCCCCTTCCACAAGTGTGTACCCCGGTCCACAGGTGTGTACCCTGTCCACAGGCGGGTACCCCGGTCCACAGGTGTGTACCCCCCATCCACAGGTGTGTACCCCCGTTCATAGGTGTGTACCCTCATCCACAGGTGTGTACCCCCGTTCATGGGTGTGTACCCCCGTCCACAGGAGTGTAGCCCCTTCCACAGGTGTTTACCCCGGTCCACAGGTGTGTACCCCGTCCACAGGCGTGTACCCCGGTCCACAGGTGTGTACCCCCATCCACAGGTATGTACCCCCGTTCATAGGTGTGTACCCCCGTCCACAGTTGTGTAGCACCTTCCACAGGTGTGTACCCCGGTCCTCAGGTGTGTACCCCCATCCACAGGTGTGTACCCCCGTTCATAGGTGTGTACCCCCGTCCACAGGTGTGTTTCCCCCGTCCACAAGTGTGCACCCCCGTCCACAGGTGTGTACCCCCGATATGTGCCCTGGTAAACATCATACATCAGTAAGTCTGTTGTAGTCTTATACTGTACTGGATAAGAAGAGTGGCAGCAGGAAGTCCGTAGGTTCATTGGTGAGTGGCGGATGTTAAAGACACAAAGTCTGTCTGAAGTACACTTCCGCTGTACTCAATGGGGTGCTTCGGTACTTAACCTCCGGCTACTATGCCAAGGATCACAGTGACCTTTGTGGACTGCAGTTCTTAGGACACAGCGGTCTCGATTGTCCTGACCAATGACCTTGATCGTGATTGACTACACTTTTGGGCCAAAGCATGTCGAGTTTGAAAGAAATTGAAGGGTCTTATTCTTTCCCATATGTTTCATAAGCGGTATTAATATTCTGATAGTAAGCTAGAAAAAAGCATACTACATATATCTTCCCCTACACAAATTGTATTCTAGCTGACCCTCTGGTGAAGCACTGTCTTCACCCCTGATAGGGGCTGCCTAACAACAAGTGTCCTGAGAAATACACCAGGTTTAAGTGTTAGAGGTTCACTATGGCCTCACATTCACACTCGAGAAATGGCTATGATGGAGCACAAAATATAAGTGAGAGTCCAGAATCCTTAAAAGTACTTTCCATCTAATAAGGTGCTCGCTCACCTTTCAGATTTTATGAGAACCCCCTCTCACTCCCCTTTGATTGTAATTGGTTTATGCCATACATCAATCAATCAATCAATCAACGCATTTATATAGCGCGCTACTCACCCGGAGGGTCTCAAGGCGCTTGGGGGGGGGGGGGGGGGGGGGGGGTCCGCTACTGCTCGAACAGCCAGGTCTTGAGCTGCTTCCTGAAGGCGAGATGGTCTTGGGTCAGGCGGAGGTGGGTGGGGAGGGAGTTCCATGTCTTGGCGGCCAGGTAGGAGAAGGACCTTCCTCCTGTGGTGGCTCTGTGGATGCGAGGGACGGCGGCGAGGGCGTGGTTGGTCGATCGAAGCTGGCGTATGGGAGTGTAGAAGTTGAGACGGTCGTGGAGGTATCTTGGGCCTTGGTTGTGTAGGGCTTTGTGTGCGTGGGTGAGGAGTCGGAACGTGATTCTCTTGTTGACCGAGAGCCAGTGCAGGTCTCTCAGGTGTCCGGAGATGTGGCTGTGTCGAGGGAGGTCCAGGATGAGTCTTGCTGAGGCGTTCTGGATCCGCTGGAGTCTCTTCTGGAGTTTAGCAGTGGTTCCGGCATAGAGGGAGTTGCCGTAGTCCAGTCGGCTGGTGACGAGGGCCTGGGTGACCGTCTTCCTGGTCTCGGTGGGGATCCACCTGAAGATCTTCCGTAGCATGCGCAGGATGTTGAAGCATGACGAGGAGACGGCGTTGACTTGTCTGGTCATGGAGAGGGCGGAGTCCAGGATGAAGCCCAGGTTGCGTGCGTGGTCTGTTGGTTTGGGTGCGCTGCCCAGGGCGGGGGGCCACCAGGAGTCGTCCCAGGCGGAGGGCGACGATCCCAGGATGAGGATTTCCGTCTTGTCTGAGTTCAGTTTCAGGCGGCTGTTCCTCATCCACTCGGCTACGTCTTTCATCCCTTCGTGTAGGTTGGCTCTGGCGGTGGCGGGGTCATTGGTGAGGGAGAGGATCAGCTGGGTGTCGTCGGCGTAGGAGATGATGTTGAGGTTGTGTTGGCGTGCGATGGCCGCCAGGGGGCTCATGTAGACATTGAAGAGGGTGGGGCTGAGCGAGGAGCCTTGAGGAACGCCGCAGATGACTTCGGTGGCTTCTGATCTGAACGGGGGGAGGCGGACTCTCTGTGTCCTTCCGGCGAGGAAGGAGATGATCCAATCTAGTGCCTTCTCTTGGATTCCGACGTTGCCGAGGCGCTGCACTAGGGTGCGGTGGCAGACAGTGTCGAATGCCGCGGAGAGGTCCAGGAGGATGAGGGCTGCTGTTTCCCCGTTGTCGAGCAGGGCTCGGATGTCATCAGTGGCTGCGATGAGGGCGGTCTCAGTGCTGTGGTTGGCCCGGAAGCCAGACTGCGAGCGGTCGAGGGAACCATTCGTCTCGAGGAAGGCGGCCAGCTGCTTGTTGACGGTCTTCTCGATGACTTTGGCCGGGAACGGGAGGAGCGAGATGGGGCGGTAGTTTTTGAGTTCGGTGGGGTCCGCTGATGGTTTTTTCAGTAGAGCGCTGAGTTTGGCGTGCTGCCAACTCTCCGGGAAGTTAGCGGTGTCGAAGGAGGTGTTGATGATGTCTCGCAGGTGGGGTGCGATGACTGAGTCGGCCTTGTTGAAGACGTGGTGAGGGCAGGGGTCGGTTGGGGATCCGGAGTGGATGGAGTTCATTGTGCGTAGGGTTTCTTCGGTGTTGATCGGGGTCCAGGCACGGAGGGTGGTGGTGGGGGGTGCAGGTGCTGTCGTGGGGTGCGTCGGCTGTGTGCTGAAGCTGTTGTGAATGTCCGCGATCTTGTTCTGGAAGTAGGAGGTGAGGGAGTTGCAGAGGTCTTGTGATGGGGTGATGTCGTTGTTTCCGGCGCTGGGGTTGGAGAGCTCTTTGACGATGTTGAAGAGTTCCTTGCTGTTGTGGGCGTTGATGTCCAGTCGTTCCTTGAATGCGGTTTTCTTGGTGGTGTGGATCAGTTGGTGATGTTTTCGAGTGGCGATCTTGAGGGAGGTCATGTTGTCTGGTGTAGGGTCTCTGCGCCAGGCTCTCTCGAGGGCTCGGCAGTTCTTCTTGGAGCTCTTGAGTTCGTCGGTGAACCATGGTGCTTTCTTACTGCCGGGTCTGCTGGGCGGGGTCCTCAGTGGGGCAAGGTCGTCTGCGCAGTTGCTGATCCACTTCGTGAGGTTGTTGGCGGCCTGGCTGGGGTTCGCTGAGCTGGCGGGGGGGTCCTGGCTCAGGGAAGCGGCGAGCTGGTCAGCTGTAATCTTGTTCCAGCTTCTGCGTGCAGCCTGTTGGTGGTGGATCATGTTCTTTCTGTAGCTGAAGTGGACGCAGCTGTGGTCCGTCCAGTGGAGTCCGGTGGCGTGGCTGAAGACAATGTCCTTGCTGGAGGAGAAGACGGGGTCGAGCGTGTGTCCGGTGTAGTGGGTGGGGGTGGTCACCAGCTGTTTGAGACCAAGGGTGGCAAGGTTGTCCAGCAGGGTGGTGGTGTTGCGGTCGTTGTTGTTCTCCAGGTGGAAGTTGAGGTCCCCGAGGAGGATGTAGTCAGCGGAGGGGAGGGCGTGCGGGCTGATGAAGTCGGTGATGTCTTCGCTGAATTGTGTGCATGGTCCCGGGGGTCTGTAGATGAGGGTGCCTCTGAGGGTGGTCTTGGGGTCGGTGTGGATCTGGAAGTGCAGGTGTTCGGCGGCTGTGAGGGTGTCGTCGGTGTTGGTCGTGATGCGGATGGTGTTCTTGTGGACGATGGCGATGCCTCCTCCAGTCTGGTTGACTCGGTCTCTTCGGGTGATCTTGTATCCGTCCGGGATGGCGATGGCGATGTCGGGCGCTGAGGAGGCGTTCATCCAGGTTTCCGTGAGGAAGGCGACGTCTGGTGATGTTGTGTCGATCAGGTTCCAGAGTTGGACCGCGTGTCTGTGGACGGAGCGAGTGTTGAGTAGGATGCACTTCAGGTGGTTGCTGTTGGTGCTCGGCTTGGCTGGTGCGGGTGTAGTGCAGGTCCAGATGCAGGGGAACTTGCAGGATTGGCAGCTGAAGGGTCCGTGGGTGCGTCTCGGGGTGGCTCGGTAGCATTCAGGGATCCGGCCGGTGTTGAGTGTGTTGAGTTCGGTGGCGTTGTAGGTCCTGCGGGTGGGCTCGTGTCGGCGGGGGCCAGGGGTCCTGGCGCTGGGCGCGGGCCAGGCGCAAACGGGCGCAGACGGGCTTGCCTTTGGCGCGCCTTCAGCGCACAATCGGCGCGCCCGCTGCGCGTACGCGCGGTCACCATTTATGGCGAGGTGGGAGGGAGGGAGGAGCTGGGAGCGGGGAGGGCACAGAAGGAAAAGGGGGCGTGGCCGCTCTCACGGCGGCGGGAAGCGGGGAGCGGGGCGGGTGGGCACAGGGGGTAGATACAGGGAAAACAGCACAGGGGGCCACACAATAACAGGGAATAGGGAACAAAAAGCAATATTACAGCAGAGGAAACCGAATTACCAAAAAGGAAACAAAGTTAACCCAGGAGACCACGTAACAGAAACGGCGGGGGGCGGGGTCAGCGGGCAGGCTCAGCGAGGCTGAGGGCAGCGGCAGGCGGGAAGCACACGCTACAGCTGGTGGCCGTGCGGCGCGGGGGTGTCTTGAGAACAGGTCACACTCACCTGCGCCGCGCGGTCGTCATTTATGGCCAAGTGGGAGGGAGGGAAGAGCTGGGAGGCGGGAGCGGGGAGGGCACAGAAGGAAAAGGGGGCGTGGCCGCTCTCACGGCGGCGGGAAGCGGGGAGCGCGGCGGGTGGGCACAGGGGGCAGATACAGGGAAAACAGCCCAGGGGGCCACACAATAACAGGGAATAGGGAACAAAAAGCAATATTACAGCAGAGAAAACCGAATTACCAAAAAGGAAACAAAGTTAACCCAGGAGACCACGTAACAGAAACGGCGGGGGGCGGGGTCAGCGGGCAGGCTCAGCGAGGCTGAGGGCAGCGGCAGGCGAAAGGCACACGCTACAGCTGGTGGCCGTGCAGCGCGGGGGTGTCCTGAGAACAGGTCACACTCACCTGCGCCACGCGGTCGCCATTTATGGCCAAGTGGGAGGGAGGGAGGAGCTGGGAGGCGGGAGCAGGGAGGGCACAGAAGGAAAAGGGGGCGTGGCCACTCTCACGGCGGCGGGAAGCGGGGAGCGGGGCGGGTGGGCACAGGGGGCAGATACAGGGAAAACAGCACAGGGGGCCACACAATAACAGGGAATAGGGAACAAAAAGCAATATTACAGCAGAGGAAACCGAATTACCAAAAAGGAAACAAAGTTAACACAGGAGACCACGTAACTTAAACGGCGGGGGGCGGGGTCAGCGGGCAGGCTCAGCGAGGCTGAGGGCAGCGGCAGGCGGGAGGCACACGCTACAGCTGGTGGCTGTGCGGCGCGGGGGTGTCCTGAGAACAGGTCACACTCACCTGCGCCGCGCGGTCGCCATTTATGGCCAAGTGGGAGGGAGGGAGGAGCTGGGAGGCGGGAGCGGGGAGGGCACAGAAGGAAAAGGGGGCGTGGCCGCTCTCACGGCACCGGAAAGCGGGGAGCGGGGTGGGTGGGCACAGGGGGCAGATACAGGGAAAACAGCACAGGGGGCCACACAATAACAGGGAATAGGGAACAAAAAGCAATATTACAGCAGAGGAAACCGAATTACCAAAAAGGAAACAAAGTTAACACAGGAGACCACGTAACAGAAACGGCGGGGGGCGGGGTCAGCGGGCAGGCTCAGCGAGGCTGAGGGCAGCGGCAGGCGGGAGGCACACGCTACAGCTGGTGGCTGTGCGGCACGGGGGTGTCCTGAGAACCATCCAAACTATTAACTTATTTCCTTCACTTTCAGAACTTGTAAAGGTTTTTCCAGTAGGTGCACGAGAGCGCGTCCCTTTTCTCTTCTTCAAATGCCAGCCTATTGGCAAGTCCATACAGAAGGAGGAGCATCTATGATGGGCGGGGGGGGGGGTGACAGCGGGGCGGCACAAGTTCTTGTTAGATGCTAAATACACCACTTACCTAATTAGCACAGTGATGACCCGTCCTACACAGTGCTAGGTGAGAAATTCCACTGCAGCATTCACAGTTAGAGATATTGTAGTGAT
This sequence comes from Triturus cristatus, assembly GCF_964204655.1. Lineage (NCBI taxonomy): Eukaryota > Metazoa > Chordata > Amphibia > Caudata > Salamandridae > Triturus > Triturus cristatus. The sequence goes on from NC_140589.1 coordinate 1,050,438,249, forward strand.
GTGCTTCTCATACTTTACTTGTTAGAATGCTCGCGCCATAATGTTCTGGCCGTGAGTATTCCACTAGAGAATTGAGAACCTTGGTTTGAATATGTTGGTACAGTTGCTGCCTGATGTTTGCTTTTGCCGGCTGCTACGCAGCACCTGAATCTACAATAAAGAATAACTTCAACAATTGTGCTTCGCCCAACATCTTACTCACTACAAAATTGATGGCGATGATCTTCAGGTGACTGCTGAACCCACGGGCTCTGTCGGAGCCTCTGTCCTGTTGTACAGTCCAGCTACGCTGTCACGAATGTCTTATGTAACAACGACAGTTGAAGAAAGATTTGTGAGGACCACATACTCTCTTGTTTGGGACTGCGAGGTTCTGTTAAATGTTTATTAAAAATAGTGGCACCGGCATAACGAAGGTTTGAGCGACGCACTTGTGACGTGAGGCTCTCAAACCTTTCGTATAGTCTGCGCACCAGTCGTTTCTTCACGCAAATTCAAAGTGCCATTTTGGAAGTATTTTATGTATGGTTACGTCTTTGCTGCGTAGCGGCCATATTGCTTTTGGTGAACCGCACTACGCCTTACGCAGCTTTGCCGCCATTTTGAGAGTGGTAGAATATTTATTTTACGTCAAACCTGTTTGTTCCACGGGAACGAACAAGCACAACGCTTCATGTACCTGCTTGAGAGTGGCGCAGGACATTTTTTTTAAATATTCAACAAACTTGTTTGTTCCACGGAAAAAATTGCACATCACAAAGTCGCTTTTAAAAAGTATGTCTGCATCTTATGGTCACTAAGAGGAATCAATATTAGAGTAATTTCTTTGTCATGTATTTTGATCAAGCGGTGACACGCACACCATGCGTGGCAAAGTTCGAGCACTCACGCTTTCCTTCATCGGTGACACGCACACCTGGCGTGTCAATCGAGGAAAAAAAAACGATACTCAATTTGCGCATAATACATTAATACGGTGGCAAGCACACCAGGCGTGTCAGTGCAACACAGTAAATCTGTTTTAAAAGATATACTGTGACATGTCATTTTCACGGTTTCTCTCAGTTTAAAAAATATGCATTTTGAACTGCGGTGACACGCACACCAAGCGTGTCAACGAGGTGTACAGCAATCATGCTTCACATATTGAAGCATCGTCGTTAACTACAGGGCAACTTGTTTTTCTATCCTTAACATGTTTACATGCTGCAAAAATTAGATTCTTGGACGTGCATTTTAGGATGCATACAGTTTATATTATTGGATTGGATTTCTACTTGCTATTTTTTTATTTATTATTGGTATTTTTGTTTCTCTCCAATTAGAGCTGTTGTATTTTATTGTTGTTATATAACAATGCAGTCTTTGTCTCCACCTCCACCTTTTCTCGAACTACCAGGTAATCCGCCCATTTCATGGAAGAATTGGTATTACGCTATTGTCACCCATCTTGGTGCCATTGGTGCATCACGTTACAGGGCTGAGAGAAAGAATTGCCTCCTTCATCATTCTCTGGGTTTCGAGGGGAGGTCTGTGTATAAACATTTGCCTGCTTTAGTGCGTGCACAAGATGAGGAGGACATAGACAAATTTGTGGAAACGGTCAAAAAGTTAGAATTACATTTTGACGTTCAACCCAGTCTTGTTGTGATCAGACATAAGTTTTTCAAACGTGAACATAGACATGAAGAGGATGTTGATGCCTTTATTTCTGCTTTGTGAAAGTTGAGCGCAGACTGTCAATTTGGAGCATTTACGTAGCAATTAATAAGAGACCAGTTCATCTGTAAATGTTCCGATAAGAACATTCAGCAAAAGTTGCTGTCCATGGGCAATCCTTCCCTTGATGAAACCATCCGAACTGCGAAAAGTATTGAACTTCCAAAAGCTTCTGGCAAGGAATTGGATGACAAGCTCACGACGAATAAAACAGTGAATATTGTTAGATCAAGGTAAGTTAAGAACACTGTAACGCCACGTTCTGATAACAAATTTTTCAAGCAAACTAATGTTTGTTGCCATTGGGGGAATCTGTCTCATTTCAAGTCAGGAAGACCTTGTCTTGCTAAAAATGTTGTTTGCAGAGTGTGTGGGAGGTTAGGACATTTTGCTAAAGTCTGCCAAAGAGGGAAGCATGGGAGTTCAAACTCACTAGATGGAAAATAAGCGCCTTCTTCTTCTTATTCCTCTGTTGCGAATGTGTCCGTGGCAGAGTGTTCTGGCGACAATTACAGTAACATACAGGATGACCTGAGGGACATGGTCGTTGTTGAAATGAATGTTCCTGAAGGTGACATCTCCGAGTGTGTGGATCCTTATGTTGATATTGACATTGGTGGAAAAAGTGTGTGTTTGCTAGTCGACTCAGGGGCAAGGATAACTATGATAACCAAAGAATTATTTTGCGAAGTTTGGGGTACTCGTCCCTTGAAGCCTCCTGATAGGTCCCCAGTTTCATACAAAGGAAGGAGATTTGAACTAGCCGGTTATTTTGAAGATGTCCTGGAATTCAGGGGTAGGAAAATACATGGCAAAGTTTATGTAGCGATCAAAGGCTTGTCCATCCTTGGTTGATTTCACCAGGGTTTGTTCAAAATGGTGCTCAGACCTGGGACCAAAGAACAGGTAGCTATCCTTCATTCTGATGACTTCATTGACAGTTTATCAGAACATTATCCTACAGTTTTTGGTGGTTGTCTGGGACAGATAAAGGGTTTCACTCGTCATCAGGCTTAAAGACAATGCTGCACCAGTCAAGCACAGGCTTAGGAATGTGCCCTTCAGTGTTAGGAACTAGTTGGAACTCAATGGTTTGTGTCAGAAGGGAATAATAAAGCAGATCAAATCTTCTCTTTGGCTCTCTCCCTTGGTCGTTGCCATGAAGAAAAATGGCGAACTTCGTGTTTGCGTTGACTTGCGCAGTCTCAATAAGAACATTTGGATAAACTCCCATCCCCTTCCTAAGATCTCTGACATGTTGTCAATGATCAGTGGCTCGAAGTGGTTCAGCAAGTTAGATTTAGCATCAGCGTATCACCAGGTGGTTTTAGATCCTGCTTCCAGACACCTCACTGCATTCGTGTCACCCATTGGTTCTTTCCAATTCTGCTGTATGCCTTTCGGTTTGGCGGCTGCAGTGTTTCAGAGAATAATGTCTTCCATGCTTAAAGGAATGAAAGGTGTTGTTGTCTTCCAAGACGATGTTTTGATTTATGGGGAGACAAGCAAATCCCATGATGAAACCCGGTATCATGTTCTTGACGTCTTGCAGGAAAGTGGAGTTGTTTTAAAGAAGGAAAAGTGTGTTTTCAGGGTGCAAAAGGTGGAATACTTAGGGCATGTACTTCCGGAGCATGGTGTGGAACCCAGACCTGGTCTTGTCAAAGCCATTGTTGACAGTCCTGCTCCCAAAGACAAGGTGGGCCTGAAGTCATTTGTTGGACTCTGTGAATTCTATTCACGGTTTGTGCCTGACTACGCTATGAGAGTTCAACCTTTGATTAACATGCTCAAGAAGAATGTCTCTTTTGTTTGGAATGACCGTCAGGAGGTGTTTGAATGGATTAAAGTCCAATTGATTAGTCCCAAAGTTCTCAAACCTTTTGATCCCAACGCGATGTACACCATCACTGTAGACGCTAGGGGCCATTCTTACCCAGTGTATCAACGGGACAGAGCATACATTGGGGTATGCCTCTAGGGTGTTTTGAGGTACAGAATTTAATTTTTCTGTGATCGAAAGAGAACTTTTATCATGCTGGTGGGCTGTCAGGAAGTTCAATCCCTACATTTGGGGCAAACATTTCCAATTGCGTACAGATCACAGTCCCCTTGGATCTATCCTCTCAGGGGATAAGCTCAAAGAGCACACCCCTAGAATAGCTCGTCTGTCCACCAAGTTGTTGCAGTACGATTTAGAAGTTTCGTATATTTCTGGTAACAAAAATGGAAGTGCCGATTACTTTTCCAGGTTTCCCTTTGAGGAAGATGGAGATGTTGACGATGAAGATGAAGATGACTGTTTTGTTGCCAGTTTGGTTTTAAATGACATGTGTGCCGTGAGTGAAGAGGAATGGAGAGATGAACTCTACAGTGATGCTTTGCTATGTCAAGTGATTGACTGCGTCAAGAATGGATGGCCAAGAGAGAAAAATGCACCTTACTCTTTACAGACTTTTGTAAAAGTCTCAATGGAGCTTTCAGTGGAGGATGGTTTGTTGGTTCGTGGTGATGGGTTGGTTCCCCCAGGTGCCCTGAGAGCAAGGTTGGTCAAGGGTGCTCTTGAGGGGCATTTGGGCAAAACACTCCCCTTGAGGAGGTTGTGTGAATATATTTGGTGGCCACAGATGGACAAGGACATTGACAGTTTTGTGGGTGAGTGTGTGGTGTGTTCTAGTGCTGAGAAAAGTTATAATCTTAGAACTCCCCCTCTTCAACCCATTGAACTACCTGCTAGACCATGGGAGAAGATTGGCATAGACCAAGTTGGTCCTTTCCATGTGCTGCCAGCTTCTTCAAGGTTTGCCATAGTGGCCATTGATTACTATTCGAAATGGCCAGCAGTACGTTTCATTGGTGAACCCAACTCTAAAAGTGTGATTGATTTTCTGAAATATCTTTTCTTGTGTGAGGGTTTTCCCTCCACCATTGTAAGTGATAATGGTGTACAATTTGTCAGCCAAGAATTTCAGTGTTTTTTGCGGCAAGGGGGAATTTCCCATTCCAGGAGTTCGCTCTATCATCCACAAACGAACGGTCTGGTGGAGCGCATGAATAGGGTCCTTAACAACTATGTGCAGTGGGCTTTGGTGGGGAAGTGCAATGTCCAGAATGCTGTCAGGTCAAAGTGTCTCCCTATGAACTTTAGCGAGGCAGGAAACCGTGTTCCAAGGTGTGTCCTGGATGGATGTCAAAGTGGGTGAAAACAGACTCTGTGATTGATTAGGATGGCTTTGTAAGGGACAAGGTTTCTCAAGCCCAAACTTGTCAAAAATCATATTTTGATGCCAGGAAAAGATTCGTTCCCCACTCATTCGTTTTCGGTGATGTAGTACGTGTGGAAATCCCTGTACACAGCAAGAAGGGGAACTTAAAGTTCTCAGATCCATTGGTGGAATGTGTCTAGAATTGTTAAAAATCATGGGAATTGTGAAAGTGTAAATTTGCATTTCAGACGGACCGATTAAGATAAGGCTTTGCCTTCCAATGTCACTCTGCCTGTTTTCTTACGCAGGAGCTGCAGACAACGTTTTGTTCCTGCTAAATTCCGTTAGTCTTTTAACATTTTCTATACTTTACTTGTTGGAATGCTCGCGCCATAATGTTCTGGCTATGAGTACTCCACTAGAGAATTGAGAACCTTGGTTTGAATATGTTGGTACAGTTGCTGCCTGATGTTTGCTTTTGCCGGCCGCTGCACAGCACCTGAATCTACAATAAAGAATAACTTCAACAGTTGTGCTTCGCCCAACCTCTTACTCACTACAGATATTTAAGTTGGCATACCTCTGAGACACAAATTAGTTTAGTATAGCTGACATAAGTTATACATTATCTTGGGGGGGGGGGATATCATTGAAAAATAAGATCTTGCGTAATTAAATTAAGAAATGTTATGAAAAGTCACACACACTTCATTTTTCATGTAAATCGGGTCTACCATCACTGGTATGCTAAAAATAATTTTATTATTTTATCCAAGGATTTACCAACAAGGGGCATGCAGGTATGTCTCAAACACGGACTGGCAAAGCTAGGAAAGGATAATTACACTTTTTGCCTAGGTGCAGTTGAAAAAGGGGAAGAGCTGACAGGTTTTGAGCCCTCATCCCATGACAGAATTATTAGGTGAGCTTTCATTTAAATCAGAATTCCCCTGGACTAACCAATATAGTTAACTACCATGCCATACCCTTATTAGATGGGTTCTACCAGAGATTACAGCTGCCTGGCTATGAAAAACATATTATGGGCTTATCAAGAACATACAGGGGCTTGGAGCCTGTCCGTTGCTTACATTGGATGACTTTCCTGTCACTCAATTCCTTGCATCTTATTCGAGTCGGAGCTTGTCAATCTTGTGCTTGTCTCTTCCATGGAGGAGTATAGCCACTTCTCCACCTTTTTTGATTGGCTGGCTTCGATGTTTCCATTGCCTCCATTTCAAGCATTACTTTTTTATTTTGGTTCTTTAAGCACTACCCAAAAGTGCCTGTGTTTTCCAGCTGACCCCCTTATGTAATTCTCTCCCCCTGCTCTCCGTGTTGCTTCCACCCCTCACCTTACATGTTGCTCCCATCGACCCACACCTTCCCTCTTTGTCTGCCATTGCCTCTCCTCCCACTTCTGCATTGTTTCCTCAAACCGGCGCCCTCCATGTTGCATCTGCACCGGTGACCTCCATGTTTCTCCAGTCGCCCACGCCCCCTGTTGCTTTGCCATCATCTGTGCTTCAAAAAACACTTTTGTGATTTTTTTTTTAATTTTTATTTGCTGATACAACATGGATTGGCCAATATATAAAACAAGCTGCTGCTTCATTTTGCAAGTGCACAAATGCATGGTGAGCAACTTACAAAATGACACAGTTGCATCATAGGCTTTTTTCCTCATGTAGCCATGCTGCACAGCATCTAGGATGCTGTACAGCATGGATAAAAGCCATTGACAAACTCAATAGGTCTCAAAGGTGATACCTATTAGCTTTGCCAATTGCAGTTTACAGCAACAATCGCACAACTGTGAAACCAGCCACTCATCACACTAAAGAATACGAAATGAACACAAATACACAGGCTGCAGACAGTCGTGCAAAGAAATTAGCACCCAACACTGAAACAAAGCAGACAAACATTGAGCTCTTAACCTCTCAGACTGCCCCAAGCTGTATAAACAGCGCTCTGCCACCCTCTACTGGTCTTTTTTTCTTATCTGTAGACCCGTTGGCTACCACAGTTAGAGAGAGTCGGACAAGCAGGGACAAAAGTTAGTTATCGAAGTTAGTAAATGGACAGATAATCCTCTCTCAACTTCACAAGCAAGAAGCCAGTGGCAAATTCACCCAGGAAACTTTCTTAGATGATGAAGAAACTTTAAAAATGAAAACACATGGGTCAGAAAAATCTTTTTCTCACAGGTCACTGAAAAGAAAATGGTGTTGCTACATTATTTCGCAAACATCTGGGCGCTAAAATCACTGCAACGGTCAGACAAGAAAGGCAGGTGCATTCGAGCCTCTGTAACTATTGAAAATGTCACAACCTGATCAATGTATATGTCCTGACTGCGGTAAGTGCCCACTTAAGGATGGAAATTCAGCAGGTGATCAGAGAAGTCCCTCAACAACAGTGCCTGATTCAGGTAGGCGACTGCAACATATACTTGGACACCTTCATATATAGGAAAACATCTGGGAGACCTATCCCAAACAAATTCCAAAATGTATCAAGGAAGATTTTCATAGGTTAAAACTTTTGGATTGTTGGCAAACAGCTAATCAAGATAAACAAGTGTTCTCCTTCTACTCATTTCGCCCTAGTCACGCATGGGAATCAACTACCTATTCACAGCCAAGAGTCTCCTTAATGACGAGGCATGGACTGGATCAGTACTACTCGCTGGCCATGTTCCCAACTCGCTCACATTCAAAACGTCAACAATAAAGAATAGCAAACCCAGATACCTTCATAATGCCTCTGGAATCGTTCAGATATTGTGAGACATTTCAAGTATTTCAATTCTTGAAGATTAACGCTTTCCCATGCATTTAAAAAGAAGTTGATTGTGATGCCACGTACAGGAATAATCTATCTATCTATCTATCTATCTATCTATCTATCTATATATATATATATATATATATATACATACATACACCTACTGGCAGTCACCAGTAGGTATAGTTAGCACCTAGTTTTCATAGGAAAAGCGTTTTTTGACTTGCTTATATCTTTGTCGCCATTTGACGAATCCTTATGAAATTTCCCAAAAAAAGGGCCTCACTTTGTCTAGTTGTGTATGGAAAGTTTTGGGTTGATCAGTCAAGCGAGGGGCCAAGAAAAAGGAGGGGGCGGAGGTGTAAAAAAAAAAAAAGGGGTGTTTCCCATGTAAATTCCACTAGGGATTTTAGATACCATTACAGCCTTAACCGCTGCACGGAATTCTACCAAATTTTGCAAACAGCTAGATCTTGGTCCCGAAAGCGGGCGCTTTGTGATTTGGTGTAAATCTGTTTAGTAGTTTTTGACTTATTAAAGGAAAAACAAATTTGTATATCGAAAGGTGTATCCAACAGATCTCATGCTGAGATCTGATTGGCTGCCAACACTTCAACCAGGAAGTATTAGCAGCCATTTTGGGACTTGGACTCACCCAAGTCCCCAAAACAAAACTAAAACAAAAGAGAAGGGGGCAGGGTACTGGGGTCCCCCAGGAATCCTGCTAGGCCCAAAAAGCTTTTTTGAAAAGTTTTCACAGTGAAAATCACAAAGATTCAAGAATCCCCCCCACCCAAAAAAAACAAGCTCAGTCTCCCACATTTGTTTGAATTTGAGCACCTAGGTGGTTCAGGGACACCACATCCCCTGGGGCAGGTGAATGTAAAAAATGTGGAGGGGGCCAAGCGGCCCCCCGCCGTCAATCAATCAATCAGGATTTATTAAGTGTGACTAATCACCAGATAGGATATCCAGGCGCTTGCAGGTCCTGGAGGCTTATTTGAACAGGCAGGTCTTGAGGGCCATTCAGAATTCCAGAAGTGAGGTGATGGTCCGGAGGTGCGTGGAAAGGCTGGTCCGGGTCTTTGCTGCAATATGGAAGAAGGAGCATCATTCACTTCTGCTGTGGTAGATGCAGGAATTATTGGCAATTGAAAAGGAGGCGGAGCATAGACTTCTTGACAGCTGGTGGAAGTTCATGCAGTTGTTAATGTATGTGGGTCCTTGGTTGGGTAGAGCCTTGTGTGTGTGGGACAGCAGGTTGAATCGGCATCTCTTCTCTATGGGGAGCCAGTGGAGTTGCCTGAGGTGGGGTGAGATGTGGCTTAGTCCGGGAAGGCCGAAGAAGAGTCTGGCTGCGGCGTTCTGTATGGTCTGAAGTCTCTGTAGGAGGTGTGCAGCGATTCCCACGTAGAGGGCGCTGCTGTAGTCCAGTCGGCTGGTGATGAGGGCCTGTGTCACGGTGCGTCTCGTGTGTAGGGGTACCTACTTGAAGATCTTACGTAGCATGTGCAGAGGGAAGAAGCATGCGGAGGAGACGTCATTGATCTGTGATTTCATGGTGATCTTGTTGTCAATGATGATTCCGAGGTTTCTGGGGTGGTTGGAGAGAGTGGGTACGGGTCCTAAGACCGATGGCCACCAGGAGTCATTCCATGTGTTGCTGCCATTGTCAAAAATCAGTACTTCTTTGGTCAGCTGCAGGCAGTTGTTTTTCATCGAGTTGGAGGCGTTTGTCATGCATCTGTGGAAGTTGGTTCTGGTGGTGTCTTCGGTGAGTGAGAGGATGAGTGGGGTGTCATCTGCATAGGAAAATATGTTGAGACCGTGGGATCTGATGATGTTGGCCAGCGGGATTGTATATATATTGAGGAGCTGAGGGATGAGCCCTAGGGGACACTGCGGGTGATATCCTTAAGTTCAGAGGTGAAAAGTGGGAGGTGGATCCTCTGGGTTCTTCCAGTGAAGAAGGAGGTGATCCATCTCAACGCGTCCCCTTGGATGCTGTTGTGGTGGATCCTTTCGAGCAGTGTGTGGTGAGTTACCGGGTTGAAGGCTGCTGAGAGGTTGAGGAGGATCAAAGCTGCTGTTTCTCATTGGTCAAGGAGGGTCTGGATGTTGTTGGTGGCTGCGATCAGGCGGTTTCGGTGCTGTGATTGCTTCGGAAGGCAGATTGGGAGGCGTTGAGTAGCTGGTTCTGCTCCGGGTGTATCATGAGTTAATTGTTGATGATCTTTTCCAGTACCTTTGTTTGGAATGGAAGCAAGGAGATTGGCCAGTAGCTTTTGAGTTTTCTTGGGTTGGCAGAGGGTTGTTTAAGTAGTGGTCTGACTAGCTCCCCAGGGCTTTTTATTTTTGACATGGGGGAACCTCTCAGACCCCACTGGGCCCCAGGGACCACCATCTCCCAAGGAGGCCAAACTGATTTTTTAGAAATTGGAGAGGGTCGCATGGCCCCCATTCCAAGGCCTTTCTTGGCCCAGGGGACCGCCACCTCCCCGGGGCCGGCCCTAAAACAAGAAAGGAGGGAGGCAGTGCGCCCCCCCTCCTAAAGCCATATACGGCACTGGGGACCGCCATTCCGCAGGGCCGACTCCTGCTATGACCCGGGGTGCCCACCCCGGGACATTTCTGTTTGCTATGGCTTGGCGGGAGATTTGCTGCTCCCGCCAATCCATAGCAAACTGTGCTCCGGTTTGTGCAAGCGAGAGCATTTTGCTCTCGATTGCTCAAAGTGGAGCATAATTACTTTTACACTCAGGGAGCTGCATGTTAGTAGCTCACTATGTGTAAAAGCAATGCCGGCTGCCGCAGGAGGCGGGGATCTGGCAGGGACCATGGGGGCCTTCAGGCTGCCCTGGTGGTCCCCATCTTTGGTGATTGGGTGCTCTGCATGAGACCAGGACACCTCATTAGAGGCTAGGCCCTGGGCCAAAATCTGCCTGGATGGGGGGGCCTAGTGGCCCTCCTCCCCTTGTTTTAAAAAAAAGACAGCCCGGGCCCTGGGGCATGGGGTTCCTGGGGCGTAATTGGTCAAGGATGGGGCCTCTCCCGGTCCCTGCCCTTTAATTAAAAGAATAAGTGAAAGAAAAACAAGGCCGAGCCCTGGGGTATGTGGTCCACAGGGCCAAAATCGGCCCAGGAGGGGGGGGGGGACATGTGGCCCCTTCCCCAATTGAAAAAAGGCCTGGCCCCGGAGGATGGGGTCCCCAGGACCCAAATCGGCCCAGAGAAGGGGAGCCACATGGCTGAGGGTCTTTGGGACCAACAAGCCCTCCTATTACCTCCAGTAAATTCCAAATAGCGGGAGTGCTGAGAAGTCACCTGAGGCCACGCACCATTTCTCCACCAGTCTGCAAACATGCCTCCTGATGCACTACTGGTTGGGGAATGAAGTTCCCTTGGCTGATGAGGGTCCGTGGGGGCCAACAAACCCTCCTGTTACCGCCAGTAAATCCCTCACAACGGGATTGCTGAAAGGTGTGTAGAGGCCATGCCCCCTTTCTCCACCACTCTGCAAATGCTCCTCCTGGCGCACTACTGGTTGGGGGATAAAGTCCTCTTTGAAGCTGAGGATCCTTAATGCCCAGGGGCCTTCCTGCTACCTCTAGTAAGTGTGACACAGTGAGATTCATGGGAGCTGGTCGGAAGCCCCACTGCCTTTCTCCACCACTCTACAATTGCAACTACTAGTTAAAAAGCCACACAAATTCACTGAAAAAACTAAAGGTTACAGGAACATTATAGTTAGGCTGACATCTCAAATGCCATCAGACCTACAATAACATTCCTATAACTTTTGTTTTTTTCAGTGAGCATATATGTGTCTGTGTGTGTGAGAGAGAGAGAGAGACTTCAAGTGTCACCAGTGATGTTATCAATGATATGACAGAGCATGTTATGAGTGATGTAATAGGTGAGGTCATAAGCAGTGCAATGCAAGTGCTCAAGTTATCATTACTTTAGTTAACTATAACTGGTGAATTTCAGTGCGCTTTCTTTTTTTTTTAACTGGATTTTTTTCACAGGCATTTTCACCTAGCTATAAAGTCACTTTAACCTTCATTTTTTTCCAGTCAATTACTATTTCTTTTTTTTTTTAAAGTTAAGTAAGGTATTACCATGGTTAACTATGAAGTCACTTTAACCTTTAGTTTTGTCAATGAATTTCTAAGCTTTATAAATCTGAAGTAAGATTTTATCAGCATACCCAACTACCCATCCCCTTGCCACTCACAATCTTCGGTCATGCACGGCAAGAGGTTGGGTGCAGGGCCTGGCCTGTGGCCAGACCCTGTGCCCAACCCTCCTGCTCACAGACTTTGGTTGTGCAAGGCATGGGGTTGAGCGCCTAACTCTTGCTGCATTGCCTGTGATGAGGCCCTGTGTCCACAGCCGCAGGAGGCAAGCCCCTAAAACCAGAGGATACCGACCCAACTTTTTTTTGATTCTGCAGTAGTTTTGCGCAACTCTAGCAAATTTTCACGAGACGGGCGCACACTGTAAGAGTATTGCAAGCTCGCTGTAACGCAAAGAAAATTCCGAACTTTGATCAGGGGGGGAGGTCCCAATGTCTTAAACTGGTGGCGGCAATATTTGTCTTCATGTTGCAGCCAGCCAATCGCATCGCTCGGTCTAGGGGGTACTGGTCTGAGTCCAGTGGGATCAGCCAAATCTGTCAATTTTCCACACTGGTACTCCTTTGGCAGTATGTTTTTGCACTTTGAGAGCAGGGGGGGGCATCTTCCAGACCTCCACCAGAAGGGCTAGGGGGTCAGGATACCCTTACCTCTTACGTTGGTTTATTTTAATATACAGGACACAGGGACTGAAACCTCGAGTCCTTAAATGACGGTCGCAATATTTCTCTTCATGTGGAACCAGCCAATCACAGCACTTGGTCAAGTGGGCCTGGCCCCAGTCCTCTTGGGCTAGCCATCAGAATGCTTCATTTGTCGTTTTGGCCCTTTACAGTGCCTTGGTACTCCCTCAGTAGTAACGCATCGCTAGATAGCTATACCTTTTTAAGTTTAATTTCTCTCAAACAACTAAACACATTTTCACCAAATTACAAAAAGCACACTTTTTGCATAAAGATGTAGCTTTCTGCCAAATGTGGTGCAATTCTGTTCAGCTATTTTGCCTGCAGGGTGGTCTAAATTTCCTATGTTAAATTGAAAGGGGAAACGGGTTTTGGGACGCCCTGCTTTCTATCGGCCCCAGCTTTATGGCTCACCCAGAATCGTTTGAGGAAGGAGCTGAGGAAGATGAACCTTTTTGTGGGAAAGTTTTATAAAGATTCATCAAAGGGCTCCAAAATTATTAGAAAAAGAAAAAATCATTTTCCCATGGAAACTTGGTCTTAAACTGCAATTCCACAGTGGTGACTTCCACTGTGAGGATGGATGGACAGATAGGTAGAAGTTATTTTTAAAACCATTAATTTTATTATAAAAAGGAAATCTTGGAAGATTACTACAGCCTTTAAATCAAAATTTATAAACTCTACTTGAAGTGTTGATTCCATAAAATACGAAGAACACCACCAAGAAAATAGACTAGAAATCATGAACTAAGATTAAAAAAAATTACTCTCTCTAAAGTCAATGTAAAAAATCAATGATAATATCTTTAACTAACTTTCTCATAAATGAAATTATTTTTTCTCTCCATCAGTACCCAAAATTACATTTTAATCACGGAGAAATTAACACAATTTCTTTTTACAGACGAATAGAGCATAACTAAAATAAAGAAAAATAAGTAGGAAAATTAACAATTGGTAATGATTTCTCCTTACAAAATAAGGGAAGAAAACATAAAGTACATATTTAAAACAATAATATTATTATTCCGCATAGTTTAAGAGTGAAGGATAAGGTAAAAAACAATCAAAGCATGAGAAGTCAAATTATTTTTTTCCCTTTTTTATTGTCAAAAAGAAGCATACCATGATTACACAGATTAAAAAAAGAATTCATTAGGATCACATCGAAATCAGTTATACACTTATCAAATTAGCCCTCGATGGGCTGCAGAGATATAGCCAGAATGCATTTGTTATAACAAATGGACTAAATTTCAAATAAATCGCTGGCCTTTTAACCATCGCCCTTCAAGTCCCAATTAATTCATATATCATATTAAAAAAATCACAAGTGAATCACTGTTGCACTTGGTTTGAATATATCAAAAAACCACTTGGATCATAGTCTGCATAAAAAACAGCTCCCCTGAAATCCATAAACTACTACACGTAGTGCCCCCATCTTCCCATCATGCAAAATCTGTACACAGGAAGAGCTATGAGCAATATATTGGTCTGAATGAATAAGTTATGATACCGTTACTATAGAGTGCACCTTCCCCTTTAATAAAGATAAGGTTTGAGCCCAGCATTCCTATATGGCGATCCCCATAAGACATCCTAAAGAAGTGTGATTCACCATAGAGTGTGCCGAAAGATACACAAACAAAAGCCAACCAATTCCCCTTGACTGCCCTTATGACTCAGGGATGACCAGAACAGCGGGAGACTCACATTTGGTGGGGCGAGCAAATCCCTTCAGCCGAAGCCGTTTTCGATCCATGCTGTCATTTGAGACCACATCTGCATCCCATGCTATCTAGCGCCCCTTCAATTGTAGTTGTACAAGGTTCTCTCTAGATCGTGCCTACTCAGCAGCTGAGAAAACCAGTGCTGTGCCGAAGGCGGTTCGCTATCTGTCCAAGCCATAACTAACTATCAGGCGAGGTGCTACCGCCATAGAAACAAACATAAAATACAACTGTCCCAAATTCCCTGAAAAAGAAGGGTCGATCCCAAATAGCATCAATGATGAACTGATGAGTACCTCGGTTTAAAAAAAAATCTTAATCCACAAATCTTCAATGCCTTTTTTTAAATGCTTGCAGTTTCCAACAATCATAAAACATATGTATCAAATCAGCAGGTGCTTCCTCAAATCGGGGACACTTATCATCAGCCTGTCTGCCCCAGCCAAACAGTTTAGCCGGTGTATACGTTGAACATGGTTATAAAAAGCTGAGTCTTCAGATTTGTAGTTGATAGCACCTTCATCCCCATCTCGATGGACACACCGATGTCTACATCCTAAACCCCTAATTACCCCCCTTCCTTTTCCCCCACATCCTCCCCATCTAGCACCTTGGGATTCAAGGTTATCCGGTGCAAGAGCATTCAGCACTGTATAGATCTGCCCAATTCTTCTGCCTCAGTGCAATACTAAATCCAAGAGGGGGACTCTTAACAGAGAGGTGAACATTCCACAATTTGGATAGACTGTCTCTGAACTGTAAAAATGTAAAACAAGCATTGGCATAGCCAATAGGTCTCGCTTTTGGGACCTTCTAAGTATTTAGTTATGCAGCACAATATCCTTAGTGCAACCACATCAACTGTTGCGTGGCTAAACACTTATAAGGTCCCAAAGGCGAGACCTATTGGCTATGCCAATGCTTGGTATGGTTGTGTGTGTGGTTGTGTGTGGTTGTGTGTGTGGTTGTGTGTGTGTGGTTGTGTGTGTGGTTGTGTGTGTGGTTGTGTGTGTGGTTGTGTGTGTGTGAGATTGTGTGTGTGGTTGTGTGTGGGTGTGGTTGTGGGTGCGGGTGTGGGTGTGTGTGGGTGTGTGGATGTGTGTGTTGTGGGTGTGGTTGTGTGTGTGTGGTTGTGTGTGGTTGTGTGTGTGTGTGGTTGTGTGGGTGGTTGTGTGTGTGTGTGGTTGTGTGTGTGTGGTTGTGTGTGGTGGTTGTGTGTGTGGTTGTGTGTGTGGTTGTGTGTGTGTGGTTGTGTGTGTGTGGTTGTGGGTGTGGTTGTGTGTGTGGTTGTTTGTGGTGGTGTGTGTGGTTGTGTGTGTGGTTGTGTGTGGGGTTGTGGTGGTGTGTGTGGTTGTGTGTGTGGTTGTGTGTGTTGTGTGTGTGGTTGTGGTTGTGTGTGTTGTGTGCATGTGTGGTTGTGGTTGTGTGTGTGTGGTTGTGGTTGTGTGTGTGTGGTTGTGGCTGTGGTTGGGTGTGGTTGTGGGTGTGGTTGTGTGTGGTTGTGGGTGTGGTTGTGTGTGTGTGGTTGTGTGTGTGGTTGTGGGTATGGTTGTGTGTGTGTGGTTGTGTGTGTGGTTGTGTGAGTGGTTGTGTATGTGGTTGTGTGTGTGGTTGTGTGTGTGGTTGTGGTTGTGTGTGTGGTTGTGGTTGTGTGTGTGGTTGTGTGTGTGTGCGGTTGTGTGTGTG
Organism: Triturus cristatus; assembly: GCF_964204655.1. Lineage (NCBI taxonomy): Eukaryota > Metazoa > Chordata > Amphibia > Caudata > Salamandridae > Triturus > Triturus cristatus. The sequence continues at coordinate 1,050,454,208 of NC_140589.1, forward strand.
TGGTTGTATGTGTGGTTGTGTGTGTGGTTGTGTGTGTGGTTGTGTGGTTGTGTGTGTGGTTGTGTGTGTGGTTGTGTGTGTGGTTGTGTGTGTGGTTGTGTGTGTGTGTGGTTGTGTGTGTGTGGTTGTGTGTGGGGTTGTGTGTATGTGTGTGGTTGTGTGTGGTTGTGGTTGTGTGTGTGTGGTTGTGTGTGTGTGTGGTTGTGTGTGTGGTTGTGCGTGTGGTTGTGGTTGTGTGTGTGGTTGTTTGTGTGGTTGTGGTTGTGTGTCTGACAGTAATAATAAAAGCATCTCAAAATAAAGGAACACAAACATCGAGTTTGTGGAAAGAGGAAGCACGTTGTAAGTCAAACAGGCGCAGCAAAGCATTAACACAACAACAAAGCAAACAAGATCACTTAGCGAAGACTGAGTGCTGATAATGGATACATACAGCCCATCATCTTAAGAGTTCGACTGCAGCCAATGTGCACTCAAACCTGCCCCCTCCTTGTGAGTTGCACCCCATATTCCATGAGTTGTAACTGCTGCACCCACCATAGCGCTTTGAGATCTAAAGCGCTACATAGGTCTAATCGATTAACCAGTCGCCAACATGCTGTGCTTTTAAAGGGAATGTGCCAAAAGTTTCATGCCCTCATAAAAGCGCCAATGAAAGGACTCCCTGAATGGTGCAACGGACATGAAGCAGCCGCTGCGATCAGAAATAAACACTGTGAACGTTGTCCAGTTTCCCATAAATATTTCCTTAATGTTCTTTAAGTCACAAAACAGTAATACTAAAAGTATCTCAAAATAAAGGAACACAAACATCGAGTTTGTGGAAAGAGAAAGCACATTGTAAGTCAAACGGGCGCAGCAAAGCATTAACGCAACATGTTCTTTGATGTTTGATGTTCTTTGAACGAGAACATCAAAGGGGCGCCGCGAAAGTGATCGCGGGCGAAAGTGAAAGTGATCCGGGCGCTTAATGAGCATGACGAGGTTTGCCAGCCTCTGCTCCTAAGCGCGCGCCCGCGCACATGAACTGTAGCTCTAGGCTGGCCATGGTAGCATTTTTTGAGCCCTCACAAAAAGTCTCGCCAGACCAGAGCATGCGCTGGGTCAGGCGAGACCTAAAAAGGATTTACTGGTTAATCCAAAATATTGCTGCAACTCAGCAAACTAGCATAATTGGTCTTGACTGAATAAGCCCCCCAAACGAGTGATCCACGCTTTTTCCCACTGATTACAAGGTCCATTGAGGAATATTGATGGACAAATGGGGGAATGCCAAAGTGGGGTAAAGCGATTATACTTTTCAATTCTGATTTTCTTTCTCACCTAGCTCCAGAGCTTAAATGCTGCTCCCATGATTTTGAATGTAACTTTTTTAATAGCTAGGTTAGATAAATCTTAGAAAGCAGCTCTTAGCTCTACTACCCAAAGCCAGTTCGTAAATACTTGGAGGATTCAAAGGCAAAAAAACTGGTGTCTGAGTGTATCCCTTGGCTGAAAATAGAGCTCCCATATGTTGCAACCACGCTGTCCAATATTACAACTTAAAATTGGGTACAGCCCACCCCTTCGGGCACTCAGCAGAAACATATTTTAAAGCCTGTCGTAACTTAGTATATTGCCAGATGAATTTAGAGCAAATGGCATCTAGTTTTTTAATCCACAATGATTCAAACTCCAAAGGTATGGCTCTAAAAAGATAGAGCACATTCGGGAGAAAGATCATTTTCAGTACATTACAATGAACAACTAGAGTAAGATATAGTCCGTTGATCCTCTTCAAGTATAGACTAGCCTTCCCTAATATTGAATCAAGATTCAATTTATAGATGGTGCCAACATCTGCCAAGATTTGCATCAACAGATACGTGGAATTATCCATCCTCCGATTGTCTCAGAGGTCAATGCTACTGGTACAACTTAACTGGGTTTTCCCCTTATTTAAGTGATACCCTGAAAGTGAGCCAAACTCTTACGACATTCTTTCTATTTCCACCAAGGCAGTCTGGGGGTCAGGTGTCATCACTGCTACGTTGTCGGTATACGCTAATACCTTAGTGTCAAAGCCATTCACACTCATAGGCTTAATCAGATGATTCTGAACCAGCTGATTTATAAAAGGATCAATGCACAGAGCAAAAAGAATGGGAGAGCTGGGGAAGTCCTGCCGGGTACCCCACAAAGTATGAATCCTGTCAGATTCCTGGCCCATAATTTGAAGTTGCGTAAATGGATGATGATATAATGCTTGGATAGCCTTCACTAGGCCTGGCCCAATACCCTGGCATCTCAGTATACTCCAGAGATACCCCCAAGAAACTCTAACGAATGCCTTCTTGTCATTGAGGAGTATCATGGCCAAAGGATCACCTGCAGTCTTTATTATGTCGAAAAGTGTGATGGCCCATTTTATTTTATTTTTTTAATATCTTTTTATTGATTTTTGATAAACACAAACAAAAATAGGCATTTACATTTTCTTCACAGACATAATTGAGTATGGCAAATACATTGGATTTATAGCAAGGGTAAGTGAACTAATGCATATCATATACTCATTGGTGATGCTGGGTCATCATCTGTAGGGATAGTCGGCGCAACACAAATATCTCCTCTGTATGAATTCCATCTTGCCCACACTTGTGACCATTTCCGAGGGCATCCCCGTGCTACATACACAGTCTTCTCCCGGAACATGCACCAGTCCATGTTACGTTTCCAGCTCGTGGCATTAGGGGTTACAGTCCCTCCCCACATCTGCGCTATGTTCCTTTTGGCGACTGCTGTACCAAGTGTGACCCATAGTTTCTCTGCCCCTACCAGGTCTGTGGGTTCCTACACATTTAGCAAACATCTTTTGGCCTCTGGGTTTATAGTTTTGTGCAGGACTTCACTCATGACCCTGTGAATTCCTCTCCAAAATCTCTGAATGTGCCTACATTTCCATAGGATATGCATAAATGTGGCTACCTACCCACAGTTACGTCTATAGTTAATATTGTCTCCCCACCCCATGCGGGCCAGCTGAGGCCCCATAATGTAAACTCTGTGGAGAATTTTCAGTTGCACCAGACGGAGATGCGCAGAGATTGCCACCTCTCTGGGAGAGGCCACCGATTCATTCCATTCTTCGTCAGCATCCCACGCCTCACGTAACTTGGTTAGGGGGTCTGGCGCGTTGTTGACAAGTTTCCTGTAGGTCAAGGAGATGGCCTTCTGAGGGAGGAGCCCATCAAGCAGTCTGTCTTCCAGTGGGGAAAAGTCAGGGAGAGGGGGCCCTCCTCTGATGGCAGTTGTCAAGGCAGGACGGATTTGGAGATAGCCGAAGAACTCTGTGTCTGCAAGTTCATATTGCTGTTTTAGTTGGACAAAACTGAGCATCTTCCCCCTCACCCATAGGTCGCCCACTCTGGATATGCCAATAAGGTCCCACTTGTAGAAACCCTTAGAGGAATGAAGCCCACCTAACTGAGCCGAGTCCCCCATCCTAGGCTTTTGTTGACCGCATGCCACACCTGGACCAAGTGTGACATGGGCCCAGTCAGGCATAAGGTTTTAGGATTACCGTATAGGGTCCGATTGTAGGAACCGCCCGGTAATTGCCACTTGTCCATGGCATAACCCGGGTCTCTGGGGGTCCGATATGTACCCTGATTGATGGCCGCCAGATGGGCCGCCCAGTAATATTTTTTTGTGTCGGGGAGACTGATACCACCATCATACCAGTTGAGAGTCAGTTTATGGAGCGCAATCCTCGGTCTTCAGTTCCACAGTAGCTGCCTCTGTAGGCCTTCGATTTCTTTAAAATAACGCGCTGGGACTGGGATGGGGTAGTTCTGAAGGGCATTGAGGACTCAGGGGAGCGACATAATTTTAAAGAGAGCAACACGCCCAAGCATCGAGAGTGGAAGCGCTCCACAGGTCGCAACATCCCTCCGCAAACGCTGCAGAGGTAGAAGCAGATTTCTTTCATACCTGAGCCGAGCGTCAGCTGTGACAAAGATGCCTAAATACTTGAAGCCCTCAGACACCACCTGTATCGGACAGTCTCTTGGAAGAGATGGAGGTTCCCCAGATAATACATACAAGAGAGATTTTCCCCAGTTGATGGAGTGGCCCGAGAACCTCCCAAAGGATGTAAAGATATCCAAGACACATCTGAGTGATTTTGCGGGGAAAGCAAGGTAGAGCAGAATGTCATCTGCATAAAGGGAGATCCGATCTTCCCATTCCGCCGACTGTGAGAAGTTGGCCTGGCATATGCTGTCCACTAGTTATAGGGGACACCTTGCACCAGTCCAATTCGACTCGTAAGGTGATAGGTTAAAAGACAACCTTTAAAGAAAGCTATCCTAGTGGTAGCTGTAGAGAGCAGCCTTCAGGCTAAGTCTTGAAGGAGTGTTAAGCTTATTGTTTTACCATGGATAACCTCTTGAATGACCAAATGAAAGAGTAGTCCACACAGGTATATATTCAAAATATATGTATTTATTCTAAGAACAAATCCCACTAGTCTCTTGTGAGGCTGGAGGTAAAGATACAATTCAATAAAGCATTTATATCAACAATAAATAGCACTGGAATCACCGGGCCCCAGGGGGGGACCAAACCATATATTAAAAAAGTGGTATAAGAACCACGACAGTTCTGCAGACAGTGCCTAGGGCACTTAGGATCGCTGGCCCCTTACGAAACCACCCAAGGTAGTGAGGAAGGGGACCCACGGGAAGCGTGTGCAGTGTTTAAACTATAGTCGGGATCCCTATTAAACCCTATGGGATTGCGGTTGGAAATTGCAAGAATCTGGACACTTCTAGCAGGAGTTCAAGTTCAGGAGTTTAAAGTTAAGCTCTTGAGGGGGCCCACACCCACGATAGTACCGAGGTACCACTGTTACCTGCCCCAGGGAAGCCGGGTGCATAGGTCGTTTTCAGTGTCGGGTCGATGTCTCGTTTTCAATGGAAAAACGTGAAGAACTGCTGCTGGCGTGAAGCGTCGTCGATGTCGTGCAGGTTGAAGATGTAGATCTTGAAGGAAAAGACCTGAAAGCAGAGGGGACAGAGTCTGGGTCACTAACCAGTGACCAGGGGCCTTAGGAGAAAGAGCCCTTCAATGTCGGGTGTTTTCAGGTGGAAGATGGGTAGATTGGATCAGCAGCCGCGGGGTCCAGGAGGCTACGAGGAAGACCAGCTGCTGGAGAGCAACTGTCCCACAAAGGATGAAGGCCTGCTGCGGTGTTAGTGTCCGTATTGGATCCACTAAGCCTTGGAAACCGCAACCCACGCAAGAATCAAGAAACAGCTACGGTGCAGACCCACGAGGTCTGAGCGAGGTCCCCAGCAAGGAGACTGTAGAGCAGGCCTTGAGCAACCAGGGGAACCCTTTAAAGTAACGTTTGACCTCCGCTAGACAAGGGACCACGGGAGGCAGCAATTTGGAGTGCTTAAAGATGAGCCCACGGGTCGCTGGAGCAGGCTGGGGCGTTGTCCTTTGGAACAGGTGATGCTGAGAGGTTGGCTCAATGATGGGCCAAAGCACAACTTCACCACTGGTCGGGTTTGTGTGCTGTGCAAGAGGTGGCCGGTGTCCTGGGGTATTGGGTATCTCGGCACCCACGGGGTCCTTGGTGCTAAGCTTTGCTGTGCACACTCGCTGGCCTCTGGGATGCTTGGGAACCCACCTCAGGGTAGGCAGGAGTCTTCGATGTCCGTAGGAGCAGCGGAGTTCCAACTGGGTCACTTGCAGTGTTTCAGGTGCCTGCCAAGCAGGGGGGTAACTCCTTTACCCCAAGGGAGATTTCTTCCATCAGCTGAGCGGCAGCTCATCGAAGGTTCAAGTCTTTGAAGCAGAGTTCTCGTCCAAGATTAATCTGAGGCTCTGGGGACCCTGCACCCACCTTTATCCAGGGGTTAGGGGAGTGTCTGAATCAGAGCCCACCAATGGGAGTTCAGGCGGGAAAGGGTGGCTACACCCTCTCCCCTTTGTGTGTTTCCCACTGGGGCAGGGGACAGGATGCCCCTGAACCGGACTGAGCCAGTGTATGCAGAAGTAGGCACTGGAGAAGCCTACGTGCAAGTTTGAAAGACAACCTAAGGTGCACCCACCCAGTTCCAATCCACATAGTCTGTCTGGGGAGGTGAGGACACCTCCCTGCAACAAGATCCCTATTGTCCAGCTGCCGTGGCTGGAGTTCTGCCCAGCAACAGGAAGCCAGAATCGTGTGGGTGGAGGGTAGCATCCATTTTGTACTGCGTGTGCTCTTTTAAATTGGTGTCTAAAATCAGCCGCTTTTACCATATCAACCTACTAGCAGGGTGGAATCATGCCCTCTCTCTAATGACTGGATTGGGGTATGATTCCAAGATGTTTGACACCAAACACAATATGGTTCTGTGCAGCCATTCTCAAGTTAGCATGCTATCGCGATTGATTATAATGCGCTTAAGAGTACATGGTATGGCTGCACTACAAACAACCTCATATTAGTTTTTACGAAAGTTGCAGAGGGGCCCTACTCAGGTAGGGGGTTCCCCCTCACACATATCTCAGCACCCTGCCTTGTAGGATTAGCAAGGCCTGTCTTAGGGGTGACCTATGAGGATACATGTGTTGTATTTAAGTGGGATACAAGATACCTATATCCCTGTAAGGGGTGCAAGCACCACCTTACCCAGACTACAGTAGTGGTCTGGTGGTGTCAGTTTGTATGGCTGTCCCAGGGGTGGCACAATGAGTGCTTCAGCCCCTGGTAGGCCTCTGAAGGACCCATGCCCTGGGTACCTAGGGTACCATCTACAAGGGGCTCATAGGGTGTCCTCAGTATCCAATTGGTATGTACCTAGAGTACTCACATCAGTTTAGAGAGGAAGCAGATAGGCTGGGGTCCTGGATAGCAGGGCCACAGCCTGGCTAGAGTAAAAAAACAGTCAAAACATCAGCAAAAAGTTGGGGGCAACTATGCAGTCGATGCCAATCTCCTACATTACCCCCCCCCCCCCAAACGCAGGGACATTAAACTAACCTTGACCAGTTGAGTCTTCATGTTCTAGTGGAAATATCAGGAGAGGCCATCTGCATTGGCATGGTTGCTCCCAGGTCTATGTTCCACTGTATAGTCCATCACCCTTCATCTGTTTTAGCCATAGGAGGGGCTTATGGTCGGTTTAAACAATGAAGTGAGTGCCAAACAAGTATGGCCTCAGCTTCTTCAAGGCCCACACCACAGCAAAGGCCTCCCTCTCTATAGCTGACCAACGTTTCTCTCTGGGGGTCAACCTTCTGCTAATAAAAGCTACTGGTTGATCCTGGCCCTCTTCATTCAGTTGTGATAATACAGCACCTACCCCCACCTCAGATGCATCAGTTTGAACTATGAATTCTTTGGAGTAGTTGGGGCATTGGAGCACTGGAGCAGAGCACATGGCCTGTTTTAGGTCATCAAAAGCTTTCTGACAGCTGACAGTCCACTGAACCTTCTTGGGCATCCTCTTAGAGGTTAAGTCATTTAAGGGGGTCACAATGGATCCATATCCCTTTACAAATCTTCTGTAGTATCCAGTCAGGCCTAAGAAAGCTCGGACCTGAGTCTGGGTGGTTGGAGCAACCCAGTCCATGATGGTCTGGATTTTGGTCTGTAGTGGTTGAACCTGGCCTCCACCAATAAGGTGGCCCAGGTACACAACCTGACTCTGCCCTATCTGGCATTTGGTAGCCTTGATAGTGAGTCCTGCCTTTTGCAGGGCTTCCAAAACTTTCCTCAGGTGGATCAGGTGATCCTCCCAGGTGGAGCTGAAGACAGCAATATCATCTAGATATGCTGCACTAAAGTCATCCAGGCCTGTGAGGACTTGGTTCACCAACCTTTGAAAAGTGGCAGGTGCCTTCTTCAGACCAAAGGGCATTACAATAAATTGATAGTGCCCACCAGGGGTCGAGAATGCTGGCTTTTGCAGTTTCAGCTAACCTTATCTGCCAGTAGCTAGCTGTCAGATCAAATGTGCTCAGATATTTGGCTGAGGCCAATTTATCCATGAGCTCATCTGCTCTGGGAATGGGATGGGCATCAGTCCTAGTGACTGCATTGAGTCCCCTGTAGTCTACACAGAACCTCATCTCTTTCTTGCCACCCTGGGTGTGAAGTTTAGGTACCAGGACCACTGGGCTAGCCCAAGGGCTATCTGACGGCTCAATTACTCCCAATTCCAACATCTTTTGGACTTCTGTCCTTATGCAGTCCCTGACATGGCCAGGTTGCCTGTAGATCTTATTCTTCACAGGCAGACTGTCTCCAGTGTCCACTTCATGAGTGCACCAGGTGGTCTGACTTGGAGTCAGTGAAAACATGTGTCTGAATGACTGGAGAACTTGTCTGCAGTCAGACTGTTGCTGGGCAGTGAAGCTGCCTGCCAAGGCTACACCATCTAAAGACCCATCATCAGGGTTGTGAGAAAGCAGGTCTGAGAGAGGGTCACTCTCCTCCTCCTGTCCCTCATCAGTTGCCATGAGCAAGCCCATGTCAGCCCTGTCCACATATGGTTTCAGTCTATTTACGTGAAGTACCCTGTGGGGACTTCTGGGAGTGCCAAGGTCCACCAAGTAGGTGACCTCTCCCTTCTGTTCTAATATGGTATGGGGTCCACTCCATTTGTCTTGGAGGGCTGCTGGGGCCACTGGCTCCAACACCCATACCTTCTGTCCTGGCTGGTACACCACCAGTACAGTCTTTTGGTCATGCCAGGCTTTTTGTAATTCCTGACTTGCCTCAAGGTTTTTTGTTGCCTTCTTCATGTACTCGGCCATCCTGGAGCGGAGACCAAGTACATAGTCCACAATATCCTGTTTAGGGGGTGTGAGAGGTAACTCCTATCCCTCCTTCACTAGACAGAGTGGCCCTCTGACAGGGTGGCCAAACAAAAGTTCAAAAGGGCTGTAAGCAACCCCCTTCTGTGGCACCTCCCTGTATGCAAAGAGAAGGCAGGGCAGAAGAACATCCCATTTTCGCCTGAGCTTTTCTGGGAGTCCTTTGATCATACCCTTGAGGGTCTTGCTAAATCTTTCAACAAGCCCATTGCATTGAGGATGATAAGGGCTGGTGAACCTGTAGTTAACATCACACTCTTTCCACATGGCTTTGAGGTAACTACTCAAAGTTTGTACCTCTGTCGGACAATACCTCCTTAGGGAACCCTACCCTGGAAAAGATTCCCAGGAGGGCTCTTGCCACCACAGGTGCTGTGATGGTTCTAAGGGTAATAGCTTCTGGGTACCTGGTGGCATGATCCACTACCACCAGTATAAACCTGTGCCCAGATGCTGTTGGTGGGTCAAGGGGACCAACAATGTCAATCCCTACCTGTTCAAAGGGAACCCCCACCACAGGTAGTGGTATCAGGGGGGCCTTTGTGGACTTACCTGCCTTGCCACTGGCCTGGCAGGTAATACAAGAGCTACAAAAACTCTTGCAGTCCTCACTCATTTGAGGCCAATGAAAATGAGGGACAAGTCTGTCCCAAGTCTTATTTTGGCCTAGGTGTCCTGCTAAGGGAATATCATGGGCTAGTGTGAGCAGGAAACTCCTAAACTTCTGAGGTATGACCAACCTCCTGGCTGCACCAGGCTTGGGGTCTCGACCCTCAGATTAAAGGAGCCCATCATCCCAATATACTTTATGGGTTCCACCAGCATTCCCAGCAGCCTCAGCAGCAGCCTGCTGTCTGAGGGGTTCAAGAGTGGGGCAGCTTTGCTGCTCCAGGCTCAAGTCTGCCCTAGAAGGTCCCCCTGTCCCCAAGAACTCAACCGGATCAGACTCAAGTTCATCTGAGACAGTTCCTTCTTCAGGGGTCAGATTCTCTTCTGCTACAAGAGTTTCTTCAGACTGGTCCTGGGGGGAAGACACTGCCTTTCCCCTGCTGCTCCTCCTCTTGGGAGGTCCTTGGTCCATTTTTCCAGGATCCAAGGCCTGTTCAGTTTCTGTCAGCTTAGCTTTTGACCTTGTCAGGGCAAACACTTCTGCAGGGATACCCAGCATTGCTGCATGGGTAGTTAGCTCCACCTCAGCCCATGCTGAGGTCTCCAAATCATTTCCTAGCAAACATTTTACTGGTAGGTCTGCACTTACCACAACCTTCTTTAAGCCAGTTACCCCTCCCCAAGAGAAGTTAACAACTGCCAGAGCATGGTTAGTACTGACATTGCTCGCATTGGTCACTTGGTGAGTTTCCCCAAGTATGATTTGGCTAGAGTCTACAAGGTCCTTAGTCACCATGATGACACTAGCCCCTGTGTCCCTGTATGCTAGAGACTCCCTTCCATTTATCCTAGGCTGTTGTTTGTATTTGCCCAGACCACTGGGACTCACAAATAGGGACAGGTCCCCATCACAAACTAGCACAGCCTGAGTAGGTGTTCTGACTAGGCCAGAGTCCTCTCCAGATCCCAGGGTCAACCCTACTAAACCCTTATTCTGTGTACCACCACCTATAGCTGGACTAGGGGGAACAGATGCCTTAGGGGCAGGTGTAGTGTTAGTTGTGGAGTCTTTGGCCTTGTTACAGTCTGAAGTCCAATGGGTTTTCTGCTTACAGTTTTTACACCATGGCTTCCTTGGCTGTTTAGCTTTGTTAGATTGGTAATTTTCAGATGCTACTTTTTGGGGGCCTGTTGAAGACTGCTGGTCTTTTTCCCTTTTCCCCACCCTTCTCAGAGTTTTTGGCATCTTCCTTTTTAGTTGCACCCCCCAAGGGCTGGACCTTTTGCTTGATCCTGGTTCTGACCCATTTGTCTGCCTTCTTTCCCAATTCTTGGGGAGAGCTCAGATCTGAGTCCACCAGGTGCTGATGCAATAGCTGATTCTGACAGTTTTTAAGGATCTGCTCCCTCATGATGAGATTGTATAATCCTTGATAATCATTTACTTTACTGCCATTTAACCAACCCTCCAGAGCCTTGGTAGCACAATCTACAAGGTCTACCCAATCTTGATTCTGTGCTTTCTGGGTATCTCTGAACTTTAACCTGTATTGAACAGTGATTAGACCACACCCATCTATTAAAGCGCTCCTCAAGATATAATAATCATCAGCATCCTCTTCTCTAACAGAGAGGAGCTTGTCTCTTCTTTTGTCTGCAAAGGAGAGCCATAAGATTGCTGCCCACTGCTCTACTGGGACCCTCTGAACTTTACAAGCCCTTTCAAGTGCAGTGATCCATTTATGGATGTCATCCCCTGTCTGATAGGGGGGCACAATCTTATGCAGGTTCCTATTGTCAGGAGCTTTCTCTCTAACTCTAGGGGTATTATTACTGCCACAAGGGGTCTCTAGACCCCACCTTTTTGAAGCTTTCTGAAGCTCCAGGGACTCCCTGTCTAATGCTAGCTGTTCTCTCCTGAGCTGAAGATTGGCTTGCTCAAACCGGATCAGTCTGCATTTCCTCTCTTCAGAGGACTCCCTTCTCTGAGAAGAGGCAGAGGCCCTGTTGGATCTCCCACAATGGGCAGACCCCCTTGAGGGTGATCTGTTCCTCCTGTATGGATCCACCACTCTCCCATTAGGGATGGAGGGGGTACCCCTTGGGTCCCCACCTCCATGTTGTGAGTGGTCTGGTTCTTCCAGGTCAAGTTCATTGTCCTCTTCCTGGTCCTCATCAGAGTCCACCACCTGGGTGTCCTCTTCTGTGGGATGCCCACCCAACCTGTCTACCCCATCAGACACTAGAGTCTGCTTTAAGTCTGCAATGAGCAGAATTTCTCTGAGACGTTGAGTGTTGGCTCCTTTGGTTGTCTTCAAATGCCTAGCAGTGCACATCTCAATTAGCTCAGCAAAAGTGAGATTGTCATACCTGTCGACTGGGACCTTTTGGGGTCCTTCCAGGGCCTTATGGGCTCCTGATCCTGAAGACATTTCTAGTGTAGTGGATTGTTGCATCTACCTACACTAGGTGTGGCCTACTGAACCCTTTCTTGAGTTGTAGTCAAGGTGTGCTAAGCCCTCTACACACAACTCCTAAGTTCAGTAGAACTTATTGTATTCTATGCTGAATTTATATGTACCTTTAGTACCAAAGTGGCTTTCACTTTAGAAATTCAATTTATTATCTGGTAATACAATGGCAAGCTTGAATCCAACCGCTGCACACCAATGTGAGAAGTTGGCCTGGCATATGCTGTCCACTATAGGGGACACCTTGCACCAGTCCAATTCGACTCTTAAGGTGATAGGTTAAAAGACAACCTTTAAAGAAAGCTATTCTAGTGGTAGCTGTGGAGAGCAGCCTTCAGGCTAAGTTTTGAAGGAGTGTTATGCTTATTGTTTTACCATGGATATCCTCTTGAATGACCAAATGAAAGAGTAGTCCACACACGTATATATTCAAAATATATGTATTTATTCTAAGAACAAATCCCACTAGTCTCTTGTGAGGCTGGAGGTAAAAATACAATTCATTCAATAAAGCATTTATATCAACAATAAATAGCACTGGAATCACCGGGCCCCAGGGGGGGGACCAAACCATATATTAAAAAAGTGGTATAAGAACCACGACAGTTCTGCAGACAGTGCCTAGGGCACTTAGGATCGCTGGCCCCTTACAAAACCACCCAAGGTAGTGAGGAAGGGGACCCACGGGAATCGTGTGCAGTGTTTTAACTACAGTCGGGATCCCTATTAAACCCTATGGTAAATGTCGCGGTTGGAAATTGCAAGAATCTGGACACTTCTAGCAGGAGTTCAAGTTCAGGAGTTTAAAGTTAGGCTCTTGAAGGGCCCACACCCACGATAGTACCGAGGTACAACTGTTACCTGCCCCAGGGAAGCCGGGTGCATAGGTCGTTTTCAGTGTCGGGTCGATGTCTCTTTTTCAATGGAAAAACATGAGGAACTGCTGCTGGCGTGAAGCGTTGTCGATGTCGTGGGGATTGAAGATGTAGATCTTGAAGGAAAAGACCTGAAAGCAGAGGGGACATAGTCTGGGTCACTAGCCAGTGACCAGGGGCCTTAGGAGAAAGAGCCCTTCAATGTCGGGTGTTTTCAGGTGGAAGACGGGTAGCTTGGATCAGCAGCCGCGGGGTCCAAGAGGCTTTGGTGTTAGTGTCCGGATTGGATCCACTAAGCCTTGGCAATCGCAACCCACGCAAGAATCAAGAAACAGCTACGGTGCAGACCCACGAGGTCTGAGCGAGGTCTCCAGCAAGGAGACTGTAGAGCAGGCCTGGAGCAACCAGGGGAGCCCTTTAAAGTAAAGTTTGACCTCTGCTAGGGCCCACCAGTCGATAGACAAGGGACCGCGGAAGGTAGCAATTTGGAGTGCTTAAAGATGAGCCCACGGGTCGCTGGAGTGGGCTGGGGCGTCGTCCTTTGGCACAGGTGATGCTGAGAGGTTGACTCAATGATGGGCCAAAGCACAACTTCCCCACTGGTCCGGTTTGTGTGCTCTGCAAGAGGTGGCCGGTGTCCTGGGGTATTGGGTATGTAGGCACCCATGGGGTCCACGGTGCTAAGCTTTGCTGTGCACACTCACTGGCCTCTGGGATGCTTGGGAACCCACCTCAAGGTAGGCCGGAGGCTTCAATGTCCGTAGGAGCAGCGGAGTTACAACCGGGTCACGTGCAGTGTTTCAGGTGCCTGCCAAGCAGGGGGGGTAACTCCTTTACCCCAAGGGAGATTTCTTCCGTCAGCTGAGCGGCAGCTCGTCGAAGGTTCAAGTCTTTGAAGCAGAGTTATCGTCCAAGATTAATCTGAGGCTCTGGGGACCCTGCACCCACCTTTATCCAGGGATTAGGGGAGTGTCTGAATCAGAGCCCACCAATGGGAGTTCAGGCGGGAAAGGGTGGCTACACCCTCTCCCCTTTGTGTGTTTCCCGCCGGGGCAGGGGACAGGATGCCCCTGAACCGGTCTGAGACGGTGTATGCAGAAGTAGGCACTGGAGAAGCCTACGTGCAAGTTTGAAAGACATCCTAAGGTGCACCCACCCAGTTCCAATCCACATAGTCTGTCTGGGGAGGTGAGGACACCACCCTGCAACAAGATCCCTATTGTCCAGCTGCCGTGGCTGGAGTTCTGCCCAGCAACAGGCAGCCAGAATCGTGTGGGTGGCGGGTAGCATCCATTTTGTACTACGTGTGCTCTTTTAAATTGGTGTCTAAAATCAGCCGCTTTTACCATATCACCCTACTAGCAGGGTGGAATCATGCCCTCTCTCCAATGACTGGATTGGGGGTATGATTCCAAGATGTTTGACACCAAACACGATATGGTTCTGTGCAGCCATTCTCAAGTTAGCATGCTATCGCGATTGATTATAATGCGCTTAAAAGTATATGGTATGGCTGCACTACAAACAACTTCGTATTAGTTTTTACGAAAGTTGCAGAGGGGCCCTACTCAGGTAGGGGTTCCCCCTCACACATATCTCAGCACCCTGCCTTGTAGGATTAGCAAGGCCTGCCTTAGGGGTGACCTATGAGGATACATGTGTTGTATTTAAGTGGGATACAGGATACCTATATCCCTGTAAGGGGTGCAAGCACCACCTTACCCAGACTACAGTAGTGGTCTGGTGGTGTCAGTTTGTATCGCTGTCCCAGGGGTGGCACAATGAGTGCTTCAACCCCTGGTAGGCCTCTGAGGGACCCATGCCCTGGGTACCTAGGGTACCATCTACAAGGGGCTCATAGGGTGTCCTCAGTATCCAATTGGTATGTACCTAGAGTACTCACATCAGTTTAGAGAGGAAGCAGATAGGCTGGGGTCCTGGATAGCAGGGCCACAGCCTGGCTAGATTAAAAAAAACAGTCAAAACATCAGCAAAAAGTTGGGGGCAACTATGCAGTCGATGCCAATCTCCTACACCGACCATCGCAAGCCCCTAATCGAGACGTCCCGTCGAATCCATGAGGCCAAAGGTTCCAGAGATAGGGCAAAGAGCAGGGGCGATAGTAGGCAACCCTGTCTGGTTTCCCGACCGAGAACGTAGGCTCCCGATCGTTTGTTGTTGACCACAACCTGCGCAAGGGGAGCAGAGTAAAGGAGCCTGACCCATGAGATGAATTGAGGGCCAAATCCGAATTTCGAGAGTACTGCAAACAGGTAGGGCCACTCAATCCTGTCGAAGGCCATAGCTGCATCCAGAGACAGAATGACTGCATCCTCCTTTATCGTTCCAGCTCTCTCTATCATCCCATGCACCCGCCTCAGATTTAGAGCAGTATTGCGGCGGGGCATAAAGCCTGATTGATCTGGATGTACAAGGGAGCCGAGCACTCGTGTAAGACGGGTGGCTAGAAGTTTAGCTAATATTTGATATTTGATATTTGATATTTGTGGGGTATTTCTAGAGCGCAGCGTTCGCTCCGAAGGGAGCATCTTGGCGCTGAAGATCCTGTGAGAACCAGTCCAAGAGGATATCTTAGGTTCAGCGTTTATGAAGGAGATAGGTCAGTAGGATGCACACTTGTCCCTCGGCTTGTCATCTTTAGGGATGACTACAATTGATGCAAGCCGTTGGTCTGGTGGCAGCTCTCCCGTCTCTTTGCAATCTTCGAACATGGCGCGCAAATGTGGGGCCAACTTGTCAGGGCACATTTTGTAAAGCTCAATTGGCAACCCTATGGGGCCCATCGCCTTGCCCGGCTTGAGAGTACCAATTGCTTGCGCAATTTTGTCGTTGGTCACCTCACTGTCCAAATAGCTCTGGTCATCATCCGAGAGAGATGGAAGTCCGATATCTTTGAGGAGGTCAGCCGAGTCTGTCTCTCCGAAAGACGACTGCGATTTATACACTTCGGTATAATGTGCCGCAAATTCCCGGGCTATAGCGTCCAGTTCCGTGACCCTTGCTCCCGAAACGGTCATAAGTTCGGGAACAATGCGGTTAGCTCTCTCCCTCTTAACCAGCCAGGAGATAAGTTTCCCTGCCTTGACTACCCATTCATACACTCTACCGTCTCTCTCTCCACCCCAGGTCTTAGCACGTTCTGTGGCAAAGGCCTTATACTCATCTGTTTTTAGTCGCAAAAGGTGTTCAGCGTCTGGGACATCCTCCCCCCCCACCTCCGCCTCCAGGCGCATTATGTCTTTTTCAACCTCTTCAAGCTCCTTAGTGTTTTCCTTCTGGACCCCAGCCACCAGGGAGAGGGCAACCCCTCGAACGACAGACTTGAACGCCTCCCACAGCGTCTGAGGGGAGTCCACCGAACCCAGGTTCTCACGAAAATAGTGATCTATCGCTTTCTGCAAGTCCATCCTCAATGACGGGTTACAGAGATACCATGGGTTGATCGGCGCAATCACATCAATTCGGCGATCCCCAAGTACTATTGTAGTCCATACCGGCGAGTGGTCAGATATGCCCCTCGCCAAATGGCGGACCTCTCGTATATGGAGCAACTGAGAGGCCGGTAAGAGCAAGTAGTCAATGTGGGAGGAGCTGTGGTGGGCTCCCGAGAAAAGTGTATTCCCTGTCCCCGGGGTGGAATGCTCTCCAAGCATCAGATAGTCTGAATGCCTCAGTAAAATCAGGAAGCCAACTATTCGAGTGTCCCATAGCACGTGGGGGCCGACGATCCAGATCCCCGGATAGTACCGTATTGAAGTCGCCTCCCAGCAGGAGAAGGCCTACCTGCAAAGCAAGGAGCAGCATGCCCAGATCTGTGAATGTTTGCGCCTGCAGTCCCGGTGGTGCATATACCGATATCAGGTTCACCATTCCACCCTCCCACTGTCCAGTGATTGCGATATATCTCCCACATGGAACTGCCTGTATAGATTGCGGTGAGAAGGGAAAAGAGGCCTTTGCCATGATGCCTACCCCCCGAGATCCACTGGTAAATCCAGCGTTTGCTAAGAGCTTGTATCCCCATCTATTTAGGGCTTTGCACATATTCCCCACCAGGTGTGTTTCCTGGAGGAGAACCACTTCCGGGGAATGTCTTTTGATATATTGCAGAACCACAGTGCGTTTCACCTTATCCCCCAGCCCATTAACGTTCCAACTGAGCAGAGAGAAACTTTTAACCCAGTGTGACTCCATGGTGAAGTACTAAAGTGGAGCCTAACCTCACAATCCTAGATGAAGATAAACCCATATTCATAGCCATACACTTTTTTAAAGCCGATTGAACAATAAAAAACTACTCCAACCCCCCAAATTCTATCCCAACACCCCCCTCCCTGCCTCCCTGCATCACGGGCAAGAACCAGCCCATCAACAAACTTCGCAGAGTGCCGGTCGCCCCAGAACTAGTAACACAAAGTAACTGTGGGGGATAGGGATTGCACCCGCCCGCCCACCCCTCCTCCCCAAAATACATCACATCAGTCCTGTTGGAGGAGACCGCCCCAGGGCAGCGAGTAAGGATATACTGCTTACATCGTCAGCATTGTTCAAGTCCGCAGTGAGATCTCTCCCACCGGATCCGCTGCAGCACCTCCAGAGCTCCACAGGACACAGTGCAAAAGTGAACCACTTTCAAGCCCATAGAGCACTCATGATGTTGGTCACCGGGCTCAGCGTGGGGAGTGCACTCCGTCAACTCTCATGCGCTCCAGCCAGTCCGCCGCCACCTCTGGCCGATCAAAAAAACAGGTTTTCCCATTCAACTCTATCCGAAGCTTGGCAGGAAAAAACATAGAATACTTCAGCCCTGTGTCCCTCAAAGTCTTTTTAACCGCCAAAAAGGATCTTCGTTGTCTCTGGACGGCCTGGGTGAAATCCGGAAAGAACGTAACAGTTGAGTTCTCGAACTTAAGTGGCGGCGAGTTCCTAGCATGTTGCAATACCACATCTCGGTCTCTGAAATTCAAAAGTCTCGCTAGGATAGGTCGAAAGGGAGCCTTCGGTTTCAGTCGACCCCCCGGCACCCGATGAGCACGCTCCACCACAAAAAACTTGGAAAGTCCCCTTGGTTGCTGATGGTTAAGCACCAGGTCCTCAACGAATAGGTCCGGCGTCTCCCCCTCTGATTTTTCCGGAACACCTATGATGCAGTTGTTGTTTCTCCACGAGCACCCCTCATATTCATCCAGCTTACTTTCCGCGAACTTCTTGAAGGTGTGTAGCGCCTGGACCTCGGACTGTACCTGTGAGACGTCGTCAACCACACTCTGAGAAGTTATCTCCAGCTGTTTAACATTTTCATGGGTTTTAGCGAGATCTGCTCTAATCAGGGTCATCTCCACTGTGATGGGGTCAGTGCGTTGTTCCATGGAGGTACGTACTCCTGCAATGGCCTCCATTACATCTTTCAGGGATATTTCAGGGGGCGTACTCTCCGCCCCTCCAGCAGACGCCAGCCTGGCCGGTTGCTCGGGGGTCAAGCTCTTGGGGCATGCATATTTGTCTAACTTGCTCTGTTGCGTTGCTTTCGTGCCCCTACCACTTGCCATCGTGGTGCTGTAGAGGGCTGAGTAGTTATAGGCACCTTTGCCCACCGTGCTCCCAGCCGGGACAGGCACAGGAAGGATGCTGACCAGTTCGGGAGGAACCAAGTCTATGAGCATACACTGCTGTCGTGTCTCTTGAGGGTTTCCAGGGGTTAGGATGCAGAAGGAGTTTTCTACGTGGGCCTATAGGCCCAGGGCTCTCCAGCATCGGTCACACAGGGCAGCTAGTAATGTAGCACTCTTTTCCCGGCCCCCACTAACAGCATGCGGGGCTCGCAGCAATCTCACTTCGGCTGGTTCCAGGAGGGATATGTGGACTCTCCGGGGCAGATACCACACCTCCGCACCGCTGCTGCCCCCACTCCTGTGCTCCGAGAGTACAATCCACTGTGTCTCCAGCCGCAACCGCTATGTATGGTTAGCTGATCCACGTGAGAGGAATTGCCTCTTTATGACTTTCACTGCGTCTTTGCCTCTTGGAGGACCCAGGGAGTCACACTCCAGATAGAGGGTGTCCCAACTCCAGTCAAACCGGGCATTCGGCGATGCAGCACTGGTCCTCCGCCCCCACTGACAGACTTCAGGACTCACCTTGATCTCCAACCGGTTGGCTCGGGTCCGGACAGGTGGGCTCCTCGGGCCAATCCTGCACTGTTGCACCTCTGTGCGCTGCGCTGCTTTGCTCCGGGTGCGCTGCCGCCAACAAGCGCTCGGGGGGGCGCGCTGCACTTCCGTGACTCGCAGACCAGGCCCCAAGCTGCGACCTCGATTTGGTGCACGCCCACCTCACTGCACCCTCAGAGCGGCCCAGCAATCACTCCAGGCCGTGGTTCTGGTCTGCGCGCAGGCCGGAATTCGCCACTGGCCGTACTCCGTCTTCTTGCCCCCCTGACTATGGCGGGACCGTCGGAGGATGTCGCGGCACCTGGGGCAGTCTATCCCACAGCCAGGACACAGATATTTAGGGCGGATGGAGGGGTTAAGGGGCTAGGCGATGTGGAGCTCTCCTAGAAAGCGGCCATCATGGAGACTCGCGTAGCCGCGCCCCGTGATGGCCCATTTTAGATGGTCTGAAGTCCTGCGCCTGGGATTACCTCCATGTTGTCATGGTGATACTACTTTGGCCATGATCCTCCCCATATGAGTGGCTTAGATCTAGGGGTACAGTTTTGCATCTGACTTGATCAGGGATATCGGACAATATGACCCAGGGTTATTTGGAGAATTTCCCTGAAAACTACAATATTGGTACCCCTCCCCCCCTTTCAAGGAGTTTGGTGGAATCCCCTCCCGCTGGACTCCCAAAACCAAATTTATTAGATCTTTATCTAGTTCTAAGAAAAACTTTTATAAAAATCTATGGGTAGCTTGTCTAGGCCCGACGCTTTACCAGAGGCAAATGATTTTACGCCATTGGCTACTTCCTCCCCTGGGTCTAAGACGTCATTTTTTTACTGATTCGAGAAAAACACCTAACTGACCTGAGGAGGGATGCTTATCCTCCAAATATGACCTCCTGTAGTAAAATCCTCAAATACTTTGATTATAGATTTCATGGTAGTGGCTACGCTCCCATCACTTCCAACAACTGTGTCAAATTCCCCTATCTGCTTCTTGATGACGAATACGGAAGCCCAGAAGTCTACTGGCCAACTCACTGTATTCATATGTGTCTGTCCTACGGGTCTGAAATTTGTCAGCCAGGTTACTTGAATAAAAGCTATTGAACACAGCTTTCACTATCATCATTTTTTGATGTCTCTCTAGGCCATTCTGACCTGTATGTATTATCCCCATATACTGTAGCTCCAAACTACCTATATCCTTGTATAATCCCCTAATCTCCCTTGCATCTGTTTCAAGTGGAACAATGCAAAAAGAATCGTCTTTCCCCTTACTCCTGCCTTGAATGAATCCCATGCTGCACCTATGAATGCACTGTCTATATATTCCCATGAAATCTATAATCCATTTTTCATGTGGGCTACATAATTTGTATTTACAAGCAACTTACATTCAGATGTCCAGTTGCCGGGTGTTTCCCTGCCCCCATAACTGACACCTCGAGGATTAAGGGTTTATAGTCCGAGAAGATCTTTGGGAGTCTTTTCATGGAAGATTTCACCATCAGCCCTGAGGATACCAAGAAGTAGGCCAAGCAGCCATATTTTTGATGTATGTACAAAAAAATATGTATACTCGGGATCAGGAGGGTTAATTTTGTCCCAGATATCAATCAACCCATGACTTCTCTTAAAAAAGGGACAGTCCCCTGTAAACTTGCGGCTTCCTCCTTGTAAATGTATTTGCCTGCTGACTGCTACCCCCAACTTCGAGATGTATATTAAAATCTGCACCCACAATCCAGGGTGTAGTCCACAAAGCTAACTCCACAGCCAACTCCTCCCAAACTGCTGCCTTGTCCAAGTTCGACCCATTTATAGAACAGATGGTAAACCTGCTGCCAGTGGCCAGGCACTCTAAAATCACAGAGCGACCACATTTATTCACCAGCTTCTGCAATTTGAAACTCCTTTTGGCGAGTATTGTGACCCCCTATTTGAAGCCATTTGTGACATGCATGCTAACAGGGAGTAGCCCCTGACCTGCAGTAAATTCTTCTTATACCAAGAGATACGAGTCTCCTGCCAACATATGAAATCAGGTCCCCTTGTTCTGAGTATTTCAGCAACTCTTTGCTCCTTACACTTATCGTTAAGCCCACAGGCATTGATGGAACAAATACTAATTTTACCACCTTGCATCAAGTATAATCTAGATGTAACTTAGTCATTAACTGACTGTACATATTCTCTGTAGACATCCCTAGGTGATCCTTCGTGTTCCCTAAATCCATGGCCCCGGACAAAAACTAGAGCCCACTCTTCATGATTCTTCCTGTCAATGCTCACTTTTTTTGGGAACTCCCCCTTCCGGCTTTCATCCCCTCCTCCACCCTAGAGCCACCCATTCCCACCCTCTCACTCCCCCTGCCCTTTTCACCCAAGTGAAGCCACCAGACCACACATGGGCCTACTGGAGATAGTTGAGCTCTCTCTCTCTCCAGCCCCCTTAGCCACAAAAAACTGCCTTACAACATAATAGGACATGAACTAAAGGTAGTCCCCTTAGTAAGCACATCTGAACAGTAAGATCAAAAAAGAGAAAAAAAGGGGTGAGACCAACAGCTAAGGAAATATAAGAAAAAATGAAAAGAGAAAACAACGAAAAAACAGAAACATTACAATACTGACAATGCCACAAGTATCAATTTGACTAAACAATCAAACTTACTGTTGACACCCGGTGCAACAAAACTCAATTGGGTCTATTCCGTGTTTTGAAATGATAGATCTAGATCAGAGTGAAGTCCCTGCTAATTGATTCATGCCCTCCAACAACACTTTGGCTTTAATTTCGGGCATGAACACCTGTGTCTTACCCCTCCAAATAATCTTTCGTTTTTGCGGGGTTGATCAAAAATGCCTGTGACCCATTGTCCTGGTATTGCCTAAGCCGCCATCTCTGCTCCACAGTCACATGACAAAAATGAGGTCGAACAAAAAATGAGCAAGCATCTACAGTGCATATTGAATCAGGGCGTGCCTTTTCCAAGATTGCTTGTTTCTGCAAAAAGTTACCAATGTATACCAATATTGCTCTGGGTTTCCCCGAATCCTGATGTGCCTGGCTCATTACATGCAGATTCTGTGAGCTCTTTGAATCTTTTGAGGCCAGTTCCAGTCCTAAAAATCAGGGCAGGGTCTCTGTAAAAGATTGATTAGGAATGCTTTTGCGTAGTTTCTTTTCTCCACCTCGGGGACCCCTAGGACTCGAAGATTATTTCTCCTTTGGCAATTTTGATCATCTTTCAGTTTTCATTGTATGTACACTAGTTGGGCTTCATGAGCCTCAGTAAGACCTTTGGCAGCGGCGATGTCAGTCTCCAGAGCATTGGCCCTCAATTCCAAATTAGCCATTCTTTCAGTGATTGTGGAGCATGTTTGAGCTACTCTACGCACAGATCCCTGCAGCTTTGGGGTCGCAGCCCAGGCTTTGCGGCTATCAGCCCGTGTCTCGCCCCTTTGTAACATAATGGTCTGATAACTGATTTCCAAAGTCGCCAGATTTGAATTCAAGAAGGCCTGAAAATCACACTCGATCTTCTCCCGCTATATGCGCCATTACACTTGAATAGTCTCAGGCTACTGTCTGTCGTTTGCTCCATCTCCGAGGCTTGGAGGATATCAATGGAATATTGTTGTCACAGGAATCACTAGATCCACCCAAGATACTACCTTTCGAGTCATAGGCTGGGTCCAAATCATCAGCGGACCACTCTGTACCTTCGGAGATTGAAAAAAAATACTCTGCTGCATCGAGGTCCAGACCACCAGTTTTGGGGGAGGCCACCTCCTTTTTGCTTTGCTTATGTGTAGCAGGGTTTTTATTAACCAAATTGAGCTCAGGATAGGCCACCGCTGACATCTTGATAGGCATACCTTGGTTGCTACTCCCCCCGTCTATCTCCTGCGCTTCTGCCCAGCTTCCTGTAATTGATGAACCCAGAGTATAATCTACAACCTGCTGCTCTCCTGGTTCACACAATAAAGCATCAATTTCTGGCATTACAGGTACAATAGTCTCAATTACCTCTAAGGCTGTGACTGCCCGTCCAATTGGTAGCGTTGTCGTTGGACCAGCTCCTGAAGCCTTGCTGAATGTAGATATTATCTTAGAGCCCTCTTGTCCAGATGAAAGAGAAAGTGCTACTTTTTTGGGCTCCGTGGGATGCGTGGCTTCTACTGGAGGCTTCCGATGGAGATCTCCAATTGAGGGGTCAGACGAACGAGGGGGGGGGGGTGCAGGCAGAGCGGGACCATGCTTTTCTTTCTTATCAGATACCTCAGTTTTCGAACCCTTCTGCCCCCGATGGCGGCTCTGCCTTGCGGAGCTTGTAAGGCCTACAGTATTTTCACTGTGCCCCCTGCCCCCATCGTGCTGACCAGAGTTGTAGCACTCGGCATATCTGTCACCCATGAGTCTTCGTGTTACCGGTGCTAATGCCAACTGTTTTTGGCTCGCTGGTTTGGGCACCCGAAATATGCCGCAATCAAGTTGATTAGGTAAACCCCCGCCAGCAGGAGCTGCTTCAGGGCTGCAGCATGCTCAGCCTTCCGCCCTGGCCCAGCCAATCCCATGCGCACCAAACACCAGCCGCTGCACTAGGGAGCATTCTGAGTGTCTTCGGCCGTAACGGACTCTGGCTGTCGTACTTTAGAATTTGGGACCGCGTAGGAGGCAGGGCCCTACCCCTGTCTATCCCGGTATTAGTGAACCGCGAATGGTTAATGCGGTATGTACAAGTGCTTTGTGTAACGTTTCAGCTATGAATGCACTGTGTATACGTTATTATACATCACTACGTGGGTTCCATCTTAGAGCGGTGGCCATCTTATGGTTGCCCTCACATAGGCTACATATCATGAAGCAAATACGGGCCTTTTAGAGCACATGTGCTTTCCTTTGACTTCTCTGTGACCTGGGCAGCTTGGCTCCGCTGCCCCAGGTCAGTCCGGTCTCACGAGCTCCCCGTCCTCTGGCCACCTGTGATTAGCATCAGGCCTTGACACACCATAAAGTCTTTTCATCCTACACGAGCCTCCAGCTAATCTCTTTCACACCTGACTGTTCCTGCTTTATGGCTTGTTTTCCAAACAGGAGATGCTCATGTTTATTGGGGCCTATCGATATCTGATGTGGGATCTGAGCCTTGCTGGGTAAATAATTGCGGGCTGGCTTAACTGGAATGTGGGATGGTCATCATGACTCTGCCTTTTCGTTTGTAATGTATACCTTTATATGGCCATATCGTAAACCAAGGAATGTGTGCCTGAAGAATGATATTTTGTATTTAAGGAGAAGCCCGTTTCTGTAATTTTTAGCAGTCTCCTGAGAACATACACGCTGTTGTACTTCTAGGATACCTGTAATTGGTCTGCAGCCAATAAACTGATCTTTGACTTCACCTAGAAGACTCTGTGTTTCTGTAGGTCTGAAACAGGAAGAACCCCAAGTCATAGGGTGTGTTCCCCTGCACCGCTGGGCTTAAAATTCCCAGTACTTCATGACAACAGAGAGGGCTATGCACGACCACTTCACGTAGTTGCCATCTTGCTTCTACCTAGTCCCCCGATCCTTCAATAGCCTGAGAAATCAAATTATAATGCAGTCAAAAACTCAAAATGACAGTATGTTTTCTTTTTTTAGAATATGGTCGAACGAGGGAGCAGACTACTCAAAAAAGGAACAGTTCCTCATTTTCATGCGAAACACACTTTAGCCAGGACTCATTGAAGGTGTGCAAATTATTTCTTGACCCACTGAAGAGGCAAAGCAGTTACCATGAGGGACTTTATTAAAAGAACCCCAGAGCATAACCACTCTGCCTCTGCAAAAGATGCAGAAGTTAGCTGAAATATTCAACAAATCAATGCACTATGTTACACCTGTAAGGATACCTTGGTGCCGTAGAAAGAGGGGTTTCAAAGAATTTTCCGCAGCAGCTTGCTGAACAAACGTCTGCTATCACAAATTGAAAAATAATTATTACCAGAAAAAGACACGTGAATAATGTAGTCCCTCCCGATACCAACATAACTGATAAATTAACAAACTTTTAATCATGGAACTTCCCTTCTTTAGGGCAACAAAACACAGAAAAAAGGATACTAGTCATTGGAACTCTAGATAACACTGTAACATTAGACAATAGTGAAATATGGTTGATTGATGAGACATTTAAAACAACATCCCATACATTCTTCCAAATGTTCACAATACATTGTAACCTTTTTTCTTTTTTTTTTTTTGCAGAGTTTTATATAGCGCGAACTTGACCCAGAATGTAAATGTAAATTGATACTTGTATAGCGCACTACTCACCCCCAAGGGTCTCAAGGCGCTTGTACGAATACCTCTGTGGAACCCATCCTGGCTTTCCCTGTGAGGCGTCCACTCCTGGGCACCCCCAAGGTGGAGGCCAGGCATCCTTAGCGTTGTGGGGGCCGTTGTGGAGATTAAGCAAGCTATTGCCCAGAGTGGGACTCCATGATTGGAATGGCACCGAGGCGAGAATTATCAGGTCCGTGGAATTTTTGAGCCCAAGACCCGCCAAGGCGGGGAATTGAACCCTGGTCCAGGGCTAGACCTCTGCATCAGGGTCTGTCGCTCTAATCATTGAGCCACACTTCTCAAGAGAATCACAGGATGTTTAGCGTCATTACCGAGACTCGAACCCAGTTCCCCAGGTCCGAGGTCGAGCACCCTAGCTGTTAGGCCAACCCCTCTCCCATTAACATTAACAATTAACATTAACAATCCTTAACAACATTACAATGACTCTACCATATGCGTTACTACCAAACAACTTTAATTGTGGTAAAAGACAAACCAAATGACCTATAGATAGAACAACGGACTTTAAATTAGCTATGATTTCAGGTATTAAAACAATATAGTAAAACAATTTACCCTGACACACCAATTCAAGGATGTGTTTTTCCATTTTACACAGGTAATTTGGCATAAAATACATATGAAAATCCTGGGCAAGAGTCGGTCATAGTAACGTTCCTCAAACCACACCGAGACCCACAACAATTATCTTCCTACCGCCCTATCACGCTCCTCTCTGCCGATTACAAAATACTGGGGAAAATTCTTGCGGACAGGTATGAACAAATTCTGCGACCCCTAGTCCATCCGGATCAGTGCGGGTTTGTTCCACATTCAGGATCAGGTGGGAGATAGGCACCCTTACGCGGCCTGCTTAATTTTAGACCTCGAAAAGGCCTTTGATACCCTCAAGTGGCCATACCTTTTCACTGTTCTGCAACGAGCAGGAATAGGACCAACTCTCCTAACGTACACGCAGCTTCTCTACACCAAGCTAACATCTCGTATTCTAATGGGCCAAAAC
The DNA here is from genome assembly GCF_964204655.1 of Triturus cristatus. Classification (NCBI taxonomy): domain Eukaryota; kingdom Metazoa; phylum Chordata; class Amphibia; order Caudata; family Salamandridae; genus Triturus; species Triturus cristatus. The sequence goes on from NC_140589.1 coordinate 1,050,480,567, forward strand.
ATATCGTCACCATTCAAGGTGGAGAGAGGTACGAGGCAGGGGTGCAGACTATCGCCCCTGATCTTTGCCCTGGCAGTAGAACCTCTGGCGATACGATTACGCCAGGAGGGGACTGAATGGGGCATCCCCATAGCGGACACCGTCAATAGTGTCTCCATGTACGCGGACGACCTCCTTCTGTACATCCCGGATATCACCACGGATCTCACACCCATCTGGACAACCCCGACAGAGTTCGCGGAGGCGTCCGGACTTAAAGTAAACCTCGTGCCGCAGGAGGTAGGAATTGGTACGCAGAGCCTACCCAGGAGCATAAACGCCCCCCGATATCTTGGCGTCCGCCTGTACCACTCCTGCACCGACATTTCTGAGGGCAATCATTGCCACATGCTGGCCGGCATCAGATCGTCGGTGGGATTTTGGAAGAACCTCCCGCTGGCCCCGATTGGCCGTGTGGCCACAGCTGAAATGATCATTGTCCCCCCGGCTGCTGTACTACTTCACAAACTTACCGGTAATTCCACCCAAAGCTTTTTTTCAGGACCTAGACTCGCTCCTCCGCTCACTTATCTGGGGGGCAAACAGACACTGGATAGCCCTCACTAAACTGCAATTGCCCACCACGCAAGGGGGTCTCGGCACCCCCTCCTTCGAATCGTATTTCCTGGTGGCACAGTTACAATGGCTATCGTACTGGACGGCGGGTAGGCATACAGGTGAAACACATACGACTCGGGGCCCGGTCCCTACCCCGGAACTCCGTCGCCTGCTGCACCCAGGTACCAAACCACGACGGACATATCCGTTGCATGTGTCGGTGGCCCAACGGTGTATGCAAAACGTCCACCGCATTTCGGCAGGGACCCCACACTACTCCCCTCGGCTGCCGCTTGTCAATTGGCCCAAACGGGAGAAATACTTCACAACTACCATGCTCCGTATGTGGACGGACTGCGAGATAACTGAGGCTGAATCGTTGTTCACAGATGGGTATCTTCAACCCTATGGCCAGCTCATGGAGGACTACGATCTCCCCCCGGGACAGTTTTTAACCCACGACAGCTCCTAGAAAATTATCGACCACACTCTGACCTTTCTACAGGCGAGCCAACAACACACCCGGTCATCCACACCATCCTATATATGGGTACAGGCCGGCACCTAGTTACATGGCTGTATAAGTCCATAAGAGAACTCACAAACCACTGCTTGCTCTCCGAGCCAAATGGGAAGACGAACTTGGGCGACAAATTACATGACAGGGAGTGGGAAAGGGCACAAGAGTTCCCCAAAAAAGTGTCCAGAAATGCACGTTTTAAAAATATACAGTTTTATGTTCTACATAGAGCGCATCAAACACCAGCATGCCTGCAGCGGTTCTACCCGGACACCCAATTTCACTGCCCCAGATGTCACTCACCAGACGCGCACTTTCGGCATATGTTTTGGAGCTGCCCCACCTTACAACCGTACTGGTCTATAGTCCTTGACACACTCAAAGAGCTCACAGGTCTCACAGATATACACACGTGGGAAGCAGTCGCTCTTGGAATATTCCAAAGACCAAAAACACACAAAGTGCCCATCCGCTTCGCGTCACTAGCAACGCTCCTAGCTAAAAGAAGTATTGCCATGAACTGGCGAGCCACATTAGGCCCCCCAACAGAGGCATGGGTGGGAGCGGTGCAGAAATGGGCGAAGGCAGAGGAGGAGATACTGTGGGAGGAGGAGGTAAAGGGACTACGAAAACATCCCATATCTATGGAGTGGGTCCTATTATCCCACCAGTTTAAGCAATTACACACGCGTACCGACCCAAGCACTTCTCAACGCAACTCAACAGCCTCTGAAACATGAACCTCACACCGGAGTATACATGACACCGCCCCCATCACCCCGACCAACACGTGATGCACAATAACTCCACAACACACTGCACTGTATACTGCAACTAGCAACGTTGTCCAAATGATAGCCCGTAACCAACGCTGTGACACACCTACAGACTGTAGCTGACATGACCCAGACGCCCTACCCGATGCACACACCCTGACTCCTCCCCTCAATGCACCCCCAGTTTATTCTCCCCAGTTCCCCCCGACATCACTTTACAGAGAAGACAAGTGGACTGTAACGACAGATACCCCCTCTGAGTGCAGGGTGCATGTCCTACGGCCGAACAGCAGTACAACTGTTGCTCAAATATGCACAACAAGATGTAATGTGATTTTATTGCAAAACTGCTAATAAAAATATTAAATTTAAAAAAATGAAAATCCTGGGCAAGGGCTACATAAATGACAGCAAGCTGCAATTTGAAATAAAAAAAACTACGTGCCTTACTTTCTGTTCCTTTTAAACATGTAGTTGGCTTCTACACAGCATTCATTCAATCAGACTATTTCACCTAAACCAAATACAAATTTGCACCCCATATAAATTATTTTGAACAAACTTGGGTTGGCCATCTAAACAATAAGGTCACAGGAGGATACTGTGCTGTCAAATTAACTGGTAGAACTGATACTCTAAACACACAAAAGGTAAGTCTAACCATTGTCAATCGCCCGGGTACCAATCCAACCCATTGTTCTTTTGCCCACCATGCCAACTCAGTTTGGGCCCAGCAATATGCAAATCAGTCTTGATCCTGCTCCAATAGGACAAAACTGCCAGGCCAGGTCCTCCCTGAACTGGAACACAAGCAATCTAAAACAGGTTTCACCCTGATTGGGCTCACCAGTCAGGTGCAGCTTGCTTCCAGGGACACAGTGAGCACGAGACCCACGTCTGGACATACCCTTGCCCCTTAGGGCTGTACATCAAACACATAAAAGGTGATGGGAGTCATGCTTGCAATAAATCTGGTTATCGCTAGGTGTAACATTTGCAATCCATCTTTTTTTGCCCACCATGACACCCCAGTTTGGACCCAGCTGCAGGAAAATCAGTCTTGACCCTAGTCCAATAGTAACAGTCGAGTCCGAACTGCCAGGACAGAACTGCTACTGGACCTGTTTAGAGAAGGGAGCAAGAACTGACGATGCCATAAAGTGATGGCATAACTCCTTCTCTAGATATATAGGGAAATCACATCCTACTTTCTACCATTTCGAAATTTGAAAAAGCAGCAAATCTCCAAAAAATGAGATGGGCCCAATCCTTTACAGGTACTCTGATGCTCAGAACCAAAGAACATAAAAAAAAAACAAGGGAAAAAAATTAAATACTGCTTCTTTTTAAAGTACAAAAAATTGAAATGTTTCTTGGGACAGGACATAGGGGTCACCTCTTGGATATCAAGACTCACTTCGGCAGAAGCCAGCAGCAGAGCTCAATCAGGTTCAGTTGGTGCTGGTCAGCTGGGCAGTTACAGGGAGGCCACTGGATGCTTGTTGTGTCCAAGTAGTTCATATGGGTGGTCAGCCAACTGACCCTGGGAGTCACCCTGAGTAGCCTGGAATCAAGGCAAGCAGGTCCAATCTTCCTTCTTCAGACAGCACGGCAGTCATTCAAGCAGCGGAGCAGCCCCTCTGCCAGCAGGGAAGTCCTTCTTCCTAATCATCCACAGTTACAAGAGGAGTGTTCTTGGGGCCTGCCTGTTGCTTTGGTTCCCCCACACCCGCCGTACGAAGGTTACTAGTAAGTTCTATGACTTAGGGTTGATTATGGCCAAGAGGGAGCTCACCATGCATTGGAAGTCAAGGGTGGGACCTAGCTTTCTGAGGTGGAGGACGGCGTTTGCGAAATGGGCAGGCGCGGAGGGCACACTTCGTTTGCAATTAGCGCATAGGAGGAACGACGAAAAGGCATTAGCGACGGCCCGTGCATGGGAGTCATTGGTGGTTGAACTTCAGGGGCTGGTGTCTGACGGTGGAGGGGAAGGGAGCATACCCCACAGACAGGAGGAAGCGATAAGCGGGGAGTAGGAGGGGGTCACGATGGTGGGAGGACGCATCCGACGTGGCTGAAGCTGGGGGAAAGCCCAAGCTGCCAGAGATAGGTTTGAATACCCCTGCACGAGTCATAGTAATAGGGGGGGGGCACATCTGGGGGAGGATAGGCAGACGGGGGCGCACTGACATGGGTTGCGGGAGGGAGTGGGAGGGGGGAGCCCAAGCGGGAAGGGTAACCTGTCCCATGTATACACAGTTGACATGTTGTATGTAACGCTCTTCGGTGGGGTGCTGGGGCTCTTGTGGGAATTGTATTGGGATGTTGGTACGGAAATAATAAAAAAAATGTTTGAACAAAAAAAATACAAGAGGAGTGTTCTGATGAGTGGTTCGGAAGGTTCTATTTTTTTTTTTCAAACGTATGTTTATTAGCATTTTTTTCCATGTATCGCAAAACAATCGGACAGATGGTACATCAAGATAAGTTTACAAAGTATAGCAGTATGGAGAGTCCAGGATTGATGTACGGTCTTAGGCAGATATCCCAGCCTGTTTACCAAAAAAACCTGTAATAACAAGGACAGCATTCAAAATAGTAAGGGCAGGGAGAAAACGCATCGTAAAAGTTATAACCATTGCCCGTCTTTCTTTTGCGACAGGTTTGGATTCTCAGCTTTCCAACTGGGAAGGAGCGCCCCAAGAGAGAAAACTTCCAAACTAAGAACTCCCAGAAGATGGAAGAACTAAAAAATAAAGCAAATAAAAACAAACCCCTCCCTTCCCACCCCAACCTAGTACTGGTGGCGGCTACAGGCCCTTAATGTGCTTCCGGATCGTAACAGGTATTGGTAACTCAAAATTGAAAGAGATGCATATCTCTGATGGAGGGAGGACAAACTGCCATCGGTAAACCTCTTGTAAGCAAGGCAACCAGCGGACCCCATCTACACTCAAAGTTTTTATAATCATCTCGGAAAATATCTGCCATCCTTTCAAGGCATAATAACTTCCAGAGCCTGGAGTGCCATAATGAGATAGCAGGAACCTCCTCCTTCTTCCAGGCTGCAGCTATCGCTACCTTCGCTGCCCCAATGCAGGGCCACATAATGGCCTTATCTGCCTTAGTTTGATGTATGAGGGAAGGGTCACAGAGGCCCAGCAGGATCTCAGCCATGGTAGTCGGGATAGGGTACCCTAGAATATCTTTGATTTGTGCAAAAATTTCCTCCCAAAATGGTCGTATAACGGGGCAGTCCCAGATAATGTGTTGAAAATCACCCAATAGCCCACATCCCCTCCAGCATGCATCTGATGTGTTGGGAAATATTTTTTTGAGCTTAGCGGGGTATAGGTACCAATCCATCATTGAATTTTGTGATGTCTGACTATAGCCCAGTCCACTCCCTGTCCTAAATATCCCGTTGTAGAATGTCTTCCCACATTGTCATATAGCGAGGTCTCGGAGAGTGCATAGATGTGAGTAGGTAATTGTACAGAAATGAGATCACTCCTTTCATAGAATCTACATTCTGGACATATAATTCAAACTTCGTGAGCGGATGTGTGGCTGAGTCATGAATATGGGGTGTGAGGACCCAATGTTTCAATTGAAGGTAGTGAAAATGTTCAGTAGGCTCCAATCCGTAATCCCTCCTGCAGTTGTCAAAAGTAAGGATATCAGAGTTATGGAATAGATGTGTCAGTGCCCGACACCCACCCTCCCTCCAGGGATCAAAGGGGCCCTCACTAAGGGCCGGGGGAAAGGCCAGGTTAAAGTGGCGAGGCGTATACGGTGATGGAAATGTGGTCCATTGGTCGTTACCCTATATGGAGTCCCATACTTTCAAGGTGGTCCAGGTAGGGGTGTTAATGTAGGCATTCTCGGGTCTCTCCATCCTGGGCCTCCATAGGAGATCCCAGACCGTCCTCCCTGCAATAGCTCTGTCCTTATGGAGCCAGTGTTTCTCCGACTCTCTCTTGGCCCATTCCGTCACCACCCGCAGCTGAGCAGCTTTATAATAGAGTCCAAAGTCTGGTAGGCCTACTCCCCCCGCGGACCTCAATCTCCGTAAAAATGAGAAGGAAAAGCGTGCTGATCCACCCTGCCATATAAACTTTAGTATCAGGGATCGGACCTTAGAGAGAAAGTCCGTGTCGAGTTCAGTGGGTAGTGCCTGAAAGAGATACAGGAGCTTAGGGAGCACTGTCATATTCACTGCGTGTATATGGCTGAGCCATGATATAAAGAGTGGTTTCCAGCGTACGAGATCTGCCTGGAGCCGCAAGAGGGAGGTTGGAAAATTTGCCTTATCCAGCCCATCCACTCGTGGCGTCAATTGAACTCCCAAATATTGGAGAGAACGCGAGGTCCAGTGTACCAGGGTGTGCGCTTGTAGCTTTCTTCTGGCTTCGTCCTCTGGAATTGTGAGGTTACGTATATAAGATTTATCCATGTTGACCTTAAAACCCACCACTGCCTCGAACCTGGTGAGTTCAGTTTGAAGCGTGGGGAGAGATGTGGCCGGTTCAGTAAGGGACAATATTCAAAATTCAAATATCTTTATTCGGATACAAGAATATATACATAAAAGTACAGACAGACAACAACATATACAATAAAAAATTCATCCAACAGCAGAGGACACATAAGAAAATTCCAATTTAAAACAGGTCCTCCAGTAATCCAGTGCACATAAAAATGATACTGATACAAAAGGAGAACATTCATCGGGGTGTTTGTTTACCAAGGTAAAAAAATTGTGATTAAAAACAGAATAAAATAAGCATACTTCAGGGCGGGCACATTGAGTTACAGGTGCGCCCTGCCGCTTTCAAAAAAGAACCAACCCGAAAGATTAGCTCTTCATCTTCCAAAGCAATAACCTTCCCATATGCTGCCTTGTAGTCAGTCACAGGTATAACCTTAAAATATGGTATCAAAAACCTTTTGGTGTGTATTAAATAGTAACTACAATGAATAAAAAATGCAGCATAGATTGTTTATATTGGCTGTTACAGGGACATGGCAGATACATAAGGTTATAGTTATACCCCGCAGGAAAACAGAGCATGAATTTCATTGTGTCAATCCTCTGCCGAAAAAGTAAGCCCCTTTCCCAACAGTCAATAGGTTTTAAAATATAGCTGGATGGAGCGTGGGAAGTGTTCTCAATACGCATATATCTAGCAACAGATGTTTCCTGAATCTCTTTATCGTGTCTAACATTTCTATATGATGCATATAAAGCAGTTTGGAGGGTTTTCTTACTTATAATACCAAGGTCTGAGGATTTAAAAATAAATGCTCATGGTTCACGCTAGTTAAACTTTTGCGAACAGCAGCTAGCCAAGGTATTTCCATCCCCCTATCACATTTTAAACAGTCTAATATAATCTCCCTAGTAAATTGTGCCGCTGGATTCTTCCAGACTCTGAGCCAAAATAGTGCAGGACGAGCCTTAATATAATCTTCAATGTATGGCAAATTGAGTTTGCTGTGGCAAGCATACTGTGAGGAGGAAATGGGAGCACCCAGGATTTCACGACAAAATCTGTTCTCTTCTCCCTGGATGCTACCGCAGTTGGTGAAGCCCCAGACTTCTGCGCCATGAGTGGCAGATGGAATACATTGAAGTTTTAAGATCTTAACGGTGGCAGATACAACCTCCATGTTCCTAGGTTTTGGCAAACCAAGTATTATGTTAGTAGAGTTGGAGAACTTTCTCCTACAGTAAGCCACATGGTCAGCCCACAGTCCGTTGGAGGCAAATACCAACCCTAGGTAAGGGGAAGTGCGAGTGCTTTGTAAGCTGTCTGAGTCTAAAAAAATTGATGTGTTAAAATGCTTCTTCGACCCACATGCCATTAAAAAAGATTTTTTTTAATGCATGCATAAATCCAGGCTAGCCATACAGTCAACGAAGCCCCGCACCAAGATGAGGAGAGCTTTCGGGGTACGGCCCATTAACACAGCATCATCGGCGTATAATAGGGCCGGAAGCTTATTGCCATTAATACAGGGAACATCATGGGTGAGTGTTGCCAATGACTTGTTCAGGTCATTAATATAAAGAATGAATAGGAGGGGGGCCAGGACACAAGCCTGCCTGACCCCTCTGCCGACTTCAATGTCTTTGGATACCTCACCACCCCTGCTAATGCGCACCCGGGCGTGTAAGGGACAATAGCACGTCGTCAGCAAAGAGCGAAATGTTATGTGTAGTACCACTAAAGGGAATTCCCTTTATCTCCGGGGCTGCTCGAATGGACATGGCCAGTGGTTCGATGCTAAAGGCGAATAGTAGGGACGACAACGGGCACCCTTGACGAGTGTCCCTGGTCAGGGAAAAGGGAGCGGACAAGATTCCATTCACCTGTACTCTAGAGTGAGGTTGGACATAGTTGACTCTAATCATGTGAATGAATTTATCAGCGAACCCGAAATGCTCGAGTGTGTTAAAAAGGAATGCCCAATCCACCCTGTCAAATGCCTTCTCGGCATCTTGCCCAACCAGCACTGCTGGTATCTTTCGCTTGTTGGCCTTCTCGATAAGGTGGATTATACGTCTCGTATTGTCATGAGTCTGACGGCCTTTAATAAACCCCGATTGATCAGGGTGGATTAGGTCCAGCATTAGATCGTTTAACCGGGCCACTAGAATAGCCGAGTAAAGTTTCGCATCTAGATTTAAGAGTGCGATGGAACGGTATGAAGCACACATCTGCGGGTTCTTCCCCTGTTTGGGAATAACTGTGATCACTGCCTCTGCCATTGAGGGAGTGACTTCCCCTTCCTCCGCCATTGTATTAAAAATGTGTGTAAGGTGGGGTATGAGATCCAGGGCGAAGGTTTTGAAGAATTGGGCCGTAAACCCGTCGAGTCCTGGAGCTTTATGTGGTTTTAAAGATTTGATGACTGAGAGAACCTCTTCTGATGTTATAGGGGCTGTGAGTTTGTCGTTCCACTCCTGCGAAACCCGAGGGAACTGTAGAGTCTGAAGGTAGCTATGTTGCCTATCCATGTATAGGGTCCTGTAGAAGGAGCCAAAGATCTTGGCCTTTTCCGTGTCTTTATGTGTCAGCCCTCCCTGCCCGTCCTGTATTCCTCCTACATATTCCCGTTTCCGCTTTTCCTTCAATTGTCTAGCTAAGTGTTTACCAATCTTATTCCCCTGGGAATAGGAAAGATGTCGTAGTTTCAGGAGAGTGTGTTCTGCCCTGTTGTTGTAAATAGCTCTAAGTTTCCCTCATAATGTAGTGAATGTGCGTAAAGATTCTCTAGTGGGGTTATGTTTGTGTTCCGTTTCTGCCAATTCCAATTCAGCCTCCAGTTCTTTTCTCTCTTTGGTTCGCTGTTTGTTCAGAGTGGATTTGAGTGCTATACATTTCCCTCTAATGACCGCCTTGAAAGCGTCCCAGTTGGTGAACACTGAGGTATCTGTGGGTGAATTCCAAGCGAAAAAATCTGTGATCGTGTTGTGTGCAGTGCAGAGTAACCTATCCCTCGTGTGTGAGGCTGGGAAGTACCATTTGGGAGTGGTGGACGCGATATTACTCCGTGTCAGACATCGAGACCAGGCAATGGTCCGACACAAAAAGTGGGAAGATCTTGGCCTCTCGGAGAGTTCCCATTAAGTTTTGGCTAATAAAAATTTAATGGAGCCTAGAATACGTGCAATGTACATGGGAGTAGGAAGTATAATCATGTGTCTGGGGGTAAAGAGTGCGCCAGGCGTCCCTAAGGCCCATATCCTGAATTGGCTTTTTAATCTCTGTGAAGAAGGAGCTCGATTCCTATCTGTGATGGTGGGAACTGTCGAGATCCGCCTGCCATGTCAGGTTGAAATCCCACAAGAAGATTGTTGACCCCTCTGCAAAGTCCTGTATTTTCCCCATTAGCGTATGTAAAAAGGCTGCCTGTCATGAGTTAGGTGCGTAGATCGCAATGAACGTGCAGAGTTTACCTGTCAGGTTGCCCTTCACCATAAGCCATCTTCCCTCCTTGTCTGATCGGGTGTCGGTTGGTTGAAATTTGGTAGAGGCACGGAAAAGAATCGCAACCCCTCGGTGTTTAGTAAGTGCGGATGCCCTATAGATCAGCGGACATTGTTAATGGCGGGAGCGGGTTTCCTCCGCTCTAGCTAAGTGCGTCTCTTGAAGGCCCACTATGTCAACGTGGTGGTCTGTAAGGTATTTACATACCTTTTGTCATTTTTTAGGTGAATTGAGACCCTTTACATTCCAGGAGCCTATGGTGAGTATCATCTGTCCAATGTTGAACCCCCCCGCCCTTTCATGATCCTGTGTGTTGGTCCGTGACACCCGTATCTGAGGCCCTGCAGAGTGTGTTACCTAGATTTACCTGTCGTGTGGAATGAAATCCGAGCAAGACATAGCTTCGTAGCAGATCTTTAAAAAGCCGCCACCAGTCCCCAAACCCTCCCCCACCCAACAAACTTAAAAAACCAAAACACAACAATAACAACATCATCAAGTGTCGGAGTAGTGATATTCTTCCGACAATGGGTTAAGCAACCCAGGTAGACTTGATGGGGGGACGGTATGACCAAGGTCCCTGCCCGCGCCCACTCCGGACGCTCTGAAGAATATTGATCACCTTAACCGTGTAATCAGGCAGTGAAGTCAACTCCACCTGTCCAGACCTTAATGGGGGTAGAAGCATTCTGAGCGCAGGTGCCTCTATAGCAGGGCTCCCGGCCATACTGCAGCAGAAAGCATAACCCCCCAAGGAATTATGGGCTATAGTCGGCCTTGTTAAAAATTGTAGTCTGTCTGTGTGACTCCTCTCCAAATTGGCTGGTGCCCAGCTCGCCAGCTTATTGGCCCATGTGGTCCTGAAAGTAGTGTGGCCATCATCTCCCACGGCCTGCACTCTTATCCTAGTCTCAAGTAGCCCTTGGCTAGGCGAAGCCGGCCCTCGGCAGTCCATAATTCAGGGAGTGAGTGGAACGTATTTGCACATCCTGTTTTCCTCATTTGTGGTGTCCTCGTGGGCTTGAAGTCCATTGCGCCCTGTGGAAGTCGCTCCCCTGTGCTCCTTGGTCAGTGGTTTGTTAGGACTCAGACTCCCCTGTAGTGATACCCAGCAGGTCTAGGTCCTCCCTTAGGTCTACAATATGTCGCTGCTTATCATGGTATTCGAATCTCAGACCAAATGGGTAGGTCCATCGATATCTAATTTGTCGTCACGTAATTTGGACGTGATAGGTCGGAACTGCCAGGGGTGCAGGTGCCAAGTCTTGGTAAATGGTGCAGGAGTGTCCTTGGAAGGAAATAGCACCTTTTTTCCGAGCTGCCAGAAGGACCGCTTCTTTCACTTTATAGGAGTGAAATTCGCGAGGACATCTCTTGTCCACTTCCGTTTGCCAGTCGGTGGGCTCCCTACTCGGTGTACTCTCTCTAGCTTGATCTTGAGTGTCTGTGGGCTAACGACCTCTGCGAACAGGGCCTCGAGGAATGCCTTAAGATCTGGTCCTTCTGCCCCCTCCTCCAGGTCCCGAATTTGTAGGTTTTCCCTTTGTGCTCTATTTTCAAGGTCCTCAGCTTTCAGCTGAGTTTGGTGTAGCTGGTCTTGGAGGGTAAGCACATGCTCCTGCAGCCCGCTGGTGCGTTTGTCCACTTCTTGAGTTTGTGTTGCTAGATCCACCACTCTGGTGCCCACTGAGTCCACATCTTGTTGAAGAATAGCCATCTGCGCGTTGAGATCAGATTTCAGCTGGTCGATGGAGGTCTTAATATCTTGGCTCAGGTCCCTCCACAGTTCGGTTTTAAAATCGCGCAAGGAGGCCATAAGATCTTCCTTAGTAAGACACCATAGCGCCTGCTCTCTCGTCGCGATCCGATGATAGGCGCTTATCCGCTGGTGAGAAAAAGTTGGAGACTGTGTTCGACCATCTGGTCAACGTCTTCTTTGGCGGCATAGAGGAGGGCCTGGCTTGACCTCTATCGGCGTAGCGGAGGGGCCCCTTATTACAGTGTCTGTCTGTATTGTACTCTACCCTTGCGTGCAGTCAGGAGGTACCAATAGAAATCAACACCCGGGTTCCCCGTAGGTGCTGGGCGTTCGCGGACAACGGCCTCAAGTGTGTCTGTTATGAATCACACTGCAGCTCTCCAGTCGGTGATCGTTACCCGCAAGCCCCAGATTCCCACGGTCGAGGGACGGTGGTGGCCTCCTGATTTACCAGTACGCTCTGGTCATATTGCTGGGGGGGGCTCTCTCCAAGGCGGTAGGGAGATCTGTGGCTCTGGGTTTATTAGCGGGCCGGTGGCACGCCGTGTGTCTGTGGAGGGCGTGATGGTCAAGTACTTCCTCGGGACGGCCTGGCCCGGCAATTGCGAGGGTCCGCACTGTTCTTCAGCGGTGTCCGCCGTCTGTGAAGAGTCTTGCCCCCAGTCACAGTGTTAGGTAGCTAAGAGATGTCCCCCGTCGTCTGCTTTTCACTCTGAGGCTGCCGATGCAAACCGGAAGCAGGCGGCGTGGCTGTGACTCATTCAGCGCTGCCTGATCTGGGCAGAGCCGCCATCTTAGGGTCAGGCAATCCGTGCTCGGGCGGCAACGGGGGGAGCAAACATCACCAGGCCTCAGATCTAAGGTGCCGTCAAAGCTCGCCGTCGTGCCTTGCTTCTGTGGCGCTTCTTGCGGCCCCCACCTTCCGAACCTACTCCTCCACCGCAACAGCCAGCAGCGCGAAGAATAACGGAGTGCCTCACAGCATGCCCGCCTCCGTGCCAGTCTCCTCACCGCATATATCCTGCATCCCCGCTAATCACCAGGGCTTGCTTCGGAGGAGCTGCAGTGAGTTCTCAGCCCCGGCCCAGTCTTGAGTCCACCGCGGTGATTGTGAAGGCTTCTCAGTTTCACGAGACTGTGGCCGCCATTTTGGGGGAGCCCCGAGAACGATCTGGCATGGTCTCATTATCGCTCCGAGAAGACAGTACGCATGCAGATCGTGAGTTCTCCCCACTCTCCACTCCCGGGGCTTTAAGGGGATGGGTGAAGCGATAGCCACGGTTACGGTAAGTGGCTTTGAGGCGTCTGGATCACAAGCATGGACCGGGAGTACGAGACGGATTACGTCCGTTAGACCATCTTGCCCGGCCACGCTCCCATAGTTCTATTTTTATACCTGGTGCCAGTCTTTGTGTGGGGAACTCCCTGACCTACACCAAAACTGGTTCTGGTCAGTTCTTCCCCTTCCCATGGGGTTTCCTCCATACGGTCTACGGTGACAAAAGGCAGACAGGCCTGGTACCAGGTTTCTTGGTGTCTGTTGTAGGAACAATCCTTGAAGTTTAATCAGGGCAGGAGACAGTTCCTCCCCAGCCATCCATTCAAGAAGACCCACTACCCTCACAACTAGGGGGGTCGATTACGATGCAGTCTGGAAAGGATCTGAACGGGATTCGGATTTGGCAAATCCGATCCGGAACCTATATTTCCAACCGAATCGGACACATTTTGGGATGACCGATTAGGATGCAAGGAAACCTTTTGGGCTGTCCGAAACAACTCCGAGCCCAATCGCACAGCTCTCTGGACACGGTTTCCGAACAAGCGATTTGATAACCGATTCAGACAGCCGTTCTGAATCGGTTTGTCCGAAACGAAACAGCTGTCTGATTCCGACTGTGGGGACCCATAGTAGGCCCACCTTCACCCACAGGCCTCCAGGTGTGGCCCATGGAGGTACCCATGGGACTCCTCTTTACAACCATGCACAGTGTGGCGGGCACCATGGGGTGCTCACCACAGGATGCAAGGTTTTCCCCAACCACCCCTTTTTACAATGGGAGCCTGTGTTCTCGTTCAGAACACAGGCTCCCATTGAAGTCAATGCGAGTCCGACCGAACGATGTTCAGAAGCATCGTAATCGGTCAGACGGACTCGCAGAACCAGAATCGGTCAGAAACAATTTCTGAAACATATTCGAGAGTTTCCAAATTATATTGTAATCACCCCCTAGGCCTCCTTTGTTCCGATGTCTGAATGCAATACACAAACCAGAAAAAAGCAGAGCTGTTCACAGTTATGTGACCCAGGACACTGGCAGAAAGACACTGTTCGTTTGGGCAAGAAAATGCTAACTTCCTAAAAGTAAAAAGGTAAAGGTTCCTACAAGGTATTCATTTGAAAGATATACTTTTAAATCATTTTATCTTGCATAAACACTGGCATCTAATGACACTAAAGGAAATAACTGAAAACAATTTTAGAAATATTAGAAAAATGGATGTATCAAAAAGAATAATCAAGTTTATATTAGAATCTGCAAAAACATAGGTGTACAAAACAATAATACGAATAAACCATACAATGACAACTGACAACATATACATTAAACAAGCAACAATAACCTCATCATCATTGTATAACTGCCCATCTTAATGAATGAGATTCCATCAATTCTAACAAACTCCTTCACAACTACCAGTGTGGCTACAGATCATGCTGCAGCAGTGTCCCCTACTTACACATAGTGGACAATACCTTTTTTACCATAGATGTTGCTGGATATCTAAGTAGCCTTTAACACAGTAGTCCATTCCATCCTCATGTTCACCCTTGCATTTCGAATGGGATTTACCAGCAATGTCCTTCACTGGTTCTCTTCCTGCCATTCCAATGCAATACAAACCTGGCTCAATGGCATGAACCTTGAACGTTTTGAACCCTATCTCTTACCAAATGCTAGGTCACTTGGATTGACCTTGAACATCAACTTCATACTCAAAGAATACATTGTCAAACAAATAAAGACACTCTGGTAACAGCTCTCTCTTCTAAATAAAGTAGACAAATTTCATCCAGAAAACAACTACAGGACTGCTGTCCAAGCCTTCATACTTTTGCATCTGGGATGGATGGTTTCCCAGATGCCACACTGCCCCCCCCAGGGGCATCCTACACACTGCTGCATGTTTCATCTAGGGCCTGAAGGAATATTATCACATTGCCACCATATTGATAAAACTCCATTGGCTTCTCTTGCTGGCCCGCACCATCTTCAAAACCAACTGCATCACTTACAAAGCCATCACAACCAGCATCCCTTGCAGTAAAGCATGCCATGGGTGGTGGTTTTTGGCACACCTGCAGCAAGGACACAATCTGTCTGCAGAGGAGGAACTGAAAAAACAAGCCTTTGCAAGCAATAGGTCTTGCATTTGCGAGATTTAGAGCTATTGAAATAGTAAACATTAAAGCGTGGGCCGTGTTGAAATAAAGCGCAGCGCACGTGTTGCAAACATGAAAGCAGACGCCGTGATGAAACACAGCGTGGCATCTGTGTACAAAAAAGTTAAGCACGTCTCGGCAAGTGGACACCATGGTAAACGATTAGCAGGAAATAAAACAATAAGTCCCTAAAGGAACACAACCACCTACAGCGTAAGTAAACTGTAGCTGGCCGGTGTTCCTCACCATAAAACGGAAATGATGAATCGGAGCACCAACCAATAAGGAGCCAGGAAAAAAAGCAACTCTGGAGTGAATCAATGGCAAGCAGCAGGCAGGCTTCCACTCCGTACAGTGATTACAGCACGTCTTCCAGGCAGCTCAACCTAAAAAGGATCGACAGAACTATTTTATTGCATTCAATGAACTGCATAAAAACCTAACTCAGACCGATTGTAAATTGAGACAGTCCTCTAGACCATATGCCTGTGGCTGCTCTCCCAGCATCACTGTTTAATCAAACAAACTGTTCCTTTTCTGCCAAACATCTCTAGTCTCTTGTTTTTTCAAGGTATTTCATGTTCAAGCAACACACAAACAACTTCCCTGTGAAATCATGCCTTCCACTGCGCACGGCAACATGTGTGGCTGCGTTGTTAGTAACTTTTGATACACCTGAGCTAGAAACCAACTTTTTTAGTTAAAATCCGCAGATTATGCAACAAATTATGGATTATGTGGCATACGTGGCAAATACACAAATAAAGCAGAACATACTGCAGTCACAAAATCACATAATTCCAGGGGCCCTGCGTATAGTGACAGGACAGACTTGCCCAGTATTTAGGGAGCTGCAAAGTAAATGGAGACTCAACTGAGAGTGGAGGGGACCAAGGGTGAAGAATGTAGTTTAATGTATGGGGGCAAAGCCATTGTGCCCATGTAAACTAAACCACCATTTTACAATATAAACCACTAACATAGAGGGTATAGCAGAATATATTGCAACTGAGAATCTTTCATTAAAAAATAACTTTTGTTTTTAAATGCCCATAAAAATGTTCTTAACGCAAAACTACCAACCCCATCAAATTTGCTTCTAGCAACCAATATATTCAGTCAAAACTGTTTTCAGTCAGTAGACGTCTGCTTGTTTTTTGACCTGTTTAAACAGGGTAGACAAACAGAGCATTTGGAAAACGCAAGTGCATTTTCTGGCCTACATTCAAGCAGTAATAACACATTATCTTTGTTTAATTGCCACAACAAAAGGGTAATCACATGGTGTTATGTACCAAAGCTGCCGACATGAAGTGGTGTTTGTGTGCTATAAAGGACGCGTCTATTGATCGCAAGCAAAGCAAGAAACCTTCAATTACCCAAAGAGGAACGAGGATAGGCAAGGAGTTATCAGGCCGTCACAAGACCCATAATCGATATATTTTCGACACTGCGCTCCCTTTAGTAGTAGAAAATTGACCGTTCAATAGAAAAAAATTACCAACTTGGTAAGTGAATGCCCATTAAGCTGGAAATCCGGACACAATCTGCAGGACCCAATACAAACTGACTCCGTCATTGTTTCCCAAATGCAGTCATAAGACCCTCCAAAAAAGATCCACTCCAAGAGCAACAAGCTTTGGGAGAGAGGTTCAGATGAAGAGAGAAGGACAAGATAAAGCAAACAAACCTTCTGCTGCTGTCCGTAATGTCTGCAGGGGCTCTAGAGAACTCGGAGCTACCTACGTCCAGGCAACACAACAGCGTCAACACGGTCATGTAGGAAAAGTGGGCGACGCCTAACTGCAGATAATAGGCGCAGGGGCGCCATTAATAATGTTAAAGCTCGGCATTTTGAAGCTGTTGAAATAAAAAGGATTTTTAAAAGTTGATTTAGGCAAGCAGCACAGCACAAAAGAAAGGAGCGTGGCAGCATTGAGAAAAACAGTATTTAAAGTTAAAGCTCGACCTCACAGCGCTTAAAAAAAACAAAAAAAAACAGCATTTGTTTGTTGACCTCAATAGGATGAGTGACGCATAAAGAGGTTAAAAAAATGAAAAACGTTATGGGAGAGCATGTTCTGTGTTGCAGCCAGGGGAAAGTCATTAAAGAAAATAGTACTCACAGGTTGTAAATAAAATATATCAAGTAACAACACACATAAGAGGGCCAGTCCTCATGGGAGGTTACAAAAGTGGAAAAGGCGGTACTAAGGAGGGACTAAAAAGCCTATTCATGAAACAAAATCAACCATTTAGAGAGGACAGTAACATGAGCCAATTGAAAAGATAGGCGGGAAATGGGCAGAGCTTCAAGTCCATACCTTAATACAGCACGTTTCGAAGAGACAGCGCAATCGCTGCCTAGGCGAGACCTAAAAACAAGATAACAGGCCTTTTCCATCAAGACACCAATGACATGGAACAACATCCCAATACCCATCACGACCACACAAACACTGCTCCAATTTAGGTTGAAGAATCACCTCTTAAAGAACACTACATCACAATGCATTAGCCGACCACAATCAAACCTCCTTTCCTATCTTTTTATTTTTACGGAGTTTTATATAGTGTGAACTTGACCCACAAGTATTGGGTATCAGAGTGCTTTACACTAGCACCAGTTGTGTTACATTCATTTATTTGTTAGGCACAGGGAGATTAAGTGATTTGCCCAGAATCAAACGATGTTGTGCATCCTTGCAGAGACTCGAACCAGAGGTCGACCGCCCTAGCCGTTAGGCCAACTCATTGACTCTAAGTTTGCTTTTGACCTACAGGGGTCTGCAGTCTTTTGGCTGGGTTTGTGCTGTAGAAATACCATATACATACATGCACACAAGCGACGAGCTAATCAGAAGGATGGTAAACAGGCTATGATGCATGGGAGGGTCAAACACAAGCTATACAAGCTAAAACAAATAAAGCCACTGAATAGAAAGCAAACAAATATGAGTGACAAAACACAAAGCCAATGCTAAGTAATGGGTGGAATACATTTCTAAGTAAGCTTTCTGCATGTCCCCAGTATGGCTTTGCAGCCATACAAGTTCACAGTCTAGTAGGCTTTGACCTAAAAAGACTATTTCTCTCATATGAAAGAATTGTAATCTGTGTGAGAAAAAATAAAAATACTTTCAAAATGTAAATAATTTGTTTTAAATGTTACTAAAATGTATTAAAGCCATAATTTTTAATGACAAATGTTATTTAGAAAGCTACATTGTTTTTATATTAATTCATTAAATAACTGGTTTAAAAAAATGTAATGTTTCATTTGTACAAATGTTACTAGAATACAATGATTACATTATTTGATGTTTAAATATAGTTTAGCACATCCCTAAATAAATTATTCACACCCCAAAAAAAACTAAAAACATTACACTCCCCACTCTAATCCCCTCCAACTCTAGCATGCTGCCCCCAACACTGTGCATGCAGTTAAAATACCACTATTTATTTTTTAATTCAAACCTCTAATAATAAAATAATTAACCACAACCCTAATAAATATCTGCATCTAAAAAAATAAACACCCTCGAAATATAATACACCCCACCCTAATACCTTGTAACCATAGTATTCCACTTCTATTATGCATGCACAGATAAAAAACAATTCAAAATACTGAAAACCCTGAAAAGAAACACCCACACTTTTAATAAATATATGGACCCCAAAAACAATAAACCCCCTAAAAATAGCCTGACCAGCCTAATCCCCAATTAGGCTAAAATGCCGCCCCTAAAGCTGTCCATGGAGTTAAAATGAAAACAAAAATTGTAAAAACAATACCAACACCACTAAAGAAAAAAAATCAAAACCCCAACATATAAATCCAATTTTAAACCCAATATCCTACATTCTATCGGGGGGGGGGGGGGAGGGGGAGGGGTAAACTACAGCAAACAAACTGTTCAACCCCTTGAAATATTTTTCTGGTTGGGATAACCTCCCAAAGCCCACTTTTCATCTTTCTAACCTAACTTTTATTTGGAGTTTAAACAGCTTATACCCCCTTTTAACTCTTCTATCCGATGTGTTATGCTCACAACAATCCTTTCCACCCCTTCACAATACCGATTCCCGAAACATGAAAAATGAAACCCTTACTACCTCCTCTTACCCCTACCCATCTCCGAACCCTTACAAAAACGAATCCCCCTTTTAACCTCTCTAACCTAACTTTGTATACACCCTTTGACCACTCTATCACATATACGATTCTAAAGAATCCCTTATCACCCGTTACTCCACATATCCCTAAACCTAAAAATTCCTTACGACATATCAACCATACCCTTCTTTTGACCCTAAAAAAACATTATTATACATCACCTCTACACTATCCTGAAACGGCAAAAACATACCTTTTTTACATTAGAACAACTTGAGCCGTGAACGACTTTTGTTACAACTTCATTTGCGTTGTAAAATCTGCATGGTTAAAGTACCACAAGTTAAAACTAACTGCCTACTAAAGCTTAACATCCCGATGCAACCACATCCAAACATGAACAGGGCTGAACTCAAGCAGAGTAATATGACTTTGAACTGGTAGATTCTTTAAGACAAAAAGTGTTCTTTTTCTGCAATGGATATGTATCTTGCATATCTCCTGAACATAGCTCCTTGACAAAATTGCAGAAATTTCAAATATGTTAGTTAGCATTCTTAATTTCTCTTACGTAAACGCTTGTTTGCAGTTTTCGTATTCAATAAGGACCTCTGGTGTTGGTTGGGGGCCTTTTTTAACCGGACTGAAGTACAACGTTTTGCACTTACTAAAGCAGAATGCAAACTTCTTAAACTAGCAAGTCCAAGTAGTTTGATATTGTTGGAAGTGTTTTCCCCCGTCCTCATGTCGCTTATCTTCATGGCTGCACCCTTTTGCTTCCAGTGCCAGGAATGGACATTGGCAGTCCAAATTGGCTGCAGCTCCACACCTGACTGGCTGCTCCTCTGTGCCTCCAGAGCACGAACAGAACAGCAGTTCCTTTACCCCCACCACGCTGGTAACTTTGGGTGTTGCTGGTGGTAGGTCCCATTCTCTTCTATCCATGTGTGGCGTCTGTAGGGACCCACTCTGTCCCACCAATATGGTTCCCCATTAGCACATATGGAGGAAAGCACCTCTTTGTCACACCTACAAGTGTGGGCTGAGTAGAGTAGAAACACCCACACCTACCTAGTTGGAGTCACCACACCCTAAATGACTATAGATGGCTGCTTGTCATTTCCTCCTTGGTGACAGACTTTTGATAGGCAGCCCTTCTGCGCCTCTTCTCAAACTCTTCTTGCCCACATGACAATGAGTCTGGGTATCACTTCAATTAAGCTGAAACTAAAGCAGTCTTCCGCTGGGGAATCAGACCTTAAGCATCGGGTCTCGTGCTCTGGGAACTTACAATTCCTTAGTAATAAGCAAGATTATTGCCTCTGTAGTTGTATGAAACAAAACCTTTTCATAAGAAGTTCCAACAAACTCCGCACCAACAGTATGAGGTGTTCTGGCCAAGCCAGATATTGGAGGGTCTCAAAGAAGACAGAAGACTATTTAATTGTGCTGCTCCTCTCATCAACATCTTTTGAAAGCTGCTTACTCAGACTATGGAGACTGTGAGGCTGTCGGAGACATTTGATCATAGGTGCATCATGGAAATTCAAAAGTGGGGTAGACTATCTGTGGTACAAACTATTTTGGGGCACAACTTCTAATTCATTCATGGAGTATGCCCGAGAAGTAGTACATCAATTCCTTGGTGCTTAAAACTCTCGCCTGGGAGTATAGTCCTCAGGCTGGAGAGGTAATAAAGCCTCTTGAGAGGATGGGAGAAGGAGGTGAAGATGACTAGGTGGTTGTAGAAATCATACAGGAACATCCACTTCCAATGATGTATCAACAGAATAATCTAGACAAATGCCTTCAACGTGTCTCTATGGCATACGCTTTGACCGTATATACCTTGATGTTAAACGATGACTAGATGGGAAACAAATGGCAGGAAATTACTTTGAAATCTTTGAGGTTCACTTCAACTGAGAATCATTGCTTTGCAGGGATGAAAGGAATAGTAATGAGGTTGGCATTTTTTCTAGAGGGGCAAGAAAAACTGTGTGTCATGACTAAGTGAGCGTAAACCAGATTAAGAGGAGGCATGCCATCCAGAACACAGTGGAACTTTTCTACCTAAGGGACCTGCATTCCATTTTCCCCCAAAAATGTCCAGCCAGCCAATATCTGGCTGCCAGGGAGGCACGATTCATTAATGTTGAAGAACAAAGAGAAACACAAAATGTGTTTAACCGAGCCCACAAAAATGTTCTTCTGAACAATTTAAAGGAGAGAAAATAGATATGGGCAGATCTTCATTTCAACAGAATTTCACTCTCAGAACAGAACCTTAACATTCCTATCTCGAAGAGTGTGCCGCCCATCTTCCCAGTTTTCTTTTTAGGAACGAGCCTCAACAAGACTCATTACAAGTCTAAACCTTTTAACCTCATCCTTTTCCCCATTTCTAGGTTGGCTACACACAGCTTCAGCTGTCTGAATTGTTCATGTTAACAATCATTCAAAAAGGTACAATTAGTAGTAACACCTAGATCAGAGTTCACAGTGACAGTAATATAGAAACTTCGTAAGAACCAATTGGAAGGGCATTGTATCACCATATATATCGTTAAAAGCTGGTCTCTAAAATCCTAATGAAACTGTTCACGACATGAATAAGCATTTACTTTCCCATTTAATTCATACAAACCTAATGGCTTTATCCCAGGAAGAATGAAAAATTGGATGGGTTCATGTAAGACATCACTTAACGGTACATGTCCCAGTGGGCATTAATAGAGGCATGGGCAGTAATAGTACTGCATAGGGAGGCCTTCGACTGCGTCAAGTGGCCTATTATTAGAACAGGATTGACCAGAACAGGCTTCCCCCATAATGTATGCCACTTGCAATCCATTCACTCTTCTAGAATTAGTTGATGGTTTGCTCATAGATTTATCTAGGAATATGAAGTCTGACAGAGAGGTCTGCTGTTGCTCTTTCACTTTGATGTAGGGGCATTCCCAACCATATTTCCCTTTTTGCTGACAATGTCGTTATATACTTAATGGGTCCATTAACAGACAGCCAAATACTTTAATCTCTGAAAACCAGATGTGTTTCAGTTTATAAACAATGTCCAACAATGTCCAAAATACTGAATGGGTATACGTGGAAGCTCATGTCAATACCTGCAGGAATGCACTAATCGACTCCTAGAACAACCGTCAAAATTTCAAACTATCAAAAAATAACCTAAATACCTTGGTACCAAAGTCATTTCTGAGACCAACTATGCTCCACAGTTGCCATCTTTTAAGGAAACTGGAGACCATGTCATTGGTAATAAAGGGAAATGTTTACACAATTAAAATCAATCTGCTTCAGAGAATCCTCCACCTATTACAAACTCCACTTCCGTTTGATAGATGCAACAGACACTTTAGAAAAATTAACTAGATCTTTTCTATGGGCTATGTCTCTGCTCAGAATATTACGGCAATTACGGAAGACGAATAAACAGGAAGGTGGTTTTTCCACACCAAATGTTATTATGCAGTGCAGACATTGGGTCTGAATTTTGATATTTCAACTGTCAAACAGACCTTTTGCATCCAATATGAAATGAAAGGAATGAAATATGACACTAATATGGCACAACAATCACCCCCAAAGGTCTTTGGGTCTGCCTCTTTCAATCACTGGCTTTCCTGAACAAGCCTCTGTCAGCCATTTACTTGAACGATTAATGCTTCATTGGCCGTAGACAGGGAAATGATTGGCAAAACTCTCAATAGTCATCTCTAACCTACTGCGCTTAGGAGGTATTCTTCCACCTCCACTGCAAGTGCTTGCATTGGACTGCACAAAAACTATTTTGCAACTATAGAATTCTTTTCCTACTCCTACTGGCTGTAATGTGCTTACAATGCATTAGTTAGTACATGAACCCAAACCAATTGGCTTTGCTAATGCTTATTTATTCCAGGCAAATGGCTTCACCAAGACATGACACTGACATGATGCGTTAATGGAGAAGATTGGATGACACCTCTCTCACCGAACCTTGCACCAGGGTCTAACCTTCTACCATTGCAGGAACAACCTTGTCTCATCTTTTGATGAAAACCAATCTAACCTTCATGCGATCTCTTATAGCACAACATGCCGAAAGCTGAAATAAAAGTAAATGCTGCAAATTGAGGCAACACCTACTCTACACTTTGCCCAAGCTGTTAGTGGCAGATTCGCAACTATAAGGGCATCCAAGGGTGTAAGACATTCTTCCCAAATTTGTGCAAGGGGCGAACTTAATTAAGAACATTTGACGGCCTCCTTGGACAATGCAATTTGCTACCTACACATTTTTATAAATACCTACAATCTATCTTCAGAATTTTCCCTATAGGATTATAGAGGTCACATTAAAAAGAACGTCCTTCTTTTGGCAACTCTATTAGATACAAACAGTCATGTTTCCAGGCACCCGCTACCATATATTACAACAACCTTCAAAAACTATCTGCAGAGTGCCATTACGCAAACATCAGGCATGTGAGAGCAACTGCAGTCGCAGAAGAATAAGGCTAGTTGTTTCCTGTGACACACTGCATGACGTCTTTCCTTTCATGGAGAGAGATCGATATGAATGTGGTTATTAGATACTTTTTGGTCTCCATCCAGACTCTTTCATGGAATGGAGGGTGCAGTACTGGAAGAAAGGAGGCCAGATGGCCTTGCATGGCCGCATGTTTTTGGCATGCCCCGGTTTATACCTTTTCAAATCAAAATCAAACGGGAGTAGTAGAGAGTCTTGAGAACAGACATTCTTTTGGTAAACTTTGCACTTCTGTTTGTGAGCTGGCAGACACACACTCTAACCCATATAAGCATTTGCAATACAATAGGTCTTGCATTTGGGAGTGTTTAAGCTATTGGCATTGTAAATGACAATGCCTTTTATTTATCTGTTTTGATAATCAACACATAAATAAAAGGCACTGTAGTTTACAATGCCAATAGCTCATACTCTTGTAAATGCGAGACCTATTCTATTTCAAATAGGTAGCCGCCATTGTCCCAGGTGGTTTGGAAAGTGAAGTGCGCGCATGGCGCGCTGATTGTTGCAGGAAAGCATGCCGTGCCTACAGTAGGAGAAACTCATTGA
Source organism: Triturus cristatus (assembly GCF_964204655.1). Classification (NCBI taxonomy): domain Eukaryota; kingdom Metazoa; phylum Chordata; class Amphibia; order Caudata; family Salamandridae; genus Triturus; species Triturus cristatus. The sequence continues at coordinate 1,050,504,888 of NC_140589.1, forward strand.
AGAAAATAGTGCTTACAAACTAAAAAAGACGTACTGTGTATCAACAGAAGTAAAAGGGCCAGTCCTCATGGGAGGATACAAATGAAGACAAGGCGGTACTAAGAAGTGCCTAACAAGCCTAATAACGATTAAGAAGCCAACATTTATGAAGGACATTGACACAAGCCAATGACAAATATGGGCGGGGCTTCAAGTCTATACTGGAATAGAGCATGCCTTTGTAGAGCAGCACATGGGCTGCCCAGGCTCGACCTAAAAATTACCTTTGTATATTGACAGTTGTGGAAACTAGAAATCGAACATTATCCCCTTCATGAAACAGCAGAGCAAAAGAAGAAAGGCATGAGAAATGGGAAGACTTGCGCATAGTCTTGAACTAAAAGAACAGCTGTTCCTGCAGCACTAGAATACAGTACTTGGATTTGTTGTGTCCAAATAATTATTCCAAGGGCCACACTTACCATTGGCCCGCAATATTAGGTAAGAAGGAGCAGTTGGCAACGTGGAAGGTTCAATCGTTTATTAGCCACCACAGAACTCTATATAGAGGAGCCTCGTCGATCCTCACCCATCAGGTGTGCCGAGGAAGACTGCTGGCCCCTTGACAGTAACACACTTTTATACATTATCAGTACAGCATACAAAACCATATATGTGGAAAAGTACCAGTTAGTCCTGGCGCCCCTAATGAGCTCATGCCTATTTCTAGTTTCGGTTACACATACAAAGGGTTACTATCTTTACAGAGAAGGTCGAAAGGGTGACTCCCTTCTCGTCCCGGGCCTAAAGGAATTTGCCTGATACTCCCTTTTAGCAGATGTGACCTTGCTTCTCAGCAACTCAGCCTGTCTCCTAATTAAATGCAAGGAAAAGGGGAAAGCAGAGGGTGTGCGGAAAAGACCACGTGACTCCCAAGTGAGGGAGAGAGCCGCAATCCAAGATGGAGGCGGTTCGGTTTCTCGGCCCTTTTTGTCGTACTAAACATAATCGGGGATTTCGAACCGTTTAATACACCATAACGAGGTAGACTATCATTAGATATACTGCGCTAATCATATCGTAATATCTTGAATACCTCAGAACGGCCCTTTTAGCGCAGCATAGCTAATAACGAGGTCAGTCTTCGAAAATACCCTCATCAATCTGCATTAAGTCGTGCGTCTCCTTCTGAGCCCGCTGAGTATCTATTCTGGTTTGGACGGGCTCGGGCCTAGGGATGGATCGGCGAACTTGAGCAGCACAATATGCACAGCAAGCAGGCCCGCACTGTAGACAAAGGCAGCAGGGGAAAATGAACCCCACTATTCCCAAAAGAATCATAAATAACTTCCATCCCCAGGTGGTCACCAGATCCCAAAACCACCCGGACAAAGACCAAGTACCAGTCTCGGTGTGAATTTCAGAGGCTAGCCGATGCAGTTTCTGAATGGCTAAATGGACAGAAGGGGCGGAGTCAGGTATATATACACAACAGGAGCTGCCGATGACTCGACAAGCTCCTCCGCGATCAGCTAGGATAACATCTAAAACAAGACGATTTTGGAGGGTCACAAGCCGGGTCGCCTGGAGCTCCACTGTGATATTAGTTAATATTCCTGCAGTAGTATTAACCACCCCTTCCACTACTCTAGATAGCCTCCTGACTTCTTTACTATTGAGGATGGGTCCCCATATAGGCAATGCCCCTTTTATGATATCAACGAAGTGTTGGGCTGGAGTGTCAGTCTGGTCAGTGGCATCATTACTGGCGGCTTCAGCTTTTAGGCTCCGCCGATTTAAGGAATGAGATTTGTGATAATCAGAAGGAGCTATGTAGACCGGTGGGTAAAGAAAAGATAAGTAACTTCGACCTGCCCATCCCCTGGGTAGCCAAGTGTATGCATTTTCCCCGCACACGAAATAAACATTGGGAGGGGTGAGTGTTGGGGGGCTACTGAAAGTCTGTAGTTTATAAGTGTAATTACATCTACTATAACCTACGGATAGATGTCCAGTTCCCTGCACGCAGAAGGAGGAGGACGTATTCAATACCGGGACCGGAATGATTTTCTCATCTGAGACATTTCGCTCCTGGAAGTATTTGAAATACTCAGTAAAATTAAAGGTCATGAAATTCAACACTTCATCCCTCAACCAGGTGTCATTCTCATGATCAGTATATACGTTCATACAGGCGGTAGGATCAAGGGTACCATCCGTCCCCTCAGCATTAGGAGTAAAACCTTGGTGTGTCTCTATATAGGCTAAAATCAGGGCATAATCCTTCTCTGAGAATCGACGTTCATCTATAGCGTAGTGTTCATATAGCATGGATAACATTTTGAACCAGGCTTCGCAACTACCTAAATAAGACAAGGGCATTGATATGAACAAATCTTGCTTATGCATCACTGACGGGAGAAGACCACAGACCCAACAATCAGTAACATTTGTGGAACTATGAGTCTGATGTAGCATCTCAATGAAAGCATTATGTACATATGTCTGTCGGTGTCTCTCCTTATGGGGGGCAAAAGTCTGGAAATGATGTTCCTTAGGAGCAGGGGTAGACACTATCAAGGTGTGCACAGGATGGCGAAACTCTAGATATATAAACAGGCCTAAGCATAGTACAAATGATACAATCAATATAGAAATGAAAACAATTTTAACCCGCAAGCTCCATGAGGAGAACATTGGCAAATGCGGGGGAATGGTACGAGGAACTATGGGCCGCCCTTCTTCAGGGACAAAACGAGCAAAAGGGTACATTTTCTCACTAAAAGTCCAATATAATCTCGGGAAAGGGCTACGAGCAGTCCGACCTGCCGGAGGGTGCTTCTTTCCTGTGTCCGTATAGAGCCTCACAGGCAGACTCCTATTGTTCAGAAAAACAAAAAAAAGAAAGAATAAAAACTTCTCGCGTTGGGGTTGCACTTGACGCAACCCTTGTTGAAAGGAAACTCCACCTGGGCCCCCACCAACCAACCAATGTCTCTACCTTCGTTCTGAACAGAGCTTTACTGAAAGTTCCATGCTCTCAACGAGTTCAGTCCAGTGTTCTACCAATCCCCAGGTCCCTTTGCCGAGGCCCGCAACTTCACTCGCCAAGGCTAGACCGGGGATTCCCTATTTCCGGGGCCGCAGGTGATATCGATCCCGACCAGGGGTTTCAGGATTCACAAACAAAGCAGGCACAGTGGGATCAGACGAGGAGCTGGGCTCCCGACCAGACGCCTCACTTGGAGCAATTGAGTGGTCGCAAAAAGGGTCTTTCAGGCTCACAGCACTCTCCCCTCGCCCGTCAACCTCTCTGCGGGTGTCCAGGGAAAGTCGTTCTCCAGTGCTGGGTTCGCCCTGAGTTGGCAGGCCTTCCTCCTGGTCAAGCTGCTCCCTTGGCAATGGGAGAGGAACTCGCTTAAGATGGGAGATATGGATCCAGCGCTGCTTACCCTCAACTTTCACCGCCGTTCGCGTTGCCAGGAGCACCTGGTACGGTCGGGACCAGCGCGGATCCAAACTCGACTTTCGTTGGTAGTTTCGAACCAAGACCCACTGTCCAGGTTCCACGCTGTGTCCAGGTCCCTCCGGCAGGGGCTGCAGTACAGCAGATATCTGTTGGTGAATGGAATGGAGATCTTTAGTCAAAGCATACAAATAATCAGTCAACATAGGATGGTCGATGTCCCTGAAGGATTTGGGCCGGGGTACTCCCCACACGTTGGCAGGTCTGCCAAAAATTACTTCATATGGGGAGATACCGCTCCGGGAATGGGGGGTAGTCCTTACGGACAACAGGGCCAGGGGCAGGAGATCAGGCCATTTTAATCCTGTCGTGTCCTGAAGTTTAGCCAGTTTCAATTTCAAAATCCCATTATATTTCTCAACCAGACCTGCTGACTGAGGATGTCGGGCTGCGTGAAACTTCTGCTGAATGGACAGACCCTTGCATACGTGCTTAACTAAGTCAGCATTAAAATGTGTCCCGTTGTCACTCCAAATCACCCGTGGCAACCCATATCGGGGGAAAAACTCCTTTACCAGAGCTTTCGCGGTTGCCAGGGCAGTATTTTCCTTTGTGGGATACGCCTCCACCCATTTACTAAAAGTACAGATCACCACCAGCACGTATTTCAGATTGTTAACTCGTTCTAGCTGTATGTAATCCATTTGAAGCACTTCAAAAGGCAGGGTGGGCGGCGCAAAATTACCCGCCAAGACGGGAATGCTAACCCCAGGATTATGCTGGAGACAAATCATGCAATGCTGAACCAGGTTCCTAGCTGTCTTATGGATATTAATATTATACCAGACAGGATCCAATGTGGCACAGATGCCCTGGACCCCTACATGTGAAGGTCCGTGCGCCATAGTTACTACTGCATTTACAAATGCGTTTGGCAGTAACCATCTACACTTCTCTGACAAGTCAGTCCAACATCTATTCTCATCAAGCCTCCCCACCTGTTCTTGCCAGTATGTCAGTTCTTCCGGGGTCACCTCCTTTTGTAGCTCTTTCACACTGTCTATGGTGTTGTTAAAAACCCCTGCCTCTATCATTTTTGTCACCACAAACATGGAAATGGCGTCGGACTGGGCTGTTTCTTTTGCGATTCTATCCGCAAAGGAATTTCCCCTCCCCACATCATCAACTATAACCTTGTGTGCACTGCATTTCACTATGGCCAGGGTTTTAGGCAATGTTAATGCAGCCAGCAATCGGTCAACTAATGGTCCATTCTTTATCTTTTCGCCATGAGATGTCAAGAATCCTCTTTCCGCCCATAACCTCCCGAAGCTATGTGCTACACCGAACGCATACTGGCTATCGGTGTAGACATTTAGCCTCAGACCTTTCCCCAACTCGCAGGCCCTGAATAATGCAACCAATTCGGCCGCCTGGGCCGACCGGTATGGTATCTTGGCTGCCTCGACTACCGTTTGCAGGGTAGTGATCGCATAAGCCGCAGCTGTCGTACCATCCGGTAATCTAAAGCAGGACCCATCAACATACAATTCTCCTTGGGCATCAAATAGTGGGGTGTCAGTTAGATCTATCCGGCCCTTGGTTTCTTCTTCAGTTCGAAAAATACAATCATGTATGTCTTGTCCACCATCCCCTGAAGGGAGGGGCAACAACGTGGCAGGGTTCAAGTTAATACATTGTTTGATCGTTATATGAGGTGCAAACAGGGTCAATTCGTACCCTGTAAGACGCGCACTAGTTAAGTGCTGCGTCTGTATCCTGTTTAATAATACATCCACAGCATGAGGCACCATCACTGTCAGATCCGTATTCAGGACTAGCCCTTCCGATTGTCTGATCGCTACAGCCACTGCCGCTGCAGCCCTCAGACAACTGGGAAGTGCTCTGGCGACGTTATCCAAAACCGCCGAGAAATATGCACAAGGCCTTTGCTTACCACCAAAGTCCTGTGTCAACACTGAAAGAGAACAACCGTCCACCTCATGCACGTAGAGCACAAAAGGTTTCCGGTAGTCAGGGGTGCCAAGCACAGGAGCAGAGCAAAGAGCAGTTTTCAGAGCAGAAAAGGCAGTCTGGCATTCATCAGTCCAAGGTAAAGGTTCATGCACATCCTTCGTAGTTAGATACAAGAAAGGTTTAGTCAAGAGAGAATAGTTAGCAATCCATTGGCGACAGTATGAGGTTATACCAAGCAAAGCGCGGACATCACGTTGCGTGCGAGGAACAGGCATGTTAGTTATGGTTGCAATGCGCTCAGAAGTCAACCGTCTTCCCTCCTTCGACAGGAGATGACCGAGATAGGTCACCTCCGGTCGACAATATTGAAATTTAGAGAGCGACACCTTGTTACCATGAGTGGCCAAATGCCGTAGCAGGGTAACCGTAGCATCGCGGCAACCCTGTTCTGTATCAGAGGCCACAAGGAGGTCGTCAACATACTGCAATAGGACATTACCTGGCGGCAATTGTAAAGAATCCAATACTCTTTTTAGGGCTTGGCTGTAGATACTAGGGCTTTCGGTATACCCCTGGGGGGCGCGACAGAATCTAAAACTGCGGCCCCCCCAATGAGAAACCGAACAAATGTCTGCTATCTGGATGTATGGGAATACTAAAGAAGGCATTCTTCAAATCAATCACCGAGAAAAATGTTGCAGTGGGAGGAATCATGGTCAAAATGGAATTAATGTCTGGTACCACCGGATATTGGGGTACCACAATCTTGTTAATCTCTCGCAAATCAATCACAAATCGGTAGGTATCAGCATAATCAGGGGATTGGGGTTCGGGGGCTCGTTTAAGAATCGGAAGAATGGGACTGTTACAGACATTAGAAGCCGTTTCCTCCACCACCCCTGTTCTAATCAAGTCAGAAATAATGGCCAGTAAAGCGCGTTCCCCTGCGGGGGCTATTTTATACTGTGGGATCCTCGGCAATTTGGCATTCTGTTTCAGGGTGATGGACACCGGGGGAATTTGTAGGAATCCTACGTCAGTGTCCCCCAGGGCCCAAAGATCCTTCGGGAGTTGTGCAAGCTCAGGAGGTAGTGAGTCCGTTTTCGAAAAACATTGAACGGAGGGGATAGAGGTATTCCGAATGGTCAGATAAACTCCATCGGGGGAGCAATAGATGTGGGCATGCAATCTTTTTAATATATCCATACCCAGGAGATTTTCCCCACACTGGGAGGTGAGGAGGAAAGGTGATTCTATCGTAACCGGTCCCAGAGTAAGGGAAAGTGGCTTAGAAATGGGGCTCACCACCGGAGTTCCAGAGAACCCCACGGACACATTAGTCTGGCCAGACAGAGCGGCCCCCGGGACCAGGGCACGTGAAACAGAACTGTTCATAGCCCCTGTGTCAACTAAAAACTTACCTGATGCATCCAACAATCGTGCATGGACATAAGGTCCAAGCTTGATCTATCGGGATTGACACATGCCCCTTACTCTGCCCTTGGCTGTCCTATGCTTGAGTATACCCGGCGTCTTCGTCCGTTACACGTCCATCATTGTAGTACTGTTTGCCCTGGCTTTGGTCGAAATAATTCTGACTGTTCTCACCTCGGGCTGCCTGTTCTTGTCTCGTGTATCCACCTCGATGCCCACTCATCCTTCCCCGTCCACGACCCCTTGAAGCCGTATTCTGTTCATATAGTAACGGACACTGCGCTCTCCAATGCCCCTCCTCTTTACAGAAAGCACATTGATTTATGCCCAGATCTGTTCGCCCAGCTGTTTGCGTCGGTCCCGCCCCTCTTGGAGCGAAATTCTGCAACCCTCGTCCTCTTCCTCTACCCCTCTCCACTTGCTGTAGTAACACTCGTGTTTTCAATTCTTTTGACTTTCTTTCTGTCTTATCCTTGCTCTCATTCTCCCGATGCTCATAATACTGAGCCATGCTCAGTATCGTGGAGGGCGTGGTGGTCGTCCAGGTACTTTCAGCTGCCTGCAACCGGGCCGATACCTCAGGTAGCAAATTGGTTACAAATCTATTAACAAATAAACGTACACCCCCTTCCGTTGCCAAGTCCTGTCCGCTGAAGTCAATGAACATTCCCTCAAACCTCGTGAAAAAATCAGAGACGCTCTCGTCCTTCTTTTGCTTACAGGCCGTCATCTTGTCCCAATCTACTTTCCTGGGTGGGATCAGTGAATGCATATAAGTTATTATTCTCTCAGGCAAGGCCAGTATCTCAGGTCGGGGTTTGTTCCCTGGTTTACGATCTCTATCCCAGTTTCTCAGTTGATCCCATGTCCCACCAAATTCCGTAACATGGTCCTGGTCATGTACCTGGCGCCAAATGTCCACCGGTACTAATAAGGCAAAGAATAATTCAATATCTGCCAACGTCATTACTGCTGACGAGGCGGCCTCGGTCAGTTCCTTGAATATGCGGTCGGGTTCTTTCTAGGATCTGGCAACTGGCTTTTTAGGGATAGTACCTCACTCCGCTTCCAGGGGGTATAGACCCATTGTTCCTGGAACCGGGCGTCTACCCCGGGACGGGTAACGACGCCGTGGGCATCCACTACCGCGGCAACTTCTGGATGAAAGATAGGGTGCACTTCCCGCATAGGGAACTGGGAGAATCCGGCGGGAGTGGCAGACTGCAAACGAGTTCTATAAGAGACCAAAGTCTGTACCTTCCCATACACCTCCTCCGGTGTCAATTGAGATTTATGGACCTGATCAAGAATATCATATAATATAGCCGGAGCCTTCCCTTCCTGATGTACCTGTTCCCACACAGAAATAAGACGGTTGGCCATATGCTCCAGAGCATGCTGTTGCATCACCGGTTCATAGTCTCGCATAGTACTCCAAATATCGGCAAGCGTATAAATGGGATGTCGCATCCACTGGGATGCTTGTGTAGCAATAGTTTCTCGTTCTTCCGTTCCCAAGGCCGAACGGGTGAACAACTTCCTACCCTCAGTTAGACTGGCCGCACGTATTGGAGTAGTTACAGCTGCTACTGGCGTGGTACTGGCGGAGGAGGAGGGCAGAACAGAAGGGGAAGGCATTGACCCCGGCGACAGCTGAGGGGTCCCGGCTGCAGCTGTCGCCAATAAATTAGGCAGTATGGCCATAACTTCAGACACAGATGTCGGTAACCGGGAGAGGTTCGGCAGGGAGGGAGGGGTAGTAGTGGCCGGGGGAGCCGAAGCCGAGGCCCCCAGGGACATATTTGGGACCGGGGCCGAGGCCCCTGATACCTCCGGATATATCCTCTGCGGTACATAAGGGGGTGGTGGTCTGGTGTCCAATAAATCCTCTAGTTCATCTTCTGCACTCGGGCGGGTCACATAGCTCTTATCAACCTTTAATCGAAATTCACGATTCATGCAATCCAATCCTTTTTCTACTCTTTCTCGGTCATAGGCCATAGCTTTCTGAGTAACATTCTGTCCTGCCTTGGCTCTGGCTACTTTCTCTTCCCTTATTCGCCGTTGTTTGGCCTCTTTCTGCCATGCAATGAGAGCGTCAAACATGGCCTGCCTACTTCGCCTAGAAAACAGCTGTTCCTGTAGGAACGCAATTTTCTTTTCATCAAATGAGCCCGTTTTGGGCCAGCGTAACTCCTCATTGCCCTTGGTATACTTATGCCACAGAGTGCAGAACAACAACGGAGAGATCCCATGTTTGACATACATAAAATGGCTAGGACTGCCCTCCGGCGGGGCAGGTTGGCTCTCAGCTAGTCTGGAGTCACTTGTTCGACAGCAGCAGCCAAAACAATTCAATTTACTAAAACAAGACATTTTTGTTAGTTTTCAGACATGTATACACAAACAATCAACATGAATCACACACAACATACAATCAGTATCAGAGAACCAAGCCCGTCGACTCTAGTTCACAGTCCAAACACCAGACTGTACGCGGGATTCCGGCCACCCTCCTGGCTCACCACTAAGGCCAGCCCCAAACGAGGACTCGCCCCGTCAGGAGTATGCCCTGTGGCTACCCAGTCTAGGTCGCGGGTCCTTCCACGTGCAATCCGTTTGTAATCCTTCGGCGCGCGGTTTTTACTCAAATCAAATACAACCTGTACGTACTTTGAGTCAAACCACGGTAATGCTAACCTCGATCAAGCAAGACACCACCCTCCGGTGCGTGTCTTCAAATCAATGCACCGCTGTCCAGCGCGAGCTTCAAACAAATGCAATCCGTGTTCAAAATCAAAAACGCATCGTTCTCAACGAATGCTCTCAAATCAATCAAATAGCACACCGTCTTCAACGCGTGCTCTAACCAATAATGCACCGTTTACAACGCGTGCGTCAAAATCAAATCAATACTCACCGGGTGCACCCAGATACGAATGTTCGTTCTCCGCTGCCAACTCCTCCCGACCAAATCGATCCAGTTTCTGGGTTAAGCCCGTAGGACCCCGGTGAAGGGTAACTAGCAGCAGGGGACGTACCGAAAAGTCGTGCAGGGTGGGAGAAATCCTCAGGCTCCTCTCCCGCCAACCGGTCAGGACGCCCCCAACCCCACCACCCGAATACGGGGGGGGGAAGACCCTTTCACGGGGTCCCTTCGTGGTCGCCAACTGTTGTGTCCAAATAATTATTCCAAGGGCCACACTTACCATTGGCCCGCAATATTAGGTAAGAAGGAGCAGTTGGCAACGTGGAAGGTTCAATCGTTTATTAGCCACCACAGAACTCTATATAGAGGAGCCTCGTCGATCCTCACCCATCAGGTGCGCCGAGGAAGACTGCTGGCCCCTTGACAGTAACACACTTTTATACATTATCAGTACAGCATACAAAACCATATATGTGGAAAAGTACCAGTTAGTCCTGGCGCCCCTAATGAGCTCATGCCTATTTCTAGTTTCGGTTACACATACAAAGGGTTACTATCTTTACAGAGAAGGTCGAAAGGGTGACTCCCTTCTCGTCCCGGGCCTAAAGGAATTTGCCTGATACTCCCTTTTAGCAGATGTGACCTTGCTTCTCAGCAACTCAGCCTGTCTCCTAATTAAATGCAAGGAAAAGGGGAAAGCAGAGGGTGTGCGGAAAAGACCACGTGACTCCCAAGTGAGGGAGAGAGCCGCAATCCAAGATGGAGGCGGTTCGGTTTCTCGGCCCTTTTTGTCGTACTAAACATAATTGGGGATTTCGAACCGTTTAATACACCATAACGAGGTAGACTATCATTAGATATACTGCGCTAATCATATCGTAATATCTTGAATACCTCAGAATGGTGGGTGGGGGTAAGAGTTGGAATCAGACTGATGATAGAAAGTGAGGCGGAGTTAAAATGTGTGGATCCCAGACCAGTTACAGCCGCCCCCTTTAGCAGAATCCACAGTCTTCTACTTTTCCTTTATTTAAGGGTAGAAACTCATCTGTGGGTCAAGTATTAAAAACAGATTTTATGACACAGTGCAAATTGTTTCCTGCTTCTCCTAGGCTCAAACTGCTTCCTGCTTCTCCTGACCTTCCTCATATGTCATTTAGTGCGGCTCTTTGAGGCTCGTATTGTCCGCAGTGTCAGACTTAAAATTCTGGTGAGGACACGGAAGAACTCGCATGCCCTGAACCTCAAACCATTTTCCTTTTGCCATAATTTCTTATGTTTTGGTTTTTAATATATTTTCATGTGCAAAATAATGTAATCGAAACTGAAATGTCAAAGTCTACTTTTGTCACCAAATTGCAGAAAGGGTTAGTGAAGAGAGAAGTGCCTTCGACAAACTGTAGTGTGCATTATACTTTACCAATAATCCCTTTTATGCAGTGCACTAAAATGTTATACAATTACTGTTTAAAGACAATGTCCCTTTTAGGGGAGTACAGAACAAGTTACTTACCTTCGGTAACGATATATCTGTAAGAAACATTAGTTAGTTAGATTCCTCACCTTAGAATAACCCCAGGCGTCAGGCTGGATCCGGAAAGATTTTTCGTCAGCAATACCACTTGCGCTTCGCTAAGCGTCGGGCGCCGGAATGACGGAGTACTTAGACACCACCCTCGCGCGCTGACGTCAGTTCTTGTACATAGCTTTCCGCGCCAGGAACGCAGAGCCATGCAAGAGACCGACACTGGTGCCAAAAAAGTCTAGGGCCCTGAAAAGGAGAAAACCCTAGATGTCGGTTCGCAGAACGGGGAGGATGGGTGGGTCGGTGAGGAATCTAACTAACTAATGTTTCTTACAGATATATCGTTACCGAAGGTAAGTAACTTGTTCATCTGAAAGCAACACGTTAGTTAGATTCCTCACCTTAGAATAGATACCCCAGCAATACCAACCCCAGTGGTGGGTCTGCGAACCAAGATCACACCAGAAAGTCCTCGAGAACAGAACGGCCAAAGAAGCCGTCTCTCCGGACTTGGCTTTCCAGGCAATAATGCTTGGCAAACGTGTGCAGCGAGGCCCACGTTACTGCCTGACAGATGTCCTGCAAGGGGACTCCCCGACCCGGGGTAGTTGTCGCCGCCGTGGCCCGAGTGGAATGGGCCCTCAGCCCTACAGGAGGTTCCTTTTTAGCCAAGGAATAACAAGCCGTGATACACAATACGACCCACCGAGAGATGGTTTGCTTGTGTACCGCCCTCCCCTTCTTAGCGCCCACATAGCCCACAAAGAGCTGGTCATCCACCCGGAACTGCTTGGTGCGGTCCAAATAAAAGGACAGTGCCCGTTTTGGGTCCAGACGGTGGAGCCTCTCTTCCTCTTTCGAAGGATGCGGAGGCGGAAAGAAGGTGGGCAACGTGACAGACTGCCCAATGTGGAAGGCAGTCACCACCTTAGGAAGAAAGGAAGGACGAGTCCGGAGAACAACTTTGTCCGGATGGACAGAAAGAAAGGGAGGCTTAGAAGAGAGAGCCTGGAGCTCACTCACCCTTCTAGCAGAGGTGATGGCAAACAGGAAAGCAGTCTTAAGAGTGAGAAGACGAAGGGGGCAATTATGAAGTGGTTCAAAGGGAGCACACATCAGATATGTCAATACCAGGTTCAAATCCCACTGAGGCATTACGAAAGGGACAGGAGGAAACATGAGAGTAATGCCTTTGAAGAAGCGAGAAACAACAGGGGATTTGAAAAGAGCAGAAAGATAACCTTTAAGAGTGCCCAGAGCAGAGCCCTGCAGGGCCATGGAAATAAGAAAGAGGAGAACCTCAGAAAGAGGGTCGGAAAGGGGATCCACAGCCTTTGCTGTGCACCATACCACAAATTTGTTCCACCTGCAGGCGTATATCGATTTTGTGGAGGGACGCCTGGCTGCCAGAATCACATCGCAGACTTCAGGAGGCAAGTCAAATGGCATCAACTGTCGCCGCTCAATCTCCACGCATGGAGGTGGAGACTGGACAGGTTCGGCTGGAGGACCGTCCCCTGCTGCTGCAACAGAAGGTCCTCCCGAAGAGGCAGTCGTATCGGGGGATCGATCGACAAACTGAGTAGCTCGGGATACCAGTACCTTCGTGCCCAATCCGGAGCCACCAAGATGACTTGGGCCCGGTCGCGCCTGATCTTCTTCAGCACTCTGGGCAGAAGTGGTATAGGCGGAAAAGCGTACAACAGACCGCAACTCCACTCGCGACGAAAGGTGTCCCCGAGCGAGTGCCGCCTTGGAAACTCCAACACGCAGAACTGCTGACATTGCGCATTCTCTTCGATGGCAAATAGATCTAACCAAGGCTCTCCCCACTGCCGAAAAAGGCCTTGCGCCACGTCCGAGTTGAGATGCCATTCGTAATCCATCATGCACCGGCGGCTGAGTTCGTCTGCTCTGGCGTTCAGAGAGCCCGCCAGATGTTGAACCACCAGGGTGATGCCCTGATGTTCCAGCCATGTCCAGAGGCGCAGAGCCTCCTGACAAAGGGTCCACGACCCCACCCCGCCCTGTTTTTTTGCTATACCACATGGCGGTGGTGTTGTCCGTGAACACCTGCACTACACTTTCCCGGACAACGGGAAGGAATGCCTTCAGTGCAAGTCGGATCGTTCTCAGCTCCAAAAGGTTGATATGGAGCCGAGACTCCGCCGGAGACCAAAGTCCTCTGATCTCCGCCTCCCCCATGTGGCCCCCCCATCCCAGGAGGGACGCTTCCGTCACTACTACGTGCTCCGGGTGGGGTAGGGAGAGGGATCTGCCACTGACCCAATCGCAGTCCGAGAGCCACCACTGCAACTGTCTTGCAGTGCCCTCCGAGATCAAGACATGGTCGGACAGGTTGCCCCGATGCTGGGCCCACTGAAACTTCAGGTCCCACTGCAGAGCCAGCATTCGCCACCTGGCGTGATGCACTAACAGGATGCAGGAGACCATCAGCCCCAGAAGCAGCAGCACCAACCTTACCGAAACCCGGGATAGAGGCCGAAAGATGGGAAGCAGAGCCTGAATATCACGGACCCGCTGTTCCAGAGGATAAGCCCGGAACTGCGCCAAGTCCAGAACCGCCCCGATAAAGAGGAGCGTTTGGGAGGAACTCAGATGCGACTTCGGCACATTGATGGAGAACCCCAGCAAATGCAGGAGGTCGGCCGTAGTCTGGAGGTGGGAGACGACATGCTGGGGCGAGCCCGCCTTTAACAACCAGTTGTCGAAATAGGGGAAGACTGGAACCCCTGATCTGCGCAGATGAGCTGCGACCACCGCCATCACTTTCGGGAACACCCGAGGGGCACTGGTGAGGCCGAAGGGGAGCTGAAAATGCTCCTGACCCAGCCGTGAACCGCAGGTAATGCCGGTGGGCCGGCAGGACGGGGATGTGGAAATAAGCGTCCTGCAAGTCCAACGCTACCATCCAGTCTCCAGGGTCTAGGGCAGCCAGAACCTGAGCTAAGGTGAGCATCTTGAACCTCTCCTTCCGGAGGAAGGCGTTGGCGCTCCTGAGGTCCAAGATAAGGCGTAGGCCCCCTTTGCCCTTCTTGGGAACCAGAAAGTAGTGGGAATAACAACCATGGCCTTCTTCTGGACCAGGAACGCGCTCAACGGCCCCTTTGGCCAAGAGGGCCGCAACTTCCTCCTGTAGAAGATTCAAGTGATCCCCCGACATGTGGTGGCACTGCGGTGGCATGGCTGGAGGGGTCGTCTCGAAGGGGAGGGAGTAGCCCCTTCGGACGATTTGCAGCACCCACCTGTCCGAAGTGATGGAACGCCAGTGGAGCAGGTGATGGCGAACTCTGCCTCCCACTGGCGTGGAATGGGCCTGAAAGCGCGGACTAGGAGGGCTTTGAGGCGGATGCTGCTGTGGTGGATGTGGATGGACCTGTACCGCCCCGGCGGAATCCACATCCACGACCGCATGGGGGTTGGTTCTGCAGCCTGTGGCTAGGTGGACGTGAGGGGGCGCCCCTTCCTTGGCCACGAAAGGGGCGAAAAGCGGAAGTGTGTGGACGCGGGCCGAAAGACCCAAGGACTTTGCCGTAGCCCTGGAGTCCTTAAAGCGCTCCAGCGCACTGTCCGCTTTGTCGCCAAACGGAAACTGCCATCAAAGGGCATGTCCATGAGGGTGCACTGGACATCCCCGGAAAAAGACGTGGACCGCAGCCAGGCGTGATGACGAAGCGCCACCGTGGACGATATTGCCCTGCCTAGCGAGTCCGTCGTGTCCAAACCACATCGAATAGCATACCGCGCTGCATCCCGCCCCTCGGCAAGAGCCTGGGCGAGCCGCGTCCGGGCCACCTCCGAACACAGGGGCAGCACGTCCTCCACTTCCTGCCTTTTTAACCGGTGTTTTAGATGAAGTCAAACAACTGTCAGGTGGCAGCGTCAGCAAGGGCCAGGTTCAGGAGCCCGTACAGTTCGCAACCTCTGTTAAAATAAATGATGAGATAATTACAGCAGATGTCTGGGAGATGCCAGACAGCAAAGAGGGGAAACCTCTCGCGGCACCCAAGCTGTCTCACATAGTTCAAGGGTTGCCAACACCAGCTAAGTTGACTCCATCCTTGTTGTCGCGCTCTCAAACTATGAACAATATCACAAACGTACTTGATCCCCCTATTGTAGTCCTTGACTCTGAGCCACTCATTCTGGTTCCATCTAGCTCCATGTCAATTTCGCAATCGCTCTATCCTCTTAGCAAAAGAGAGCAAAAACGTCAACTTAAACAAAGAAACAAACTTACAACAAAATCTGCGGCAGCACCCTCTAAACTGTTTCCATTGTTTAAGACCCTGGCCAACGAACAAGTCTTGAATCCTATTCCATCAATCAGGATTATCAGACTGTAACATCTCCTCTGTCATCAAATCTCGAGCAGGCCACCCTTGTATGTCGACAGGTCCAACATGATCCCATCCCCGGCCGAAGAAGCTCCACTCAAGTCTTCCAGGAAGACGCAGCAGCTGAAAACCTAAAAGACCCTGCAAATGGCATGAAACTAGCAACAGGTCAAACACAAGCTGCAAATACAAATTTGCTTATTAAAACAATCACTCATACCCAACCCATTCAATCCTCTGGTACCCAGATTGCTCCATTAGGTACTGGAGGTCACCACCCAAAAGTCTTTTTTAAGAACACACTAAAGTCACCAGGGGATTGTCTGACAACTTCAGACGGACTTCGAGGTAATCCGATATCACTTCTTGGTATAGCCACCGACCCCGTAATGGAAAAAAAAGACTCTAAATGAAATGGGCCATTTGCAACCAAGCGCCGTCTGTGACCCCCAGTGTTCCAAAATTCTTTTTGTACCTGAATATAAATCAAACGGTCATCAGGACATCCTCAATAGAGCAAATATTATTAAAGTACTGAAAGGAGCCTCGGGTCTCGAAACATGGGTATCTGAGGATATCAAATATATAGAATTTCTTCCACCAAGAGGGTCGCAACCCTCTGAAGTAACTTTGGTGACTTTTAAATCAGCAGCCCGGGCACAAGCTCTTCCAGCCTGCAAAGATACTCTTCGGTCATGGGGCATTAAAATCTTTCCTTAACTTAACCCAAGCTATCTAATGATATTAGTGAACCAATCGGCAATACAGGCGAATGTGCGTCGGCCCTCGAACTGCGACAATAGCAAATCATATTCAATCTTAAAAAACGCAGTAGGTGATGCATCTCTATCAGGAAGCTTACGGACCGCACTCTCGAACTGCCATGAAATCTATGACTGGGGGTGGCTACCAGCAGCCTTGTCCCGTAAGAACCTACCTTGACCGCATGGACAAACTTCGTTAGAATCGATCTCCATGCAGGCTGTTAATTCTAGCACTCCCCATTCTAAATCAGTAAATTCTACAAATCTTCAGTTACAGACTCGCGTATCCCTGTGCTCATGGAATATTAGCGACCTTCAACATAAAATGGCCTCATTAGAGACCCAAAACTTTACCTTTGTTCATGACCTAATTGCCCTACAAGAAACATGGGCCACCTGCAATTGCCCCATTGATGGATTTATTGAATACTGGAAACCAGCTGTTAGAGCCTGTAAATATGGCCGCCCAAAGGGAGGATTGACAATCTACATTTCATGCAGCCTAAAGGGCCCAATAGAGCCATTAAACTTTGAGGAGGACTGGTTGCTTGAAGTTAAAGTCAGCTCGTGGAGATGACAGCGCCCCCTGTTGCTGCTTAATGTTTACATCAATCCAAGCGCACGGACTAAAAGGGCCCATTTAAACCGCCTGCTCAAAATTCTGTGCGACTTAGCAATGGCCTATCCTCATGCCGACTGTTTGCTCACTGGGGATTTTAATATCAACTTGTTTCAGGGAAACTCCTCGGATTTGGGTGAATGTCCCCTATGGTCACGGTCGGCACTGAAGCCTCAGTCTAAACCCCCAAATCAACCATATTGTGCTTTGGGGGAGCTTTGCGTGGTGCAACTGTTTAGTGCAGGTTTCATTGTAATGAATGGCAGGTTCACACAGGACATTCCGCCAAACTGGTCATGGACAAACGGCCGAAAGTGCTCTTTTTTAGACTATACCATCTGTAACCTAGCCCTGTTCTCCCATTTGGAAAATTACAGCATTGAGGCTCGACAAGAGAGTGACTACCGTCCACAAGTTGTCATTATCAACACCAATCCAGCCATTCATAACTTAGCTTCAACAACCCATAAGGGAGTCCATTCCGAAAATCTAAAACGTCTAATATGAAACTATGAATTTAGCATCAACGTCCTAAAGGAATGCCTCTCCTTCACATTTGGTGGTCCACCTCCCACAGTGTCTCACATTGGTGATTTGTCAAACTTCCTTAACCACTTGCTGAATTTGTTCCAAGCTCATTCGCACGTTAAGTCGACCATCTGTTGCTCCCAGCTCCCCACTTCGAGTCAAACAGTAAAATTAAAGCAGATTAGAAACGCGGCCCTGCGGGCAACCAGGAAGTACCCAGAATCTAATGACCGCCTGAACGATTATAAAATTGCTCAAAAAAACTACAGACAGGCACATCAAAAAGACAAACAACTCCATCTTGATCAATTTTGGTTTAAACTTCTCTGGGAAAGCAAAAATCGCAACTCAGGAAAATTTTGGGCATTACTGAACAGACAAATCAACGGAAGAACCAGACAGGGGAGTGCAAACATCGCGGAGACAGAATGGGCCTTATTTTTGACTGATCATTTCAAGGCCAATGGAGGTGCAGACCCCTTAACAGTGCACACTCCAGTAGTGATTAAAAATGGGTCCTCGGAGTGTAAGGACAGCCCCCACGAGCCGATGCAGCCCCAATGTGAGACGATTTCTATCACTGAAGCAAGGTTGACTAAAATTGCATCAAAAGCAAGACCGGACAGAGCGCCGGGTCCAAATGGCCTGCCGCAGGCCCTATTTAAGGCAAATACTCACTTCTGGGCGCAACAATTAGCCATCCTTTTCAGTTCCATACTGAGTTGTTCAGCAATACCGGACTCATGGCGAGGTGCAGTAATTCATCCGATATACAAGTCTGGTGCTCATTCGTCCCCAAACAACTACAGGTTGATAGCCTTATTGGACAATGAGGCAAAGTATTTTGCGAGTGTCCTTCTCGAAGAACTAAGCTCTTGGGCTGATCAGAAAGATTTGATTCCCAAAAAAATCAAAGCGGCTTCACAGCAAAGTCGGGCACAACCTCCAATTTATTGGCATTATCTATACTGATTGACAAATCGCTGATCTCATCGAAGGGATTTTTTTGTTGCTTCATTGACTTTAAAGCCGCCTTCGATCGGGTCCCTAGGGCAGCACTCTGGGCAAAATTAACAAAATGGGGAATCCAGAACAAATTGCTGGAGGCTATTGTCCATCTGCACACCAACACCTGGATACAAGTCAAGCTTGGCACCGGCACACACCTGTTTCGAAAAATTTTAACAACGAGAGGAGTGAAACAGGGGTGTGTGCTTGCCCCATTGCTCTTTAACCTGCTCATTGCGGATCTATCAGCTGAACTGGATGAGCTAAATAGCCACCCCTCAAAGATTGGTGGTGTGCAGCTGAGTAACCTTCTGTATGCCGGCGATCTTGTTCTTTTCAGTCAAACCAGAGTAGGGCTGCAACGATTGCCAAATAAACTATATAGCTACACTGTTACAAACAGCCTAGAGGTCAACCTAAAGAAAACACAAGTAGCTATATTTGATCGAAAACATTACGGAGGTGGCGGCTGGACGTATAATGACTCCAGCCTTGCCGTAGGAAAATCTTATAAATATTTGGGGGTCAATCTTGACTCCAGGGGCACTTTCGCCAACCATCGTAGAGACATTTCAATGAAAGCCACAGCTCTCCGACTGAACTTTTCAAAACTTTCGAAAAAATTGATGGGTCCGAGCCTAACCCCAATGATGGAAGTTATGAAAGCCAAAGTCGGCCCCACGTTGTCATACGGCATCGAAATCTTTATGGGTAAAATTAGCACAACACTAAATCAGCATGTGACCAAGATTTATAAAAGTGTTTTTCATATGCCAAAGTCTGCCTCTGCCGCACAGATTCGATTAGAACTGGGCCTCCTAAATTATGAGATCTCCAGCTCTGGTGCCTATTTAAATCTGTGCCATAAACTAAGGCAGGCTGAAGGTGGGTCCCTCGAGTCAATGTTGTGGTCGGACATCAGTTCTAATAATCCCAGCGGGACCTACAGCAAGCTCTTCCGTGATTGTGTACAGCAACTTTCAGCAGGGGATCTTTGGACCCTAAACCCCAGTCAAACGGCCTTTAAAATCAGTATTAATAAGCGTACCCGCATGCTGTCCTATTCCACAGACAAAGCTGTCCTTGCGAAACGTAAGCATGCATGGGCAGTAATTAATTCCTACCAGCTGGCTATACCATCATCATACCTGCCCTGCACATACCCTTTGTATTTAAAATTGCGATTTATGGCACTACGACTAACATATACCCACCTGGTGTCGTACGTCAGACAATCAACAGTGCAGGGGTTGCAGAGACTCGGTGGAATCTAGCATGTTGGATGCCTCTGCCCTGCACTGCTGACCCAGCGCAGATTAAAACTGAGGCCGGAGTGGAACAGATTAGGAGTTCGGTCTTGCAGACAGGCAATCATCGCGGCTCTGAACCCGGAGAACACAGCACTAAATATAAGTTTTACTAACTTCATTCATTTTGCATACCGTAAATTCAACCAGCAAATTGTAGGGGCTAAACCAAAACTGTAGATTTATAGTAAAGGCCCTTCTGTGTTCTCCATGCCTGTAACATCAGGGTATGCGAAATCGACGATCTCTCATGGATATTGACATTTGACTTTTGTTCCAATGAACTGGTTATATTTCCGGCGTCCACTTTTAACTCTCTGGCCTCTTTATTTTTTAATTTCACAAGTATTGCCTACTCTTTTTCTGCTTTTTTATATTATTATTTTTTTTTAAAACAGTTTGTTCCTGCCTAGTTTTAAAATTTTGTATTTTTACACCATCGGTCATTTTAAATATCTTTTTTTAATGTATGGCTTATATTCTCAACTTTTATGATTATATTTTTAATCAAATAAAGTGATCTCTTCTTGTAATTTAAAATCCTACCTTATGCTGAAGTCGGATTTTAAATTGCAATTCTGAAAATGCCACTTTTAGAAAGTTGGCATTTTCTTGCTTTAGCCATTTGGTGCCTGTAGACTGTCTCTGATCACATGACTGGGTGTAGTTGGTAGTTGGTAGCTGGGCTTTGTGTATTACTCCTAGACAGCCACACACAATGGGAGATTAGGTGTGTCTAAATGGGCCATGTAGGAGAGTGGAATCTGACTAATGGTTGCCCCCAACTTTTTGCCTGGTATTTGAGTGGTTTTTGACTAGTCTGGCTGGGATCCAGCTATCCAGGAACCCAGCCTATCTGCTTTCTCCCTAAAACTGATGTGAGTACTCTAGGTACAAACCTAATTGGATGCTGGGCATGCCCTACCAGTCCCTTGTAGATGGAGCCCTAGGTACCCAGGGCATGGGTCCCCAGTAGGCCTACCAGGGCTGCAGCACTTATTGTGCCACCCTGGGACAGCCACCCAAACTGACACCACCAGACCACTACTGTAGTCTGGGTAAGGTGGTGCTAGCACCCCTTACAGGGATGTAGGTACCCTATATCCCACACCATTACAACACATATACTCTCATAGGTCACCCCTATGGCAGGCCCGGGTAATCCTACAGGGCTGGGTGCTGAGGTATGTGTGAGGGGGGACCCCTACATGAGTAGGACCTCTCTGCAACCTTCGTAAAATCGTTACTGGGTTGTTTGTAGTGTAGCCATACCATATACTCTTAACCGCATTATAAGTAAATCGAGTCATCGCGATAACTTGAGAATGGCTACACAGAACCATATCTTGTTTGGTGTCAAACATGAAGGAATCATACCCCCAGTCCAGCCATGGGCATGAGGGTACGATTCCCCCTTGCTAGAAGGGCGATATGGGAAAAGCGGTAGAATTTAGACACCAATTTAAAAGTGCACAAGTTACACAAAATGGCTACTGCCCGCCACCTACACGACCCTGGCTGGCTGTTGCTGGGGAAAGCCCCAGCCTCGCCAGCTGGACAATAGGGCTCCTGTGACAGGGAGGTGCTAGCATCTCCCGTACAAAATAAGGTAACAGTTCCTAAACAAAACAGTGCCAATATGGTCTACTGTGGGAAGGGGGAGAGATAGGGCAGGGGGAAAGTTGTGGATGAGGTTCGAAAATGACAATGTAATGGAGACCAGATACTCCTGGATGGTACTTGAAGTGCCCTCACACACCCTTGCGGGTGCAAAGCATCATCATCGGGTGGTGCTCCTCGTGGGGGTGGCGCTGCAGTCCCTCACGGGCCCTCAGGAGGGCTCTCTGTCGGAGATCTTTTGATGGAGTCGCCGTAGTTGTGCGTGCGGGTGTGTGGGGAAGGGGGAAGACAGTGTCGTGATGGAGCTAAAAAGACCTTGAGGTACCCTAACAATTTATTGGTGGGTCCAGAGGATCTACTAAAAAATAACGGGGAATAGTGTTAGATTGACACTCTGAGTAGGGGAAACTGGATGTGACACTCTGAGTAGGGGAAACTGGATGTAAATGAGTCCCGCTGCTCTCGACCTGTTGGAGTGAGGGTTAAAATGAGAGAGAGGGTGTGGAAAGGGTGGTCAACATGTTTCGCGCTGCCCGCGGTCCCTAGTGGATCCTAGCGCTTCGTCAGGACCAAAGTGGTGATTAAAACGTAAGGGAGAGGGATTCAGGAAAAAGAGGGGAGTAACTTATAATCCCAAAACATAGAAAAAAGGAACACGGGTTATTCGTGTCCTTGACGTCGAACCTGCAGGGAGAGGGAGAGAACAAAAAGGTTAAAAAGCATGAGGGGCTTCTCTCAGACTGGGACTAAGATATCGTACACCAGTGGGGAGAGCATTCCAGCCAGAATCGTGCTGGGGTGAGTGGTTGTGCCCCGTGTCAGGTTGGAGGCAGGGTAAGGGGACAACCGTGCCCAAAATGGGGGTCGGGACAAGACACAATTAATAATGTGTAAATAACAAATATCCATCCCAGTGTGAAAAGCCCCACTGGATGATTGAGGCTACACATGCTCGATGTGACGTGAGACTATGGAAGGTCAAAGTGCCAGGCAACAACAGCGAACTCGCAGGTGAACGTTGACTGCCAGGTCTGCTACACAGATGGCGTAGGATAGGAGTGGGTGCGTAGCTGCCTGTGATTATCTAAATGCCAGCACCTAGTCTGAGCCTAATGTATGTCGAGTGAGTACTTTAAGGCATTGCTATCGACTGTAACGTGTACGTACAAAAACATGCCACAAGTATCCAGAGTGAGTACATAAGGCATACACATCGACTGTGACGTATACGTGGGAGAACACACATGCCGGGCAAACATAATTACGATATCCTACCCGCAAAAGTCTGGGTCCAAGCTGTGCCGGGTAATGACCATCTGGGGCGGGGGCTACAGCTGCAGAGAATAAAATTGCGGGGAATAAAGTCTACATGAGCAAAACGAGCCAAGAGGGTAAGGAAACACACACACGGCCAGTAAATGAAACCAAGCAGTATACCATGGGAGGGGGAAGAAAACGTTTTTTTCATGATCACCGCTGGGGAAAATAGCGCATATGCGTCATGTGTACTTACATCTGCCCCGGAAGTTCCGATGCGGTAACCTAGGGTGCCTCCAGAGTCGCCGGTAACACTGAGAGGTGTGGTGGGGCTTTATATACTGTGAAGGATAGGTGGTTACGGGAACGGGACTGAAACCGAAGAGGGACTGGCCTAAGGGCCGAGAAGGTGGCGGCCATCTTGGAACGGGTACCATGGTGAACCTAATCGTGGGAGGGAACCGTTGCTAGTGGTTTTGCAGAGACTAATCTCGGAACTCTGAGCGATCAAAAATAGGTGGCGAGACTAGTGCACTGTATGACAGAGTGGCGGTGAGCCTATGGCCAGATTCATAATATCGGGTCAGTGGTCAATGTATAGTATGTCATACCTAGCCTATAACAGTATGTAACATAAGAGGTGCAGCGAGGAGGTAGCAGCGTTCCAGCACCCGCCTAGTTGACAACCACTGGTTGGTGCAATTGCTCAAAGTTAAACTGAAGTTGTGTGAGGGGGCCATACTAGCGGCTAATGGGTGCACGTTAGTGTTAGCTCCAATATCGGTGTCTGTTGTTTGACAGGTAAACAGCAGTGTATGCCATGGGTATAGCTGTGTGATGAGAGAAGTCGAGTCACAGCTGTGCGTGTTGTCGGGCAATGTAAAAATAAAAATAAAAATAGAAAGTGTTCTCCAGAATGTCAAGGGAAGAGAGCACCCCAAGAAATGTCATGGGCATGGCCGATCAACAACGGTATGTACCAGGAGTACAGCAGTCAGTAAGGGAGATGAAATCACAGCAGTGTGTGTGCGCTCGATGATACTGGCGGTGAAGGTATAAGGTGCTTTCCAAGGTGTCAAGGATGGAGAGCACTCCAAGGAATGTCGTCATTAAGGCCTGTGACATTAGACCTGAGTCTAAAAACCCACCGTTGCTCAGTTTTAAATAGGGTTGTCGCTGTCCATGCAGGGTTGTGATCTATCACAGTCCAGTTTAGACTCTCAGGGGAATGGTCGAGTTCCAGAAAATGGTTCTGCAACCTCGTCTGAGTTCGTTTGCACCGTATCGTGCTCTTGTGTTCCCCGATTCGGGTTTTGACAGGTCTTGCTGTCATCCCAATATAGTGGAGTCCGCATGGGCAGGTCAGTAAATAAATGCAATTCTTGGAGTTGGTGTGACGTTTTAGTTGCCATGGTCTGGGCAGTCCTAGATCAACCTCTTTCATGGGTTTAGTTTGTGGACAGCAAGAACATGACCCACAGGGGAAGTGGCCAGAAACTGGAGGTAAGTTCCAAAGGGTTTGAGGAGGTTTAGAAATGTTTCTGGGGCGTGTGTGTACTAGAATGTCTCTCAGATTCGGAGTGCGTTTAAATGCAAACAAGGGGAGAGGGCCCGGGTCAAATGTTCCAGTTCTAAGTATCCGCCAATGTCTTTTCACTATTCTCTGGATAGTGTTAGAGAGGGGGGTGAAAGAGGTCACGCACGTAAGTGCAGTACTCTCAGATCTCGTTTTTGTTTCCAGCAAAGATTCACGATGGTTGTTCCTGGCCCTCTTGTGGGCTGTTTTGATGATGCTGATAGGGTAGTCCCTGGCAATGAGGTTCTTTTTAAGGATGGCCGCTTGGACTTCGAACTCAGTGAGAGTGTTGCAATTTCTTCTGAGATGAAGAAACTGACCCACAGGGAGGTTATCCCTAAGTGATTTGGGGTGATGGCTGTGATAGAGTAAGAGACTATTTCGATCAGTGGGTTTTTTGTAGTTAGTAGTGAGAATACCACCATCTCCCCAGACAGGATAATGTGGATTGGAACAGGGTGGGTGCACCAAATGTCCATTCAGAGTTGCACGTAGGCAGCTGCAGAGCCCCAATTCTGCATACACCGCCTGGAACCGGTTCAGGGGCATCCTGCCCCTCGCCCAGGCGGGAAACACACAAAGGGGAGTGGGTGTAGCCACCCTTTCCCGCCTCTACTCTGATTGGTAGGCTCTAGTTGGGACCATCCCCTAATCTTGGGGATATATGTGAATAACTTGGCCCCAGAGCCTCAGATTTATCCAGAACTTTACAGAACTGACCTTCGACGAGCTGCTGCCCAGCTGACTGAAGAAATCTCCCTTGGGATAAAGGAGTTATCCCCCTGCTTGGCAGGCACCTGAAAGACTGCAAGATACCCGGTTGGAACTTTGCTGCTCTCACGAACTTCGACGTCTTCCAGCAACCTTGAGGTGGGTCTCCAGAGCATCCCAGAGTCCTGTGAGCGTGCCCAGCAAGTCTGAGCACCGTGGACCACGTGGGTCCCGAGATCCCTGCATACCCCGAGACCTCGGCCACCTCTTGCATAGCACACGACCCCGACCAGTGGGGAAGTTGTGCTTTGGCCCATTTCTGAGCCAACCTTCAAGCAGCATCCGTGCCAAATCTCAGCTCCCTAGCCCGCTCCGGTGGCCCGTGGGAGCCCTTTTACGCACTCTATTTTGCTGCCTTCCGCGGTCCCTTGTCACTCGACTTGTGGGCCCTGGCGGAGGACAATCTTCACATCCAAGAGTTCCCCTGGTTGCTCCAGACCTGCTCTGCGCTCTCTCCAAAGGAGAGCACCCTCAGACCTCGTGGGTCTGCACCAGCAGCTGCTTTGTTCATCTTGCGTGGGTTGCGGTTGCCAAGGCTTAGTGGATCCAATCGGGACACTAACACCGCAGCGACCCTCATCCGACGTGGGACAGTCGCCCTCCAGAAGCTGGCCTTCCTTGAAGCCTCCCGGAGCCCGTGACTGCAGAGCCAAGCTGCATCTTCCTCACCTGAAGCACCCGACATCGAAGGGCTCCTTGCTGTGAGCCCCCTGGTCACTGTGCCGTGACCCAGACTCTGTCCCCTCTGCTTTCAGGTTCTCCTCTACATTCTACATTTTCTACATCTTAGATCTTCACGACTTCATCGACGCTTTCAGCTAGCAGCAGTTTGGACTACTTTTCCATTGAAAATCAGCCCGCGACCCGACACCAGAATCAACCTATGCACCCGGCTTCCCTGGGGCAGGTAACAGTGGTACTTCGGTACTCCCGTGGTGGTGGGCTCTCCAAAGCCTTAAGTCTCAAGCCTTAACTTTGTACTACTGCTAGAAGTGTCTTTAATCCTTAAATATTCAACCGCGACATTCTCCATAGGCTAACATTGCGATCCCGATAGCAGCTCTTTGCACTGCACGCGTCTCCCGTGGGTCCCCTTCCTCTTAACTGTGGGTGGATTCTGAAGGGGCAAGCGATCCTGAATGCCCTAGGCATTGCCTGTAGAATTGTCGTGGTTCTTATACCACTATTTTAGTATATGGTTTGGTCCCCCCCTGGGGCCCATTGATTTCTGTGCTATTTATTGTGTTTATAAATGCTTGTTTGAAGTGTAACTTTGCCACTAGCCACATAAAGTGATTGTGGGATTCTGTCTAGAATATATATATATATATATATATATATATATATATATATATATATATCAGCAGAGCACTCTCCTCTCTCGTGTCTGACCAGCTGAGCAGAAGGGAGCACGGACCACAGATTCTTTTCAAATATCGGTTTATTTACCAAACCAAAACAAACCAGGCAGCCATAACGCGTTTCATCCCTCCTGGGGGACTTGATCACATGACGCAGTTTAACCAATGACATGCGGTATTTAAAGGAAAGATACATTTAACATCACGTCATCCGATTGGGCAGTGTTTTAACAGTGGTTTTCCATGTATATTTAGTTTCCTGTGATACATATATATATATACACCTGTGTGGGCTACTCTTTCATTTGGTCATTCAAGAGGTTATTATGGTAAAACAATAAGCTTAACACTCCTTCAAGACTTAGCCTGAAGGCTGCTCTCCACAGCTACCACTAGGATAGCTTTCTTTAAAGGTTGTCTTAAACCTATCATCAATAAGAGTCGAATTGGACTGGTGCAAGGTGTCCCTATAACTAGGAACAGCATATGCCAGGCCAACTTCTCACAGGCCATCTCAGGCAGGATGGGACAGGGGAGCTGGGCACAGCCTCACTTCCACCTGAACAGGCTGTGTCCTGTCAACACACAAAGGCCTGCATACCCCCCTGTAGTAAGTCTGGAGCTAGGAAAGGAAGGGAGGACCTCTGTGCACTTCAAAGGCATGTCTCTGAAGCTGCCTCCGCTTCAAAAGAAAGCGCTGGGTATAAGTACTGGATCTCAGACACCACCACTTCAGTACACTTCTGAACCTGTGGAAACTCTGCCAGGACTGCCACTCTTCTGCACTCCTGTTTTGCTGTGTTCATCTGCAGCCCTCTTGCCTGGGTGAAAAGGACTGGACCTGCATATCTTGACCCAAAAGTCAGTGACTCCAAGGGCTAGTTATAACAGGCTTCCATCCTCTGCACCTGAACTCCGCCATCTGCAAGACTACCCTGCCAAAAGGTTCCACCCTAGTCCTAGATCCTTGGAAGCGGACCAAAGGTGCTTGCCAGCAGAACCCATGCAACTCCTCTGTCGAGTGATGCATCCCGGAGCAGATATGATGCATCTCCTCGGCTGAGCGGCGCATCCCCAAGAACCGACACATTGCTGCTTTTGCATGGATTGGACCGGTCGCAAAAGACTTGCATCACCGCTGCCTCCTGCATCGCCTTCGGAACCGCTGTTGAGCACCACTTTTCCAGGTGCAACAACGCCAAAACTTGGCATCACCGCTCATCGGAGCCGACACATCACCAGCAGACTTCACATCGCAAGCCCCGTTGGCAGGAACCTGGACGTCGATGCAACAAGATCTAGCACTGCAGCCTCGCCGCATCTTGGAACCGACGCATCACCTAAGCTGCGAAACTCATCTTCGACGTGGGTCCACACAACGCTCTGCAACCAGGATTTATGGTACACTATACAGTGGGCCTAACTGGGTACCTGTAGCCGGCCCGTGCTCCAAGTCTGGTGCATAAGGTATCCCCAATAGTGCTTTGTGGAGCTATTTTAAACTATAAGCTTTAAAACTCAATATCTCCAGTTCCCCCAATTGTATTTTTGCCATTTTAGTCTTGTTTTATTAATAAAAGTCAGGTCTATTTTTTCTAACTTGCTATGAGATATTTGTGTGTGGTGTGTTCACTGATTTACTGTTTGAAGGGTTGCCCAAGTACTTTACACATGGCCTATAAGTGAAGCTTGACTGCCATGTGCCATGCTACCAGAGGGTGAGCATAGGTTAATTTAGGGGTTGCCTGCCTTTTACCCGGACTAGTATTGTGGATCCTGCTTGACCAGTGTTCATATATTGACCAGTTAACCAGTAACCCAATTTCTAACAACTCTTCTTTGCGCGAACAGCTTAACTCTGCGGATGAAGTCTGTTCAGCAAAGGGGCACTACTCCCATCTTCCATATCACTGTAGCTCACGATGTTTCATTATGGGATAGTCATTCTAGGACAGTTGGGACAATACATAAAGTTGCTCAACTACAATCAAACTATCCTCTGAACAGAAAATAGGCCTAGTGGGTAAAGGGTGGAATATATCTTTAGCTAGGCATTTAAGAAAAAAACACTGTTTGATATCTAGGTTCATGTACTGCGAAAGAGACATGTTAGTAATTTCAAATAAGATCTCATGATGGAGAAGCACAGTCAATCGCTGTTCTATGCTCCTTATCTCTGATGTAAACCCAAGGATTTTAAATGTATTAGTTCCTCATGCAAAGTACGTCCATCATTCATATGCGGAAAGTAAAATCATACTACATTTTCCTGACAAAATTACGTCTTTATTAAATTATAAATTTTGTAACAAAACACAATGCATAAAGGAGATACCATAAATAAAATGGCAAGGATCAAGAATGCAAAGAGAGAAATTCCAGATCATTAACAGGCTTTATTAAGATCAGCAGCACCACAACAGGAAGCCTTTTCCATTTCAATGTTTAGCTTTCTCTGCTGCAAACGAAAACTGAAGAATGGTTACAGTTTACCCATTAAAACACTCCGTTACTCAAACACAAAACTATGCTGCACATGAATTTTATCACTTACCCATGCCCTACTTTCTGCATGGTTCCATTTTGTTTTTAGTGTTTGTAGACTTACTTAATAAACACGCAGTCAGATAACAAGGGTGTTCCAAGATGCATGCTGGGATACACTGACAAAATGTAATAAGATAAGATGCTACATGAGTAAAAATATTAATAAAATGAAGAGCCGTTGAATAAGCTACATACAGATTCCTACATTAAGACAGCTTCCTAGCTGAAAAGGGTGGTGGTGGGGAGGGGGGGGGGGGTTGACAACTTAAGGCACAGAGCAAATTTCCATCCAAACACAGTTAGTTACATGTGCAACGCTAATGACTGTAGGCATTTCACAAGACAGTCTTCTGTACGCAGGGCAATTAGACATCAGTCACTGTTCACTCTCCATCGGGCCTTCTAGAGGCCATGTTAGCCCTTGAATGCCCACTGTCAGTGCCACTTCTATCTTGCACATTGTGGCCTGCATTTACATTTAACAGCCTCTGTTGCACTGATGACAAGTGAATCTGGGGGTCAGCAGATCTATCCTCCCCTTCACTACTAGTATCAGATTCAATTTCTTCCACAGAAACATCTGGGGACGCCACTCTGCCAGAAGACTCAAGTCTGTCCTCTTCTCCTTCTAGCCTATGATTCCAGTCGATAGGCCCCTCTGCATTTATTTGCAAGAGGGCAAAAGAGGACTCTATAGAAGTGCTAGTATCTACAGATTGCATCAACGGGCTTGTAGGCTGATCACGGAGGGAGGTAAGGGGCCCAGTGGTGAATGCAGGATTTGGTGGTTGAACTGATCCAGCTCCCTGTGCAACATTAATGTCTTCTCCATCAGCCGAACTTTCTCTAGATAAGCTGAGAGATGTAGGCGTACAATCTAACCGGAGACCAGCAATGCCCTTTTTTGGAATGTCCGTGATGTCCCTCTTGATTTTGCGCCGCCTGCCCTGCTCATTGCGCCGGAACTGTACCATGTTTTCTAGATCTGCTACATACAAAAACCCAGCAATCAACATTTCTGTGTTCTTTTTGCCTTTAGTAAAGGCATCTTCTAGCTCTCGGCTGGTGCGCTCGTCATACTGCCACCATCCATTCCTGCCCTCATAATACCATGCTTGCTCTCCATTCCCTCTACTTGCTGCTTTCAATTCCTCTTGAGACAATAAGTTTGGTTTGTCAAGGAAGTCCTCAGGAATCTCTTGGCGGCACAGGGCGCATCGCTTTCCAAGCCAGGAAGCTCCCTTCACACACAGGTAGCAAAATACATGTTTACATGGCAAACTGACTGGATGCACACACGTCTGTAGGCAAATGGCACATTCAGGAACAGGCAGAGAAGCAGCTGCATTAGAACATGGCTCAACAAGTTTCTTGCTGGCAGGAAGCATATTATCTGAATGATCAATGTCTCCACAGCCCGCCATCCTGTGGAAAAAAAAGGTAAAAATATATTTAGAACCAACTCCATGAGAAAAAGTGCTAAATTCAGCAAAACAAGTTCAGTAGATACAGGAGTTATTCTCACGGATTACAATTATAAGGGATGATTTTCTTGTTGCATTGCCCAGGATTGGTAGCCAACTCAAATCCCATCAGGTTTAAATATATACAAAGGGTATCAAACATACAACGGTTCTTTTCAAACAATTCTTTGATTTTAAAATAAGATATTTGAGAATAAACAAAGCCCTACTCGCACTTCAAATACATTTTATTACCACAAAAAGAAATGTAGCTCACACCCTTCGATAAAATATTTTTATTTACACTGGTTCTTTATCCAATTAGGACAACACACTCACCTTTGAACTCCCAAGCACAGTTCGAGCAAGGCCCAGGGACAGGCATGTTTAAAGCACAAACCTTCAATTGCAAAACAAATGCATCTCTGAACCAATCCCAGCATATAAATAATAGAAGGGACTAAGCAAATATTCTGATGCATTATCACTTGCAAGAAGAAGGCAAATCTAGCTAACCCTTCATCTCCACAAGTTTTTTTGGCAGAATTATTTCATACACGTTTTGCTGATGAATCACAAAAAACATAACCAAAACACAGGGATGTGGAATTCCTATAGCCCAACGTCCAGGACATATTGTTTGGGGTCAAGGGCAACAAGTTTTAATGTGTATTTTGTCCTTGGGACAAGTAGGCCGGACCCCCTGCAGCACAAACCCTTTGGCTGCCAGTTTACAGTAACACTATATATCGAGGCAGAGCAATATCTGGAGTTAAGGTAATATTTGTGTCCATGATTTAATGCTGTCAAACTTTTATTTATGGTTCATTAACCCCTTCAGTGCCACGCCCTTTCCCCGCCCTGTGCCGGCCGTTACATTAGCGGGCGGGGTTTATGACGAGCTGGACTCGTCATGGGCACAGCGCAACCGCGGCCCATGACGAGTCCAGCTCGTCATGGGCACTGAAGAGGTTAATACAAAGCCTTTATTATTGGGGTTAGCGCTTAAAGTAAATGGCGTAAGCTCGGACTGCACCACTGACAGTAGTTCCTGTATAAAAATGTGTAAACGCGTTTTCAAAGTTTAGCAATATGAGTATGTATAATGCTCCCAGAATGCTCTTTGATTAGATGCAAATATTTGCAGAAGCTTCAAAGCAAGATTGAGTCTTTGCTTTCAAAATAAAATGTTGACAAAAAAATGCAAGTAGGGGAAAAAGATAGCTAAACCACTGTAAAATTGTAGGTACCATTTCTATGCAGCATCATTTGGTAAAACGTGTTGATGCATGCTAGTATTTCCTAAAGATATTCATATTGGAAAATCAGTGTGACTAGTTTAAATAAGATTATGTGAAACATAAAAATAAACAAGCCTTGGCGAAGCGGGCAGGTCTGAAATTGGTGGTCAGCCTTTTGGTTTTGTCAATGTGTGACTTGTTTTGGCATAGGGTTTGTAAAACCTTATTGTGGGAGATGCCAGGCCTTCACAATAATAACAAACGTTGGCAAAAGCAAAAATTGTTTTTGGTCTCAAAAAGCACACATTGCCACAGTAGTTCCTGGCACTGAACAAAACTACTTTGTATGCCAATATGCTCGTAGTGAAAGAGCAGAATGCTGTCACTCACAGTGAAGCCAGTCGATTGACACAGAGAAAGAGAGTGAAAGTGACAGAATTTTATTTACGCAAACAATCATGGTTAATGCCAGACCATTAAGTGCAGATACACAACATTCATGAATCCACAAGATCTTACAGACGTAGGCCAACTAATAGTACTCCTAGAAAATATTTGTGAACTGCATTTTAACATGGACAAATATGCATGTGTAGATTTTCTCTTGCGAAAATTTGAGTGTTTGCAAGTTCACTTTCCCTCAAACACTTTTTTCCCCAACCCTGGAAGAAGTCTTACATCTGCCATTGTCAGGAGTAAAGTTCCAACCTTTCTCAGTATGGGAAAGGATTAGAGACAAGTTGGTGAAAACCCTTAAAACATTCAAGTTAGTAGGTTTGCACATACTCAATAGGGCGTTCCAACCGTGGAACTATTGTTTAAAGCTACCTTCAGCCTCAGTATGTAGATCTGTGGAAAAGTGGCAACATAAGGGAATAGCTAGCATTCAAACCCTACTATGGTATAAGCCCTGGCATAATCAGAGCGGCTATATCAGAGCTCTTATACAAGGAGATTGATGCCATAGTGTGTTGCCGCAAAAGTGGGTTTTGTTACATGACAAGTAGATTTATGCAGCAACCTGCCCCATGGACAAGTAGATATTTTATTAAATTCCACACCCCTGCCCCATGGACAAGTAGATATTTTATTAAATTCCACATCCCTGAAAACAATCAAAACTGCCCAAAATAACATCCAGAGCATTCACATCCATACATGAAGTAACCAGTAACCGAAAACTCAGTACTACGCACATGCTTAGCAAAGACACAAACAGCAACTCATTATAGAAATCTGTAATCACCTCTAAATTCACTTTCTTTTTCAGAGTGACACCTACCAAAGAAGAAACAAGCACTAGAAAAGCCAATAGGTCGACATTGAATGCTAGTCTTTTGGCTTAGTTAATGCTTGTTTTTTTGTAAAATGTCACTGTTGAGCGAGCTGCTTGGCCTGCTAAATTATAAAATATATGTATAAAAACGTAGGGTAAAGCAAAAAGAAAAGAAATAAACTTGGACTTAACATTATGAAAGAAATTAAACCTTATAGAAACAAGACCACTATAAAGGCTTTGCTGTGCACAAGCAGCTGCGTGCATTTTTGGGTTGTGTTCTTTTAACATTTTATTATTGGTGAATCATACAGAGAGGTGCTGAAGGGATAAAATTCTCAGTTGTGGTCAAATGGCATCCTTCAGCCCTCAAAATGGAGATGAATTTTGGTTTAAGTTCTATAAAAGTTCTTTGTTTCTCCTTTTAAGAGGAACAATTGTTAGGTGGTGTGGGGGTCATAAAAGGGGCCAAGCACTGGTTAGGAGGAGGCTGTGCCAAGGGGAGCCCATGCCATGGGCAAGAGGCTAGTTTCATGGTGCAGTTACATTCACAGGGGAAAAACTATTGCTACACCAGTGTTGCACCTGATAGTTAAGCGATGAGGGTATGTACGTTCTGTTTTGGTACAGAAAGGCTGCCTGAGGTTAATACTTGCTGGATGGTTAGAAATGGTGAATTTCACTGAGATGTGGTGAGTGGATGAAAGCATTGTGGCGCAAAGGAATACTATGATTCTTCAAGATCGCCATTATCTTTCATGATGAATACTCAAAAGGGTTACTTTATTGCTTTATCATATTGTGGACTCATGAGGGGCCTCCCCTCCCATTAAGGATGAAAAAAAGACATTATGAGGCTCTGAATAGTAAAAGTGGAGAAGTTGGGCAGGTGGTGGCAGGCATACAAGAGGAACAGAATGTTAGTTATAAACAGGCTGTGACAAAGTAAGTCCAAACCATGGTCAAGAAATTAAATTTGAAGTGAAATGTACTTTACAAGCCTTCATTGCTCGGGTGAATTATTCAGTAAGGAAGAAACATACTTGTGTCCTTAGCACATATTGTGAGCTAGAAAGGATCCGATATGCCTCCTTTTTGTGTAATCAGCTGATCAAGAGGTAATTGTTGGCAGAAAACTACAAATGTGCTCTTCTAGTTGAATCAGACTGCTAGAGAAGTAAGAAGACAATGAGTCTGTGTTGTGGTATAAAAGGAAATCTAAAATCCTTTGAGAATGTAGGTACATTTTGTAGGAATTCACAAAAATTGCACTATTATTAATGAAGAGCCCTCTGACGCGCTAAACCATAATGTCTATCAAAAGGAAAAGGGGATAAGGAGGAGAGAGCTAGAAGCAGACTTAGTGAGCGAGCAAAATAGGACTGCTTATTATCATTCTTCTAGGCTTGTCACAGGGAGTCTAGCTCAAGAGTGCAAGTCATTTGGGGTTGGGGGGTCTAGAGACCCAGATTTAGACCAGGAATGGTCTACAGGCTACGTCAGTGATACTCAAACTCTAGGTAAGCCACCAACTGCATCAGCAACCCTACACTATATTCAAATCACATTAACACACAAAACCAAATCAAGACAATTAACATACACAAGTGGCCTCTGATCCCCCTTCCCCAAGTCAGCAATGAAGGATCTCACCAGTGCCACTCACTTCCCGACAGTGTGTTGCTCACTTCCCAACAGAAGCCCCCTTCTTGCCATCTGTGAGTACACTACCAACACAGGATGAACTCCCCCAATTTCATCTAGCTAGCGTCCCCCCACCCAGCAACCAGAGAAAGGGACCACAAAAGGAAAGATGCACTGGGGTGGTTGGCCTTAAGCAACCCCAGTCAGCTCACTGGAAGCCCAAAGATAATTCTGCCAACTTGTGCAGGGGGTGACAGCTGCTCCATTATGATCTTTGTAAGCACAGCAGGGTGGGAGTATGAGTGATAGAAACAAAAATTGGAATGATAGAGTGCATAAAAAAATCCATGGAAGAATGCCAGCACAGAATATGGATCTGCCTCTACTAAGCTGCAGTCACTTTTCAGCTGAATGTGGGTGACGGTGTGTTGTGACTCAAGTGTTGTCATGAATTTTCTTTAGCTCACCTTCCCTACTGCTCAGCCAGGGTGAGTGCTGGAGTGCTTGGTGATGTCATAGAATGCATGGGTACCCGATGATGTGCTGAGTGTCAGTTGGAGTGTGCAGGCTGAGCAGCAGGAGGCTGCTCCTGGCAAAGCTAATCTACTAAATGTCCTATCTTCCACATGCTTATTTACATACTTGAAACTTACCATCATGACTTGTAACTAAATCATAATAAACAATCTTCTACAATCTACTCTACGGTTACCATGGACTTTTTATACCTTATTACACGGTGTCTTCACATGTTTTCGCCCGTATTTATGTTTTCTCATTTTTGATGCTCAGATAACAGAAGAGGCAATGACTTCCAATGCATTTGTGCTAGGAACCAGGTTGGAGTATATCATGAAGGACGGATACTGGGCAGACAAGTTGAATATCAAATAATTTTATTTTAACCCAGTGGTCTCAGCAGTCTGGATAAGCTTTGCAGAGTCTTAATACGTACTCCCCTGTTCAAGTTTAGATTCTGGCAATGACAGCGAGGCAAGCTTCTATCCTTGAAGCAGAGAATGCAACACTGAAAACTGTTGTTACTTTTTCATTGTGTGTTGTTCTGCCGCCATTATGTTTTTCTTGTTTGCATTACAGAATTTAGGGTTCACCGTAGTGTTATAGATTTGATTTTTTGCGCCCTTCTATACCTCAGGATGCTCATTTTCTTAAGTATGCAGACAAATGGTTTTGGCTGATGTTGATACTGTAAAACACAGGAAGATAGGCATGCGATACCAGTGTTGAGGTTGTTTGCACAAGGCAGCTTTACAGCCCTAGAAAGGTGGATAACAATAATTCACTCAGGTTTTATGGGAAAATAATTTGTTAAACAGCTCACAGCCGCAAAGACAAGTAAAGAGAGAATCATAATACGTAATGGGCCCATATCACAAACTGCCTTTTGTAGTATGTAAAAGTAGTAAAACTGTAGTACTGCTTACTAGAAAATGCAATTCAAAAACCTACTAGTATAAACCTTCCCTACTTCTATTTTTTCAATAGGCAGAGCCCCACATGTGTAAGTTTACTACTTAGGGGCAGATTACGATCTCGTTAGGAAGGCCTCCAGATGGGTTGAGGACCAAGCAAATCTGATTCGGAGCCTATGTTTGCAATTGAATCTTCCCTGTTCCGAACGGCCAACTACGTTGTGAAGATCTTGTCCGCGTTGACCGAATAGCTTCAGAACCCAATCCGGTCAGTCCGACTCGTTTGCAGCAGAATGTACAGCACAATGGAGCCGGCTTCCGAACGAGTGAGTATGATGCGGATAGCCGTATCGACTCAGTCTCAGCAAGATGAAACGGCTGTGGGAATCTGACTTTGGGGGCTGTAGCAGGCCCCCCCCCCCCCCCCTTCACCCGGGGCCCTCCGAATTGGCCCAGTGGGGGTACCCATGGGTCTCCTCTTTCCATGCATGCACAGTGTGGCGGGCATCATGGGTTGCCCGCCCCAGGATGTATGCTTTTCCCCCACCCATCCCTTTTTGCTATAGGAGCCTGTGTACGCGTTCAGTATACAGGCTCCCTTAGAGTTTAATGGGAGTCCCTAAGTCCTTAGCCCTAAACCCTGGTCCCCAGCCCTTAAAATTGCCCGCCTCTCCCGTCCCCAGCCCTAAACCTTAGTCCCCAGCCCTAAACCCTGGTCCCCAGCCCTAAAATCTGCCCGCCTTCCCTGTCCCCAGCCCTAAATCCTAGTCCCCAGCCCTAAACCCTCAGACTCACCGAGTGCAATTCACTAGGAAAGCCCTCTGGATCAGAGTTGTGCAGAGGGTTTTCCTAGCGAGATCTTACTTAGTATTATGTGTCAGAGGACCCACGGAGAGTAGCTGGAAAAAAGGGAAGATTAACTACTAAATGGGGGCAGTTTAGGGAACAGTAAGGAGGGGATGGGTGGATAAAGATGGACTTAGGGAGGGACAGACGCCCACTTACAAAAGGTTAAGCCTATTATCATTCACAAACTGTGTGCTTCTAAAGTTAACACAGCCAAAAAGGGCC
The DNA here is from genome assembly GCF_964204655.1 of Triturus cristatus. NCBI lineage: Eukaryota > Metazoa > Chordata > Amphibia > Caudata > Salamandridae > Triturus > Triturus cristatus. The sequence goes on from NC_140589.1 coordinate 1,050,542,042, forward strand.
ATTAACAGTAGTAAATGTACTCCTGCTAGGCTTGGAGAAAGTCCAGCACCCCATGTAGCCAACTGCTTGTACTGCAACACCCTCCCGTAGCATGTATTGGAGGCAGGGACTTAAAATGGAACCCCATGCGAAATAATGTGAAAATTAATTAATTTTGTTTTTTTTTTAACAATATATACATTTATTTGAATGTTAATATATATGAAAAGAAACTTTATGGTAAAAATGTTTTGATTTTTTAAATTAATATAATTGTTTAAAAAAAATATATACATTCTAAACAGTTGTGTAATTTTAATACATAAGAAAATAAACATTTTAGTTTGTGCGATTTTAAAAAAAATAAGTCTTTAAAAATAATTTTAATTTAATCTGTGTCAATTAAATATTCGATTCAAAATTAGGTTATAATAGCAGTAGCTTTTAATTTTTGTTCTCAATTTAAAATAAATTAAATATAGTAAAATAATTGCCATTAATATTTAACAAATATTTTACATAATTTTTTCGGGAGTATAACAACATTTTTAAAATGTCCCTATACTGTATGTCCTGTTGGTGGAGAACTCTGCCTATATGTGAAAATTAACTAGTAGTAACTTTACACTGTTAACTATTATAATTAAATGTTTAGTTAATTTAAATCTATTACATTTAAAGATTTGAGATAAAAATCTACCTAAAGTAAAATGTTTATATTCAATTATTATGTATTAAAAATTAGAAAACATTAGAGAATTATTTTGATTTATTTCTGTAATTAAAGCTATTCATTTTTAAATTAAAAAACTGCTAACCTATTTAAATCATAAGATAATACATATATACACACACACATTTATTTTAAGTAAATATACACATTAATTTAACATTATTTGCAATGGGGTTCAATTTTAAGTCCCTGCCGCCATCACTTTGTAGGAGAGGGCGCAGCAGTACCAATGGCTTACCATGTGGGGTGCTGGACTTACTCAAGGTCTGAGCTACTACAGTTTTGGGTCTTTTTTTAGCTGTACTAACTTTACACTTGTAAATATAGACTCTGAAATAGCAAGTAGCAAATGTACTACAAAGTATAGCAGCAAATTTGCACATGTAGATTTAATCAAGTGTGAATTTACTATTGTGAATAGACCCCTACGTCTTTAACCTCTTCAATGCCCGTGACGAGCTGGTCTCATCATGGGCCGCGGTTGCGCTGTGCCCAGGACGAGACCAGCTCGTCATAAACCCCGCCCGCTAATGCAACGGCCGGCACAGGGCGGGGAAAGGGGCGGGCACTGAAGGGGTTAAGAAAATATAGGATGCTGTCCCAGAAAATATTTTGTTTTTAAGACGTCCTCATAAACATATGCGATTACAAATGGAGCAAATTAGGTACTTGGTGGCACAGAGGTCTTAAAACGTGTTTAGATTTAATATGAATACACACTCATTCATGGACAAATGCCTGCTGAATATAAGCTTGGCATTCTAATTGTTTTCCCTATTTAATTCCAGAAACAGGTGAGTGATGTGAAAGGTGCTGGACTTGAGAGGGTCGCCCCCAAATGTTTGCCTTCCTCCTATTTTTTGCTGAATTTGTTTTTATTGGTCTTAGGCTCTGTGCACTTTGCCACTGTTAACAAGTGCTAAAGTTTGTGCTCCCTCCTGAAAACATAGAAACAGTGGCTTATATTCAATTGGCATATTTAATTTACTTGTAAGTGCCTAGTAAGGTGACACTACCTGTGCCCGTGGCCTGTAAATTAAATGCCAGTGGTGGGCTTGCAGTACTGACTGTGCCACCCATTTAAGTAGCCCTTTAAACATATCTCAGCCCTGCCTTTGCAGAGCCTGCGTGTCCAGTTCAAACTGCCATTTCACCCTTTTGCCATGCTCAAATCTTCCCTTTTTAGGTCGAGCCTAGACAGCGCTTAATCTGTACTTTGTGCGGTCTGACTCCTCCCACCGCTTTGGATTCGCTTTTGTCGGTGTCATTCAAAAAATAGTAGTCTGCAAATGGCTAAAGGTTGTTGCATGCCCCACCAATTCTTACAAGCTAACACCCAAGGAGTATTGCCGCAGAAATGAGCAGCGACGCGCGCTGATAGCGTGCCTTTATCTTGTCTTTCTAAACTATTCCCTGAAATGGCATTTTATTGTTGAGGGCGTAGCATGTTGTTGGGTTCACAGTCACTAAATAGTGCTGCATCAGGAAGTAGAAGAGGCTACTCTTCTGTTAGCTCCATCGAATACAATTGTAACTGCTTGTAGTTATTTTCAAAATGTACCCACCTGTTCAGCCACGTGTGCACGTAGATGCTTGTTCTAAACACCACCAACTAGTTTCACATGCGCCACGTACAAATGTTGAAAATCTGCTAGTTTGTGAAGTTTCTTCAGGAGTGCGGGAAACATCCTCATGCAAAACTGTCTTTATGATTCACTTATCAATTAAAAGATATTGGTGCAAAATGCAAATGTCTTTGTAGAAAGATAAATGCAAGGCATCATGATGGTGTTTATTCATATGTATTGAGCATCACATAGTGGTCTCTTCTCAACATTGATGAACTTCTATATTTAAAATCTTTAGAGCTATTTTATGAACATAGTGGTTAAATAGCCGAATCAACATTCTGTGTTATTTATTCGAGGTTATTGGCAATCATGTATTGATGGGAAAAACTTACCCACAATGCCAATTTACTTCCAATGAACTTCGGGTTCTAATACCAGGAACTACTGAAATTCGGTTAACTCATTAGGTTAGGCTGGACAGGACACCTGTCTGGAAGATTGTTTTAAAACGCATATAAAGGGCTTAGGCTCCACCTGGAACAGCAGCACTCTCACCTCATGCTATTGGTTGCTTGATCCAGAATTCCTTTTCCTGTGGTTGCATGGCAATGCTTGGGGGAACATTTTACATCTCAAGGGTACACTGGATCATGACACATTAAGTTATCTCGTATATGCAGTGTACACAGAAATAATTTTTGTTTTGCTAATCACAGCATTTTTGTTTCATGTTTTAGTCAGGATTTCGTGCACTTTTCCCCTGTCTGTTTTATCCTTTTTTTTTCTTTCAACATCTGTGCCTTTCATACTAACAGTGCATGGATAGTTATTTCTTGTTGTTTTCCCTTGTATGACTTTTCAAATAGTTTTCTCCATCGGTAAAATTACCCATAGTTTTTACTCGATGTTTTCAGCTAAAAAGCTTCAGCAAAGCCAATAGGCCTGGCTTAAAAAGCTTACACATGCAAATACAGATACGAACTAATGCTACCACGTGTTAGCACATTAAAACCAGACATTCTGGCTTTGCCAAGGTTTGATTTTTATCGTAGATGAATGCCCTCTAAACTGTCAGGAATTACACCATTCATTTTAGTAATCACCTTAAAGAACAAGAGGTTTCCTGCAAAACTCAAGACGACCATTTACAAATGGCCTCTGCTCAACTTGTTAATTTTGTCGAGGCTACGTATCTATTTTCCTGAATGCCTAGCTCCAGAAACGTGGACTGTATTTTTTCGAAGCAGCGTTTTAGAATAGAAGTGGCAGCAATGTGCTTCAAGCAGCTTCTCTTGGGTTCCAGTAATCCACGTGGGAGACAATTTCAACTGTTGGGCTCAGACTTTTCAGAGTTAAGCTCTGTTTTTAACAATTTATTATCTAGCAAATAAGGCCCCTGGTTTTAAACTTCACCTGCAGGCTGCTGGGAAGTGGCAGCATAGCTCAGACAGAACGGGAAAGAGGTGTACGGACAACAGAGGTGTGTGCTGTTTGATTATTATTATATATCGGCAGTGCCCTCTATCAGGCATTCCCAGGTAGACTATTGCAGACATCTCATGTCCTGCAACTGTAAGCCATCATTCTTGCTGTACTTTATAAATTCAAGTTTATTTTCTCTATTTTTTTTAAAAGCGATGTCAGATTATTGTTTTGCAGCACGGACATTAACCCCTGGGGTGTTAGTGCTTTACTTAAGAAAACGTTGGAAAGACAACATAATATTTGCATACCAAAACATAAGTGAATAGAATAGTACATCTTAATAACATTTATAGCACTGGTCAAAGGAGTTAATTTCCTTGTCTTCAAGCTTCCCTCAGCTGCCCCTACACCACTGCATGCTACCAGACACTGCTCCCAATGCCGCAAGCTTCCACACATTCCTCACTACTGCAAGCTTTCCTCGGCTGCCCCTACACCACTACAAAATTCCTGACATTTCTCCAAATGCTGCGATCTTCCACACATTCCTCACTTCTGCAAGCTTCCCTGGGCTGCCCATACACCATTGCAAGCTACCCGCCAATGCTCCCAATACAGCAAGCTTTCATACGTTCCAATATAGGCTTGATATAACCTTAAACTTAAACATATTCAGGAAGTAACCTAAAATGGAACCACCTAGGATAATGTGCTGCCTGGCTAAACACTTGTAAGTCCCAAAGGCGAGACCTCTTGATATGCCCATGCTTGTTATACACAGGTCACCCCTAGGGTAGGCCCTGGACAACTCAGAGATGGGGGAATGGTGTATTTTAAAGGTAGGACATGTACTTTTTGAGTTTTACATGTCCTGGTAGTGAAGAACTCTTAAATTCATTTTTCACTACTAAACGGCCCATCTCTCCCAAAGGATAGGGCTACATTACAACATTTTAAAAGTGTAATTTTAATATGAAGAGGAAACAAGTTCATGATTGATGTCTTTGGAATTGGGATGGAAAGACCTATTAGGAGGTGAAGTCTAGTTTTTGGTCACAATTTAAATATGCCACTTTTGGAAAGTTGGCGTTTTTCTTGCCCATAGCCTTTTGTACCTATAGCCGGGACTGGGTCACATGACGGGTGAAACTGACAGAATTCCTCCTTGTCACACAATAAGGGGGTTAGGTGTGCCTGAGTGGGCCATCTGCTGGCAGGATGGGTGGCAGAACTCAGCACAGCCCCACTTACACTTGAATAGCCTGTTGTGAGAAGTTGGTGAGGGGAGGGAGGGGAGAGAGGGGAGAGAGGGGAGAGAGGGGAGACACACGAAGGCGAGCCCAAACGAAGTCCAGACGGTCGAAGTCCAGTGGTTTCCGGTTCAGAATCTTATCCACGTCGAATCTAGGGTCGTACAGCAACGCAAGCCCTTTTGTACCCACGGGAGAGGGTTGGACGGATTCAGGTGACCCTCCCAGGGGAGGGTCTGGATAGTGGGGAGGTTGCTCCCATGTTCTTTGTCCAGGGGAGGGTCTGGATAGTGGGGAGGTTACTCCCATGTCCTTTGTCCAGTTTCGCGCCAGAGCAGGAGCAAACTGCTCCAAGGACTGGTTTGAACTGGACTATGCACAGGGACACCAAATGTGTGGTTCATGCAGACTTTCGGTTGCTGACAAACGCACCCACTCAGCCCTAATGCACTAAATTCTGTCTGGGAGGTGGTCACACCTCCCTGTGACAGGATGCCTATTGTTCTGTATTCCCCTGCTAGAGCTTGGCTCAGCCGCAGGAGGGCAGAAATGTGTCACTGGTCGGCAGCAACCATTTTGTGCTGCCTGGGTCTAGAAGGCTGGTACCGGGAACACCAGGGATCCAACGAAGCTCGCTTCTGAGGGGTGGAATAATACCTCCCACACCGGTTGTGGGAGTATGATTCCACAATATTTGACACCAAACACAATAAGGTAACTTTCAGCTGTTTTAGAGTTGGTCATCACGCAGTTGCATAATGCCACTCTATATGTCGTTAATGGCTGATGCACTGACAACCCGGGAGAATGGACTCCGTAGGCTGCAGGGGTGTCCTGCTCATGTATGGTACCCTCTCACTTAGAACCAATCACCATGCCCTCAGGACTGCAAAGGCCTGCTAGAGGGGTGACTTGTAGGTTTTATGTGCAGTGACCCTTAGATATAGTAAACCTATATTTTAAGTGGTGCATGCACCAACTTACACAGGCTGCCATGGCAGGCCTGTAGGTTCCATTTTGTATGGCCTCTCATGGGTGGCATAATACCTGCTTCAACCCATGGGAGGCCTCTGGGGTACGTATACCCTGGGCACATGGGGACCATATGCTAGGGACTGACAAAGGTTACCCCAGTATCCAATCTGGAGTGTACCAATTTAAAGGAGAAAGCAGATAGACTGAGTTCCTGATTAGCAGGATCCCCGTCGGACTAGTCAAAAACAGTATCACATTTAGCAAAAAGTGGGGGTAACCATACGAAGCAGATCATACTTTACTACACAACCCCCCCCCCCCCCCCCCCCCCAACGCAAGGAGATGAGAAAACTCTTGCCCAGTTGAGTTTTCATTTTCTAAATGGAAATATCTGGAGAGTCCATCTGCATTGGCATGGTTACTCCCAGGTCTATGTTCAATTGTGTAGACCACCCCCTGTAGGGAAATGGACCACCTCAAAGGTTTGGGGTTTTCACCCTTCATCTGTTCTAGCCATATGAGGGGCTTATAGTCTGTCTGAGCAATGAAGTGAGTGCCAAACAGGTATGGCCCCTGCTTCTTCAGGGCCCAGACCACAGCAAAGGCTTCCCTCTCTATAGCTGACCAAAGATTCTCTCGGAGGGGGGGGGGGGGGCGTCAACCTTCTAATTATAAGAGCTACTGGTTGATCCTGGCCCTCTGCATTAAGTTGTGACAACACAGCCCCTACCCCCAACTCAGATGCATTTGTTTGGACAGTAAATTGCTTGGAGCTGCCTGGACTCTGTAGAATGGGAGTAGTGCACATGGCCTGCTTGAGATAATCAAATGCCTTCTGACAGCTAACCTTCTTGCGCTTGAGCATTCTTTTTGATGAAAGATCATTCAAGTGAGTCACTATAGACCCATATCCTTTCACAAATCTGTAGTACCCAGTCAGGCCCATGAAATCTCTGTCCTGATTCTTGGCAGTTGGAGCAGCCCAGTCCATGATGGTCTGGATTTTGCTCTGTAATGGTTGAACCTGGCCTCCACCCACAAGGTGGCCCAGGTACACAACCTTGCGCTGCCCTATCTGACGCTTAGTAGCCTTGGCAGTGAGGCCTGCTTTCTGCAGAGTCTCAAAAACATTCTTCAGGTAGACCAGGTGATCCTCCCAGGTGGAGCTAAAGACAACTATATCATCAAGATATGCTGCACTATAGGCTTCCAGGCCTGTAAGGACTTTATTCATTAGCCTATGGAATGTTGGAGGTGCATTCTTCAAACCAAAGGGCATCACAATAAATTGCTAATGCCCACTAGGGGTTGAAAATGCAGTTTTTGGTTTGGCATCCTCAGCTAGTCTGATTTGCCAATAGAAAGCAGTGAGGTCAAATGTACTCAAGAACTTGGCTGAGGCCAAAGTATCAATAATCTCATCAGCCCTAGGAATTGGATGAGCATCAGTCCTAATGACTGCATTGAGTAACCTGTAATCAACACAAAACCTCATCTCTCTTTTACCACCCTGTGTGTGTGGTTTTGGTACCAAGACCACAGTACTACCCCAAGGGCTATCTGAGGGCTCGATAACTCTAGCATCTTTTGTACCTCAGTCCTGATGCAATCTCCGATATGGTCAGGCTGCCTGTAAATCTTATTTTTAACAGGCAGTCTATCACCTGTGACCACTTCATGGGTACACCAGGTGGTCTGACTAGGAGTCAGAGAGAACATGTACCTGTATTGATGGAGGACCCTCCTGCAATCAATCTGCGGTTGGTCAGTGGGGCAGCCTGCCAAAGCTACACCATCAACTGCCCCATCATCAGGGTTCTGAGAGAAGAGAGGAGATCAGGGAGAGGGCCACCCTCTTCCTCCCGTCCCTCATTGGTTGCCATGAGCAAGCCCATATCAGCCCTGTCTACATAAGGTTTGAGCCTGTTCACATGAAGCACCCTGTGGAGGCTCCTAGGAGAGCCAAGGTCCACCAAGTAGTTGTCCTCAGCTTTCTGCTCAAGGATAGTATGGGGTCCACTCCATTTGTTCTGGAGAGCTGCTGGGGCCACAGGCTCCAAACACCCATACCCTGTGTCCTGGCTGATAAACAGTAAGAATAGCCTTTTGGTCATGCCAAGCTTTCTGTAATTCTTGACTGGCCTCGAGGTTTTTACTGGCCTTCATGTACTCAGCCATCTTGGAGCAGAGACCAAGTACATAGTCCACAATGTCTTGTTTAGGTGGTTTGAGAGGTAACTCCCCTCCCTCCTTCACTAAAGACAGGGGACCCCTATCTGGATCCCCAAACAGAAGTTCAAAAGGGCTGTAGCCAACCCCCTTCCGAGGGACCTCTCTCTAGGCAAAGAGAAGGCAGGGAAGAAGAACATCCCATTTGCGCATAAGCTTTTCTGGGAGGCCCATGATCATGCCCTTGAGGGTTTTGTTGAGTCTCTCAACTAACCCACTGCATTGTGGGCGATAGGGTGTGGTGAACTTGTAGTTCACTCCACACTCCTTCCACATTCAAGTGATGCAACTTGACACGAAGTTTGTACCTCTGTCAGTTAATACCTCCTAAGGGAACCCACTCTGGAAAGAATTCCCAGGAAGGCCACTTGCCACCACAGGGGCTGTGGAGGTTCTAAGGGGCATTGCTTCTGGATACCCAATTGCACGGTCCACCACCACTAGAATATAACTGTGCCCAGATGCTGTTGGAGGGTTCATGGGACCAACAATATCAATCCCAACCCTCTCAAAAGGACCCCCCACCACAGGTAGTGGTATGAGGGGGGCATTTGTGGTACCACCAGACTTACCACTGGCTTCACAGGTGGTACAGGAGTAACAAAACTGCTTTGTGTCCTCAGACATGTGAGGCCAGAGAAAGAGAGAGACAAGCGGTCCCAAGTCTTACTTTGGCCTAGGTGTCCTGCTAAGGGAATATCATGTGCCAAGGTGAGTAGGAGCCCCTAAACTTCAGAGGTATGACCAACCTCCTGGTGGCACCAGGCTTGGGGTCTCAGTAAAAGAGTCCCTCATGCCAATAGATCCTGTGGGATCCACTGACACTCCCAGCAGCCTCAGCAGCAGCTTGCTGTCTGAGGGGGTTCAAGAGAGGGGCAGGTTTGCTGCTCCATACTCAAGTCAGCTCTGGAAGGGTCCCTTTCCCCAAGAACCCAACCTGATTCTAGTTCATCTGAGACAGTTCCTTCACAGGGACGAAGATCATCTCCCTCCAGAGACTGATCCTCACTCAGACTGGGGGAAGACACAGCCTTACCCCTCCTGCTCCTTCTCTTGGAAGATCCTTGGTCCATTGTTCCAGGATCCAGGGTCTGTTCAGTGCTTGTCAGTTTGGCCTGACCTGGTCACAGCAAACACATCTGCAGAGATGCCCAGCATTGGCATGAATCCTAAGTTCCACTTCAGCCCAGGCTGAAGTCTCTAAATCATTGCCTAAAAAAAAAAATCATTCTACTGGTAGGTCTCAGCTAACCACAACTTTCTTAGGGCCAGTGACCGACCCCCCCCCCCCCCAGCTGAAATTAACGACTGCCAAGCAATGGTCAGTCTTGACATTGTTAGCATTGGTCACTTAGTACATTTCTGCAAGTATGATTTGGTCAGGGGCCACAAGATCCTGTGTCACCATAGTGACACTTGCACCTGTGTCCCTGTATTCCATGGCCTCCTTACCATTGATGAAAGGCTGTTGGCTGCAATTGCCCAGATTACTGGGACTGACTAACAGGGTGACAATATACATGCCACCATCACAGACAGGCACAGCCTGAGCTGGAGTTCTGACTAGTCAATAACCCATCTCAGAGACCAAGGTTAACACTACTAATTCCTTGCTCCCTGTACCACCACTTGTACTTGTGCTAAGGGATGAATTTGCCTAAGGGGCAGTGGTGGTAGGAGGATTTTCTTTGGCTTTTAGACAATCAACATCTCTTGTCCAATGTGTCTTCTGTTTACAGAGATAACACCAAAGTTTCTTTTTGCCTTTATATTTGCTGGATTGTGACTCACCCCCCAGAAGCATGTTTTTGGGGCCCTGATGAAGACGGTTTTTAATCTTTACCCTGGTCTCAACCCTTATCTGGAGTTTTAGAATCTTGCTTCTTTTGGTACCAACATTGTTCTGGTTTTTCTGCTTCACCCTGGTTTTGACTCGCTTATCTGCCTTCTTTCCCAATTCTTGGGGAGACGTCTGATCAGACTCAACCAGGTATTGATGCAATTAGTGATTTTGGCAATTATTATGGATCTGCTCTCTCAATCAAATTGAACAATCCCTTGAAATCATTCACTTTGCTGCCCAGCAACCAGCCTTTCAGAGCCTTAATGGCTCTATCCACAAAGTCTACCCAATCCTGACTGTGCCTTCTGGGTGTCTCTGAACGTAATCCTATACTGTTCAGTGGTTAAGCCAAACTCAATGACAGCACTCTTCAAGATTAAGTAGTTGTCAGCATCCTCTTCTCTAACAGGGAGGAGCTTATCTCTACTTTTGTCAGCAAAGGAGAGCCACAAGATAGCTGCCCACTGCTCTCGAGGGACCCTCTGAACTTTACAGGCCATCTCTAAAGCAGTTATCCATTTATGGATGTTGTCCCCAACACGGTAGGGAGGGACAATCTTGCTCAGGTTCCTATTATCAAAGGAATGTTCCTTAACTCTACGGACACTGTTGCTGCCACCATGGGTATCTAGTCCCATTTTTTTCTAGCTCTCTGGACTTCTAGGGACTCTTTATCAAGGGTCAATTGCTCTTGCCTAAGCCTAGCTTTCTCAAGTTCAAGAAATTGGTATGCCCTATCATAAGTGTGGTCTTCTTGCTAGATACAGAGGTCCCTACAGAATACCCTGAGGTATTACTTTCTGCAGAGGGAGATTGAGATCTCCTTAGTAAACTGTGCACTCTTCCAGGAGGAGTAAAGAGGGGGCCCTCATGGCCTCCTCCATTCTCTTCTGGAAGATCTGAGTTGTCCAGGTGGGAACCAACAGGTTCCCCCTGGTCAGGGTTAGATTCTAGGTCATAGAAGGTGTCCCCTCCTGACCTCTCTTCATTACCTGCCCCACCCACTCTGTCCTGCTCATCTGACCCAGGAGTCTTCCTCAAGTCATCTAACAGTAACATCTCTATTGGCACTTCTCCCTGTGTTCAGCTTTCTAGAGGCACACAGAGCTTTCAATTCCTGGATTGAAAGCTCACTGTAGAAGGCAGAGAGCCACTGGCACCTCTTTTAGTAGACATACTAAGCGTGGTGAGGTGTTGCACCTACCTAACTTAGTGGGAACTAAGGGCCAGATGTATCAAAGAATAGTTTTGCGATTCTCAAATAGCGATTTTTAGAGAATCACAATTTGAGAATTCCAAAACTATTCTTTCCTTAGTTTGGAGCGCCATCTAGAGCAAGTCCAGTAGGGAAGGTGTTAGATTAGTAGTGCGTAATGCTTTCCAATGGGGCAACCAGATGGCCGAGCTCCAGGAGGTCGGGCTTGTCCGGGCCTAGGGTCCCCCAAGTCTCGCTGTGCGTACAGGTTCCCAGAAAGAGGGGTAGCTTTCCTCTGGATTACTAGGGGCAGGGTATGCTGGAACCCCCCTACCGGGCTGGCGGTTCTCTGCCAGGGACCAGATGGGCTATGCCCGGACAACACCTCCCCTCCGTCCGGGGGCTCCCTCCTCCGGTCCACAGTGTGACAAAGTGCCCGGGACGGGCTCCATGGGTCCTGGGCAGTCCTCCCCCGGGCGTCCGAGCCCGAGAGCTCCAGCGGTCCTCCCCCTGCTTGAGGCCCAGCCAGAGTCTCCAAGCTCCCCGGAAGCGGAGCCCCGGAGCCCTGCGTGGGCAGGCAGGAGCCCAACTGCGAAGGCTCGGGGCGGGCATATGGGAGTCCTTTTGGTCCCGGCCATCTGGTCGTACCTTTCCCCTCGGCCATCTGGTTGCAACGCCATGCTTTCCAATAGGGCGACCAGATGGCCGGGCTGCCCTGGAAGTCCCGTTGAGGACTCATTTGCCTCCCCGATCCCAGCCAGGGCTCCAGGAGGTTGGGCACGTCCGCGCCTTGGTAGTTGGTAGTAACTGGCCTACAGGCAAGGAGCATATAACTGCATATTACAGAGCTCGGAGCTTGCAAGGGAAGTCTGTTGCTTCTAACCCCCATTGTATGGCATTATATAGACCTGCAGGCACAAATTAAGCACTGCCCCTCGGCCATCTGGTCGCACGCAATGCTTTCCAATGGGGCAACCAGATGGCCGGGCTGCCCTGGAAGTCCCTATGAGGGCTCATTTGCCTCCCCGATCCCAGCCAGGGCTCCAGGAGGTCGGGCACGTCCGCGCCTTGGTAGTTGGTAGTAGCTGGCCTACAGGCAAGGAGCATATAGCTGCATATTACAGAGCTCGGAGCTTGCAAGGGAAGTCAGTTGCTTCCAACCCCCACTGTATGGCATTATATAGACCTGCAGGCTCTACTGATTAGGTGGCTGCTTATTTGGTTTTTATTTTACCTCTAGAAGTGTTGCAGGGATTCTGCTTATGCACAGAACTATGCGCAGGAAACCAGGACCTCAGAGAATTGTGGTGTACCAGAAACTCCCCTCAGAACCAAGAACCCCTATCCGACTAGCTTAGTGTCACATTCGTTATCCGAGATTTAGCTCGGCGGTCCCAATGTATAGACAACCCAGAACAAGCGACTTAGATACTCTCAGGAGTGGTGGGAATCCGAAGTACCCGTTGGTAGCTATATATCAGTCCACAACAGAATAACAAAGACACGGTAAAGTTTAAAGAGTTTATTTTATAAACCTCGCGTCCCAAGATGCAGTCCTTTGGCTAACACAAGCAGACAAATGGTTAGGATCAGCACCATCAGCATTGTTACAATACCATAGAAAATGAAAGGAGTAATCATAATAATAATAATGACAGTGGAAATCACCCACCCTCCTTTCTCTAGCAACTAATAAGGTATTATTAGACTAAAAGAAGGTCTCTTAGGCTTGCATGGGGGACCCCATACCTTATAGATCAGCTTAGTGGAATCACATCACAGGATCAGCTAGGCTCTCTCCTGCAACAGCTCTTCGTTTCGAATGCAACAGAAAACATGCTGCTCTGTAATATTAAAGGGCTCGTCTTTCAGGTATTGGCAGCTGTATGTATGTTATGGCTAAAAAGTGGTACGATCAACCTGAACACAACAACCTGCCCAGTCTAGTGACCCAGACTTGTTCCTTACACGGTGTACAGACCAAGGTCACTGCTCGCTGTTAAGGATGTTAAACAACAGACTGTTCCCATGTGAAGCAAAGTCGAGTCAGCAGTTCTCGAATGTATAACATGTAACAACCGTGTCGCGTGCAAAAGCAGCAGAAGCGGCAAGCTGGCTTTCTAACAGCCATCGAGGTTATGCTAACTTAGCGTTGTACATAGGGAGTGGTTAACCCATACTACAGAAGGTTGTGCTGCTAACAACCTACAACTACATACTTTCTTTATTAGCCACCTTGCATTCCGGTTCCTCACATGTTTGGGGTAAGCTTCTCAACTAAACTACCACATGACTGCACGGCTGTAAATCAGTTTCATTAAGTATTAATATTATTTTTATCTGTGGTTAGGAAATATTGCATCTGGTTGTGCCTTTTATTAATCTGTGGACACAAGTGGAAGAGGGGAGATTTCCAGGTAGAATATTTTGTGAACAGTTAAGTACGCTTGCTCCTAGTCTAGCAGACTACTGATTCAGCCTTCTGTTCACTGGAATTCCTCCGGATCCCAGTGGTGCTTCTGTGGTGCGGGACGTGTGCTGGACCTACCTCTACCTTCTCCTTCCCTCGTCTCCCCTCTTCCCCTATTCACTGGTACTGCTTTGACCTTGTTGGAGGACTGGTGGTAGAGGGAAGTTGGGATCGTTTCATCAGTCTCCTGCCTCCCGTCCCTGCGGAGACCTCAGGTGAGCCTGACAGACGGCCTCCCCAACCCGGGCTCCGTCCTTGGTCCTGCCGCGTGGCAGGGTGACCGGGCCCGGGGTCCCCCGGGGATGTTCGCCCTGCGCCTCTGGGCCCGGGAGCCCTGGCTGGATCCAGGGGCCCTGCTGGGCCCCGGGTCGGGTGCTCCAGCCTGGGCCCCGTCCCCGGCCTGCCGCTCTGCCAAAGGCCTAGGACGGGGTTAAGTCATGCCCGGGAGCCTCTATCTGCTTGACTGGGTTCAGGGGCTCCCAGGGGCCCCGAGGAGGGCGGCCTCCCCACCCCGGGCTCCGTCCTTGGTCTTGCCGCGTGGCAGGGTGCCCGGGACGGGTTCCCCTGGGCCCGGGGAGGCTCCCCCTGTGTCTCTGGGCCCAGGAGCCCCGGCTGGGTCCAGGGGCCCAGGGTCGGGTGCTCCAGGCTGGGCCCTGTCTCCCGGCCTGCCGCTCCACCAAAGGCCCAAGCCAGTGTTCCATCATCCCCAGGGAGCCTCCCTCTGTGCTCGGCTGGGATCAGGGGCTCCCAGGGGCCCTGAGGAGGGCAGCCTCCCCACCCTGGGCTCTGTCCTCGGTCCTGTCGCGTGGCGTGGCAGGGTGCCCAGGATTGTGTCCAGCAGGCCCGGTGAGCCTCCCCCTGCGCCTCTGGGCCCAGGATCCCCGGCTGGGTCTAAAGGGCCCCGCCGGGCCCCAGGTCGGGTGCTCCAGCCCTGGGCCCCGCCCCCCGGCTTGCCCCCTGCCAAAGCCCTGGGATGGGGTTCCGTCATGCCCGGAATACTCCCTCTCCTCGACTCTGTTCAGGGGCTTCCAGGGGCCCCAGGGAGGGCGGCCTCCCCACCACGGACTCGGTCCTGCCGCATGGCAGGGTGACAGGGTCCTGCGAGCCTGGGGAGGCTACGCCTGCGCCTCTGGGCCCGGGATCCCCGGCTGGGTCCAGGGGACCCGCCAGGAGCCTCAATCTGCTCAACAGGGTTCAGGGGGGCCCCGGGGAGGGCGGCCTCCCCACCCCAGGCTCTGTCCTAGGTCCTGCTGCATTGCAGGGTGCCCAGGACGGGGTCCCGCAGGCCCGGGGAGGCTTTCCCTGCGCTTCTGGGCCCTAGGATCTCTGGCTGGGTCTAGAGGCCCCGCCGGGCCCTGGTCGGGTGCTCCAGCCCTGGGCCCCATCCCCCGGCTGGCCGCTTCTCCAACAGGGGTCCGTTAGTCCCGTGCGGGTCTACCCTGATTCTCCCGCTTGTCAAGGTGTCCACGGGCCCCGGGTCGGGGTGGCCCGTCGGCTCCACCTCACAGCCCCAATGGCAGAGGCCCAGCTGGGGCCTAGGGCCTCTGGACCCCCATGCCCGGTTGCCCACTCACTCTTTCATTGGTGCACAGAGCGACCAGATGGCCTCGACTTTCAAACCCAGCCATCTGGTCGCACCTATCCCCTCGGCAGTGCTTAATTTGTAAAATATTAAGTCCAGGTGCTCAAATTTTTGTAGGATGCCACACCCTCTTTACCCTGCTCCACCCACTGACTCCACCCACTTACTCTATTGGCTCCACCTGCATTCTCAACTGGCACCACTGAAAACCCGATGTAATATCCGATCTGAATTTCAGCAAGGGAGCCTTCCTCAAGTAAGATATTGATACGAGGTCCCACCACCCCTGAGGAAATGTATTTAAAAATGAAATCAAAAGGTGCATTTAAAGCACAATTTTGGGGTAAATTGGCTAAAATGATTAACAGGGAACAAGTTTGAACATGTACACCAGGGTGTATGTCTTTATCCCATATAAAACATGGCCACACCATCACCTTTTGCACAAACCACTTAAAATCTTGGTGCGTAGCACTTTTATATGATAGGAGTGAGCATGCTTGCAAACCTGAATACAAATAAAATCTCTAGTGCTGCTAAATTTTACACACCAAAAACCTGCTGGATGTGTGTTGCATACAGATATTAGAAACACTTCAATATAAGTCAGTTTAAAAAAAGCTAGAGTAGTTTGGAACGTGTAGAAAGTGGAAACATGGAGAAAGAGATTCTAGCTTTTATCTATGGAGTGCAAAAATATATATTTTCTCTGCTTGATTATGTAAACTATTAAAATAAAGCAGAAGAAAGAGATAGCAAATGCTGCAATATGCTGCTCTAAATGGACTTGTTGCAGCTAAGGAAAAATACGTTCATGTTACAGCTTCATTTGTGCCTGGGAGAGGTGTGAAGAGATATGAATGGAAATAGAGGCCCTCCACTTTATCCCTCTCCTTGTTTACACCAATGAATAAAAGGGAGAGTAAATGAAAGAAAATAGCAGCCTAGGATCACTCAAATTGGCTAAGTAGGGAAGCCAGCAGTGATCCCAGGTTTTCAATTTTCACTGCAACTCGGACACCAACTGGGCATGTTTTTCTGACATCAAAGGGTAAAATTTTGTCCTGAAATACGATAATATAGCAAAGGTGACGAGCAGAATTAATTTTCTTTTTAACGGGCATACAAGCTCTTCATGAATGGGAGATCCTGAATACTCTGTGGCTGTCTTGCAGCATATGGTACAACTAGGTTGGTGAGCTGTCCTGAATAACGGCCAATTGGCCCCATAACATGTGCCACTGCTTCCTTTACCCAGTTCAAGATTTTCAGGAGCAGAGCACATTACGTTGGGGGACTTCAAGTTTCACTTTATAAGATTTCAAGAATGTGTGCTGATGGCAGAAAAACAAGACTACCTGAACATGCTACTCAGGGCAGCTCCTCCTGTGCCCCCTCCCACATGCCCTACCCTGGCCAGTACCCTCAGTATGACCTATGCCCCCACGACTACCTCAAATTACGATCAGGCCCTTGCCCCACGTATTTCTCAGATGTGCATGTGGCTCCCTTACACTCCAGTTTGGCGTGCAACCCCTTCGCACAGCTGTCTGGGTTCTGCCCCATTCCACTCCAGTCTTGCTTGTAAAACCCCCTTCAGTCAGAGTGTGCTTGTACCTCCTTGGGTCCCAGTCTAGTTTGTGGCCCCCTACACTCCAGCCTGGCATGTGCAACATCCCCGTCCTTATGGCCCAGTCTGGCTTGTAGCCTCCAGATACTTTAGTCTGGTGGGTCACTGCTCATTAAAGCTTCCCTTTCTTTGCCAGTTTTCTAATAATAGCCGGTCCCTAAACATCCAACTGACTGAAAACATGCACGATCAGGGATCTAGGTTGAGAAGATTTAGTTACTCTCACCTGTCCCCATGCAGAAGCAGAAGAGAGGAGTCTTGCGCTCTGAAAAAGGCCTCCCCTCATACCGGAGGGAGCACTATTCACAAGTGATAGGGCCATACAACTCCCATTCTAAACAAACCATAATCTGATTATTTCACCAATTAGTGCAGACACAGCAGAGGTAAAACGTGTTTATGATAGCTCTGCTTGTTAGAAGCTGTTCAATTCCATTGCATTGTGGTAACTGTAGTTCTTTGCATCACACATTCTTGAGCCCTTAATTTGTTTCTATTGCAATGGGCATTGGGACATGCAATACTGCAGAGTCTGCAGTCAATCAATACAATTGTGAAGTGTTTGAGAATGCACTGCTCAACGCTGCTCTCATGTGAGAGCAGCGTCGTGATTGGGTGGGAGGGGAGCAGAGAAGCATTGAGGCGGCGGCCGGCAGCAGCAGTTGCAGGTAAGTTATTTTAGTTTTTTGTTGTTGTTTTTTTTATTAATTTATTCCCCTCCCACCCCCACTGCCCCACCAACTGTTATTGGCAGTAACCACTACTGGTGTTACTCGAGGCAAAATAAATATTTCTTCAAAGTTAAAACCAGCAGCAGTGGATGATGAGCTGCAGCCTTAGACTCCGCACTATAAAACGTAATTTTGCATAATGAGCCACTTCAATACTTTGTAAACAAATACAGCATTGAATACTACACAGTTGATGGCAGAAAAACAACCCTACCAGAACGTGCCACTCCAGGCAAAATTTACATTCAGGTAGTCTTGTTTTTCTGCCATCAGCTGTGTAACCTTCAGTGCTGTATTTATCTACAAAGCATTGAATTGGCTCATTATGCAAACTAACGTTTTATAGATCGGGGCCCACAGCTGCAGTTCTTCCTCCACTGCTGCTGACTTTTAACTTTAAAGAAAGATGTATTTTTCCACAAAAGTTCAAAGCCAGCAGCATTGGAGGAAGAACTGCAGCCGTGTGCCCTGCACTACAAAACCGTAATTAGCATAAAAATAGCCCTTACTTACTGGGACTGCGGGACAGCATTTTTAGTTTTAAATAATCTGCGCAAGATGTCTGCTGCACGATTGATGGTTGCTTTGGTCGTCGGGTGATGAATTAATACTGTAGCTGCAGTATACTGGGAGGGCCGCAGATGAAAACACTGCTCATTGGTCTGACTCTGGGCCCAAACATGACGATTCGCCAAGGAGGTACCTGTGCCAGACTACTATTATATTTTGCAATTGTTCATTGGCAGTGCACTAGGCTAGTGCGCTACCAATGAATGATTGCAAAATGGGATGTGACCTGCAACATGTGACGGTGACCTACGCTAAGCCAAGGCAGGGATCCAGGCAGTTTCACTTTCTGGCAGTAATTCGTGGCTCAAAATAAGGCGGGCAGCCAACATCCCATTTGAAATATTTTATGCGCGCACAGTCACGTACGATATAAACACTTCACAGGGGAGACTGGGACCCTACTCTCAACTTAGGGAGCAGCACGCATAAATGTTATTACATTCCCGATATAAAAATTGTGTGTAGAGTAGATTAGAGAGTGTAGACCGGGGCCCCGAGAAATAAGTGCCAAATTAAGCACTGCACCTCGACCATCTGGTCGCACGCAATGCTTTCCAATGGGGCGACCAGATGGCCAGGCTGCCCTGGAAGTCCCTACGAGGGATCATTTGCCTCCCCGATCCCATCCAGGGCTCCAGGAGGTCGGGCACGTCCGTGCCTTGGGTCCACTCAGTCTCGCGGTGCGCACGGCTTACCAGAAAGGGAGGGGAGGGGGGGGGGGGAAGATACCCTTCCTCTGGATTACTAGGGACAGGGTACTCCGGAACCCCTCTCGACCAGGCAGTCCTCAGCTGGCATCTGGATGGGCCAGGATGTTCCCCAGGCCGGGGCTCCATCCCTTGTGCAAACGTATGGTGTGGTGCCCAGGGCACGAGGAGGCATCTCCTGTGCCCGGGAGCCCACACGGAGTCCAGGAGCCCCGGGCTCAGTCTCACGGCCTGCCGCTCCACCATGGGGCATGAGACTGGGTTCTGCCGGGTCCGGGGAGACTCCCCCTCCTGAGGTTCCCGGGGAGGGCAGCATCACCACCCCAGGCTCTGTCCTCGGTCCTGCCGCATGGCAGGGTGCCCAGGATGTGGTCCCGCAGGCCCGTGGAGGCTTCCCCTGCGCGCCCAGGCCAGGGAGCCCCGGCTGGATCCAGGGGCCCGGGTCGGTTGCTCCAGTCCGGCTTGCCGCTCTGCCAAAGGCCCGGGACGGGGTTCCGTCGTGCCTGGGGAGGCTTCCCCTGCACCTGTCGAGAATAGTTTTGCGATTCTAAAAAAAAACAAAAAAAATAAAAAATAAAAAAAAAACGCAAAACTATTCTTGGATACATCTGACCCTAAACTCTGAGGTTGGAGAAAGGGTGTGCTAGACCCTTGACTTACCCAACCTTAAGTTCAGTAGAACTTACTTATTCTAAGCTAGTATTATATGTACATAGTACTAGAGGTTTTTCAGTTCATCAATACAAAGATTTATCTGGTAAAACAATGCAGGCTTGAATCCCACCGCTGCCCCCAATGTGAGCAGTTGGCCTGGTATATGCTGTCCACTAATTAAAGTGGGCACCCTGAACCAATCCAAACGACCCTTATGGTGATTTTAGAGGTCAAAGATAATCTTAGAAACGATCCAAGTGGTAGCTGTGGAGAGCAGCCTTCAGGCTCAGTCTTGAAGGAATGTTAAGCAGCTTGTTTTACCAGAATGTAACCATATAGTATTGGGTAAATGAAAGGAGAACCACATAGTGTTATATTAATAAATACATATTTTTATAACTACTATCTAGTACAACACAGTATCTCCTACACAGAGATAATCACAAAGCACACAATACTTTAGCACAGAAATTATAGTAAATAGCAATAAAACACAGTGGGCCCCAAGGGGGACCAAACCATGTACTAAAATAGGTATAAGAACCCCCACTCGAGTCACGACAGTGTCTAGAGGTTGTAGAACCGCTTGAACCCTAAGGAACCACCCAGGGTGAGTAGGTAGGGACCCCACGGAGGAAGGCTGCAGTGTTGGAATACAACCTCGTGCTCCGTACAATTCTATGGGAACGTCTCGGTTGAAGTTTTAGAGTTTAAGGATCTTTCCCAGTGGACTTCAAAGAAACCCTTTGTAAGTTATTAGGTTGGAGAGCCACCCCACCCGTGGATACAGGAGTACTAGAGTTACCTAACCCAGGGAAGCTGGGTGCATGTGTCTGAAGTGGCGTCGGAAACTGCCATCGAACAAAATGAAGGACTTCGAAGAGCCGCTGTTGGAAGGAAGAAAAGTATCCGTCAGAATCCAAAGGTGGATTCTTGTTGAGGAGTACCTGAAAGCAGAGGGAACAGAGTCTGGGTCACTCAGGAGTGACCAAGGGCTCGGTAGACTAATTCCCACCGATGTCGGGTGCTTCAGGTGTGATGGAGTTCTTGACTCCGCAGCTACAGGGACCAGGAGACATCAAGGACGACCAGGAGCCGGATACGAGCTGTCCTACGAAGGCTGTTGAGTGCTGAGAGGTCGGTGTGCGGCGGGAGCACCAATAAGCCTTGGCAACGGCATCCCAAGCTGAAGGTCAAGGTTGGTTAAGGTTCGGATCAACAAGGTCCAGGAGACTCACCAAACACAGGGGAGTCAGGGCAGGCCTGGAGCAACCAGGAGAGCCCAAGAAAAGCAAAGTTGTCCCTCAAATGGACCCACAGGCCGGAGGCACAGGAGTCGCGAGAGGACCTCGAGCACTTTCACCAAACAGCGGCCAACGGAGCACTCGGTGTGAGGAGGCCGGAGTTCTTGGTAGGAAATGGTGCCAGATGTTGGGGCTACCTGGAACCCAATGCACTTGTTAGGGAAATGGTAACAAGCTTATGCACTTGCAAATGTACGCAGTGCACAGGGGTTTGGGTATTGCAACCCCCACAAGGGATTCGGATCTCAAAACTTAGTGAGAGGGCAGCTCGGACCTTGAGGGACGTAGGAACCCACCTCCTGTGTTGTTGAGGCCTTCGGAGTCCGTAGGAGCTCAGGGTAAGCAGACCGGACAGCAGTTTTGCGGTCCCTGCAAATGCAGGGAGGGACTCCTTCACTCCAAGGGAGATCTCTTCAGTTGTGCTTGACGCGCCACAGGTCCTGCACGGAACCTGTATGGTGCACAGACGCTGCTTCTGACTGAGAGGGAGACTAAGTCGGGCCCAAACGAAGTCCAGCGTGTCCAGACGGTCGAAGTTCTGAGGTTTCTGGTTCAGAATCTTGTCCACATCGAATGTAGGGTCCTACAGCAAGGTTCCTTTTGTACCCATGGGAGAGGGTTGGACAGATTCAGGGGACCCTCCCAGGGGAGGGTCTGGACAGTGGGAAGGTTACTTCCTTGTCCTCTGTCCAGTTTCGCGCCCAAGCAGGAGCCAACAGCTCCAAGGACTGGTTTGAGCTGGACTATGCACAGGGTCACTGAATATGCCCCTCATTCAGACTTTCGGATGCTGGCAAGCACACCAAGCCCTAATATACTAAATTCTGTCTGGGAGGTGGTCACACCTCTCTGTGACAGGATGCATATTGTTCTGTCTCGAGCTTGGCTCAGCAGCAGGAGGGCAGAAATGTGTCTCTGGTCGGCAGCTACCATTCTGTGCTGCCCGTGACTAGAAGGCTGTTACCGGGAAGACCAGGAACCCAAGTAAGCACGCTTCGGAGGGATGAAATCATACCTCCCACACCGTTGGGGTATGATTCCACAATGTTTGACACCAAACATGATAGGGTTACTTTCAGCCATTTTAGAGTTGGTCATCACGCGGTCACATAATGCCACTCTATATGAGGTAAATGGCTGATGAACTGACAACCCGGGAGAATGGACTCTGTAAGCTGAAGGGGTGTTCTGCTCCAATAGTGGCACCCTCTCACTTCGCATCAGGCACCCTGCCATCAGGATTGTAACGGTCTGCTAGAGGGATGACATAGGTTAAGTGCAGTGACCCTTAGATATAGTAAACCCATATCTTAAGTAAGTGGTGCATGCACCAACTTACACAGGCTGCCACGGCGGCCTGTAGGTTCCATTTTGCATGGCCTCTCATGGGTGGAATAATACGTGCTTCAACCCATGGGAGGCTCCTGGGGTACCTATGCGCTGGGTACATGGGTACCATATACAGGGGACTGACAAGGGTACCCCAGTATCCAATCTGGAGTGTACCAAAGTACATAATATAATAGTTTAGGGAGAAAGCAGATAGACTGGGGTCATGATTAGCAAGATCCCAGTCAGACTAGTCTAAACAGTATCACATTTAGCAAAAAGTGGGGGTAACCATAAGAAGCAGATCCTACTTTCCTACACCTGTCCTCTGCCTTTACACAAAAGGCCCAATGACCCAGCATTGTCACTTCAATCAGCTTAGAGCCAGGGTAGGGGAGGGGAGGCAGGAAATTCCATACACTTGGAGTGGTACAGTGGAGTGGTGTGGCTCACTGGTTAGAGGCAGCAGACCCGGAAGCAGAGGACGGCCCGGGACCAGGGTTCAATTCCCGACGCGGCAGGGTCATGGACCAGGGCCAGCGGACTCGATAATTCTCGCCTCGGTGCTTACTCTAACCAGGGATCACACTCGGCAACTCTGGGCATTAGCTTGCCTCATCTCCACAACGGCCCCCCACATTCGCTGGGGATGCCTGGTTTCACCTTGGAGATAACCAGGAGGGACCATCTCACAGGGATAGCCAGGACGGGTTCCCCAGCGGTCTACAGCGCCAGGACGCCTCAGGGCAGCAGTGCGCTTTACAAGACGCATACATTTGCATACATTTACTTTAAAGCAACTGTCTAGAAGCTTCTCCGACCTTCCAGAACCACAGCACCAAGGTATAAATACTTTAGACTAACTCTTCAGAACACTTCTGGACCCGAGGATACTCTTCCAGGAAGGAGGACTGCTGGTATGCACTCTGCTGGTCTCCTGCTTTGATGTGCTGACCTGATGACTTCTGCCAGCTGCCTGGGTGAGAAGAACCAGGCCTGCATTGAACCAAGAACCCAGAGTGCCTCTAAGGCAGAGATCTTCAAACTTTTGGATGCCGAGACCCCCCTGTCAGAAGTTTCAGGAGAAAGGACCCCCTCCTGACAAAAATTTCTAAACCTACAGACAAGCCTATTGGCATTAAGAGGACCTAATTATGCGGCAGGTTCGACTAAATTGTGTGGTAAGAAAATTTAAATAATGCTTTGTGATGCCGCATATTTTGGTATAGTATTGCTTCATTTTGAATTTTTTTTACACACAGTGACCCTGAGGAAAGATTTCACCTCGTCAGTACCAGTTTATAACCAAAATACCGCAATAAACAACAGAAAGAGGTCTAGTTAACATTTGTGAAGGGCCTTCACTCCGCAGGAATACATGTTGCCACATTAAAAGCTCACCTGGCCCTAGCCAGGAGCAGCAAGGGTCCCTTAAAACCCTGGCGGTCTTGTGCAGAGTTAAGCAGTTTACCCACGCCTCTTTCCTCCCACCCCTTCCCTTCCATCCATTGGCTGATTTTCCTTCCCCTTCTGAGTGTTTCTCATTTGCCATTTTAGGCAGCAGATGGTTATTAGCCCTAGGACACCTTTAGGTAACAGTAGCACACTACAAATGGAAAGAATAATAGGCAGAAGTGTGACCAGGAATGTGCGACCCCATTTCTATCACTCCACGACCCCTCTGGAGGTCACGCCTCACAGTTTGAAGACCCCTGCTGTAGAGCCATTACGAAGGTGGTCGCCCCTCGATTATTTGAAAAACACTAGTGAAATCTCTTAAAATAGGAATTGTGTAAGTGCCCCACACCCCGTGGGTCACACTGCAGCCAATTTGCACACCCAATATATAATCCCGATTTGTGCCTCAAGTGTTTTGTACTGGGCACACAATTTTTTTACTGACAGATATAACTTTTAGAAGAATGTGCTTAAAATGCACTGTGTTGTCCTATTGTTTCCCACACTTCCTGGGAAGAGAACCTTTTTTCCCCCCATTAATGACCTTGAGAATGTCAGGCTTGCTCACTATGTTCACTTGTAGCAATTTGTAGCTAGAATCGAAACAACTTGGGCTGTTTTGGGTTCCCTGTCCATCACGGAGTACATTAGATCATACTGATGTACTAAATTACATTTAATAAAGGTAATCGTTTTTAAACATGAACATTCATGAAGCCCATCATGCCTTCGTGGTTGCGTTATTAGTTTAACAAGGAGACAAGTCAATTTGGCGTGCCCACATGACTAAATAAGCAGAATAATTTTAGTATACAGTAGTATTATTATTGTCTAATAAATCTGGTTAGTACTCGCTCTCAGCTGAATGACTTAAAAGTGCTCTCAAATGTGATGGCAGCCAAGTAAAGTGATTTGCCCAAAATCACACAATCTGATCCAGCAAGAAAGCTGAGATTTTGATCCCAACTTTCCAACTCAAACATTGCACACATCAGCCATTGTGTGGATATCCGCTTCTCTAATATTAAACACCATAGACAAAGCTCTGGATTTATATTTCTGCGAGTAACTTTGCACAGTGTTGTCTGTAAATTGCATGTTGCATCAATCTTTTCTAAGAAAAGGACAAAGTCAAGGGTAATAGCAATCAAACAGAACTATTTGGGAAGAGTCGACACCTCACTGAAAGCAACTATATACATTAGCATAACAAGGATGTTTAAGAGATCCCACGGAGCTCTGACAAGCATTGACAGGGACAAGCTAAGCACCGCCTGGCTGTACAAAAGCTACCACGGCTGCAGACAAACACGAATGCACACTTTCTGCATTTAAACTCCCTGAGGAAGTAAAAGCAGTTAAGTATTCGTGGGGGCAGAGAGGAGTGTGGCACTTACTGCACAGGAACAGAACTGCAAGCGGTCAGCACTGCCTGACACTGGTTTCAAGAGCCTGCTTTCCATGTGGCCACTCACTGCCTGTTGCCTCAGACTTCTGCTGGACTTTCGGCCTAATTTCTATGGTCCTTGACTTGGAGACTTGGGGTCTCGCTTTCACCTATGCTATTTTCACATATTTGACCCCTGTATTGATGCAGAAAGGAAGACACCAGTTGCATTTGGTAGGGGCGCACCTACAAGCATAAAAAAACTGCACTTCAGCAGAAAGGAAACAATATCTGTTGAGCCGAAAAAAAAAATGGGAAAACTGCAGAATTAAGCACACCCTGCAAGTTTGTGTGCAATCTACACGTATCCAGCATACCGTCATTCCCAATTTAATGAAACGTCATTCCCAATTTAATGAAACGTCCCATTTGGGTTACGGAAATGTTATTTAGGTACCAGATAACAATTCATTCGGCACGGTCACTTTAGCAACAGTTGGTTAAAAACGTAGAGGGGCCTCTCCGCCACTCCCACGAACACTAGCTCAACCTACAACAATGACAAAAATTCCACAACAAACTTTTTTTTTTTTTTTTTTAAACGTCTTATTTGTGTAATGGTCAAAAATATCAAAATGCAAACTTTTGTTTCCGGTCATTCCTCACACGTCCTCTGAAAATAAACCTCTATCAACAACCAAAACACGGGAAAAAAAGCAGCTTCATTCAAAGCGGAGAGTACAATAGTAAACAGCAACACTGAATAAACTGGGTGCTTCACGGAACACGACCACAGCAGCCTTGAGACACTTGACTTTTTATTTTCTGAAAAATCCTTCAGAGTGCCCGGGAATGTGCGACCCCTTTCTATCACTCCACGACCCCCCTGGGGGTCGCGCCCCACAGTTTGAAGACTTCTGCTCTAAGGGTTAGTTGGTTAGACTCCTGATCTAGGGTGAGAGTGCATGCCGGGTTTGCCGGGAAAGTCCCAGTTTTTCACCAGCTGCCCCGGCAAATTTCACACACGTGACGGTTTTCAGAAAGGGATGACTGTAAGTAGGGGAAGATGCATTAATATGCTTTCTGAGCTAGGATGAGGTAGCAGTTCTTAAAAGAAAGCAACTTAATTAACACACAGGAGGCTGGGTTTCAAGTCTGCATTTAATTTAGTCCCTTAGTACCTTGTCTGTGTTTGTGTTGATGAACACTGTCATTAAAGTAATTCTGTGCCAATGTAAAATTGCAGTCCTTCTTCCATGTTTGGTTTATGTCCTGGTTTTTTGTTTTCAAAATCTGTTCAACCTATCCTGATCTGAAGCCTCAGGGACATACACAGGCTTCCAAAACCTTGCTTCTGCACCTGGACTCTGCCATCTGCGAGTTTACCCTGCCAAGTGGTGCCACACCAGTCCTGGACCCTTAGAACCCGGCTTAAAGTGCTTTGCCAGCTCTGTGGATCCAGTGGAACTGAAGCATCTCCGCTGCTGCACAGTGCACCCCCATGCAAAACCACCGCATTTCCACTACTTTGTGGATTGGATCCATCGCAAAGACTCACACTGCCACCACAGCCCGCATTGACTTGAGAACCCCTGCTATGCAACCCCTCTTTGGCACAGGCCCTCGCAGTTTTCGGCGACGGACTCCGCATCAACTGACTGCGCAACACTTCCCAGACTCCGGATCGCAAGCCCTCTTTGTCAGGATCCTCATCGTCGACGCAACAATCATTGTGTTACTGTTTGAAGTGTTGCACAAGTAATTTACACATTGCCTCCAAGTTAAGCCTGACTGCTCTGTGCTAAACTACCAGAGGGGTGCGGCACAGGTTCATTTGGGGGTTTTCTTGTGCATTAGCATGACAAGGACAGTCAACCAGTAACTTTACAAAAGGCCATTACAGTCCCAGAATAGGATAAGCTCATCTTCCTAGAGAAAATGTGTGAAAACCCACCTGCACGTTCCCATGATGTAATTTGATGTTATTACGTCCAGAGGTTATGATATGGCCCCATTCTTCTTAGTAGGTACTTCAGAGACGAGTACATCCTTCACACAGCCATTACAGTTTTCCAGTCTCTTTCTTGAATTCTTGTCACCTGCAAATGAACGATGTCACCTTTCAGGTTGTTACAGTAATGCAAGATTGCCTTGATCTTTAACAGAGTTGTTCAACCAATAAAAAATAGAATCTAGAATTTATTCATGCTGTATTGGTTTATTCCTGCTAATGTCATGGGTGATATATTTTGAATCATAGTAAGAGGTTATCTGGCAAGGGTGAACAATGGAAGTAAAACAATTGACCAAACACATAACCCAGTATTGCCGGACCTAAAAGGTAGATGGTATAGAAGAAGAGCGAAGTTGAAGTTAACATGAAGACATTTTACAGCAACCAGGCCAATTCCAATTCTCCCTAAAACTGAATTAGTATAAAACATTAGTTCATCATGCTATAAGTATAGTGTATCCAACCAAGCATCACTTGAACCCCATGCTTGTAGAGGTGCAGATGGAGACATGCGGCAGAGACTAAGCATACAATTAACTTCTGGTGTGGAAACAACTGCACGATGTGCGAAAGCTTAAATAAATCGAACATTTCCCACTTTGAACACTGTTAAGCCCTTAACTTACAGAGCAATCCAGTGCTACTGGAACACAAACATAAAAAAAATACAATGACTTTATTTCTGATCAACCATTAAGACAAAACCGGCAGAGCAAGGTAGTGGGCAATACGATCTACATTTACACATGTGTCTCTCAAGAACATCTACCCAGTATTTTCAATGTAGTGATAAGGAATTGTACTAGGACAAAGATTCAGGGAATAATGGAACTACATCATCATCGTCCCTGTTGGCATGAAACCTTGGTTCACTAAAATTGTTGTATTGGCCATCATGTGTAATTGACGTCAGACCTGGACCAGTGAAGCCAAATGTGATTGCTGTTTTTATTATATGGTGGAGTTCCAGAACAGATCATGGTTTAGTTCAGACTGTCATACAAATTGCAAGCTGTGTGGAAAACATGAAAATTAAGGAACTTGAGGTGGAAAGGGGGGGGGAATAGAAACCTTTTTTTTTTTTTTTTTTTAAAGCCCTGGTGGGGGGAAATTATGGATAAGCTGGGCGTGGGATGAAGAGAGAGCAACACGAGGCACATGGGTTAGGGCATGTGAGGGGAAAGGATAACATGAAGAAGAAAGCAGGAAATGTTTCTTTCTTATGAAGTGCATAAAGAAAAAAAACAGTTTTCTGAAGGATACAAGTCATCCAATGAAAAGTATGGTAAAGAAGCTATGCTCCAGGGGAAGGGCAAACAAGACGAGAAAGGCATTGAATAAGTAAGCAAGCAAGCAAATGAGAATGACAAGAAAGCCAACCAATGATAACAGCCCAGCTCTGAGTCCAAGGTTAGTTTTTGGTATGGTCACCAGGAGGTCTTACAACAATAGACTGTACTAAGCTACGAAGGCATATTGAAAACCCTCCAGTAGCACCAAGCCTAAAACATTTTCTCTTTAACCTGATAGGGGAATCCATATATTAAAGGTTTAAGTCATTTCCCTGAATCACCCCACCAAGACATCCCTCGCACTCATCTAACGGTGTAAATAATCAAAAGATCTCCGCTAAAGTGACCCTTTGGGGGACCCGTAGGGCACTGCAGCGCCAGCCCGACGAGGAGCAAATGCCCGATGATGAAGCATGACATCTCTTGGGATGTGTGAGGGCAACAAGAGAGAGTCTTACTGGCTGTCACCTACGTTTTGCCAAAAACCTGGATACCCTTTCTTCTTTCCTTTCCCAGGAACAGTGACCCCACCTTTGAATTGAACAATAAAATGTAGATAAGACTTAAAAAGCAGAGTACATTGAGTTGTTAGCACACACAACAGAGGTAGACGAAATGGGCAATTTAAGCAAGAAAGGTTGTACCAGTATCTCCATTATCCTGTGCCACTCCAACGACACGTGCAACTCCAAAGCCCCCCCAACGCATGAACCCCTCTCATGCCTATGTTTGCCGAAGACCTGCATTGTCTCACATCCCACTATCTGTCTCTCTATTTCCAGTCTTAGAGCATCTATAGAAGATCATTCCAAACATGATTGCAAGAATGTGGAGTCTCTAACACTGTTGAGCAACAAACACAGGTCCCCATGAATAAAGGAAAGAATGGAATTCAGGGTGGTGAGGCAGTAAGGATGCAAGTCGATCAGGTCTGAATGATACTGAAGGCCAAGAAGTAGCAAGAGAGCTGGTATTTAATAAGAGGTAGTAAGAGGAAAGGTACAGGAAGCTGAGAGATAGTAAACTTAGAAGCAAAATAGAAATGGCAGTAGAGGCACCCACAAGAAGAGTATATACTGGGGGCAATCAAAACTGATAGAGAAAATGGAAGGATATTAGAGCTGAAAGAACTTAACCCAGGGGCATCAATCCAGTGATAGTTTTTCGAAGTAGCATCAGAACAGAACGACTGTTAAAAACAAATGTAGTGCTGCAATATGATATACTAACATATATGGGGCAGTTAAAAACAGCTAACAACAAAAGATCTTTAGCAAGCAAAGAAATGAAAATACAGTCTGTTTTACCTTTAGAAAGTGACAACTTTCATTGGCAAAAAAGTTTACATTTGAACTGAAATGAGAAGACAAAATGCACCTGTCCAAAATGGGCACACTTGATGGGCTCAAGACTCCATGGGGCTGTTTCTGTACAGAGCCAGATGGTTGGTGCCCTCAATTTCATGCTGCAATGTATCCTTTCTACTTCTCTCTCTCTCGCACACACATATGTAAAGTCACCTCCACAATGTAGGTGGTTCAAGCAGTGGCAAGAACCACATAAGACTCAACCAAGCCCTGTATTGAGCATGCACACGATGAGAACTGCACAAAGAATCCAACAGCAGATTTATTGTTGTGCAAAAACTGGATCTTTGATTTTCTGAAACTAGGCTCTCAAACTTTACCCAAAAAATGGGATACTAAAGTCAGAACAATTACACACTTCAGTTTACATATCTGAAAAAGGGTTCCCTATTGTGTATCACACTTTCCTCACAACAGTTAAGACGGTATAATAAATAGTACACTGCATTACAGATGGTGTTGCTTTGCTTTTTACACTGCATGTTTGGACAGAAAATTGGCATCAGTCAAAGCGTTGTTGAATTAAAATGCCAGTACTGGTTGAGGGTGTCATGGGGCCACCTACCAGCCTGGCATTTCCAGTAGCTAAGGAGAACAACATTACCTCTGCGCAGGTTCCAGTGGCACAGGGCTAACATGTCTGGATTGTATTGTGGTGGATGGGTGCCTGAACGTCGCTGCATTAGTTTATGACAGCTGCTCCCGCCAAAGCCACAGCTGGCCTTGATGTGCCTGTGCTGTACAAATGCCCTCCAAATGATTGTGAGGGGGGGGGGGCGAGAGAATGTCAGCCTGGGAGATGATTGGCATATATTGCAAGTTTAACTGAGCCCAAGGACATGCAGATCTACCAAATTGCTCAGTGTATAGGGGTGCAACCCTTTAGCAAGCAATTTTTGCATTGAAAATATCAACGCACCCACAATGGACGCATACTTCCACAAGGAATAGCATGTGGATTCCCCTTGGCAAGAGCTTGCTCATTTGTTCATTGGCTCAACACCCTAATAAAGTGGTTCTCAACCTTTTGACTTCTGTTTACGCCCACTGAATCATTACTGGAATCCAGGGACCCCAGAGTCATTATTGGAAGCGGGAGGGCCCCAACCTAAGCAATTTCTATGATTTGAACTTCAAACAACACACAATACAAAGACAAGTATATACTAAACAAATGCTCAAATATTGTAATATTTTGTTTAATTCCCCAATCAAATTCTAGATTTCTTTTCCATATTTTGCTTCTTTAGGTGTATATACTTCATTATTTTAATGTATTAATCTTAAAGTTATTTATTTTTGTAACACCATTGTGGACCATCTGAGTAGGCCTCGTGGACACGCTGAGTAGGCCTAGCGGACCCGCAATAATTCTCACACCACAGGTTCAGAACCACTGCCCTAATACAAAAAACATTATAAATGAATACCATAGCATGACAATAAGTCCAAACAAGTAGCATTTTTTTTTATCCAGAAAGCATTTACTGGGAAGCTTACTTACATGCTTATCCTAACACCACTCTTAAGTATAGTATTTGTAAAGTGTTTATTAAATAATCATATAAATTCAACACAACCCCACATCCCACATGGCCAAAGGCTCTGCATGGCATAGGGTTCCATGCCTGCAAGGGGTTAGCTTTATGAATGGTAATAAAATATTACTTTATGGCAAACCATAAAATTCCATGGAAAAAAACAAAGGTTAAAATGACGTTACAGTTAGGTGAAAATGTCATTAACAATGCAACGTTTTGAACTAAAGAAAAACGAAATTCACCAGTTCTAGTTATCTCTAGTAACCATAAGACAAAGCCAGTAGTTCTGCCTTACTTAAAATGACACCCCTTATATTCAGCCATGCACGTCTGCCGGAGTTTGCCCGGCAAGCCCTGTGCCCAACCCCCTACTACACATGGCTTGTGCTCAGCGGGAATTTGGGCATAGGGCCTGGCCCACAGCCAACCACATGTCGTAGGTCTGTGTGGCGTTGGCTGCTTGCAAGAGTTTGGATGCAGGGCCTGGTCGTAGCCACTGCTAATTACCTCATGTAGTACATCACTCATGGCATGTTGTCTGACATCATTAATAACATCCCTGCACCAACTGAAATTACATAATTGATGACAACACTGTGAATGGTGGGGGCGCCAGTTCCAATTACTTTCGGGCACAAGTTACAGTTACTTGAGATAACTATAACTGGTAAATTTCAGTGGTTTTGTTTGTTTAAAATGTTATGCTCTGACATTTTCACCTAAATATAACATCTCTATAACCGTTGTTTTTTTTCAGTGAATTTCCAAGGTTTTTTTTAATGCAAAGTAACATTATTACCATACCTAACTATAGCATCAACTTAACCTTTACTTTTTTTGGTGGGGAAAAAAATAATTTATATATATATATATATATATATATATATATATATATACATACACACACACACACACAAAGAAAGATGTGCCCATAAATTGTGACACAAACTCTGATTCTCAGGCCATGACGAAGACGACAAGGTAGAAATGCGTTGCCAGAGAATAAAATCGATTTGAAAAACAAATTCTGGAGTGCGAGCGTTCGTGCCCCAATTTATGGGCACATCGTTCTTTGGATATTCACAATGGGACTTGCACCGACCCAGACAGGGGAACGCAACCGGACTTGCCCAAGACACGTTTCTGCAGAATATATATATTACCCAGTGGCAGTCGACACTGGGTAGTTATAGTTAGGTTTGTGTTTCCATTGTAAATGCATACTTTGTCTTGCTAATAACTTTGGCCTCATTTGACGAATCTCAACGAAACATTCTAAAAAAACTGCTACTCTTTGACTAGTTTGCCCATTGAAAGTTTCAGGGTGATCCTTGAGGGACAAGATCACTTTTTCACCATTAATTTTTAAACAGGAACTTTAGACACTACTACAGCTCGAATTGTTGAATGGATTTACACCAAATTTGCAAGAAAGTTACATCTTGGTCCGGGAAGAGTGTGTTTTGACATAAATCCATTCAGTAGTTTTTGAGAAATGAAGGTTAAAAAAAATGGCATATATCACACTGAGATCTGATTGGCTGCCACCACCCGAACCAGGAAGTGGTGGCAGCCATCTTAGGACTCAGGAATCAATCTGAGTACCCAAAAAATGTGAAAATAAGCCATAAGAGGGCAAGGACCCTTAGGTTCAAAAACGTTCTTTTTTATTTTTGCGTGAATTTGGAGGATCCACAAATCGGCAGCTAAAATTTTAAAATAATAAGAGAATAAGCAACATCAGATGAAGCAGCAGAGAGCGATGAACCATATGAAGCAGAGCTCCTGCACAATTCTCCCCCATCCCCCTGGGACATAAGTTTATTTCTTTAAGGGGAGGGGGGGGGGGCACATGGCCTCTGCCCCAGGCCGTTTTTGACCTGGAAAACCCATAATCCAGGGCCCAAAGTTATTTTTTAAAGGGAGGGGGATATGGCTTCCCTCCCCCAGCCGCTTTCGGCCCCGGGACCCCATCTCTTGGGGCCCGATTTAGTGAATGGGGGGGCATGCAGCTTCCCTCCCTAGTCTTTAAAAAGGCCCCAAGAACCCCATTCCCCAGTGCCTCTACTTGTAAAGAAAAGGAGAGGGGCCAGCAAATGACAGAAAGCTACATCTTGGTCCAGAAAGAGTGCTTTTTAGGTCGAGCCTAGACAGCGCATGCGCTGTCACAAGACCTGAAGTAAACAGTATTTGAAGTGTAATCCCACCTGCCACTTCGCATTGGCTCACTCCTCCCTTGCTCGGTCATTGGCTCGCACTCCCCAGACGTCACTTCTGTTTATTGCAGACAGCACCGACCAAGTACAGTTTTGTTTCGCTGCAGGGCTGTATGTTTTCATTTGGGAACTACTTCATTGGTATTTTTTTAAGCACCATGGCGCCTGGTTCACCCATAGCGGCCTGCGCCTTTCTTTTCTTTACTCTCTGTTTTTTAAACAGTGTATGTTTTTATTCTGCCAACGCTGCACGACGGTAACGGCGCCTGTGCATCTTTTTAAAATGTGTGGCTCGCAATGGCGCCTGTGTGGTTTTGCGGGTTATTTTTAATCGTGTACAGCATCTGCTTTCTGCCCATTAAGTGCATTTTGATGCTGCACATCCCTTGGGTCCACCCTCCCTGTGTGTCTCTGTGCCTGCCATGCGCGCACTCACGCCATGGGTAAGAAGGCGGCTCTTATCCTGGCCGCTGCGGCATGTTCGACGGTACCGAAGTCCACGAGGCTTTGATGGATCTGGTCCATTTACCTTTGCAAATAAAACGTTGGTTTAATCCCTGTAGTCTTACATGTAATATCCGTGTGTACACTTCTGTGGCGATTAAACCTGTCACTGACTTCTTTAAAATCTCATCAAGCAGCCCTCGCATGTTAGGGAGTAAATGCTTAAATCACTTCACAGGTGGTTGGAGATGGAGCATGCCAGCATGCTAACGTTATATTCTTAAATTGGAGGTAAGGGGCGACTCACCAGCTGGTAGTAATAATTTTCCCAGAATCATCTATCCCTAAGAGAGACAGCTCCCGTTTATAGCTCTTTAATAACGGACTTTACCCTGAAGTGAGTGAGATGATGTTGCCGTCCTCAGCTCTGGTTTTCATCTTCCAACGTTTCTGGTGTTATTCTGTGCTTGGAAATTAGATTATCTTTCTAGATGGGGAGGGTTTGTGGAACTAATTCTTACGGACATATTTATCTACCGCTAGTACGCAGAGACGTGATTCCCTTTGGCAGAGCTCACTTAGTCAAATTGGGTACCAGTGCCATTTCTCTAAGTACCACTTGTTCCAGTCACTGGCCTAATCCAACCCGTTTTCTGTCGCATGTCCATCAGGGCAGCCTTTATGCTCCAAATCAACCTTAAGAGACTGGAAGGATAGTCAAGGCAAGGAGCAGACCAACCTCCAATGAACAAAACATTGCTCCTGCTTCAGCTGTTTCTTATAAAAGACAATGTCGAGAACGTAAACACTTCATTGTAGGGAGACATTTTTTACAGCTATAATTATCCAGCAGTTCTAGATAGCCTTGTGTAATAATGTATTTTGTCAAGCCTCAAAAAGAAAGCTGAACAGATTTCTTCGATATTACACAAGTCACAATATTCATACCACCGGATGTTTATGCAATAGAAAGTATAGTTCCCAGGCAACATACAATCACATAAATACAAATATAGTACAAGAAAGGAGTTCAAAAGGTGACTTTATATAAACAATGTTTAATCAAGAAAGCAAATACATTGACATTTCATTAAGAATGCATCAAATTTATAACATAGATAAATCCATATTACAATAAAATATATTGTAATTTAAAAACAATGAGAGGCAGAGATAAATTCTTCGTCGCGCGTTTCGGCAGTGTGAGTGCCTTCGTCAGGAGTTGCCACCAATAAACTAGTCTTAAAAATATGTAAGGTTTTAGTCTTATTGGATGTAGAGGGCCCCAGGATATAGGAGAAAAATCTCACTTTTTGTTTGAGAGGCGTAGATGCTGATAAAGGAACCGAAGGAAGGAAGGAACTTCTCATTCGGAATTTCTTTGTTTAATTAAAATCTTTTAATAGGAGGTGAGCATAGATATATCATTATGTAAACACAGCAACGCTGTTGTTGCAGTCTTCGTATCGATTTGTTAAAAAGGATAAATCTTTATAATTCTTAAGCCTCTGATGTATGTGGGTTCGTGCTGGCGTGGATATCGCTCAGTCGTACTGGATGTTTATGAACATTCGTTTTAGGTTAGGACCAGGAAAACTAAGACTTTTTAAATTCCACTATTATTTAAACTTAAAAAACAGAACCCACCACCTTCACATGTAAAGGAACCATCATATGTATACGTTTTCCTAGAAAGAAAACGTAGTTCTAGTGGGTATTTGTTTTCATTATTCTTGGCCTTTTACATAGTACACATGAACAGCGCCCTGCCTACAGATTGGATGTTTGTATTACCCTAGTATTGGTACTATATTAAATGTTAAAGAGAGCATGCAATCATCATCTGACCTTCAAATATCCGACAAAACTTTCCAGGAGGCAATCAACCCATACATCATTTCTGAGTAGAAATGATGATGCAAATATTGATAAGGCTATGCTCAGTAAGCTCAGGTGTGCGATATGATAGGTTTATGTTTTAAGTCTGGGACTTGCTGAGTTTGCTTGTTGTGGGCCTGTCCATTATTATTCTGTGGACTAAACTGATAAGCAGACACACCCAGGCAGCCACCACACACACCCGGTGGGCCCTTTTCCAAGATTCCATTGTCAGATTCATTGCAAAGCACATTCTAACTGCAGACTTCAGTCTGGGGTATCGTAAGTACCATGTGGGAATAACGACGTATTACTGCACAGTATCAGTGCTTGGCCTGATGTATAACTGACACTTCCTCCAGCTCATTCAGCCTTACATAATATGACTGACTCTTCCACGGCTCTGCCAGCCTATATTGCATGGCTAAATAATTAGAAGGCCCCAAAGGCGAGACCGATTGCATTGCAAATGCTTGTTGTGTTTTGGTGTAAATTCGTTCAGTAGATTTGGAGAAATTAAGGGTAAAAAATGTATACATCACACTGCGCAGCTAACAGATCTCAAACTGAGATCTGATTGGCTGCCACCAGCTGAACCAGGAAGTGGTGGAAGCCATCTTAGGACTCAGGAATCAGTGAGTCCTACAATTTTTTTAAAGTAAGACATAAGAAGGCAGGGTAGGGAAACCCTGACCGCTTAGGCCTGGTGCCAAAAATGTTTTTTTGAATATAATATTGGCAAGAATTTGCAGAGGCTGCACAAATCTGCGGCAAAATAAAAAAAAGTAAAAGAAGCAGAAGGAGAAGAAGAGATCACTTGGTCGTAAGTTTATTTTCTAGGGGAAGGGACATGCATGACCTGCACCCTTGACTGGATTAAACACCTAACTGCTCTCAACTGCACTCCTCACGTTGTAGACTCAGCCAAATCTTTAGGTATCACCTTGGATAAACACCTAAACATGCAAGCACACATCAGTGCTACTACTAGGAGAGCCAATTTCCAACTCAACACACTGAAGAAAATCAAACCATTCCGCACCACCGAAGATCTCAGGCCAGCAGTTCAATCCCCGATTATCCCTAGATTGGAATATGGGCTGGTGACCCTCGCAGGACTTCCCAAAGCTAGCCTGGCCCCTCTCAGAGCTACCTTGAAGGCATCGGCCAGGCTTTTAACGGGTTCTGGGAAATTTGATCACATTTCACCCGACCTTTTGCAGCTAAACTGGTTATCTATTGAAGCAAGACTCTGACTCGAGATAGCCTGTCTGACTCATAAAGCCATACACCACAATGCCCCATACTATCTAGCTAATAAACTTGAGCTATAGGGCTCCAACCGGAACCTCAGAAGTATGTCCACCCTTCTCTTGAAACATCCAAGATTCAAAAAGAAAAGATCATCCGGTCTTGCTCCAAGAATTTGGAACTCCTTGCCATCAGATCAAATCCTTCCACTACTTCCTTTAAAAAATTAGTCAAAAGACTACTAATGAACGTTAATCACGCTGATCATGTTAGTGTGTTCTGTTAATAACCAAAATCT
Organism: Triturus cristatus; assembly: GCF_964204655.1. Lineage (NCBI taxonomy): Eukaryota > Metazoa > Chordata > Amphibia > Caudata > Salamandridae > Triturus > Triturus cristatus. The sequence continues at coordinate 1,050,579,365 of NC_140589.1, forward strand.
TGAAATATTTGTCACTGATGTTCTATGACATTTTTCTCTTCTTTTGGATCTAGTCCTAGATAGCTCCTTTAACTGCATCAACTGTTGATTTTTGCTCGCTCCCTTTTTGTTACTATTCCTTGATGCACATTGCATATCCTGGTTCTTTCTATTTGTATGATGTTTTACTCAAGAGCGCTATATTGCGCCACTGATACTAATGTATTACCTTCTTTATGTTCTGTATAATTGCTGACGACAACGCTGTACTGCGCTCTGATACCCCCTTGGGTTTTGTTCGCGCTCTATAAAACTTTCAAAATAAATAAAATAAAAACACCTATGCTGCTGCCCCACTCCCCTATACCACATATATCCTAACATTTGAGACTAGAAAAGTGGGATACTTTAAAAATGCAAGTGGGGAATTAATTTTCCACATTGACTCCTATTGAAGCAGAGGCGATTTCAGGTGGAAGACAGACAAAATAAGCCATTTTTGCTCTTCAAAAATCTGGACTTTCCTGCCTGAATCAGGTCCGTTGGCATGTAGGGTACCAAATGCTGCCCCCGAAATAAAGAGTAAAGTAATCGATTTTTTAACTGCTAAGTGTGGGCACAGCCAACCCTTGCTAAGATATAGCCTGCCCTGAGTGGACAGCAATTTGACATCCTTGCTGATGTTAGTGAATACAATAAGGCAGTAGGGGGCCCATTTGTGTACACAGATCAGCATAGCAGCTAATGTTTCATGCTGCCATGTGTGACATTTTCATAATTTCAAAATAATTACGAGTTACATTTCAAAGACTATGAGTGACACTTTCTTGCAAGCAAAATCAAGCAATAAAAACGTGGGAAACATATTGCACTACTTCATTTCTTGGCAGGACACAAACAAATACTTAACAGGTAGAAAGTAAAAGTACTGTAAACAAGTGGATGGAAATGAACACTGTACCCTCACGCACATACTCTCTTACTCCAGAAACAAACACTGGCAAAGGCACAAGTTTGGGCTAATTATTTCACGTGCAATGGTTCTTTCTAGTAAATATCTTCTTATGTTGTGTGAAATATCTGGCCACACAACCAAAAAACATATGCGTATGCAGCCGTATGGACACACACCAAACCTAAAGGCACGTAAACAGGCGGGTGATGAATACCTGGGTGAATAAGGATGATGGCTGTATTGGTTGATGTACGCATGGCAGTGGGTAAATGAGTGTGAATCGATGTCAGATGATGGAAAGAATGGGTGCTACCTATGAGCAAAAAGAAACTATATATTAGCATCTTAACTAGCCTAGGAGAGGATACCTGTCACTCAGGCACTTACTTTTAGCGATGCAAGCCGCTGGCAATTGTCGGGCCGTGGCCTCAACCATTATTGGACTCCTGCAGTAACGCTGCACGATTCTGGCTCAGCTGCATGGTCTCTGGGCTGCTGAGGAACACCCCGGCAGCTACCACAGTCAACTGGTTCACTCAGCAGCCAGCGTTGGTGAGGTCGGGTTCAGTGGCAGGACCATTTTCCGCAGTGTACCGCAGTGCAGGTTCAAGTTAGACAGTGGGGTCAGGTCCGGATCGCACCATTAACCGCCGCTGTGGGAGCAGTGGCCACCAGTGCTGCCAATGCCACCAGCAATCAAAACTTTATTCAATAATATCCTGAACTGCCACAGCGGCAGGACTGACCCGCCTATTAAAGTGCGTTTCACAGGTCCTGACCGCAACCGGGCACTGTCTCGACACTCCTGACGTTAATGTAATACCACACGACGCTGCGGTGTCCCATATTACATTGTAGCAGAGTAGCTGCTAGTGCTTTGAGCAGCTGAATCAGCCCTCTTACGAAGTTCATTGAACACAAACCTCTCTGGACCTCTCTAGCTCACCTGAATCGCCCATAGCTTAGCTGCCTCACGTTGATGAGGGCGTTTTGGTGTGTGTCAGCAGAGGTGTGAACCCCCTCCCCCACCCAGGGCAAGGAAGAGGGCCAATGGGGTGTGAAAAACAACGCCTAAGGTATGATAATGAAGGACCAATTTAAACTGGCAAATATGACAAAGAAAGAAGCATGCAGGAATAGGGACGAGCCTGGAGTACGATAAGAGGGGCGCTGCTGTTTGCATAACCGGAAGGCACACCGCTCAGTGCGCCTCTCATAAGACTGGAGCGCTCGGCCTGCGTCCAGCTCGCCTATATGACTGTGCGTAGGCATTGGCGCAGCCCAGTACTGTGAGACAAAATAATCAAGTTCAACACCGACCGGGAGAATGTTTAGCACAGAAGAAAATCCTGTTGAACTGGGTGAGACTTACCTTCAATCTCTCGAATACTACTAAATCACACCCCGATGCCTGCCTCTGCTGCCCTCCAGCCATTGCCGTCTTTCAAAACGCACCGCGCACGCGCGAATCTCAGGACTCGCGCACTCGCGCGTGCGCACTAAAAACAGACAAAGAGCCAGCGAAAACTTTGCACCCCATGATCCTGTCTAAAATGTGACACTCAAGCTCGCTTTGTATCCCATGACCCTGTGCTACAATGAATGCGTCATTCACAAAACATACGATTAATAAGAAAAGAGAAAACCTACCTACAAAAGGATGAATCCGCCGCCATGCAGCTGAACTCTAACCCCGGAAATGATCGCCCCAGTGGCTTAGCGGCCGTCTTGTGTTTTTTCCCCACCGAAGTCTTCGATGCCTGTTGTTTTGATAGAATTGCTTTGACAGGGAGTACCTGCAGTTTGCAATTGAGCGACGTCGTCGTCAGACAAATCACAGGTGCGTCCACTTAACATCAGTAGAGCAGCTGAGCAGGGTGCAGTGTCTGATCAGGTCGGTGTCAAGGAGAGCATGCATAGCTGCCAAGGTTTCAGATTGCAATTGTGTGACATTTCCATAATTTCAGTGTGATAATGAGTGACATTTCAACGACTATGAGTGAGACTTTCTCGCGAGCAAAATCAAGCAACGAAAATGAGAACATATACATATCAGTTTTAAGAGGCACAGACGATGAGCTTTGATGTAGAAGCTTTATTCAAGTATACAGGAACAAACCCTAGCTAGACACGTCCTCTCTCAGCAACTGCATGCTCTCCTCTCAAGACACACACCAGGATTCTACACATCCTGGTATCCATGGAGAGAATGCAGAGCATGTTGCAAAGCCACCATATGAAGATACAACACATCTTCCTTCCTTAATATTAAATGCATAACAGAAAGAAATAATATATATATATATCACAGCAAGAACGAAAAACGAATAATAAAAAAAAACATTAAGACCATACCATTAGTAAATAACATTGTGAAAATGACATTAAGAAAATATTACCTCACTTTATGATGCCAATGCATATGATTGTTAACGATCCCTAGAAGAAAATGGTTTATGTAATCACTGTGCCACTTTGGAGCCCTCCTAACTAGGCCTGGGCGAAGCACTACGCTACGCTCGCGTAGTTTGCGAAGTTCGCGCTAGCGTAGTGTTGCGTAGTGCTGCGGTCATTTTTTGCTTGCTCGCGGTCCTCAACGTCAAGTTGGCGACCGCGAGCAAGCAAAATGACATCCTGGCGAGACTTTTTCTTTGTTCGCGATCGCGAGCATGGAAACTAAACCTCCCGGCGAGATTCCCAACGCGAGAAGGTCAGGTTTCTCATTGCGAGGGGTCGCGTATGCTCGCGACCGCTCGCGATGAGAAACTACCAGTTCGCGTTGAGAAAGCTGCAGCTCGAGTAAAAATCTACTCGAGCAGCAGAAAACTACAGCTCGCACTGTGCAAGATGCCATTTTCAATGATTGCACAGTGCCGGTTGCTTGTCCGCACTGTGCAATCATTGAAAACAACATCTTGCACAGTGCGAACATGTTACTTCGCAGTTCGCGAAGTGCTACGCGTAGCTCGCGTAGTGCGAACTTCACTTTGCGTAGCTTCGCGAAGTGCTACTTCGCGAACTACGCCCACCCTTACTCCTAACACGTTTGTTGTCATTTCCTACATCCTCACTTTTCTCTAATTGGCCAGCATCAGTTTCCTTTTTCCAATTGTGTAATTCCGTATCATTGCACAAAGTGACACTACGAATATTCCACACTTTGCCATCACTTAACCAAACATTGTTACCAACAACATTGATTATTTGTTTAGGTGATGACCATTTAGATAGTCCTCTTCATTGAGTTCCCATGCAATAAATAATCAATTTGTTTGACACCACATTTACATTTTTTGACCCCTACGGTTTAACCTGCATTTTGCAATTTATCTAATGTTTGTGTCAAAATAGAATCATGTTCAGCACGATTGGTTCCCCACACTAACACATCATCTTGAAAAACTAACACTTTGGGTAAACCCGCTAATAGCTTACACATTACTCTTTGAAAAACCGCCGAGGTGGATGCCAAACCAAAAGGCATTCTGATACATTGAAAGGCTCCCTCAGGTGTGATGAATGAGGTGAGGTGTCTTGAGGTAGGATGCAGCTTAATTTGATGGTAAGCATTAGACAGGTCAATCAATAAAAAATAGGTGGCATCAGTTACAGAAGACACCATTTCATTGTTGTGAGGTAACGGATATCGGTCAACTAGGATGTTCTGGTTAAGATCTCTTAAGTCAATGCACATGCGCAAATTACCGTCAGGTTTTCGTGCTAGAACTACTGGACTAAGCCATTCAAATGACTCAATGGGTTCGATCACTTGCGTATCGCATAATCTCTGCAACTCTAATTTTAATTTCTCTCTGAGAGTAAATGGAACTTTTCTCGATTTATGCACGCATGGAATGCTATTAGTCTTTAGCACGATGCGGTGTTCAAATTTTTTCTAGACAACCCAATTTTTCATAAAACAATTTAGGAAATTTGGTGCTCCATTTGCATTTCTCCATATCTTCAGTGACCAAGACTTGTTGAGGATGATTAGGGTCCAATGTAGCCCAACATTTTTTGTTCACGCCAACTCAACAATGCTCTCCCTTTTTCCACTACATATACTTTGCCCGTTGCTACTTTGCCCTTGTGAGACAATGTGCACAAGACCATACCATTAGTAAATAACATTGTGAAAATGACATTGAGAAAATATTACCTCACTTTATGATGCAAATGCATATGATTGTTAACGATCCCTAGAAGAAAATGGTTTATGTAATCACTGTGCCACTTTGGAGCCCTCCTAACACGTTTGTTGTCATTTCCTACATCATCACTTTTCTCTAATTGGCCAGCATCAGTTTCCTTTTTCGAAGTGTGTAATTCCATATCATTGCACAAAGTGACACTACGAATATTCCACACTTTGCCATCACTTAACCAAACATTGTTACCAACAACATTGATTATTTGTTTAGGTGATGACCATTTAGATAGCCCTCTTCATTGAGTTCCCATGCAATATGTTCTCACCCAATCTCTCACAACAAATACACGTTGGTTCCTTTTCAACTTATCATTGTGTCTACCTACATATTTTTCCTGGTGTTTCTTGACTCTACACTCTAAACTTCTGTTGCACACAGTTCGAGTATAACCCATGAGCATCCACCCTGGGGCAACTCTAGTTCCTGGTTGTCTGCCTTTGAGAAGTCTGAATGGAGACACTTTAGTCACAGAGTGGGGTGTGGTTCGATAACTCCACAGCATTTCCTTCACTGCTTCCTTACAATCTCCCCCACACCCTTCGGATAGTTGAATACACTTTTTCAGAACTCTGTTAAACCTCTCAACAAGGCCGTTTTCCCTAGGATTGTAAACAGAAGTGGTGTGGTGCAAAATGCCCATTTTAAACAGATACAATTTGAATTCACTCGCTATGGACTGGGGTCCATTGTCCATGACCAACATATCTAGACAACCCTCCCTTCGAAAAATGTGGTCACAAAATTAGATAACATTAGAAGCTTTGATGTCTCCCGTAAATGCTACCTTTGGCCACTTTGAATGGTAGTCGATTAATTCTAAGGCGTACTTATTGACAATGTACTTGGATGAAAATGGCCCGCAGATATCCATAGCCACCTTTTCCCATGGCCTACTTGGAAAATTGGTGGATGAGATAGGTGATTCCTCCACTCGATGAGTTTTGTCACTACACATGCACTCCATACACCCCCGTACATGTTCCTCTATGTTCCTGTCCATCCCTGGCCACCAAAATGTTTCCCTGGCCTTTCTTTTCATTCCTGACATACCACCGTGGCCTTCATGAAGTAATTTGAGCAACCTGGGCTGCAAGCTGACCGGAACTACTAGTCTTCCACTCCTGCGCCTCACACCATCCACTACAGACAGTTCCGTCCACACTGTCCAAAACTCCCCCAATTTTTTTTAGCACAAAATTGGGGCCTGAGGGATTGGACCGTTTAGTTACAATCTCTTTGATAGTGGAGTCATTCATTATGGCATCCTTCCATTCCTCTATTGAGATGGCACCCTCACATGACTTAGTCACACTTGCTACTACACAATCATCATTGGAGTCAACATCGTCGTCCTCACATTCCAATGGTAATCGGGATAAGCAATCAGCATTGACATTGTGAATGCCAGGAACATAGTGTAACGAGAAGTCATACCCTTGAAGTCTGTATAACCATTTGGCGATTCTGGGGGTTGCTTTTGCAGCTCCTTTAGTGGTGAACAATTCTATAAGTGGTTTATGGTCAGACCTGACTTCAAAATGTGTTCCCCAGATATAAGTTTTGAAATAGTTCACACCCCACCAGCATGCAAGTGCCTCTTTCTCAATGACCAAATACGTGGCCTCTGCACCTTTGAGGGTACGTGATGCAAATGCAACTACACGTTCATGTCCCATATGTTTTTGCATGAGCACTGCTCCTAGACCATAGGTACTGGCATCCACTACATTTATGCTGTGATGTGATGGATTTAACGGTTTCAAGGCTACCGCTTTGACTATTTGTTCTTTAATAGCAATGAAGACTTCTTGGCATTCATCCGTCCACTCAAATTTAACAGCTTTTTTCATTAACGTTCTGAGAATGTGAACTTTGTCAGCAAAATGCTGAACAAACTTGGAATAAAATTCCGCAAAGCCCAAGAATGAGCGTAACTGCTCCTTGTTGCACGGTGACGGTGCATTGGTGATGGCATCTAATAATTTCTTTTTTGGTTTTACTCCTTCCCTAGATAAGGTGTGCCCTAAATAATCAATTTGTTTGACACAACATTTACATTTTTTGACCCCTACGGTTTAACCTGCATTTTGCAATTTATCTAATGTTTGTGTCAAAATAGAATCATGTTCAGCACGATTCGTTCCCCACACTAACACATCATCTTGAAAAACTAACACTTTGGGTAAACCCGCTAATAGCTTACACATTACTCTTTGAAAAACCGCCGAGGTGGATGCCACACCAAAAGGCATTCTGATACATTGAAAGGCTCCCTCAGGTGTGATGAATGAGGTGAGGTGTCTTGAGGTAGGATGCAGCTTAATTTGATGGTAAGCATTAGACAGGTCAGTCAATGAAAAATAGGTGGCATCAGTTACAGAAGACACCATTTCATTGATGTGAGGTAACGGATATCGGTCAACTAGGATGTTCTGGTTAAGATCTCTTAAGTCAATGCACATGCGCAAATTACCGTCAGGTTTTCGTGCTAGAACTACTGGACTAAGCCATTCAAATGACTCAATGGGTTCGATCACTTGCGTATCGCATAATCTCTGCAACTCTAATTTTAATTTCTCTCTGAGAGTAAATGGAACGTTTCTCGATTTATGCACGCATGGAATGCTATTAGTCTTTAGCACGATGCGGTGTTCACATTTTTTCTAGACAACCCAATTTTTCATAAAACAATTTAGGAAATGTGGTGCTCCATTTGCATTTCTCCATATCTTCAGTGACCAAGACTTGTTGAGGATGATTAGGGTCCAATGTAATGCCCAACATTTTTTGTTCACGCCAACTCAACAATGCTCTCCCTTTTTCCACTAAATATACTTTGCTTGTTGCTACTTTGCCCTTGTGAGACAATGTGCACAAGACCATACCATTAGTAAATAACATTGTGAAAATGACATTGAGAAAATATTACCTCACTTTATGATGCAAATGCATATGATTGTTAACGATCCCTAGAAGAAAATGGTTTATGTAATCACTGTGCCACTTTGGAGCCCTCCTAACACGTTTGTTGTCATTTCCTACATCATCACTTTTCTCTAATTGGCCAGCATCAGTTTCCTTTTTCCAATTGTGTAATTCCTTATCATTGCACAAAGTGACACTACGAATATTCCACAATTTGCCATCACTTAACCAAACATTGTTACCAACAACATTGATTATTTGTTTAGGTGATGACCATTTAGATAGTCCTCTTCTTTGAGTTCCCATGCAATATGATGTTCTCACCCATTCTCTCACAACAAACACACGTTGGTTCCTTTTCAACTTATCATTGTGTCTACCTACATATTTTTCCTGGTGTTTCTTGACTCTACACTCTAAACTTCTGTTGCACACAGTTCGAGTATAACCCATGAGCATCCACCCTGGGGCAACCCTAGTTCCTGGTTGTCTGCCTTTGAGAAGTCTGAATGGAGACACTTTAGTCACAGAGTGGGGTGTGGTTCGATAACCCCACAGCATTTCCTTCACTGCTTCCTTACAATCTCCCCCACACCCTTCGGATAGTTGAATACACTCTTTCAGAACTCTGTTAAACCTCTCAACAAGGCCGTTTTCCATAGGATTGTAAACAGAAGTGGTGTGGTGCAAAATGCCCATTTTGAACAGATACAATTTGAATTCACTCGCTATGAACTGGGGTCCATTGTCCATGACCAACATATCTGGACAACCCTCCCTTCGAAAAATGTGGTCACAAAATGAGATAACATTAGAAGCTTTGATGTCTCCCGTAAATGCTACCTCTGGCCACTTTGAATGGTAGTCGATTAATTCTAAGGCGTACTTATTGACAATGCCCTTGGATGAAAATGGCCCGCAGATATCCATAGCCACCTTTTCCCATGGCCTACTTGGAAAATTGGTGGATGAGATAGGTGATTCCTCCACTCGATGAGTTTTGTCACTACACATGCACTTCATACACCCCTGTTCATGTTCATCTATATTCCTGTCCATCCCTGGCCACCAAAATGTTTCCCTGGCCTTTCTTTTCATTCCTGACATACCACCGTGGCCTTCATGAAGTAATTTGAGTAACCTGGGCTGCAAGCCGACCGGAACTACTAGTCTTCCACTCCTGCGCCTCACACCATCCACTACAGACAGTTCCGTCCACACTGTCCAAAACTCCCCCAATTTTTTTTTAGCACAAAATTGGGGCCTGAGGGATTGGACCGTTCAGTTACAATCTCTTTGATAGTGGAGTCATTCATTATGGCATCCTTCCATTCCTCTATTGAGATGGCACCCTCACATGACTTAGTCACACTTGTTGCTACACATTCATCATTGGAGTCAACATCGTCGTCCTCACATTCCAATGGTAATCGGGATAAGCAAATCAATCAATCAGTCTTTATTCGATTTAAAATACAATCATAAAAGACACAAACATAGTACCTAAAAACATACATTTCAATAAATACATTAAAATACCTTATTAAAAAAGCCTTGTTAAAAAAGCATTAAACACTTCAATGGACTGACATATAGCAATAAAAAGATTTTTGGATTAAAATTGACCCTGGTGCAGCTAAAAAATAGGGAAAACCCAAACACTGAATTCATTAGAGACCATCAAGGGTGCGCTTGATTGATTTTCTCCGCAATGCCCATGCCCAGCCCAGGTATTTTGCCAATGCGACAGAGACTAATGTCAAAGAGCTAGTGCGCAAAATGCGTAAAGCTACAGCACTGCTCCTTGTGCCGAGAGATTTACACATTGGGGTAAGCCAAACACGCCTTGGAATGATAAATGCCGGGCAGACAAACAGAAAGTGGGGAGATGTTTCAATCGCAGCCCCACATGCAGGGCACTGCAGTTCCGAGTTCCTGCCCCACCTTCCAGTCAAAAATCTAAGAGGCAAAGAACCAGCTCTAAACTGGAAGTAGAGTTTCCTGTCGCCCACATTAGTCACCACATCCCAGTATCGTTCAAGATTGGGGGAATCTTTGAACTCCAGAAAGATCCCGGACATCCCTGATGCTCTATTCAGCACCTGGGCATCAATTCTTTCCCAGTATGCTATTTTAAGAGAACTTTTTGATGGATAAGCAATCAGCATTGACATTGTGAATGCCAGGAACATAGTGTAACGAGAAGTCATACCCTTGAAGTCTATATAACCATTTGGCGATTCTGGGGGTTGCTTTTGCAGCTCCTTTAGTGGTGAACAATTCTATAAGTGGTTTATGGTCAGACCTGACTTCAAAATGTGTTCCCCAGATATAAGTTTTGAAATAGTTCACACCCCACCAGCATGCAAGTGCCTCTTTCTCAATGACCAAATACGTGGCCTCTGCACCTTTGAGGGTACGTGATGCAAATGCAACTACACGTTCATGTCCCATATGTTTTTGCATGAGCACTGCTCCTAGACCATAGGTACTGGCATCCACTACATTTATGCTGTGATGTGATGGATTTAACGGCTTCAAGGCTACCGCTTTGACTATTTGTTCTTTAATAGCAATGAAGACTTCTTGGCATTCATCCGTCCACTCAAATGTGACACCTTTTTTCATTAACGTTCTGAGAATGTGAACTTTGTCAGCAAAATGCTGAACAAACTTGGAATAAAATTCCGCAAAGCCCAAGAATGAGCGTAACTGCTCCTTGTCGCACGGTGACAGTGCATTGGTGATGGCATCTAATAATTTCTTTTTTGGTTTTACTCCTTCCCTAGATAAGGTGTGCCCTAAATAATCAATTTGTTTGACACCACATTTACATTTTTTGACCCCTACGGTTAGACCTGCATTTTGCAACTTATCTAATGTTTGTGTCAAAATAGAATCATGTTCAGCACGATTGGTTCCCCACACTAACACATCATCTTGAAAAACTAACACTTCGGGTAAACCCGCTAATAGCTTACACATTACTCTTTGAAAAACCGCCGAGGCGGATGCCAAACCAAAAGGCATTCTGATAAATTGAAAGGCTCCCTCAGGTGTGATGAATGAGGTGAGGTGTCTTGAGGTAGGATGCAGCTTAATTTGATGGTAAGCATTAGACAGGTCAATCAATGAAAAATAGGTGGCATCAGTTACAGAAAACACCATTTCATTGATGTGAGGTAACGGATATCGGTCAACTAGGATGTTCTGGATAAGATCTCTTAAGTCAATGCACATACGCAAATTACCGTCAGGTTTGCGTGCTAGAACTACTGGACTAAGCCATTCAAATGACTCAATGGGTTCGATTACTTGTGCATCGCATAATCTCTGCAACTCTAATTTTAATTTCTCTCTGAGAGTAAATGGAACGTTTCTCGATTTATGCACGCATGGAATGCTATTAGTCTTTAGCATGATGCGGTGTTCAAATATTTTCTAGACAACCCAATTTTTCATAAAACAATTTAGGAAATTTGGTGCTCCATTTGCATTTCTCCATATCTTCAGTGACCAAGACTTGTTGAGGATGATTAGGGTCCAATGTAATGCCCAACATTTTTTGTTCACGCCAACCCAACAATGCTCTCCCTTTTTCCACTACATATACTTTGCTCGTTGCTGCTTTGCCCTTGTGAGACAATGTGCACATGAAAAAACCTAATAGTGGAAGTTTAATGCCGCAATATCCCACAGGTTCAACATCTGGCACATTCAATTTCTGACCTCCTATTTTTCCCACTCATTCTTATCTATAATAGTATATGGGGAGCACAAGTCTCCCCAAACTGTTATTTTAGTTCCATTGATACCTAAATCACATTTAGGTGGGTTGTAACTTTCTGATACATCGTTGACAACATTGTCACAGATAACCATGACTTCAACCTCCCCTTCATTGTCAGTATTATCTTCTTCAGAATTCTCTCTAATTGCATTCACAGGGTGTTTCCATTTAGGAGTGGGTAATGATCCAGCTTTGCACATGCGAGCTAAATGACCAATTTTTTTTTTACATTTATAACACTTTTCTTTAACAGCAAAACATTTGTCTGAATCAGCAGTGTGTCTAGTACTTCCACACCTGTAACGTACTCTTTTGTTCTTGGGGATAATGGTTTTGGGATTACTTTCTTTCTTTTTGGGAGGAATTTTCTCTAATGCACATACTTAAGTGGTGCTGGTTTTATCCAAGCTCAGTTCTTTAACATACTTAGAAGTGTTCTCAATCCGTCTTGCCACTTAAATAGTTTTCTGCAAGGAGGGGTCTTTCATTTCTAGCAGTCTTTCTTGAATTTTAGAATTGCTAGTTCTATTTATGAATCGGTCCCTTATAATCTCTTTGTGAAGATCTCTGAATTTGCATGTAGAAGCAAGGGTTCTCAAAGTGGAAATGTATTGTTCGACAGATTTGCCAGGTAATTGGGATCGCGAGAAGAACTTATGTCTTTCTACAACTATACTGACTTTTTTCCCAAAGTTTTCTTCTAGTGCTTTAATTGTCTCTACATATTCATCACTATAAATGACTTCATCATACTGTACACATACATCAACATCGTCTTTAACTTCCTCTTTATTACTCCCCTCTTCACTCTCGTCCTTATTCTCGTTTTCACTGATACTCTCTTTGATGATTATCTGTTTCCTATCAGTACCAATAGGTAGTGTCTTCAATACCTTCCTACCCTCTATTCCTAAATTATGTTTGAGTAATGCTACCTTGCGAGAAGCTAGAAAATCCTCACCACCAATAACCTCTAAATAGGTCTCGAATTACTCAATCCAGTCTTCCCACGGTAATGTGGGTTCTCCAGGATTTTGTAGGAATTTAGGTGGGGCTGTGATAGAAGACATATCCATGCTGTGGATTTCCCTACCTACTATAGAATTAGGTATTGAAATAATTAATGTGGATTAATATTCACTTTCCTGACTGAAATGAACAACCTAAGAAGGAATAGCACGTTAATAGTAATAAACAAGCCTAAACTAATGTAGTGCTTTTGAATTAGTTTAGTATAAGCAACAATTGGCTGGAAGAAAAAACAAATTTAATTAGGGAAGCACGTTAAAATGGTCACCATAGTCCCCTTGGTAATTGCAATCTGCAATGTATAGATCTACTATTTATTTTTCAGCACACAGTCACCTCAAATCGTTCCTCTCATATGTCTTCCAGCGTAGAGTTTTTAAAATTAATCCTTGACTTGGATTGAACTTACTAATTGCGATCGCTTGTTGTTTTAAATTGATTTTATGCTTCGGGTTGATTCCGCTCTTGCAATCGCATTCAACGTTCTCGCTGAGTTGTCATGGTTACTACAAGCTGTTCCAGGAAGAAGAGGATGGCACGTCACAAGCGTATCACGGCGCAGGACGCTTGACATGGGACGACTCCCACAATGCAGTGTGTCTGTGGCGAGTCCCCGCGGTAAAATGGCTGCCAAAGGGTTTGGATGTTCAGCAGAGAATGGCCACAGTGACGCACACAACTAGCTCCAGTCCCAACGGTACGATCGGAACTTCACAATAAGTTTCGTTTTGCGTTATCCACACTCCTCTGATCAAAGCAATTTAAAAAAAAAAAATTAACTTTTGTGACGGTGTACTTTTGGTGTACGATACACTTTGCTCCATTTAAACTGCACGCGGGAATAGTGTACCAACAGTCAGCTCGGTCGCTTTCTCTTCCCTTGTAGCTCTAACGGTTATTCATCACCGGCTTTTTTGCACAACAGTCAATGTTTCTCTGCTTCTATGTACCACCGCTTCACACAGTGTGTACACAAGGCAATCAGCCTTAATGATGCTGTCTCCACACAGTTCAATGCTGCTTCAACCATATCAGCACTCCTTTGAATACAGGCTTGCACCACGTTTCACCAATGCAGTTCAGGCACCCACAGCTGTATCACTTCTTACCGGTTTACAGGAGAACAGGTGTTGCTTGCACGATATCAGCTGTCTCTCAACAGATGAGCTCCCATAAATTCTTCTTTATAGTTGCCTGTAGCATTGATTCTTTGGTGTTTCAGCCCAGCGGCACGCTCCTTATTAATGCAGTGCCCCAACAGTGTAGTTGGTATCGTTAAGTGCCAGTTATGTAGTAATTGGTCCAGGGGTTGTCATCTCACTCCTCTGTACAATCAGTCTGTGCTCTGGGAAGGTGCATCCTATGCTCGTCGCCACTTTTAAGAGGCACAGACGATGTACTTTGATGTATAAGCTTTATTCAAGTATACAGGAACAACCCCTAGACACGTCCTCTCTCAGCAACTGCCAGCTCTCCTCTCAAGACATACACCAGGATTCTACACATCCTGGTAACCATCGAGAGAATGCAGAGCATGTTGCTAAGCCACCATATAAAGATACAACAATCAGAAATACCACCCCTCCCTCCTCCTTTGGAATTCACAAGGGACTATTTTAAAACACTTGAACAGGTTTCTGTCATTACCCATTAAATTTGGTATATCATCAAAGCTTAATACAGGCAGAGCAATTTATCTGGACTGCACTGCTACACGCGTGTTTTCTTTGAATATTGTCAGACCTGGAGTTAGAGATTCAAAAAATACTTCAGTTTATAAAGCTTGCTTGTATTTTCTCTGCAACTGTTATGAGAGGTTTTAGCCTTTCAAAGACCTGCTCAATCACTAACGCTGCTCACGAAGCAGAACCCGTAGTAAAACACTGTGGTATCGTCCCTTTGTGCTCAGTACTCTATTTATTGATGCTGCAGGCAATGTTTGTTGTAATATCCGGAAACACCAGGACATTGCAGCACATGAAGCATGATCGTGACCGGCAGACCTAGAGCTGCCAAGGTTTCAAATTGCCATGTGTGACATTTTCATAATTTCATTGTAATTATGGGTGACATTTCAACGACTATGAGTGACACTTGCTCGTGAGCAAAATCAAGCAATGAAGATGAGGAAAACAGATAAATATCAGAAATTACACCCCTCCCTCCTCCTTTATAATTCATGAGGGACTATTTTTAAACACTGAACAGTTTGCTGTCTTTCAGTACGGCACCGGAGGCACTGCAGCCAGATCTTTTGAGATACTGCTTCAGCAGAGATGACTGTAAAAGCTTGTCTGCTCTACCAATGGTTCGCATGAGGACAGGCAACAAACTGGTGGCACACTGGGAGCGGCATTTCATTGTTGGTTGACCGAGCGGGCGGAGTATTATTGGTGAAAACTAAAGTGTACTCGCGGAGGAGCCACTGTCAGTCAACGTGGAACTGGCAACGGCGGACTGACTGTCTGCACTCATTCACCTGCAACGCACTGAATTTAATTTACATTCTCGAATTTATATGTACTCACAGACAAAAATCAGTGCATCGACATCTACACACCTGAGATTATCGACAAATGTGCACTCGTACTCCTGTCTTCGCCACACATGTGAGATCACCACGAACCCTGCATCTTCTCTGTATCTTGTGAATGCGCATCTGCATATTGACATCCTGTTTTCACAAATACGCACACAGAATTCTCTCCAAGTGTGTACACACATACCTGTGAGCCAGCACTCCCATATTGAAGCAGAGGTATTTTAGGGTGGAGATAGCTACAATGAAACTATTTTTGGCTTCAAAAATCGGGAGTCTCTGGCCGGAGTAGGGTCTGTTGTTATTTATGCATATTTTACTCACCTCAAGGTATATGCAACAGAAACTTAGGCTGATTGAAGCCTCACAGAGCATGCAAATTACTGACTTTAGATGTTGTGTGTAACACGACAACAAGCACATTGGTAAAAAACACTTCAGTTCAACCTTGTAGAAGTTCCATTTATGCTCCTCTAAAGCCATCTTATTTATATATTTCATCTTTTTGTTTACCTGTAGCTGCGCAGCAACTCTACTAATCAGCCCAGAGCAAAGCACCTTAAACTGATATGCTTCCCACAGTATGTGGTAGCATGCGCGCACGACCGGCCATGAGGTAATTGGACCTGCAAAACATTCAGTTACTCTAATCTGCCCGGGCCTAAAACTGGTTCTACTTTAAAGCGTTTCTTCGGTTGATGCTCGCACTGTATAAAAGTGCAAAAATGAACAACAATATCAGAGATAAGTGTTCTCAAAACACGGAAACAGTTAGCTGCTCCTTATTCCATTTAGCGCATATAATACCGGGAACAACTGTAACTGAAACTGTTAAAAAGATTTTTTCGCACTGCAGCCGCATTGAGTTAATTGTAACTCGGGTGGCTGGTACTAACTGCGAGTCCAGGGCTGT
Organism: Triturus cristatus; assembly: GCF_964204655.1. Taxonomy (NCBI): domain Eukaryota; kingdom Metazoa; phylum Chordata; class Amphibia; order Caudata; family Salamandridae; genus Triturus; species Triturus cristatus. The sequence goes on from NC_140589.1 coordinate 1,050,595,706, forward strand.
GCTCAGAGTCTGCTGTTGTCCAATGACAGACAATTTCCTGGGCGGCCTCTGCAACCGCCGGTCACAAGCTCCTCCGTGATGTGAGCTCGGTAATTCATTGAATTCACTGCAGGCTCACAAGGTTTGCGAAAGTACTTGATGGCGGCCCGGCCAGGTGTGAGCAGAAGGCAGTGCTGCGAGCTCACAGGGACAGGCGCCATGCTGAGTGATACTGCCAGGCCTTCCAACGCCAATAATAATGCCCTGCGCAGGGCACTAGTGAGTTATTCATGATGCCGAAGCAGGCGCCGGGACGTGGATGTCAGGGCCTTTAAGTGGGTGCACGTGGAGCAGGGCATAAAGAGACACACAGACTCTTGCTGGTCTGGTATGGGCCGGAAGTCACGAGTGACTCCGGCCAGTTTATTTGAAGCCTTCTGGCCACGCCTGGCCAGAAGGTGATACAATGTGTGCATGATGTTCCGGGTTGGGGTCTCAGCTCCCTGAGGCGGCTAACAACTAGACCGCTACATCCCATCCCAAATCAGTTCAAAAGCAAATACCAAAATGAAAAGTTAGCAAACATAGTCAGCAAGTCTTTGATTGGGCCTCGGGTGAGGTCTCAGATTGTACTGATGCTGCTGGGTGCCTCCTCTCGGGCTAGCGCTATCTTCCGTGATCGGCAGGTCTTCTGTTCTGGGGTCACCGGGTATCTCTGGAGCCGCCGGGATAAGGTTCGGACTACCAGTGGCATTAGGGATGCCGTCTAGGTGTCCACTTTCTATGTCATGAGACACCTCGGCTCTTGGTCTCTCCCTTTCTGAGACCGGTACTCTCTTGAACCATGAGATGTTCCGAGTGATGACCTCTCCATCCTTCTCGGCCGTCACGGCAGTGCCCATAACCGCTTTGACATGCCATAGTCCTGGTTCATAGGGCTTGCGGAACTTGCCTCCGCTGCGACGGTTTCTCACTAGGACAACACATCCTGGCGTCATCGGCCGGATCTGTGCTCTTCGCCACCTGCTTGCTCTCTCGTTGTTGGCTGACCTCCTGGCCTGAGCGCTCACCGGGTCATAAGGTTCGGGTTCCCAGTTATCTGCTACTGGGATGTTTTCCCATCTCTGCCCAAACAGCATCAGCGACCATGGGAACCTTTGAGTTTTGCAGTGTGGAGTGCTCCGTTTCTCCCGCAGGAACCTCTGGAGAGCGACCTCTGGTTCTGACTGCTCGGCTACGGATATCCGTAGAACCTTGTTCAATGTCCGCATGAACCGTTCTGCCTCGCCGTTCGCTTGGGGCCACTGCGGCGTGATGCGGTGATGTTTTACGCCTAGGCGTGACAGAAATTCTTTGAACTCGTGCCCTTGGAATGGGGGCCCGTTGTCTGTTTTGATGACGTGTGGCAGACCAAACAGTGCGAAGGTCTTATCCAGCATTGGTAGCAGGTGGTCGAACGCAGTTGACGGTAGCACCTCCACAACTGGGTATTTCGTATAGCCATCAATCAGGACGGCGGTCACTCGCCCGTCCGGAAAACTTCCAAAACCAAGACTGATCCACGACCAGGGTGACGGTGCGGGGTCTTCGTTTATCACCGGAACTGGAGCTTCCGGGCCGCCAGTGAGTTGACATGCTCGGCACCCGCGTAGGAAGTCATCCACGGCTTCCTCTAGGTTAGGGAACCATATCTTCTCCCTCATCCTGGCTTTCATCCTTTTCGTTCCTTGGTGACCTTCATGTGCTTGAGTGGTCACCCGATCCTGGAGGTTCAGGGGTATGACGATGCGTGAGCCTCTCAATACTACGCCGTTGGCTGTGGTGCTCAGTTCCTCATGGACTCTCCATACCTTCCCCAGACGGGACCGATCTACTTCATTCCATCCACTCATGTCGTGGAGGAAACCGGCCCACGAGCCTTTCTGTATTGCTTCCAACACCTTCATTAGAACCATGTCTGTCCGTGTATGAGCCTCAATTTCCGAGATGGTGAGGGCTTTTGGGCAGGCCCACTGCGTGATCATGTTGACAAAATCTTCCGTCAGCTTTTCTTGGTTGAAGGTTTCTTCCGTGATGGCTGCTGGATGTCGCGATAAAAAATCAGGTGGATTTTTGGCACCTGGCCTGTGGACTAGATCTAATTGGTAGTTGCTGGAGTTGAATCGCCCATCTCTCGATCCGGGGCGGCGGATGAGGTGCGGTTCCCTTGAACAGCGGGATGAGCGGTTGGTGATCTGTTACCACGCGGAATGGGTGCCCACTCAGGTAGAGATGAAAGTGGTTGCAAGCCCACTTGATGGCAAGTGCTTCGCGTTCAATTTGTGAATACCATGTCTCTGTTGCCGTCAGCGACTTGCTTGCGAACGCTAGCGGAACCCACGTTCCTGGGTCTGTTTCTTGTGTCAGCAGGGCTCCCAGGCCCACGGGGCTGGCATCTACTATCAGTTCCGTTGGTCGTTTGGTATCGAAGTAGGCCATGGTCGTCTTTTCCAACAAAGCTGACTTCACCTTGCGGAAAGGCTTGCTCCTCTTCTGGGCCCCATTTCCACCCAACGTCCTTCTTTGTTGTGAGACCGGCCTCACGGCGTATGCCCTCTCGATCATCCAGCCAACCTACAACCACCCCCAAGACACGGCATCTACGACTCCGGCCGCCCCAGCCACACAGACCCGAGGGCCGGCCAGAGCCCCCGACAGGCTCGACACCCTACCACGCATGTCCGACCGAGGGAGCGGGAACCCCCGAGCCAGACCCAGAGGCGCCAGTCCAGTCACACCTCGGGTCGCCTTCCCCCGGGAGGACTCGATCGGCCACCAGGCCCCTGGGGAGCAGGCGCCTCGCCTGCCGAGCGTCTGGGGTCCCTCCCAGACCCACCTGAAAAGACCAAAGAAACGAGCGGCAGGAAATCCCGCCGAACCCCCTCAGTCACCCAAGGCCCCTCTCTGCGAGGACTCCGGACTTCAAAGGGCAGGGGGAGTATAATAAGGGGTGCCGGAGGAACAAATGGGAGAGAAGACCTGGAACCATCGAAGCCTGCTGACGCTGTTGCGGCTCCCGAATACCGAACCACCTGGGCCTACTGAGTGACTCGCGGCCCCCAGCCATTGAACCATCTGAGCCCTGCTGACGAGATCGCGGCTCCCGAACTCCGAACCACCTGGGCCTGCTGAGTGACTCGCGGCCCCCAGCCATTGAACCATCTGAGCCCTGCTGACGAGATCGCGGCTCCCGAACTCCGAACCACCTGGGCCTGCTGAGTGACTCGCGGCCCCGACCCTCGAACCACCTGAGCCCTGCTGACGAGGTCGCGGCTCCCGAACTCCGACCACCTGTGCCTGCTGAGTGACTCGCGGCTCTCCCCTCGAGGACGAATTGGCAAGAGATCGCCCAGAGAAACAACACCCTCCAGCTCGAGGATTGCGAGCTATCCGCAGGGTACTTTGCAGAGACACTACCTTCACAGACTGTCCCGCTACCCCCATTCCCCTACCACCGATTTGTAGTCTCTTGTGCCGCTGATGTACTACTTACACCTTGGATCATAAAGATCCCTTGAAACCTTCGATAAAAGAACCTATCGTCCTACAAAGAATACGTGTGGTGTTACTCTGTTCGTAGTGTAAGCTCAGGGTGTGCGCGCCTGGTTCGGCCTACTTGGGAGAGGTGGGTCAAAGGGGTGGGCAAGACGGGTATCGAACCCCCCTCCGGCGAACGCCTTTCCAACATTTGTCAATTTTCGCAACAGCTCCTCAATGGTCGCGAGGTTGGGTATGAATCTCTCACAGTATGTTGCCATACCTAAGAAGCTTCGAACCTCTGACGCTGTTGTGGGAGCTGGGGCTATTTGGATTGCCTGTGATTTTCGGGGGTCTACATTCACACCCGCCTGGCTGGAAACATAGCCGAAGAATTCAATGGATTTCTTAAAGAACTGACACTTCTCCTTGTGGAGGGTCACCTCGTGTTCTGTGAGGCGCTGGAGGGTGGCACGGAGGTGGCGGTGATGATCCTCTAGGGTCGCTGAATGTATTAAAATGTCATCGCTGAGGTTCAATACACCTTGGAGCCCGGACAAGACTTCCCTCACTGCATTTTGGAATATATCAGTGGCCGATGATATTCCGAAGTTTAGCCTTTTGTAGCGCCTGAGTCCCAGGTGTGTCAAAAAAGTGGTTATATACCTACTTTCTTCCGCCAACCTCAACTGGTGGTATCCTGCATTGAGGTCTAGCTTAGAAAACCACCTGGACCCGTTTAGGTCAGCAAGGATGTCATCCACAGTTGGCGTCAGGTGCCTTTCTCTTCTTATCGCCTGATTGGGCATGCGCATGTCTATGCAGAGTCTGATCTGTCCAGGCTGTTTCGGTTTTTCGGCTATCACCATGGGGGATACCCAGGGGGTGCGTCCAGTTACCTTCTCTATCACACCTTGTTGTTCCAGTTTAAGTAGTTCTTGCTCAACTAACGGTCATAGGTGAAATGGGATACGTCGGTGCATTAGGGCCACAGGCTTTACTGACGTGTCAATGTGCAATCGTACGGGAGGTCGCTTCATGCTCTCCAGCCCTTTGAACAGTTGTGGAAACAGTTCTAGGATGTCTTCTGTTTGTAGTGTCTTCACCTCCTTTGCGAACGTCACCAGGCTTAGGTCTTCAGCGGTGTGACTTCCCACTAAGATGTCTGCTTCTCCATCGACCACATGGAATGTTGTCATCACTTCGTGGCTCTCCGACTTTACTTGAACAGTCATTTTACCTTTTAGGGGTAGTGCGTTTGACTACCATATGTGAGGATCCGTACTTTGGACGGTGTGAGCTGTGGTCTTGGGTTCAATTTCTTATAGTGTTGGCTACCCATGACATTGACTTTAGGCCCCGGTGTCAATGAGGGCCGTGACGGGGGATCCTGCAATCTCAATGGCACATGTCGGCTGAGGGCGTCGCCTTCATTTGAGGTCACTTGCAAACGATATGAGGAGGCACTCTTCTTCGTCGTCAGTGAACGGGTCCTCGAGGTACGCCCTATGCTGGGGAGACGCCTTCAGCGTTCGTGCCATGTCAGGCTCATCTAGCGAGAGGTGCCTCACCGCTTTGGTTGGCGGCCGTCATCCCGGAATTCCTCTGCTCTGCATACCCCCTCGGCATACACTGGAAAAATGATTGAGGATTCCGCACTTCGAGCAGGTCTTCCCTCTGGCTGGGCAGTCGTGTAGGGCATGTTCTTCTCTGCCACAGTATCCGCACTGAGGCTGGCGCGGTCTTCTAGTGGGCCACCGCTCTCGGTTGCTACGACCTGGGGTGTGAGCTGCGTCCACCCGCTCTGTCTTAACTGTCACGGCTTGACCAGCTGTAGGCGTGAGCGCCGCTTCCATTGCTGTGTATCTAACTTTGGACAAGTCGTGGGATCGCGCTAGGACAAGTATATCTTCTAGGGAGATCCGGGGTTGCCGAAGTATGAGAGTCCTCAGGGTTTTGTTTCGGCACCCTTGGATGAGGTGCGCTCGCACCTCTTTAGCCAGATCCTTTTTAGTGCATGTGCTGGCCAGCTCCCTCGGGCGTGCATGGAAAGCGTCCATAGACTCGCCCTCTCTTTGACGGGCTTGCCGCAATTTAAAACGTTCGTAATCGAGATTTAGATGGGGGTCGAAGTGGGCATTGAGCACCCTTACTGCCGCATCGTAATCTTTGGGGACCCAGTGTTTGGGAGGTGCACGAATAGGTTGTAGATCTCATCCTCTGCGAAGTGTAACAACAACGACCTCTTGACGGTGCCATCTGTCTCTCTGGTGGCGATAAAATAGTTGTCCAGGCGGCCGACCCACACGGTCCACCTTGGGGATGCAGTCGCAGGATCGATCAGTTCACTGAAGGGCGGTAACGGGAATGTACATGCGCTGTTGGAGCCGCCGGGGCTGCTGGCTGTGGAGCTGCTGCTGCTTGATCTGTCATGGCTGAGCGTGGTGAATCGGCCTCTTGCTGCCTAAGGGCCTCTGTGAATGCGCGATTTGGTGGACTTCGCCAGTGCCTGGCTGCTGTCACCGGGTTTTCCCAGTGCTTGTTTGTGGACCAATGCTTGTTTGGCCTTTCTTAGGTGGGCTTTGCCAATGATTATTTATCAGGCCAATGCTGGTTTGCTCTTCTTTTGATGGGCTCTGCCAGTACTTGTTGGGTTTTCTGTGGGTGGGCCTTGCCAATGCTTGTTTGCTTGGCCAATGTTTCAGTGTGCCGGGTGCTGTCACTTGTTTTGATTAATTGCAGCCTGGAGGATCTGGCCGGTTTGGGCTGCGCATGCGCGCCTCCTTGATTTCAGCGCGGCCTGGCTTCCCCTGATCGGCTCGCTCTCGACACTCGCGCGTGTGTAGCCCTGAATTCCAGCGCGGGCTCAGGCAGGATGTTGCCGGGAGCACTGGCGCGTCGCTGCGTGGAGCGGGTACTCCTTCGGGCGCTGCTGTTGAGGGTTGCGGTACCTGTTACCACCGGCTGGTGGCTTGCCGATTGTTCTTCCGCTTCACTGCACACCCATAATCACTTCAGCAGGGCATTCAGACTGATCAGCGGGCTGGATCAGACGACTCCGGCTGACAGAGGGGAGTGGTGAGGCTTTCTTGCATCCCATCCTCGTCGCCAGTGTCGGGGCTTATAAGTGGGTACACACGGAGCAGGGCATAGAGGGACACACAGACTCTTGCTGTGCTGATATGGGCCGGGAGTCACGAGCGACTCTGGCACGTTTATTTAAAGCCTTCTGGCCACGCCTGGCCAGAAGGTGATACAATGTGTGCATGATGTTCCGGGTTGGGGTCTCAGCTCCCTGAGGCGGCTAACAACTAGACCGCTACAGCGGACAGCGCACACACAGTGACTGCCTGCCGGCGCCTGGCATGAGTCCCTGCGGCTTTCTGAATCCGGCCTGGACTTCCTTCCAAACTAGGACGTGCGGACACATCCCCCCCACTGCTGAGGGCAGGCCCCGCCCAGGTGTCTCTATATGGGGCACAGGTCTGCCTCGACCGGGTGATGTTAGGCTGCGCCGCGAGCGGGAATTTCAATGCAGCCAGAGCAGGGCTTTTAAGATACATTGTATAAGCAGGCTACAGCAGGTACTGAGCCTGTGCTAGTGGCAGCGCAAGGGCGCCGGTCAAGTCTGCGGGGAGCAGCACAGCCGGCGCACAGGTGTCACAGGCGACGGCATGCTCGCTAGCAGCCTGTCTAGCTAGTTTCAGCGCCGGTACAGCGGAGTGGGACAGTGGCATTAAAATGCGAGACAATACATTTCAGTGCGGTGATGCGGAACACCACACTGAAATGCGTTAGAGTAACACCTGATGCATGATACTTGGCAGGCCTGCAGACCGTGCCAAGCTAAAAGCACATTTTATTAAGCAGTAGCATACAATTAACTTCTTGGACTAAAGTAACCCTCACTCAGGCCACTTACTTGCAGCAGCCACCTTCAAGCGAGTCGATGTCACGAGCAGCAATTTGTTAAACCGTCACGCCTGATAGCCGCAACAAGTCGGACCGACTCTCCCAGCGCGGCATGATCATTGAGGGCTGGTGTGCTCTGGGCAGGGCTCCGGCTGCACCACGAGAGCTGTGCCATTATTGCCGTCAGCAGCCAAATAATTCTCATCTGCTGCACATTCGCGCCGTGGCGGCAGGAGTGTGCGCCCACCTATTAAAAGTGTGTGTCTGACAACTATGTCCTCACCACACTGTCTCGGCACTAGCCATTGGACACTGACTCCTGTGACGTCAGTTATAAAAGTAATGTGTGCAGTGTCAGGTGAATCAGCAATGATTATCAGTGTATTACATTGTAGCACTGCAGCCCATAGAGCTGTAAGCAGCTCAGCCGGCCCCCAAGTCTGCCGGGAGCCGCACGTACTGTGACCATGCGCTGCTACTCCACCTTAATTTAAGTCACTGTCAGTAATAGTGCATTAGCAGTCCTCCCGCTTTGACAGCTGAGAAGGCGGTGATGCGGACAACACACTGAAATGATTTAGCTAATACCTGATGCGTTTTACTTGGCAGGGCATGGAATGACAGTTGTAGGAAAGTAGTATCTGCTTCTTATGGTTAGCCCCACTTTTTAGGTCTCGCCTGTCCCAGCGCATGCGCTGGCCTGGCGAGACTTTTAGTGAGGGCTCAAAAAATGCTACCATGGCCAGCCTAGAGCTACAGTGCATGTTGCGCGGGCGCACACTTAGGAGCAGAGGCACCATATGGCAAACCTCATCATGCTCATTAAGCGCCCGCGATCACTTTCACTTTTGCCCGCAATCACTTTCGTGGCGCCCCTTTGATGTTCTCGTTCAAAGAACATCAAACATCAAAGAACATGTTGTGTTAATGCTTTGCTGCGCCCGTTTGACTTACAGTGTGCTTTCTCTTTCCACAAACTCGATGTTTGTGTTCCTTTATTTTGATATGCTTTTAGTATTACTGTCACACACACAACCACACACACAACCACACACACACACAACCACAGACACAACCACACACAACCACACACACAACCACACACACAACCACACACACACACACAACCACACACAAAACCACACACACAACCACACACACAACCACACACACAACCACACGCAACCACACACACAACCACACACGCAACCGCATACACAACCGCATTCACAACCACACACAGCCACACAACCACACACCCACACACAACCACACACAACCACACACACAGCCACACACGCAAACACACACAACCACACACACAACCACACACAACCACACACACAACCACAACCACACACACACAATCACACACACACACAACCACACCCACAACCACACACTCACAACCACACCCAACCACAACCACACACACACACAACCACACACACACAACCACACACACACACAACCACAGACACAACCACACACAACCACACACACAGCCACACACACACAGCCACACACACACACAACCACACACACAACCACACACACAACCACACACACACAACCCCACACAACCACAACCCCACACAACCACAACCACACACACACACAACCACACACAAACAACCACACACACACAGCCACACAAACAACCACACCCACACAACCACACACACACAACCACACCCAACCACACCCACACACACAACCACACACACAACCACACACACAACCACAATCACACACACACACACTCACAACCACACACACAACCACACACACAACCACACACACAACCACACACACAACCACACACAACTACACACAACCACACACACAACCACACACATAACCACACACACAACCACACACAACCACACACACACAACCACACACAACCACACACACACAACCACACACACACACACAACCACACACACACATACACAACCACACACACAACCACACACACACAACCACACACAACTACACACAACCACACACACAACCACACACACACACACAACCACATACACAACCACACACACACAACCACACACACCCACCCACACACACAACCCCACACATCCACACACACACCCACAACCAGAACTGCACCCACAACCACACACACACACAACCACAACCACACAAACACCCACACACACAACTACAACCACACACAACCATACACACACACAACCACACACAAAACCACAACCACACACACACCACCACACAAACAACCACACAACCACAACCACACACTCACAACCACACCTACACCCACAACCACACACACACAACCACACACACACAACCACACACACACAACCACACACACACACACAACCACACACACAACCACAGACACAACCACACACACAACCACAGACACAACCACACACACAACACACACCCACACACAACCACACACACAACCACACACACACAACCACGCACAACCACACACAACCCCACACACAACCACACACACAACCACAACCACACACACAACCACACACACAACCACACACACACAACCACACACACAACCACACACACACAACCACACACATAACCACAACCACACCCACAAACACACACACCCACAACCACACCCACAACCACACACAACCACACACACAACCACACACAACCACACACACAACCACACACAATCACACATACACAACCACACACACAACCACACACACACAACCACACACACACAACCACACACACAACCACACACAACTACACACACAACCACACACACACAACCACACACACATACACAACCACACACACACAACCACACACCCACAACCACACACACAACCACAACCACACACACAACCACCCACAACTATACACAACCACACACACAACCACACACACACAACCACACACACACAACCACACACAACCACACACACAACCACACACAACCACACACACACACAACCACACACAACCACACACATAACCACACACATAACCACACACACAACCACACAACCACACACAACCACACATCCACACACACCCACACCTGCACCCACAACCGCACCCACAACCACAACCACGCACACAACCACACACAACCACACACACAACCACACACAAAACCACAACCACACACACACCACCACACACACACACAAAGACACCCACAACCACACTCTCAACCACACCCACACCACACACACAACCACACACACACAACCACACACACACAACCACACACACACAACCACAGACACAACCGCACACACAACACACACCCACACACAACCACACACAACCACATACACACACACAACCACAACCACAACCACACACACAACCACAACCACACACACCCACAACCACACCTGCACCCACAACCACACCCACACACAACTACAACCACACACACAACCACACACACACACAACCACACACAAAACCACAACCACACACATACCACCACACAAACAACCAAACACACACACACACACACAACCACACCCACAACCACACTCTCACAACCACACCCAAACACACCCACAACCACACACACACACAACCACACACACACAACCACACACACACAACCATACACACAACCACACACAACCACACACACAACCACACACACAACACACAACCACACACACAACCACACACACAACCACACACACACACAACCACACACACAACCACACACACAACCACACACAACCACACACACAACCACACACACAACCACACACACAACCACACACAACCACACACACAACCACACACACCATCAACCACACACATAACCCCACACAACCACACACACACCACCACACACACTACCACAACCACACACAACCACAACCACACACACAACCACACACAACCACACACACAACCACACACATACACACAACCCCACACAACCACACACACAACCACACACACAACCACACAACCACACACAACCACACACACAACCACACACACACACAACCACACACATAACCACACACAACCACACACAACCACACACACACACAACCACACACACAACCACATACACAACCACACACACAACCACACATACACCCACAAACACACCTGCACCCACAACCACACCCACACACACACACCCACACACAACCACACACACAACCACACACACAACCACACACACACAACCACACACAACCACACACACAACCACACACACACAACCACACATACAACCACACACATAACCACACACATAACCACACACACAACCACACAACCACTCACAACCACACATCCACATACACCCACACCTGCACCCACAACCGCACCCACAACCACAACCACGCACACAACCACACACAACCACACACACAACCACACACACAACCATACACACACCACCACACACACACCACACACACACAACCACACACACAACCACACACACACAACCACACACATACAACCACAGACACAACCGCACACACAACACACACCCACACACAACCACACACACAACCACATAGACACACACACACACGCACACAACCACACTCACAACCACAACCACACACACAACCACACACACCCACAACCACACCTGCACCCCCACACAACTACAATCACACACACAATCACACACACAACCACACACAACCACACGCACACAACCACACACAAAACCACAACCACAACCACACACAACCATACACACACACAACCACACACAAAACCACAACCACACACACACCACCACACAAACAACCACACAACCACAACCACACACTCACAACCACACCTACACCCACAACCACACACACACAACCACACACACAACCACACACACACAACCACAGACACAACCACAGACACAACCACAGACACAACCACACACACCCACACACAACCACACACACAACCACACACACACAACCACACACAACCACACACACAACCACACACAACCCCACACACAACCACACACACAACCACAACCACACACACAACCACACACACAACCACACACACACAACCACACACACAACCACACACATAACCACAACCACACCCACAAAAACCCACACCCACAACCACACACACAACCACACACAACCACACACACAACCACACACACTACCACACACAATCACACATACACAACCACACACACACAACCACACACACACAACCACACACAACTACACACACAACCACACACACATACACAACCACACACACACAACCACACACCCACAACCACACACACAACCACAACCACACACACAACCACACACAACTATACACAACCACACACACACAACCACACATACAACCACACACACACAACCACACACACACAACCACACACAACCACACACAACCACACACACAACCACACACAACCACACACACACACACAACCACACACATAACCACACACATAACCACACACACAACCACACAACCACACACAACCCCACACACAACCACACACACAACCACAACCACACACACAACCACACACACAACCACACACACACAACCACACACACAACCACACACACACAACCACACACATAACCACAACCACACCCACAAACACACACACCCACAACCACACACACAACCACACACAACCACACACACAACCACACACAACCACACACACAACCACACACAATCACACATACACAACCACACACACAACCACACACACACAACCACACACACACAACCACACACACAACCACACACAACTACACACACAACCACACACACACAACCACATACACATACACAACCACACACACACAACCACACACCCACAACCACACACACAACCACAACCACACACACAACCACCCACAACTATACACAACCACACACACAACCACACACACACAACCACACACACACAACCACACACAACCACACACACAACCACACACAACCACACACACACACAACCACACACAACCACACACATAACCACACACATAACCACACACACAACCACACAACCACACACAACCACACATCCACACACACCCACACCTGCACCCACAACCGCACCCACAACCACAACCACGCACACAACCACACACAACCACACACACAACCACACACAAAACCACAACCACACACACACCACCACACACACACACAAAGACACCCACAACCACACTCTCAACCACACACACACCACACACACAACCACACACACACAACCACACACACACAACCACACACACACAACCACAGACACAACCGCACACACAACACACACCCACACACAACCACACACAACCACATACACACACACAACCACAACCACAACCACACACACAACCACAACCACACACACCCACAACCACACCTGCACCCACAACCACACCCACACACAACTACAACCACACACACAACCACACACACACACAACCACACACAAAACCACAACCACACACATACCACCACACAAACAACCAAACACACACACACACACAACCACACCCACAACCACACTCTCACAACCACACCCAAACACACCCACAACCACACACACACACAACCACACACACACAACCACACACACACAACCATACACACAACCACACACAACCACACACACAACCACACACACAACACACAACCACACACACAACCACACACACAACCACACACACACACACAACCACACACACAACCACACACACAACCACACACAACCACACACACAACCACACACACAACCACACACACAACCACACACAACCACACACACAACCACACACACCATCAACCACACACATAACCCCACACAACCACACACACACCACCACACACACTACCACAACCACACACAACCACAACCACACACACAACCACACACAACCACACACACAACCACACACATACACACAACCCCACACAACCACACACACAACCACACACACAACCACACAACCACACACAACCACACACACAACCACACACACACACACCACACACATAACCACACACAACCACACACAACCACACACACACACAACCACACACACACAACCACATACACAACCACACACACAACCACACATACACCCACAAACACACCTGCACCCACAACCACACCCACACACACACACCCACACACAACCACACACACAACCACACACACAACCACACACACACAACCACACACAACCACACACACAACCACACACACACAACCACACATACAACCACACACATAACCACACACATAACCACACACACAACCACACAACCACACACAACCACACATCCACATACACCCACACCTGCACCCACAACCGCACCCACAACCACAACCACGCACACAACCACACACAACCACACACACAACCACACACACAACCATACACACACCACCACACACACACCACACACACACAACCACACACACAACCACACACACACAACCACACACATACAACCACAGACACAACCGCACACACAACACACACCCACACACAACCACACACACAACCACATAGACACACACACACACGCACACAACCACACTCACAACCACAACCACACACACAACCACACACACCCACAACCACACCTGCACCCACAACCACACCCCCACACAACTACAATCACACACACAATCACACACACAACCACACACAACCACACGCACACAACCACACACAAAACCACAACCACAACCACACACAACCATACACACACACAACCAAACACAAAACCACAACCACACACACACCACCACACAAACAACCACACAACCACAACCACACACTCACAACCACACCTACACCCACAACCACACACACACAACCACACACACAACCACACACACACAACCACAGACACAACCACAGACACAACCACAGACACAACCACACACACCCACACACAACCACACACACAACCACACACACACAACCACACACAACCACACACACAACCCCACACACAACCACACACACAACCACAACCACACACACAACCACACACATAACCACAACCACACCCACAAAAACCCACACCCACAACCACACACACAACCACACACAACCACACACACAACCACACACAACCACACACACTACCACACACAATCACACATACACAACCACACACACACAACCACACACACACAACCACACACAACTACACACACAACCACACACACATACACAACCACACACACACAACCACACACCCACAACCACACACACAACCACAACCACACACACAACCACACACAACTATACACAACCACACACACACAACCACACATACAACCACACACACACAACCACACACACACAACCACACACAACCACACACAACCACACACACAACCACACACAACCACACACACACACACAACCACACACAACCACACACATAACCACACACATAACCACACACACAACCACACAACCACACACAACCACACATCCACACACACCCACACCTGCACCCACAACCGCACCCACAACCATGCACACAACCACACACAACCACACACACAACCACACACAAAACCACAACCACACACACACCACCACACACACACACAACCACACCCACAACCACACTCTCACAACCACACCCAACCACACCCACACCACACACACACAACCACACACACACAACCACACACACACAACCACACACACACAACCACAGACACAACCGCACACACAACACACACCCACACACAACCACACACAACCACATACACACACACACCCACAACCACAACCACACACACAACCACAACCACACACACCCACAACCACACCTGCACCCACAACCACACCCACACACAACTACAACCACACACACAACCACACACAACCACACACACACAACCACACACAAAACCACAACCACACACATACCACCACACAAACAACCACACACACACACACACACAACCACACCCACAACCACACTCTCACAACCACACCCAAACACACCCACAACCACACACACACACACACAACCACACACACACAACCACACACACAACCACACACACAACCACACACAACCACACACACAACCACACACACAACCACACACACAACCACACACACACAACCACACACACAACCACACACACAACCACACACAACCACACACACAACCACACACACAACCACACACACAACCACACACACACAACCACACACACAACCACACACACAACCACACACACAACCACACACACAACCACACACACAACCACACACAACCACACACACAAGCACACACACCATCAACCACACACATAACCCCACACAACCACACACACACCACCACACACACTACCACAACCACACACAACCACAACCACACACACAACCACACACAACCACACACACAACCACACACATACACACAACCCCACACAACCACACACACAACCACACAACCACACACACAACCACACACAACCACACACACACAACCACACACACACACAACCACACACATAACCACACACAACCACACACAACCACACACACACACAACCACACACACACAACCACACACAACTACATACACAACCACACACACAACCACACATACACCCACAAACACACCTGCACCCACAACCACACCCACACACACACACCCACACACAACCACACACACAACCACACACACAACCACACACACACAACCACACACAACCACACACACAACCACACACACAACCACACACACAACCACACACATAACCACACACATAACCACACACACAACCACACACAACCACACATCCACATACACCCACACCTGCACCCACAACCGCACCCACAACCACAACCACGCACACAACCACACACAACCACACACACAACCACACACAAAACCACAACCATACACACACCACCACACACACACCACACACACACAACCACACACACAACCACACACACACAACCACACACACACAACCACAGACACAACCGCACACACAACACACACCCACACACAACCACACACACAACCACATAGACACACACACACACGCACACAACCACACTCACAACCACAACCACACACACAACCACAACCACACACACCCACAACCACACCTGCACCCACAACCACACCCACACACAACTACAACCACACACACAATCACACACACAACCACACACAACCACACGCACACAACCACACACAAAACCACAACCACAACCACACACAACCATACACACACACAACCACACACAAAACCACAACCACACACACACTACCACACAAACAACCACACAACCACAACCACACACTCACAACCACACCTACACCCACAACCACACACACACAACCACACACACAACCACACACACACACACAACCACACACACAACCACAGACACAACCACACACACAACCACAGACACAACCACACACACCCACACACAACCACACACACAACCACACACACACAACCACACACAACCACACACACAACCACACACAACCCCACACACAACCACACACACAACCACAACCACACACACAACCACACACACAACCACACACACACAACCACACACACAACCACACACACACACAACCACACACATAACCACAACCACACCCACAAACACACACACCCACAACCACACACACAACCACACACAACCACACACACAACCACACACAACCACACACACTACCACACACAATCACACATACACAACCACACACACAACCACACACACACAACCACACACACACACAACCACACACACAACCACACACAACTACACACACAACCACACACACACACACAACCACACACACACAACCACACACCCACAACCACACACACAACCACACACAACCACACACACAACCACAACCACACACACAACCACACACAACTATACACAACCACACACACACAACCACACACACAACCACACACACACAACCACACACACACAACCACACACAACCACACACAACCACACACACACACACAACCACACACAACCACACACATAACCACACACATAACCACACACACAACCACACACAACCACACATCCACACACACCCACACCTGCACCCACAACCGCACCCACAACCACAATCATGCCCACAACCACACACAACCACACACACAACCACACACAAAACCACAACCACACACACACCACCACACACACACACAACCACACCCACAACCACACTCTCACAACCACACCCAACCACACACACACAACCACACACACACAACCACACACACACAACCATAGACACAACCGCACACACAACACACACCCACACACAACCACACACACAACCACATACACACACACACACACACACACACAACCACACTCACAACCACAACCACACACACAACCACAACCACACCTGCACCCACAACCACACCTGCACCCACAACCACACCCACACACAACTACAACCACACACACAACCACACACACAACCACACACAACCACACACACACAACCACACACAAAACCACAACCACACACATACCACCACACAAACAACCACACACACACACAACCACACCCACAACCACACTCTCACAACCACACCCAAACACACCCACAACCACACACACACACAACCACACACACACAACCACACACACACAACCACACACACAACCACACACAACCACAGACACAACCACACACACAACACACAACCACACACACAACCACACACACACAACCACACACACAACCACACACACACACAACCACACACACAACCACACACACAACCACACACAACCACACACACAACCACACACACAACCACACACACAACCACACACACAACCACACACAACCACACACACAACCACACACACCATCAACCACACACATAACCCCACACAACCACACACACACACCACCACACACACTACCACAACCACACACAACCACAACCACACACAACCACACACAACCACACACACAACCACACACATACACACAACCCCACACAACCACACACACAACCACACACAACCACACACACACAACCACACACACACACACAACCACACACATAACCACACACAACCACACACAACCACACACACACACAACCACACACACACAACCACACACAACTACATACACAACCACACACAACCACACATACACCCACAAACACACCTGCACCCACACACAACCACACACACACAACCACACACACACAACCACACTCACACAACCACACTCACACAACCACACTCACACAACCACACACACAACCACACACATAACCACACACATAACCACACACAACCACCCACAACCACACATCCACACACACCCTCACCTGCACCCACAACCGCACCCACAACCACAACCACGCACACAACCACACACACAACCACACACAAAACCACAACCACACACACACCACCACACACACACCACACACACACAACCACACACACACAACCACACACACACAACCACAGACACAACCGCACACACAACACACACCCACACACAACCACACACACAACCACATACACACACACACACACAACTACACTCACAACCACAACCACATACACAACCACAACCACACACACCCACAACCACACCTGCACCCACAACCACACCCACACACAACTACAACCACACACACAACCACACACACAACCACACACAACCACACACACACAACCACACACAAAACCACAACCACACACATACCACCACACAAACAACCACACACACACAACCACACCCACAACCACACTCTCACAACCACACCCAAACACACCCACAACCACACACACACAACCACACACACACAACCACACACATACAACCACACACACACAACCACACACAACCACACACACAACCATACACCCAACACACAACCACACACACAACCACACACACACACAACCACACACACAACCACACACACAACCACACACAACCACACACACAACTACACACATACACACAACCCCACACAACCACCCACACAACCACACACACAACCACACACACAACCACACACAACCACACACAACCACACACACCATCAACCACACACATAACCCCACACAACAACACACACACCACCACACACACTACCACAACCACACACACAACCACACACAACGACACACACAACCACACACATACACACAACCCCACACAACCACACACACAACCACATACACAACCACACACACAACCACACACAACCACACACACACAACCACACACACACACACAACCACACACATAACCACACACAACCACACACACACAACCACACACACAACCACACACAACTACATACACAACCACACACACAACCACACATACACCCACAAACACACCTGCACCCACACACACACACACCCACACACAACCACACACACAACCACACACACAACCGAAAACACACAACCACAACCTCACACACACAACCACACACAACCACACACACAACCACACACACAACTACACACACACAACCACACACACAACCACACACACAACCACACATACACAACCACACCCACACACGGCCACACACACAACCACACACACACACACAACCACACACACACACAACCACACACACAACCACACACACACACACAACCACACACACATCCACACACAACCACACACACAACCACACACTACACACAACCACACACACAACCACAAACACACAACCACACACAACCACAACCCCACACACACCCACACACACAGCCACAACCACACACACAACCACACATACAACCACACACACAACCACACATACAACCACACCCACAACCACACAAACCACACACACACAGAACCACACACACAACCACACACACACACACAACCACACACACACACAAAACCACACACAACCACACCAAGCATTGGCATAGCCAATAGGTCTCGCCTTTGTGACCTTATAAGTGTTTAGCCACGCAACAGTTGATGTGGTTGCACCATGGATATTGTGCTGCATAACTAAATACTTAGAAGGTCCCAAAAAGCGAGACCTTTTGGTTATGCCAATTGCTTGTTGCTTGGTGTCTCACTGTTTTTGACTAGTCTGACTGGGATCCGACTAATCAGGACCCCAGTCTATCTGCTTTCTCCCTTAAATTGTCATGCATGTACTTTGGTACACTCCAGATTGGATACCTGGGTACCCTTATCAGGTATCAGGTATCAGGTGTCAGGTATCAGGTATCAGGTGAGCAATGCCTCAGAGTGATACGCATTGTGTGCTGTGTTAATCGGTCTCTCTCCATTCACGGGGTTACCAGAGACCAACAAGCCTTGGTTGTTTTCATATTGTGCGTGTACATACAGCGCCTAATACGTTTCATGATTTCACCTCAATGCATGTTTTCTCCGACAACTTCACTTCGTAATATTTCCTTAATGGCCACGTATACCAACTCAGAGGCTCACTTTCATAGGAGATATACTAGACAGCTGATTAACTACCGCTTTGATGTTTTAGACATGTCTCATACCACATGTTTATTTAATTTATCTCTATTTTCATTTGTTGTCTTTACACTTTTGTCTCATCATTGCACGATTCATTTTACTACCAATGTTCGGTTTAGTCCTACTTTTAGAGGATCCTATGCTCATGCTCAACCCACCAAGTATTGATGTGGTCTGAAGTTCTACTGAATAGGGTGAGTCACTTGAGTCTATTTCTTGCTGCTGCTGTTTTTAACGTACTCCACATAGGCGATTAGTCACTATAGTTCACTGTGGGGGTACACCACTTATTAAACTGTGCTCTGTTGCGCCCAGACGCATCAGAAGTCACCACCGGTTCATGCTAACTAGGATTCATTAGTCACTTTGAAGGCTGTTTTTTAATTGTCATGTCCATTGAATTTCAGTACGTGATCAGTATAACCTACCTTAATTTTTTTATAGGTAGTACCAGACCATGACAGGTATTTTAGTTAAGAGATACTGACTCACCTTAAAACCTGCTTTCACTTAGAGGATTAATATCACTTAGTTCTCTCCTTTTGTAGATAGTTTTTTAGGTCCTGAAGAATTGCGAGTGTAATAGCTCCATGCGAGAAACATGTTGACCATTAAACACTAACATAGATCACTCTCACAAGAGACATTATACTCTGTTGAGTGCTATATACACATTTTTAATCAGGGAAGGAGGCCTTCAGAATAAAATCGAATTCCCAACCGGCACTTCCAACCCTGTTTTAAATCACTTCTTTACATCTACATTAGTCAGGCCCCCATACCCGCACTTCACCATACGGCAGTTGGATTGAAGATCTCCTACAAAGTGCCCCTTTTTAGGGAGCCCGTTAGGCATTGCACCGCCGGCCCGACGAGGAGCAGCCCATATGATGAAGCATGACACCTGAAAGGGTGTGTGAGGGCATTATTATCCAACAAATGGCTTACCAACTATATACACATTGTGTATTTAGTCATATCCAGCCTTCTTGTTGACTCCTTCTTTCTTGACTTGAGGAACAGCAGGTATACTCCTTTTTGATAGTCTTCACCCTTGGGGCAACTTGCCTTGCTGGACCTCCCACTCCCCTGTGAGCGGAAATAGCCTCTCTTTGTAGTTCGTACCCTTATCAGTCCCTAGTCCCTAGTATTGGTACACATGTACCCACTACGCCGGACACACACTCGACCCCGTCTTCTCATCCAGCAAGGACATCGCCTTCAGCCACGCCACCGGACTCCACTGGACCGACCACAGCTGCGTCCACTTCTGCTTCGGCAGGACCACGATCCACCACCACCAGCAACAAGTTGCACGCAGGAGCTGGAACAAGATCACAGCCGACCAGCTCGCGACCTCCCTGAGCATGAACCCGCCCACCAGCACAACGAACCCCAGCCAGGCGGCCACTAACCTCACGAAGTGGATCAGCGACTGCGCAGACGAGCTCGCTCCCCTGAGGAACCCGCCTAGCAGACCCGGTAGCAAGAGAGCCCCATGGTTCACCGACGAACTCAAAAGCTCCAAGAAGAACTGCCGAGCCCTCGAGAAAACCTGGCGCAGAGACCCAACACCGGACAACATGACTGCCCTCAAGCTCGCCACCCGAAAACACCACCAACTCATCCACGCCACCAAGAAAACCGCATTCAAGGAACGACTGGACAACAACGCACACAACAGCAAGGAACTCTTCAACATCGTCAAAGAGCTCTCCAACCCCAACGCCGGAAACAACGACATCACCCCTTCGCAAGACCTCTGCAACTCCCTCGCCTCCTACTTCCACAACAAGATCGCGGACATACACAACAGCTTCAGCACTCAACCGACGAACGCCACGACCGAACCACCGCCCCCCACCACCACCCTCCACGCCTGGACCCCGATCAGCACCGAAGACACCGTCCGCACGATGAACTCCATCCACTCCGGATCTCCGACCGATCCCTGCCCTCACCACATTTTCAACAAGGCCGACGCTGTCATCGCACCCCACCTGCGGAACATCATCAACACCTCCTTCGACACCGCTACCTTCCCGGAGAGCTGGAAGCACGCCGAACTCAGCGCCCTACTCAAGAAGCCATCGGCCGACCCCACCGACCTCAAGAACTACCGCCCCATCTCGCTGCTCCCATTTCCCGCAAAAGTCATCGAGAAGACCGTCAACAAGCAGCTGGCCGCCTTCCTCGAGACGAACGGATCCCTCGACCCCTCGCAGTCTGGCTTCCGGGCCAACCACAGCACCGAGACCGCCCTGATCGCAGCCACCGATGACATCCGAGCGCTACTCGACAACGGAGAAACAGCGGCCCTCATCCTCCTCGACCTCTCCGCGGCCTTCGACACTGTCTGCCACCGTACCCTAGTACAACGCCTCAGCAACGTCGGAGTCCAAGAAAAGGCACTGGAGTGGATCATCTCCTTTCTCGCCGGAAGGACACAGAGAGTCTGCCTCCCTCCGTTCAGATCTGAAGCCACCGAAGTCATCTGCGGCGTTCCTCAAGGCTCCTCGCTCAGTCCTACTCTCTTCAACATCTACATGAGCCCCCTCGCAGACATCGCACGCCAGCACAACCTCAACATCATCTCCTACGCCGACGACACCCAGTTGATCCTCTCCCTCACCAACGACCCCGCCACCGCCAGAGCCAACCTTCACGAAGGGATGAAAGAGGTAGCCGAATGGATGAAGAACAGCCGCCTGAAACTGAACTCGGACAAGACGGAAGTCCTCATCCTGGGATCCTCACCCGCCGCTTGGGACGACTCCTGGTGGCCCCACGCCCTAGGCAGCGAACCCAAACTAACAGACCACGCACGCAACCTGGGCTTCATCCTGGACTCCTCCCTCTCCATGACCAGACAAGTCAACGCTGTCTCCTCGTTGTGCTTCAACATCCTGCGCATGCTACGCAAGATCTTCCGGTGGATCCCCACTGTGAGAAGTTGGCCTGGTATATGATGCTCACTAGTTAAAGTGATCACCTTGTACCATGCCAAGCAACCCTTATGGTGTGGTTGTAAGTCAACCTTTTCGGACTAGCTGCCCTAGTGGTAGCGTAGGCTAAGCAGTCTTTGAGGCTAAACTCGTGAAGCGTGTTAAGCCAGCTGTTTTACCAAATGCAACCCCCTTTTATACCAATGAAAGGACACCACACAGATATATATTCAAAATATATATGTATTTATTTATCAAAGTAACCCCTAGTCTCTTTATGAGCACAGGAGCACAAATCGTCAAACAAGATTATCACAGAATACACAGAAGTTGCACTTTATATGGATAGGCCCTGGTGGCCACTCGAACCATATACTAAAATAGTGGTATAAGTACCACGAACAGAAAAGGGAAAAGGCCTAGGGCCTCTAGAATCGCTGGGCCTACAAGGAGCTAACGTCAGTTAGTGACCAGGAGGTCCACGGGTGGCGTGTGCAGAGCAAATAGTCACACGCGTGCTCCCATAGGTTTCAATGGGTGCGTAAAAAGTACAAAGTTACTGCAAAAGGAATCTTCCGGATGACCTAGGAACTTAAGATTTGGAACACAGGCACTAGAGACGTATTACTACACATGGGCACCGGAGTACCAGCTTTACCTCACCCACAGGAAGCGGGTGCATAGGCCTCAAAGTGCGTCGGGTTTCTTCTATCTGTTCCGTTGAGCCTGGGACAAAGATGCTGCAGGCGGTCGGTCGGGAAGAGATGCAGTGGATCCAAGAGTGGATCGGAGATGTTAAAGACCTGTAAGCAGAGGGGACAGTGTTCACAGTCACTAGCCAGTGACCAGCGTGGCACCAGGTGGGTACCAGGCGATGTCGGGTGCAAACAGGTGATGAGGGGTAGCTTGTCTCCGCAGCCACGTGGTCCCTGAAGGTCGACGACGTCCAGGAGTCGGCTCACGAGCTGTCCCACGCAGGCTCTCGCTGTCGGCGGTGTCGGCGACTTGATTGAAGCAAACA
The DNA here is from genome assembly GCF_964204655.1 of Triturus cristatus. NCBI lineage: Eukaryota > Metazoa > Chordata > Amphibia > Caudata > Salamandridae > Triturus > Triturus cristatus. The sequence goes on from NC_140589.1 coordinate 1,050,621,629, forward strand.
AGCCTTGGCAAAAGCAATTGTAGAAGGATTCGGAAATCAGCTGTTGGTTCTGACCAGCAAGGTCAGAGGGATTGCTCCTTTGGAGGGGAGCAAGGGCCAGTCTGGAGCAACCAGACCAGCGGTGTTTGTTGTAGATTTCGTCGCCAAGATGGCCACTAGCCAGCGGGCCAGCAACCGGTTAGGCGCGTCGAGTGGCAAAATGCAGAAGGGCCCCACGCAGATCGTGGAGATGCTGGAGGGCTCACCTTTGGTGCAGATGCTGCTCGAGGGTTGGGCTTCTCAGGACCCAAAGCACAACTTGGAGGGAGCCTCGGTTGTTGCACTGGTCAGCTTGTCGTAGTCGTTTCAAGATGGCTGGCTCCACGTGTCTCGGTGCCTCCACGGGTCTCCTCTTTGCAGGGACTGTGGATCGGGCGGTGAGAGGTCTGGAGGTCCAGGTCTTGTCAGTCTCTGGGCTCGGGCTCCGGCGGGAGGCGGCGGCAAAGCAGACGGTGATTCGCTGGATGGTGCTTGCGTTAGCAAGGTGGTCACTCCCTGACCACAGGGGAGATTTTCTTCAGTCTTCTGTGCGGCAGAATGTCGAAGTTCCCGTCTTCTTCTTAGTTTCAAGTTGATTCCAGGATGTCTGAAGTCTTAGGACACAGCTCCTACCTTTATTCGGATTCTAGGGGCCGGACTACCTGCTAGGTCCCTCCCTATGGGTGGGACCAGGAAGGGGGGTGGTTACACCCCCAATCCTTTGTCCAGCTCGCCCCAGGCCCGGGACTGGTGTGCCCCAGGACCGGTTTGAACTGGCATATGCCCCGAGGCTCCTTGTGAGCCACAGGCATGTCTGGTTTCTTTCAAGCCCTACCTGACCAATACACAAAATCCTGTCTGGGGTGGTGCACGCACCTCCCCTGGCAGGAAACCCTTTGTCCACACCTCCCAAGCTGGAAGGACTCCCAGCAGCAGGAGGGCAGACTTGTGTCTGTGGTGGCAGCATCCATTTTGTGGAGCTGAGGCTATGTCTGCTTTTACCCGGGTTTCAGGCACTGTACATGTCGTGTCCCTCTAGAAGGGTGGAATGCTAACCCCGTCGCCAGAATTGGCGAGGGGTTAGTATTCCAATTCGTATGACACCTTACTCGACATGTTTTGATAAAGCCAAACCAAAGATAGCATTTAACCGCGAGGTTCATAATGCACTTAAGAGTATATGGTATGACGATATCTGGAAACAGTAGAAGGAAGTTGTTCCGACCACTGCAGACAGGCTCAGCTCATGCCAGAGCACCATCTCACATGGAACCAAGCACTCTGCCTTCAGGATTGTTAAGGCCTGCCATAGGAGTGACTCATAGGTTACCAGGTGTCCCATTTAAGGTTAGGTATAGGTATACTACACCTAAGTAAGAGGTGATTACACCAACTTACCCCAGCTGAGTGATCAGCCAGTTGTGTCAGATTGTTAGGCCAAGCCTGGGGTGGCATAATACATGCTGCAGCCCCTGGCAGGCCTTGGGTACACCAATGCCCTGGGTACCTAGTGTACACTGGTACAGGGGCTGACAGGGTGATCCACTTCCAATTGGTTATGCACCTAGGGTGCATAGTTTTAATTTAGTAGAGAGAACAGCAGGCTGGGGGTCTGATTGGCAGGCCCACAGCCTCAATATGTCAAAAACCAGTGAAGCAAAAAGCAAAAATTTGGGGTGACCATAGGATAGCAGACCCTACTCTCCTACACAACCCCCCCCCAAACGCTGGGACATTAAACTAGCCTTGACCAGTCTCGTCTTCATGTCCTAAGTGGAAGTACCTGGAGAGACCATCTGCATTCCCATGGTCAGTACCTGGCCGGTGCTCCACTGTAAAGTCCATCCCCTGTAGGGAAATGGACCACCTAAGCAGTTTGGGGTTTTCACCCTTCATCTGATTTAGCCACAAGAGGGGCTTATGGTCGGTCTGAATCTTGAAGTGAGTGCCAAACAAGTATGGCCTCAGCTTCTTCAGGGCCCACACCACAGCAAAGGCCTCCCTCTCAATAGCTGACCAATTCTTCTCTCTGGGGGTCAACCTTCTGCTAATAAAAGCAATGGGTTGGTCTTGACCATCTACATTAAGTTGTGACAGCACAGCTCCCACACCCAACTCAGAAGCATCTGTTTGGACAATAAACTCTTTGGAGTAGTCAGGACTTTTCAGGATAGGTGCAGAGCACATGGCCTCCTTCAGGTCATCAAATGCCTTTTGACAGCTTACTGTCCACTGAACCTTTTTGGGCATCTTCTTGGATGTCAGATCATTAAGAGGAGTCACAATGGACCCATAGTTCTTAACAAACTTCCTGTAATACCCAGTCAAGCCCAAGAAAGCTCGAACTTGAGTCTGGGTGGTTGGAGGGGACCAATCCTTGATGGACTGTATCTTACTCTCCAGTGGTTGAACTTGGCCCCCACCTACAAGGTGGCCCAAATACACAACCTTACTCTGCCCTATCTGGCACTTAGTAGCCTTGATAGTGAGGCCTGCCCTTTGCAGAGCCTCAAGAGCCTTCTTCAGGTGGATCAGGTGATCCTCCCAGGTGGAACTAAAGACAGCAATGTCATCAAGATATGCTGCGCAAAAGTCATCCAACCCAGTAAGGACTTGGTTCACCAGCCTTTGGAAGGTGGCAGGTGCATTCTTCAGACCAAAGGGCATCACCACAAACTGATAATGCCCACCTGGGGTTGAGAATGCTGTTTTGGCCTTAGACTCCTCAGCTAACCTGATTTGCCAATAGCCAGCTGTCAAGTCAAATGTGCTCAAAAACTTTGCAGAAGCTAGTTTGTCTATGAGCTCATCTGCCCTTGGAATAGGGTGTGCATCTGTCCTGGTGACAGCATTGAGTCCTCTGTAGTCCACACAGAACCTCATCTCTCTCTTGCCATCTTTGGTGTGAGGTTTGGGGACCAGAACCACTGGGCTAGCCCAGGGGCTCTCTGAGGGTTCAATGACACCTAATTCCAGCATTTTATGTACCTCAGCCTTTATACAGGCCCTGACGTGGTCAGGTTGTCTGTAAAGTTTGTTCTTTACAGGCAGACTGTCACCAGTGTCCACAACATGGGTACACCAGTCAGTTTGACTAGGCATCAAGGAAAACATATGTGAAAATGATTGTAGAACCTGTCTACATTCAGTCTGCTGATGGGCAGTGAGGTTGCCTCCAAGGGTCACTCCTTCAACTGAGCCATCTTCAGGGTTCTGAGACAACAGGTCTGGGAGAGGGTCACTCTCTTCCTCCTGTCCCTCATCTGTAGCCATGAGCAAGCCCATGTCGGCCCTGTCAACATATGCTTTAAGCCTGTTAACATGGAGTACCCTGTGGGGACTCCTGGGAGTTCCTAGGTCCACCAAGTAGGTGACCTCTCCCTTCTTTTCCAGGATTGTATGGGGTCCAGACCATTTGTCTTGGAGTGCTGCTGGGGCCACTGGCTCCAACACCCATACCTTCTGTCCTGGCTGATACTCAACCAAGACAGCCTTTTGGTCATGCCAAGCTTTCTGTAAGGCCTGGCTTGCCTCAAGGTTTTTAGATGCCTTCTCCATATACTCAGCCATCCTGGAGCGGAGACCAAGTACATAGTCCACTATGTCTAGCTTAGGCTTTTTGAGAGGTAATTCCCATCCTTCCTTCACCAAACACAGTGGGCCTCTCACAGGGTGCCCAAACAACAATTCAAAGGGGCTGTAGCCAACTCCTTTTTGTGGGACCTCTCTGTAAGCAAACAGAAGGCAGGGTAGAAGGATATCCCATCTTCGCCTGAGCTTTTCAGGTAATCCTTTGATCATACCCTTTAGGGTCTTGTTGAATCTCTCAACAAGCCCATTGCATTGTGGGTGATAAGGGGTGGTGAACTTGTAGTTGACACCACATTCCTTCCACATAGCTGTTAAGTATCCTGACATAAAGTTGGTACCTCTGTCAGATACTACCTCCTTAGGAAACCCCACTCTGGAGAATACTCCCAGCAGGGCCCTGGCCACAACAGGAGCTGTAGTGGTCCTAAGGGGAATTGCCTCTGGATACCTGGTGGCATGATCCACTACCACCAGTATAAATCTGTGCCCAGATGCAGTGGGAGGATCCATGGGACCCACTATGTCTATTCCCACTCTTTCAAAGGGAACCCCCACCACTGGTAGTGGTATCAGGGGGGCCTTTGTTGTGCCACCTGATTTGCCACTGGCTTGGCAGGTAACACAGGAGCGACAAAACTCCTTTGTATCTTCATTCATATGAGGCCAGTGAAAGTGAGGGACAAGTCTGTCCCAGGTCTTGTTCTGGCCTAGGTGTCCTGCTAAAGGAATATCATGGGCCAAGGTAAGAAGGAAGCCCCTAAATTGCAGAGGTATGACCAACCTCCTGGTTGCACCAGGCTTGGGGTCTCTAGCCTCTGAATAAAGGAGCCCTTCATCCCAATACACTTTATGGGTACCTTGAGCATTCCCAGCAGCCTCAGCAGCAGCCAGCTGTCTGAGGGGTTCAAGAGAGGGACAGGATAACTGAGCCTGCCTCAAGTCAGCCCTTGAAGGTCCCCCTGTCCCCAGAAACTCAACCTGATCAGGTTCAAGCTCTTCAGGGACAGTTCCTTCAGGGTCCTCTAGATCAGCTTCCTGGGAAGGCTGATCATCACTCTGAGGCAGGGGGGAAGGCACAGCCTTGACCCTCCTGTTCTTCTTCTTGGTAGGTGCTTGGTCCATTGTTCCAGGATCCAAGACCTGTGGTTCAGTGAGGCACTTTTTGGCCTGTGACCTGGTCACAGCAAGGACATGTGATGATATACCTAACATCTCTGCATGAGTCCTGTACTCCACTTCTGACCATAGAGAACTCTCTAGGTCATTGCCCAACAAACATTCTACTGGGAGGTCTGCACTAACCACAACCCTTTTGAGACCAGTTACCCCTCCCCATGAGAAGTTAACAACTGCCACACTATGTGAAGTAGTGGCATTGCTGGCATTGGTCACCAGGTAGTTCTCACCTGGTATGTACTGTCCAGGATCCACAAAGCCTGGTGTCACCATAGTGACACTGGCACATGTGTCCCTGTAGGCTTGAGCCACTTTGTCATTAATTAAAGGAGTCTGTCTGTACTTGCCCAGGTTACTGGGGCTCACAGTCAGGGACAAATCAATGTCCCCATCACAGATCAAGACTGCCTGTGTAAGGGTTCTGTCTAAGTCAGAATCTCCTTCAGTTCCCATAGTGATTCCCACTACACCCTTTGTCTGGGGACCAACACTGCTAACAGTAGTACTGGGAGCAGGTGCCTTAGGGGCAACAGTGTTGGGGGCTCCACCCTTTTTGCAATCACTAGTCCAGTGAGTTGTATTTTTACAATGATTGCACCAGGGTTTCTTCTGACCTTCTTTCTTCTTTTTGGACTGTTGGGACCCACCCTCCTTAGTAGTAGTTTGGGGCCCTGTTGAAGACTTCTGGTCTTTAGGTTTCTGATCTCCACCCTTTTGGTCTGTTTTCTTCTGATCACCCCCTTGGCCCTGGTTCTGGTTCTTTTGCTTAACCCTGGTTCTGACCCATTTGTCTGCCTTCTTTCCCAATTCTTGGGGAGAGGTCAGATCAGAGTCAACCAAGTGTTGATGCAGTTGCTGGTTTTGACAGTTATTCAAAATCTGTTCTCTCATCATCAAATTATACAATCCTGTAAAATCAGATACCTTACTTCCCAGCAACCAACCCTCCAAAGCCTTAGTGGCACATTCAATGTATTCAGACCAGTCCTGAGTCTGTGTCTTTTGGGTGTCTCTGAACATTAACCTGTACTGTTCAGTGGTTAAGCCTAACCCATCTACTAGAACACTCTTCAGGACTCTGTAGTTTCTGACATCCTCTTCTCTAACAGTGAGGAGTCTGTCTCTGCCTCTTCCTTCAAAGGAGAGCCAGAGGATTGCTGCCCACTGATCTTCAGGAACCTGCTGTACTTTGCAGGCTCTCTCAAGAGCAGTTATCCACTTGTGGATGTCATCCCCACTTTTGTAGGGGGGCACAACCTTAGACAGGTTTCTATTGTCGAAAACCCTATCTTTGTCCTTAGGGACAATGCTGCCACCAGTGGGTATAGACCCACTCTCTTTATGCTGTCTAGCCTTGCTAAGTTTCTCTTCCATCAGGGCTACTTCTAGCTCCTGCTTCCTGATCCTCAGCTGGGCCTCTTGCATCTTGGCCTCATGTTCCCTCCTCTGAGGGGTGGTCATCCTTCTCCTGGAGTGACCTTGAGAGCCTCTAGAGCCATGGGAAGCATTGGAGTCACCTGAGCGATTCCTTTGCCTTCCAAGCCCTGTGTTAAGTCCACTGGGGAGATCCAGTGGGTTGAACCCACTGTCAGTCCCCAATAGCCTTGGTTTAGCTGGGCCAAGTATAATACTTGGCACTGGGCTAGTTCTCCCTTCATCCTCACTACTGTCAGTATCCTTTTCACTCTCATCCTCTGTGGTAGGCATCCCATCTAAGGGGTGACTATTGGGAAGGGGTACTTCAGTGGCATCTTTAGAAGGGGGGCCTCCTGTTCCTGTCCCTAAGGGGGCTAACTGGGAAGCTTTCTTGAGTGCTCTCTGATTCTCATCATTCTGTAAGAGCTCTCTGAGCTCAGCAGAGTTTGGGTTCTTGGGCTGTTTAAGGCCTCTAAGAGTTGCCAAATGCCTGAGCTCATTCTGATTAAGGGTAGCAAAGCTGGATGGTGCCCTCTGGGGGTCACTCTCAACAGAGATGGGTACAGTGGACCCCTCTGCCCCGGCCATTGCTCTTAAGTGTGGGTGGATGTGTTGCAATCTACCTACACTTGGGTTTACCTACTAAACCTATCTAGTAGTTGTAGTCAGGGTGTGCTACTCCCTTTGCTCTACAACAACTAAGTTCAGTAGAACTTATGTATATCTAATCTTGTTTTATATGTACCTACAGGTACCTATGTGATCTTTCAATTGGTAACCAAGAGATTACAATGGTAAAACACAGCAAGCTCAAATCCAACCGCTGCTCACCAATGTGAGAAGTTGGCCTGGTATATGATGCTCACTAGTTAAAGTGATCACCTTGTACCATGCCAAGCAACCCTTATGGTGTGGTTGTAAGTCAACCTTTTCGGACTAGCTGCCCTAGTGGTAGCGTAGGCTAAGCAGTCTTTGAGGCTAAACTCGTGAAGCGTGTTAAGCCAGCTGTTTTACCAAATGCAACCCCCTTTTATACCAATGAAAGGACACCACACAGATATATATTCAAAATATATATGTATTTATTTATCAAAGTAACCCCTAGTCTCTTTATGAGCACAGGAGCACAAATCGTCAAACAAGATTATCACAGAATACACAGAAGTTGCACTTTATATGGATAGGCCCTGGTGGCCACTCGAACCATATACTAAAATAGTGGTATAAGTACCACGAACAGAAAAGGGAAAAGGCCTAGGGCCTCTAGAATCGCTGGGCCTACAAGGAGCTAACGTCAGTTAGTGACCAGGAGGTCCACGGGTGGCGTGTGCAGAGCAAATAGTCACACGCGTGCTCCCATAGGTTTCAATGGGTGCGTAAAAAGTACAAAGTTACTGCAAAAGGAATCTTCCGGATGACCTAGGAACTTAAGATTTGGAACACAGGCACTAGAGACGTATTACTACACATGGGCACCGGAGTACCAGCTTTACCTCACCCACAGGAAGCGGGTGCATAGGCCTCAAAGTGCGTCGGGTTTCTTCTATCTGTTCCGTTGAGCCTGGGACAAAGATGCTGCAGGCGGTCGGTCGGGAAGAGATGCAGTGGATCCAAGAGTGGATCGGAGATGTTAAAGACCTGTAAGCAGAGGGGACAGTGTTCACAGTCACTAGCCAGTGACCAGCGTGGCACCAGGTGGGTACCAGGCGATGTCGGGTGCAAACAGGTGATGAGGGGTAGCTTGTCTCCGCAGCCACGTGGTCCCTGAAGGTCGACGACGTCCAGGAGTCGGCTCACGAGCTGTCCCACGCAGGCTCTCGCTGTCGGCGGTGTCGGCGACTTGATTGAAGCAAACAAGCCTTGGCAAAAGCAATTGTAGAAGGATTCGGAAATCAGCTGTTGGTTCTGACCAGCAAGGTCAGAGGGATTGCTCCTTTGGAGGGGAGCAAGGGCCAGTCTGGAGCAACCAGACCAGCGGTGTTTGTTGTAGATTTCGTCGCCAAGATGGCCACTAGCCAGCGGGCCAGCAACCGGTTAGGCGCGTCGAGTGGCAAAATGCAGAAGGGCCCCACGCAGATCGTGGAGATGCTGGAGGGCTCACCTTTGGTGCAGATGCTGCTCGAGGGTTGGGCTTCTCAGGACCCAAAGCACAACTTGGAGGGAGCCTCGGTTGTTGCACTGGTCAGCTTGTCGTAGTCGTTTCAAGATGGCTGGCTCCACGTGTCTCGGTGCCTCCACGGGTCTCCTCTTTGCAGGGACTGTGGATCGGGCGGTGAGAGGTCTGGAGGTCCAGGTCTTGTCAGTCTCTGGGCTCGGGCTCCGGCGGGAGGCGGCGGCAAAGCAGACGGTGATTCGCTGGATGGTGCTTGCGTTAGCAAGGTGGTCACTCCCTGACCACAGGGGAGATTTTCTTCAGTCTTCTGTGCGGCAGAATGTCGAAGTTCCCGTCTTCTTCTTAGTTTCAAGTTGATTCCAGGATGTCTGAAGTCTTAGGACACAGCTCCTACCTTTATTCGGATTCTAGGGGCCGGACTACCTGCTAGGTCCCTCCCTATGGGTGGGACCAGGAAGGGGGGTGGTTACACCCCCAATCCTTTGTCCAGCTCGCCCCAGGCCCGGGACTGGTGTGCCCCAGGACCGGTTTGAACTGGCATATGCCCCGAGGCTCCTTGTGAGCCACAGGCATGTCTGGTTTCTTTCAAGCCCTACCTGACCAATACACAAAATCCTGTCTGGGGTGGTGCACGCACCTCCCCTGGCAGGAAACCCTTTGTCCACACCTCCCAAGCTGGAAGGACTCCCAGCAGCAGGAGGGCAGACTTGTGTCTGTGGTGGCAGCATCCATTTTGTGGAGCTGAGGCTATGTCTGCTTTTACCCGGGTTTCAGGCACTGTACATGTCGTGTCCCTCTAGAAGGGTGGAATGCTAACCCCGTCGCCAGAATTGGCGAGGGGTTAGTATTCCAATTCGTATGACACCTTACTCGACATGTTTTGATAAAGCCAAACCAAAGATAGCATTTAACCGCGAGGTTCATAATGCACTTAAGAGTATATGGTATGACGATATCTGGAAACAGTAGAAGGAAGTTGTTCCGACCACTGCAGACAGGCTCAGCTCATGCCAGAGCACCATCTCACATGGAACCAAGCACTCTGCCTTCAGGATTGTTAAGGCCTGCCATAGGAGTGACTCATAGGTTACCAGGTGTCCCATTTAAGGTTAGGTATAGGTATACTACACCTAAGTAAGAGGTGATTACACCAACTTACCCCAGCTGAGTGATCAGCCAGTTGTGTCAGATTGTTAGGCCAAGCCTGGGGTGGCATAATACATGCTGCAGCCCCTGGCAGGCCTTGGGTACACCAATGCCCTGGGTACCTAGTGTACACTGGTACAGGGGCTGACAGGGTGATCCACTTCCAATTGGTTATGCACCTAGGGTGCATAGTTTTAATTTAGTAGAGAGAACAGCAGGCTGGGGGTCTGATTGGCAGGCCCACAGCCTCAATATGTCAAAAACCAGTGAAGCAAAAAGCAAAAATTTGGGGTGACCATAGGATAGCAGACCCTACTCTCCTACACCCACCGAGACCAGGAAGACGGTCACCCAGGCCCTCGTCACCAGCTGTCTGGACTACGGCAACTCCCTCTACGCTGGAACCACCGCAAAACTCCAGAAGAGACTCCAGCGGATCCAGAACGCCTCAGCACGACTCATCCTGGACATCCCCCGTCGCAGCCACATCTCCAGACACTTGAGAGACCTGCACTGGCTCCCGGTCAACAAGAGAATCACCTTCCGTCTCCTCACCCACGCACACAAAGCCCTACACAACCAAGGCCCAGGATACCTCAACAGCCGCCTCAACTTCTACGCTCCCAAACGCCAGCTTCGATCGACCAGCCACGCCCTCGCCGCCGTCCCCCGCATCCGAAGAGCCACCACAGGGGGACGATCCTTCTCAGCGTCAGCAGGGCTCAGATGGTTCAGAGTTCGGGGAGCCGCGACAGCGTCAGCAGGGCTCAGATGGTTCAGAGTCGGGGAGCCGCGACAGCGTCAGCAGGGCACAGATGGTTCAGAGTTCGGGTAGCGTTCTTCGGTTCGGGGAGCGATCGAGCCGCGACCAGGTCAGCAGGCTCTCGTGGTCCAGGTCTTCTCTGCCTCCCGTCCCTTCAGCACTCCTTGTTATACTCCCCCTCCTCTTTGAAGTCCGGAGTCCTTGCTGAGAGGGGCTTGGTGCCTAGGGGCGGTGTGTCGGGATTTCCTGTCGCTCTGCCCTTTGATCTGTTCAGGTGGGCCTGGGAGGGTCTCCAGACACCCAGCAGGCGAGGCGCCCGCTCACCGGGGGCCTGGTGGCCGATCGAAACCCTCCTTGGGGAGGAGACCAGAGGTGTGACAGGGATGGCGCCTCCTGGTCTGGCTTGGGGGTTTCTCTCTCCCTCGGCCGGGCATGCGTGGTGGGGTCTGGGGTGTTGCTGGGGCCCGGCCGGCCATCGGGATGTTGGGCCATGGTGGCCGGAAGTCTGTGACATCGGGGATCAGGTGCGGTTGCGGGGTGGCTTGCTGGTCGGGGGGGCCCACGCCACGAGGCCGGTCTCACACGTGCCCCCCCCAGCTGAAAGGCGGGGAGAACTACCCATCCACTTGGGGGTTCTCCTCGCTGAAGCGGAAGAATCGGGACAGGCCGTCCTCGTTGGCGTGGTCAGTCCCGGGGCGATGCTCCACAGTGAAGTCCATCCCCTGGATGGAGATTGACCATCGTAGCAGCTTGGGGTTTTCTCCTCTCATTTGCATCAGCCACCGCAAGGGTCGATGATCCGTTTGCACTCGGAAGTGGGTTCCGAACAAGTAGGGCCGTAGCTTTTTGAGGGCCCAGACTACTGCGAAGGCCTCTCTTTCAATGGTACTCCACCGCTGTTCTCGAGGTAGCAACCTTCGGCTGATGAAGGCTATGGGCTGATCTATGCCTTTGTCGTTGAACTGTGAGAGGACGGCCCCGATGCCGTGTTCCGAGGCGTCCGTCTGGACCACAAACTCCTGAGAGTAGTCGGGGGCTTTGAGTACCGGAGCAGTACATATAGCGGCTTTCAAGGCGTCGAACGCTTTTTGGCACGGGGGAGTCCATTGTATTTTCTTCGGGTGCTTTTTGGAGGTTAGCTCTGTGAGGGGCCCTGCGATGCTGCCATAGTTCTTACTAAACCTCCGGTAGTAACCGGTGAGGCCCAGGAAGGCCCGGACTTCCATTTGGGTCGTTGGGGGTTCCCAGGACAGGATGGCGTCGATCTTCGGCTGGAGGGGGGCGACCTGCCCGCTTCCCACCTGGTGCCCCAGATAGATCACAGAGCCTTGTCCGATTTGACATTTGCTGGCTTTGATGGTTAGGCCGGCCTGGCGCAGGGCCAGCAGTACTTGTCGGAGGTGCTGGAGGTGCTCGGTCCATTGGGAGCTAAATGCTGCTATATCGTCGAGGTACGCTGCGCTGCACCCCTCTAGTCCGGACAGGACCCTGTTCACCAGTCGCTGGAAGGTGGCCGGGGCATTTTTCATTCCAAACGGCATCACCCTAAAGCAGTAGTGCCCGTCCGGGGTGGAGAAGGCGGAGCGCTCCTTGGCTCCCTCAGTGAGCGCGATCTGCCAGTATCCGCAGGTTAGGTCGAAGGTGCTGAGGTAACGAGCGGCCCGAGGCGGTCGATGAGCTCGTCTGCGCGGGGGATAGGGTGAGCGTCCGCTCGGGTGACCGCATTGAGTCCCCGGTAGTCCACACAGAATCTCAGCTCGGGGGCGACACCAGGGGCGGCCGCTTTCGGGACCAGGACTACCGGGCTCGGAGGGTTCAATCACCCCGAGGGCCAACATCTTGGTTACTTCGGTGTGGATGCAGGTTCGGACCCGATCAGGGACCCGGTAGGCTCGGTGTCTCACTGGCGGGCTGTCGCCGGTGTCTACGTCGTGGACACACCAGTCGGTGACCCTAGGGGTTAGGGAGAAGAGGTCCGTGAATTGTCTTAGTAGCCGGCGGCAGTCGTCGGACTGTTGGGGGGTGAGGGTGGTTGACAGTCTCACCCCCTCTACGGAACCATCTGTTTCTTTAGCACACAGGAGGTCTGGAAGGGGCTCTGTGTCTTCTTCAGTCCCATCGTCGGTGGCCAGGAGCAAACTCAACTCGGTCCTCACAAAGTGGGGTTTGAGGCGGTTCACGTGGAGGACCCGGAGGGGGTTCCGTGGGGACTGCACATCAACTAGATAGGTAACTTGGCTCTTCCGCTCGACCACCTTGAAGGGACCAGTCCATTTGTCTTGGAGGGCGCAGGGTTTCACCGGGGCCATGACCCAGACCTGTTGGCCCGGCTGAAACTCGACCAGCGTGGCATTCTGGTCATACCAGCGCTTCATCTCTTCCTGGCTAGCCTCGAGGTTTGCCTCTGCGAGTTCTCGGAATTTCCGGGTCTGGTTGCGGAGCGCCAGGATATAGCGGAACACATCAGGAGGGGTCCCCCGGGGAGTCGTTTCCCATCCCTCCTTGACCAGTCTCAGGGGTCCCCGGATGGGGTGTCCATACAGCAGTTCGAACGGGCTGAACCCCAGAGAGTTTTGGGGAACCTCTCGGTAGGCGAACAGGAGGCAAGGGAGGAGGACGTCCCATCTCCGGCGTAGGGGTTCTTCGAGGCCCATGATCATCCCTTTCAGGGTCCTGTTAAATCGCTCGACTAGGCCATTCCCTTAGGGGTGGTATGGGGTGGTGAACTTGTATGATACCCTGCACTGCTGCCATAGGGACCTCATGTATTTGGAGATAAAGTTTGTGCCACGATCACTCACAACTTCGCGGGGGAACCCCACGTGGGAAAAGATCCCCATCAAGGCCCGGCCTACCACGGGGGCCGTCACGGTGCGGAGGGGAATGGCCTCAGGGTAGCAGGTGGCATGGTCCACCAGGACGAGGATGAATCGGTGGCCCTGGGTGCTCTTGGGATCCAGGGGTCCCACGATGTCGATTCCCACCCGCTCAAAAGGGGTACTAACAACGGGGAAGGGTTGTAGCGGAGCCTTGCGCTTCCCCCCACTCTTTCCGCTGGCTTGGCACATGAGGCATGACTTGCAGTGGGTCTCCACAGTCGCTCGCATCTTGGGCCAATAGAAGTGGGTAACTAGTCGCTGGTAGGTCTTGTCTTGGCCTAAGTGTCCTGCCAGTGGTACATCATGGGCCAGGCCCAGGAGGAGACTTCGGAAGCGCAGGGGTACCACCAGTACTCGGGCCGATCCCAGCTCGGCCGACTTCTGTTCGCTGTACAGGAGGCCGGTTTCCCAGTATATCCAGTGGGTTCCGGACTGGTCGCCTGCTGCTTGGGCTTTGGCCTGTTGCCAGGGTCCAATGAGGGAAGGGCAGGTGGCTTGTTCCTGGCAGAATTCTTCTCGGGAGGGACCTCCCTCGCAGTGCCACTAGGCCATCTCGGGCAGGTCCCCGAGCTCGGTCAGTGGTTCGGGATCTGGATGCACTGACCCGTCATCGGGAATGGTTTCTTCTTCCGGAAGAGGGTTGTCGGGCTCGGGTAGTGCGTCCCGGCCCTCGGGGATGGCGACTGTGTTCAGCGGTATGGCCTCAACTCCCTCGGAGGAAGGCAATCAGATAGTCATAGAGCGCGTGGTGGCGCATACCCATTCGGGTAGGCCCATCATGTCGAGATGGGCTCTTCGTTCCACTTGTCCCCACGGGGAACTCTCAAGGTCGTTACCCAGGAGGCAGTCTACAGGTTGGGATGTTCGGACTGCCACCCTCAATTTACCGGTGACTCCCCCCCCCATTCGAAGTGTACCAGGGCCATCCGGCATAGGCTCTCGGAATTGTCTGAAGAGATGACTGGACAAAAGGCGTCGGGCAGGATCTGGTCTTCAGAGACCAGGTGGCAGTGGACCGCTGTGACACTCGCCCCGGTGTCGCGGAGGCCCTCGACTCGGTGACCGTTGACCGTCACTTGCTGTCGGTACTTTTTCGTGTTGGCGGGTAGGGGTGTTCCGGGGACCATCTCTCGGTCCCCTAGGGAGACCAGGGCCATGGCGGCTGGTTCCCACTCTTCGGAGTCTTCCATCTCTTCTCCTAGGGCTACGGAGGCCATTTGTCGAGCCGAAGGGGTTGTCGTTGCGGGTCGTTGGTACATGGGACACTGGGGGTCACTGGCATAGTGTCCGGTCTGTTGGCAGCGGAAACAGGTGATCTTGACTCAGGGTCCCAACCTCCCCGGTGGCCCGATGCTGGCTGGAGGTGGGGCTGGAAAGTGCGGAGGTTGGCCTCTGGGAGGACTGTGCTGGGAGCCCCCCGGGAATTCTCTCGGTCGGCCTTGGTTCCCTCCGCCCCTCTGGCGGGGGGGGGGGTCCCTGACTGTGGCGACCGTAGTCCCCCACGGGACCCCGGGAGGCCCGGGTGTTCACCCATCGGTCAGCTTCGACTGCCAGTTTTCGAGGGTCAGTGAGCTTGCTGTCCAGGAGGTGCTGGCGTAACTCCACAAAGCAATTGGCGGACAAGTGTTCCCACGCGATTAGGTCGAACAGCTCCTCAAAGGTGGAGACCTTGCTGCCCTTGATCCACCCGTCCAAGGCCTGGCTGTAAAAGTTCACGTACTCCACCCATGTGGTACCGGGTATCTTTCTGCAGTCTCAAAACCGTTGCCAGTACATTTCGGGGGTGAGCCCATATCTGGCTACTAGGGCCTCTTTCATGTGACTGTAGGAGTTCAGCATCGTGGAGGGCAGGTCCAGCAGGGTATCTCTCCCCTCGCTCAGGAACCGGCCCCATAAACCAGCCCCCCAGTCTTTTTGTGGAACTCGGTGTGAGGTCATGGCCACCTCGTAGGCCTTGAACCATTGTTGGATGTCGTCGTTCTTGTAATATTCTTTCACCACATCCTTGGGGATGTGGACCTTTGGTTCCACGGTGGAGGAGGGTGGTTAATTTCCCGAGGGTCTGGACTCCTCACTTTTAGCCTTGAGCTCGATCTCTTTCAGGCTGCGTTCGTGTTCTAGTTGGAGTTTTCTTTCTTCGTGTTCTCTCTGTCGTTTCTTTTCCTCGAGTTCTCCTTGTAGGCGTAATTGTTCTACTGCCAACTTTTTCTATACAGTTTCAGCTCTCCCTCGATTTTCAGTTTCGCTAGCTCTAGTTCGTGGTTGCGGCCCCTTTCTCGGTCCGCTAGCTCCTCCGGGGATAGGCCCCCCTCTGGGGCGCTGCTCCTCCCCGGGATGCTTCGTGGTTCGTTTGGCGGCTCTCCTTCTGTTTGGGCCCGGGAAGCTCCTGCCTCGACCCAGGTCTTCAATGCTCCCTGGAAATCCTCTTTCGTGCTTAATCCGGTGGTAGCAATTCCAAGGTCTTTGCAGAATTGTTTTAATTCTCGATGCGTATAATATTCCAACTGGTCCTCTCGGAATGTCGGGCTTGTGTTGGTACCTGCGGCACCTAGGGAGGTTTCTCCTTCCATCTATTCTTGGTAGTGCGTCAGCAGTTTACTGCACGATCTCTAGGTGTCGGCTCGGATCCCGTCGTCTGCCACCAAATGTTGGAAAGGCGTTCTCTGGGGGCTTCGGAATACGTTCCTGTCCACCCGTTGACCCACCTCTCCCAGAGTTAGGCCGAGCAAAGGCGGGGAGGCCCTTCCGGGAAGGGTCTCGTACCTAGGATCGCACACACTGAACTTGCACTCTCGGACAGAGGGGCACCACACAGTAGTTCGTCGTAAGACAGTACTTTATCGTTAGCTTTAAGGGACCTTTATGATCCAAAATGCAGGTATTGAAGCAGCGCCACAAGCGGCGGCGATTTTGGGATTGGGGTATGGGGGTAGCGGGACAGTCTTTGAGTTCAGTGTCTCTGCGGAGTATCCTTCGCACAGCTCTCAATCCTCGAGCTGGGGGATGTTGTTTCTCTCGGCAATCTCTGCCGATTCTTCTGGAGGAGAGTGCCGCGAGTCACTCAGCAGGCACAGGTGGTTTCGGAGTTGGGGAGCCGCGACAGCGTCAGCAGGGCTCAGATGGTTCAGAGTTCGGGGAGCCGCGACAGCGTCAGCAGGGCTCAGATGGGTCAGAGTCGGGGAGCCGCGACAGCGTCAGCAGGGCTCAGATGGTTCAGAGTTCGGGGAGCCGCGACAGCGTCAGCAGGGCTCAGATGGATCAGAGTCCGGGAGCCGCGACAGCGTCAGCAGGGCTCAGATGGTTCAGAGTTCGGGTAGCGTTCTTCGGTTCGGGGAGCGATCGAGCTGAGACCAGGTCAGCAAGCTCTCGTGGTCCAGGTCTTCTCTGCCTCCCGTCCCTTCAGCACCCCTTGTTATACTCCCCCTCCTCTTTGAAGTCCGGAGTCCTCGCTGAGGGGGGTCTTGGTGCCTAGGGGCGGTGTGTCAGGATTTCCTGTCGCTCGGCCCTTTGATCTGTTCAGGTGGGCCTGGGAGGGTCTCCAGACGCCCAGCAGGCGAGGCGCCCGCTCACCGGGGGCCTGGTGGCCGATCGAAACCCTCCTTGGGGAGGAGACCAGAGGTGTGACAGGGACGGCGCCTCCTGGTCTGGCTTGGGGGTTTCTCTCTCCCTCGGCCGGGCATGCGTGGTGGGGTCTGGGGTGTTGCTGGGGCCCGGCCGGCCATCGGGATGTTGGGCCATGGTGGCCGGAAGTCTGTGACATCGGGGATCAGGTGCGGTTGCGGGGTGGCTTGCTGGTCGGGGGGGCCCACGCCACGAGGCCGGTCTCACACTTGCGGTAAATGCTATCTCCAAAACGGCTACATAGAAACATATCAAGTTTGGTATCAAACACCTTGGAATCATACCTCCACACCAGTAGCTGGTGTGGGAGGTATGATTCCACCCTTCTGAAGTGAGCTTCGTGGGGTCACTGGTCTTACCGGTGCCAGCCTTCTCGACCCGGACAGCACAAAATGGATGCTGCCGACCAGAGACACATTTCTGCCCTCCTGCTGCCGAGTCAAGCTCAAGCAGAGGAAGGCAGCACAATAGGCATCCTGTCACAGGGAGGTGTGACCACCTCCCAGACAGGATTTAGTGATTGGGGCTGGGTGGGTGCACTCTGAGAGTGCCTGAAAGTCTGCACTTGGGCCCCATTTGGTGTCCCTGTGCATAGTCCAGCTCATACCAGTTCTGGGAGCCATTGGCTCCTGCTCTGGCATGAAAACGGACAAAGAACATGGGTGTAAACACTCCTCTGTCCTGCCCCTCCCCTAGGAGGTTCCCCTGAACCTGTCCAACTCTCTCTTGTGGGTACAAAAGGGTTTACCTGGCTGTAAGACTTTAGATTTTACGTGGACAAGATTCTACACGAAGAAACCACTGACCACCTCGACTGGGTTTGACTTCGTCACCCTGTCCGTCCGAAGCTTAGTTTGTGCCGTTGCTCCATACAGGCTCCGTGCAGGACCTGTGCTGCACCTAAGACAACAGAACAATCTCCATTGGAGTGAAGGAGTCACTCCCCTTCTTTGCAGGCACGTAACCGCAACTGACCGGTCTGCTGCTCCTGAGCTCCTGCGGACTCTGAAGATTTCAGCAACACAGGAGGTGGGATTCCGAAGGATCCTGAGGTCGATCTGCCCTCTCACCGAGTTTGAGACTAGTATCCTTCGGTGGGACTGCATAACCCGAACCCCTGTGCATTGCGTCCTTTTACAGTTGCATATGTTTGTTAGTGATTCCCGAGCTTGTGCATTGGACTCTGTGTAGTCCTGACCCTGAGCAGTTTTTTGCACCAAAGAACTCCGGCCTCCTTGCACCGTGTGCTCCGTGGGCTGGTGCTTTGCAATCTTGCTCGAGGTCTCCTCGCGACTCCTGGTCATTCGGCTTGTGGGTCCTCCTGAGTGTCATCCTGATTTCTCGTGGGCTTTCCTGGTTGCGCCACACGTGCCCTGGCTCCCCATTTCTTGGTGAATCTCCTGGAACTTGCTGGTCCACACCGTAACCTGCTTGACCTTCCTGCATGGGTTACTTTTGCCAAGGCTTGTTGGTACTCCCGCTGGGCATCGACCCCTCAGCACTCGACATCCTTCGTGGGACAGCTCAGCTCCGGCTCCTGGTCATCGTCGACGTCTCCTGGTCCTTGTGGCTGCAGAGTCCAGCATCCCTTCATCGCACCTGAAGCACCCGACATCGGTGGGCATTCATCTCCCGAGCCTCTGGCCACTCTGAAGTGACCCAGAATCTGTCCCCTCTGCTTTCAGGTTCCTTCCTTCCAGAATCCAGGCTTGGATTCCACCGGCCCTTTTCACCTTCACTGCAGCAGTACTTATTCACAGCCTTCCACTGAGAACGACAAGTGTTTCTGATGCCACTTCAGACCTATGGACCCGGCTCCTCTGGGATAGGTAACTCTGGTACTACGGTATCCATGGGTGGGGTGGCTCTTCAAACTCTTAAGCTCCAAAGGGTTCGCTCGAAGTCCTCCTTAAAAAGGTCCTTAAACTTTAAAAGTGTAACCGCGACTTCCCCATAGACCTGTACAGAGACCGCGGTTGTGTTCCCACACTGCACCCGGCCTCCATGGGGTCCCTGACTACCTACCTTGGGTGGTTCCTTGGGGTCCCAGCGATTCTACGTGCCCCAGACCTTGTCTTGATCTCAGTCGAGACTGTTATACCACTATTTTAGTATATGGTTTGGTCTCCCCCTAGAGCCCACTGTGTATTGTGCTACTTACAAATGTTTTATTGAATTTGTGTTGTGTGCTTTGTGTTCTATCCTCTTGTAGAGGATAGTAGAGAGTGTTATATTAATAAATACATATTTCTATATAACTACTGTGTGGTTTTTCTTCATTTAGTCATTCAGGAGGTGATATTCTGGTAAAACAAGCTGCTTTACATTCTTTCAAGATTAAGCCTGAAGGCTGCTCTCCACAGCTACCACTAGGATAGCTTTCTAAAGGTTATCTTTGACCTCCTACATCATAAGGGTCGTGTGGACTGGTACAAGGTGCCCACTTTAGTTAGTGGACAGCATATACCAGGCCACCTTCTCACAACAGTCATGCTAAGGATAGAGTTATTCCTAGTGTTCTTTTTTCTCGCCTAAGACTGTTGGGAGACATATTGCTTTCTTGCAGTGGGCTTACAGCCCAGCCATCGCTTTCCCTTGGTTAGAAGTGAGGAGCCAACAAATTAACAAGGAAAGATGAGCCAGAGCCAAGTCAGATCTCTGGCTGGGCTCTACAAGCCATTGCAAGAGCCCAGCCCTGAAAATAATTGCCAACTAAATCATGCAACAAATATCATTTAAAACATGATTGTATCTTTAAATTTAAAAAAGGTATTTCTTTAACATGTAGAAGCTTTTCACCTTAACACATCGGATTACTGTTGTACAGCACGCACCTGGATCCCATCTATTGAAAGTTGCTCTCATATCTGATAATGAAGAAAAATGAGGCTGTAAATGGAAATATATGCCTAGGATCACAAAATGTGGTCAAGCTGGGGAAGCCAGGACTGATCCCAGGTTTTCTGGTTTCACATTATGAAATCCACCCAGTAGATGGCTATCTCCTGTTCTCCTTTTTAATACCAAAGGTTCATGCTTTGTTTTTATTTCTTGGTGTATAATCGTAGAGTGTGGTTGGCAAGAAAAAGCCACATTAAAACTTTGCTAGTTTTAGGCTTAAGGGTCCAACAGGAACTCAAGCAGAGCCAGGCCTCTGGCTCAAGTCTTAAGTGGTTTGCCCACCTCTACCATTAGTTGGCTTCATTCAGGGCTCGAAAAGCTATTTTTAGCGACTACTTGCCCTTTCGGGCGAGCTGAAATCCTCTATGTTCAGTCATAGAATAAAAAGTAAATGTAGGAAGATAAACTGACTTTAGACCCCTGCCTCTCAAAGCAAAGCAAATGTTACAAGATGACAACATTTAAAGGCATCTTTATTGCACACAAAGTGCAAGAGCTATACAAATGCCTTTAAATCATAGCTTGTCACATTTGCTGGCTTTCAGAGACAGGGGTCAAAAGTCAGTTTGTCTTCCTACATTTATTTCTCTTTCTGTGACTGAAGTTAGAAGATTTTGTAAAATGAACTGTGTGACAATTGAACTGTGGAAAGCATGTTAAATGAAAGGCTGTAAGATGTCAACACTGAAATAGCTAAGTGAACTGCTCAAACATTTCAGATATATTTCATTAGTTATAAAGACTTGTTGTAATTCTATGGTGAATGATTTTTTTTTTATGGGATCAAAACAAATTAGAACACTTTACTTGGTGATGTGCACATTTTAAATATTTTTGCTGTAACCCAATTTCCAAACATTGTTTATGCACTATTCTCAGTAAAACTACATGTTAGTGGAAACGTTTTATGGCTATTTCAATGGAAATATGCTATCTGTAAATGACAGTGAACTTCCACATCATTCTTTGCTGATATATTTATGAAAAGTGAGTTTTTAAACATCGACTGGGAATTATTACTGCTCTTGCCCACCCAGATTACAATACTATTAGTAAACTAAGAGGCAAGCCAGGGATCATGTGTACCCTTTGTTTGGGCTTGATTTGTGCTATACATGGAGCAAACATTTAGTCTAGCAAATAACAAGCGTTTTTTGCACAGCAGAAATAGTGAACGTGCATATTTGAAGGAGCTCTCTTATAGGATAATAAAGAAAAAGACGGCTCCATAAGACAAAATATTGATCACACAATTTGAGACCAGTTCATGGGTTAAGTACATTACAGTTAGGTCGAGTAGATTATTAAAGTTACTAGACCTGCAGGTCTAGTAACATGTTTATGATTTTTTGAGCCCTGTTCATTGTCCCTGTCATTGATTCCTTCTTACTTGTTAAGCTGAAAGACACATTATCTTACAGAGGGCTTAGAGCATGCTCATTGCTTACCATTGGTTGGCTTCATTGTTGCTCTCATTTGATTGCTTCTTATTGTTATTCAGCTGTGGTTGATTTTCACCTTCTTCTTGTGCTTGGCTCATCCCTGAAGCATGGACGCATGTCCTTTCTGTGTCACATGAAAGCTTGGTTCATTTATGGTTTGCGGGTCAAAGAGTACCTTTGGTTTAGCCAGAGCCAGATGCCTGGCTCGAGCATGGTTCAGAACTGGCTCTAGCATTCCGTGGCTTGCCCCGCCTCTGTGAGGATACCCCAAACCCCCTTGCAGTGGGTTCATACCATACCCACATTTTGATTAGGTCTTCATTACTGGCCTTGAGGGCAGTAAATGCACTATTTTACCTTTTTGTTTCCTTTTATGCAAGAGAAGAATCCCTTTCCCAGAATACTCATTTGTTTCACTTGCTTTTTTTTTACAATTTTTTTTATTGTTGACATATAACATACAACAGCAGCAGATGAGACACCTCACAGTTTACATTGTCAACGTTTGGTGCAGTACGTGCTTCCACAGTACATAGTTTGAAATCTCATCTTTCTCTACAAGTTCAAGCTGCTTTGTATCGCCTTCAAAACAATACATGAAACAGGACCGCTTTTCATCAGGTTTAAAATCGCCAGATACATTCAGAAAAGGAACCTACATTCTAGATTGGCACCTTGCCTCAACATCCCACTATACAAGAAAAAAACATTTGTGGCACATCCTTCTCTGTTCAAGCAGCCAACCTTTAGAGTTCATTACCCCCAAACATTAGATCCAGGGATAATTATGTTATCTTCAGAAGACTACTCAAAAGTTGGCTGTTCCCTACATAACGACTGTACTCAAACACAAATGTACAGCATATCCCTGTGTATATACAACTTTTAATTTGATTATATGTATTTATATAGATGTGTGTATTTCTTTGTATAACTATGCATAACAATTATGTTTTAAATATATATTCTTTATTCTTCAGGTCTGCTGAACAAATGTACATATTTGTTATGGCTAAAATATATACATATAGTCTTCTATGCTTAACATGTATATAGGTAACTAAATAGTGTTCATTAAGGTTATTTGGTTATATGCTTATTGTTCTCCATTTATTTATCTATCACAATATGTAAATATTATCAGAACTATTTATCTACAATTGCTTCACTATTTAAAAAATATTTAATACAAAAACACACACAAGTAAATTTGCTTAAAGTGCTGCAACTCTTGAATACAACTTAAATCTTGAGATAGTATCTTCCTTATACATGTATACCCTCCATGTACTTATATGTCTATATAATTTTGATTGTCACCAATGCACTACCCTATATTTCACCCTGTACCTCTCTCAACATATCCTCTACCTCCACTAGCTGATTTATGCCAAATTTGGGTAAGTGTAGAAACATTTGAGGAAAAGCCAGATGATATATCATTGGAAGATCCAGCCAAGTTATTAATAAAACGAACTCCAAGTTCTTGGGTCATCAATAAATCTCCACTGAAGTCTGTATCCCAGAACATTGTGTAGGATGAGTTCCCAGGAGACAAACCCAAATGCCAAGACAATGGTGCAGTAAAATACTTAGGAAAAATGAGGAACCAAAGTAGACATGACACTGATGACAGAATAATGTTGCGGGTGGATATATTTTCGTATGGAGGTCATGAATCTTTCTTAAATTGATCAAGGATTTTTTTTTTAGCTCTCTTCTAAAGCTATCAAAAGTAACATCCCAAGATATAATCTTGGTGATATTGCTTAAACATGATACTCAAAGGTTTAAAAACCAAACTGCATTGATACACTTTTATTCAGGAGTAGCTGCAGAAATGGTCTTCAGCTGCACAGATGATTTGCAATGTTCTGGCTATGATGTTTATGAAAATATTGATTTCTATTTAAAAGGAAATCAGAGGTATAAACCAATCAATCAAACATTTATAGAGTGCAGCAAATCACCCTCAAGGCGCTGGAGCTGTTTGCTGTTGCGTTGAGGTTTGATCATTCAAACATCCAGGGCTTTAGTTCTCTTCTGAATTGCTGGAGCAACAGTGTGATCCTGAGGGGGAGGTTGTTCCAAGCTTTGGCTGCCAAGTGCGAAAAGGAGCAGCGTCCACTCTTGCTCGATGGATCCGTGGGGTGTCTGCAAAGGAGAGGGAAGCTGATCGAAGGTGTCTGGTCTGTTGCTGGAAGGTCAGGCGTTTGTTGATGTATGCTGGTTCGTCGTTGTGCAGGGCCTTGTGAACGTGAGTCACCATTTTGAACTAGCATCTCTTCTTAATTGGGAGCCAGTGAAGTTCCTTGAGATTGGGTGTGATGTGGGTCCTTCTGGGGAGGTCTTGCCGCTGAGTTCTGTTTTGTCTAGAGTCTGTTCAAGGATGTGTGCCATAATTCCTACGTAGAGCGTGTTTCCGTAGTCCAGCCTGCTGGTGATGAGGGCCTGCGTGACGGTCCTTCTGGTGTTTACCTGGAGCCACCTGAAGATCGGAGCATGCGAAGGGTGTGGAAGCAGGCAGATGAGACTGTGTTGACTTGTTTCTTCATGGATTGCTTCCTATCCAGGATGATGCCGAGCTTGCGAGTGTGGCCTGTTTGGGCGGGGGGTGCCGAGCTCCGCAGGTCACCCGGTGTCAGTCCATGGCAGGGTGTTGTTCCCAAAGAATGAGGACTTCTGCTTTTTTTGGTGTTGAGTTTGAGGCAGTTGTCCTTCATCCAGTCCGCAATGTTCATCATACATCTCTGGAAGTTAGCTTTTGTTGTGAAGGGATCTTTGGGCAGGGTATGGATACGCTGTGTGTTGTTGGTGTAGGAGATGGTATTGAGTCCGTGTGATCTGATGGTGATGGCCAGGTGGGTCATGTAGGTGTTGAAGAAGGTCAGCTGTGAGACAATTCTTGGGGGACTCCGCAGATGATCTTCTTGGGCTTTGAGGTGAATGGTGGGAGAGTGATCCTTTGGATTCTGTTGGTGAGGTACGAGGTGATACATTTTAGGGCGTTTCCTTGATGTGATGGAGTCTGTTAATCAGGATGTGGTGGGAGACGGTGTCAAACACGGAGGACAGGTCTAGGACAATGAGGGCTGCTGTTTCACCAGGGTCCAGGAGGGCTTTGATGTAATCTGTGGCTGCAATCGGGGCTGTATTGGTGCTGTGGTATAAGGAAGATCTAGATCAATTCAATCAGCTAGGTAATTCTTCGATTACAAACATCAACCAGACTGGTGAGAAACATAATTTTGGGTAAAGTGAGTGAATCGTTATAACAAAAATTGATCAAGTAAGACTAATGTATAGAAATAGCAATGACCGTACCATTCCGAAAATTGATGATTGGAATTGTATAGTGACAGCTAAAAACTCAGAAAGCCAGATCCCTAACTCACTACCCTGGAAAAAGCAATGATGATTTCATATCTTGTATGTCTTGGAATATTGCTGGGTTAAGAAGGAATTGGCAGTTGTTTGCTAAGAAATTGAGGGATATGGACATTACTGTTGTTACAGGAAATTTGAGAGTCAAATAATGTTATGATGAATGATTTTATTACCTATAATGTTAATGCTGTGTAAGGGCAATATGGCAGGGTATCTTGTGGTCTCCTAACGAAGAGAGAAATAAAGTCTAGGAGCAGTTGTAATGAATTTTAAGTCTTTTTTTACAGTCCTAATAACAGTTGTTAATCAGAAGACCCCTCATAAGCCCTGTGGAGCTAATGATTTTATTATTATAAATATATATTTTCCGCCGAACAAGCATCGTGATAAACAAGTCCATAAAATGCCAAATATATCATATCCACAAGGTAAAATGTTGCTATTTGGTGATTTCAATGCAAAAATGTATAATCCTGATTTGAGTGATGTATTAAAAGTAGAAAGGGAGGCAAGTTTAAATATTACAACTCAATTACTAATAAATAAAACTAGCAACCCCAAAGGGAGGAAAATGGCGAATATCATAAATGAATTTAGTTTCATAGTTATTAATGGAAGATGTAAAGAGTGATCAACCAAGTAAGCCTACATTTGACAATGGCAAAACGTCCTTCTTGATTGATTATGCAATAATATATATGCAGAAGTTCTGTTTAGTTGATGATTTGGTAATATGGGAATTAGCTGGTAGTGATCATCAATCTCTTCTAATAACACTCGACTGGGTGACTAGAGAAAGAGATATTTGGTGGAACTCAGCTCATATTCAGTGTAAGAAGGGCTGAAGAACAATATGGTCACTGAAAATGAAGAGTAAAGTAAAACGAATGGTTCAGAATCTCCTGACTTTATACTTCAAAAGCCCAGCTAATACAATAATGATGGAATATGATAAATGATATCCGCTAACTGTCATTTAAACCTAGAAATAATAACAAACAGACAAAGGCCAAATCATGGTCTGAGGATGGAAAATTAAAAGCTAAGACAGCTTTGAATAAGTAAATAAGGAATGCATATAAATCTTATCATGTGGCTAGAAATATGATGATTAAGGTGTATAGGAGAAATTTCAGGACGGAAATAAGAATAATTGATTGGAAAAAGTTTATGGATGGAAGTTATTACAGCCCTCTGAAGAGTTAAATGTTATTGTTTGTTTTGTAAGTATTGGGTAAAGCACTAGGGGCCA
The DNA here is from genome assembly GCF_964204655.1 of Triturus cristatus. NCBI lineage: Eukaryota > Metazoa > Chordata > Amphibia > Caudata > Salamandridae > Triturus > Triturus cristatus. The sequence goes on from NC_140589.1 coordinate 1,050,647,334, forward strand.
GAAAGAAACTTGAGGCCTGTCTAGTAGATGAAGAACAGTAGGTTAATTATATGACAGACCCTTATTGTGTTCAAAACAAATGTAACAATGAAAATGAATTGCAGGAATTCCTGCCTAACTGTCAGGGGAATATAAATTTAAGTAGGGGTGAGAAGCATCTAATACCCTCAATAAAGGAAGTGACGCCTCTAATAAAGAACTTAAAGAGTTCTCATGCCCAAGACCTGGATGAGCTGTCGGCAGATATACTAAAATTGGAACCCGACCTTTGGGCATGAGCTCTAAACCCCCTGATTGCTAATCTAGCTTGCAGGAGTAGAATACTGGATTCCTGGCAGGGTAGTATTTGTGTCCCAATCTTTAAAAAAGGATCACGAGAAATACCTAATAATTATAGAATGACAACGCTACTGGACATTCCTAGTAAAATGTATGCAAAACATCGCCTACAGGTCCTAGAAGCATGGGTTGAAAAAAGAAGACATTCGCCCAAAAGTCCAGTTGAGTTTCAGACAAAACCACTCACTGTTGATAGGTGCTTTGCATTTAAACTGATAATGGAAGACTATGTCCTAAATAGAAATTAATCCATGTAAGTAACATACATAGACATATCTACTGCTTTTGATATGATTAATAGAGCAAAACACTGGAAAAACCCAAGAATTGGAATATACCCCGTGGTTTACAGAAGTTGATTGCCCAACTGCATGGTGGTTCTTGGACTCAAGTGGAACTGGGGAGCAATGGAGCCCTAACAAGGAAAATCTATACTCCAAATGGCCTACACCAAGGTTGTATATTGGCACAGGTGCTCTTTTGTTGGTGAACAAGCCTGCAGGTCAGGCGAAACGCATCCAGCCGCTGACAATTAAAATTGTGTTATTCAGCAAGACACGGCGTCGTCATCTTTTCACTTGGATGAATTGAACTTTTGGAGATATTAACGGATTTTGCCTGGTTTATCCGTACGGACGACGCGCCGTTCAGGAGCAGCGGCGGTTGGAGCTAGGCATTCAGAAATGTGCTTGTGTCGGATAACTGCCGCCCCCCTCAGCGCATGAAAGCGGAAGCCTTACAGTGCCGAGAATTAACGCCCGGAGTCAAGCCTGGAGTGGAGAGTGAGTTACCGGTGTGTCGGAGGACCCGCGGTTTTCTTCTGAAGCTCAGGTGAGCGAGGGCCATTATTCGCGCTAAGGAGAAGGGAAAGTCATTGTGTTTGTCGCACTCATAAGTACAATATATTTGATTCAAACATGTCGGCTGACGAGGTCAAACAAAGGGAAGAAGCAGCACTCTCAATTTTTGATGATACAGTGACTCGTTCGAAAAGTAGTCATGCTACATCTAATGATCCTGTCCAAACAGATACAATTACCCGCCTGAAAAGATTAGAAAAACTCAAACGAACTGAGTTATCTAAATGGTGGGAAGCTAAATCCTTGAAAAGATATCTTGAAGTAAAGCGCATTCCGAGAGGACTGAGAATCCTAGTGGCTCCAACATATGAGGACCCAAACCCAAACATGCTACGAGAATGGGCTGAAAACAATCAGGAATCCTCTGAGAGGATGTTGGTTATTCTGGTGAAATATGCAGAAATCGACAGATGCAAAATTATTGAAGAAATCGAACAAATTTCAGCACTCCTTGACAAAGAGACTGACCAGGAATCTATAGTCAAATTTAAGACTGATATGCAGAGCAGACTCCACAAATTGGAGGAATCTATCAAGTTGAGAAAAGCACAAAAATTTGTGTGAGATAAACTGGATTACGAAAGAGGCCAATTTTATACTTTCGCTAAAAAATTCTACACCTTGCGGCGGCAAAAAATGAACATGGGAGGTAAAGATCAAGGCCAGAGTCATTCAGAATTGAGCAGTGTTCCCAGCTCAGAACTCGATACTGATGGTGACGAAGGTCCCAGTGTACGAATTGGCCCTGCACCTACGATACTTGAGGAATTTGGTTTTTTAGAGCAGGAGAGGAGATTCAATCTCCGACCCAGACCACCAATTCAACACGCAAAACCACCAAGAGGAAAAGGCAGAGGCAGAAGAGGAGGAACAACGCCAAACAACATCGAGGGCGGATCGCTTCCCAAGAACAGGCCGAAATGAATTCAGAAGATAAAATCTCTATCATCAATTTGACGAATATCACTCTAACCGAGAAGGAACAAAATATTTTGAGGCTTGGTCTATCCTTTTGTCCCATAGAGGAGTTTGATTACGTCAAAACGAGAGTTGACACCTTCAAGTTCATTAGATCTTTGAAATTAAAGAAACATTTTGCCAACAATGAGAACTGTAAACCACCTACAAAGACAGCCTTGAGATCTGTAGAAAACAATGAGCTAGTGGTTGATGATATGAACTTGATGCTGGACATGTTTCATCTGCAAGAACATTCTGACTCTATTGAATTGGAAGATTCGCAGAAGAACACTAATCAAGCAACTCTCATTGCAGAAGAAGAAGGCATTAATATCATGAGTAATGATCCCACTCCATTCAGACCCACTTCTAGATTTACACTGATGTCAGGAAGAGACGCAATAGACATTTATAACGATCTAGTAATTAATGACCTTAAGCAATTATGTACGAATACACTATCATCGCATAAAAAAATTCCACAATATCAACGGGATTATTTTGCTTTGGTTAGTAAATTGTCTAAAAACTCAGATTGTATTGTCTGTAATGCTGACAAGGGGGGCGATGTAGTTTTGTGGGGTAAACAGCAAAATCTTCAAGAGCCTTATAAGCAATTGAGTAATCGGTTGAATTATGTAAAAATATCTGAGTCTGTATTGCTGCACAGTCATGAAATATTCAATACCAAACTAGCGGAATGGCATTTGCAAGGTCTGTTGAAAGATGAGGAATTGGCATTTTTGAAAATCAGTAATCCGGTCACTCCTGTTTTATATCTAATTCCCAAAATTCATAAAGACCAAGTTAATCCTCCAGGGAGACCAATAATTTCGGCTATTAATAGTGCTTTAGCCAATACTTCAAAATTTGTTAACTCCTTCTTGTGTCCTTTAGCTAAATGTCTTCCATCTTATATACAAGATACGGGAGATTTTTTAAAACAAGTTTATGATCTACCATGGGAAGAGGATTTTGTGATGGCTTCTATTGATGTAACAACTCTTTACACCAGCATTACACATTCAGATGGGCTAAATGCAATAAGACACTTCTTAGGCAATAGACCTGTCAAGTTTTGGGCCCATACTCAAATGTTGATTGACATGACGGCCTTCTGCCTCAAGAATAACTACTTCCTTTTTAATGGTGAACTGTTTCATCAAATATGCGGTACAGCGATGGGAACCTGCTTCGCCCCCAGCTTTGCGAATCTGCATATGGGCTGGTGGGAGGAGCAGGTAGTCCAAAAGTTGTATCCTGATGAATGGCAAAACAATGTGATGCAATGGAGTAGATTCATTGATGATTTATTTGTGGTATGGAAAGGCTCAGAGGAGTCTTTAAATGAATTTATTATGAGACTACAAAACAACAATCTCAATTTAAAATTTACAAGCACAATCAGTAACTCCACTATCAACTTTCTAGATTTGTCCATTTTTATCAAAGATGGCAAACTTGAAACAGCCCTATACCGCAAACCAACAGCAGGAAACACGTTGTTGCATGCCAAAAGCTTTCATCCTGAGAACTTAATAAGAAGTATTCCCTACGGTGAGAGTCTGAGAACAATTCGCAACTGTAGTAACCAAGAAACTTGTGATGAAGAACTTTTGAGACTACAGACTCGATTTAAGGCAAGAGGGTACTCAGAACTTTGCATTAAAGCAGCAATGTTGAAAGCAAAAAAGATCGAGGGAAGAAATCCTTTTTAACAAAAGCAACACCAAAAAGAAAAAGGAAATTTCTAACAGCAGTGAGTGCAGAATGATAACCACCTATAATGCCCAACATAAAAAAGTGAGAAGCATCATGTCTAAACATTGGCATCTAGTACGTAGTGACCCAGTTCTGAGCAAAATTGTCCAAAAAAGACCACAGCTGACATTTAGACAAGCTACTAGTTTCAAACAAATGCTTGTCAGCAATGTTTTAAAAACTCCCCCTACTAAAACGGCAGCAACCATGTGGCTATCAAAAAGAGAAGGTTTTGTAAAATGCATGAAATGCAAAGCTTGTGTACATGGCATCAATACTGCCAAATACACAACCGGTTTGTCTGACAAGGAGTTTAAGATCAGAGGACACTATACATGCAAGACTGATCATGCTGTATATGTGTTACAATGCCCTTGTGGACTAAGATACGTGGGCAGCACGATCTTACCTGTTCACAAACAGATACTCCAACACCTGAGAGCCATCAAAAATGGCGACAAAGCCTACCCAGTAGCTCGACACTTCGAGCGATACCACCAGAAAAATATAACTGGTCTGTCGTATTTTGTAATTGACTCTGTGAAATTCAGCATGAGAGGAGGAAATCGGGAGAAAAAATTGAGGAAGATGGAATCCTCATATATAATTAAATTAAATTGCAAAGTACCAGCAGGTTTAAATATGGAGGAGGATCTCCATACACATTTGTAGATTTTGTAGAGTATGAAAGCTTTTTCCCTTTATAGTTTTTAACCATTTCTGTTTATTTATGCATTCGGTTGCATGACATGAATATTATGTTAATTTAAAACAGATTGTTTTTTACACAGGGTGGAACACACTAGAAGGGTCATACAAATTGTTCAACTGACAATTAAGTACCTTTACCATTAAGCCCACTTGGGCTTTACACCATACGTTACTTAAGATACACAGAGGGTTCAGCGCTATATAATGTACATTTGTTATTCCAAGTTCAGGATTCACATCAAAGAATAAATTATTCAAAAGTCTTCATTTCTTGATAAAATAAATTTCTTCTTTATTTTTCTTTAAAATGTTTTCTTTATTTTCAAGAAGCCAGAGATCATAGCCAACGCGTTTCGTCTCACATCGAGACTTCTTCAGGGCTTGGCAGTGAAATATTGCGTGATCTCGTCAAGTATATAATTGTTTCAAGTATTCTAGACTCCTTCAGAAATTCAGAACCTCTATGCGGTACACAGTATCATGGCATGTGCTTTTCTAGCTTTTAAAAGCTTAGTTCGGGGTCATGTCTTGTCAGTCTTTGATGTGAATCCTGAACTTGGAATAACAAATGTACATTATATAGCGCTGAACCCTCTGTGTATCTTGTGTTCATAATAGGACTTGTTCCTAAATAAGGAGTATAGAGGGGAGTACTCCTTGGTTCTTTGCGCTATCTTGTGGACTTAAAGACACTTGTCATCTGCTGGGTGCGGATTTCTATAGCCTCTGCCCTCTTCCTTTTGTGTTCACCATACGTTACTTACTGTCTTTATCCGATCTGCGAAACAAAGTTTATAACTTTGAATATTTGTGAATGGGTGGAGACATTAACTATTCGAAAAATTATTTTCTCGTTTTTTCTTGTGGCACTCACATGATAACAAGATTAAATTAATTAATACAAACGAGGACAATAAGATGTATAACCTGTAAAATGCATTTGTTAATTAATCTGTATTTTTGAAATCGGTTATATTAATGCATTTAAGCATTTAGTTTGTGAAAACTACGAGTCTGTTTTCTAACACACTATTGTGGTAGTTTTAATCATGTGACAGGACCCTTCTGTGTTCAAAATGGTGATGAACTTTATTGTAGACTGTTGGTGAACAAGCCTGCAGGTCAGGCGAAACGCGTCCAGCAGGCTTGTGTTATTCAGCAAGACACGGCGTCGTCATCTTTTCACTTGGATGAATTGAACTTTTGGAGATATATATATATATCAAAAGAGCACCTCCATTTTACCGGGGGCCCCCGGTCCTGCAGGGCGAGCTCTGGAGCCAGGAATGGAGATCCTGGTAACAACGGTACTCCCACCACACACGAAAAGAGCTCAACACCGACTGAGTGACAGGCTTGACTTTTATTCGTCTTTCAAAGCGGAGGTAAGAACACCCATAAATCCTTACGCGTTTCAGCCGTTAGGCCTTGGTCACAGGTGAGTGTCATATATATATATATATATATATACATGTATATATGTATATATATATATACATATATATATATATCCGAAATTGATGTTAATTTAAGCCCCGTCGTAATTTCCCTCCAAAATTAGGTGGGGGGGTAATTCCAGCTATTCGATACGATGACGACACTATCGTATTGGATCATACACCGTTAGGCCTTCAAAAGCAGTTGGAGGCTTTCACTACTTATTGTCCAGCGGATGACAGACATTGCAAAAACTAAACTAATGATATTCTAGAAAGCAAGGAAAAGGAAAAATCAATTAAAATGATTGATGAGAACTAAGAAATTAGAGGTCGTAAATTAATATAAAACTGGGTATACTTTTAAAATATAATCTTAATATTTTTTAAATATGTTTTTATTATTATTTTTCAAGAAACACAGTTATATCTCAACTGTTCCCCAATTCCCCCAACCAGAAAGGAGCAATTTACAGTACAATCTGTTAACAGAAATACGATTTCAGCAGTATCTCAAGATGTATGAGTTTCTAGAAAAATAAAAGACATCATACGCATTATGGACATTATTACCAGTTGAATAACAGTACACACCTAAGGTGTCATATCATTCGGTTCTGTTGCCATATCATCCATGGTCTGTTGCAACTGTATCTCCGCAAATTTCAACATCATTTTACCATCTTGATACTGTCCAGTGCAAACCAATTTGCGCCTCACCCCACAATCAGCCTGTACCCAGTGCACATATTCTTGCAGCCAATGTCTATTAGATAGGGAGCCTGGGTGTAATCCAACTTCTTGCTATATACATCTCTTTGCAACCACTAGACGCAGCTCAACAATTCTTCCTGTATGTTTAGTAGACTTAGTTCGAGGCACCCAGCAGGCACATCCGGACAGAGCATTGCAATGGTAGGTCAGTCAAGTCCTTCAATGTCTTAACCACTCCCTCCCCAAAAGTATTGTATCCCTGGCCATTCCCATTCCCATGCCCGGTAGGGTTTGATTAATGATGTTTGTTTCTGGTTCCTGAGCAAATCCTGCCCATGCCTTCGAATTGCCGCAGCCAACCCAGCATAAGCCAAGAAGCTTTTCCCTGTCAGTTTCCATTTAGCCGTCCATCCTCATATAAATCTCTTAATGTGTGTGGAAAATTGCCTCTTCCCGCCTCAAAAATGCCAGTGATAAGTCCCGTTAACCAAGGTATAAAGTGTTGGGAATACATATACGTGTTGTCTTTCGTAATCTGCTGCCATAAATCTTGTAATGTCCGGATCTGCATCTGCAGTAGCCCTCTTTTCTTCCTATATACCAATGGCAAGGCCAAGAGCTCACATGCTGTCACTAGGCTGGCAAGTATATTTGACTCTGGGTCAGTATACTGTTCCGAAAACCAGTCAACTATGTATTGCAAATGGGAGGCTTGATAATAACTGCGGAAATGTGGGGCTCGTAACCTCCCAACATCCCAGGGTAACTGCAGCACTCTCGGACTAGTCCGTACTCTCCCATATCCCCAATATAATAAGTGGAGTATTTCTTCTAGGCGTCTGAAGCAAGCATCTGGCACCTTCATAGGCATATGTTACAAAACATACATAACTCGTGGTAGAATAATCATCTTGCTAATCGCTATCCGTCCCATGAGCAATAGCGGGAATTTCAACCAGCGATGGATACTAAGCTCTACACTGCCCAGTAATGCCCCCACATTGGCATTGTATGGCTCTGTCATGTCTGAGCTTAAATACACCCGAGGTAATGGGAGTCCTCTGTAGATATATGCCAGAGAAAGATCCTTCCTCTAGGTCAGGTGTCTTTACTGGATACAGTACAGACTTATCTGCATTAAGTGTAAACCTGAATGAATCCCCACCTCCTTGATTGTGCCATGTATTGCACGCCATGAACGTTCAGGATGTCGTAGGGTCAGCAAGATATCATCTGCATATAGGGAGACAATCTCCTGCTTATTCCCAACCATCACTCCTTCCTCTGCATGTCTAGATCGCAGCAGGCTTGTTAGGGGCTCAATAAGTAATGCAAAAAACAATGGTGATGGGGCTACCCTGTCTGGTCCCTCTTTCCACCAACCAGCTATCCAAGAGCCTAATACCTACCTTAAACCTGGCTTTACTATCTGTGTAAAGTAATTGTATCCGCTTATAGTAGGTGTCACCCAGTCTATACCTTTTCAATACACAAGTCATGGACTGCCGGTTTACTGTATCAAATGCCTTGTGTTCATCTAGGCTGGCTACCGCTCAAGGCTGCTCTCCTTTCAGAATCTGATCTATGATTGAAAATACCTTCTTAATATAAGTGGTGGTGTTTCGGCCCCCCACGAGCCCTGCCTGATCAGGATGTATCAGTTCCTTTGCTACCTTAGCCAAACAGTGAGCTAATATCTTCCCCAGGATCTTTGTATCTACATTAATCATAGATAATGAGCGAAATGATTCACAGTCAGTTGCATCCCTCCCTGGTTTAGGCAGTATAACTATATATTATTCTCTTAGCGTGGCGGGTAACACTCCCTGTTCAAATGCTTCCTGATACATGGCTAACAGCGGCGTACATAATAAATCTACATACTCCTTATAAAATTAGAGTGTCAAGCTATCATTCCCAGGTGTTTTCCTGTATCATTTGTTTGATAGCCCATCGTCTATCAGATTCGTCAATTGGGGCGTTCAGTATTTCTCTCATTTCATCATCTGCGCTTCATCTAGTATGATACCAATACCTGCTTCATCACACCCTTCTTGCTTCGCATATAAAGTAGAGTAAAACTCAGCAAAACTGCCTAAAATACCTTCATGCGTTATAAGAGTCGCTCTCTTCGTGTCTTTAATTGTAATGCCTACATTCCCTCCCATTCCCCGACCCTATTAACCAACCACATTAATAACCGGCCAGGTGTGTCGCCCTGTTCATATTGGATCTCTGTGTATGTCTTGTAGTTATGATAACTGAGAGTGTCACATGCCTCATCCAATCCCCCCAGCAATCTGTATCGTTCCTCCCAAATTGCTTCTGAGTGTGGTGCCTGTCTATCTATACCCTCAATTTGACCTCCAAGTTCATGATTATTTGCATTAATGATTGACGCCTTCCATAAGTAGTAGCCATGCTCTTGCCTCTTATAGTGACTGTGAAAGCATCCCAGAGGGTCCCAACCGAGGTCACTGAGCCTGTGTTAGTAACAAAGAATGCCCTCACCGCTTCACAGATTACCTTCCAATAGGCCTGATCCTGTAGGCTGCGCGGCTGAAATTGCTACTGCAGTAATGAGGCCACGTACGCTCGTACTCGAATTATGGCCACCAAAGGGGCATGATCTGATAATGTACGATCAAGATATCGCAGCTCCCCAAAATCCGTAGCCTGCCCAGTGTGTAAAAACATGTAATCAATCCTAGAAAACGTACCATGAGGGGGAGAATTGAAAGAATAGCCACTAGTCTGGCCGTCTCCGCCCTCCATAGTTCTATCCGATTTAGTGTGTCTATATCCTCCAAGAGCGCCGTAGATGCCCTGCCCAACAGTCGCGCCACCAGTCGGGAGCTGTCAAGTTTCTTATCTAACACACAATTTTAGTCCCTAATCCAAATAATATCATTGTGTGCATAGGGTGTCAAAACTCTTGTCAACTCCCCAAAGAAGTCAAGGGTGTCTATATTGAGGCCATATGAAGTAAGAAACACCGTACGGAGACCTTCTATTTCTCCTACCACTCCCACATATCACCCATCTGCTGCTTTTAACTCTGTGGTTACTCATAATGAATGCTGTTATCTACCCACAACAGCACCCCTCTCGCCGACGAAGTAAAGCTTGCAAACCATAGTCTGCCCCCCCCCCCCATTTAGCCCACAATTACTCATGGTCTTGGGGTAATAGATGCGTCTCTTGGAGCAAAACTATTTTAGCTTTCTGCCTATGGGCATAAGACCATAGTCTTTGACGCCTAATGGGATTCTGGATCCCTTGACATTCCATGATACAATTGTTGTCTCCATGTGTGTACGTGTAGGTCCTCTCACTTGCACATATTATATGTACTGCCAATAAATACTGTTCTAGCTTTGTTTGCTTCCTCTCCAGAAACGTGTGAGAAACATTGTCGCCCCTTACATGTGGCCTACCCCAACTTGGGCTCCACAATCAACACAATGTGTGTCATTCCCCCCTTTAATAACAACAGAATCAAACTTCCCAATTACAGCGCAGTGTTCCCCGAGGTCCCTGGTGTAGGTTTCCCCAGGTTCAACAACGCCATGTACAATGTACAGGCATGCCAAAAATATAACATGTATTACTCTTATCCGTGCTCTGGCTAACATTCATTATTCTCTATCATTTGCGACGTGACCCCCTCAGTTACATAATATAATTCTGGTTCACACACCCACCCATATGCATCATCATGCCGCAGGCCTCAAGAAATCTCCTCACCCACTAGCAATTGCGAGTAAAATTTTATCAGGTCGAACTATTTTTAGCGCCTACTAGTCCCATCTGGCGAGAAAACTCAGACTGGAAAGAAACAGGTGTTCTGACCATGCAGAAAGTGAATGACCAAAAAAGATGCCATTAAATCTTGACACATTTGCTTTCTGTTCAAGGAAAGAGGTCAATTTTAAGTTTGTCTTTTAACTAATTGCTGCTTGAAAAATGAGTTTTATTTCTCTCTCTTTCTAGAGTTAGAGGTTATTGTGAAGTGAGCGGTCTGAAGGTGTCAGTTATTTTTCTTTAACATATAATATTTGAAATAAATAGCCTGTAAAATTAAAAATATTTCAAAATATATCGGGAATTACAAAAGCACATTTTTTTGTAATTAAGAAGTGGGATGCAAACTGAGTTAAATAGAAGCAAAACAAACCAGAAAACGTTACTTGTTGATGTGCAAGTGACACATATTTGTTGAAACTCTATTTACAAACTTAATTGTTCGAACACTATATAGTTTTATCAGTAAAGCTGCATGTCAGTGGGAAGGTTTGTGGCCATTTCAATATAAAATCTGCTGATCACAAATGACAGTGTGCTATCACTTTATACTTTAGTTATGTATTTATTAAAAGTAATAGGTTTTGAAACATGATTTCAGAATCATTCCTGCCCCTGCTCTGATGAAAATGCTGGTAATGAACTATGAGGCAAGTCAGGGGTCATGTGCATCCTATAGGTGGCTAGATTTGTATTATATATGGAAAGACAGTTTAGTCTATTAAATCAAACAGCAGACATGCTGAACTCGCACATTTGAAGGTGCTCTCCTATGTGATAATGAAGAAAATGGCGGCTCAATGAATTAAATTATTTGCCCACGATCACATCATTTGAAACCAGTTTGTGAGTCAAGAGTATTACAAATATGTTGAGTAGATCATTTAAGTCACTAGACCTGCAGGTCTAGTAACATTTTTATGATTTTTCGAGGCCTGTGCCAGGAAGTCAAGATAGCATTCACCATCATATGAACATTAATGACTCTCCACAAACTGCATAGCCTCTTTAGGGTGGTCAAAGAAATGCCTCTTCCCCTGCCAGTCAACCCTCAAACGTACAGGAGGTAACAACGTGTAGTCCCATCCTTTTTCTCTGAGTTTCCGTTTAACTTCTACAAAAATCTTGCATTTTTTTCTGGGTTGCCATGCCATAACCTGGGTAAAAAGAAATGTTGTTACCATTATATTCTAATTCTCCTTGTGCGCGAGCTGCTACCAAGATACCCACTTTATTTCTATATCTTAGCAAGTGTGCGATCAACATATGTGGTGGTGCATCAGGCTTAGGCCTGCCACCAGGAGTTCTATGAGCCCAATCTACTTGCAATTAGCCTTCCACACTCAATCCTGGGAGTACCGTGGGGAGCCAGCCCTCTAGTAACAATTCCACTGGTGCTATCTCCGTGCCCTCCAGCAGCCCAGGAATGCACATGTTATTACGGCAAAACCGGTCCTCCAAATTACCACGTTTTTGCCTCCTACTGCTGTATGCGTTGCCCCTGGCCCGTTAGTTGGCTAGAGTGTGACCTCAAAAGTTCTTCTGTACCTTCTGTTCTCATACCCAAATCCTTAACACGTTCTCGCAGCTTATCCATATCTTGGCACAACAGCATCACTGTTATTGGCACTCCATTGATTTTATTTTTTCTTCAGTGATTACTTTATTTCCTAAGATAAACTTTTTTTTAAGGCTCATATGGCCTGAAAGGAGCAGAGGGCTAAGGCTGGTACTTGGTCCATAAAGAAGATGGACTCTGGTCTGGGGCATAAGTCTGTTGAAGTTTAAAGAGAAACGTATACCCTAAAAATAATAAGTTTATTACTTTATGACTTTGAAATCATGGTGGAAGGAACGTATACCCTAAAAATAATACGTTTATTACTTTTATCAGTTCAGTTCAAATAGCTTTATTCGACAACGTATCATAAAAGCATCAATTGACATCTATACAATAAAACAGTATCTGCTCAGTGTTAAGAAAGATCTTACAGTACAGAAAGTCGTTTAAAAGTATCTTGACATAAAATTAGTAGCAGCATATTTGAATAAAAAACATAAAACAAATTTCATAAACGACTTAAGTCTAGGACACTATATACATAAAAGGGCATAATCCATCACGGTAAACAGTGTATAAAGTGCTAGTGCTATCTATATCATAAACAGTGTTCAGAAGTTGTAGAGCAGGCCAAATATAATATATGGTCTAATCACATATAATGAGTCGTAAATATCTACCTTGGGGTCACACCTCGTAGTGCTCGGATTCTAATTAACCAAGCTTGGCCTAAAAACTTGGCCACTCCACATGAAAACAGAACACTGGGATCAGATTTTAAAATGCGCAGAGCAAACCGGTAATCGCGGGTGCCCACGTCACTGCATATTGGTTTTAACCATTTGCTCCTAGCTTTATTATAAGCAGGGCAAGCAAACAGGACATGGGCAACATTCTCCACCGGAGCTCCACAGCACGTGCAGCTCTCTGTCATGTTCTCGGCTGTATGACACTTTGCCATTCAGGTGTTAACAGGGAGCGTGCTGAACCTAAGCTGAATATACAGAGTCCTATCTCGTGGGACCTGAATCACATCTAGGTAGGGCTCCAAGCTTCTAGTTTGCTTAAACAGGAAGAACACCTCTGTCAATCTACCCAACATTGGCTTGCAGAGTTCTTGCCTATCAATCCAATCCCAATAGTATCGCTTGAGTTCCACTTTACTAGGGGGAGTCTGGGTATCCCATGAATCTTTAAGGCCAAGTTGCATCATAGTTTTCTTCACATATGATAGCCACTTGACCTTATGGTTCACATCCAGATTCATTACCTCCGTTAGTGCTGAGGCGTAGTTGGTAAGCTATTCAGTGTGCCGCAGGCGAGCCCAAAAAAGCAGTGGTCGTAACCTAGCAATTGCTCTAAACGGACACCTACCCATGTAATACATTAAAGGTGTTAATGGGGTGTTGCGGGGAAGCATCACCAAATCTCTCAGAAATTTGTGTTCAGACCTACTTACTTCATCCATGTTTTCAAACCCCCATAGCTCGGCTCCATACAGAGCCGAGCTAACTGCCTTTGCTTCATAAACTACGAGTGCAGGGGCAACTGGCCTACTATACGAGGAGTGATGTTCTTTGCTTAGTGCCCCAGTCACGCGTTTATGGTTCAAAAGCATTTTAGATATATGGGGCCTCCAGAGTATTTTATCCGAGAGTCGTATGCCAAGGTATTCGAAGTTCCCGACTCTCTCCAGGGGGGTACCATTTAATGTAAAGTTGTTCCTAAAAGATTTGGGGGGGTTAAAAGCCATAAGCTTTGTCTTCGTGGTATTAATATCTAAGCCCCGTGCATCACAGAAAGATTGGTATCTGTACAACAATTTTTGAAGCCCAACTGGAGTCTTTGACACCAACAAGGTGTCGTCAGCGAACAGAAGCGTTGGCACTTTGTCGGCCACTAAAATAGGCGCGTCGGCTGGGTCTTCTTGCACAAACTTCACCACCCCATTCACATACAAGGAGAACAGGGTGGGAGCCATCACACAACCCTGGTGCACTCCCTTACCAACAGGAATCTGCTCCGTCAACTGACCTTGGGCACCCCATCTCACCAGAGCATAATTACCCTCATGAAGATGGATTAGTAGGGTAAGAATTAACGGTGGGATGACCAAATCATTTAAAATCTCACTTTATGATTCTGAAATCATGGTGGAAGCAGATATACTGCACCGGCAATCAGTAGAAATAGCTATTTGGAAAAACTGGCTGAACCTCCCAAAATGTTCAATCAGTAGTGCACTTACGCTGGAATTGAGCCTTAATATTAGTAAACAATGATACTGGCAGAGAATGTTAAACTATGGTGTAAAATCATTGTAAGCACCCAAGAGCACATTTAGGTACTTAAGCAGATACCAATTAATTGAGGGATACAAACCGCTGGACTACGAACCTATGTAATGTCTTGCAGACCATGTATTTGTCCCCTTATTTAACTCATAATTAATTTTAATTGGGTGCTAGTAAAAATAAAGTAAAAATATGCTAAAAAGCATGCTCTGAAAGCTGATATGAATAATTTCAGGAAGAGACCACAGCGTGCCCACTTACTATATACAAATTATAATGAGAAGTTACAACGGTACTTAAAAAATATAAAAGCAGGAGTAGCCAAGATGGCGGAGTGAGCGGATGTGTCTCGCAGCACTGCTACCGCACCCCCCAGCGCTACGGTACTCCGCTAGTGGTGGGGGGCCATCGAAGCGATTCTGGCACAGAGAGGGATGAGATCTGCTAGCCGATCCGAGAGAGCGAAAACGCTCGCCAGACTCTCCCAGCCACCTGCAGTGCAGCGAGGTGAGAGTGTGTGAGCGGTGTGCCCCGAGAGTCGGACCCTCGCCTGGCTTACTGCTGCCCCTCCGAGGAGCTCTTTGTCAGCAAGGAGCACCCGCTGAGCCCCTCTGAGACGCCGCAAGTAGCACTCCTCGATTTCCTGCAGTGAGGCAGATTGCCTTCAAGCCTGGTGGTGTGGCGCGAAGCGGCAGGGGGCATTCCGGGCAGCACTGCCGGTCCTTCGCTTGGCCTTCCACTCGCTGCCGCACTGGATTTCCGAGCACGGCGGTGTCATCCACGATCCCTGGTGCCTCTGGGTAGCCCATCGAACTCAGACCCGGCCACGGTGGTGTGAATTGAGGTCCGTCAAGGCCTGTCGGACACGATGGTACTGGGAGGCTTTACCCGAGTGCGTGGCAATCGTCTTGGAGGCCTGAGTGGGCCTAGCACCGGAGGTGGGACTCCCGGAAGGATGCGGTGGTATGATCGAGCCTCATCTAGTTGGACACCCTGGGCATCGAAGACAGCCAGTCGCAGCCTGAGTGGGTGAGTGCCGCTCTCTGCCCCCGGGGCTTGTGGAGGTTTACACTGGGCGTGCTGGAGCCACTACCGTGGCACATCCCTCACCCTAGAGTCTTGGAGGAGTTGTGGGCCGACCGGGGGGGGCAGGCCTGGCTTCGGAGGCAGAGCGCACCTGCATTGGCACTTCCACGAGACAGCTGGGTCACTGGACCGGTCCTCTTGCGACAAAGGAGCGCCTTGGACCGAGCCGGATCAGTGGTCCAGCGAGGTGACCCACACGTTGGGGGGCCATCCTGCGGGACTTGAGTCTGTGGGTCATGGACTGGTGCACCCATCCGGTCCCTGGGCTCTTGGGTACATCTCTTGAGGGGAAGGGTGGTGCCCCCCCTTGGCCCTGCCTTGCATTGCCATGGACTGGAGTGCGGCCCGCTGAATGGCCAGGGGTGCGAGTTGCCCTCAGGGTGAGTGATTTCGGAGAATCAGCGTCTGGTCCCGGGACAGCTTTGGGGCTCGGTTGGGTTCCTATACATCCTACGATTTTGACGTTGCTCCCGGACGCGTCCAATTATACCTATGGCGATGGCCAAGGGTAAGAAAGATCGCTCTGTGCGGGACCTTCTTCTGAAACCGACTGGGGATGCACAGAACGCCGCCTCGGCTGCTGGAGGGGAGGGCCCTGAAGGGCTGTCACATGGGTATTCCCAGAGTCCCTGTTTACCTCCCAAAGTGAAGACATCATGGCCATTAAAACAGACCTGCAGGCTGATCTTCGCGAAGTCAGAAGAGACGTGGACGCAGTAGGGGAGAGAGTTGCCGCACTGGAGGATTCAACGACAGCCAGGGACGAAGAAATCGCCGCCCTCCAGCAAGAAATTATACATCTCCGAGACCAGCAGCTAGACCGTCAAGCACACTCGGAGGACTTGGCGAATAGGTCTCGGCGGAATAATGTTCGTATCCGTGCCTTCCCTACTGGGGCGGAAGGAGAGGACCTGGAGGGGTATGTCCAGGCGCTCTTCTGAGCAATCCTAAATACGTCTGAGGAGTCCACAGTCAAAGTTGACCTGTGTCACCGAGTGGGTCACCCACGTCAACCTAATCGCCCCCCTGCAGATGTTCTTGTGTGTGTACATGATTTCAGGGTGAAGGAAAAGATTCTCAAAGCGGCCCGTTCTTGTCAGCCCTTACGCTTCAGAGATCACACGCGACAACTCTTTCAGGATCTGGGGACCAGCACCCTCCAAAAGTGGAGAGACTTTTGTCCAGTAACTAATCACCTTAGATCAGCAGGAATAACTTACTCCTGGGGCCACCCGTTTCGCCTCATCTTCTGTTTTGAGGGTAAGCTTCACCAACTACGCTCGCTGACCAAGGCCTGTAAGCTACTGAATTTGGATATGGATGACCTGCCCTCTCCGCCTGCCGCTTCGGGGACCCCCATGAGGCCCAGGCGCACCCCTCGCACCGGCTTGCGGTTGGACTCCCTTCGCCCTGACCTCGCCGTGATGGTCAAAGAACGTTCTGCCGTACTGCGGTCCCTAGCTGAAGCAGAGGGGGGATCCCTGGACACCAATGTTTGAGGTAGCATGTGGCTGGGGTTGGGTTTTCTCACAACTGGGCCTGGCGGGAACGGGGGGCGAGCTCTCCTTTACAGATTGATTCAGCCCCTTGCTCTTTGGGTTGCCCCCACTACTACAGGCCCCCTTTCGGGATGGACGACATGTGCTATTTCATGCAGTTTTATTGCTTTCTGATTGGTTTGTACTGTTTTTGGGATGGGTGGGTCCACTCTCCGGAGCTCTTCCTAATCGAGGTTTCTCAGGGCGGGTTTGACATGCTATATATATTTGCTTCACATTTACCTTGGTCTGCCCGATATCTATGGTGTCGTAGCCTAATGGACATAGATGTTCTACCTTCTTGGGACAGATGGAGGTTAAGATAGTTAGCTTTAATGTTCGCGGCCTCAATAACCCTACTAAGCGTAAGGCAATTCTTTCCCTACTCGAGCATGCTGAAGGGGATATATGTTTACCTCAAGAAACCCACCTGCTTGCTAAAGACACATACAGGATGCAATCTAGGGAGTCCACCCTTCAATTCTGTTCCTCGGGAAAGGGCAAGAAGGGTGGGGTGGTCATACTGTTTTCCAAGCGCTTCAGGGGTTCCAAACTAAGCTCAGTGACAGAGATCAAGGGGCGCCTGTTGGCGTTGAGACTCCGGTCTGGTCCTAACAACTACACAGTAGCTTCCATCTACTCCCCAAATGAGCATCAGGAAACGTTTTTGAGTGAGGCTATGGCTGAGGTTCTCCAGACAACCGACCCAATGGTAGTGGTGGGCGGGGATTTGAACCTAGTGATGGACCCGGGGCTGGATCTCTCTAGTGCTAGGACGGGAGGAGCGGGGGCGCTTTCTGCAGTAGGCAAGGCCTGGATGGAGGAATGTGGGATAAGGGACTCTGGGAGGGGCCTACAGCCCGGTGAAAGGGACTATATGCACTACTCGGCTGCCCATAAGTCATACGCACGTTTTAATCACTTCCTTGTCACCCATGCAGCTTGGGAGCGCTCCCAGGCCTCGTCCATTGAAGCCCGTTCTCTTTCAGATCATGCACATATTACTCTGACACTACATTTCCCACCCATGGCCTCCTCTCCTCGGCAGTGGCGCTTGAGGGCTTCTCTGCTGTCGTCCCTCTCAGTGGTGGATGACGTAAGATGAACATTGACAGATTTTAATGCGCTGAATGATGATGGCTCCACAGCACTGGCTTCAGTCTAGGAAGCTCTTAATTTGGTTTATAGAGGCGAGTTAATCGCAAAAGCTGCATACGACAATAAGACCCGAAAGGCCAAGCGTGAGGAGCTAGAGTCCAAAGTTAAGGAACTTTAGGCAATTCACGAACGCAGGGGAGCTCCCCGGGTTTTGTGCCAACCGGAAAAGGAGCGGCTCCAGCAGAGGCGCCTTGATTGGAGAGAGTGGAGCTTGCGGTGCTTCGCCTGAAGTATAAGTACTTTGTTGGCACGAACAAGAGAGGTTGAATGCTTGCTCACTGCCTACACAGTAAGCAACACGCGCAGGCGGTAAAATCTGTGCGCCGCCCCCAGGGATCGGAGATCAACGATGATCCGGGTATAGCGGAGGCTTTTCGGGTCTTCTATTTGGACCTCTACGCTGCGGAGTCCCTTCCCATATCGGACCCCCATGACTAGGTGAATGGGGCAGCGATCACCCCTCTTCCGTCTACTGAGGCAGAGGGTCTGGATGCACCTATACGAATAGAGGAGGTGATTTCTGCTATAGCCTGCCTGAAGCCCCTGAAAGCGCCGGGCCCAGATGGATTCAGCACGCTTTTTTATAAGACTTTCTGCGCTGAGCTAGCCCCCTTGCTCACCCGGTTGTTTAGTTTGTTCGCCGAAACTGGTACCCTCACGGCCACGATGATGTAGGCCTCGGTTACAGTAATACTTAAACCGGGAAGGACCCCTTGTCCTGCAGTTTGTACCGCCCGAATTCTCTGTTAAACGTGGACGCCAAACTCTTCTCTTGTATCCCGGCTCACAGATTGTATCCTTTGATGCCCGGGCTGGTTGACCCAGACCAGGCAGGGTTCATTCCAAGCCGACAATGTGGGGACAATATCGATGAGGTGGCAGATCTTCTTCGTAAAGTCCAGCGCTCCAAGGAGGAGGCGTTACTGTTGTCGATTGATGCATTTTTTCGGGTCCATTGGCCGTACATGTTTGCCACATTAAAACTTTTTGGCCTGGGTATATGGTTTTGCAGGTGGATAGCGAGTATATATAGCTCTCCAAGTGCTGCGGTTAAGGTGAACGTAGTACGCTCGGACAGCTTTGCGGTTGGGAGAGGGACTAGGCAGGGATGCCCTCTCTCCTTTGTCTTTACTCTTTACATGGACCCTCTGGCTCAGCATCTCCGTGATAATCCCAATGCTCAGGGCATTCCCTTTGGGGGCGATCGCCATCTGATCAGCCTTTATGCCGACGATGTTATTTTTTTCGTTGACTCATCCCTTGACCTCCATGCCAGCTGTCGTAAGAGACCTGAGGGCCTTTGGGCATATTTCGGGATTCAAAATGAATCTGCAGAAGTCGCAAGTACTGAACCTGACCACTACTCAGTGGACACTTTACGGGCGCAGTTCAACTTTGCCTGGGTGACTGACGGCATTTCATATTTGGGGCTGGTCCTCCATAAGAACCTCAGCAAAACGTCTGAGGCAAACGACTCCGCCTAATTTTCTCATACCCGCAAAGACCTATCCCAGTGGCAGCGTCTGCCCCTGTCCTGGTTGGGCTGGTTAGCAGCTCTCAAAATGAACGTCCTACCACGTGCAATTTACATCTTTCAAACCCTCCCCCTGAAGCTGCCTCCTGGTATGTTCCCCAACATTCAAAAAGAGATTAAACGCTTTGTATGGGGTCCGGTCTCTCCCAGGTTACAGAAGATCGAATTACAGCATCCCAAACGGGAGGGTGGCCGCTCTGTGCCGAATATCACACGCTACTTCCAGCCTTCCTTATTACGCTACCTGGTGGAATAGAACTGTCCGATGACGGAGAAGCACTGGGTATTCATGGATCAGACAGTTGCTGGGAGCCACATTTGGAAGGAGGCGTGGCTACCTAGGGCATCACGCTCATGGGGACTGTACTCATCATCAGTAAGTCGCCCTACCATGCAATCCTGGGACAGGGTGTCCTCGTCAGCAGATCTCACAACGTTTCCCTCACCCATGTCCCCTCTTTTCTCAAACCTGGACTTCCCTCTGGGTGTGGTAAAGGGAGTGGGCCAGCGATGGGTTTCCGGGAGGTGTAAGCCGCTGGGCCACCTATTTGAACTCGAGGGCCACATTCCTTTTGATCAACTCGCAGTCGATTATAACCTTGCCCCGTCGTTCCGCTTCCTCCATGAACAAATGCTGCACTGGGTGTCGGGCCCACATGTTCGCCCAATAGCTAGCAGGCCCATGCTTCCATTCGAAAAATGGCTCCTATTGAAGAAGGATGACCACAAATTAATCTCTGAAATGTATGCCTTTCTCTCTCTGGGTACCTGCAGGGATTGGACTGCTGGGCAGAAATGATGGGAGGCGGAAATCGGGCGCACACTTTTGGACAAGGAGTGAGAGGATGTTTTTTATAGGACTTGCCACAAAGCACACTCATGGGCCACACAGAAACATCATATAAAATTATATCCTACTGGCACTACACTCCGGCCCTCCTAGCTAAATAGAACTCTCAGTAAGATGGTCTTTGTTGGGATGTGGGAGCCCCGGTACCCTTCTGCACCTGCTTTGTAATTGTCCGAAACTTACTAGATATTGGGAAATAATCCTCGACGAGATAGACAGGGCCTTCAATACCACTATTCCCAGGTTACCCGCATACACTATACTAGGTGTGCCCAACGCTTTGACCTTTCCTTTGCGTTCTTTGAGGGGTAGACAAATGGTCTTGGTCTTAAATGCTGCTAATCGAGTGATCCTAACGGGCTGGAAAACAGATAAGGGACCGGACCATACACAATGGCTTCACCAGCTCTGTTCTCTGTCTCAGGTATGGAAAGGCTGTCCTTGGCTGCCCAGGGGGATAAATCTGAGTACTCGAAGATATGGGTCCCTTTTATCTCCATTCTTTCTATGGAGTTCCAGGAGTTGACATGCCCTTCTTACCTTCGTATTCTGAACTTGATTCCGGCCCACTAGAAGGGGGGTAGGGATGGGGGTTTTTAATGAGTGTCGTCCGGTACTTTTCTGTCTCTATCATACGGCTCCCATGCTGGGCTACATCCAGCCCTTGTACATAGTAAGCGGTTTTCCCGGAGAGGGGTTGGGAGAGTGGGAAGGGGAGGGCGGGGTTGTTGGTCCTTCTATTCTGGACCATTGCATGTTTTCTTTTTTACTTTTTGCTTGTTGTGCTTTAGTTGCTTGTTTTTGGAAAAGGCAGACAAAGCTTTCCAGGCCTTGCTGTAAAGGCGCTGGGTCGCTCTCCCATGCATAAATATGCGTTACGCTTGGCAGGTCTCTTTTATTGTCAATATAAGTTCGACCTTGGCAGTCTCCTGCTTTCCTTCTCCTTACTGACGTGGCCGGCCCAGGTTGGGTTGTAGGCAGCTTGCTGGGTTCTTAACATATGATGGTGTACTGCATTTTACAGGTTTTTTCCCCGTAATGACCCCTATGTAGCCGGCCTGTTGGGCTGTAGGCAATGAAGCAATGTAATGACTTGCTATGTGTTCTGCTAATAAAAATTGATTTAATTCTAAAAGATATAAAAACAAAAAATATAAGACGATGGATGCTGAAGATGAGAATCGGCCAAGTACCGTCGTTTATAAAGTGGCAACATAGTACTTTAATCTCCAACAAGGATTCCAAATAGAGGTTCTCTGTCCGTGCTGTGCACAGATCACTTTAACCCTATGTCATATATTCGTATTTGTAGCATTTTTAAATGTGATAGAAAATGTTACTTTTCAGAGAGCTCCAGATACTACATACCTAAGACTTATTCTCGATATTGGCATGTAGCATTATCAAGCTATTTTTATAGGGTTGATACATTTTTAGAAATGGTAGATAAGTTTGAGAAAATAAGGTGAATTTTAACTGTAATTTGAGACCTTTGTCAGTGTTGATAAAGTATAGGTTTTATACGATTGTCTTTATATTTCTTAAGTTATATTGGAGTTGTTCTATTAATCGAGGTTATTATGATTTTTATGGAGTTAAATTGTATTTTGCCTAATATATATTTCTTGTATTTATAATGTACGCATAAGGTCACATTACTAGAAGAAGCAATGGGTACTTTTTTTGAGCAGAGGGATGGGAAATTCAGATTGACTAAGATGGCGTTATTTTATTTTATTGTAATGTGAATGTATTTGTATGTGTGTGCGCCTTGTTTGGTTCAAATCAATCAATAAATATGAAATGAATTTTAAAGCGTTTTATATTTTTATATGACAACTCTGATGCACATGCCGCATAATTTAACAGCTTGGTTTAAAGGGCCATTCCAGACTTCTATCTCCGCTCTAAGCTTCACTGTCCCTGTTAATGTACTGGCTTGCTCGCCTGTAGGTGCCACTAGCAGAAGGGTTAAGTGCAAAATGGCTGCTCCCACAAATCTTACATTTTGAGAATGTATTTAACTGCAACAATGATAGAAGTGTGAGTAAGCTGAACTACGGAATAACTGATTTTTGAGTAAATTGGACTGCCCCTTCCATAATGGATATTGTGAGGACTTGCTCACCATGTTACAGTGCTGGCTACACCTATGAAATGATAATGATAGTAGTACAGGCCAGCATAGGTTCAGCAACAGGGATAAGTCACTTCATAAAGAAAATGGGGAGCATGGAGCCCCACATTTAATAAGCCCAAAGCAGTGCCCTAGTATGTATGTGTTGGTGAAGATATTGCCTTTGCTGAAAAAGGACTCCACCTCGCATCCTCCGTCCTAGTCATTTGGGTAGCAGCCCCCTATCGATACGTGTATTCTGTAATTCAAGTAAACACTGTTCGATTCTTTCAAGCTGAATCTTTCTTTTTTCTGCATTTTCACTAACCTCCACTAACTAGGGCATGAAGGTGTTCAGTAAATAATGTTCACCTATTTACAGAAAGTTTTAGAATAATACCACCAGCATATTTAAAACAGTGTCGTTTCCATAGGAGATCTGTAACTAACAAGTGACTGAATCTCAATGGGGTTGGGGATAGGGCTTTTTGTGGATACTCATTGCTTTGCTTTTATTCCTTCATAAGTAAAAACACCTGAAAAGATCCATAGTCAAAGTAAATAGGCCTGGCCTTTTGTTAGGACAAGGGTTTAGTAATAGCTGGGTGAGTTTATGTTTAGTGCCACAGATCTCAAAAGAAAATCACATACCTGAGAGAAGGGCTCTTTGCTAGACCAACTGCATTGTCAAAATTAATCTGTATCATCAAAAATGAGTATCAAGAAAAAGAATTGGAAAATCTATTTTACATTGTAAAACGAAATTATATAAGACATACGCCACAAAAAAAGTATTGTAGATACTTTTGACAATGGGCCAGTATTTCTGTTTAATCTTTGAGAAAGCATACATGCACCTATACTTTAGTTTGTGATCAAATAAAGCCATAAATCCAACAATGTTATCATGACAGCAAAGTAATACGAATAAATGTGAAGGGTGATTAGTGAATAGCACAAGTCTTTATTAAAAGCTAAGGAATCAAAATAGCAGCACTTCCAAATCAAACGGCTATAATCATTAATAAAAAAACGCTGGGTCAGCAAAGTAAATACACCAGACAACACACACTGGCTACAAGCTATATTTCACCTTTCACCTGCAGTCTAACTAAAGGACTATTTGGCGTCTATTCCCAAACCCTAATGGGAATACAGAAGGGGTAATGTGAGAATTCACAAATGCCATTGCCTTGATGGACAGCACAACCAGGCAATGGTAAGCCTTGCAAAATCACATGAAAGCCAACAGCTGAAGAAGGCAGACCCATAGTCCACTCTCTATGTACTTCTTACTGTACTTTTTTGAAGAATTAATGACATGGGATTTTCCAGTCTGCTATACGTGTCCTTACCCATACCTAAAAATAACAAAGCTTGTCACTGCATTGTCGCTGCATACCGTGTTTTAAATGTAATGCAGACTATGGCCAGAATTTGGATGACCAATTTTCATCCTAGCGAAAAATATATTCTCTTCTAACCCCGTTTAAACAGTCCAGAGAATTGTGGGCTGAAAGGCGTCTCGTCTGAAGTAAAGCGAAGTCTCCATGTTACTCTGAGTGAGTGTTTTATTTGAGGTGGCTGTTTAGGCTTATATTGTATTTGCTCGTGAATGAGATATATATATATATATATATATATATATATATATATATATATATATACACATATATATACACATACATACATACATACATACATACCCTTTTGGCAGGTTCACCCCGAAACGTTTTGCATTTTCCTAGCCTTTTTCTGTAACCTGGTGTTAATGATTTTAGGCCTCTGTGGTCCAGTGTAAAGACCGTGCGCTCTCTGTGTATGTGTGGTGAGATTGGCCTACACTCCCATAGGAATGCATTGGGGATGAGTGTGTCTGTGGTAATTCCTGGTATGAGGGGCGAGTTTAGTATGTATGAACTCGTGAGGATAAATGCTGAGCAATGGTGTGCGCAGATTTATGGTGACTGGTGGAGAAATGCCACTTTTAGAAGTTGAATAGGGCTGTGCCTTCCCTCCAAAATGCTGGCTCCGCCCCCTGTGGTGCGTCTGAGCACCTGACAAAGGGGAAGAGGAGCTTGCCAAAACAAAGTGCTCCAATCCCCCTACACTAGTTGCAACTGGTTTGCCCAAGCCCTGCACTAAAGACAAAGAGAAAGGGTGTATAAAAGAAGGGGCTGGGACCCCATAAGGGTGTGCAGTTCTGATGTGCTGATCCTGCTGGGGGCACGCTGCTGCTGGGGCCCAGGGGGGGCTGCCAGGAGGGCTTGCCTCTCTGGGCACTGCATTGCCCCTTGATCCCCAGAGGAACATTTGCTGGACTTCTTTTTACTGCAGGACTCTTTGTGATCCTAGCGCCTCGTGAGCACTAGATTTTGATTTTGCCAAGGAGGAAAGGAACTGGTTTCTGCAGCGCTGGGCTGCGTGATGGTCTAGAGGGAATCCCGGTGTAGGGATTCCCTCGAGCTTCTGGGAGATGGCGGGAGCCCACCCCGCATTTTGTGATTGCTGGCGGGTGCTCACCCCGCATTTTGTGATTGCTGGCGGGTGCCCACCCCGCTTATGAGCTCATTTGTGGCAGCGGGTGCCCACCCTGCTCTTGTATCATTGAAAAACCGAAGCGGGAGCCCACCCCGCCGGTTCGTGCCCCCTGCGCGAGGCCGCCGCCGAGAATTCCGAGGAGTCACAAAGTGGCTGCCGCGCTGCCCGCGGCGACTCGGAAGCCAGGCAGAGCTGCCTGTGTGTGGGCGGGGTGATCTGCGAGCGGCAGGAAGCCAGGAGTCCGAAAGAAGAATGGGAGCCTACCCGCCTTCTCAAGCTGAGAAACAAAGTCCCGGGTCCCAGGAGGAGGCCCGGGTGAAGTTGTGGCGAGAAATAGAGGTGCCGCATGCAGAGACCCAGGCGAGAGCCCACCCCGCGCTGGGACGTCCACGGAGGAAGTCTGGAGCCTCGCAGGCGCCACATCCGAGTCCAGGGTCCCAGGACGTGGCCCAGTGAAGCCTAAGAGAGCCAGCAAGAGGAGCAGAGATGAGCCAGCAATGTCCCGGTGAGTGGGGCCTAACGGGAGGTAGCGTTGTGGATTAAGGAGCCCCGTGGGGCTCACACCAGCATTGCTAGTGCCTTCTCCCACTACAAGAGAGACGGGAGGTGGCGGAACCAAGTCCCGGTGAGTGGGGCTTCTCTTGGGCATTGTAGGAACCAATCAAGGGTTCCCAGGGCACCGTAGTGTCAAAGCAATTCCCCCAGCTGCCCCACCTGACAGTGGGCAGCTGCAACGTTTGGGCGCCATTGTAGGATCCAAGTGAGGGCTCCCAGGGCACCGTAGTGCCAAAGCACTTTCCCAGCTGTCCCACCTGACAGTGGCAGCTGCAACGTTGCACGTTATCATTCAGAGAATCCCATGGGGGATAGAGTCCCAGGAGGGCACAGTCAGTGCCAGTGATTTCCACAGCCGCCCAGCATTTAGTGGGCAGCTGCAACGTTTAGGCCAGTGCCGGTGCACACATTGTTCTGCTGCATTGGCAGCCGGCCCAGACATTGGGACATAGGGCATTCAAGCCCTTTGAGGAGGCCAGTTGGCCTGGGGGCAGTTTGGTGACATTGGTAGAGCACCAGGCTCTACTAAAGTGCGTAATGTAGCTATTACTAGGAGTGTTGCCAAAAGAATGATTTAGGCCCATGGTATCTACGCTAATGTGTTTTTGCTGGGGATACCTAATGCGTACTGTGTTTATGCTAATGAGGTTTGGGCCTAATGTGCTAATGCCTAATGTCATGCTATGATGTTTTGTGGTAGTACCTGTTTGCGTAATGTGTTTATGCTTATGGGGTTGGTGCATAATGTGTTTATGCTGGTGAGGCCCATTGCGTAATGTGTTTATGCTGATGAGGTTTGGGCCTAATGTGGGTTTATGTCTAATGCTAATGTGATAATGCTTAGGTCATTATGGAACCGGTAGTGACTGGTTGTGTTTTAGATTTGCATTTACTTACCTGTTCTGAGGGTTCTGACCGTGTGCCGATTGGCCTGGTCCTGTATATAATCCCCTGTGAATATTGCCCGTGCCAGTTGGCCCAGTGTAAATGTGTGATTATGTGTCTAATGTGTCTATGACAATACAATGGCTATTTTTTATATAACCTTGTGTGGAGTTCCTTTTGTGGTGTGCCTAGTGTGTTGCTGCTGTGTGTGTGTTGCGCAAACGCTTTACACATTGCCTCCGGAATAAGCCTGACTGCTCGTGCCAAGCTACCAAGGGGGTGAGCAGGGGTTATCTTCGGCGTGTAACTCCCTTGCCCTGACTAGAGTGGTGGTTTCTGCCTGGCTTTGGCGCAAGCCTTAGCCAACCAGAAATCTAATTTCTAACAGTATACATATATATAGTTATAGTTAGGACCTATTTTCCATCCGCAACATTCTATTCCCAATAACTTTGGCGCCGGTTGACGAATCTTTGTGAAATTTTCAAAACTTTTGGCCAGCTCCGGTCCGCTCCTATCCTGAAAGTCTCGGGGTGATTCGTCAAGCAGGGGCAGAGAAAAAAGGGGGGTCCCAAAACGTGTTTTCCCCATGCAATTTTCCATAGAAACCTTTAGTCGCAGCTACAGCCCGAACTGCTGAACGGAATTACACCAAATTTGGCAAAAAGGTAGCCCTTGGTTCAGAGTCGTGCCTTTTGCTTAAATGGTGTAAATTCGTTCAGTAGTTCCTGAAAAAATCTTAATATTTAAATTGGGGGGTCTGTGACGGGCCCCGGAGACCACCACCCCCGGGGCTTTGTAGATTGTGGGAGGGGGGCCGCCCTCCTGGAACCTTGTCATGGCCCTGGGGACCGCCACCCCCCAAGGCCGGTTCATGCAGTGTCCCGGGGTGCCCACCCCGGTACACTGTAGTTTGCTATGGCACGCGAGGCTCCCGCCCTGCCATAGCAAACTTGGTTTGAATTTTGAAAGAGAGAGCAGGAAAAACCTGCTCTCTCTTTCAAAATTCAAACCAAATTGCTTTTCCACATGGGAAGCTGCATCTTAGCAGCTCCCCATGTGAAAAAGCAATGCTGGCTCCTGAAGGACACGGGGAGCCGGCGGGACCGTGGGTCCCCAACGGAGAGGGCCAGCTCCGGGGGATGGGGTCCCCCGGGGCTACAAGTGGCCCAGGGAGGGGGGCCACGCGGCCCCCCTCCCCAAAATTAATAAAAAATATTTTTTTTTTAAAAGAACAAAGGCCGGCCCCGGGGGATGGGGTCCCCAGGGCCATAAATGGCCTAAGGAGGGGGGCAAGGCAGCCCCCCTCCAAAAAACATACAAAAAAAAAATATGGCCATGCCCCAGGGGATAGGGTGGCCACGCAGCCCCCTTCCCAAAATTTTGGAAAAAAATAATAATTGGGGGGCAGGCCCTGGGGGATGGGGTCCCCAGGGCCAAGAATATTTGGAATAGAAGGGGGGCCACACAGCCCCCCTTCTTAAAAAAAAAGAAAAAAAGACCGGCATCGCGCCGGAGGCCACGCCCCTTCTTTGAGCACTCTGCAAACGCGCCCACTGGCGCGTTTGCAGATGGGGAACAAATTCCCCTTGAATACTGGGGGTCCTTGGGGGCCAACTAGCCCACCAGAAACCTCCAGTATGCGCCAGGGGGCTGCGTTGCAGAGAGGTGTTCTGAGGCCACGCCCCTTTTTACACCTCTGCAACGCAGCTCTGTGTGCTTAATGGAGGTAGCTGGTGGGCTAGTTGCACCCCAGGGACCCTCAGTATTCAAGGGGAGTTAATCACTCAACTTAAAACGCGCCACGGGCCCGTTTGCACAGTGGTGAAGGGAGGGGGCGGGGCTTTAGTGGACATGTGTGCAAACACACCCTGTGGCGCGGTTTAAGTTGGGGAATTAATTCCTCTTCAATCCTGAGGGTCCCTGGGGGCCAACTAGCCCACCAGGTACCTCCAGTAAGTGCCACGGAGCTGCGTTGCAGAGTGTTGTCAAAAGGGGCGTGGCCTCTGAACACCTCTCTGCAACGCAGCTCTCTGGCGCATACTGTAGGTACCTGGTGGGCAAGTTGGCCCCCAGGGACCCTCCGGATTGAGGAGGAATTAATTCCCCAACTCAAACCGCGCAACAGGGTGTGTTTCACCACTGTGCATGGCGCGTTTTAAGTTGGGGGATTAACTCTCTTTTAATACTGAGGGTCCCTGAGGGCCAACTAGCCCAACAGGTATCTCTAGTATGCGCCAGGGAGCTGCGTTGCAGACAGGTGTTCAGAGGCCATGCCCCTTTTTACACCTCTCTGGAACGCAGCTCTGTGGCGCTTACTGGAGGTACCTAGTGGACTAGTTTGACCCTAGGGACCCTTAGGATTCAAGGGGACTTAATCTCTCAACTTAGAACGGCCACAGGACGCGTTTACACAGTGGTGAAGGGAGGGGAAGGGGCCTGAGGTGACGTGTGCAAACACGCCCTGTGGTGCGTTTTAAGTTGGGAAAATAATTCCCCTTCAATCCTAAGGGACCCTGGGGGCCAACTAGCCCACCAGGTGCTTCCAGTAAGCGCCACTGCGCTGCGTTGCAGAGAGGTGGTGCAGGCTGTGCCCTTTTTACACCGGTCTGCAATGGTGCTTACTGGACGAACCTAGTGGGCTAATTTGCCCCTAGGGACCATCAGGATTCAAAGGGATTCAAGGGGAGTTAATCTCCCAACTTAAAACGGCCACACAGCGTGTTTACACAGTGGGGAAGAGAGGGGACAGGGCCTGAGGTGACGTGTGCAGACACGCCCTATGGCACGTTTTAAGTTGGGGAAATAATTCCCCTTCAATCCTGAGGGCCCATGGGGGCAAACTAGTCCACCAGGTGCTTCCAGTAAGCGCCACTGTGCTGCGTTGCAGAGAGGTGGTCCAGGCCGTGCCCATTTTCTCTGCAACGCAGCTCTGTGGTGCTAACTAGAGATACCTGATGGGTTAGTTGTATCTAAGGGACACTCAGATTCAAGGGGACTTTATCCCCCAAATTAAAACGGCCACAGGGCGTGTTTGCACACGTCAGCTCAGCCCCTCCTCCATTCACCAGTGTGCAAACGCGTCCTGTGGCGCGTTTTAAGAGGTAGGTTTAATCCCCCTGCCCTATTATATACTAGGGGCTTACAGAGGAGGTCATGCTAATAACAGGGGTACCCCAACGCATAGTGTTCCCTAGTGTATGTAGGTGTTTTAACTGTATTCAAGTGTCTTTTAGCATAGGACTGGTTAGTCCGAGTCAGTTACCACCAGTACCCATCTGAAAAAGTTGAGGGTAGAGGATGATTTTGTAACAAAGACTCTTTCTGCTCCTCTGTTTGTTCTTTCTGCACGTCTTCCTTCTTCCTGCACTTTTCTTCGTCTTTGAGGACTTCTGTTGCTTCTTTCTGCATATCTTTTTCTTCTTTCTGTGTGTTTTTCCTTCTTTCTTCACATGTCCTACCTCTGTAGGCATAGTTAGAAACTAGCATTTAAAAAAGCTTTGAAATTCACTTAAAAAACCATAGGTTTCAGTTACGTTAAAGTTAGAAATTAGCATTTAAAAAACCTTAGAAATTCACAGAAAAAACGGTTTCAGGGGTGTTATAGTTAGCTGGACATTTCACTCGTACAAAACCATTGAAATTCCACCATTATAGTTAGTTCAGCTAACTATAACTCACGCGCCCGCAATGCACTGCTGATGATGTCACATTTTACATCACTCATGACATGGTCAATGACAACACTCATGACATCACTGATGACATCTCAAATGACATCACTGATGACATCACTGATGACATCATCCAGTGAATGTGTGTCTTTCTGAAAATTAAATATTTTTCATATATGTATATCTCAAGGTCGATGGAAATTCTTCTTTATCACAGGCCAATCTCAGTTTGGCAGTCAGTTCTTCAATTTCAATTATTAGTCTGTCGCATTCTTTCTTTGCGTATTTAACAAGCAATTTAAGCATTACAGTGGAACATTGGTGGCTATTCTCTGCCCACTCATCTACCAGGTCGGGGTCCGGCTCGAAGAACGTGGGTGTGATAAAAATCCTCAAGCCCCTCGGGATCCGACCGGCTTCTACATATTTTTGTAAGGTGGTAGATTGCCACCATTTGTTCTGTTCACTTTTAAGCAGTTTCCATAGTTGATTCCACATAGTTTTTTTTACTGGTCAAATTATCACTTGGGCCCATGGTGCCACTTCTTTCTTCATCATTTCCCAGTGTCTGTTGATCGAACATCCTGCTCGCTGCTTCATTCCTTTTGTCATTTCTCGACATGGCCATTTTTTATAATTTTGAACTATAACGTGCCTTTCGCATGTAACGCGCTGACGGATTATCCCCAGTGGTATAAATCAAAATGTGATCTTCCCACTGGTGCCCGCTTGCCTCCGATTTAACAAAAAAATTGTTTATATGAAAATATCCAAGCAGTCGTTCACTCACCAAATCCGGCGTTTCCTGCAAAGTTTATCAACCCACGTAGATCTGAGGATTGTTTCTACGCGCGGTCACGCTCTTGGTTTGCTCGAACTTTGTGGAGATTCTTCTCGCATCTATTATTCCGGGTCGGGCAGGGGTTGTTCTAAATCAAATCCACAGGTCCTTGTCGCGGATAGACCCGTGCCCCTTTCAGCGGTGGTTCGTGGCGGGGTCGCGAACCCCTATAATCCACCACAATCGTTCCTTCAAAGTCAGCAAAAAACTATGCCACAGCCACTGAATCCTTTAAACAGCGTGTTTATTTAAGTATAGGTTTTGGCCAAATCACTCGACGCGTTTCGGAGGAAACCTCCTTTCTCACGAGTACGAGTGTAAGTAATTTGCAAGTGTTTATACAGTGTTCGTGACTCACTTCCTCATAATAGATAGTAAAGACAGACCTTGCGGCATATGTGAGTATACAGAGCTAGAAGGACAGACTTTACGTAAAATTTCATACACAAGTAAATCACGTGTGATTACATTTTCTGTAAAATGAAAAACATTTCATTTACATATATTTGTCATATTTAACAATTTTTTTACATTTTTAAAGTCACTTTGTACGATCACTAGCTTTTTAACATAGGTTGTCTCAGCTCATGCTGACATGGCGGAAAAGTTGAACAAAACTATATTGTTCACTAAACGGACGTGAGTATAGCCCATGTGGGCATAACCAGATTTAAATGTCTCAAAGTAAACAAAAAGCCCTTCACTCAGGACTGTACTGGTCTTGCAACTGAAAAATTAAAAGTGCTACTAAGTTAACGTGCACCCCGTGTCACCTTGCCTCAGGGTGCTTTTCCCTTCTTACTGCACTACAAGTAAAGCCCAAGTGGGTTAGAGGGGTATTGTACATGACCGCCTAATTGTTGATACCAGTTAAAACTCTGTTAAATGTGGCAATCTTTTGCCCAAGCAAAAAAGACAATGTATGTATATAACGACCCGTGAACAAGAAGCATTTGCTCCGAAATGCGCCGGGATTGCCACCCCTTCAGGGCCGCCGTCATTAGAGGCAAGGGAATCGGCATTCAGGAGGGATATATATATATATATTTATATATTACCTACTGGCGGTCGCCAGTAGATAGTAATAGTTAGAACCTATTTTCCATAGGAAATCCGCAACATTCTATTCCCAATAAGTCTGGCGCCGGTTGACGAATCTTCGCTAAATTTTCCAAACATTTGGCCAGCTCTGGTCCGCTCCTATCCTGAAAGTTTTGTGGTGATTCGTCAAGCGGGGGCTGAGAAAAAAGGGGGGTCCCAAAACGCGTTTTCCCTATGCAATTTCCCATAGGACCTGTTGACGCAGCTACAGCCCGAACTGCTGAACGGAATTACACCAAATTTGGCAGAAAGGTAGACCTTGGTTCAGAGTCATGCCTTTTGCTTAAATGGTGTAAATCCGTTCAGTAGTTCCTGAGAAAATCAAAAGTAAAATCACATATATATCTGGGCGGAGCCTAACCACACATCTCATCGTGAGATCTGATTGGCTGTCAGCACTTCATCCAAGAAGTGTTGGCAGCCATCTTGGGACCAATATACATGATAGCACCTCATTAAAAAGCATTGCAGTTAATAGAAGGTTTTAAGACTTTAGTTACATTATAAATCATTTGTTGATGGTACCATGCTCATTTTAGGAATTGTGGTATGTTCTAAGGTGATTTTACCATGTGAAAAAGCCTTCTGCTGGGATATCATGAATCATGTTTGAGAGAAAACTATTTTCACATGCTTTTCCCACAGAGGTTTGGAAGTTGATCTATAAGCTAAACTGAGAGCATATTTTCTGTAAATTCACATTATCTTTCTTAGTCATGTGAGAATGAAGTCTGACATTCTCAGTAAAACATGTACATCCAACAAGGGCAGAGACTGTCAGTTGATACCTTTGTGTTCTACTGCAGCTTCCCAGAGTGTTCCAAAGAACAACTAGAGCGCTAACACTCCTACTTTTGAGAAACGTATGGCACACCTGAAGCCATCTTGATTGGAATAAAGTGGTAACTCTTAAAACATTTAATTTAAAAAGTAACAAAATGAGGGGGTTCATGTTGCCATAGAATGTATGATTAGTGCTGCAGAAAGAAAAATTAGGGCACATTTTGAGTGACTTCTCAAATCCTCTTCTATTTCATTAAAAAGTTCTGACATGCAGACTGAAACATGCACTTTGAATACCAGCAGCAGACTTCCCTGGTGAGCAGTAGCTTTACTACAGTGATCTAATGAGGAACTAGAGTGCTACCATTCAGAATTTATGGCAAATGTGTCACATCTGAATGCCTTCTTGATGGAACCAAAGTAAACAGCATTGAAAATGCAATAGGTCTCGCCCTCGTTTTAAGTTAAAGCAATTCTGTTTGTAATTAGGTGGCTTTTTAGCTTTGCTTTTATTAGTGTTTTTCAAAATGTCATGTACATAACATGCATATATGTATATGTATGCATGCATTTATATTTGTATTTATATAGATATGCAGATTATATATATGTTTATATATGTATGTATATATATATATATATATATACACATTCATATATATAAATGCATATGCATATATGTGCATATGTGTGCGTGTAGAGAGAGGTAGAGACGTAGAGGTAGAGAGGTAGAGGTACAGAGGTAGAGGTAGAGAGTAGTAGAGAGAGAGGTAGAGAGAGGTAGAGAGTAGAGGATGAGTAATAGAGAGTAGAGCAGGGGGCTCCAACGAGTATCTCGGGA
Organism: Triturus cristatus; assembly: GCF_964204655.1. Lineage (NCBI taxonomy): Eukaryota > Metazoa > Chordata > Amphibia > Caudata > Salamandridae > Triturus > Triturus cristatus. Next base: position 1,050,681,277 of record NC_140589.1, read on the forward strand.
GCTACTGGTAGCTCGCCAGTACCCTCAAAGTAGCTCTCAGAGGTGAAGTCAATCCCAGTATCCCATTCAGAGAGTCTATGCAGAGACTCCAAGGCAGCATTTTAAAAAAGGCAGAACTTCTCATCTGAAGATCTTTAGCCAACCAGCCTACAGCAGGGACTCATCTTAACTATCAAACACGCACGGTGTCGGCCTTTTGAGTCTGCCACATGGTCACCATTATCCAGTCTCGGACTAAGTCCCAAGGTGATTAGCAATGTGGTAGTCCCCTGCTTTATCAATTTCACCATGTGTGTGAACAGTGGGCCATAAATGAAGAGTGGCAGTGGTAGCCTAAGCAGTAATCAGTGCTGACCCACTAAAGTGTGGGACTGCAGGAGTCAGTGAAAATGTTTCAGTTGGGTGCATGAGCAGCCAAGGGCTGAGGAAAGCTATGATCCTGAGCAGAGAAAATGAAGAGCCTCATCTGCATTCATCTATGTGTGCGTCCATTATAAACACTGTTGCTTCTTGTAAGCTACACTTGGTGTCAAGGACTACCAAATGGGTATGCTAGCCCCCATCATATGGGTTTTGTCTGTGGCACAATTGTGTCAGTTCATGGCATAATAGTGCCAATGACATAATTATGGCCATCCTTTACTATTTTGAGTATTCGTGGTCTAGTTATGGTATACTGGCAGCCATCAGTGACATATTAAGAGCATGACTGCACTATATTTATTTGTCCTTGATATAATTGTGGCTGCCCCTTGCATAATAATGACCATGACTAATAATATGGTAGCCATCCTGGTCATTATGGTGTCCAGACTTGGCACAATTTATACAGGTGGGCATTATTGGCATTATACAGTCGCCCTCTGTGCTACGGTGCCATGGATTATGACTAATACCTAAGCATTTGAAGCAGTCTGTCCATGTGAGGCATTTGTACAGGTGAGTGCCCAATTAAAATGACTAGTTGATGTTTGGGAACTATGTATTTCCTAAAAATGAAAACGTGTATTTTAAAGGCATTTTTTTCAAACACGGGTTTTCTTCAGGAAAATTTAGTTTGTTTGCCCAAAATTGAAAGTGGTGATAGAAAAATCTGTGTATTTTCAGAAATTGATATGCTGATGAAGACAAGAGGTTGCAATTCCAAAACACATGTAAAGTTGATACTTGAAAGATAAGCCAAGCTGAATTGAGGAGACTTATTGCTGTGGTCATGTGCTTTGTGCCACAAGGCATGTGAAGATGTGAATGTTACTTTATCAGTCAGGTGTGGGCATTTAGCATTTAATATTGATAAATGTTTCCCTAGCATATCTTCTGGTACTATCACCTGGAATACTTGGGTGGCACTATGATAATCCTGCTTAGGGTGGTCATAGTTTAATGTTTACATGTGCTGCTAATATTTTACAGTGATAACATTTGCTAGTAGCTCAACAGGACTTTCCATGAGCTGAAGTAGCTCTCAATACAGAAAAGGTTGGAGACCCCTGGAGTAGAGAGTAGAGAGTAGAGAGAGAGTAGTAGAGAGAGTAGCAGAGAGTGAGTAGGAGAGAGTAGTAGAGTGAGTAGTAGAGAGTGAGTAGTAGTGAGTAGTAGAGAGTGAGAAGTAGTGAGTAGTAGAGAGTAGTAAAGAGTGAGTAGTGGAGACTGAGTAGCAGAGAGAGAGTAGTAGAGAATGAGTAGTAGAGAATGAGTAGTAGAGAGTGAGTAGTAGAGAGTGAGTAGTAGAGAGTAGTAAAGAGTGAGTAGTAGAGAGTAGTAGAGAGAGAGAGCAGTAGAGAGTGAGTAGTAGAGAGTGAGTAGTAGAGAGTAGTACAGAGTGAGTAGTAGAGAGTAGTACAGAGTGAGTAGTAGAGAGTGATTAGTAGAGAATAGTGCAGTAGTAGAGAGTGAGTAGTAGAGAGTAGTAGAGAGTGAGTAGTAGAGTGAGTAGTAGGGAGTAGTAGAGAGTGAGTAGTAGAGTGAGTAGTAGAGAGCAAGTAGTAGGGAGTGTGTAGTAGCGAGAGTAGTAGAGAGTAGTAGAGAGTGAGTAATAGAGTAGTAGAGAGTGAGTGGTAGAGAGTAGTAGAGAGTAGTAGAGAGTAGTAGAGAGTGAGTAGTAGAGAGAGTAGTTGAGAGTGAGTAGTTGAGAGTGAGTAGTAGAGAGTAGTAGAGTAGTAGAGAGTGAGTAGTAGAGAGTGAGTAGTAGAGAGTAGTAGAGAGAGAGTAGTACAGAGTAGTAGAGAGTGAGTAACAGAGTAGTAGAGAGTGAGTGGTAGAGAGTAGTAGAGAGTAGTAGAGTGAGTAGTAGAGAGTGAGTAGTAGAGAGTGAGTAGTAGAGAGTAGTAGGGAGTGAGTAGTAGAGAGAGAGTAGTAGAGAGTAGTAGAGAGTGAGTAATAGAGTAGTAGAGAGTGAGTGGTAGAGAGTAGTAGAGTGAGTAGTAGAGAGTAGTAGAGAGTGAGTAGCAGAGAGAGTAGTAGAGTGAGTAGTAGAGAGTGAGTAGTAGAGAGTGAGTAGTAGAGAGTGAGTAGTAGAGAGAGAGTAGTAGAGAGTAGTAGGGAGTGAGTAGTAGAGAGAGAGTAGTAGAGTAGTAGAGAGTGAGTAATAGAGTAGTAGAGAGTGAGTGGTAGAGAGTAGTAGAGAGTAGTAGAGTGAGTAGTAGAGAGTGAGTAGTAGAGAGTGAGTAGTTGAGAGAGAGTAGGAGAGAGTAGTAGAGAGTAGTAGAGAGTGAGTAGTAGAGAGTAGTAGTAGAGAGTAGTAGAGAGTGAGTAGTAGAAAGTAGTAGCGAGTGAGTAGTAGAGAGTGAGTAGTTTAATTTAAAAGGAACACAATGAGGAGGTTCATTTTGCCATAGAAATTATGATTAGTGCGGAAAAAAGAAAATTAGGGCACATTTTGAGTGACTTCTCAAATCCTATTCTATTTCATTAAAAAATTCTGATATGCAGACTGAAACATGCACTTTCAATACCAGCAGCAGACTTACCTGGTGAGCAGTAGCTTTACTACAGTGATCTAATAAGCAACTAGAGTGCTAACATTCCGAATTTATGGCAAATGTGTGACACATCTGAATGCCTTCTTGATGGAATGAAAGTAAAAAACTGACAGTATGCCTACTGAGGAGACTGTAGTAAATGAGGAAATTAGGAAACTTCAAAACAAATAAGTCTCCCAAGATGGCCACCAGAGACAAAAGAGTCCAAATGTAGCACAAATATCACCGAGATGTAGCCCAAGTATAGCCCAATGACGGAATGTCCCAGAGTGTTTTAAAGAACAACTAGAGCGCTAACAGTCTTACTTATGACAAAAGTATGGCACACCTGATGCCATCTTGATTGGAATAAAGTGGTAACACTTAAAACATTTAATTTGCAAAGGAACAAAATGAGGGGGTTCATTTTGCCATAGAAATTATGATTAGTGCTGCAGAAAGAAAGATTAGGGCACATTTTGACTTCTCAAATCCTCTTCCATTTCATTAAAAAATTCTGACATGCACTTTGAATACCAGCAGCAGACTTCCCTGGTGAGCAGTAGCTTTACTACAGTGATCTAATGAGCAACTAGAGTGCCACCATTCAGAATTTATGGAAAATGTGTGACACATCTGAATGCCTTCTTGATGGAATCAAAGTAAACAAGCATTGAAAATGCAATAGGTCTCGCCCTCGTTTAAGTTAAAGCAATTCTGTTTGTAATTAGGTGACTTTTTAGCTTTGCTTGTATTAGAGTTTTTCAAACTTTCATGTACATACTATGCATATGTATGCATATATGTATATGTATATGTTTGCATGCATTTATATTTATATAGATATGCAGATTATATTTATATGTTTATATATGTGTGCATGTACAGAGAGGTAAAGAGGTAGAGTAGTAGAGAGAGAGGTAGAGAGAGGTAGAGAGGTAGAGAGTAGAGAGCGAGTAATAGAGAGTAGAGAGTGAGTAGTAGAGAGCAGTAGAGAAAGTATCAGAGAGTGAGTAGTAGAGAGTAGTAGAGTGAGTATTAGAGAGTGAGTAGTAGAGAGTGAGTATTAGAGAGTGAGTAGTAGAGAGTAGTAGAGAGTGAGTAGTAGAGAGTAGTAGAGAGTGAGTAGTAGAGAGTAGTAGAGAGTGAGTAGTAGAGATAGTATTAGAGAGTGAGTAGCAGAGAGAGAGTAGTAGAGAGTGAGTAGTAGAGAGTGAGTAGTAGAGAGTAGTAGAGAGAGAGTAGTAGAAAGTAGTAGAGAGTGAGTAGTAGAGAGTAGTAGAGAGTGAGCAGTAGAGAGTAGTAGAGTAGTAGAGAGTGAGTAGTAGAGAGTGAGTAGTAGAGAGTAGTGGAGTAGTAGAGAGTGAGTAGTAGAGAGTGAGTAGTAGAGTGAGTACTAGAGAGTAGTAGAGAGCGAGTAGCAAAGAGCGAGTAGCAGAGAGTGTGTAGTAGAGAGTGAGTAGTAGAGAGTGAGTAGTAGAGAGTGAGAAATAGAGTAGTAGAGTAGTAGAGAGTGAGTAGCAGAGTGAGTAGTAGAGAGTAGTAGAGAGTGAGTAGTAGAGAGTGAGAAGTAGAGAGAGAGTAGTAGAGAGTGAGTAGTAGAGAAGTAGAGAGTGAGTGGTAGAGAGTAGGAGAAAGTAGTAGCGTGAGTAGTAGAGAATAGTAGAGAGTGAGTAGTAGAGCGAGTAGTAGAGTAGTAGAGAGTGAGTAGTAGAGAGTGAGTAGCAGAGAGAGTAGTAGAGAGCGAGTAGTAGAGAGCGAGTAGTGGAGAGTGAGTAGTGGAGAGTGAGTAGTAGAGAGTGAGTAGTAGAGAGTGAGTAGTAGAGAGTGAGTAGTAGAGAGTGAGTAGTAGAGAGTGAGTAGTAGAGAGTGAATAGTAGAGAGTGAGTAGTAGAGAGTGAGTAGTAGAGAGTGAGTAGTAGAGAGTAGTAGGGAGTGAGTAGTAGAGAGAGAGTAGTAGAGAGTAGTAGAGAGTGAGTAATAGAGTAGTAGAGAGTGAGTGGTAGAGAGTAGTAGAGTGAGTAGTAGAGAGTAGTAGAGAGTGAGTAGCAGAGAGAGTAGTAGAGTGAGTAGTAGAGAGTGAGTAGTAGAGAGTGAGTAGTAGAGAGTGAGTAGTAGAGAGAGAGTAGTAGAGAGTAGTAGGGAGTGAGTAGTAGAGAGAGAGTAGTAGAGTAGTAGAGAGTGAGTAATAGAGTAGTAGAGAGTGAGTGGTAGAGAGTAGTAGAGAGTAGTAGAGTGAGTAGTAGAGAGTGAGTAGTAGAGAGTGAGTAGTTGAGAGAGAGTAGGAGAGAGTAGTAGAGAGTAGTAGAGAGTGAGTAGTAGAGAGTAGTAGTAGAGAGTAGTAGAGAGTGAGTAGTAGAAAGTAGTAGCGAGTGAGTAGTAGAGAGTGAGTAGTTTAATTTAAAAGGAACACAATGAGGAGGTTCATTTTGCCATAGAAATTATGATTAGTGCGGAAAAAAGAAAATTAGGGCACATTTTGAGTGACTTCTCAAATCCTATTCTATTTCATTAAAAAATTCTGATATGCAGACTGAAACATGCACTTTCAATACCAGCAGCAGACTTACCTGGTGAGCAGTAGCTTTACTACAGTGATCTAATAAGCAACTAGAGTGCTAACATTCCGAATTTATGGCAAATGTGTGACACATCTGAATGCCTTCTTGATGGAATGAAAGTAAAAAACTGACAGTATGCCTACTGAGGAGACTGTAGTAAATGAGGAAATTAGGAAACTTCAAAACAAATAAGTCTCCCAAGATGGCCACCAGAGACAAAAGAGTCCAAATGTAGCACAAATATCACCGAGATGTAGCCCAAGTATAGCCCAATGACGGAATGTCCCAGAGTGTTTTAAAGAACAACTAGAGCGCTAACAGTCTTACTTATGACAAAAGTATGGCACACCTGATGCCATCTTGATTGGAATAAAGTGGTAACACTTAAAACATTTAATTTGCAAAGGAACAAAATGAGGGGGTTCATTTTGCCATAGAAATTATGATTAGTGCTGCAGAAAGAAAGATTAGGGCACATTTTGACTTCTCAAATCCTCTTCCATTTCATTAAAAAATTCTGACATGCACTTTGAATACCAGCAGCAGACTTCCCTGGTGAGCAGTAGCTTTACTACAGTGATCTAATGAGCAACTAGAGTGCCACCATTCAGAATTTATGGAAAATGTGTGACACATCTGAATGCCTTCTTGATGGAATCAAAGTAAACAAGCATTGAAAATGCAATAGGTCTCGCCCTCGTTTAAGTTAAAGCAATTCTGTTTGTAATTAGGTGGCTTTTTAGCTTTGCTTGTATTAGAGTTTTTCAAACTTTCATGTACATACTATGCATATGTATGCATATATGTATATGTATATGTTTGCATGCATTTATATTTATATAGATATGCAGATTATATTTATATGTTTATATATGTATATATATATATGTGCATATGTGTGCATGTACAGAGAGGTAAAGAGGTAGAGTAGTAGAGAGAGAGGTAGAGAGAGGTAGAGAGGTAGAGAGTAGAGAGCGAGTAATAGAGAGTAGAGAGTGAGTAGTAGAGAGCAGTAGAGAAAGTATCAGAGAGTGAGTAGTAGAGAGTAGTAGAGTGAGTATTAGAGAGTGAGTAGTAGAGAGTGAGTATTAGAGAGTGAGTAGTAGAGAGTAGTAGAGAGTGAGTAGTAGAGAGTAGTAGAGAGTGAGTAGTAGAGAGTAGTAGAGAGTGAGTAGTAGAGATAGTATTAGAGAGTGAGTAGCAGAGAGAGAGAGTATTAGAGAGTGAGTAGTAGTGAGTAGTAGAGAGTGAGTAGTAGAGAGTAGTAGAGAGAGAGTAGTAGAAAGTAGTAGAGAGTGAGTAGTAGAGAGTAGTAGAGAGTGAGCAGTAGAGAGTAGTAGAGTAGTAGAGAGTGAGTAGTAGAGAGTGAGTAGTAGAGAGTAGTGGAGTAGTAGAGAGTGAGTAGTAGAGAGTGAGTAGTAGAGTGAGTACTAGAGAGTAGTAGAGAGCGAGTAGCAAAGAGCGAGTAGCAGAGAGTGTGTAGTAGAGAGTGAGTAGTAGAGAGTGAGTAGTAGAGAGTGAGAAATAGAGTAGTAGAGTAGTAGAGAGTGAGTAGCAGAGTGAGTAGTAGAGAGTAGTAGAGAGTGAGTAGTAGAGAGTGAGAAGTAGAGAGAGAGTAGTAGAGAGTGAGTAGTAGAGAAGTAGAGAGTGAGTGGTAGAGAGTAGGAGAAAGTAGTAGCGTGAGTAGTAGAGAATAGTAGAGAGTGAGTAGTAGAGCGAGTAGTAGAGTAGTAGAGAGTGAGTAGTAGAGAGTGAGTAGCAGAGAGAGTAGTAGAGAGCGAGTAGTAGAGAGCGAGTAGTGGAGAGTGAGTAGTAGAGAGTGAGTAGTAGAGAGTGAGTAGTAGAGAGTGAGTAGTAGAGAGTGAGTAGTAGAGAGTGAATAGTAGAGAGTGAGTAGTAGAGAGAGAGTAGGAGAGAGCGAGTAGCAGAGAGTGAATAGTAGAGAGTGAGTAGTAGAGAGAGAGTAGGAGAGTGAGTAGTAGAGAGTGAGTAGTAGAGAGAGAGTAGTAGAGTAGTAGAGAGTGAGTGGTAGAGAGCAGCAGAGAGTAGTAGAGTGAGTAGTAGAGAGTAGTAGAGAGTGAGTAGTAGAGAGTGAATAGTAGAGAGTAGTAGAGAGAGAGAGTAGTAGAGAGTGAATAGTAGAGAGTAGTAGCGAGTAATTAGTAGAGAGTGAGTAATAGAGAGTGAGTGGTAGAAAGTAGTAGAAAGTAGAGTGAGTAGTAGTAGACAGTGAGTAGTAGAGTAGTAGAGAATGAGTAGTAGAGAGTAGTAGTGAGTGAGCAGTAGCGAGTGAGTAGTAGAGTAGTTGAGAGTGAGTAGTTGAGAGTGAGTAGTAGAGAGTGAGTAGTAGAGAGTAGTAGAGTAGTAGAGAGTGAGTAGTTGAGAGTGAGTAGTAGAGAGTGAGTAGTAGAGAGTAGTAGAGTAGTAGAGAGTGAGTGGTCGAGTGAGTAGTAGAGAGTCCGTAGTAGAGAGTAGTCAGTCACTGTCAGTCAGTTTCAGTCAGTGTCAATCAGTTAGTGTCAGTCAGTCAGTGTCAGTCAGTCAGTGTCAGCTAGAGCAGCTCTGCTGACCTGGTTCTCGGGCTCTAAAGCAGCTCCGCTGACCTGGTTCTCTCTCTCTAAAGCAGCTCTGCTGACCTGTTTTCTCTGGCTCTACAGCAGGTCTGCTGACCTGGTTCTCTGGCTCTAGAGCAGCTCTGCTGACCTAGTTCTTATGCTACAGAGCAACTCTGCTGATCTAGTTCTCTGGCTCTACAACAGCTCTGCTGACCTGGTTCTCTGGCTCTAAAGCTGCTCCGCTGACCCAGTTCTATGGCTCTGAAGCAGTTCTGCTGACATGGTTCTCTGGCTCTAGAGCAGCTCTACTGACCTGGTTTCTCTGGCTCTGCAGCAGCTCTGCAGACCTGGTTCTCTGGCTCTAGAGCAGCTCTGTTGACCTGGTTCTTAGGCTCTAGAGCAGCTCTACTGACCTGGTTCTCTGGCTCTAAAGCAGCTCTGCTGACCTGGTTCTATGGCTCTAAAGCAGCTCTGCTGATTTGGTTCTCTGGCTCTAAAGTAGCTCTGCTGGCCTGGTTCTCTGGCTCTAAAGCAGCTCTGCTGACCTGGTTCTCTCCCTCTAAAACAGCTCTGCTGACCTGGTTTCTCTGGCTCTACAGCAGCTCTGCTGACCTGGTTCTCTGGCTCTAGAGCAGCTCTGCTGACCTAGTTCTTAGGCTCTAGAGCAGCTCTGCTGACCTGGTTCTCTGGCTCTACAGCAGCTCTGCTGACCTGGTTTTCTGCACTCACGATGCACGCACCCGACTTCGTGAAAATATATTTAAAAATAATATAAGTTTATTATAAGTACAAATGTATTATTTTGATGAATATCTTACATAATCTCTTGCCTTAATATGTATATTAAAGACACATACATATCATTTTGGAACATAATTTTTTTTTGAGGGAGTCGCGCACCCAGCGCACCCCAGCACGTATATTATGTCACGCGGGACCCGCAACCGCGCAAACATCTCGTACCGTAATGCGCATGTGTCGCGAATGCGCGGGAGCAGGAGTCGCATACCAATCGCGCATATCACGTGATATTAAATGTATATGATGTAACTGAAAAACACGCAGCCGTCGTGTAGAAATCAAAGCCTTCTCAGGGGCTTCACTGATACACCTGCTCCTTTTAAACCAACAAAGAAGAGATTGGCACAGAAGCTGTAATATAAAAGACATCTTTTTATTTAACCTCTAAAGAGGGAAAAATGCGTCATACAGAATTCTCAAATCACTGTAGGAGACATTTCTAAGGAGTACAGAGAACAGGGGCATTATATACCCACACAGGGGCTGAAAAAAGGCGGTACAAGTACACATTTAGAGTTATGCACATAGATGGTCATACAGAAACTGCACAGTCAACAAGTAGGAGGAGTAATAAGTTGCTGACATCAGTTAGAACAGCCTGACAGTTCTATACTAGGAACAGGTGCATTCTACTAGCTAGGCCCATCTAAGCATGTGCAAGACTCTGGGAGAGGGAAACAGCAAATGTCCAGCACATAGCTAACTAAAATGGCTGCCAAGTACAAAATGGCTTTCAGCTCATGCTAAGAGATTAATGCAATCTTCAACAGATGGTCCTTTTAGCATGAGCTAAAGACATTCCTATAATCCAGTAGGAAAACAGAAAATATGCATATTAATTTTTTTCATATATTTATCAATATCCTAATTCATTGCTAGGTGGGCATTTCTCATTCTAAATATTGTTAAGCTGGTATGTATAAGGTATAAGCAGGAGTACAAAGGGAACAGAGCATTGGGTCATACAGATAGCAGGAGAGAGTAATTACTATTATCAGAAACAGAACTATTAGCTTTCTAGTCCTAAGCAAATCCTAGAACCATCCAGTAAAAACATTTTCAAGGCTCCTATGCATTTCAGTGACCATCCATTTCAATTTCAAAATAGCCAACAGCACATATCTAATAAAAACATTTTCACTAGACTTTTCCAGTGTTTCCTTTATCAGTGCTAGAGTATCAATCAAGGAAAGGGTAAAGTAACATTTGTCAATTGCCAGATGAACTTTTCTCTCGCAGAATAAACATTATTCCTAATACAATTATGAAAGCAGTCAGACATATTGTTACAAAAATGATCCTGGATCCAGAGGACCAGGAGGACTACAAAGGACCATGAGAATTAGGACGAAGAGCTGCAAAGGGCTGCTCCTCCTCAAAAATGGGACGACCAATGGGGTACATTTTCAACAAAAAAGAAAAAGAAGTCCATGGGAAATTAAAGCCGCTGTACAACCAACCAGAGGGGAGTCTTCTCCCTGTGTCCGTTTGAGCCTCACAGGCAGGCTCTTGTTGTTCCCACGGTGGAGCTGCACAACTCGCAACTCAGGAATCACGGCCCAGTTTCAAGGGAAAAGTTTCTTCTTACAGGATAGGGCAATCACCCACCTGGGCAAATGCTCCCAGCGATCCTGTCCAGTGTCTCAGGCAGTGCACCAGTTTTCTTCACTTTAATCTAACAGGCACCAGAGACACAGCACCTGTACCCTGAACTCAAGTCCTTCCCTAACTCCTGTATTGCTCTGCTGGCACACTGCTCTTTCGTTGGGGCCATAGATTGCATTCAGTGTGCCCAGGTATCTCTTGACCAACAAGGTGAAGACTTTACAGCCACTTTGGGACCAGGATTCAGAGGCCTGATGCTAGGATCTCTGAAGCAACCCTTGTTTCAAAGGGGGTTACCTCAAGCAAAAACTTTCTCGCCTTCCTGGTCGGTCTGTGACTCTCGGCTGGGCATGAAAAACTTGATCCACGATTTCTCCTTTCTGATTTGTGACCCCGTCTTTCGCCCAAGACAGTGGCAGGGGTACACACTTCATATCCCAGTGCTTCCGGCCTTCTACCTTCACTGAGGTCCTGGTTGCCAGCAATGCCTGTGCTGGTTACCTTCACTTTGACTTCAAGCTGGACTGGTGCTGACTCCTCAAGCTAGATCTGACGTCCGCGCCCCTCTGGCAATGGTTGTAAGGCAGCAAATATCTATTGGTGGACAGAACAAAAGGTCTTTAGACAAGGCACAGAAATAATCTATCAACAGAGAGGTTAGTCTCAGAATACTTTCTAGTCTAGGGACACCCCATATATTAGCAAGGCACCCAAGAACCACTTTCATCTATGTGAGAGTAAAAAAACCAACAGCCTCGACCTATTGGCAAGTATAAAAGGAACTCTTTGGTGAACTGACAAGAGTAATACGTCACCCAATCCCAAGCAGCCAAGGAAGTCTGTGTTCATTTACTAAATTCTGAGGAAAAGAGAAAAACAATACAGACATACTCCAAATCCTTACATCTGTATATTCATATCTTAATCATCTAAATACCCTCAAGAAAAAAGGAAATGTTCTACACTTTTACTCATAGACTTTGCATTACTTGTACAGGACTGCAGACACTTCTAAAATGATTTCTCTTAATAAAAGCACCTACATTGTATGCTTAGGACCATGCTCTCATGTTATAGGAGCAACAGGCAAATCTAAAACTGCTAATTTAACAGGGGTTCCTATTACATAAAGAACTAAAAACTTCAACATAATGGGTACATTTTCTCCAGCAGAACATCTTGTGACACACAGACTCCTATAAAACAATATTTTCCTCAAAAATGTTTGCTAAGGATCACATGGGCATCTTCCCTGCATTCTGTTTTTCACAATCCAAAGCATGCAACATCAGCTCTAGTAAGGACTATCAGTTTATTTACACAGACTAGCTAATAAAAACTAGCAATGCCCTTGCAAAACTGTATGTAGCATGAGAATAACAAACAATAGTGGTGTTATCACCTGAGAATTTCAGAACAAAAACTACCCACAGCTAGTTCCCCTTAAAGATCAAATAAGGAAACCACAATCTAGACTACTCATCCTTTCATAATTTCATCAGACAGGATGGGAAGTAACATGGCAAATTTATTTATTCATTTTATTAATGCTAATAATGTTTAAAACAGTATTACGGAACAGCCAATTAAATGTCTCATGGCTATTTCACAGACAGTTTAGACAGGCTCAAAAGAAATTAAGAAAAAGAGAGAGAAAACATAAATTTGCCTACCCTTAATTTGTAGAGGAGCTAGCCTCCTCCCCCCATTTTTGACAGTAGGAAACCTGCAACAGGTTTCATTCTGTCAACACTATCAACCCCAATTTGTAGCAATTGGGCATAAACAAACTCTGAGGAGCTAAATAGCACATTGAGCTAGCTAAAGAACATATTCCTTTAGCAAATGTACAAGTGTGACACGAGGGCACATGAATTCAAACTAAATCCTATTGCTTCCTTAATGCAGCCCTAAAAGCATTAGTGCTATACATATGGCAGAGCCATTGTCTTAATAAGAGCTCACATATACCATTATTATTCAATCTGTTCATATGAGTGAACAAAAACTTGCTTTTGCAAAAAAAAGTAAGCAAAACCTCTTTCTGTCCCTGCCCTGCCATTTCGTCTTTCAAATGTCGAAATGTCAAAGCAAATGTTGCGCTGAGCCCTGCTAAATGTAGACCTTCGACCTTTAACCTATTTGCAGCTGTTCCATCTTGCGTGCAAGGTTTTCATGCCGTTTTACTTTTACCAATTCAAAGTGACCCTGGAGACTGAGAGCTCAACAACCCACTCCATTCCTGTCTACCAGCAATTCAGAGGTAAGCTTAATAACTTCTGCCAGTTTTTTGTACATATTTATATTTGTAAGCAGTGTGCTGAGTGCTTGTCTAGCAGTATAGATGTCAGCTATTCATTCTATACTTACATATGTGCATTTACTGGAGCCTAAGGCAGTTTAAAAGCTGCTCTGATTGGAATAACCTCATTTAAATAGTGAATTTTACTCAACTTCGACTTTGATGTTTGGGGCACTTAAAAATGAATATCCTACAATGTTTTTGCATAATAGTCATCCCCAGAATGTCCTCTACATATCCCAGAGATGTGGCATCAGAAATGTATAATGTATACCCTTATAAAAAATACGTTTTGTATGCCTGGGTAAAGTGACATTTCACATGTAAGTGACCCCCTATTGCTGTATAGAACGGCTTAAATTTAATTTGGATGCTAGGAGGTCACAGCATCATTATTAGGCATTATAAATATTAAAAAACGAATTTAATGCACCTATTTTAAATAACATTTTTTATATAATCAAAATATATATATATTTGTTTTAATAAATCCAATCATTTTGATGAGTCCACATATGAAAAGCAAGCTGCATCCCTTTGCCTATCATATTTAAACACATTCATTCTTAGCCCTAAGAACAGAAACTTAACTTGAAACATCTTAAGTCTGCGCCACTTTTAAATGAAGGACAGTCATTATTATTTAACATCAAAAAACACTCTTATCTTTATTTAAAAAGGCATTGAGAAAAGAAATCCCTACTGTCAATCTGTCCTCTGTTTATCAAAAATAATGAAACTATATTTCTAACTTTTAAAACAGCAGTCTGAAATGCAGGATTTTACACCGTGCTTGCACTGACTTAAGGGGTAGTGACGTCAGCTGTTTTCTGTGGCCGGAGTCAGAAATAGTCTAATGTTTACACAGCTGCTTGACACGTAATGGTGTCGAATTCACACGCCTTTCAAGTCAGCCTTTCCACAGATCTGTCGTTCTGTAATGTGCATTCAGGTCTGCAACAACCAACTCACTCAGATAATGTGAATGCCTGTTAATACCTAATACAGAAGGATAAATGCTGTGACATTTTGCATCTTAATTTTATCTATTGCAAAACACACAATTTCGTTTTTTGAAGCTTTTTTATTCCTATTAAATGTGGATTCTAATTTTATCTTTAACATTGTGGCAATTTGCACACATGTATAGTGTCTTACTCTGTCAATTTAATGATAGCGTGCAGCTATTTAGCATATATTATATAATTCATTGCTGGATTCTTTTAAAATATATTTTATTTTAATGATGTTTTGCATAACAGAATGATGACAAAAAAAACATTGAGCTCATTCCAGACATTTTTAAAACGGTGTCATATACTCAGAACACATAATACAGGGCACTTAAGGCTAGCCATTCTTGCACCAAGAGCACAATCGCTACTTACAAGTACCACTAATGACAAACCACAGGCATTTAAACACACATTTAACCCACAGATCAACACTTAGGACAGAAAGAAAAGACAGCCCACAGACTGTACTTAAACCAAACTATTTGTAAATACTAGTTGTAAGTCATATTCACTAGATTTGGCTGGCAGAACACCAAGAAAAAAAACGCTCTGCATATCACCACTTATGAATGTTACTAAGTGCACAGACCAGGATCCTTTCTATGTACATATTTAGTTCCTCGGGGTACTAGTCACCAAGGAAGAAATACGTTTCTATACCTTAACCTAGTTAAGTATCCCCTCTAGGGGAGCCGGCTAATTCAATACAAGTTCCAAGGGTACCTACACAAATGCAACACATTCTACGATGTGTGCTAGGAACAGCAAAATATTGCAGCATATACAATATTATACACAAAGTAGCACTTAACTCAAAGTGTGCCGTTCAAGTTTACAAAAGTTTCTCATTACCTGCCTATATAAACTGCAGTTTACATATTTCCAAATTCCAAATATTGGCCAATTTCCAAGAAGCGTCATAACAAACGACCTTACCAAGTACAAGTTTCCAGATTCTAACTGCCAAGTTCTGAGTGACCAAACGGTCATTTTTAGAATACTCACGTGTCAAGAATTCCTGTCATGCGAGGGGAGGAAAACGGTAACCAGCGAAAACGGACTACATCTCCCAGGATGCTTAGCGGTTGAGAGGTTATGTAAACAGGAGAGCTGTTACATAACTCAAGGAAAACACGCCCTTATGTAAACAGGAGAGCTGTTACATAACTCAAGGAAAACACGCCCTTATGTAAACAGGAGAGCTGTTACATAACTCAAGGAAAACACGCCCTTATGTAAACAGGAGAGCTGTTACATAACTCAAGGAAAAACACGCCCTTATGTAAACAGGAGAGCTGTTACATAACTCAAGGAAAACACGCCCTATAAAGGGAGGAACCGGGAGGTACAACGCTGTCGGATATTGTGTTTACACCGACGTACCTGCTTAGTGAAGAGCAGTGTTCCGGAGTGGTGCTCCAGTAAGGCAAGAACGGAGGTAGGTCGAGTCGTTACTCCCTGGGCCATGTCTTGCCCCATCGTCACCTGTGAAGGACCCGGAAGCTCTACCGGATAACCATTGAGCTTCGCTTTTTGACTCGGCTGAGTCAAAGCGCAGTGGCGCTTTTGCTGGTTGGAGTCGTAACTCCCAGCCCGACCAGAGATACAGGGACTGCCAGCTGTAACGCACACCAGGAGGTGTTTGCCGCGTTACAGACTCGGAAGTCCACGGGATCGATCGAGCGGCTGCTCTCGGTTCAGTCTTCTTTGCTTGTGATTGGGGTATCGGTGACGCATCACCAGGAGGTGACTCCGCGTCCCGGTGCAGTCTGAGGAAGAGGTTGAGCGGCTGCTCCCTTCAGGTAGAGACCCCGGCTGGGTGTTTCCCTGACTCCTCGATTCTCCCCAACACTCTTCGTGCCCCTCACAGCCTACCGATTGGCATTGTCGGCCATTTCATTTCTGCCCTCTGTTGGCATACGCCGGGATCGGCGTATATGCAGAGGACGGTTAGGACCATCCGTGCTGTGGGCTGGTAACGTACTTAGCCTGGAGGATTCCAGTGACTATAACCTTTGTTTATTCCTTATATTATTTTTGCCTTCATTAAAATAACTAAACCTTCACAAGTGGTTGCGTTCTCATTATCGTGTCTGTTAAACGATCCTGAGACGTTCAGGGCGTTACATCACGCCAAAAATGTTCTCAGTCAGGAGTGGTAAGCAGTTGGAGGAGTCCAATCAGGAAGACCAGAAATATACTGGGCTGCAGAGACAGAATCTCAGTTTTAGGGTACCTTTTTCCTAGAGTCCTGTTCTGTCCTCCTCAATAGATTCCTGTCTCCCATCAGGATCACTCCCTTGGATAGCCACTTCTCTGATGAGCCTCACAGAGGGCACCAATTGTAGAAATCAAAACCTTCTCAGGGGCTTCACTGATACACCTGGTCCTTTTAAACGAACAAAGAAGAGATTGCACAGAAGCTGTAATATAAAAGACATCTTTTTATTTAACCTCTAAAGAGGGAAAAATGCATCATACAGAATTCTCAAATCACTGTAGGAGACATTTCTAAGGAGTACAGAGGACAGGGGCATTATATACCCACACAGGGGCTGAAAAAAGGCGGTAGAAGTACACATGAGAAGAGTTATGCACATAGATGATCATACAGAAACTGCACAGTCAACAAGTAGGAGGAGTAATAAGTTGCTGACATCAGTTAGAACAGCCTGACAGTTCTATACTAGGAACAGGTGCATTCTACTAGCTAGGCCCATCTGAGCATGTGCAAGACTCTGGGAGAGGGAAACAGCAAATGTCCAGCACATAGCTAACTAAAATGGCTGCCAAGTACAAAATGGCTTTCAGCTCATGCTAAGAGATTAATGCAATCTTCAACAGTCGCACACCATACGCGGATCCTTCATGACTTTTCTAAAATGGCGGCTAGAATGCGCGCACCCACCGTGATGTGTACACTTTGAGTGCGCGACTCCGAAAAAAATTGGAATTTTGTTTTTTAAGAAAATAATATAAATATATTAAAAAATGAAAACAAGAAAATGAATCAATATTTCAGTTTTAATTTAAAAAAAAAGTTTTTTGCAATTTTAAGAAAAATATATAGTTATTTAATGAATAAAATATTTATAAATAAACAGTTAAAAAACTGTAGAAAATCAGTACAAAAAAATAGATATAACTACTATCACACTTAAAAGTTAGCATTTAAAAAACCTTTGAAATTCACTGAAAAAAACATAGGTTTCAGAGACGTTATAGTTAGAAATTAGCATTTAAAAAACCTTAGAAATTCACAGAAAAAACCATAGGTTTCAGGGGTGTTATAGTTAGCTGCCCATTTCACTCATTCACTCATACAAAACCATAGAAATTCCTCCGTTAAAGTTAGTTCTGCTAACTATAACTCACGCGCCCGCAATGCACTGCTGATGATGTCACATATTGCATCATTCATGACATGGTCAGTGACATCACTGATGACATCTCAAATGACATCACTGATGACATCATCCACTTGACAATCTGATACACCTCATCATACACTAGTATAACCTTTCCTCACTCACTGTAAAATACAGAGTACCATATTTGAAACCATTGACACACCAATACCAGTTACTACATACCCACTCACTGATTCCTAAGTCTACACACACAACTACCCATTCAACAACAGAATCATCTATACATGCAGTCATTAATTAATAGAACACTATCAAATGCACTTATACACATATATAGACATTGACACATCAGCAGTCATCTTAGTCGGTTATGCAGTCATCCTACTCACTCATGAAAAAAATGTATCGCACTTAAATTTACTCACTTACACAATTATCCAACAACACCTCATTTATTCAAACACATAGTAACTCATCCTTAATATGTTAAAAAAAAGTACCATTACAATTATACACTCATTCATATGGTTACTCTCACAATCACTGACTCTTACACATACTTATTTCTATACACCAACTCTCACATACAATGCCTTTTATTTTTTTACTTTGTTGAAGATGTACAACTAAAACATATATTTGCTCACCAACACACAAATAAATACACTCAGTCACCCAAACAACTGTTTCCACATGCACTCTTAAGCCCATACACCTAGTCAATTAACCATTCACACATCTATGCATAAAGTTACACACACCCCATCCAACCACACCCAAACTCAGTGTCCCATACAAATACTCAACCAACTAATCAATAACTAATATACACCATCATGAAGTTAGTGACCAACTGATGCAGCATGTTATACAACAACAGAGACAGTGCTGCACACATTCACATAGTTTAGTTACTAATCCATGTATTAAGTTAGACACTTTTAATTACGCACTTAAAAAGACAGTCAGACAGCTACTAAATCCTCCATCCAGACAGTTATATATCCACTCAATCTTCAATACAGATTGGTATATATATAATACATATTTAAATTTCAAACTAAACCACATTCAGTGGATGATGTAATCAGTGATGTCATTTGAGATGTCCTCAGTGATGTCACTGACCATGTCATGAATGATGCAATATGTGACATCATCAGCAGTGCATTGTGGGCGCGTGAGTTATAGTTAGCAGAAGTAACTTTAACGGAGGAATTTCTATGGTTTTGTATGAGTAAAATGGTCAGCTAACAATAACACCCCTGAAACCTATGGTTTTTGCTGTGAATATATATATATATATATAACTTTGATCAGTCTTTTTACTAAATGGGGCAGGTAGTAGAGAAAAAATATGATGAAGTGCACAATTGCATAAAGTCAGTCTATCCCAAATTGTAGTATTTATCACTCATTTTTAGGTCTCGCCTGAGCCAGCGCATGCGCTGCTCGGCGAGACATTTAGTAAACGGGGCTTTTAAAAGTGCGACCGCACGCTTTTTGCTATCATTCTGCCCGCGTTCACGTGCACAGGCATGGGCAGAGGCGCCATATGGCTTTCCTATCACTCTGCCAAGCGCGCGCGCCTCACTTCAATGCCCCTCCCCCACCACAGAGCGCGTCTCGCAGCCTTTTTGTTTTTTTTTACTTTGAGCGCGAGGCGCGCACGGCCAATGCTTGTTTATTTTATTTTAGCACGCGCACACAACTCCCTCCGCCTCTCACCCTGCCACCACTCGCGTGCTTTTGTTTATTTTATTATATCGCGCACGCGCACACAACTCCCTCCGCCTCTCTCCCGCTGTACAGTAATTTTAAAGCTTGGTGTAGCCTGGCAATGCGGGGGATTGAACCCGGGGCCTCAGACCTCTGAATCATGCGCTCTATCACTGAGCTACACCCCACTAACCGTTTGTCATTTACCACACAGAGGAAGTCTCTCTGCACTCCCGAGAGTTCGCATTGGACCTGCTTTCGTCGTTTAAGTGCGACTATTCCCACACCGTGCCAGCCGCCACTATGGCCGTTGCAGAACTACACAGAGGCTGTACTGTACCCCCACCCCTTGTTTTAACTGTATTAGAGGATGTTCCGGAAAGACTTGCTTTCTATTGTCGCACACGACTCGGTCACATAGTCTGCCCGTGGAAAATCTATTCTCGTAACACTTTACTTAAAAATATCATTAATAAAAATGGTTAATTGCATCGGCAACAGATCTTTGTCGACATTCGGTTCCAGAGCATGCTTCAAAATAACAATCCATATAGAAAAAACATGAAGCATCTTATAATGTAATGCAAAAAATCATTGTTATACATCATCAGTGGGACTACCCCCAGTCACGAGTATTGTTCTGTGTCGTCCACAACTTCAGTTGCAAATCAAAGCACTGCCAGTGCACAACGAAACCCCACACCGCCCTTGATGCCTAATTCCTCGACTCATTGTGATAAATATGACATCACTTATCGAGTTGTAGCCAAATATGTCAGAAGATTCCAGTGAGTGTCCCACAGCTGATGCGATTGTTTTTCTGGGGGGGGGGGGTTTGCACGTAGTATCCCCTCTTTTACAATTCAAATACATGAATGTCTTTTCACAGGGAACGAGTGCAAAAGCATTTATTGCCTGTAAATTAATTGATAAACAGGCAATTGCTGCCCAGATATTTCTACTTTTTCATCACTATAGTAGCAGGTGCACCTAATTTTTTAGATCTATGCTACCGCCCAGCATAGGCTCTGAGATGACATTGCCTTGATATAAGTCTTGATTCCGGTCTGCACTACCAAAAGATGAGCCAAGATTAATTCAAGGAGGTGATTGCGTTAGAAGTGGCTCTACAACAGTGATATATAGTTGATGGAGTTCAGCTAAAGAATTTAAAGCACATACCCATTCTCGCAGTTCTTTTTGCAAAACGTTATTTCCCTAAAAGGCTGATTTTATTTATGTATGACACAACTCTGAAATGATAAGCTCCATCTTTTTTTATTTTGATCTTAGTATAGCAATCTTTCATTGACTTGATTGTCTAGTTTTTGTGCAGCCTCGTCTATAGAAATAATTCTCAGTATAGCTCAAGCTATGGCTTTGTCTAAATGCTTTTTCAGTCTTCACCAGCAGAGAGCAAGAGAGACGTGGTACCTTATAAGTGTTTAGTTATCCAGCACAATATCCTTAATGAAACAACATCAAGTGTTGCATAGCTAAACACTTATAAGGTCCCAAAGGCGAGACCTATTGGCTATGCCAGTGCTTGTTTATCATGTAAATAATGTGCCCGAATGTTTTATCATGTAAATAATGCGCCTGAATTTTACTAATTGATCCATAATGAGGTTTTTAACTTATGTTATATTTAATTCCTTGTGGTCAATATTGCATAAAAGAATTTGCAAATAATAGACAATGCATTTTAGTCAAAACCAATATTGTAAACACAATGTATTTATACAATTATTAATAATGTTTACAAAGGTGCAAAATATCATATCATGATATATTTGGATACATGTAATTTATTCAGTATTATGCTGCCAGAGAGCAAATTGAAAGACAGCACGATAGTCTGTCTTCCTAGTCGTTTACCTGCACTGTCACTTTAAAAAGGGAGAAATTGTTGGTGTCATGTCATGTGATCAAGGGCTGTTGAGCCCGAAACGCGTCATGGCGGCATTTTGCACAAAACAATAAAATAGCACAAAGAGTCCGTTTCCTGCTTGAAAGTTCAAAATCAAGGAGCTTTTGAAAAGTTGGGAACTTACGCATGTATTCCAAGGCGGCTTACTTGGATCAGCGGACCCCCTCTCGAGCTGTGTAACAGGACGCGAAGCCGAATTCGGTCTTGAACCGGAAGTACAATTCTTTCCGTGAGGATAAGGTCCTGTAACCCCCAGACGGCAGAGCAACTAACTGATTGCGGTGAAGAGGAACCGGCCAGGTCGAAGGACGCGTACGTGTCTGAAAAGCACTGCATGAGGTAGAAGACGCCGAGATTGTCTGGTGAGAGATGTGCTGCGAGTAGACTAATTCCAGAACTCGGTTAATCTTAAAGTGCCATTAAAATGTCTGTCGACATATTACGAAGCAGGGAGGAAGCAGCGGATGAAATGTTCACCGAGTGCCCCAGTTCCCAAACACAAATACAAGCAACCAACATGGGAACTCGGAGACCGCCTTCAACTCTTAAAGACCTATACAAACAACTGGAAAAGATCATGAAAACAGAGCAGGCTAAATGGTGGGAGCATAAGTCGTTATCAAAATACTTGGAAGTGGGTAGAATCCCACGAGGTCTCCGAATTATGTTCGCTCCTAGCTATGAGAATCCTAATCCAAATATGCTGCGGGAGTTGGCAGAAAATAATTTGGAGGCTTCGAAGAATTTCATGTGCATTCTCATCAAATATGCGGACAGTGACAGAGTGGAGTTGCAAAGGAAAATTGATGATATCAACAAACCGATTTAAGCATTAGAGAACAGCACTAGTTTGTCAAAACTGAGAGAGGAAATGGTTGCGAGACTTAAAAAAGAGGAGGACATAATTAAAAAACGAAAAACCTTCAAATTCCAGCGAGATAAACTGGATTATGAAAGAGGCCAAATCTTTACATTTGCTCGGAACTATGATGCTGTCAAAGCTATTCCCAAGGCAGTAAGATTCCAAATCAATCATGACAACAGAGCAGGGCCAAGTAATGAGATACCAACAGCATCCTCAATGTCAGACATTAGCTCTGCTGTAGACAGTGAATCTGAAGTAGAGCAAGCTACTAGTGCTGAGAGTTCCACTATCCAAAAACCGAAACATACTCTTGGTGAAGAGATTATTTTTTTACAGGAGGAACGGCGTTCAACTCTACGCCCAAGGCATACAAACATGAGAGGAGGCAAAGGAGGAATATTTTTATCGGAGGAACCGAGAGAGACCCCTTGTCTTTTACAGGGAATGGGGTACAGCTTACACCTAAAAAGAGCACAATCCCTATACTCTGACACAATGGTATCAAACTTAAGACTCTAACATTCATCAACGTACAAAGACATTAAATTTTCATGGCATTTATTAAAAAAGTATACATATAATTCATAAAATCAATACTAACATTGCATATGCTTATAGACACAAGACATAACAAGTACACATTATTATATGATCCACAAAACTGTTATGAGCCCGCATAACAGAAAAAATTATGAAGACAATACACTTTGTCATTGATTACGCATCCTATCGAGTCATGTAACTACTATGGTTGGTGATACATATGCACTCTTATATCTACTCGCAGTCAACCACAGTTCTTCTTTGGATTGCGTTATTTTAGATGCGTCGATGCGTTTCGATGGTTCTTCTTGTTAATCCATCTTTATCAAGACTTGTAATAGGCTTTGGGTCTTCCTCAATTTTACGGGGACCTACATCAAAGAAATAGATGCTATTTAATACATTTTTGTGATAACTGTTTACTGAGAGTTTTTGTTATTATCGCTAATTGACTCTCTATAGGGAGAAATATTACTGGTACTCCTCTACCCTGGTATTGATTGTCACCAATTCGCGAGGTTACGATTCACATTGTGACATTTTAATGCTGCGATTTGGTTTTCACTTCAAGGTCCACTTATCAATACCTTGCAGATTGTAACTATTTCGATGCTGCAACATGAGTGGTAATACTATCATAACTTAATTAAAACGTGCAAGCATTCATTCGCGCTACATTGGAAAAGCTAGATAACGCTCTCTACTTACTGACTGCCTGCGTATTATTTAAATTCGTCCTGGTATTGGTACTTATTATTCTCGAAGCCGTAGGTACATGGCATATCCCATTCAATACTTCTCGCCTATGGTTTGTAAAGAGAGAGATAATAATATATATGCTCTCATGAGCATTACTATTATTATAAAGAATGGCTAACTCTTGCCGATATTTGTAAATGTTCGGGCAGATAATCCTATAAGTGAGCGTAATCATCTCACCTCTTAATGGAGTCGTCAATTTCAACCAAGGTGACGGAGGTCCAAGTTACTCCTCCTGTGTTCTCGTCACCTAATGCGTAAGGTCAAAAAAATAAATACAAGCACTCGTATTAGCGCTACTATAATAGTTACTTTTAACTAAAAGACGATCTCTGAGTCACCATATTGAGTGGCAAACATTTTCCGATGTTTATAAATGTTCGGACCAGCTAATACTATAAGTGAGCATAATCCTCTCACCTCTTAATGGAGTCGTCAATTTCAACCAAGGTGACGGAGGTCCAAGTTACTCCTCCTATATTCTCGTCACCTATTCCGTAGGGTCAAAAAATAATAAATACAAGCACTCGTATTAACGCTACTATAATAGTTACTCCTAATTAAAGGGTGATCTCTAAATCACCATGTTAGTTAAGCGCAAAGTATAAGCTAACTCTGCAATCTCACCTTGGGAAATCAAACCGTCAGCTTCGTACGCGGAAGTGTTACTCAATTCGCTTCCCTAATTCTTTGTGAAAGGTCTCTATTTATTTGTGCGTTGAGACCCTGCTCCTAATTGGTTAGGATAGTCACATGGTCCGTATCACATGTGTCGTTAGTATTTTAACAGAGTTTTTTTTCCCCAAAAAAAAAAACAAGGAAAACTTTATCCATCAGTAAGTTCCGAGTCTACCTATTTTATCCATTTATTACTCAATCCGCTTATAAGAGGCTATCGTGAGTATTGGACTATTTAAGTTATTTCGTTATATAACGAAACAAGAACAACATTACCTAGCCATTTAGCACAACATTGACGTACAGTAAGACGACTTAGTGTTTACTAGTCTTACATACTTATACGTCGATAGTTTGTTACAAATATCACCAGATAACATCACCGCCATATCGTCATATTCTATACCAACATTTTATGTACATTTTGCTCTTCGTGCATTTACAAACCCCTATCAAGTACAAATTTTAATTATTCACAGATTGACGAAATAACTTAAATAGTCCAATACTCACGATAGCCTCTTATAAGCGGATTGAGTAATAAATGGATAAAATAGGTAGACTCGGAACTTACTGATGGATAAAGTTTTCCTTGTTTTTTTTTTGGGGGAAAAAAAACTCTGTTAAAATACTAACGACACATGTGATACGGACCATGTGACTATCCTAACCAATTAGGAGCAGGGTCTCAACGCACAAATAAATAGAGACCTTTCACAAAGAATTAGGGAAGCGAATTGAGTAACACTTCCGCGTACGAAGCTGACGGTTTGATTTCCCAAGGTGAGATTGCAGAGTTAGCTTATACTTTGCGCTTAACTAACATGGTGATTTAGAGATCACCCTTTAATTAGGAGTAACTATTATAGTAGCGTTAATACGAGTGCTTGTATTTATTATTTTTTGACCCTACGGAATAGGTGACGAGAATATAGGAGGAGTAACTTGGACCTCCGTCACCTTGGTTGAAATTGACGACTCCATTAAGAGGTGAGAGGATTATGCTCACTTATAGTATTAGCTGGTCCGAACATTTATAAACATCGGAAAATGTTTGCCACTCAATATGGTGACTCAGAGATCGTCTTTTAGTTAAAAGTAACTATTATAGTAGCGCTAATACGAGTGCTTGTATTTATTTTTTTGACCTTACGCATTAGGTGACGAGAACACAGGAGGAGTAACTTGGACCTCCGTCACCTTGGTTGAAATTGACGACTCCATTAAGAGGTGAGATGATTACGCTCACTTATAGGATTATCTGCCCGAACATTTACAAATATCGGCAAGAGTTAGCCATTCTTTATAATAATAGTAATGCTCATGAGAGCATATATATTATTATCTCTCTCTTTACAAACCATAGGCGAGAAGTATTGAATGGGATATGCCATGTACCTACGGCTTCGAGAATAATAAGTACCAATACCAGGACGAATTTAAATAATACGCAGGCAGTCAGTAAGTAGAGAGCGTTATCTAGCTTTTCCAATGTAGCGCGAATGAATGCTTGCACGTTTTAATTAAGTTATGATAGTATTACCACTCATGTTGCAGCATCGAAATAGTTACAATCTGCAAGGTATTGATAAGTGGACCTTGAAGTGAAAACCAAATCGCAGCATTAAAATGTCACAATGTGAATCGTAACCTCGCGAATTGGTGACAATCAATACCAGGGTAGAGGAGTACCAGTAATATTTCTCCCTATAGAGAGTCAATTAGCGATAATAACAAAAACTCTCAGTAAACAGTTATCACAAAAATGTATTAAATAGCATCTATTTCTTTGATGTAGGTCCCCGTAAAATTGAGGAAGACCCAAAGCCTATTACAAGTCTTGATAAAGATGGATTAACAAGAAGAACCATCGAAACGCGTCGACGCATCTAAAATAACGCAATCCAAAGAAGAACTGTGGTTGACTGCGAGTAGATATAAGAGTGCATATGTATCACCAACCATAGTAGTTACATGACTCGATAGGATGCGTAATCAATGACAAAGTGTATTGTCTTCATAATTTTTTCTGTTATGCGGGCTCATAACAGTTTTGTGGATCATATAATAATGTGTACTTGTTATGTCTTGTGTCTATAAGCATATGCAATGTTAGTATTGATTTTATGAATTATATGTATACTTTTTTAATAAATGCCATGAAAATTTAATGTCTTTGTACGTTGATGAATGTTAGAGTCTTAAGTTTGATACCATTGTGTCAGAGTATAGGGATTGTGCTCTTTTTAGGCAAAGGAGGAATGCCAAACGCCGGTAGAGACGCAGAGCAAGGCGCGAACGAAACAACGTGTCTCCAGCCAAACAAAAAAACGGTAAGAAGATACTGGAGGCAGAAATAAAGTTTAAAGAACATAATGCAAAAACTATTATTAACCTCTCAGAAGTCACCCTAAGTGAAGCCGAACAGCTTCTCTCGCTGGGCTTAACTTACTGTCCCGAATCGATTTTTGAATACACACAGACTAGAGTGGATATCTATAAATACATACGGAAGCTCAAATTAAAGAAGTTTTACAGTTCAAAACAAACTAAAATAGCTCCGCTAACTTTGAACCCAACAGTTCAAGAGATATCTCACCCACGGACAGTATCGGATACTGTCTTACTGTGTGACATGCAAGCCCTCGAAATGGATGTTTCTTCAACATTGGATTCTCAAACTATAAATCAAGTTTTTGTGAATCAAGCAATACAAACCAATGCCACTGTCAACTCAGGCTTAAAACCCAAGTCGACCTTTGTCCCAATACTACCAAGAGATTCTATTGACGCATTTAATGAATCAGTTTTGACTGAGATAAAAAGAATAAATTACAAAACACAGGCTACAATCAAACATCAGAAAGTGCGCACACCAATATCAACTAATTGAAAAATTACAAGCGGATGACTCCCTGGTCATAAGGAAATCTGACAAAGGGGGCAATGTGGTGCTCTGGCCCAAGAATCTTTATTTAGAAGAAGCACTCATGCAACTAAATGATCAGTCGTGCTACAAACTTAGTAACAAATTAACAATCTTGACAGCACAGAACGAACTTTTTAAAAGACTGTTGGCATGGAAAAGTGCTGGACTACTAAACCAAGATGAATATAAGTTTTTAAAAAAGGAATATCCTATTACGCCTGTGATTTATTTCATCCCGAAGATTCATAAGGACATTAACAAACTTCCGGGAAGACCAATTATCTCTGCTAAACAAAACTTGTTAGAAAATGTATCCATCTATATTGATTCGTTCCTACAGGAGTATGTGAGAGCCTTACCTTCGTTCATACAGGACACCACAGATTTTTTAAAGAAAATTCATGAATGTCAATGGTGTAACAACTATCTATTAATAACTATAGATGTTTCCAACTTATACACAAGTATACACCATAAAGATGGTATGAGAGCTCTGAAACACTTCCTTGATAGGCGACCCATACAGTTTCTCAATCACAACAAAATGATAATTAGTTTAACTGAATTTTGCTTGAACAACAATTATTTCCTCTTTCAGAGCCAAATTTACCAGCCAGTACGAGGAGTAGTTAGGGGGGCAAGCATTTCTCCTAGTTACGCTTGCCTCTATATGGGCTGGTGGGAGGAAGTGATTGTCAATGCACTTTACAGTAATATTCTTACTAATCATGTGATTAAAGGGTCAGATACATAGACAACTTATTTTTGATATGGCAAGGCAACAGAGAGAGTGCAGAAGCTTTTATTAACAGTCTTAACAACAATGACATAAATCTACATCTCACATATAACATTAGTGAACATTCGGTCTGCTTTTTAGATGTCTAAGTATTTGTGAGCAATCACAATCTAGAAAAAAGGCTTTATTGTAAGTCTACGGTGGGCAATACCCTGCTGCACGCATCTAGTTTCCATCCAAAGCATACAATACACAGTATCCCCTACGGGGAAATGCTTTGGATGCGTAGGATATGTAGCAGGGAAGAAGACCTTGTCCTTGCACAACAGCAATGCAAAGAACGCTTCTTATCCAGGGGCTACTCCAGTCATTCGATAGATGCAGCTATAAGGAAAACTAATCAATTGTGTAGGGATGAATTGTTGTTTAAACCAAACAGTGAACTTGACCGAAATCCCAGAAATCAAATATCTGAATCATCAAACCCGAGACTGATTCTGACATATAAGACAGAGAGAGGATATATGTCGAGCTGTAAGGAAAAACTGGCATACAGTACGTAATGATCCCATAATTGGAGAACATCTTCCCAGAAGTCCAACTTTCACGTACAGAAGGGCCCCATCCACCAGGGATTACCTAGTGAAAAGTAGCCCAGAAATCTCTCCTAATAGGAACTGGCTATCGGGATCAAAAGTGTTCAAGAAATGCTCTTCTTGCAAAGCTTGCAAACTGGGCATCAATAAAAGCTCCTATACCACTCCCTTCAAATCAGCTCCCACACTGATATCTAAATTGTTAACATGCAAATCTGAATATGCTATTTATGTGTTGGAGTGCTCTTGTGCACTGTGGTACATTGGCAGTACGAAGCTGCAAGTCCACAAGAGAATTCTTCAACACATAAGAGCTATTTCCAATTCGGATCCGAGCTATCCGGTGGTCCGTCACATCAAGGAGGTCGACAACAATCAAATACAAGATCTTAAATATTTTGTTGTGGACTCCATACCACCTCCGAGGAGAGGTGGTAACAGAGAGGCCAACCTTAGAAAACTTGAAACCCAATACATTTTAGAGTTTGATAGCAAAAGTCCGAACGGTCTTAATACAACGGAAGATTTATATACTTGGCTATAAATTCCTGAGAAATTATCAATGCATAGCCATAATTTGCACTCATAAAGGAATTGGGATTTATATACTATGCAGCCAGTTAAGATAAGGAAAGCTGCTCTAAAAACAAACAATGTTACTAAACAAATATCATAAGTATACTTTTAACCAACTGAACTTAACATTCTTGTAGTTTCCCTGCATTCAATTTTCCCATTTCTCTAATTACATTTTTGTAACTGTTTTACTTAATTTTAAACAGTTCTTTGCACTCATGCACTTTATAAACACTTGTGAAGCACTTTAGATATGCAACAAACTGAATGACTTAATATTAATGCCAATTGATGTAGCTGTATGTGTATCCCACTTGGGCTCTATTTAGGTGATGATAATATAATGACTTTGATCAGTCTTTTTACTAAATGGGGCAGGTAGTAGAGAAAAAATATGATGAAGTGCAAAATTGCATAAAGTCAGTCTGTCCCAAATTGTAGTATTTATCACCCATTTTTTATCATGTAAATAATGTGCGCGAATGTTTTATCATGTAAATAATGTGCCTGAATTTTACTAATTGATCCATAATGAGGTTTTTAACTTATGTTATATTTAATTCCTTGTGGTCAATATTGCGTAAAAGAATTTGCAAATAATAGACAATGCATTTTAGTCAAAACCAATATTGTAAACACAATGTATTTATACAATTATTAATAAAGTTTACAAAGGTACAAAGGCGCAAAATACCATATCATGATATATTTGGATACATGTCATTTATTCAGCATTATGCTGCCAGAGGGCAAATTGAAAGACAGCACGGTAGTCTGTCTTCCTAGTCGTTTACTTGCACTGTCACTTTAAAAAGGGAGAAATTGTTGGTTTCATGTCATGTGATCAAGGGCTGTTGAGCCCGAAATGCATCATGGCGGCATTTTGCACAAAACAATATAATAGCACAAAGAAATTGGAGTCCGTTTCCTGCTTGAAAGTTCAAAATCAAGGAGCTTTAGAAAAGTTGGGAACTTACGTATATATATATTCACTGAAAAAACCATAGGTTTCACACAAGTTATAGTTAGCTGTACATTTCACTCGTAAAAAACCAATGAAATTCCACGTTATAGTTAGTGCAGGCAACTATAACTCACGCGACCGCAATCCTCTGCTGATGCTAATACTGTATTTAGACACTTATTTGCCCATGTCTTCTTCCATTAAATTTTAGCTATACATATATTACAAATATTTTTTTTTCATAAAGACACATATGTCATTCGCAGAGGATTGCGGTCACGTGAGTTATAGTTGCCTGCACTAACTATAACGTGGAATTTCATTGGTTTTTTACGAGTGAAATGTACAGCTAACTATAACTTGTGTGAAACCTATGGTTTTTTCAGTGAATTTGCAAGGTTTTTTAAATGCTAATTCCTAACTATAACATGTGTGAAACCTATGGTTTTTTCAGTGAATTTGTACGTTTTTTTAAAATGCTAAGTTACTTTACGCCGTTCGTGCCGTGCGCGCCCACTTCACGCAGTTCGTTCCGTGCGCGCACAGTGAGCACGCGGTGCGCTTCGCGCACCGCGCGCCCACTTAACGCAGTTAATGCCGTGCACGCACGGTGGGCACACGCACTGCGTGCCCACGTTAGGCTGGATGGGCCATGTACGCACGATGCCCTTTGCGCACCGTCCGCACACGGAGGACATATTATGTGCTTCGTTCTGAAAGGTTTTATATTATATGTTCTCTGAATGCGTATATGCCATGCATATATATATATATATCTACTGGCGGTCGCCAGTAGATAGTTATAGTTAGGACCGTGTTTCCATAGGAAATCTGCAACATTCTATTTGGAATAACTTTGGCGCCGCCGACGAATCCTCACGAAATTTTCAAAACTAATGGGGCGCTACGCTCCGCTCCTACCCTGAAAGTCTCGGGGGGATTCGTCAAGCGGGGGCTGAGAAAAAAGGGGGTCCCAAAACGCGTTTTCCCCATGCATTTTCCCATAGGACCTTTAGTCAGAGCTACAGCCCGAACGGCTGAACAGAATTACTTGAAATTTGGCAGAGAGGTAGTCCTCAGGTCAAGGATGTGCCTTTTGTAGGTCTGGTGTAAATCTGTTCAGTAGGTCCAGAGAAAATAGCATTTAAATCAATATATATATCTGTAAGCGCGCTCTGTGCGCTTACCGTAAGCTTACCGTACGCGTACGGTGCCGTGCGCGAGCTCAATTCTGATTGGTGGTTACATGACTGTAAACATTCGAATCGGTCGAAATCAGGAAGTGTCGGCCGCCATTTTCTGTCTCTCGCACTGACAAACAAAGGTGGGGAACGTGAAAAGGGGGCAACGAAGAGAGTTGCAGACCCCCTAGTCTTTGTCAGGGGGTCCAAGAAGGACCCAAAAGTACGAAAAATACATTTAATAATTTTTTAAAAAAAATCGCGGAGTGCGCGTACGGTAAGCTTACCGTACGCGCACGGGAAAAAAAAATAAAAAAAAAAATAAAGAAGTAACAATCACATTTATTAAATAAATTAAAGGACCCACAAGGGAGAAAAAAACAAATGTTACTGTGTAAAAAAGGGGAGGCGCGCACGGCATGGACTGCGCAACGTGGGCGCTCGGTGCGCACAGCGCACCGTGCGCGCAGGGTGTGCGCACAGTGAAAAACCAGAAAAAAAAAATAATAAATACATAACTTAGCATTTAAAAAACCGTACAAATTCACTGAAAAAACCATAGGTTTCACACACGGTATAGTTAGGAATTATCATTTACAAAACCTTGCAAATTCACTTAAAAAACCATAGGTTTCACACATGTTATAGTTAGCTGTACATTTCACTCGTAAAAAACCAATGAAATTCCACGTTATAGTTAGATCAGGTAACTATAACTTGCGCGACCGCAATCCACAATGTGTAATTTCAGATGTCATCATTGATGTCATGAGTGATGTCACTGACCATGTCATGAGTGATGTAATATGTGACGTCATCAGCAGTTTATTGTGGGCGCGCAAGTTATAGTTACCTGATCTAACTATAACGTGGAATTTCATTGGTTTTTTACGAGTGAAATGTACAGCTAACTATAACATGTGTGAAAGCTATGGTTTTTTAAGTGAATATATATATATATATACACATATATATATACACATATATATTCACTTAAAAAACCATAGGTTTCACACATGTTATAGTTAGCTGGGCATTTCACTCGTGAAAAACCAATGAAATTCCCCCGTTATAGTTAGGTCAGATAACTATAACTCGCGCGACCGCCACTCTATCACAAGGATGATGTCATCGGTGATGTCATGAGTAATGCCACTGACCATGTCATGAGTGATGTAATATGTGACGTCATGAGCACTGGATTGCGGGCGCGCGAGTTATAGTTATCTGACCTAACTATAACGGGGGAATTTCATTGGTTTTTCACGAGTGAAAAGCCCAGCTAACTATAACATGTGTGAAACCTATGGTTTTTTAAGTGAATTTGCAAGGTTTTTTAAATGCTAATTCCTAACTATAAAGTGTGTGAAACCTATGGTTTTTTCAGTGAATTTGTACGGTTTTTTAAATGCTAATTTATGTATTTATTTATTTTTTTAAAGTTTTTTCACCGTGCGCGTACTGTGCGCGCACGGTGCGCTTCGCGCACCGTGCGCACGCTGTGGGCGCCCAGTGCGCTTCGCGCACCGCGCGCCCACGTTACGTAGTTCGCGGAATTTTTCCGTTTCTACCGTGCGCGTACGCTACGTGCACTCCGCGATTTTTCATAAAAAAATTAAAATACATTTTTGCCCTTGGGGGTCCATCTGGGACCCCCTGACCAAGGCTAGGGGGGCAGGAACTGTCCAGCCTGCCCCCTTGTAACGTTATCCACCTTTGTTTTTCACCCCCTCAGACTGCGAGAGAC
The DNA here is from genome assembly GCF_964204655.1 of Triturus cristatus. Taxonomy (NCBI): domain Eukaryota; kingdom Metazoa; phylum Chordata; class Amphibia; order Caudata; family Salamandridae; genus Triturus; species Triturus cristatus. The sequence continues at coordinate 1,050,713,674 of NC_140589.1, forward strand.
AAAATGGCGGCCGACACTTCCTGGTTTCGACCGATTCGAATGTTTACTAAGATCTAACAACCAATCAGAATCGCGCTCGCGCACAGCAGCGTGCGCGTACGGTAAGCTTAAGGTACGCGCTCGGAGCGCGCCTATAGATATATATATTGATTTAAATGCTATTTTCTCAGGAAATACTGAACAGATTTACACCAGACCTGCAAAAGGCACATCCCTGACCTGAGGACTACCTCTCTGCCAAATTTCAAGTAATTCTGTTCAGCCGTTCGGGCTGCAGCTTGGACTAAAGGTCCTATGGAAAAATGCATGGGGAAAACGCGTTTTGGGACCCCCCCTTTTTCTCAGCCCCCGCTTGACGATTCCCCCCGAGACTTTCAGGGAAGGAGCGGAGCCGAGCGCCCCACCTATTTTGAAAATTTCGCGAGGATTCGTCAATCGGCGACAAAGTTATTCAAAATAGAATGTTGCGGATTTCCTATGGAAACACGGTCCTAACTATAACTATCTACTGGCGACCGCCAGTAGATAAATATATATATATATATATATATATATATATATATATATATAGAAAAAAAACATGTTTCCATGGGAAAAACTTTTTTTAACTTGCCTATATCTTTTCTTTAGCGCAGTTTGACGAATCTTCACGACTTTTTCTCAAAATAGTGCGCTAAAAATTTTAGTTGTGTATGGAAAGTTTTGGGGTGATCTGTCAATCAGGGGCTGAGAAAAAGGGGGAGTGAAAAAAATTGTGTTTCCCATGTTAATTCCCATGGAGTCTTTAGATACGGCTGCAGCTCGAACCACTGACAGAATTACACCAAATTGGCAGAAAGATAAATGTTGTTCTGCAGATCACGCTTTTTACTATTTGGTGTAAATCCGTTCAGTAGTTTTTAAGAAGTTGAAGGAAATCTAAATTTGTATGTCTTGGCGGAGACTAAGCATTAATCTCATGGTGAGATCTGATTGACTTTTAGCACTTCAACCAGAATGAAATGACCGCCGTCTTGGGACCAATATACATGCTAGCACTCCATTGAAATGTGAATGGCAGGTTTTGAGGGTCACAGAAAGGAGAACTTATAAAGCGTGATAACAGATTTTAGTTACAATATAAATCATTTGTTGCTGAGGTGATTTTACCCTGTGAAAAAGCCTTCTGCCTGGATTTCACAAATCATGTTTGAGAGAAAACTGTTTTCTCATGATTCTCCAATGGAGGTTATAGAAGGTGCTCCAAAAGCTCAAATGAGGACATATTTTCGTTAAATTCACACTATGTTTCTCAGCCATATGAGAATGAAGTCTGACATTCTCTGTAAAACATGTCCTTCCAACAGGAGCAGCCTGTCGGTTGATTTCCTTGTGTTCTACTGCACCGGATTGTTCTAAAGAATAACTAGAGTGCTAACAGTTTTACTTATGACAAAAGTTTGGCACATCTGACCGCCATTTTGATGAAATCGAAGTGGAAAACTGAAAACATTTTCTACTGAGGATACTGCAGTAAATGTGCAGAATAGGGAGCTTCATAACAAATAAGTCTCCCAAGATGGCCACCAGAGAAAAAAGAGCCCAAATGTAGCACAACTATCACCCAAATGTAGCCCAAGTATAGCACAATGACAGAAGTGTGCAAAACACTTACTTTTTTAGTTTTTTTGCAGTTTCATGTAGCGCAGACTTGACCTGAAGTTATTGGAGTGGTTAAAACGTGAGCATCAGTTACATTACACAAGGACACATTCCTTTTGGGCTTTAGGCATGGGTAGATTAAGTGATTTGCCCAGAATCACAGGATGTCGAGCTGACACTTAAACTCAAACCTGGTACCCCAATTGCAAAAAGTCTAAAGCTCTGGCCATAACGCCACATTCTCTCCTCTAAGTGCAACAAATAATCAAGTGATCAACTGGATAAAAAAATCAAGATATCAAGTAATTTAAAAGTGATTTGCGCTATTTGAGAACTCATTTTAGATTTTTAGAACACTAACCATAATTTCTAAGTGAATAAGACACTTTCATTTTTATAATTTCTAAAGGAAATGCTTTAGGTATTACAGTTTTGATTACATCAAAATGACACCAGGCGTGCAACACTTTTGTAATAAACATAGAATGTTAGCAATCTAGTTGTTTATTAGAATACTGTGGGGAGGCAGATGTCCAGGGAGGAGACTGTGATAATTGAGAGCAGGGTGCAGAGGCAACACGTTTACCACACTGGGCCGACGGGAGGGAGGGGCAGTGGCAGCGGCAGCACAACGGACCATGAAGGGCAGGGGTAACAAACCAACCTTGCGGGACAGGCAAGAGAAGCTGTGGGAATATAACAGACCATTGAGAGCTGAAGGAAGAAGCAGTAACAGTACAGCCATACATGCAAACCGAGCAGATTTAGGCAGGGATTTATTTTCTCTGTCTTCTGCCTAAAATCACTTCTTTTTCAATGTAAGTCAATGGAGAAAATCAATTCCTCAAGTTTTATTTTCAAAATCTCCCTCTTACCAAGTTCAAAATGTTGGGAAGTATGGTGCATTAGATCACTGAGGGCAGGTGGAATGGGGTAGGGACATGAACTTGGACAACAGAGGGCAGGAGGGAAATGGGCAGAGGCACCAAACGCAACTTACAGGGCAGGCATAAGGGGTTGCAGCAGCACAATACACCACACAGGTCAAGCGGGATGGCAGTGCCGCACAGTGGACAATGGAAAGCAATATAGATGGGACAGGGCCATGCACATGGAAAACCGTGAGCAGAGGGGAAAGAGACAAGGGCAGCAAGCTGACCATACCAGACAGATAGGAGGGAAAGTTGCAGGATAATGGACCTTGAAGGGCAGGAGGGAGGGGGCAGAGGCACGACAAAGAACCAGACAAGGAAGGAGGGAGGGAATAGGGGTCTGCTCATGGAAAACAGAGGGCAGGGGGCAGGGTTTGGGCAGCAAGCTGACCATGGAGGTCAGGTGGAATTGGCACTGGAAACACAAAACACCATGGAGGGCAACAGTGCAACTATAGTGACATAAACACAGACAAGGGAGGGAAGGTGGTAGAGAATCAGAGGCAGCTAGCTGACAACACAGGGCAGGTGGGAGGGGCTGTGGCAGAACAGAAGGTCATGCGTGGCAAGCAGGGGGTTAGTGGCAGCACAATGACCATAGTGGGCAAGAGGGAAGGGGCAGAGGCATGCACAAAGGACCATGGAGGACAGAAGGGATGGTTGGTTGCTGGACACAGGCAAGAGAAGGCAGGGAAAGGGTCTTCAAAACAAACCACACATAGCAGGCAGGAGAAGTTGCAGCATGGCAAAGCATGGATGGCCATATGGAGTGGCAGCAAAATGAACCATGGAGGACAGTAGGGAGGGGATAGGCGTTATGGAACTCAGACAGGCACTGTGATGATGGAAGGGACAGGTAGCAGTCATCTGATCATGCTAGGCTGGTGGGCGGGACAGTGGCAGCTCCACAGATCACTTAGAGTAGATAGGAGGAGCAGTCTCAGGTCCATGGAACTTGGTGTGCAAAAAGGAGGGAGCAGGGGCAAGCACACAGACATTGGAGGGCGGGGTAAGGAGGGTAGTGTCAGAAAGCTAAGCACAGAGGCTAAGCAGGAGCACAATGATGGGACATAGAATTGGGCAACTGGAGGGCAGGAGGAATAGGCAGGGACTTCAAGCTAAATGGAAGGCAGTGGCATTGGACCATGCAGGGCAGGGCAGAGCCAGCTAGAGCATGGACTAGGACAGCAGACGGTAGGGAGGAGGTGAATGGGGCAACCTGACTGTTCGTGGCAGGTGGGAAGGGCTGTGGCAGAACAATGGCCACACAGGACTATAATGAGTGAACAGGGGCATGGAGTTGAACAATGGATGGCAAGGAGGAGGGGCTTGGGAACAGCAAGCTTGGGTTGGGGGCAGGCCAATGCCAGGCCAGGCCCTGCATCCAACCCCCCCAGCCAACCGTGCATTGCGATGGGCATTTTACTTAGCAATAAAAAAAACTAGAAATTCACTGAAAAAAGCAAAGGTTACAAGGACTTAATAGTTAGGAAATAGAATTTTAAAAAACCTTCGAAATTTACTACAAACCAAAGGTTACAGGGACATTATAGTTTGGTTTGGATTTTATACGCACAAAACCATAGAAATTTAGCTGTTATGGTTAGAGTTATTTCAAGTAATTATAACTTGTGCCTTAAGGTAACTATAACTTGCGCCCTCGCCATGCACTGCTAATTACCCCAGATATTACATCACTCCAGGGGTGGATTCTACATTAGGGCTCTAGGGCTGCGCTCCCTGAAATTCCATCACATTCCTGTACAAATATTAAATAGATCCAATTATTTAGCGATACAATAGTATCTCTAAACAAATTGATGTATTTAATTATGGGCTGTCTGTCCCAGGCTACCTGCCCCACCTCACTTTGAAGCAGGAGACGGAAACCAGACAGTAAAATCAACTTTCTGAACTGTGACGCATGACGCAGTGCTTACTGTTCTAAAGCCCTTCATTGCCATTGTAGTCTATGGCAGTATCCACTATAGGCCAGTGATGCGTTCAGTGTCATGTTTTTGGGCACTGGAGTCTCCGTCCCAGCGTGAGAGCAGCATCCGTCATTCATAGGTATAGATCCCATTCTTTCCCATTCGTCTCACGTAGGAGTGGATGCAAGCACGTGTTTTGGTGCCTTGTTCTCGTTAATGGTAAGTGTTAAAATGCTAATCTTCTGTTGTGCCTATTGTGCTGAGACCCCTCACCACGCTATCCCCCCCCACTGTGACACCCCAGGCCCTGGCTGCATGTCGTTGGCCCAGTTACAAGTGGAGCTGCTGTATTTGTTACCCCGCAAAATTGAGCCAAAAGACGAGCAGGCCAGTGTTCTTGTTCCCTTGTGAAGTTGATCAAATATCCAAGTGAATCGCAAAGCGAGAGATATGTGTTTACAGAAGACAGTTATCTTCTGTATGACATTAAAACTGGTCCTATCCCCATACCCTTAAAACATTATTATCAAAAACAGATTGAGTAAATGTAAATTGATACTTGTATAGCGCACTACTCACCCGCAAGGGTCTCAAGGCGCTTGTACGAATACCGCTGTGGAACCCATCCTGGCTTTCCCTGTGAGGCGTCCACTCCTGGGCACCCCCAAGGTGGAGGCCAGGCATCCTTAGCGTTGTGGGGGCCGTTGTGGAGATTAAGCAAGCTATTGCCCAGAGTTGCAGAGTGGGACTCCATGATTGGAATAGGCACCGAGGCGAGAATTATCAGGTCCGTGGAATTTTTGAGCCCAAGCCCGCCAAGGCAGGGAATTGAACCTGGTCCCGGGCTAGACCTCTGCATCAGGGTCTGCCGCTCCAATCATTGAGCCACACTTCTCCACCAGTTTTAATTGCAATTCTGTGAAAATGTGTGTGAAGGGGGTGCATTGATGGCAAAATATTTACAGGTCAAAAGCAAAACAAAATAAATTGCTTACTTTTGAGTGAGTGCAGTGTATATTTGGAAGTGGCGAAGTGAGGGAGATGCGATGAAGTGCATTTGGGGAAGAGTGAAAAGAGGGTGCTGAAGAGGAAAGAGAGGTGGTTGAAGATGTGCAGATGGACGAGATGTGCAAAGAAAATGGACATACATATCTAAGATAAAGCGCACATAACCGAAGGCCAAAACTCTTTCCACAGACCTCAAAACTATTGAAATTTCAGAATTGAAACATTTTGAAGGTTGATTATTTGTAACAAACCCTTGTTGTTACTCATTTATCTTTAACAGCTAACTACCATTGACAAAGCCAATTGTACTGACAAGTTTTAGATGTAGATCAGTTTCATTATATATCTGGATGCAATTACATCTCAGAGAGAAACCAAAATACTGGTCAGGTAGCACACTATGGGAATCATAGAAGTGATTTTTACATGTTCCCTTTTAGAGAGCCCCCACATTTTCATCCCACTTAAAGATCTGTCTTCAAATATGTGTATATGAATGATTGCAATCAGCAGCTGTGGGTCCTTCCTGAAGCCAGGTTAGAGCATTTTCTTCCAAATTTGATTCTGCATGCAGTGCAAGATACTGGCAAGATACTGGCAAGCACACACTTTAAAAGGCTGAGGTTGTCGCGTTGTACAATTTGCACATTTCAGTGACTGTTGAACATATTAATGCAGTAAGATATAGGGCAGTTTTTAATGTTTTTGATATTTCAAGGCTATACGTTCCCACTGTTTTATAAGCCTTGCTTTAAAATGCACTATTTGCCAATATTTTTTTCAATTTTTTTCTCTGGAGGAGGACCCAAACTGGACCCCAAGCTTGTCCATTAATCTTGCTTGCGTCGCTGACCATAAAAGTAATGCAAAACTTATACGCCCCACCACTTTCAAATGTCACCAGCGCCACTGCATCACTCATGACATCTTCTATGACATCATTGATAATATCACTATAACATTTGTAGCAAAATTATTGATGAGACTACTGTGCATGGTGAGTGTGTGAGTTATAGTTACCTTGGGATACAGGTTTTAGTTACTTGAAATAACTTGAACTATAACAGCTGAATTTCTATAATTTTGTATGTGTAAAATCTGAACCCAAATTTAAAGTCCCTGTAGCCTTTTGTTGAGTGAGGATATATATATATATATATATATATATATACATCCAGCGATACTGGGTAGATATAGTTAGGATCGTGTGTCAATAGGAAATGCCTTTTTTGTTTTGCTAATAATTTTGATGCCGTTTGATGAAACGTTCCAAAAAAATGCTACTTGTTGACAATCGATCAGGATTTATAAAGTGCGGCTAATCATCCAGTAGGATATCTGGGTGCTTACAGGTCCCGGTGGCTTATTCGAACAGCCAGGTCTTGAGGGCCATTCGAAATTCTGGAAGTTAGGTGATGGTCTGTAGTTGCATGGGTATGCTGTTCCAGGTATTTGCTACGATGTGGGAGGAGCATCCTCCACTTTTGCTTCGGTAGATGCGGGAGTATAGGCAAGTGAAAGGGAGTCTAATCTTCTCGACGGTTGATGGACGTTCAGGTGGTTGTTAATGTCGGTAAGTCCTTGGTTTTGTAGAGCCTTGTGTGCGTAACTATAACTCATGCCCTAAGGTAACTGTACCTCGCGCCCTCACAATGCACTGTTTATTATTTCCAAATTACATCACACATGACATCTTCTGTGACACCATTGATAACATCAGTGCAACATTTGAAGTGAAATTATTGATCAGAAAAATGTGCTTGGCGGGGGCTCGAGTTGTAGTTACTGTAGGGCATGAATTATAGTTGTTTGAGATAACTATAAATGGTGAATTTCTGTTTTGTTTAGAGTTTAAAGCTGTATGTTGTTACTGAACATTTGACCTCACTATTACATTATTTCAAACTTTCAAACATAGTTTTTTCAGTGAATATATATATATATATATATATATATATATATATATATATATATTCACTGGAAAAAACCATAGGTTTCAGGCCCGTTATAGTTAGAAATTAGCATTTAAAAAACCTTAGAAATTCACTGAAAAAAACCATAGGTTTCAGGGACGTTATAGTTAGTTGGACATTTCACTCCTACAAAACCATCGAAATTTCGCCTTTATAGTTAGTTCACCTAACTATAACTTGCGCCCCCGCAATGCACTGCTGATGACGTCACATATTACATTGTTCATGACATGGTCAGTGACATCCAACATTGGAGAATAAAGGGGGGGTCTGCACAATAAAGCATTAGCTTTAGGATTTTTGTGCGTGCTTTCCATTCTTGGCATCGTATCAAGCTGCTGTGTTGAACGAATCGATAAGCGGCTCACCACCGCTGGATTAAGCACCCGGGAGTTTGGAGCGGCGGTGGTGATGTCCTGTTTGTGAAGAAAAAAAAATATATATATATATATATATATATTATATATATATATATATATATATATATAATATATATATATATATATATATATATATATATATATATATTCAAGCTCAAGTCTCACCCTTTAACTGCTGCACTCGGGCGGGTGCTTTCGTCCGCTATAACGTGAAGGGTGAAATCAAGAAAATATTCAGGCTTCAAAGGCGGAGCACTCACGGGACATTTTCAGGATGATTTATTAAAGCAAATGCATTTTGGCGGTTTATGCCTTCCTCAGTGCTTATCAATCGGCATTCGCGCATTATATGTTTAAATACATCTGTGAATAATCTGATTGGAGAGGCACACAGTCACCGCAAGTAAGGAAGGACTGTAGCGGTTCATGGTCTTTATTTTTATTTTCGGACTGCCATGTCTGCGTGTGTTGAATTCCTAGCAGCCAGATGAAAACATACTGTTTAGCTTTTGAAAAGTCACAGTCTTTCATAGACGATTTTCAAAGTGTAATTACTTTCACACGCTGCATTGCTCAATCAGCCCTTCGAAATTGCTTTGTCTGCTATAACGTGAAGGGTGAAATCACGAAAAATATTCAGGCTTCAAAGACGGAGCACTCACGGGACATTTTTAGGATGATTTATGAAAGCAAATGCATTTCGGCGTTTTATGCCTTCCTCTGTGCTTATCAACCGGCACTCGCGCATTTTACAATGCGCGAGTGCCGGTTGATAAGCGATGAGGAAGGCATATATATATATATATATTTATATATATATATCACACACGCACACTTTTGCTGTTCCAAAAGAAATACCAGGACACTCAGGATTCTTTGAAACGGATTTACTCGGCAGTATAACGCCTCACCAACGCGTTTCGCTGGATAGCTTTCTCACGGTATGGCGGGTGTCTCATCTTCCACATTTACATAGTACCTCCAAAAAATGACATAGAGGAAGGACTAGATCAATACAATGTTTTTCTTGTAAGTATGGGCGCCATCTTGGCATGTTGTTGTATAATGATAAATTTGTGTAAATAATAGGAGATAAGGCAACAAAACACAAGTCATGAATAATAATATTTGAGACCTGGTTGCAGTCAAATCTTGTCGCAACATTTTACATTGGCACAATTATGTATTTGTCTTTGTGCATTTGAACAAATGAGCCAAATGTCATTCACTAACTGTCAATAAAGCATTATTGACATTGTGCAGTGCGAACCCCAGTGGGTTTGCGTTACACCCAATCACAATGCTGAAGGAGGAACGAAATACGGTCCAACTTATCATGCTGTTGAAATAAAACTTGGCATATTATCGTATACTAAATTTATATACACGATAAAAAATCAAACAGCAAAACACAATTCATGAATAATGCTCATTTAGACCTGGTCACGATCAAACCCATCTCAACATTATGCGTTAGCATGGTAATGCGTTTATATTTGTGCATTAGATCATATCGATGTAAAGATAAGGTGTCTTTCAATAATGATCAGTAGAATATTGTCGACATTGTAAAATGTGAGCCACCATGAGTTTGTATTACGCTCAATCTTAGTGTTAGCGTAGGACCGAATTGCAGTCCAACCTGTCCTACTATTACAATGAAACTTTGGTAACAATAACTGTCTCGCCCAAGTGGGCCAGAGTGACATTGTGCTCATTAACCATGTAAAAAGTTATCGATTGTGACTTGTTGTTTCAAATCTCCTAAATGAACAGTATAACAATTGTCCTTGTCATTTATCAACGTCCTTAATTTCGGGAAATCGAGACACCCGCCTCAGCAAAAATTAATTCAACTGCAAAGGCTGGTATCCCCTATACTAAAATAGTACAAAATACATCAAAAAAACATTACAAAATGTGTATGCTTATAGCTGAATAACATCTCAATTAACAGAAAACCAATCACCACCTGATTCTTACAATAGTTCCAATTATCACAAATGAACAGCCATTTCTTCACTTGAATTGAGTCCTTCGGGCATCATGGTGTCGAAATCAATTATGTATCTTGATTCCAGACATCTTAACTGGCGCTGTCTGTCACCTCCTCTTTCCTGCCGTGCAATCGCATCTATAACAACATAGGATAGAAGTTTTTCATTTTGTCCATGTGTGTTGAAGAAGTGACGGGCTACAGTGTACTGAATGTCATGTTTTTTAATAGCGCGTAAATGCTCTAGGACTCTTTTCTTGGCTGGGTGTATAGTGCTACCTATGTACAATTTACCACATGGGCAGATCAAACAGTAAACACAATAATCCGTTTTGCAATTGAAATTTCCTTTGATTGCAAAATCCCTTTTGTTACCTGATAACATGAGTTTTTTGCAATCTGAACTATGGGCACACGCCTTACAACGTTTACATGTTACGAAACCACTGGATCTTGACTGTAAACCAGTTTCTGTGGACCTTATCATATTTTTACACAAATCATCTTTCAAGGATTTACTTATGCGAAAAGTTATCTGAGGGGTGTCATTCAAATATTCATTTAAAGTCAAATCACTTTTCAAAATATGCCAGTTTTTATCAAAAAGTTGTCTGATTTGAAATGCATCTTTAGAAAAGGTAGTGATAAACCTGACCAAATCCTTGGATTCAGATGACATAGGTTTTGAGTGTAAAAGATTAGATCTAGTTAATGAATCTGCTTTTGTAATCGCTTGTTTGATGGTCTTATCACTGTAACCACGTTGTTTGAATCTAGTGCTCATTATGATTTTCTCTTTATCATACTCTTCAGTAGTGCTACAATTGCGCTTAGCTCTGATTAGCTCCCCATAAGGAATGCTTTGAATCAGGCTAGACGGATGGGCACTCTGGGCATTGAGTAGACTATTCCCAGCTGTCTGTTTTCTATGCAACTTTGTAACCAATGAATTATTAGAAACTGATATCTCCACATCCAGAAATACAATCATAGAGTCACTTATTTGGGAGGTAAATTGTAAGTTCTTCTCGTTGTTATTGAGGGAGTCAATAAAGATTACAGCTGACTCCTCATCACCTTTCCAAATTAAAAATATATCGTCTATGAACGAGACAGTTATTGTTACCAAAGTTTCATTGTAATAGTAGGACAGGTTGGACTGCAATTCGGTCCTACGCTAACACTAAGATTGAGCGTAATACAAACTCATGGTGGCTCACATTTTACAATGTCGACAATATTCTACTGATCATTATTGAAAGACACCTTATCTTTACATCGATATGATCTAATGCACAAATATGAACGCATTACCACGCTAACGCATAATGTTGAGATGGGTTTGATCGTGACCAGGTCTAAATGAGCATTTTTCATGAATTGTGTTTTGCTGTTTGATTTTTTATCGTGTATATAAATTTAGTATACGATAATATGCCAAGTTTTATTTCAACAGCATGATAAGTTGGACCGTATTTCGTTCCTCCTTCAGCATTGTGATTGGGTGTAACGCAAACCCACTGGGGTTCGCACTGCACAATGTCAATAATGCTTTATTGACAGTTAGTGAATGACATTTGGCTCATTTGTTCAAATGCACAAAGACAAATACATAATTGTGCCAATGTAAAATGTTGCGACAAGATTTGACTGCAACCAGGTCTCAAATATTATTATTCATGACTTGTGTTTTGTTGCCTTATCTCCTATTATTTACACAAATTTATCATTATACAACAACATGCCAAGATGGCGCCCATACTTACAAGAAAAACATTGTATTGATCTAGTCCTTCCTCTATGTCATTTTTTGGAGGTACTATGTAAATGTGGAAGATGAGACACCCGCCATCCCGTGAGAAAGCTATCCAGCGAAACGCGTTGGTGAGGCGTTATACTGCCGAGTAAATCCTTTTCAAAGAATCCTGAGTGTCCTGGTATTTCTTTTGGAACAGCAAAAGTGTGCGTGTGTGACATAAGGGTAACGGAGCCCATCCGGGACCGCCACGCCAGAAGCTCCAGACTTCCGTGTTCTAGCGTTCGGATATATATATATATATAATATATATATATATATTCACTGAAAAAACCATAGGTTTCACACATGTTATAGTTAGCAGGACATTTCACTCGTGAAAAACCAATGAAATTCCCCCGTTGTAGTTAGTGCAGGCAACTATAACTCACGCGACCGCAATCCTCTGCTGATGACGTCAAATATTACATCACTGTATTTAGACACTTATTTACCTATGTCTTCTTCCATTAATTTTTAGCTATACATATATTACAAATATGTTTTTTTTCAGAAAGACACATATGTCATCAGTGATGTAATATTTGACGTCATAAGCAGAGGATTGCGGTCGCGTGAGTTATAGTTGCCTGCACTAACTATAACGGGGGAATTTCATTGGTTTTTCACGAGTGAAATGTCCTGCTAACTATAACATGTGTGAAACCTATGGTTTTTTCAGTGAATTTGCAAGGTTTTTGAAATGCTAATTCCTAACTATAACGTGTGTGAAACCTATGGTTTTTTCAGTGAATTTGTACGTTTTTTTAAATGCAATTTTTTTTTTGAGATTTTTGGTAAAAAATAATATCCAACCTATGTATAAAATAATATATGTACTATATCCTGCATTATGGAATGGTTAATTTTTTAAAAATTAATGTTTACATACAGTTGTACATCACAGTTATTATCTTCTACAACTCTTGAAACTTGTATTTTTTTTTTTTATGCATTTTTTGCCGTGCGCGTACGGTAAGCTGACGCTACGCGCTCCGTACGTCATAAGTACGGTGCGCTTACGTGATACGATGCGCGTACGGTAAGCTGACGCTACGCGCTCCGTACGTCATAAGTACGGTGCGCTTACGTGATACGTACGTGACGTACGCGTACACGCATGCGCGTTGCGCGGAACCAACGTCGCAGTTACGCGGGTGCGTGTAATGCGCATGCGCGAGTGCGTCCTACGTACGCGCTCCATAAGCGCTCCGTAAGCGCATATTTACGTCAAGTTTGCGCATGCGTACTTGTTTACGAGCGCGTACCGTAAGCTTACGGAGCGCGCACGGTAGGTCATGTGATCCACAAAGAACACTTTTCATTGGTTGAAACTACTTTCAGTTCCAGAAACTTCCCACACCACACCCATTCCCCTCATTACTGCTTGAGATCCCCTAGGAGAAGGAGCTGAATTGACATTGAGATACAATGGCAGAGCAGCAGTCCTCTTCTGAGAGTGAGCCTAGCAGCACCATCATCAGACAGAGAAGGAGGAAACATAAGGATTCTCTTGTGTGGGAGTATTTTACTTTTCCAGAGGGGCAGAAAAAGGTCAATGCTCCATTGGTCACTTGCAGACTTTGTGACCGTGTTTTATCTAGAGGAGATCCAAGGAAGAAGTATTCCTTTGGAAATCACTCTATGATGAGACACCTTAGGGATAAACATCTCAGGACCTTTGCTCAACATACTGAAGAAAACTCTTCAGTAAGTCACCGGAGCCCAACCTCAGAAGCTCAGCCGAGTACATCATCGGCAGCTCAGCTGAGCCCTTCCTCTGAGGTGGGAGCATCACCTTTTTCAGCTCCTCTGGACATTAACCCTCGATTTCGGAGGGTTTCAATGAGGTGTACAACGTGTTGTGGTCTTATTGTTTTTGGGGAGACCAGTGTTTCCCTTATTAACAATAAGATAGACCAGCACGTTTGTAGACGTTCATAATATTCCCATTCTTTCTTTCCTCTATCCCTGTATTAACACAACAACTCTTTTAAGAGCCATCCTTACCTCACAATTTTTTTTATTTTATTTTAAGCTTTCCTTTTTGAAATTTTTTTTTTGCCGTGCGCGTACGGTACGCGTAATTGCGGAATAGTTACGCGAAGTTTGCGGAATTTTTCCGTTTACGCCGTGCGCGTACGCTACGCGCATTCCGCGATTTTTCAAAAAAAAATTAAAATTTATTTTTGCCCTTGGGGGTCCTTCTGGGCTAGGGGGTCAGGAACTGTCTACCCTGCCCCCTTTTCACGTTCTCCACCTTTGTTTTTCCCCCCCTCAGACTGTGAGAGACAAAATGGCGGCCGACACTTCCTGGTTTCGACCGATTCGAATGTTTACTAAGATCTAACAACCAATCAGAATCGCGCTCGTGCACGGCGGCGTGCGCGTACGGTAAGCTTACGGTACACGCTCGGAGCGCGCCTATAGATATATATATTGATTCAAATGCTATTTTCTCAGGAAATACTGAACAGATTTACACGAGACCTTCAAAAGGCACATCCCTGACCTGAGGGCTACCTCTCTGCCAAATTTCAAGTAATTCTGTTCAGCCGTTCGGGCTGTAGCTCGGACTAAAGGTCCTATGGAAAAATGCATGGGGAAAACGCGTTTTGGGACTCCCCCTTTTTCTCAGCCCCCGCTTGACGAATCCCCCCGAGACTTTCAGGGAAGGAGCGGAACGGAGCGCCCCACCTATTTTGAGAATTTCGCGAGGATTCGTCAATCGGCGCCAAAGTTATTCCAAATAGAATGTTGCGGATTTCCTATGGAAACACGGTCCTAACTATAACTATCTACTGGTGACCGCCCGTAGATAATATATATATATATATATATATATATATATATATATATATAACTTTTTGTGGGCTGTTCGATACTGGGGGTGGGGGGGGAGAATGTGGAGGGCTGATGGGGGCTACTGAGTCCCAACCGTGGCAGCTGAGGTTGTTTGCCACTGTTGTCCTGGGTCTGTCACCCTTGTTATCCTGTCCCAGCTAAAAGAGTTCCCCAGCATATTAATTCCTAGTTGATAACTGAGACAAGGCACTGATTAGGCACAGTTGCACCTCATACAGGACTAGTGTAGATGTGCACAGCAGTCCATCGTGCTTTTACCTTGTTAGGTGCACTCTTTAAAAGTCTCAAGTTTGTATCGCAGACCGCCGTCTGCTTCCTCAGTCTGTCATTCCACACACAGTTTTAGGTCCCACAGTTACCTGTGTTTGTTCTTGTTGCAGTGTGGGTGATGCAGGACAAACACTTGCAGCTGTCCTGCGGAAGCTCTTGAACTTTAGGAGCTGCATCAGCCACCACACTCTGAACTTGGTGTGTGGAGATGTTAGTGTGGCGACTCTCACTGCAGCACTTGACATCTGCAGTAGCAGTTTCCCTAGGCTGGATGCACATAAGGTGCTGGGATGGCAGGTGGGATCTCAAAGTTGATTGTGAACACATGGGTCTATGCGGCAGTTACGGCCTCATGGCCCATCAGTGCTCCTACCTTGGCAGCTCCAAATTATCTCCCAAGTCAACAGCAGTATCAGCACCTACCTTACAGTTTGATAGAAAGCTGTAGGTCACAAACAATGCTTGTACTTTTTAGTAGTCTTAGTTTAGTTTTCAACAAATGAGAACAGGGAACCCCTCCACACTGAGGTGACTCATGACTTTGCTCCGTAATAGTCATTGTTAATTAGTTCATTGTTCAGTTAATATAAAAAAACTTACAATATGTCACATTTGCAAACTTCTTATACATGATATCTCTATTAAATGACTTATTAAAACACTAATAAAATGCAAAAACTTTACATAATAACACCACTAATTCATCAACTTAAAAAGAAGAAGCAGCCCGCTAGGAGTCATCCTATTAAAGTGCATTCCCAGATAAAATTGTTCCACCTCCTATTTCCGCTTTGCCTCAAGTGCCTTAATTATTTCACAATATTCCTGGTGATATTAGCCCCTAGTTTAAAATAAGTGAGCTTCCCACTTAAGTTTTAAAATGCCATATTTCTGTTAGGAACAAATTTCGGGGCTTGGCCTTGAGTCAAGTGCCTTAATTGTTTCACGCTATTTCTGGTGTTATTAGCCACTGTTTAACAATAAGTTGAGCTTCCCACTATAAGTTTTAAGGTGCCATGTTTCTGTTAGAAACAGATTTCAAGGCTTGACGCTGCTGAATCTTAAATAAATCATGACCATCCTGGTTTTAGTAATGTTACTTACCCCTTAGTAAATTAAGCTTGCCCATTGTAAAAATTTTAAATGCATTATATCTTTTGAAAAATCTCTATACTTAACAGAAGTGAGCCTTAATTAATTCGCATATTCCGAATATTCTTATAAGGACATAGCTTAACTTCTTACAGTGCTTAACTGCTCCTCATGACTGTATATTCGATTTAATAATAAGAAAGATTAAAACCCCTTACTATGCAGATTTAGCTCATTTACCCTCTGCGATGTGTATACATTTTAGGAATCTTCCAGTAAATTGTAAGTCCTCTCCCTGTAGGCCAGCTATTACTGCTTGGCGGCATGTACGTTTAGCATAATGATTAAAATCTTGTGTTAATAGGCTTCTACGTTCCACCATTAAGGCTGGGCAACTACAAATTATATGGCAGATGTCTTCTCTGTTATAATAGTCACTGGCTCTCTCTGATGATCCCCCACACCAGGAATTATGTGGGCTTCTGCTCCTAGACCGTCTCTCCTCCTGCATGGCAAGGCACACAGCTTTCAGCTAAGAGTCAGGCTTCTAGGTTTGAGGTAGACCTTCAGCTTCTCCAGCTGGAAGTGAAGACTTCAGGTGATGTCCCCTCACTTCTGTGAGGCTGGCAGTTATGCAGACACCAGCCATGGTCACACAGCAGTCCTTCAAGTACTTTCCAGAGCACTCCCTTGCTTGGTCTTGATGAACTTGGAACTGGAACAAAGAGGGATGGTTGGATCCCACTTTTATACACATTTTCCAGATAGGAATGTGGATTCAGTGTATGAGAGTGCATATCCGGTTTGGGTTGGTTCTCTTTCAAATGTCATTTTTTGGCTGATCATGAGACACAGCCTAGGTGCAGGGTGATGGCTCTCACAGTGATGCTGACTCCAAGTAGGAGTATCCTAAACATGGGCACAATAAAGCGTGAGATGTCTGCACCTGGCTGTCCTCAACATTCCTGAAGCAGTAATTAGGAAGGAACAAAAGGAGAGGCCGAGCCTAGAGCTTCTTACCTGGCACAACAGACACTGCAGCCCTTCCCCTTCATCCCCATCATCAACCAAATGGCAGTGCTCAAAAAGAACCAGTCAGCAGCTCTTTGCTAACAGAAGTCTTAATGAAATTTGTAAAGATAGTGCTGTCTCCATCCTCCTCGCTTCATTGGCTGGATGTCCACCCTCCAGCCACAGGAACGCAGGGCAGGTAACGCAATTCCACTGTCTGAAAAAGCGGTCTTCATCCTCCATCTTGTGCCATGCCTAGTCAGGGCCATCCACAAGGAATACTGCTGGCTTCAGTACTCACACACAGCGTCTCACTACCATGCATGTATCACAAGCACAGTATACTCGCACATACTCAGTAGACACACAGGACGTCCGTGCAAGGTTCTGGGCATTCACGTAACAGTAGAATGTAGTATGAGAGGGCTAGTATGCTGCACTATCACTGACTCTGATAGAAAGGGTCTGTTTACACTATCAATCACCAAAACCATATGCTGGCACAGCCTTTGAGCAGGGTGATAGCTCTCACTGTAGATAGTAATGATGATGGTGTCATGCAGTAGTATCTAAAACAGAGTCTCAGTGAAGTGCGAGAGCTCTGAACATGGCAGTCATCAGCCTACCTTAATCAGGTAAAGACAAAGGGGCAGACCCTTCCCAGAATGTTTTTCATGTTGAACAACAGAAACTGCAATCCTATCCCTCACCCCTACCATCAAATGGCAGTACTCCGGTACAATATCCAGCCACCATTTGCCACAAAGGCTGTTATTAAATATGTAAGGAAAGCCCTGTTTCTTCCCTCCTTCTGGGTCTTCTCCAGCCTTAGGAATGCAGCCATGACACTTCGACTGTTTGGGTAAATTGTACTCACACTACATCTCAAGACTTGCTAAACAGGGGCCATCCAAATTAGAGCCCACTGGTCCCAGTACTCAGACTCTAATCAGAGCTCTGGTATCATACCAGCCACACATAAACACTCACTGCACATACACATGCTCAACTGTACATGGAGTGTCAGCACAAGCATCTGGTGCTCACATTAGATTGGAACTTAACACAAGGGATGGCCACTACACCATGCTCTTCTGAGCACAGAGAAAAAGATCTGGTTTCTCCATTCATAAAAATGTGGTACACTGCCACCAGCTCTTTGTGGCCCCTGAGGCTTGAACATTAGTCGTATTCCACCTATGAGGGTACTCTTTTGTACACCTCCAGGTCACAAACTAGTTTTTGGACACATACACTAGATTACCATAGTTCCAGGGTCAAACAAAGTTAGCGCACCAGTTTCACATTGTAGTTGATCACACAGGGCAGGGGCACACACCTGTTTACTGTGAACATGACATTCCTCTCCCATTTCTTATTCTTAGCGTATAAAAAGTCTGAAAACTTAATAATAGCTGCACTTGTTATTATATGGGTTCCTAACATCTAAAATTATTCCTCACCCTCTGCTGACTGGAATTCGCTTTTTTTATTTGTGATATTTGTTATTATACTTTTGTTTTTTGTTGATAAGAGTGTCCCCTTCCAGGAAACAAAACTGTCCATGATTACAGTAGCTCCAAGCTTTTCTACAGCTACATAAAATAACTTGCATAATTTGACATTATCATCTTGGGTCTGGGTCATGTCAGAACTTCTCTTTGTATGTGCCTTCCCTTGTGCCCCTACCCCACTTATGCCCCACCCCAGCTGCCATGCCAGTTTCAGGCCTGTCAGACGTTTTGTGCGGGTTCCGTTCAAAAACCTGTGATGGGCTTAACTTAACAAGAGAATCTCTTTTTAAACAAAAAAATCACAATGGAAGGAGAAAACACGAAAACTCCAGCATCTCTCGACATCTTTTTGTAGTATATTAGTTAGCTGCCAGGGCTTTAAGTGGGATGGAAAAACTGGGGAAGGGGTCTCTCAAAGGGACGTGGCCAATGTAATTAAGGGCGTGGCTTAAAAACATGTAAGCTAAAAATCTGTGCTTAGCATAGTGGGCTGCTGGACTTGTATTTTGCTGTTTCTGTCATTGCATCCAGATATATAACACAACAAGTAACATCATACCTACAAAAAGTCAGGACTATTGTCTTTGTCAATGGTTGTTAGTTGCATATGATAAATCAGCAGCAAATATGTCTTGTTTATTTATTTAATGCAATTTTATATATTTTTTAAAGGTGTTGGAGCGCTTCACAATAGAACCAAGTAGCTTGCATGAGGACATTTACATACTTCCACATTGCAGATACAAATGAGATAGATGAAAAAGTAAAATAAAATAATAGGTGGCAATCACACAAAAATCGAAAACACAATAGGATTAGGATCCTATAGGCATAGATTACATAGTTACAACATTGTAAGAACTTCCTTGAGGGACATGAAAAGGGATGTATTAATTCTGGAAGTGTCTTTGGAAGAGAAGAGATTTGATGTCAGTTTTTAGGTCTCGCCTGCGAACGCAGCGCGGAGCGCTGCTTTCGGCGAGATCTATTGTTGCTGACTTGCCTCGGAAGGGGGACAGGAGATGTGCACGCGCAGGCTTTTGGCGGATTTGAGTTGGTGTACGCGCCTACAGCCACGCGGCGTGCACATCTCCTGTCCCCCTTCCCTCGCAAGCCAGCATGCAGTTTCGCTTTCGTCCTCACCAGCCTCCTGTAATTCACGCTCGTACAGACAGACACGCGACGTGCACATCTTGTGTTCCACTTCCAAGGCAAGTCAGCAATTTTGGGCCATCATACTCACTGTTGCCACTGATCCTTTGAACATTTGCGCTGCAGATCTGGACGATGCTGTTAAAATCCCGGGACGGGGAGCGCTGCGGGCCCAAGTGCCTGTACATGGTGGCGGTAGTGCGTCTGCTTTTTCTCGCTGCTGTGAAGGCTTCCCAAGTGCTACCTCCTTCGATCCAATACGGCGATCTGACGTGCCCCGGTACTGCTCCCAAGCCCTCTCCACTGCTCCGGACTGCACCCTAGCGTTAGGTCCGCTATAGTCGGGTCTCTGAACGTGCCCCAGCTATCAGCTGCGTACCCAAACACCCATACCACACATGCGCCACACGCTGAGCAAGGCACGCTGAGCAAGGCACGCCTTACGGCGGGCGCACTCGATCCTTACGAGCTACGTCATAAGGGCTTGTTGTCTGCAGTGAGGGAATGCATCGCAGCCCACTGAATCGCCACGCAGCTATTCGCGCCTTTGGTCTGAGGATACGCCAGCGGTTCTGAAACTGACATTTTCCTCCTACAAGCCACCTGGGTAGATGTACTTTGGCCTGGGAGCCCCGCTCTTGCTTTATAATCATGGCGCCTGGTGCGTGTAAATTTAAGCCGCATGGAAGCTGCACTTAGTGTTGTAGCACGGTGCCCACTTAATCTAATATACAGGGCACCGCGCGCGCTATATGTTCAACCATGGCATCGCTTATTTAATGTTCCTTTGTCCTGTCACTGCTCGTCTTGCCATCCGCTTCTGTTGCTTTAATGCAGGTACTACTTCTCCTTGTTTCCGTTGCCGTGCTTCATTTTCTTAGCTGTGTGCGGCATGTCTGCTTCATGGTGTTTGCGTTTGATTTTATTTTCCCATAGTGGCGATGCCCTCCCCTCTCGTACTCCGTCTCCGCCTCTGCAGCACACACTATGCTGCGTCTCCTCTGGTTGCATTCAGTGCTCCTGCAACTGCCCCAGCCCCGCCTTCACCACTTTCACTCTCGCAGGGGAAAAGGTGTGTGTTTATTTAAATAGGGCTTCTGTTTTCAGCGGTCAAGGATCGTCTGAAAACAAAAGCACTTTTAGCTTGTTAATAGGAGTTGCGGGAATTCCACGAACCGAGTTGATTCATTAGATGGATTAACTGTTCCTACAAAATGGTCCAGTATCGAGCAGGGTGCCATCGCCCGATCCTGGAATTTCGTGTAACCGTATTTTGTGGGTTTTTTTTTTTTTTTTTTTTTTTTGCCTCAATGTGCAATTTAAAATCGAAACCACGAGTCCCAGAATGCAACGCTCCGTTGCTAAAAACGTTGGACTGATGGAATAGTTTCTTGACAACTGCCGCACCCCGAAAAGCGCAAGCCTAGGAATCTTACATGTGAAACCGACGTTGCCCACTTAGCGGAGAACGAGTTCCTCCAACCCGCCAAAGAAACTGATTCTGAGGACATTACATGCGAGCATAGATAACTTTTTGGCCTCCTATCCGTTGCTTCTTCCTGTGTATTCATTTAAAGGGCCATCTAGTGGATGGGGAATAGCAGTTCCCTTCTTCAAACTTGCATTAATAGGATTGCTTTAATTTCTTACATGGCATATGTATAGAGCGTACGTTGCTACTTGTGTTTATTACTCCCCCCTTCAAAAACAAAATCAGGCTGTGCATTTGCTTCCTGGGGTTGTTTTTGACTTTCCAGTGAAACCATCAGAACTTTGATACTGTTTAGATCGAGGATGCATAATGTTGGTTTTTGACGTTTGTTTTTGTGAGGCAGTGTTGCAAAGTGGTCGCCAGTATTTGTGGTCCTCCTATTCACAAAGGAATGCTGTGTCGGGGCTGGTGTCCCGGTGTTGTAATTAGTTTAGCACAGTGGAATGTGCGACAGTGTAGATGGCGCTAGCTTCTCACTAGTGATAATGGCCGCCCGATTTAGAGATGTAATGTGATCTTACCACTTTTGAAAATAACAACATTTGAGAAATGCCTGATGACCAAGCAAGTCGTTGTCACCTCTTTGTCTGCTATTTCAGATTTTTGCCCCATCGTTAAAAAGAAGTTGGCCTATAAGCCTTGGCATGCAAGAAGCTAAATAGTCCATACTGGCGTAAGGTGTCGAGCTATTAGGCAGTAGGGTGCTTTACAGTGTTCGGGCCAAGGGTACCCAGCATAGAGAAGTTGTTGCAGCGATTGTTTACCCCTCTTCGGTGTTTAATCTGTTGGCAGGTATGAGAGTACATTCTGGGAGGGAGGAGGCCTGTGGCAGGGCTGCAAGATGAGCATGGTGAGATCGAGGATGTGTTTGGCTGAACATAGCTTAGTGGGGATGGGGAGGGGCTCGGACTGGCAGTTGATGTAGAGGAGGAGCATCGGCCAGTGCTTTGTTCACCTGAGTGAAAATTATTTTACTACTACAGTGCTGTGCCACCCAACCCCAGCTATTAGTTAAAACAGCCAAAGGAACACATGGAGTCCTTGAAGAAATGGCGGGCTCTGATAACACTGGTTTTACTTTTTGTCTACTGACAGTCTCACGAATTTTTTTTTTTTTCTCTTCATGCTATTAGGTGAATTTACACATACATTCGTGAGGTGATTGTTAAGAGTGTAGGGAGATAGGCGAGGTTAGCTGAATAAAAATGGGTATTCCAAGAGGGTTGCAAAGCATCTGGAAAAAGCATGTAAAATGTTTTGACTGCCATTAAGTGATTCTGCATAATGCTAACCGAGGGGCTTTTGCAATAAAGTCTTTAGTGCAGTTGTCATCCAATCTTAGTTTTCAGATACCCATTTCGAGGCAGACTTGAATTTAAGGTGAGTGCTTATTTAAAGTTTGAGTTTCCTGTTTAGGGACATTTAAAAGAAAAAAAAATACTACATACTTAGTTTCTGCACGTGTGACATCAAATTATCCATAGCTATACTGGATGAGTTTATTTATAACTGAATCCTTTGGCAGTGTCTCCAAGTGTCATGTGATTGTCACCATAGATATGTAGTGGAGTTGTATTCACTTAACCTTCCATCTGGCTGCCCATTATGAGTCTTAGTCACTTGATGTGTTCTGGCTGCCCATTATGAGTCTTAGTCACTTGATGTGTTCTGGCTGCCCATTATGAGTCTTAGTCACTTGATGTGTTCTATGTGATAACTGTTTTTGAATAATTCCATTCCAAAAAAGAGGCAACTCCCAATACTCCACACCACTCATTTTTATCCCTGCTGAGCAGCAGCCACACTGGTGTACAACATGGCTAAAACACATTACCAAAGCCATTATCTCTAGCATAGGCTTTGCCTGTTATTTTTATAGTCTGGCTAGATAGTGCAGCTGCTGCCAGACATCTATGTGAGCATCATTGGAGGGGCTTTGGCTCCACCCACATGTTGGGTGCCAGGAGTGTATGCTTTAATTGGCAAACGTTGTGTGCTTCCACAAACAAGCATTTGCAATGCAATAGGTCTCGCATTTGCAAAAGTTTATGCTATTGGCATTGTTCATGACAATGCCTTTTTTAATCTATTTTATAAAACAAACATATAAATAAATGCCATTATCATTTACAAAGCCAATAGCTAGTGTTGCATTATTATTAGCAATGCCAACTGTTCACACTTTTATAATGCGAGACCTATTGCATTGCAAATGCTTGTTAAAGTCCGGGTAGAGGACTTGTTGTATATAATATTGAAAATGCTTCCACTTAAAGCCTTGGTGACACCACAACGATGATTCTGTTCCTGCCTTTCAAAAAGAGAAGGGAAATCCAGAGAGAAAATGACTCTCTTCAAAGAATCTCCCTTCCCCCACAAGGCTCACCTGGCATGACGTCGGGCTGTAACTTCTCCACTAGTGAGAAGTAAGCAGTGTGAGCATGCGCACATCGATGTGCCTGCTGTCACTGCAGTCTGTAATAAAACGCCCCCCCCCCCTTCCCAGGGCACAAAAC
Organism: Triturus cristatus; assembly: GCF_964204655.1. Taxonomy (NCBI): domain Eukaryota; kingdom Metazoa; phylum Chordata; class Amphibia; order Caudata; family Salamandridae; genus Triturus; species Triturus cristatus. The sequence goes on from NC_140589.1 coordinate 1,050,737,242, forward strand.
AGAGCTCGCTAGGGATCCGTTTCGGGGCCCCCTTTTAAGAACTGCCGGTGCTCTACACCGGCAAGACCAGGGCCGGACTGGGAACCAAAACCGGCCCTGGCAAAGTGCTCGGCTGGCCCCCCTGGGCTTGGGGGTGCTGCCGAGCTCTTTGCGAGGGCTGCTATGCTGCAAAGACGGCCCTGTAACAAAAACTGCCCCCAGGGGCCCAAAACCGGCCCCCACCATTGCGGCGCACCGGGGGATTGCCCGGTGCCCGCCTTATGATCAATAGGCCATGTAAGCTTTCAAATCTGTAAATAAATGTTGGAGCACCAGCGTTTGGCCGTGAAAAATAGGGGCCTGGTAAATAATGCCATCTGAGTGCTACCTTTCGTACGGCCCTGGTCTGTAATCAACTCTGTTTAACCACAAAATGCTTTGCAACAGCATTGCTGTCTTGCAAGTGTCAGCGTGACCTCAGTCAGCTTAGTCATCCTACCGTCTGTCAACGGAAGTAGGCAAGCCGTTCGGCACAGAGCCCTGGCTCCAACGATACCATTATGTATGTTGCGGGTTGGTACTGTTTTCACGGCATGCTGTGGTGTGATTTTCGTATATCCTGAAACTATTATTTTTTGCTCTAAATGTAAGTGAAAAAAGTAACCGCAATAGTTTAGCCTTCCTGTCCTACTATTGTATGCGGTCCAGTCTGCGTGAACTGTATTATAAATGTTATTACCGACGTAATTAACCATTTGACCAAAAAAATTGAAGGGTATTTTCTTAAACCGTTCATGTATTATATTTCTTGCTGTAGTTTATTATTGCTGCTGCCATTAAAAAAAAGTCTCTTTCGGCACCAATTATTTTAATTTTGAATTTAGAAATAACTTGATCGTTTAAACCTACAGTGCCCTCTTTCATTGGATGTTGTAAAAGCGTGCAGTACATAAAGACATCGATTGTTGCAGAGGTATGCTTAGCTATCTTTCTTTACATTTCTAGATATGGCAGCTTGCACATGGAGACGTGTTCTGGAATTCTCAAGAATCAAACACATGCAGCTCAGAGCCATGTCTCTGTACAGCGAGACGCATGGCTTTCATGAAGATGCACTGAAGACAAAACTTTGCCAGTTTTCTGGTGGGTCCGTTGACCTTTCTCTTGATGATAGTGGCATCGGTGTACTCACCTTGAACAATCCCAATCGCATGAATGCATTCACAGGTAATGCAAGTTTACATTATCACTTTGGTGCTTTCTGTAGGTATCCTGGAGTCCACTTACTTCGCCACAGCAAGCCCCCTTCTTATCTTTGAATAAACTGCTTTGTTGCCCACCATATTTTGGCTATCTAGCACACAAAACATATTTTGGTAATTCTAGAATTTTAGTAGTGATTGTGTTGCTGAGTGCATTTTTTATGCCCTGCCCCTACGGCTTCCGTGCAAATGGGCTTATTGTAGACCATTCCAATTTATTGGCTTGCTCTCACATCTTAGATGCTTGAGTGCTCTGTGCTTACGTATCACACTTGTTTTTTAACAATCAGTTGCGTATGACCAATCCTTAAATTGTGTGTGTGTTTTTTGTTAAAGAAAGCACAGATGTTCAAAAAAATGCTAAATAAAAACTTTTTTTATTAATTATTTTCATTGTATGGTGCTTCCCAGATCAGAACAGAGTGTACTAACTAGACACAATAGAAGCAATACAAGTCAAGTAGGTTTCTTTACTCTTGCTTTACCGTTTTCCCCCCATAACCAAGACTTAGAATTACTTTATACGTGTATTTTATCATCTTAGGTCACTTAACATGGTGTTACCTGGTCCATATGACATTCATCCTATTGTAGCACTCCTTCCGCCCCACATATTCTAAAAAGTGCATGGCCTTCCCCTTGACTTGTTTCAAGTTTGTCATTTGCATTAATGCCAGGTCAATTGCTACCCACGTTGTGACCTTCAAATCAGACGGCAACTGCACTATTTCACATTAATAGAGCAGCCACACAATACTTTTACTACCAGGAATTTCTTACACCACATGTTCCAGGAAATCTTCAGTTGATCACCCATTTAGCAATCTTTCTTTGTCCAATTGTTAATCCAAACAGCGTTTCACCTGTTTTAGCTGTTTTGTTGTTTAATGTTTAGGGCGTTTATTCTCCAGGCATCATTCTCTGGGACTACTTTAGGAAGCTGGCTCTTTATATGATATACCAAAATGAGATATGTTGTGCACAGAGTCCAGGGGTTCCCATACGAGTAGCAGGGGCTTGCTCTAGCAATCCCAAGGTGCTCTCCTAGGGGATTGGGTGGTCATTACAACAATATACTACCTTATTCTACAATTGGTATAAAGATTCCATAACTCCGTTTTCTAGTGGATCTCTTCCTTTGTCAGCAAAACACCAAAGGAATTTAAATCAAAAGGGCGAGCCCGTGACGAGTAATTGGCACCAAATTAAACCTTCACGGCGACAGCTCCCAGCCCAATGATATATGAACAGAGGACCCTTTTAAAAACAGCATATGAACAGAATTTAGCAAAACAAAGGGCGAGCCCGTGACGATTAATTAGCTACAAGTCCTTCACGGCGACAGCTCCCAGCCCAATGATTAATGAACAGAGGACCTTACTTAAATTACAAGCAGAGCGTTGCAGATGTTGGGTCCTTTCTTGGTACTGCTGCCGACTACGCCAATGTAGGAACCTCCCTTAGACGTAATAAGATGCTTAGACACAGAAGTTCCATGAAACAATTGCAGGTTTAATCCAAGTAAGAGGACCCATCCAATCTCACATCCAACTCAACAGCAATTCAGTTGCTTTCTCCCAACCGTCCCTGGTCCCAGAACCCACCTTTAAATCAACACATTCTAAAACCAAGGTAACAGTCTGAGCATACCTACATCATAAAGACAAGCTAGAGAACCCAGATGACATAAGCTAGACATTGCTATGACAACCAGGATCCCACAATCTGCCCTCTTCAAAAAGATGATTCTACCCCACATTCTCTATTCCACGCAAAACTACCCCTGTCCAGTCCCCCTACAATGCTTTCCTTCATTGCAGCATGCATTCACACGATTCCTATGGGCACAGGCACTCCACAATTATCAATGGCTAAATGTACACAGGCCACGTTTGAGGTTGGGCTGGGAGTCGCCAACCTCATGCTCTATTACTGGGCATCTCAGCTTGCTTCTCTAAATGCCCGGCTCTTTATCAATAGGAGCGACACATCTGTGCATCAAGAGCTTTGTCTACAGAGAATCACATTGGCTATACACTCTCAATAATGATGCACAAATCCCACATGTATTACCCAAGATCACAAGGATTCCACTAGAGAGTTGGAAGACATCAGTCAAACACATTGGATGGCGGTGTAGGGTGATTGCCGAGAGCCCCATGTGGCTGGTACACTTCTCAAGCAAGTTACTAGATCATCTGGGTTCCAGTGATGGGACCTCATCGGTTTTTATAAGCTTGGTGATGTTTAGGCAACTGACTATATGAAATCCTTCAAACAACTGGCTGGTCATTTTTCACACAAAGCTATTTTTGCAGAACCTACAACTCGGGTTTGCCTGTCAATAGTCATAGGGCGACACTCAGTACGGTACCAAAGTTTCACTCCCAAGACGCAAAGGTCACAATGGAGCAATTTGAGAAGAAGGGTATATCTTATTTTTATAGATCCCTGATCATTAACTCTCCTGATCCTTCCATCTGTCTCAGAAGAAAGTGAAAAGACGACCTGGTTGCTCAGGACGATGATGAGGACATCGAAGCCAGAGAGCTCTGACCATTTCGATCAGACTCAGACTTGTCCGGTTTATCTATCAACGCCATATCTGTTTTCATCCCTACAGGTTGTGGTTGATGAAAAGAGCCCCATTGGCTGCCAGCTGGTGTTGCAATATCCCTGAGGGCACATTCTTGCACACCCTGTGGAGCTGCACCAGCATTGCCACATATTGGGCTAATATACACTCAAAGCATAAGAGCTTACTGGGCTATACACTTCCATTAGAACCCATGGTGGCTCTGCTGGGGATTATGGACAGAGCGGAGGACAGCTACAGTGTTTGTCTATTAGCTGGTTGGGCTTCTTTATTGCAAAACGTGACATTACTAAACACTTGCGATGCATTCCCCCCCCCCTCCCCCCCCCCACACACACACACATTGGGTGAGTAGAAAGGAGGCATGGACAGATGTGCTCTTGTGGAGGAGACAGCGTACAAAGCTGCCCAGCTAAAAACTTATGGATTTATTCTTAAATGGACACAACCTAATGAGGATTAGTGGGGCACTTTTCCTCTTTTCTGGAACGCATTGTGTGATTGTCTTTATATCTGAAATGTATTCCATCTGTTGCATAATACTTCATGTATATATTATTATTTGTGGTGAAAATGTAAATAAAAAAGATGTATAGAAAAACATATCCCGAAGCAGACGGGCCTTACCCCTTAAGTGCAAACTTTGGACAATGGAACACGGGTGCAGTACCTCCCCAGTGTATCTGTTGGCCATTGGTTGAAAAGCTCAGGAAGACGCTGGGAGCGGTACAGAGGACCCACTGGTGCTTTGCACCAGAGGGATTCCAGTATTTTATTCTTAGCTCAGGAAGAGCTTCCCGAGCAGCCAAAGGCTTTTTTTCTTCTTACTGTAATGACAAACAGTGAGATGGGTGTGCTGATGTCACTACAGTAAAATGAAAGTAAAATGATCTAATGGGCTCATTTTACTTTCACTGCATCAGTGCTCAGGGGCCATATCTTAGCCTTCCCAGCACTGATTGCTGTAGGAGTGGTATTGTTGGCAAAGGGGAGAATCTCCCCTATCCAATGGTATCCCTGTCCATGGATCCCTGCTTGGGGATTGCCACAGGAGAGCGATCCTCAAGCAGGTATCCACCCACTAGGCACCAGGGATATGGGTGAGCGGCCCCTTTGGTAAGGGCTTGTGCTTCCCCCAGCCCCTAAATATTTCAGTCGTTCTCCATTCCAGGAGGGAAGATGGGTAATTACCCCTGCCCCCCCCACCCCGGCAGAAAGCCCACTGGACACCAGGGAATCAAAAAATATATATATATATTATATATAAATTATATATACACAAACACACACACATTATGTGGGCTGTTCGATTCCGGGGGGGAGAATGTGGAGAGTAGAGGGCTGATGGGGGCTACTGAGTCCCAACCGTGGCGGCTGAGGTTGTTTGCCACTGTTGTCCTGGGTCTGTCACCCTTGTTATCCTGTCCCAGCTAAACAAGTTCCCCAGCATATTAATTCCTAGTTGATAACTGAGAAAAGGCATTAATTAGGCACAGTTACAGCTCATACAGAACTGGTGTAGATCTTCACAGCAGTCCATCGTGCTTTTACCTTGTTAGGTGCACTCCTTAAAAGTCTCAAGTGTGTATCGCAGACCACCGTCTGCTTCCTCAGTCTGTCATTCCATACACAGTTTTAAGTCCCACAGATACCTGTGTTTGTTCTTGTTGCAGTGCGGGTGATGCAGGACAGATGCTTAGAGCTGTCCTGCGGCAGGGAGTGGGGTCCGCAGAAATCACACTAGACACCAGAGATTGCAAAATGGACCCAAAACAAACAAATGTTTGGGGCAGCCTACCCTTTTATAGAGCCATATCCCTGCTCCAAGTAATGCCAATAGTGTATTTCTGTCCCCCTTGGGGCAGATAGGAGGCTTGTCCCATTTGGGGAGATTGCCCCAAATCTGCCTCCTGTGGGGGTCGAATTCCCACCAGGGATTTCGCATTTGGGGCAAAAGAAAGGTGTGCAGGCTTTGCACTCAGGCATTGGCCATATGCCTACCCCAAAAGCAGCAAACCAGTATTTCTGACCCCCCCCCCGGCAGACAGGGTGTTTACCCCCCAAATTACACCTGGGGGGACAGAAATTCCACTAGACAGTAGGAATTTCCAAATGGCGCCAAAACAAACAAAAGGACGGGGTGGCCTACCCTGGCAGAGAGCCATAGCACTGTTCCCGTTGGGGCAATGGTGTCTTTGTTTCTCCCTTGCGGCAGGTAGGAGGCTTGTCCCATTTGGGTAGATTGTCCCAAGTCTGCCACCTGTGGGGGTAGAAAGCCCACTAGACCCCAGGGATTGTGCAATTGGGAAAAAGTAAGGGGTGTGGGCCTTGCACTCTGGCATAGGCCATACCTCTACCCTACCAGGGACAAACCAATCGCTCTGCCCTGTCCAGGGGCAGATAGGGGTTTTGTCCCAATTTATTCCAGGGGGGAACCCACTAAATACCAGAGATTTTTCATTTGGGCAAAAGAAAAGGGCATGGGTGTCGCACTCTGACATTAGGCCATATTCCCACCCCAAAGGGTACAAACAATTCCCTGGAGGGCAAAGAGAAAGTTTACCCCCAATTTGCCCCCAGTGGGTAAAAAGCCCACTGAATTACAGGACTATTTATTTATGAAATGATGGGCTGAGTCTAGCCCATCCTCACATCAGGGCTCACCCTCACCCCGAAAGCCTCAACAGTCTTTTGCTCCCCTGCAGACTAAAACATCCCATCCCATTTCTAAGCGAGAGAACATTTGATTATTTTTGGTGTTGGGTAGACCCCAACCTGGACAAACTTACCAGACTCAGACATTTCGGAAAACTAGATATTAAGGGGTGTCCAGGCTGATATGCCTTGTGTGGATCCCATGTGTTGTTTTCTTACCCACAGTGCTCTGCTTACCTCAAAATCTGCCCTAAATCTCACATGTTCCTTATTTTTCTATGATATAAACTTCAGTTGTACACAGGAATCCACAAAATTTCGACTGCCACGCATTTGAACACTTGTTCCGATAAAACCGCTGCGCTTCTTGTATGGGTGGACCTAGTGCCCACAACAGGAAAAGCCCAAAAATAAAATGTGCAAACATCAGCATTTCCTGTAAAAAAAACTAACCTGATTTGGCAATGGTGGTAGCTGTGTTGGCTGGGCCCGGTCTTAGCCACCACCTAGGAAAATCTTCGAAACGCACACATTTCTGAAAACTAGACACCCAGGGGTGTCCAGGGTGGTGTGCTTCACATGGATCCAAGGACGTTTTTTTATCCACAATGCCATGCAAACCTTAAACTTTGTCTAAAATCACACATTTTCCTGGCATTTCTCTGATGTAAACTTCCGAAACTCACAGTGAGCCACAAAATTCCTACCTCCAGCATTCACCACGTTGTCCCGATAAAACGCTACTTCCATTGTACGGCTGAGCCTAGTGACCATAACAGGAACGGATCAACACCGGGTCAATAGAAGTCCCACAGTGGAACTCGCATTGACCTTGGATTGATTGGATGAATGGTTTGATTTGATAATGCACTGGAAACACCCCAACCAGGGTATCTCAGCGCAATAGTCAATACAAAAGGCCGGACACAAAATCTAAATCCCAAAACAGTGCAGATTTTAATGTTTTCCTAAATTTGCTGTAGGCAGGGCAGGTTCGAACTAATAATGGTAGTTTGTTTCAGAGGGTGGGGGCCAAGTACGAGAAAGATCTGCTACCACATCTAGAATGTCAAATACGAGGCACCGCCAATAACTCCTTCTCACTGGAATGCAAATTCCGAGTGGGGTGATACTGTTTCAGTCTCTGACAAACGTACTTAGGACCTTTACCTTGCAGAGCGTTATAGGTTAGACAGCACATTTTGAATACTACTTTTTTCCTTACTGGCAGCCACTGCAAAAATTTTAAGAGAGGAGTGGAGGTCATTCTGGGCAGTCGGTTGCATTTCAACTGTGCTGCCGTGTTTTGTACTACCTGCAAATTTGACAATAGAGCATTGCCGTAATCCAGCCAGCTCACAACAAGAGCCTGTACCATGGTCTTTCTGGCACACAAAGGGAGGAATGGCAAAGCTTTCTTCAGCAATCGTAGCATATGGAAGCAAGTACCAATTGTTCATATAACTTGTGTTTTTATGTTAAGTTCATGATCTACCTTGATTCCAAGGTTTCTTACTACCTTGCTAGGAGTCTGGGCCTTGCCTAACTTTGTGGCCACCAGTCCATAGTCTATAGGATTTGAGCTTTCCCAAACCGAATGATCTCTGTTTTCTCTGGATTCAGCTGGAGAAAGTTATTCGACATCCACTCGTTCACAGGGCCGGCTCTATGGTGGTGCGATCGGTGCCACCGCACCGGGCGCTGACTTGGGGCGGGGGTATCATTTTTGAAAATGTATATTATCAATTTAAAAGTACCTGCTGCCGCGCTCCTGGCCTCCAGAATTTTTCAAGCATCAATTAAAATGTCAAGATAACTCCCATGATTAATTGTCTTCCTGAAAAGAGACCGGAGGTTTGTCTAGTGGGAGTTTTGACTCATCCTAAGGTAGCGCAGAGGGTTAAAATACCTGCTGCTAAGAACGTGTTCTATGCAGATAACAAAGTGCATATAATTTAAATAGGTCAGTGGGTTACTGCTTTTGTTAGAGAGATCCTTTTGTAAGTTGTCGTTTATAAGTAAAATTCCTAATATAGAACATTCACCTATTAACTGTCCTCAAAGAGCTGCATGCAAACTGCAAGGTATATGTTAGAGCTATATGTTTTTTTGCCCAATCTTTCATCATACTAATCTTGTGACAAGGGTTAATTTGGGTAGAAAATAATTCTTAAGTTCAAAGAGAACCCCTAACAATGATATTACGTTTGAAATTCTGAATTTGTGTTTTTCCAGAATAAGGACTCTTAAAACGATATTGCCTACCAGTATCGATGACATGTCACTCCTACACTACACCTTATAGTCCTATCTGATGTAACATTTCCTATACACTAATTTACACACATATGACTACCTCTGTGCAATGTGTGTGTGGTGTAAAGTGCTCTGACACCTTACACTGGTATGAGTGGTGTTACAAAACTAATTGAATCTGAGAGACAGTTGTTAAGGAGACTTGAGGGGCACTGTTAAAGGGTGCTAGTGATGGAATCCGTGTCAGAAGTGGTCATGGGGGGGTGCCAACAAACATTGTTGCACAGTGCGCCACCAGTGTCAAAGCCGTCCCTGCTCGTTCATTCCAGCCAAAAAGCGGTCCTTCACTTTGTCAAGATCCTCATCAAAGGAAATGACAAGCTGAGTGTCATCAGCAAATGATAAGATATCAATACCATATGTTCTGACTACTTTGGCCAGGAATGCCACATACAAATTAAATAATGTAGGGCTCAGGAAAGAGCCATGAGGGATCCCTTTATCGACCAGCCTGGGCCTGGCTTTGGAAGTTCCCAGTGAGACGCACTACATTCTATTATTCAGGAAATCCTGAAACCAGGCCAGGGCAGACCCATCGATTCCAATCTCTCGTAGTCTTTGGAGTAGGTTAACATGGGACACAGTATCAAATATTGCGGATAGTTCTAAGAGCATGAGCATGGCTGGGGTGTTGGTATTCAGCAAGCACCTGATTGTATCAGTCACAGTAACCAAGACTGACTCGATGCTGTCCTCTGCTCTAAAAGCCTAATTGTGAAGGGTCTAAGATCTTATTCATTTCCAAATATTCAGCCAGTTGTTTATTGATTAGGCCTCCGACAGCTTACCCAAAAGCAGAAGTAGTGAGACAGGTCTGTAATTTGAATGAATAGATGGATCCAGGTTACTCTTCTTTTGTATAGGTATGATCCGTGCCAATTTCCAGGCTAAGGGGATTTTTCCTGACTTGTAATTTGAAAGAATAGATGGATCCAGGTTACTCTTCTTTTGTATAGGTATGATCCGTACCAATTTCCATGCTAAGGGGATTTTTTCTGACTTGATAGAGAGGTTGAATAGTGATCTTACAGCCGGGGCGATCTGGCTTGCTAATTGGGCTACAGTCCTGGCGGGACAAGGGTTCAAAGGAGAGCCAGATTTGTCTCTTTCGAGCACATACTGCACCTGTTCCAGGGTAAAAGTTTGGAAGTTAACCAGCCTATAGCACCTATTTCACAATACTATGTGAGATGCCTATATTCCTGGGGAAGGCGCCCGACCCCATAAAGGCAATATTCGAGCACCGAAACATGTTAATAGAAAAGACAAGTGGGGTCCGTTGCTCTGCCTTCCTGTTTTTAATCTTGTGGTAAACAACATATTACCTCAACCACATACAATTTTAATATTAGTCTAACAGTGTAACAAAAGAAGAACATAAATGCTGACATAAGTAACATAACCGCACCCAAACTTGGGAATCTATAGCTAAGAGACTGTGTGAACATTAATACTTATGAATGCTTCCAATTGTAAAATATGGAACCCACCGATGAAGAGTACCACACTAGTTAGGTGAGTGTTCATCATCGTATATGAGTTTATGAATGTATGTTAATTCCATAAGAGATGTGGTTATTTCTTCCCGATGTTTTGTACATCTTGTATGTTTATGGAAGTTGTACAACAGTACTTGAATGCCTTTCACTCTTCAGTGTATCAGCTACCTCTGTTGTGCCTGTCCTGTATGTGTGAGTGAAAACTGGTTATGTTCCTTCTACTACTACCACATGCCCTTAACTTATTATTTATGTTAGAGAAGGCTGTGTGCTGCTATCAATGTTGTACCATTATTGTGTTGTGAAGCTACACAAAAGAAAAAAGATTCATATTGCCAGTGGTTGTTTAAATACATCATGTGAGTGAAAGAGTAAACCCTCACAAAATTATTTTTTAATGAAGTAGTCAACTTTGTAAAAATGTAAAACATAGCTGACTGTGCAATTATTAAAACATAGCTAACA